>NC_088912.1:68344894-69594894 GCF_963576675.1 Euphorbia lathyris | reverse complement strand
CGGGCGCCCAACCTTGCGTTGGGCGGCCGCCCAACCCCAATGGGCGACGCCCAATTTCCTTTGGGCGTCGCCCATTGGTCCGGGGACCCGTTTGCCTATAAAAGGCACGGATCCCCATGCAAAAAAGATGAGGATTTTCTTGGAGCCTTTCTCACTCTAAACATTTTTAGAAAGAGAAAGAGAATTTTTTTGAGAAAAATATTTTTTTTTCTCAAAAATTCCAAATTTCCTAAAGTTCAATTTTTACTAAAAAAATATAAAAAAAACGGAAGATCGTGGTTCGTGGAATCAATCGGCTTCGACTGTCAGATACCGAATTTAAGGTATTATCCGAGGACTAGACTCTCTTTATTTTATTTTATTTATCTTCTTCTTCTATTTATTTTTATGTTATAGTTTTTATTTATTTATTTATTTATTTTGTCACGTTTTATTTAATTAGCGTATTTATTTAATTTTCGTTTCGTGTTGAATAAAATTCGGTTTTGTGTTAAAATAAAAAACCTCGTTTTGATATCCCAATACGAACCGTGATCCGATAAAAAGGTAGTTCGGGTATCGAAAACGTTGTAATTATAAGTTTTTAATTTAAAAAGAAATTTTCAAATAATGTTTTAAAATAAAAACATCGTTTTAGGAACTTCCGTTTTCGACTATGATCCATTTTTGGTAGTTCGGAAATCCAAAACGATTGAATCAGATTTAATTTAAAGCTTTTGAATAAATCTGGAAACATTTAGGAGTGCTGCTGTAATTTACCTATTCTGTCACTAAATGCTGTTCACCGACGGATTTTCCGTCGGTAAATCTGCCAAAACGTAAAAAATGCCATTTCAGTCCCTTTTTCCTAACTTTTAAGCTTTTAATCTTTAATATATATATGTATAATTATGTAATATATGTTTTTCAAATTATTTTGGACCTTTAGCATATATAATTATTTGATAATATTTGTATACCATTTTTTATACTATTTTCTAAATATAAGTATAATTATGTATATGTATTTCCTTTTTATTAATTTAGGCTATGTTTTAAATGATAGTTATTTGATATTTTGAGAAATAATTGATAGATATTAGTATATGTTATTTTTGGTATTTAAAACTATATTAGTTATGTATATATATATAGTGTTGGGATATTTGGGTTATTTTGTTGATTATTGAATGAAATTATTTTTGGGTAAATGTTATTTTCTTATTCATAAGATTTACTTATTATTTTCACATTTTTTTTGTATAAATGTGTTGTACCTATTATTTTCATATACATATAGTTTCTTTTGTGTTAACTCTTATTTTCATATCTTCTTTTTTGATTTAAATGTATATATATATATGTCTAAATTATTTTCTTTATTCTTTTGGCCCATTCATGGGTCCATGTTCCAAATGAGTATTATTTGAGTGTGAATATTAGTTTAAATGGGTTTATTAATGTAATTATAATAGGTAGAGAGTCCATTAAATAAGTGGGGAAAATAAATCACAAAAAGAGAGTTTTTCAACTTAATCATTTAAACTAATGAATTTTTAGAGATTCCTAATGTAAATAAATAGAGTTGTTTTTTTGCAATAGTTCAAATCGTTTTCAAAACACCACGTTTTAAAACCTTAATCCGTTCCAAAGGCGGATTAAGCGAACATTGTAATTAAAATCATTTTCTTTGTGAATAATAGAATTTTTGAATCATTTTCTTAAAGGATTTGTACAAAATAAAATTGACTTGTATGTTTAACCACGTTTTCTCATTAAAAGGTTTTTATCTCAAACGTTTTCAAATACTCGAGTCGTTCCAACGGCGATTCGGGTAAACCTCATCAAACGGGGTTTTAAAACGCACCTAAATCGTTCCAACGGCGATTAAGGTGCGAACCATGTAAATAAACTCGTTTTGGGGGAATAAGTTAGTGTAGAATAAACACACAACATGACCTTTAAATGCGGTTGTAAATAAATCACTTCTTTCTCCCCCCTCTCTGTGTATGTATAACGTAAATGGGTGATTCTTTACTAATATGGCTTTTCAATAATATATGCTCAAAACGGTTTCTAAAAAGAGAAAGAAAAGGGTTTCAAATGAATTTTAAACTTAAAGAAGTATACGATTAGTCCGTTATCGCTTAACATGCTGAGTAGGAGGCCGATGGTTCATAACCGGGCGATGTCGGGGTGCCTAGTAGCCTTTCTCCGGAAAGGAGCTAGCCTTCTCGGCTCGTACCTAAGTTTCCCGAACCCACACCGGTCTCCCGCAAGGGATCGGTGTTCATTTTCCCATTCGTGGGTGGCGACTCTTCCATATCTCTGAGCTCCGATCCTGCTGAGCAGCTTGATTCCACGATTGGTTGCTTTCGGCGCCAATCACCGCTTACGTCGCCATGAGGTTGTCCACCCCCCGGTTCACCCGAGAGATTAGGCCGCGGCACCTCGTCTAACACACGCTGAGTCAACAGCAAAAGACAAAGCTGTGAGAGATCTTAATGTTGACCTAGGGCTGAACTCCTCTTCTGACTCTCTTGACTCTATTGCTGCTGATCTCTCACCTCCAACCAAAAAGGTCAGCTCAGATAAGCGTTTCAAACGCAAGGCTCACAAGTTTAACCTCATCGATCTATTGGATGATTCTCCGCTAAGAGAACCAATCACTGACCTGACCGGACTTTAAGGAAAAACAAGCCTCTGTTTCTCAAGCTGAGGAACAAGCTGATCCCAAGACTCCTAAAGGTCCAATTTCTACCGAGCAAGTGCTCGAAGTCCAAGCTGCTCAAGATAACGAGTGAGCAAAGGAAAATCCTGCTCATGTCAGCTCTGAGTTGCCTCATCCTCCTTCATCTACTCAACTTCAGACTGATACTGAGCAAGTAACTATCTCTACCAATCTCCCACTTCCTACTCCTCCTCCGTAGAAAGAAAACCTGTCAGCTCCTGCCGCTGACCTGAATCAAAATCCAGCTGCTGACCAAGCTGGTACCTCCAACTCTGGACAGCACCAAACACCTCCTCCATCCGATGCTACTCATATTCCGGCCGCTGAGCATCATCCTGATGAAACTTATACTTACTTGCATGCAACTGAGTCTGGGCGAAGAATCATTGACTCAGCTCAATCACTACTTCAGGACCTTAACCAATCTCATGCCGATGCTGAGGGTCTGTTCATGTTGAGCCTACAGACATATCCTATATCACTCAACTTCTGACAGAAATCAAGGGTCTCAAAGACTTGATGAGTGTCATGACAACCTTCGCTTCTCAACAACCCAAGCAAGAATCTATAGTGAAGCTGGCTGAACTCCAGCTGACGATGGTGAACCACATGAACGCTATCCAAGGGCAACTCAATGCCGTCTCAACTGTGAACTCAACATACACAACCTCTGCTGAGGTTAATCATCATTTTTCCCAGCTGACCTCTGAGCTGACCGGAGCTCGTGAGCTTATCTCCTCCTCCTCCCAGTGTTCCATCGAGCAAATTGGTGAAGCCATTCGTCTACTCAATTTGAGTAAAGAAGAAATGGACACTGACCAAGTAAAGACAAATGAGATTCTGCAGTACTCTCAAGCCACATTTAAACATGTCCGGCATACCAATGCTCAACGTCAGTTCTATGATGCTGTTTTGCTCAAAATGTATCATCAATCATATGCCAAGATGACTGACACTATAACTTGGATCGTGAAATCTCAAGAGTATCTTCTCAGTATGCTCAGTGCCACCATTAGGATACCCGCTTCCACTCTGGACGATGGCATGACAGTCTTCGACGGTCTTCAGGAGAGTACGAGTCAACTCTAAGCGTACTCATCAAAACTGACTCGTGCTGTTCTTCACGGTACCTTTACTCCTCCATCCCCGAATGATGGCAAAACGGGGGAGAAAGAAAAGCAAGCTGATGAAACTCAGCACAAATCGGGGGAAGCATCTGGTTCTGGAACTCAGCTCAAGCCGGGCAATCAAAGTCAACAACATCGAACCGCCAAAGGCAAAGGAATAGCTAACCAAGCTCAAGTCAACAGGAAGAAATAGATTGGCTAGTCTTAGTTCTTGACTTGTAGTTTTATCTGGCGTGTTCTATTTTATTTTTACTGACCATCTATATATTTATGCATCTTTTATTCAACCTGACTTATCTATATGTGATGCTTACTCATTATGATTATATGCTGATCTGTCATACTTAACTAATCATTGAACAACAAATTGAAAATGCAAGTGAAATACACTCAGCACACATTTACTCCGTTACATGATTCCATAAACTCTGATACCTAAACTGACCGTGTATCAAACTGAGTAAATACATGTTCCAAGCATAGACCTCTTCTGAAAGCTGACCTAGGCTGATCTGAATTAGATCTTGGAAGGTCTAGAATTGAACTAAGTCAGTATAAGCATGTCTTATTTTTACTCGATTAAATCGTAGAAGGTTTAGAGTTAATTTAAGTCAACAGATGCAACCCTTATGGGGGAGTAACTTCAGAAGTATAAAAGGTAAATCAATCATGGGGAATCTCGATGCTGAGTTCCACCATTAAATATTTTTGCCAACATCAAAATGAGGGAGTTTGTTGAAACACCTTTCCACATGATTTTGATTTGACAAAATTATTTAAGTTAATCCATGATTAAGAGGCAATTAAATTTAAGTGCTTTGATTTAATTGTACTAATGTGTTTGTTCAATGTTGAGTATAATTATAAGTGAACAGAAATAAAAAAAGTACGACAGAATGAAGTCAGCATGAGGCACAGAAGCTGAGTAGAAAAGAACTCAGCATAATAGAAGAAAAGTCATCTTCAGAATGAACGCTTGAAAATGAAGCTGACCAAAGAAGCTGAATGGAACACAACTCAGCATCAAAGTAGAGAAGTCTTCCTCTAAACTAAAGCTTGCAGACAAAGCTGACCAATGGAAGCTGAGTAGAATATGACTCAGCCTCACCAGAAACAAAGAACAAAAGCAACGTCAATAAAGTCAAGCTGAGTACTCGTCAGGACAGCACGAATGATCCGACAACTGTCTATGCCAATTCAGAAGCTTTGGAATTACGCACGGAGACAATTTTGAGATGCATGGGTCAACTGGCCGTTGGCTAAACAACAAAACTGGCACTAGAAGATGAACCTGGCGGAAGAAGACAAGCCTGACGCCTGCTAATTTCAGACGACAGGATTGGCCTGCTACATCTGTATGCTGGCCAATGAATGACGCAAGGAGCCGTTTGAATTCAACAGATACTTCCATATTCAAATGATTGCCTCATCAGGAATTCACTATAAAAGGACAAGTGATTCACTTGGATCCTTTGCCGAAAAACAAGAGAAAAAGAGTATACATACAAAGCACATTAAAACAAGAAAAAGATCTTACACCAAATTTCTATCTCTGTGTAAAAGCTAGATTGAATTTTGTATTCATCTAAAGTGTTCTTCATTTAGAAAGAACAATTTTGTATCAATTGTAAAAATTGAGAGAGTGGTGCTGAGTACTCGGTTTTAGTACTCAGCGGTAGAGAAAATCTAAGTGCTGGGTTGTAGCGCTTAGTGGAGTTGAGTAGACGAATAGAGGATGGTACTCTTACATATTCAATTGCCTTGTAAACGGTTTGTGCTCTACCTTTAAAGAGCTCAGTAGTGGATTGAAAAAGCCCGAAAGAATTCTGGGGACTGGACGTAGGCGGAGAGGACGAACCAGGATAAGTCTGCTGAGTTATTTCTAACCCTTTCTCTCAATATATATCTGTATGTGTTGCTTGCTTTAATTACCCAGGATATAAATTGTATAAGCTGACACTGAGTAAATCAGAGTGCTGAGTTGGAAGCTGACCACAAACGTGTCAATTCCCAACTCACAAGTAAAACAGTTCTAGTCAGCTTCTGACTAAAGCTGTCTTACACCTTTCTCGGCCGTGCTGACCAAAACTGGGTAAAGTAATTCAAAGAATTACATTAAGCCATCATAATTAATCTAAAAAGTTATATTAGTTCCTAACCACCCCCCTTGGAACTAATTACGCGGGACCAACAACGTGCATAGCTGGACTGCATGACGGCAGCCGAGGTATTTTATAAAATTTTAGTATTTATAATTTTAGTATTAATTATATTTTTAATTTTATATTTATTGCAGGTGAAGTGGTTGCCTTATGGTCCTGTAGCCGATGATGATCAGCTTCGAGTGTCCTACGCTGGTTGGATACGGTGTAGAGACATTGTCGAGCCGTATATGCCGGATCGAGCGTTACGTCAAGTCGGATATACTCAGCCTATCCCAGCTGAGCGTATTAGACCTGATAGAGCAGTATGACCATTGAAGTCTTTATCGTACAGGCTCACACATTCCTCTGTCACAGTTAAGGATACTTGACGGAGATTTCCATCGGCTCGGGGCATTGATCGGAGGAGATGCCGGCCAGTTGGATACGATCCCACTACCTGTGATGCTGCTTACATGGACTGGTACATGCGATATTCGCATCCTCATCTCCTTCATACCCCACAGGATGGACCAGTCCAGTATGCTCGCTCCAACAACGAATTTGTAAGTTTATTATTATTTAATATTAGTTTACATGTGTTTTTTTAATATTTATTTATTTTATTTTTTTACAGTGGGTTAGCTGGTTGTGGCGTATCACCCAGCGAGCGGCTACCAACCGATCCGAAGAGGAGGCTCCACTCATAAGGAGGGAGATAGATGAGTTTATGGACGCGTGACGTCAGACGAACTAAATTATGTTTGCATGAGTTTATCTATTATAACTTATTACATTTTAACACTCTTGAGATTATATGTACTCTTTTATGTTTATTAATTTATTTTAATGTTTATGTTGTTATATTTTATTTGTAAAAGGGTAATCCAAGTTAAAATGCCATAATTTTTATTTCTAAAAGGTTAATTCGAGTTAAATTATAAATTTTTTTCCAAACCAAACCCCGCGGGCGTGAGGTAATCACGCCTCACCACAGGGTGAGACGTGATTACCTCACACTTCACCCTGTGGTGAGGCGTGATTACCTCACGTCTGCGTGCCGGGAGAGGAAAAATCCTCCATTTCCCACCCCCAAAGCCTCAAAGGGTATTTTTATCCTTTCACAGGGCTAGAGGTGGGAAATTGAGGCCATGTTTAACAACACCCTTTATTTATTATCACATTAAGGGGTATTTATTTCATTTTTTCGCATAAATGTTCAACGGTTTTACACCAAACTGCTAATAGTATAGTGTTGGATTATTATTATAAAACCGCAGTGGTTAGCTGTTTTGGAAACAACAACGGTTTATGAAAAGCTCCAACTTAAAGCTTTTAACTGTTTAGCTTTTGATAAAATTACCCCAATTTTTATTCCTATATACTCCCTATTTACTCGGTTCATTTCTCCTAAAATATTGGGTTTATCGATTTTATGTAGAAAAATTCCTAGTTTATAAAGAGTCAATTTCTACTTTCATCTTAATTCCAATTCTATATAACCTATTAATTCTAACTTTGCACTATACTATTTTTTTTTTATGATTTTCGCAATCATATATGCAGGAAAATATTATATAGTTGATGATAGATATTCACAAATTGAAAGATAACTTGCACCAATGCACCATACAAACGAATAAGATATCATTTACCTGATTTTTAACATGGTGATCAACCAAAAGGGTCTAACAAGACTTTCAATCGTTGGTACTCATCTCTTAAAAGTTACATTGAACTGATTTTTGGAGTTTGGAAAGTTAGATGATTTTTTTTTACGATTGATGCCTTCATATTCGTTTCATATATAAAGAGATATTGTGATCGTATCAATAACACTACATAATTATATTCGAAGAACAACATTAGCCGATCCAGTGTTTTTACGCTTCGATCAAAATCTCAATTTTATATCGTACGACTCGTTTAATAATTCAAATGATATCGATACGAATGAAAATTATGAGGATTCTAGAGCAATTAGATGAATGAATTGAGATATCAAATTGCTTCTAAATTATGGAGGAATAAATAATTTTTTAAAGGAAACAGGTATAAATTTTTTTATTTATCTATCTCAACATTTAAAAATAATAATATAGACATTTATATAATTATTAATTTGAACTATCTATTATTTAGATTATTTTTTATCAATATTCGTAAAACATGTTTATTTATATTATTATTATTATTTTATACGGTTAAATAACATGAGTATTTTTTTTTTGTCTTTCCATATATTAACATCAACAACCCTTTAATTTTGATAAATCAGGTATCATGTGCAGTAACAATGTGGCTTCTGATCTGTTTATTGGCATTTCGGAAATCTTAGGGGTCTCTAAGCCGCTTAATACGGGTCGGTACTTGGGTCTGCCCTCCTTGGTTGGTAGAGCCAAAAAAGTGATTTTTGCCCATTTGAAGGATAGGCTTTGGAAGAAACTACAATCCTGGAGGGGGAAGCCGTTATCGAAGGCTGGTAGAGCTACCTTAATTAGATCGGCGGGGCAAGCAATACCGGTTTACTATATGAGTGTTTTTCTCCTTCCCGTGTCTACGGCCGAAGAAATTCAACGAATGTTAAATTCTTTCTGGTGGGGGGGGGGGGGGGGGGAAGAAGGATGGAGGGAGATCCATCAATTGGATGAGATGGGAACGATTATGTTTGCCTTGGGGGGAGGGTGGATTAAACTTCCGGGAGTTCAATGCCTTTAACTTGGCGATGTTGGGAAAGCAGGGGTGGCATCTTTCTACTGATCCTCATGCTCTTATTTCACGTGTTTACAAAGCTAAATATTTTCCGAAAGGGAATTTTCTCGAGGCCCGTTTAGGGCATTCTCCGAGCTTCATTTGGAGGAGCATTTGGCAGTCCCAACTTGTGCTAAGCGAAGGTTATAGGTGGAAAATAGGCGACGGAAGTAAGATAAGAGTTTGGGGAGTTCCGTGGTTAAAGGATAAATTGAACAGCCATTTAGTTACACCGATTAATAACGAGTTGCAAAGCATTGTGGTGAAGGATCTTTTCTTACCTAATTCTCGCTCTTGGAATCGTGAGCTGCTGTCTGATTTGTTTATGCAAAGGGATGTTTTTGAAATTTTGAAGTTACAGCCATCATGGTCTTTAGGATCCGACAAGATAATTTGGCGGGAGAGCAAAACGGGGGATTATTCTGTCAAATCAGCATACAAAATGACTATTAATCGGCTTTCTCCGAGGGATGAACTTACTTGTACAGGGGATTGGCGTCTGATTTGGAAAGCAAATATTCCATACAAAATTCGTTATTTTGCGTGGCGAATGGCTAGAGATTGCTTACCGAACCGACAAAAATTAATCCAAAGAGGTATTTCGGTTCAACAACATTGTGTGTTTTGTGGGATTGATTTGGAAGATAATTGGCATCTGTATATTATATGTCAATTAACTCGTGATGTTTGGAGGGAAATCAGGATTGCTGGTTTGGTTCAGAGGGTCGCGGATTCAGCAGACAGTTTTTGCAATTGGTTTTTTGATATTCTGGCAAAGCTCTCTAGTCAGGTTAGAGATTTATTCTTGACTATTTCTTGGTATATTTGGAAACAAAGGAATGATAAACTGTGGAATCATTTGGCTCCTTCCATTTCCCGCATTGTTACCGGAGCGAAAGAGTTGATTTCCGACTGGCAGCGGGCTCGTCGGTTGAAAATGGGTAATGTAAGTAGTTCGGATAGGCTGATCTGTAGTTTATGGCATCCTCCTGGGGTAGGAAAATTTAAATGTTCAGTTGATGCTGCTGTTTTTAGTGATATTGGTAAGGCGGGCTTCAGTGCTGTGATTAGGAATTGGGAGGGGAGCTTTGTGGCGGGTCGGATTCAAAGGATTGAAGGTTTACCTTCGGTCAGGGAATGTGAAGCTTTGGCGTTGTTAGAAGCGTTATTGTGGGCTGTAAACTGTGGTTATCAGGAAATGATCTTCGAATCTAACGCTAAGGTCGTGGTAGACGCGGTTCTTTCTTGTAGCTCGGATGTGTCCGAATTTGGAGACATTATTAATCGGTGTCGTTCTATTTTTCTTTCTCATGGCTTATTCTCGGTCATTTTCTTGCGGAGACAGGCAAATGAGGTTGCTCATGTTCTTGCTAAGGAATCTCGTTTTGCTGATTGTCCCGTGGTTTTTGATTCTTTGCCTAGATGTCTAGGAGATGTAATTACGATTTTTTGCCCTTTAGTGGCTCATTAATAGAATTTTCTTTCAAAAAAAAACATCAACAACCCTTTAATAAATTTACCAAACACCGCCTTATTCTTTATTACTTAATTTCAATATCAATTAGTTCGGTTCAGTTCAGTAATTTATCATTATTTATTATAATTATAATTATTTTATTATTATTATTAGAATCATTATTATTTTTATAACCTTTTTATTTTTATTATTTTTATTTAGCTAACATCAAACAACTACTAGCTAACTCCAAACAACTAACAACAACAGATGTGAACTACCCGTTGAATCAAACAAACTTTGAAAAAAAAAAGTCAGCAAACATAGAACTCTATTAAGAGAGTAACTTTTTTTTTTTTGGTAAACTTAACAAGAGTAACTTTACCTCCATTTAAAAATTGTAGTTTTTATATTTTAAAAGTATTTTTTTATGTTTAATGTTATTATAAAAATATTGTAAAAATCTTATTTCACACTTTAAAAAATGCAATTTAAAACATAAATGATTTTTATACTTCAAAAAAAAAAACATAAATGATTTTTCTTAAAAAACAAAAATGAATTAAATAATACACGAATTAAATATTTACAATTAATTAATATAGCAAGAAAAAATTAATGTGATTAAAATAGATGATTAGAGCCTTTCAAAAGAAATAGATGATTATAGACTTATGTCTGTTTGGTTCAGCTATTAGTTATTTGTTGTTGAAATCAATTGTTTACAGTTGTTGTTAGCTGTTTGTTATTAGCTGATCATAAAATTGTGATTAACTGTTATTGTTAATATGTAAAATGTCTAATATGGACATATTTTAAATTAATCAATAAATAAATTATAAAAATAAAAATTACACAAATTAATAAAAACAATTGAATTAACTATATACTAATTATTGAATGAAATAATTTTTTTTTTCTTTTGACAGTAATATTATATAGGAATAACGGTAAATGAGAAATGTAGTTTGTGAAAACAAAAAAGATAATTTTATTAACATCAAATAAATACAAACGAACTGTTAATGAAAAATTTCAAAAATGATTTTTTGTGTGTAAAAAACTCTAAAATACTATTATTTCTATTAAAAAATCTAAAAGTTAATATTGTATAAATCTAATTAAATATTATACCTATTCTATTTTCTTACCGTTTTTATTGATATGCTAAGCACTTGTAGGGGAGGCCGAGTAATGGACAGCCCCTCAGGTAAGATCTGAGTTGTTTGGTTTCCTGGGAGAAAGTCATGGACTATTGAAAGCCATGCACTCATATTTGTTGCCTGAATAAAGTTTTTCATCCTATTCTTCCAGAAGGTGTAGTTAGACCCGAAGAATAGGGGAGGTCGAGTAATAGACAACCCCTCAGGTAAGATCTGAGTTGTCTGGTTTTCTGGGAGAAACCGAGTACTGTTTTCAGCCATAGTGGGGATCAGCTCAAGGTAGTTAAACCTTTCACAGTGAGCTTTTAAGCTCTGATACCACTTGTTGGTCCCTTATAACGTAACAAGTTAGTTCCAAGGTTGGGATAGGAACTATTTAAAATTTTAGTATGTTAAGGCTGACTTCTTTTTCTTTGAAAAAGGATTACACAGCGCGCTGAGTAAATTAAAACACTGGCTTAGTCAACTGGTGACTAAGTCAGCTTCTTTCTTTGAGTCAGGAGATATCACTTGAGTCTATTCCTGAACTCAGATACTCAATACACACAACTCAGCGTGACCTCTTTACTTGGTCAGTTTTGTTTAAGCAAGCAATATATATAATAAGGAGTTTAAGGTTAGAAAGATGTTACTCATCAGATTTATCCAGGTTCGGCCTCTAAGCCTACGTTCTGTCCCCGGAACACGTTCCGAGCTTTCAAATTCTCTACTGAGCTCTTTAACGGTAGAGCATCAAACCTTTTACAACTTAGAAGCTGAGTATAACAAGAGTACCTTCCTCTATACCTCTACTCACTCATAATCTCTCGCTGAGTACTATAACCGAGTACTCAGCCTCTCCTTTCTAATCTTTAGAAATGATAAAGATTTGTCCTAAACAACAATTGCTAAGACACCTTAGATGATTGAATAATCACTCTAGACTTTTACACGAAAGATATAGAATTTGGTGTAAGTATTTGCTTTGCTTTTTCTCACAGAACTTCGAGTAGAATTTTGGTCAGCGAAATGGCTTGATGAAGATCTGCGTAGAATGAAGCAACTGAAAGGCCCTATTTATAGAGACGTTTGAGGTATTAGTCATTTCGAATTTCGAAATAACCGTTGGAGGGAAACGGGTTCCTGTCGTTGTCACTCAGTCCTGCTCAGTGCTCTTGGCCAATCAGATTCAAGTATCTTCTATCTTCGGTCAGTACTGAGCAGCTTTTAGTCAGTCCGGCAGAATGTCTCTCCATTTATGGTAAGGTCAACTAGACAGCTTTCTGTGTCTTCTGAACTTTACCCAAAGTAGAAATACTTTGTCTGGAAGTTGTTCTTGCTCAGCTGTTGTCTTGTACTCTTTATCGATACAACTCAGCAGCTTCGTTCTGAAGTTGTTCAACGAAGGTCTTCTCGATCCTTATTTCGCTGAGCTGCGTTTTGTACACAACGACAACGTTTTGCACACGCGGGCCGAGTGGTCTTGATCTGTTTGACTTGGGCTTTGACTTCCATATTGGGCTTTAAGCCTTTTAGTCTTTATGTCTTATAAACAATTTAACTCAACATTGAACAAACACATTAGTGTAATAAATCAAAGCATTTAAACTTAGTGTGTTTAGAATATATTTAATTTTACTTAAATAATTTTGTCAAATCAAAATCATGTGGAAAGGTGTTTCAACAAACTCCCCCATTTTGATGTTGGCAAAACTATTCAGCGAAGAACTCAGTGTTGAGCTCCCCCATGATAGTTGTCCTAATATTACTTAGCAGACTCCCCCGTTAGGGTTGAGCTACTGACTTAGTTTTACTCTAAACATTTTAAGGTTTAATCGAGTAAGTCTAATGTCAGTTTTCAGATATAGGTCAGCTCATGGAATAATTCATCAAACCGTCTTCTCGGTCATGAATCTTGTCATCTACACATCACACGTGCGTCATTTTATCAGTAACAAATTACACACATATATTGACTACCAACGTTAGGGGTAAAATTATACTATTTTAGATATTAGGGGTAAAATTGCTCCTGATCCAAAACGTTAGGGGTATTTTTACACATTTACTTTACAATTAATTGTAAAGCCTATCACATAAATCTAGTTTTGTCTATTAATAATTGAAGGGAAAAAAGATACAATTCCTAATTTTTAAATATGGATGCATATTTTGATTTTATTTTTTTTATTAAACGATGTATACTTTAATAAACTATCATTTCTTGACTTTTATAATTTGTAGATAATGATAAATTATATATAAATAATAATAAGGGCAAAGTACGAAAAAAATGCTCGTGGTTTGCCTTATTTGCAAATAGAGGTTCGTGGTTTAAAAGTTTATAAATAGAGGTATGTGGTTTGTTTTTTTTTTTTTACAAAACAAAGTATATAAGACTAAACTTTTAAGTAATTGACGACAATAAGAGCGTTTTTCAATTTTTTTTTTCAATTACATTTATATATGATAACATTGTGATATTATCCCAAGGATCAAAAGAGATATTCGCCAAGGACCTACCACAAGAGACCCACGGGCGAACCTATAAGGCAAATCTCCATGAACCCTCGATTCGCCATTAGAAACGGCTGAGCCGCCCCGGCAGTAAAGGCCATTAATGAGCTATCAATTAGCTAACCGCCAGCTTAAAGGTAACCAGTAACCGCCATTAATGGAACATTAATGGAGACTTTCTAGTTACTGCAAGTTACAACTTCATGACTATATATATAGCCTATACATCAGGCTATCAAGGTACACATTCACTTACCCTTTGTCAATTCAGTTTGCTATCTTGTTCTACCTTACTGACTTTGGCATCGGAGCTTCCCCCCGTCGAACCCAACGACGCCCCCCACAGAGACGGAATCTAATCGGAAATTCTCCACGAGTTATCAATTGGTGCGGTGATCGTGGATCTCTAACAAACAGAAGATCACCAAATCTTGATTGTATAGAGCTTCACAAAGAACAAAACAATGGAGTCAACGGAATAGGAATCCCGACCTCAAACCTTGGTTCAATCAATGCAACAAATCTATTCTGAAGATAGAGTTCTCCATATATTGGTCGAAAAGAGTTTTCTATATTAAATCTGGAATTTTATGATAAAAAGATAAGTTTCTTCCCCTTTCTTATTCCATTTTTAATTAAAGAAAATTAAGAACCCCCACTCTTAATTAAAAATCTAATAAATTGTGAAAGATGAAGTCATAGACACAAATCTTTCATTAAATCTTGCATGCTTACTATGCCCTCATATTTTTATGCATGACAAGTGTAATATGATATTATCATTGAATTAGTACAAACGCATGTATAAGACCCGTAATCTTGGGATTTACAAAAAAAAGTCATCCATTCAATGTGATTTTGTCATTTGATATTAAAATATCATAAAAGGGCTCATGTAATTACAAATGATTTAGACCTGGTCGGTCTTTTGGATGAACATGCATATAACTATTAGAAAAAATTACAAAAAAATCATATTTGGTTTTTCCTTGTACAATTCACCATCTATATATGGCTTTTCTCCTATATAGTACTTTTAATATCAGAAATTCATATTTTTGAATATTGTTTTGTCAAACAGTTATTTCATTCCCTTTTTTACAAGGATGTGTCTATTCATATAGAAACTGTTTATTTGACATTGTTAGAATTTCTGTTACCAACACAAGAGACTTGAAAATATTGAGTCTATTTGTGATTATCCAGTAATTGTCCATAACTATTAAGGCCATTATGGGCTGATGAATTACGAAATTGGATAAACAAAACTTGCATGTCCTAAGCTAGCTACAAAATAGTGCAAGTGTCGGTTTCGGATCAGAACATTAATTTATGCAAAGTTCTTAGGATATATATGAGAGTTTCTTAAAGATTGTTTGGATGATGGCATATGAAGGTATGTGAGGATAAATTTTGGGTAATTTTCCATACACCCCAAATTGGAGGATAATCATGGTACATGTATTTTTCTTCCAAAATTACCCTTTCTCTTTTATTTTATTCGTACAAATGAAATGATATAAGAGTAATTTTATATATAACTATATTATTAAATCATCACTTACCTTTCTTTAATTACACCTCATTCAAATGAGGCTTTAATGATCTCTGAATGCCATTAATGTATGGATGCATAATATTAATTGCAAGTAAATAGCAACTATGTAAGATATCTTACCCAATATAGAATGTCATAACTTTTATGACGTTTAAAATAAATATGCTATCTTGGATATTAATGCGCATTGAAATACAAAAGGACATTATTCTTAAACCATTCTCATTATGGTTATTTATTAAGAATTCATTATGATATTCATGTGCAGTAGCAATCTTTATGGTTATGACCGTTATACGTGATATTATTATTAATACAAGCATGATTAAAATTCTATTATGAATTTGTTTGACATATAATATTTACTCGGTTTTATCCTTTGACTAAGGCAGTGACCAACGTGAAGGAATTATTAAGTTGATTCCAAGATGAACTAAAAATTCCATAAAGAGAATTGCATCATACATGATATTTGCCAACAAGGCCAATGCAAACATTCTTTTGCTATGAAGTATGTTCCATGGATCAAGCCATTGATCCCCAAGGTAAGTGAATATAGCTTTTATGCCTTACCACAATCTTTTAATAATGGACAGAGTATGCCCCACTTCTGGAGTTCTTTCAGTGCTAACCCACAGGTACAAGGGAATTGCTAATACTACAACCAGTGCAAACACTAGCATGAAAAATAAAGCTCAATCCAAAGAAGTGTATATGCAGAGTCACTTCAGAAAAATTCCTTGACTATGTCATTGGCCAAAAAGGAGTTAGAGCAAATCCAGATAAAATAAAAGCCTTGCGAGGAAAAAGGTGAAAAGAGCGCCTAAATAAAAGCCATGCGAGGAAAAAGGTGAAAAGAGCGCCTAAATAAAAACCCCACAATGGGTGAGAACAATGCAAAAAGGTACGCCATCAAGTTAACATGAATTCGCCATTCACAGCACGGATCCTGGGGTACGAAGCGGACAGAATGTTTAAAGCTTCCAACTTGCCACAATATAAAAGAAAAGATTCAATATAAGCGGGACATTACATATCCCGAACCCAAAGGAGGGGAGCATGTAACCGTTGGAAGAAACGCCAAAGCGTACTACAGGTTGGCCACCACACAGGTTGGCCACCACACTGAAGCTTGCTGGGAGCTGGAAAACTAGATAGCTTTGTCCAGAATAACAAATAACAAGACGACAAGCAGAAGACAGATCCCAAAAAGAAATTCAAAAGTGTCATTAATGTCATAGCAGATGGACCAGTGTATCAGCCACCCATGGAAAAAGCAAAAATATCCGCTCTGGATAAAACATCTCTCCATTGCTCCTTTTGCAGAAACAGGTCCAGTAATCTCTCCACATGCAGATGCATTGGTAGTAACAATGGCGATTCAAGGATGGGAGATAAAATAAAGCGAGTAAAGACACGGACAGTTCTCGCAATGTCATCACCAAAGGTGCATTCGCCAAACTAAAGGTTGATCCGATCCAAATAGAAACAACCATTGTTGACATCATTGGAGTGACGGGTCACACTATCCAGACCAAGGGCCAGAGGTTGCAGCCCTAATTTCCATCCGTCGTCTGACAATGTACATTCCCACCAGCAAAGGAGGAGTAATGATTAGCGGGAACCAAAAGGTGGCTAAAGAGACTTATACTCAGCGTCACTATCAATCCGCCCACAATCCAAAGAGGACGAAGGTGAGAAATATTAACTTGTCACTACAGCTTTGGGCGACACAGAAACGCTCTTTATTACTGATGGAAAGCGGGTGCGGATCGCCAAAGGATTAAAACTTGAGATCAAAGAGGATGTTAAAAAAGTTCTCATTGAGTCTGAAAGCGTATTTACATAGGAGAATGAGATCCCCACAGGAGTAAGCCCAGATGTGATTACTCATAAGTTAAACATCATTGAGGATGCGGTTCTAGTTGCTCAAAAAAGACGGAACCATGGGCCTAAAAATCAGTATTTTTACATATTCTTATATGTGTATTAAACTGTTATAGTATCCTATATTTTATAATTTATTCTTTCTCGCCATACTTCTTATATTCATTTGCCCAGCTTTTAGTGCTCATATACGCCCAATGGCTGGAGAATCATAAGTTCCACAGGTGGATTAATTACCTCAAAGATAGGACAATTGATCCCATCACAGGCGGATCCCCTTTCCATAAAGATAAGAAGCACAGACCCTCAGGAGCTTTCAAATGAGCTCAACTCTCTCCTCAAAGACAGGAAAAGGATTGATCACCATCAAAAGCAGGTTAAAATCGTCTCAAACATGAGATCATTACACCCTCAACTTTCTCCTCAAAGATAGGAGAACACTCTCATGGGCGGATCCATCTTTAGATGATCACCATTCGAGAAAGAGTTAAAACATTCCTTGGACGCAAGGACTTTACACTCTCTCACTCCCTTCCCAAAGAAGGGTTCACAAGTCCTACGGGCGGATCGCTTCACCACAAAGATAGGTAGCAAGTTGATCCCCTAGGCAGCTTTACTTCCTCTAGAAGGAATAGAACAGCTTCAAACCTTCACAAAGGTTCACACATTGGGGTACGGCTGGCCACCTACCCTAAACAATCAGAGAAATCCTAAACCAGATTTTAGAAAATTACTTGCTAAAAGATATAATGCATTAGTAAAAATAGTTCTGGAAAGCAAAGGGTTCATCCAAATAATGAAGCCTCGTCTTCATCTCCAAATAATGAAGCCTAGTCTTCATCTCCAAATAATGAAGCCTCGTCTTCATCCAAATAATGAAGCCTCGTCTTCATCTCCAAATAATGAAGCCTCGTCTTCATCTCCAAATAATGAAGCCTCGTCTTCATCCAAGTAATGAAGCCTCGTATTCATCTCCAAGTAATAAAGCCTCGTCTTCATCTCCAAACAATGAAGCCTCGTCTTCATCAAAGTAATGAATTCACGTCTTCATCATAGAAATAACGAAGTCTCGCCTTCACAAATGCAAAGTAAAAACACTTTGGAAAATGAGTAAAGGCTAAAAAGGAAAGTGCCTAGAGTGCCAAAACCCTCCACAAAATGCACAAAAGTCCCTAAATGGCTGATCATTCTTACTGATCCCTAAGGGCGGGTCATTCTCCTCAATATGGCAGAACTGAAGAAAAGAAGTCCCTAAGGCGAATCATAATCCTATGCGGTAGGAACAAATGGTCCCATAAAGGGCGGGTTATTCCCTTTCTAAAGGAAATATAACTCTCAAGAAGCCCCTAGAGGATAACAATGGATACGGTTGGCCACCTATCCACAAGGAATCAAAAGCCCCTAAAAGTGCATCATATCCATATATGATCCCACATAGGGCGGATCTTGTTCATAAGATCCCGCATAAGGAAGCCCCAAAAGGCGCATCATTTCCATATATGATCCCCCATCTAGGGCGGGTCCACTTTCCTCTAAGATAGAAAAATAAAACACGGCGGATCAAGCCCTGATCACCACCAGGATTAAAACATTTCTCAGACGTGAGATCTTTACATCCTTCAAAAACACGACGGATCAAGCCCTGATCACCGCCAGGATTAAAACATTTCTCAGACGTGAGATCTTTACATCCTTCAAAACTTGTCTCAAAAAGAGGAGTTTTCTATACCTATGGCAGATTAATCCACCTCAAAGATAGGAAGCAGATCAAACGCTTACGGTAGCTTGATTCCCTCAAAAGGAATACCAAGCACACAAACCTTCACCAAGGTTCAAGTCTTCATAAAGGTTCAAGCCTTCACAAAGGTTCAAACCTTCATAAAAGGTTCACATTCTTAGATACGCCTTCTGGAGGAGCTTCATTCTCCTTAGTCGAGGTTACCATAGCAGGGACCGTGCTGTCAATCACAGCAGTATCAGCTTTGTCACTCGCCTCCTTAGACACATCATCAAAATCTCCTGATTCAAGGTGATAAAAGCACGCTTGGGAGATCAAACGCCCTAAAGGGCATTCTCGGCATTTTAGGGGGGCTTCTGATAACATTGTGATATTATCCCAAGGATCAAAAGGGATATTCGCCAAGGACCTACCACAAGAGACCCGCGGGCGAACCTATAAGGCGAATCTCCATGAACCCTCGATTCGCCATTAGAAACGGCTGGGCCGCCCCGGCAGTAAAGGCCATTAATGAGCTATCAATTAGCTAACCGCCAGCTTAAAGGTAACCAGTAACCGTCAGCTTAAAGGTAACCAGTAACCGCCATTAATGGGACATTAATGGAGACTTTCTAGTTACTGCAAGTTACAACTTCATGACTATATATATAGCCTATACATCAGGCTATCAAGGTACACATTCACTTACCCTTTGTCAATTCAGTTTGCTCTCTTGTTCTACCTTACTGACTTTGGCATCGGAGCTTCCCCCCGTCGAACCCAACGACGCCCCCACAGAGACGGAATCTAATCGGAAATTCTCCACGAGTTATCAATATATTGATAAAACATAGATCAAAAAATCAAATTGCAACTGTGTAAAATGACCTTAAATATCAATTTAGTTCGTAAACTGTCAGATTAGTAAAAACGTGAAATTCCACCATATTATTTATTGTTTCGATTTAGGAAGTTGTTCTTTTCGGAGGTTGTGTTTTGCTGATATGTAAAAATAATTTTCTCTAAGATAAAAATGTATTTAGTTATAATCAGAAATTAACTGTGTAATTGTAATACTTTGTTTTCTAAATAGAATATACCACATACTTTTATTTGTAAACTTTTAAACCACATGTCTCTATTTGCAAATTGGACAAACTACAAATATATTTTTTTTACGTAGTTTTCCCTAATAATAAATTATAGATAACGATCAAACTGAATGCTGAGAAAATGGTTTAGGTCTAGAATAAAAGATTAAAAACTTGATAAAAGACGAGGAATAGTGTTAAAAAAGAAAAGGTCAAGATTCTAGCATTAAATTGGGAAGATAAGTATAACACGCGTAGGGGAGGGAGCGTGGAGCGTCCGATGTACTGAGAATGGAACAAAGTGGTCGTGTGACGGGTGTCATAAATGGGACCCACAAGTTTTTTGTTTCAGCCTGAGGCCAGATTTGATGTGATGCCTACCAATTTGCAAAAAATGAAAATAAATTGAAATTTTCTGCCTGTCTTTCTCACCATGAAATTATCTCATAATCTTGTACAAAAATTCAAACTAAATTTAACCATATTCCTGATGCATGAAAAGGAATAAATTTAATTATAATATTTTCAATTAATATTAATTTTAGTCTCACATTATAAAAAATAAAATGAAAATACTCCTTTGACAATTATTTTACTGTCATCTCAGTTGGGAGGCTGAAAATCTGTTGTTCCCATTTCGGTATCCCCTTTTATGTCATTCTGATAAAAAATTGTCACTTTTAATTAAAATAATATATTTTATGAATCAAAGGGACCCACGTGATTAAAAGGGGTCGCTTTTTGTGAGAGGGACATGGAAGGGGACACCGACATAGGGACAACATATTTTCTCCCATATCAGCCAATCCAAACGAGTTTGTCGATAAACTAAAACAGTTTTGTATATATCTTAGATACTTTAACAAAATAAATTGTGATTAACTTATATGTGAACACTTAATTGTTGGTATTTTAACAGAATTTTATAATTGTTTTCAACACACTAAATGTTGTAGATATACTTGATGTTTGAAAAGTTTGGAGTTACAATTAAATAACCGTGCTTAGAAATATTTGGATTAAATTTGTATTATTTCGTGCATTATAGCTAAATCTGCGATCTCCTAAAACGTTAAGGTTAAATTTGGTCCTTATCCCAAAATTATAAGGTAAACCTCCGATTACAGAGCGGATGTCCTTCAATTAGATTAGAATCCCGAGTAAAAGTCTTATGTCTGAGGCCAAACATCCATAACCCGAGGCTGAACGTATTCAATGCAGATGTAAGAGAATCGCAAAATAGATAGAGCAGCCATTTTAACACTCAAGTCAATCTAAAGATTAATAAGAATACAAAGTTACAAGTTTAAGTATGTACAAATCTAAATATAAGCAGAGGATGCGAAAATATAAAAAAAATGACAAGTTTAAATTTGTAATTATGTACTCCCTCTATTCTTTTATATATATAGATTATTCTAATAAATTATTTTTTTTAAATATAAGTCACTTTAGGATTCTAATAATTTTTAATTTATTTATTTTGTCCAAATATTAAATTTTTTGTCTCCATCTAATGAGACAATTAATGGAGCACTATCGAAATAAGAAGAAAGACTTGCATATGGTTTTCATTGACTTGGAGAAAGCATATGATAAGGTACCAAGGGAAGTACTTTGGTGGGCCTTGATAAGGAAAGACATTTCGCGGAAATATATTGACATCATAAAGGACATGTACGAGGGAGTATGCACGAGTGTACGTACTAGTGTTGGGAAGACTGAAGAGTTTCCTATTACGAGTGGAGTGCATCAAGGTTCCGCACTAAGCCCATTTCTTTTTGCCATCGTTATGGATGAACTAACAAGTTCACTTCAAGATGGTATACCATGGTGCATGCTGTTTGCAGATGATATTGTGTTGGTTGAGGAGACGAAAGAAGGAGTGGAGATGAAGTTGGAACTATGGAGGCAAACTCTAGAATCTAGAGGCTTTAAGTTGAGTCGAAGTAAGACAGAATATTTGGAGTGTAAGTTTAGCGGCCGTAGGAGTAGGGAGGCAGGGACAATCATCATAGATGGGAGAGTTGTTCAGGCCTCGGATTGCTTCCGGTATTTAGGATCTATTATCCAAACGGATGGAGAAGTAGATGGAGATGTTGCTCATAGGATTAAAGCTGGTTGGTCGAAGTGGAAGAGTGCTACGGGTTTCCTTTGTGATCCCGGCATGCCTAATAGATTGAAGGGAAAATTCTACCGGACGGCAATTAGACCAGCATTGTTATATGGTACGGAGTGTTGGGCAGTGAAACACTGCCACATCCATAAGATGTCGGTGGCGGAGATGCGTATGTTGAGATGGATGTGTGGTCACACGAGAAAGGACCGGGTGCGTAATGAAATAATTAGGACAAAAGTAGGGGTCACATCTATTGAGAATAAAATGAGAGAAAACCGACTAAGGTGGTTTGGCCATGTGAGACGTAGAGCGCTTGATGCGCCGGTTAGGAGAACCGAAGAGTGGCAAAGGGATGTAGTGGTGAGGGGTAGGGGAAGACCTAAGCAAACTTGGAGGAGGGTGATCGAGAGTGATATGAGTTTATTGGGAATTGAGGAAAATATGGTAGTGGATAGGACGGAGTGGAGGGAGCGAATCTGTGTCGCTGACACGACTTGATTTTCACGGTTTTATATGATGGTTCATGTTAGCCGACTCCGAATCATTTCGGGACTAAGGCTTTGTTGTTGTTGTTGTTGTATTAAATTTTTTGTA
Organism: Euphorbia lathyris; assembly: GCF_963576675.1. Taxonomy (NCBI): domain Eukaryota; kingdom Viridiplantae; phylum Streptophyta; class Magnoliopsida; order Malpighiales; family Euphorbiaceae; genus Euphorbia; species Euphorbia lathyris. The sequence goes on along the minus strand of NC_088912.1, from coordinate 69,572,084 downwards.
TTGGTACATGTGTTTTTTTTAATATTTTAATACTTATTCTTCAATAGTGACATGAGAGATTGTTTTAGTTAACCAATATATTTTTTAATTTATGTGAAATATCCTATAATGACTTATATAAGAGAATGAGGAAAGTATTAAACATATAGATAAAAATAATAAATCTCAGTTATAAAATAATAATTAATTGTGCACTATATTTTTGTTTATTATAGTTTATTAAATTTAAAATTTCTTAAATATTTATTTAGTTTAATAAAAATATATTAACAATATTTAATATTTTCTAAATTATTTAAGGTTATATACTCAAATAAATGAGTATTTTTTTTCTATGAAAATGCGTTCATCATTTTATAAATAAAAAATGTAAGTACAATAACAAAAGCAAGAAATAAAAATATTATGTTTAATACAAATCCATATAGATATGAAATAAATGAGTATTTGTTAAATAAATTTTAATTGATGATGTCACATATCATTATATATTTTCAAGAGAATATATATAATAAATAAAGGCATAATAGATTATCTGCTTTCTGAATTTGTCGTAATAGTAAATTGTTTCTTTAAACTTTATAAGTGTCTTATCAGTTTATTAAACTTGATTATTTCATATCACAAATTCTCTGAACTTGTCCATAAAAATAGATTAGCTCTTTAAACTTTATCAGTGTATCATCAACTCCCTAAACTTGCTTATTCCGTAACAACCGAATATAAAAACATATTAAACCTAAATTCTAAAAATACATCTTCATCTATTTGAGAGTTAATTTTTCTCTTCTCCTACCTTTTAACATATTATAAGAGTTAGTATTGCATGTTTGAGAGATCGAATGGATTAAAATTAAGAGTTAGTATTATGATTTTTGTATTTAGTTGTTACCGAATAAGCAAGTTTAGAGATATGGTAAGACACTTATAAAATTAAGAGAGCTAATATATTTTTATTGATAAGTTCAAAAAGTTAATGATACGAAATAATCAAATTCAAGAAGCGGTTTATAAAACTGGTGATGTATTAAACCATAAATAAAATTTAATTGATGATGCCATCAAGAGAATATTTTATATATAAATATATAATTTGTTGAACTGATTTTGAAAGGAAGTGTTTAAATTAAATACAATGCATTTATGTGAAAAAATTAACTTGATAGCGATAATTAAATTAATATTATATATATATGGAGAGAGAAGATAGACTAATTCAACAAAGCAGGCTGACTTACCAAAAACATCAATTGATAGGAAAATGACATGTTCATGGAAGATTTTTTTTTTTTGTAATTTATTTATAAAAATGCCATACATCATTCCATTAAACCATAAAGTATAAATATATCACTTAAAACCTCTCATTCATACCGGCTACAATCAGTACAAGTTCCACAAAATGAAAAAAGTAGACTACATATAGCAATAAAAAAACTACAAATAGCAATAAAAACCATAAAAAGTACAAATACAACAAAAAATAGAAATCATATACTTCTCGTAAATCGAATCCCATTGAAAAACCGCTACAAGCTCAACAAGCTCTACCAGTTTAGAGAAGATCCATCCCCAATAAGCCAAAATGTTATGAAATTGAGTTCCCACATCCCCAATAGGCGAAAGAGTCCAAATAGCTCGAGCCATAGTACATTTGAGAAAAATATGATAAGAATCTTCAACCGCCCCATGACAAAGCTCACATAAATCTGAGATTGGAACCTTCCGAGATTTTAGCGCAACTTTAGAGGGGAAACAGTTAGCAAGAACCCACTAAAGAAGGTTATTAACCTTAGGAGGCACTTTAAGATTCCAAATTCTATTCCATACTGGAGAATCAATGAACCAATTTGTTCTAAATTCATACATAAGCTTTCGGTGCCCACTTTTAACTGTATAGTTGCCCCGTCGGTCATCCTTCCAGTACCACACATCATAATCGACCTGATTAGATAAGGGGATACGGAGAATAAGTTCTGCATCCCGAGGAACAAAAATGCCTGAAACTAACTCAACATCCCATGACTGCCGACCCTCCTCCATAAGATCAGCCGCTACTTCCACTCCTAACCCATCCAATTTTTCACTTTCGATATACGGAAAATGATCATCAGGGAGCAACGAGTCTTCCCAAATTCGGACCTCGCCACCTGCCCCTACAAACTTGCGTATACCTGACTTTAACAACTCCTGAGCACCCATAATACTACGCCAGATAAAGCTAGGCCCATCAGATAACGATGCATCAAGAAAAGAGCTATCTGGATAATAAAGAGCCTTAAAAACTCGTGCCACAAGAGACTCAGGATTTGAGCTAAGTCGCCAACCTTGTTTAGCCAATAAAGCTAAGTTGAAATTATGCAACTTTCTGAACCCCATTCCACCAAATTTTTTAGGACAACATAGCTTATCCCACGATTTCCAATGTAAACTACCTTTACCCGAACCATTCGATCCCCAGCAAAAAGAATTCATCAACTTCTCTAGATCATCACAGATATTCACAGAAAATAGGAAAAGACTCATAGCATAAGTAGGAAGCACCTGCACTACCGATTTGATCATAATCTCCTTACCTGCTCTTGATAGAAACCTGACATTCCAACTCTTCAATCTAGACCGCACCATATCCTTTGCAAAGCCAAAAACTTGTGACCTATTCCTTCTCACCACCGAAGGTCGACCCATATACTTATCCGGGAGGGCTACAGTGGAAACCCCCAAAATATTACTAGTTTTTGCACACTCACCATCTGGACAGTTTCGGCTGAAAGATATAGAAGATTGAAATATTTTTTATATTTTTTTATTAGTTATTTATAATTAAATTATATTAGTAGCACGTTAAATATTTTAGTAAATTTACAATTCTTTTGAAACGATGGAAGTTAAATTTAGTACTTATCTCAAATCAAATATAAAACAATTGGGAATTCTTTCCCAATTGAAAAAAAAAAATCTGTCTAGAATAAATCTGTCTAGAATAAATAAATAACAAGAGAAGAAAAATTTATAATTAATAATCCAGCTATTCACTTTCTTAGAATTTCTCAGTAAAAATAATAATTTGAAGTGATATAAATTACCAATAAAAATAACAATAACAAAATGAAATACCTACATGATGATTTGATAAAAATTCTATGGTCAGTATTACTAATAGATGCCTGTATTGTCGATTTGCAGATAGATATCTGTGTTATTTTTTTTTTTTATAAACTTAATGGAATATGTTAAGTTGGTAACGTGGCACATGAGTAAATGTATGGAAAAGTAAAAAAAAAAAAAAAATAAAAGAAGAAAAAGGAGGAAGAGGAATTTATGTAACTTTAATTCTTCAACTTTTTAGGTTTGAGGTCATTTATGTATTTTTTATGAAAGAGGAATTCCATGTTTAGAGAGAGAAAACTCCAAAAATTATGTTTTTGAAAAATAAAAAATATTGTTTCATAGTAAATATGATACTACTAAACAACTTTAATTTTTGAACTTTTTTTTTGAGATTGTTATGGGACAAATTTAGCAAAGTAAAAAAAACATCCAAAATTTTACAACCATAGGATTGTGTTTAAAAAAATACCACATCTACCCATCTGTAGATCGACGATACTACAAGATATGTATATGTAATCAACCATTTTGGTAATTGTGCAAATCACAAAGTTACATTTCTAAAACAAATACAACAGATACCCATCTACAAATCAACAAAATCATAGAACATCTATTTGTAATTAACCTTATATTATATCACAAAAATAAATAAATTACAGTAAAAATTTATAAATTAATAATGTTGGGACCATAAATTTTTATTAATTTATAGAGTCATTAATTAATCAATAAATTATTAATTATTAATTTATAGAGTGATGAAACTGGAGATGATTCAGTATTTTTGGAACCAGTCACAAAAGATGAAGCAATTATAGCATAAATCGCTATTTACAATTTTTTGTTACCATTTCACAAGGGTATGCCAGAACTTTTGAATGCATCGAGAATAATTAGAGATTAAATTCAATTAGATTTAAATTTCAAGAAAAAACAAAATACTATAGAGTCATATTTTGCTAAATTATCCTATATATACTTAGCATGAGTATTTAAGAAATTATTAATTTATAGAGATAATAAAACAATGTATTTATAAAGGGTTGTTTCAAAAAAATTATTATCTTATTAATTTATTAAAATTGATCATTTTTTGAACTGATCCAAGTCGGAACCAGAAGAAATTATTATTTTAAAAAAATTATTATTTTATCAAATATTAATTTATAAAGATTTTACTACGTACCGTTTTTATCACGTGAAAACACAAAACAACAAATTATTTTTGTTTGTTTGTGTTTTTTTTGCTTAAAAAAAGCCTCATCCCTACATAATTCCTCTCTACGTATATATCATTATAAAATGGCAGAACTAGAATCAAAATTTAGAATTCATATGGTATACGATGTTCCAAATAGTAAATTAGAGCTGATATAGATTGAAATCGACCGAAAGTTTTAATCGTAAACCAACAAAGAATACAAACTTCTCTAGCTAAACTAGAAGGTTGAGTAAACCTCAAATGGATAAAAATCCTTGCTCCAATGGAGGCTTCAAAATGCAATATTCATAAAAAGTTCCTCAATATTACAAAGAAGGGAGCTTAAATACTCTCCCAAATAAGAAGGGAAATGACCAAAAGCCCATGAATAGGGTTTTGGGCAAAACATGTGTATAAGGATAGGATAGGAAAGAGGAAAGTCCATGGCAGTTTAGTAATAAGGTGTCCCCTATTGTTAAGAACTTGGAGGAGAAGTATTCTTCTAGCAGATCACGCCCCGCGTGGGTTTTCAAAAACTTGATGCTTGAAATGTGTATCGTGCAAAACTAAGGGCAAGTGCACCCTATCGTTATCAAGTAATAAATAGTAAGTAGAGTATCGTTCCCTCGAGGATTGTGTTTATATCTATTGATTTTTGTGAATTTCTATTATCTAAGCAATCAAAACTTGAATTGTTTGAGATACTAAACTAATGAATTTAAAACAACTAAATAAAGTAAACAAAGGAGGAAACAAAATGAATTTAAATATGATGTAAGTCACTAGAGCAAGACTTCACCTAAACTAATGTACATAATCCACACAACAATCTTATCAAAGTTCTTAAGTTTTAATCTAGAGACATTGATTATTTCCTAAAGTAATTAACCAAGCTTTGGTCCAGTCAAGATTAATCCTATTTCACATACAATTATCCTAGCTTTGGTCAAGTCAAGAATAAAGGTATAACGAAAGCATTAAGTTCTCTGAAATAACCCCAAAGTTAAGTCGTGAAACTAAACCCTGAAAAACCGCACCGCATAGACACATGTCTAAACTATGTAATTCCATTAATTATCTTAGTGTCGGTCAACCAAAACAATTAATTGTAATTTAGCTAAATATTGGCCAAATATCTAACTAGGAAATTAAGCTCCATAGTTTAATTCTCTAATTAATAAATTATAAACTTGAAATCAGATTGCAAGTAAATCATATACTTCGATTAGGATCCGCCATAGCTCTAGCTATTGAGAAGTTAGTTCATGGTAAATGGAAAGAAAACAAGAAATTTAATAGAAAACATAATTAAAGTAAAGAGAAGAAAAGATGAAGTGAAAATAAACTTTGAAATAAAAACTAGAATCGGTTACAAAGGAAGAAATGAAAAGAACAAAAAGAAAACTATAAAAAAATCTAAAAGAGAGAGCTAAGAGAGTGTGGTGAGGCCTGTTCCATTGTTTCAGGTATGCTTTCATGCTTTCCAATGTAGGTATTTATAGTTGCATATGCCTTCATGCATTCCTTGTAACTTCCAACTTTAATGTCATTAAAGAGAATATTAATGGAGGATTGAATTCTTTGCTCTAACTTGTTAACTTTAATGTAATTAAAAAGAAGATTAATGGAGAGTTGAATTCTTCTTTGCAACTTTTTAATTTTAATAGAATTAAAGAGAGCATTAAGTAGTGTAACTCCTTCTTGAGCATTCAAAAGACTCTTCAAATAGTCATAACATTCCTTGGATGGTTATTGAGGAATTTATGACAATACAGACTTATTTAAAGAGTCGTGGATTCTTCATTCTTGAACTGCTATGAGGTCGCGACTGGAGGGAGTTCTGACCGGGCAACTTTATTTACTTCAATAACGATTCAATAATTGCATTTTTGCCCCAAATAATACCTAAAAACATATGGAACAAGCATTATTTCTTAAAACACAAAACTAAACATAAAACAATTATAAAATATTAAAAACTAGCTTAAAATGTATGATTACTATAATTAAAATATATTAAACACTATATGAAAATGCAAGATAACAGTCTTGGTACGCCCCGCGTAACTCCACTCCTGATCCTGGAGAGTCTTCGCAGATGACTTTACACGTGGCGTTCCTGGAGTCACGCCCCGCGTATTGGGGCCTCTGCTCCTGGTGACCATGGGTGATGGACTTCACGCGGAGCTTCTTCGGGTTTACGCCTCGCGTACTTGAGCTCCTGGACTTGGTGTCCCTGTTGGTTGGGACCTACGCGTGGCGTCCCAGACGTACGCCCCGCGTACTTGGCCTATTAGGCTGGTTTCTCCTCCGACGCTGAATCCACGCCCAGCGTGCCTAGACGTACGCCCCGCGTTCCTGAGCTTCTGGGAAAATCTTCGAAAACTGGATCCTTCACGCCCCGTGCCTTGGTGAGTACGCCCCGCGTACTGGGAAGGTTCCCCCGGTTCTCACTGTTTTCGTCCCTTGGCTCCGGGCTCGGGCTTAGTGAAAGGATGTCCTCATCATTCTCCCCTTATTTGAAAGAGTCGGACTCCGCCTCCGATGCCTTGGTTGGCAATGTCCCCTCCAGCTTCCACAAGCTAAGGTCCTGCACATTAAAAGAAGAAGACATTTTCCCAAGCCAATTGGGAAGGGTTAGTTGGTACGCGTTGGCACTAATCTTCTTCGTGATCCGGTAGGGGCCATACTTCCTCGGCTTCAACTTGCTACTTGGAGCATGCATAAGGCGTTCTTTCCCCAAGTACACCATCACCTCGTCCCCCACCTCAAATTGTACATCCCTTCGGTGTTCATCCACCTTGGTTTTGACCCGACTATTCTTCTCCTCAATGCTATGTCGGACTTCTTGGTGCATTTTATGATATTCGTTGGCCAAGTTATGTGCGGCTACACTCTTCTTCCCCCCCTGGGAACCTCGCCCAAATCAAGTGAATGGTTGGGTGCCTTGGTGTATACTATCTCGAAGGGGGACTTCCTGGTAGTGGAACTCACAGCGGAGTTGTAGGCAAACTCGGCTTGGGCTAGCACATAATCCCACATCTTGGGTTTGTCTCGACATTTGATTCTCAATAAATTTCCCAAGGTCCGATTTACCGCTTCAGTCTGTCCATCCGTTTGGGGGTGAGCCGTGGTGCTAAACTTCAATGTGGTTCCAAGAATGGCCCAAAGAGTCCGCCAAAAGTGGCTTACAAACTTCGTGTCCCTATTCGATACTATGCTCTTTGGGACCCCATGTAGTCTCACCACCTCACGGAAGAACAACTTGACGATGGCAGTGGCGTCATTAGTTTTTCTACATGGGATGAAGTGGGCCATTTTTGAGAATCTATCCACCATGACAAAGATGGAATTCATACCCCGTTGAGTCCTTGGCAGCCCCAACACAAAATCCATAGAGAGGTCTTCCCAAATAGTCTCCGGGATCGGGAGATGCATGCGTAATCTGACGTTAGTAGCATGCCCCTTGGATTTTTGGCACGCCTCACATCGCTCCACGATGTATGCCACGCCTCTCCTTACTCTAGGCCAATAGTAACGGGAGCTAACTTCTTCAAAGGTTTTGTCTCTTTCAAAGTGTCCCCCCAACACCCCTCCGTGTAACTCTCGGATCACTCTTTCTCGTATGGACGTGTTTGGAAGGCACAATTGGCTACCCCTCATGAGAAACCCATCCACTAATTGATACCCACTCTCTTCGGTACCTCTTCTACACTTCTCCCATTCAAGCCCAAAGTCCGGATCCTCCTCATATTCTCCCTTGATGTGCTCAAAATCCACTAACTCCAAGGCCACTATTTTCAAGAGAGCTATCCTTAGGCTCAGGGCATCCGCCACTTTATTTTGTTGACCCGCTTTGTGAAGAAGTTGACAAGGGAACTTATCTATGAAAGCGGACCATCTAGCATGCATGGAGCTCCGGAGTTGCTTTTGACTTCCCAAGTATTTGAGGGCTTGGTGGTCGGTGTACAACATAAACTCCTTCCCGATGAGATAGTGCTCCCACGTCTTGAGAGCCCGCACTACCGCATAGAACTCCTTATCATAGGTGGCCCACTTCTGTCTTGAATCACACAATTTCTCACTGAAATAAGCTATGGGCCTCTTCTCTTGCATTAATACTCCCCCAACTCCTACTCCACTCGCATCACACTCAACTTCGAAGAGCTTATCAAAATCTGGGAACGCTAAAACCGGAGCCGTGCTTAGTTTTTCCTTTATCAAGGCGAAACTACTCTCTTGTTCATCTCCCCACTTGAAATCTCTACCCTTCTTCAAACACTCGGTCATAGGAGCAACAATAGCGCTGAAATTCCTGATGAACTGTCTATAGAATGTAGCCAACCCATGAAAGCTTCTAATAGCCCCAACAATCTTCGGAGTCAGCCACTCCCGAATAGCTCTAACTTTCTCTTCGTCAACCCGAATACCACTCCCATTGACCACATACCCGAGAAACACCAAGCTCTCCATCACAAAGTCACATTTCTTAGTGTTGGCAAAGAGTTGGTTCTCCCGGAGCAAAGCTAGCACAGTCCTCAAGTGCTCCACATGCTCTTCCAACGTCTTACTATGGATGAGAATATCATCAAAGTAGACCACCACGAACTTCCTAATCACCAGATGCAATACTTGGTTCATCAACCTCATGAAAGTGCTCGGTGCATTGGTCATCCCGAATGGCATCACTAGCGACTCATACAACCTATCACGTGTCTTAAACGCTGTCTTCCATTCATCTCCCGCCTTGATCCGAATTTGGTGGTACCCACTCCTCAAATCAATTTTGGAAAAGACCTTGGACCAACCCAATTGATCAAGTATGTCATCAAGTCGAGGAATCAGAAACTTGTACCGAATAGTGATCTTGTTGATGGCTCGGCTATCCACACACATCCTCCACGACCAATCTTTCTTGGGTGTTAACAAAGCCGGCACCGCACATGGACTCATGCTCTCCCTAACATAGCCCAGTCTTATCAACTCTTCCACCTTCTCCTTCATCACTTCACTCTCCTTGGGACTCATCCGATAATGAGGTAGACTAGGCAAGCTAGCTCCCGGCACAAGATCGATATGGTGTTGGATGTCCCGTAGGGGTGGTAGCCCATACGGTAACTATTCCGGGAACACATCACGGAACTCATTAAGCAAATTCCCGACTTCTTCCGGAACTTCTTCCCTTTCGCTACCTACCCTCTCCGACGGTGTACTAGATTTCGCCATCACTACATAGACCATTTGACTTTCCTAACACTCATTGATAAAAGCCTTGTGAGTTGGGCAAACGATCAAACTAGATTTCTCCTTAGTCTTGGATTCTCCTACAAGAGGTGTGAGCACATAACGAATCCCGTCTTTCATAAACCAATAGGTGTTCTTTCTCCCGGCATGGGTGGCATCCCTATCAAATTGCCACGGGCATCCCAACAATAGGTGGCAAGCGTCCATCTCCACAACATCACAATAGACTTCATCCTGGTACTCTCCTATCTCAAGAGGTACCCTACACCTTTGAGTGACTTTTAGCTCTCATACGTTCTTGATCCACCCCACACTATACGAACTAGGGTGTGCCTCAATCACCAACCCAAACCTCTTAGTCGCGGTGTCGCTAATGATGTTCTCTTGGTTGCCACTGTCGATGATCACATTACATTTCACCCCTTGCACTAGACATCGAGTTCGGAACAATTGATGTCTTTGGTCCGTCTCCACTCTACTCGAGATCAAGAGTCTTCTCACCACATGTATGGCTTGCCCAACTTCGTACTCGCCCTCGTAATCATCATCAATCGGGTCACAACAAACATCCCCTTCATCTTCGTACTCATCATCATCTTCATACCGCTCAACCATGTTGGCACTTCTCCTATTGGGACACTCATTAGAATGGTGACCCGGATAATTGCATCAGAAACATTTGAATGGAGTCGGTCTCGCGTAGGGGTTGTTGCCCCTAGGGGGTTGTGTCGCCTTAAAAGGCCTCACATCTCCACTAGGTGCCTTTCCCGCACTTGGCGTCTTAGGGTCACTTGAACTTGTAATACCCTTGCCCTTATCAATCCCCTTAGGAGCTCCTCTCCCTCCATAAGTACCTTCAGTCCCGGCTCTCCTATAGCCTTCATGTCCCCTCAAGCTCAACTGTGCCTCGGGCTTTAATGCTAAATTATGGGCGTCTTGCACCCGAATCACCATTTGCGTTCCAATCTGGTCTTGGATATTGTATCTCAATCCTTCAAGATACCTTGAAGTCTTTTGGCTTTCGGTTTTCGACAAGTTAGCCCTTGTTGAAAGCCGCAAGAACTCCGAGGTGTACTCGTGCACACTCCTTGCGCCTTGTGAGCAATTCCGATAAGAACTGTAAATGTATTACTCATAGTCGGGTGGTAGAAACCTCTCCCGCAACATAGATTTCATTCTAAGCCAAGATCTAATCAGCTCCCTTCCTCCTCTTCTTCTCCATTCCTTCATATTATCCCACCAAACCGAAGCTCCTCCTTTCAACCGGTAAGCTACTAAATGGACTTTTCGATCCTCCGGTATTCCCGCATAATCAAAGAACCGTTCCACTTCTAACAACCAATCAAGGAAACCCTCTATATCAAGTTCTCCCCCGAATGATGGTAAATCCACCTTTAACTTAAAAGCATCGTCCCGCTCAAAATTACCTCCATATGTGTTGTCTTCTGAACAGACTCTAGCAAGTGCACTAGATACAAGTAATAAAGTGATAAGTCAAGTATCGTCTCCACAGGGATTGATGACCAAATTTTACTAGAAAAACATTGCAGAATAGGGTGTTCGTGGTGTGTGAATTCTTTATATTAAGAGATATTGTGAATTGGTAACAAAGTAACTGATTCAACTTATGGAAAAGAGTATTTGAGAATGATAAAAGGTAGAACAGACTAGGCACAGCAGAACAGGTTACCTTAAGTCCTTAAACACCCTATTTATTCATGAATGATGCAAAGTGAAGTCAAGGTCTCTGTTTTAATGATCACTTAAGTCAACTCTCGTGTGTTCTTAAGATTCTAGGACTTACTACAACCATAAGCGTCCCTAAGGTTGGTTCTTTCTTGCATTACGATTGAAACAACATTTCACTAAAGAAAACCCTTGATACAACCACCTAACATCTCTGCTTCGGGGTTGGATGTTTGATAAAAGGTTCGATGCAGATGAAAGCAGTCTCCTATCATTCATCTAACACTATCGTTCATGCATGAGCAATGTAATATAAAGCTTTAGCAAACACTTCATAAATTAACTACATTCATTCATAAATAGGGATTAGGAAACTTACATAACCGGCCCTAACTGGCCGAACCTATTCAAAATGACTACTCACTCATAGTGGCGAGTGAGCAATCTGCTGATACAAAGCTATAAAACTCCATCAATGGAGTTTTCTTCCTTGAGAGCTATCCTCTCTGTCAAAGTGTCTATTTTTTAGTTCAACAAAAGATGATCCCTTTTTCTTTGCTCCTACGTATATTTAAAGAAAAGAAAAATGGTCACCTCGGTACAAAAAGTATCCGAGCAAATATTACAAAATCAAAAACAAATTGCCTTCACAAATCCTAGATTGCTATTAGTGGTTAAGATCATTTTGACCCTTGAACACTCAAGGGCCAAACTTTCATTTCATCCTGCTACTTTGACCTGCTCTTATCCGCCTTTCTGCCTGTTGCTACTGCCGTACCTACTTTCCATCCTGTCGCTGTCCGTCATCAGAAGTTCCAGCGTTTGACCGCTGGATCAAAGAATGGCTCAACTCCTCATGGTATGCGCGAAACAGGCTGCTTACAGTATGTTCGACTTAGTCTTTCCAAATCTGCACAAAATTGCTTATAAGACCTTCTTTCTTGTAGATGAACCCTAAAAACACCCTTAATTCATTATAAATGGCATGTTAAATTGTAGTCAAATTCATGCCTAAAAAATACCCCCAAATTGAATCTTTGCTTGTCCTCAAGTAAACAACAGATAGAACACAAGTCTACTGGGAAAGAGATAGGACAAAGAGAGAACGAAATAAGAGTCGAAGGATATCACAATGAAAAATATATACAGAAAAATCACAAGTTACGAATTCAATGAGGTTATGCCAGTGTTAAATCGTGTAACCCTACTCAATAAATTCCTCAAAGCTTATAGCTAAACCTCAACCTTCAAGATGAACAACCTGTTTGCCTGGCATGACTCACTAAGGAATGGATATTTCACTCACTCTCGTATGACTCTTTATTGCCATAATAAAGGGAATGTAACATCACTCCTCAGCTCAGTTAATACACCAGTAAGGTGTGAGATTGCTTTTTGGTCATATTTTTATGGATCAAAATTTTTCAAATAGAGTCCAAAGGTCTTTTAAGGGTTGTAATGCACGGTTAAGGTTCAGGTGTGGAAGTGAATGGCTTTTGTGTGTAAGAGTTCTGTCCTCATGCACTTGACACAATCTTTCATACAACATGCATAACTTGTTTTATCCACCGACTTACCCAATCTTTATTAACTCCTACCACTTAAATAACCAATTCCAATGTTTTTGGGCACACAAATGTGATAGTATGCCATGAACGAGGAGATTCTTTACAGATTTATCTATTTCCTCTCTCTCATATTCTTTTATTCACTATTTTATTTTAGTATGCGCCCGAGTTTCTTCTGATAATCTATATTTTCAATTTCTCTACTTGCATGAGGTAGAATCTCGGCTCTTTTAAGCTCAAAGTGATGGGATTATGGTTATTCACAGGCTGAGTTATCAAAAAAATGGGTAGGGCTCAATTTGTTCATCCTATCATGTGAGTGCAATGCACGGGTTAAGTCTTTTTAAGAGTTTGAATTGGGTGCCTAATGCCTTTATCATTCTAGGTTTGTCCAAAATTTTTCCATTTCCATAGGACATACCAAAGCAAAGTCTCCCTAAAGGTAGTAAGTACTGGCCCACTCTTAAAAGAATCAATGCATGTTTAACTGCAATTGCAGGCTCAAGTTCTCACAAATTGGGAGGTTTATTCATTAAGGCAAACATGTCCCTTTCGTGAAAGTTGATTTAGAGCATAAAAAATTTTGGAACTTCAAGACTTGGGCAGTTAAAGATCAACACTAGGCTATCACCACACAATCCACTCATAACAAGCACAGTCTGCTTAGTGATTACTGCGGAAACAAAACAATCGAAACACAAGAATATGTACCAGGAAATGAACATAATGAAGAATATTTACGAAGAATATTTACTCAGGACAGTATAATTCAAAGATCACATGGGGATGACTTGTTATTCATAAGATTATACTACACTAACAACTTGTTCAAGCTTTTATCATGTTTATGCATACAGATATTGTAATTTGTAATTCCCCACCCCCAAATTAGAATGGAACATTGTCCTCAATGTTAGTATGAAGACAAGCATAAGATAAACAATATCGGCATGATAAAGTACTGAGTGTGCAAAAATTTAAAAGAAGGGTTATAAATGTTACCAGATGCTAGGATAGCGACACATTGAAGGATTAGACGGGCGGGGAAAGAGAGGAATCAACCTCTCTATCCGCAGCGGTAGTAGCGCCATCCCCTTTCGAGGAGGCAGCAACGTTGGAGGCTGTTTCAAGTTTAGTTCTTACCGGACTCTTAATTGAGGCACCAGAGGGACTCTCCTTCCCATGCTCCTCCACACAGAGGTTCTTGAGCATGTCAATCTCTCCCTGTTGTACTGCATTTGTGCGTTCCAGAGCAAAGACCTGTTCTCTCCTGGCAACGGCGCCAAAAACTTGTTGTCTTCCGAACAGACTCTAGCAAGTGCACTAGATACAAGTAATAAAGTGATAAGTCAAGTATTGTCTCCACAGGGATCGATGGCCAAATTTTACTAGAAAAACATTGCAGAACAGGATGTTCGTGGTGTGTGAATTCTTTATATTAAGAGATATTGTGAATTGGTAACAAAGTAACTGATTCAACTTATGGAAAAGAGTATTTGATAATGATAAAAGGTAGAACAGGCTAGGCACAGCAGAACAGGTTACCTTAAGTCCTTAAACACCCTATTTTGTTCATGAATGATGCAAAGTGAAGTCAAGGTCTCTGTTTTAATGATCACTTAAGTCAACTCTCACGTGTTCTTAAGATTCTAAGACTTACTACAACCATAAGCGTCCCTAAGGTTGGTTCTTTCTTGCATTATGATTGAAACAACATTTCACTAAAGAAAACCCTTGATACAACCACCTAACATCTCTGCTTCGGGGTTGGATGTTTGATAAAAGGTTAGGTGCAGATGAAAGCAGTCTCCTATCATTCATCTAACACTATCGTTCATGCATGTGCAATGTAATATAAAGCTTTAGCAAACACTTCATAAATTAACTACATTCATTCATAAATAGGGATTAGGAAACTTACATAACCGGCCCTAACTGGCCGGACCTATTCAAAATGACTACTCACTCATAGTGGCGAGTGAGCAATCTGCTGATACAAAGCTATAAAACTCCATCAATGGAGTTTTCTTCATTGAGAGCTCTCCTCTCTGTTAAAGTGTCTATTTTTTTAGTTTAATAAAAGATGATCCCTTTTTCTTTGCTCATACGTCTATTTAAAGAAAAGAAAAATGGTCAACCCGGTACAAAAAGTATCCGAGCAAATATTACAAAATCAAAAACAAATTGTCTTCACAAATCCTAGATTTCTATTAATGGTTAAGATCCTTTTGACCCTTGAACACTCAAGGGCCGAACTTTCATTTCATCCTGCTACTTTGACCTACTTTATCCGCCTTTCTGCCTGCTGCTACTGTCGTACCTACTTTCCGTCCTGTCGCTGTCCGTCATCAGAAGCTCCGACGTTTGACCGTTGGATCAAAGAATGGCTCAAGTCCTCATGGTATGCGCAAAATAGGCTGCTTACAGTCTGTTCGACTTAGTCTTTCCAAATCTGCATAAAATTGCTTATAAGACCTTCTTTCTTGTAGATGAACCCTAAAAACACCCTTAATTCATTATAAATGGCATGTTAAATTGCAGTCAAATTCATGCCTAACAATATGCCCTTCTCACATTCGGCTCTCTCCCATATCCGCCTCTTTCATTACCTTGACCCCCATACGAATCATTCAACCCAACATTCTCCCTCTCATAACCACCTACAACATTATCATGCACAATATCCATATTCCCGGCATGCACATGCGTAGGACCAACAGCATCATTCACATGCATGTCATTCCTATGCCTATCATTCAAAACATCATCATTCATCCTAATCCCCATGTTTCTAGCAATCATAGGCATATCATAGTCATCAAATAAGTCCCCATCACTATCACTATCCACATTTCTAATGACTACAGGATTGTTTCGTCTTACCTCTTGAACCCTTGGGCCCATTGGTAGTTGTGGTGCATGATTCCTTTTAGGAGGTGGAGTGGGTTGTCGCTCAAGTTGAAGTCGGGGGTGCTCTTCTTGCCGCCGGTGGGGTTCTCCGGTTAGAAGAGCTTGAGTGTTGCGGTGTCCGATCTTTAGTTCTTCAAGGGCAAGAAGAATCTCTCGGGTACTCGTGTCATATCTTTCCTCAAACGTTCTTAGAGACTCCGTTAGATGCTTCACGTTGCCTTCTAACGCCTCAACTCTTTGTTCCGTGGATTCGGTGGCTTCGTTTGTGATACGTGGTTGAACCATTTCCGAGAAGAAGTCTCCGGGAAGGAAAACGACTCGACGCTGATACCAACTGATATAGATTGAAATCGACTGAAGGTTTTAATCGTAAACCAACAAAGAATACAAACTTCTCTAGCTAAACTAGAAGGTTGAGTAAACCCCAAATGGATAAAAATCCTTGCTCCAATGGAGGCTTCAAAATGCAATATTCATCAAAAGTTCCTCAACATTACAAAGAAGGGAGCTTAAATACTCTCCCAAATAAGAAGGGAAAGGACCAAAAGCCCATGAATAGGGTTTTGGGCAAAACATGTGTATAAGGATAGGATAGGAAAGAGGAAAGTCCATGGCAGTTTAGTAATAAGGGATTGATGGCAAAACAGTAAATAAACATCAACAGAAATGGTCCCCTATTGTTAAGAACTTGGAGGAGAAGTATTCTTCCAGCGGAGCACGCCCCGTGTGGGTCTTGGTACGCCCCGCGTAACTCCGCTCCTGATCCTGGAGAGTCTTCGCGGATGACTTTACGCGTGGCGTTCCTGGAGTCACGCCCCGCGTATTGGGGCCTCTGCTCCTGGTGACCATGGGTGATGAACTTCACGCGGAGCGTCTTCGGGTTTACGCCTCGCGTACTTGAGCTCCTAGACTTGGAGTCCCTGTTGGTTGGGACCTACGCGTAGCGTCCCAGACGTACGCCCCGCGTACTTGGCCTCTTGGGCTGGTTTTTCCTTCGACGCCGAATCCACGCCTCGTGCGCCTAGACGTACGCCCCGCGTTCCTAAGCTTCTGGGCAAATCTTCGAAAACTGGTTCCTTCACGCCCTGTGCCTTGGTGAGTACGCCCCGCGTACTGGGCAGGTTCCCCCGGTTCTCACTGTTTTCGTCTCTTGGCTCCGGGCTCGGGCTTAGTGAAAGGATGCCCTCATCAAGAGCACATCTAAAAGCATTTTCAAGACACCCATATTCCAATATCTCAAAATAATATAGACGATTGATTTTTAGAGATTTGATGAATCACTCATACATATCATTTTCAATAATACTTCTCATATTTATTATTTATTTATTATTTTAATCATTAAAATGATTAAATATTGTTATATTTACCAATATCCAGAGTAGAGAGACTCATCAATAATAAACTATTAATAAAAAATGAAATAAAAAAAGAACTAAGAGTGAAGAGAGACTCGTCAATAATAGAAAACATGGTAGGTCGTTTGATATTTCATGGAGATATGGATAAGGATAGCTGTTGGAATTAGGGATGGCAACGGGTATTGTACCCTCGGGTACTCGACACTACTCGATCATAATGGGACTACCTGTACCCTGTGTAAAAGGGTATATGATCAAAACCATTACCCGTTAGGATAATGGAACGGGTATGAGAATACCCACAGGGTACTCGGTACCTATAAAAAATGTTTTATATATTAAAAAATATTATTGTTTTTTAGACGTAAGATGTGAGATTCAAATCCGAACCTTTTGTTTTCAAACATTAAGTGATACCATTAACCTACTTTAGTCTTATTGATTAAAGTTAAATTTTGTTTAATTTTTAGATGTACGATTTACTAAATTTATATTTAGTTAAATTTGTAATATTTTTTATTTTATGTATAGATTCTTAATAGGTAAGGGTACTCGCGAATTAGTAGGACTAAGTTCGACAAAGAATTGAGGAAGATGAGTGGATGCAGGCGAGAGGGGATATGGTGTAGGTAAGTAATCAATAAATTGTGCCGTAGGAAAAACAAAAAAGTTAGCCTGAGGATGAGTGTTGAGAATAAAATTTGGATGATTGGAATTAATATAAGACGATTGAGGAAAATTTATTTGAGAAGGAAACGGGTGTGATGGGGGCGCTGTGGAAGGAGCAGTAGCGGGTCGGGCAGGGGTGTGGGTCTGCGGCGGTGGAGTCTAGTTGACAGAGAACGAGTTGTGTATTGAGTGCAGATTCCATATAGAAAATAAATACGAGATAAAAATTGAATTTGAGAAAATAAATAGAATATGTAATAACAATTTGAATAAATTTAACGTTGTTTCGAGAAGCTGAAAATAAAATCTCCAATTAAAAAGTTTAACAACTCCATAAACGTGTTTAAAAAAATGATAATAATGCATGGAAAAAATGTAGTCCACGAAAGTAAACAATAATAGAAGTTTATTTCTTATTAAATGAAAAGGTATCAATTATTAGGATATTTAAAAATAAATTTTAGTTTCAATTATCAACCTTTTGAAATAAAGAGATTTTGGAAATAAAGAGAAGAGAATCTCAATAAGTTTTGAGCAAATTAATTTATATATTCTTATATTAAAATAAGTGGTATGATGTAAATTATATAATATTCTAAATTGCAAGACCAAAAAAGGTATTTATGTTATGGGTCACATTTTCTTTTTTCCGTATTGAATGATTTAGACAACCGTTAAAAAGAAGTATGAGGATAATGGATATACTATGCATTTAGCCTTGTATTGTCACATTACCTATAAAAGTTAAAAAAACTTCAAATATTTCACCAAATATTATTTTCACAACATCAAATAATTTTAATAGACGAGATATACCCTTCAAATATCTCATCAAGTAATTAATTTAAAGACCAATCAAGTTGGATATTGCATCAATCTCTTGTCTAATTAATAATTAAAATCATACTATATGTTATAAATAATATAATTTAGGGTAAATTTAAAAAAACCTGTCCTGTGGTTTCACTTTTTTTTTTCAAAAAACAATTGTGATTTTTTTCTTTTTAAATACATGATTGTGGTTTATTTTCATACACTATTTATGCATTTAGTGAAGATGTCGTTTATTTGCTGACGAGACTGAAGGACAAATATGAGTTTTTAAAAAAATTGGGGTAAATTAAAAAAAAGCCTATGGTTTCATTTTTTTTCAAAAAAAAAGGACTGGTTTTTTTCTTTTCAAATACATGATTGTGGTTTATTCCATTACACTATTTACGGATTTGGTTAAGATGCCGTTTATTTGCTGACGTGGCTGAAGGGCAAATATGAGTTTTTAAAAAATTGACTGTAAAAGGCCTTAAACAACCATGTGAGATTTGCGTTCATGTGAGATTTTATAGTCAATATTGTAGCCACAAAATAGTTATAAAAAAAACCATTAGTCAATATTGTAGATCTAAAATAGTTATAAAAAATCCATTGGTCAATTTTTTTAAAAATCCATATTTGCCCTTCATCCACGTCAACAAATAAACGGTATCTTCACCAAATCCGCAATTAGTGTAATGGAATAAACCACAGTCCTGTATTTGAAAAGAAAAAAAAACCACAGTCATTTTTCTGTAAAAAAAAAAAAGTGAAACCAAGGGTTTTTTTTAAAAAAATTTACCCTAATTTTTTTAAAAATCCATATTTACCCTTCAGCCACGTCACCAAATAAACGACATCTTCACCAAATCCGTAAACAGTGTAACAGAATAAACCACAGTCATTTTTCTGAAAAAAAAAGTGAAACCACATGTTTTTCTTTTTTTGAAATTTACCGGATCATTTGTAGTCCATTATCCATAGAGAAATTATATAATTTTTGTAATTTGTACTTTTGTTAATTTTTAAGAATAAGGACTAAATTAAACCCTAACGGATTTGCGGAAGTACAAATTAGCACCAACATACAGAATGGTATAAATTTATCTAAATGTTTCCAAACAAGATCAATTTTAGCTTTATGTTAATGAATTTTTAAAAACGTTGGATTGTCTGTTCTTTAAATATCATATTGGACATTTCAAATATCAATGATGTCCAAGTTAAAATATTGTGTTACTAATATGTTTCCAAAACTCCATAAGCCATACAATGTCGAGATTGATAAAGAGAATTTGTATTTCGAAGGATACTGAATTCCCAACTTCAACTTATCTCGGAGAAGATGGCTAGTAACCTTTAGAGCATGTGGCTCGTTTTGCAATTCAGTGTAGTAAATTGAAAAATTTACCTAACTTTGTACACACACTACAACAAATCAACACTTGCGCCACGAATCATGCTACAGAAATTTAAAATTCGTGGCATATTTTCATTTAGCCACGGGAAAAAACAAATCTACTACAAACTTATAATCTGCAGACATATTCAT
Source organism: Euphorbia lathyris (assembly GCF_963576675.1). Lineage (NCBI taxonomy): Eukaryota > Viridiplantae > Streptophyta > Magnoliopsida > Malpighiales > Euphorbiaceae > Euphorbia > Euphorbia lathyris. Next base: position 69,551,969 of record NC_088912.1, on the reverse strand, counting down.
ACCACGGAGAATTTGTTTTCGTGGCAAACATACATTTATGCCACGAAATTTGCCACGGTAACCTTTTTTTCGTGGCTAAAACTATTTATGCCACGGTAAAATTTACTTGTGGCATTAAATTACTTATGCCACGGGTATTTATTCCATGGCAAGAATCTTACATATTTTAAAATTAATTTCTAATATATTTAAAAAATTCATATAGGAGGCGGAAAAAAATTCATCCAAATATTTAGGCGGCATACATTCCCACCAAACCGAAAAGCAAAACCTTGAATGTGAAAGAGAAAAAATAAAATTCCCCAAAATTACAGACCTAAAAAACATTCAAATCGCGTCTCTTCATTTTGCATCTTATTTCCTATTGCAGCCAAGTCCGAAGCCATGGATCCTGATTGTATTGTGCCCGGTCAGATTAATCCCCTCCTTTACTCGGTGTCAAGATAATCCTTTTTTTTGGTATTTTTTTTTTTGTTATTTTCTACTCTTTCAGCCTTTTTAACGTGCTTTTCTCTGCCACATCCTTCATTTTCCCTTTTTTTCAAGCTCTTTCCTTTTCAGCTCCATCACTTATCAAACAAGCACACCAAAAGAGGTTGATTGAGTTTACTAGATATGAAGATTTGAGATTTAGATGATCGGATCGTTACTGGACACCTGAACAATCAAGGTCAACGTGAGACTCTATGGGGGAAAACATAAGGTGATCATTTGAATTGTTTATTTGCATATTGTTTGGTAACTAATCCTTTTCTTCATGTTTATCGTGTTCCTCCCTTGTGTAATTTTCAGCTATTTATAATTGGCGCTTGTGCTTTCCAGTCTCTAATTGAATCTTTCAATTTGAGCAAATTTGTCTCAACTAGGTTTTATAATAGTCAATTTTATAATTCCTAGTCTAAAAAATTAATAAATTAGAACTAGTTTCATTGTTAAATCATACCATGACCACGTGTTTGATTTACATATATTCCAATTGCAATTGTTCTATTTTTAGGTTGGATTTTAACTGTTGTTTGGATTCATACTTTCATGTGACACATGAAACACATTTCAAGCCTTAGACCTTCTCGAACTCGTAAATTGGGGACTCTACTTGATATAATAGGTAATCACTGCATCCAATGGTTGGACGGTTGCGACAGAATGAGAATGGTCGAATTGAGATTAATTGCAATGCTAATAGCGTATTGATCATTCTGGCTGAGACGAGCTCCATCATTGATTCATTAAATACGTCTATATTTTTTCTGGCTCAAGAAGCTGCACTACCAATGAGCACATCAGTAAGATGCCTCCTTGTACTGTTGGTAATTGTATCTCCATTTACCATGGAGTTAGTAGGTATGTTGTTGGGCGAAAAAAAATTCAAGCAAATTGCTTGTTTTTGGCATTTGACATTATCAATAACTTTTTATAGAATGTTAGTGTGCATTATTATGGCTAGCTATAACTGACTATTGACAAATTCTGGTGAGGTTCTGATCCTAAATCTTAATTTAATTCGTTTAGATTTGATGCTAAGAATAAAAAAGGATGTAATTGAATTATAACAATGCAGACACTAACTTTTGATGTTGTGGTCCATTAAGATAGATAGATATGAAGCTCACCTTTGGGATAAAAGTACATGGAACCAGAATCAGAATAACAAGGGAAAGCAAAGTCTCTGTCTCTCGAGTTCTCCGTTTCTCTCTTTCTGAATCTTGCAATATTCTGTGGAGGGGCGGTGATATCATTTTATTAGGTATGGAAAAATTGCTGCTAATCATTATGCCAGTTTACTTGGGTAAGTTTTTAGTATGACCAAGTCTATTGTTTTAGACATGCTTATTGCTTGAGTGCATATATGTTTCATATAATGAGAATTATCTACTTATACGGCCATATGATCATGAGGAGGTTGCGACTAGAGCATATGATCTCGATGCATTAAAGTATTGGGGCTTTGAATTCTTGCTAATTTGGTAGAGATATTGAGTTTTATATATTCATTTTTCTCATAAAACTCATTTGCGTCCTAGTTTTATATGTTTACTTTTTACCAGAAGCAGCTATTTTTCTGTATGTATGTGCTACTGATTTCATTCACTATTTATGATGAGCTCCCTTCCCATATTAGGTTCTCTTTTTCCGTTAATGAAGGATCAAAATATCAAGAGAGGAGTATCTGGCATCTCTTTAGCGATATTATATTTCCATGAAAAGCTAAAATTTAAACTGTTATTAGGCTTGTTTTGAAATTATACGTTATGTACAGGAAAAGTAGTGGCTTTTCTAGAGGAATCTTTAAATATCATGGACTTTCCAGGTATGCATTTTGCTGCCGTGCAACTATTTGCATATAAATTACTCATTAAGATCTTAAAGGATTAGATAATCTTCTTTGTGTCCATGAGTTGCTAGTTCTTGAGAAGACCTGTTAGAGGGCCTGTAGCTTTGAAATGACCTATAAATGACCTCTTGTATATGGTTGTTCAAAGCTTAGAGAAATCATACTTGGACTTTGATTCCGTGATATTTGGCCCTTGAGATTTTTTTTGTCATAATGTACCCTAGCAACTAATGGAAACAAAGAAGATTGGGTGGTATGTCTTAGATTTGAGATAATTATCTTGAGTGTGTGTTTTTGCCAAATAATGTGAAGACTTTCATGTTAACTAAAAATGATCTTGAAGATGGCATCTTTGAATTGTGAACAGAATTTTCTCTATGCATGTTTTGGTCTTTCGTTGATATGGACTTGAAGGGATTGGATTTTAATGTCTATTAACTGTAAATATTGATTTTGTTCCTTGAGAATCACTAGGTCACTCATTCTATTGTTTTGTTCCTTGATAAGGTACCAAAATGGGGCTTAACATTTAAAAAATCTATCAATTTAGGCATGGAGAACGGATTGGGCACGTCATTGATATTACTCAGTTGTACGTGGATGGAGAAATCAGAACTTAACGAAGTAATAAGAATGACGTGTCCAATCCGTTCTCGAGGCCTAAATTGATACATTTTTGAGATAAAAAATAATTAGTATATATTGAAACATGCAGCATGCAGATAAATGAACTAACTAAACAAATGGATGTGATAGTTTTTCATGGATAAGAAATATTGTACTGTTAATTAGCAATCAAAATCAACTAAGATGTTTAGTGGGCCAGATTGAAATTAAAGAGTTTTAGTTAACTAACTATATATAATTAAGTTGAAAAAAAAAGAAAAGAAAAAGACAACTCTTTTCCCTTTCTTTATAGTTATTAATTAGTTTTGATATTTGTCTTAGTTTTGAATGAAAAGTTTGTTACCTTGTTTTGTTTTATTTGGATCATATGTTGTTAATCTTAGAAGACTGAATAAAAGGAATTAGATTTGAGATTATATTGAATCTCTTTTTACATGAGAATTAATGCTATATTTTCCTTTTGTTTATATTTGATTAGGCTGATCACAGAAATTAGCAATTAAAGAAACACAAGTCCACCAAATGATCTTCCTAATGCAATCATAAGGTGGATGTCTGATTATGAATGAAATTAGGGGTGTGCATTATTTTGTTAAAGCAGAATCACTCAACCAAACTGAACTGATTCCGTTTTTTTAGAGGTGTGCATTATTCTGATTTTGCATAAAATTAGGAGTGTGCATTATTATGACTATGCATGAAATTGATGTTATAGTTGTTTCTAATGCTTGTTATTGTGGGTTTCAGGTTAAAAAGCTTTTGATTAGAATTGAGCATTATTTCCTTTTAAATTGTTTGTCTTCTTATGAAGGTAATCTTTATTCCTTGTTCTGTTTTAATTTTCAGAAATCGCATACTTAAGTTCGAATTTGAAACTCAATAGAAGAATGTATATTGGTTAGAGTACCTAGTTCATTTCTTTCACGTGTTTCTCATCTATCTGATGTTAGAAATCATACTTAAGATGTATCGACAATCTGAACTATTATTTTTGTTCTCTGTATGAAGATATGGTGTGTTATTATTTGCTATTAATTTCCAAGTTTTTCTGTATTTTTCAGGATTATGTCAACTTGAGCAAGTTGAAGAGCTTGATAATAGTGAGGATCCTGGCACAAGTGTGAAGTCAAGTTAAAAAAATCTAGAACTCAAGGACATATGATAGGAAATTTTAAAGTCTGTAAAATTGAGTCATAGAATATCTTGTAAAAGTAAAATGGTTCTAAATAATTGTATTCATTTAAAATTAATTAATAAAATACTTTCTATTGCATATATTTTTTTGGTTAAAAGTTAAATTAATATAAAATAAATAATAAAATTTAAATATATTAGTATATGTGAAGAAATTTGATTGAATTTTTTTACGATGATTATTTTTATGGCGAAGCAAGGCGAAACAAGATTTTTAGCTAGAAGTGTTCTATTTTGGCCACAGTTATATTGGTGGCAAAACGAAATTGATTGCCACGGGTTGCTGTCTTGCCACGGGTATTTTACATTTGCTACGATTTTATCCGTAGCAAAGGAATATGATTAGCCACAGAATTTTCCGTTGCATAAAAGTCAATTTATGCCACGACCATTATTTTCTCGTGGCAACTGCCTAGCCACGCTCACTTGCGCCACGGGAGTATATACTTTGAATTTTCGTGGCTAAATAGTATAGCCACGGAAATATTATACTTGGGCCATGATTCTAACCGTGGCGCAAGTGATGATTTGTTGTAGTGACATTTCCAAATTTCTTCACTGATATGACATTTTCTTAGTATTCTGCATTGCTTAGGAATTACATGTTTTCATGGCAGGAGATGGAAAGAGACTTTATTATTCAGTTTTTTTCTGGATAAACCAAAAATATATTTGGCAGAGTTGTTTAGAGTATGTTGTTCTCAAAAGAGATGATTCTAACAAGTGCACTAGGTATAAGTAATAAAATGTTAAGTGGATTATCGTTTCAATAGGAATAGAACATATAAAAATCGTAACTGAGTGGTTGAGAACAACCAACCTCCTTTAAGTTTGATAAGGTAAGATTTGCATAAAACTAAATTAGACTTATACTAAAATAGAAGATCGATGCTTTAAACAAATAGAAAGTATGTAAAGTTAATAGTTTAGACACAAATAACTAAATAATAAACTTAAAACACAACCCGAACAAGCAACAAGTAAGTATAATTCCTCACTAAACATGTGAATAAAGTTAAGAACATAGATCTGCAGTTACTTTCAGTTGTATCCTTTGAGCCAGGTGTTCTTTGTTTCCAAGTTTCTTTAATAACACACCAACTAAGTCTCCTTATATTAATTAAATCCTAATCATTAAACTCAAGAAAGCATTTTAATGACAAGGCTAAATCCACTAGCATGTAGTCGTTCATGTCTCCAATTCTACAAGTATTTAATGACATTTCTATCCCCTAACCCAAGTCTCACATCCGTTCTGAGCGAGTCTGGTCAAGAGTAAGGAAGTAACGAATTAAAGTAAGTCAAGCTTCCCTTCTAGACAGAGGTAAGTCAACCTTCTTTACAGAGTGAGTATACTTTCTATTAGCTAACACTAGGTACTATATCTATCTTCTAGGTAGCTGCGTGGACTCTATCTTTCATGTTCTTTACTTAGTCTTCAGTAAGCAACTGAAGTAAGCTTTGACTTAGTGTGAAGTAAGCTTTCTTGCCTCATATCTTATTACTAGTAGATATTGATTATTTACTACGATATAGTACTGGCTTGGCTATAAAAGTACCGTACTTTGAGCCCTTTCCTTCCTTACCTTTCTGTAGAATAGGAACCCTCTTATCCTTAGGCATTTCGTTCTATTCGTTTAGGTTACACTTCTTTTTCTCTTTAACATTTTTGCATCGAGGCAATCCGTGAGACTAGCAACTTGGCCCATTTGATTGTGGCATCACGTTAGATCTGAGAAGAAAGAAGCTTGTGGGTCTCACGATGGGAGCCACGATCAGCAACAAGGAAAGCCACGGCGGATCTCAACAGGCTGCTATAGAGGCTGATCAGAGAGTACTTGTGCAAGCTTGTAGACTCGTGGCGCAAGACGACTGAACTCGTTGGTTCACGAAAAAACAGAAGTTTACCTGAGCCTGCGATAGCAAGAGGAACCATAGACGAAAGAGAATAGAAAGGAGTTAATGAACAGCAGCCTTTGGGGAAAGACTTGCTGAAGCAGATCCTCGCGGTAGATGTCCCAGTGACGTGAACTCAAGGTACATTCGAGTGGGCCTTAGCTGCACCCTTGTGCTTGAGTACATCGGCGCCTTCGTCTGTATCTAAGTAACAGGACTTCGGTGCTAAGAAGGTTCCTCTCTTCACTATGTCTTATAGCTAAAACTTACCTAAGACATCAGAGGAAAGAAAGTATTCTGGTAGTGGCTGACCTAGCACTACTGAGTCTTTGTCCAGTCCTATCTTGAAATATAAGGGTACATCTAGTAAATTTCTAGAATTTATATCTTCATAATAATATATATGATAATTATTAGGTGTGTGATTTTTATTTGGTGCTATAGGAAAAGTTTGGGGTTAATTTGATGGTTTTATATGTAAATTAAAAGTTTAGAGTAATTTTTAAAAGATTATAAAAAGATGGAGGATCAAATTTGATATTTACCAAATTTGGAATATAAATCCCAAAATGTTCGAGCATGCTCGAACATCTTCTATTATATTCTTTTCTTTTCCTTTTCTTTTGCTTCTTCCTCCATCTTTATCAGCTCTTATCGTTCTTCGACCGTTTCTCCACCGTTTCTTTGATTGACGGAGATTCGATCGTCCGAATCACTCGAAATTGGAACCATAGCATCCTTATATATAGATCTAAGTCCTAACCGAAGAGTTTTTGAATTTCGTAAGTGTTTGGAGGGGAAACGTCTAAGACAGAATTTAGAGGAGAATCGATCAGGTGTATTTTCTTCAATTAGTGACCAAGGTAAGTAACCATCAACTATATTTTGAGTTTTATGTATATAGATATATATATAATCAAAGAAGTTTCAGAAATTGATATTTTAGGGTTATGCAGGAATTTTGTAAAATTGGAATTTTTCATTATTTTGCTTTTTATTGTGAAATTACGGTTCAAATGAAGCCATTGATTATGCTTCTATGTGAATTTCAGATTTTACTTGATTATGTTGATTTAAGGCTTAATTTGGTTGATTTACATAGATACATATATGTTTTTGGTTTCAATGTATATATATGTATATATATATTGAACAAAATGAATTTGATGATTTCTTACGAATTGTTTTTGGATTGAGAAATCTGTTGCGGTTATTGTTGTTATTATTTTGGATTGAAGTCCAACTATGATTTTTATGATACAAAAGGGCTAATTGAAGCCAAATGATTTATGGTTATGAAATAGTTTGGAATTTGATTGTGAAAGGATATTTGAACACGCTATGATTTTATGATTTTATATCCATCGAGAGTTATCCAGATCAGTGGTTTTATATTTGAAGACCATGTTCAGTGAGGGACATGGCCTGTTTACACAGTCTGAAGACCTATTGGGTATGGCAGCGAAGTGTTGGGTAAGACCATATGGGATAGGCAATGTTAAGAGACGTCTCAACTATATATGTGGTTATGGATTGATACTTAAGGGGAGAAACTCGAGGATGGATACAATGTTTTACGTTCATTTGGATTATGTTTTCGGTTATGATTGATTTTGATATAAGGTTTTACGTTTGATTGAATACAAGTTGGTTTGATAAAACACTTATTTGATTACAATATTTTATAAGGTTTTGATGACTATCTTATAAACTTAAGTTTGAGTATATTTTATAAGGTTTTGATTAAATCCATTTACAAATGTATATATGTATTGGATTTTTATAGCTGATAGTTTCTTACTGAGATTTCTGTCTCACATTTTTAAATGTTTTAATGTTTTTAGATGAGAAAGTAGAAGGTATAGAGAAGGTTACCGACCGATTAGGTGAGGATTGGAAGTTGTTGCTTATTGTTAGAAGTACCATTAGAAGTTTAGTATTTCAATTGTAATATAATGGAGTTGGTAAATATATTGAGGTTCTTGAATAACTAATGTAGTAGGAATATGTAGTATTTTAGAATATATATTAAAGAGAAAGGCCAAAATAAATAAATAAATATGGTATTTGGATAAATTGGAGATTCCTAAGTATTGATTATGATCTTTCTATTTCACGCCCGATACCGATTGAGGTCGTCTAGGGTCGGGTGTGACACCAAGCCACCTCACAATTATTTAACTATAAACAGGGTGATCAAACTTATAAAGCATAAAGAGCTCCATTAAATAATCACCAAGATTTTCAACATTTACAATTAAAACGAAGGCTTACAACCGCCAGTTCAAGGCTCGCTTCAGTTTTTATAGTGACTACTCACTCATCTTCATAAATGACTTCTCATCATGCACCATAAAAATGAAAGCAAACATTTAAGATGAAGAGCTTCGAATTTGACAATGGTGGCTGGAAAATAAATTGCAAGTTAAGGTCAACAATAGTTCTAAAAGATAAGATAATGATCCTAAGACTATACATAAGACAGTTATATACTCTGCAAAATCCAAAAGCTAAAACCCTAAAGCCTTGAAATGGGTGAAAATATCTTTGCACCCAGACTGTTCTTCAAACCTGGAAATAGTTAGACGAAAATAATTCATTACAACCAACAAAACTAATTTAACTAAAAATGGCAATATGGAATGCAACAACACTTTTTCCTCTTTTTCCTCGCTTAAACATCCTTGGGCTTCCTTTCTCGCTCATTGGATTTTTGTACTCTCTTTTTTGCCTGAGTACCGTTCCATCCATTTAGAGAGCAACCTACATAAGAATTAGCAAAATACTTACTACTTTTGTGTCTTTTTCCATTTATTTTTCTCTAAAGGAGGGTTTCAATGATAGTAAAAGATAGGTACAATTTGTGCCTATCAAACTACCCTCAAAATAAAAATTTGCTTGTTCTCAAGTAACACAAAGACACAAACAGAAGAAGGTGAACAACAAGGATTAAAAGAATGTATCGACAAAAAAAAACAAGGATTTTAATAATGTTGAGATGCTTTCAACCTGAAGAAAAAGACAAGTGATCAATGAATTTTCATTTGAACAATTTAAGGCAAAGCCTTATACTTCAACTTTAATTTCCAAGTGCAAAATTCCAAATGACCTTTAGCCTCGGTTCTTTAAAAACATCGACACTAATAAAGAACCACTAAAGAGCATCTCCACTAGTGCAGTATGGTGGTGAAATCCGCCTTTCATTCATTCAAGCAAGTCTTGTTGAACCCGTGAACATACGCTCTCAATGGCCCCCTCTTCTTTTAGAGGAGGTTATATAGAGTTTGTTAGGCTATAGAAAGGGGTATAACCGCTAAGAATTTAGTCCAAAACTCACGCTTCAGATCTTCCAACTATAATCTTACCTCTAATCCTTCAAATCAATATATATATGGTCCAATCAAAGTTTTGAAGAAGATTAAGCACATCGACGATTCAGTAGCTCTATAAATGTCCATTATCTTCTTATAGTTTCTCCATACAAATAGTGGGATTTGAATCGCCCTTATGCTTTTGCAAATTGGGTGTCTTGAATTTCCTATCCAACAGACGCTAGAGTATGTGCCAGTCAAAGGATGTATATTCATTTGTCAATATAGGTTAATGTATGAGGAGTCTATACCACTCAAATACTGATGTTATTGCCTTGCTAAATTATGTGCCCTAACTATTGGGATTCAGATCCACTAAGTTGGGATGTGATATGGGTCACTACGGCGTTGAGAAACTTGTTCCATATATTATGTAGGAATGTATTTGTGAGAATGCGGGTAAAAGGTGTACGAAAGAAAAGTAGGTTACAAAAAATTTATCATGAAATCGAATTGTGTCGTGGCAGGAGCCACTGTCTTGAAAGCGATTTCGGCAGACAGATGTGCAATCTGAAATCCGTTCACTCTCCAAGGTTAACACAGAAGCTTCCAAACTTATGCACTCAAAGTTGAAAGTAGTGGAACAACAAAATTAACTGCCCAGAAAATGTATGAATAGAAGAGAAAGGAAAAAACTGTATCTTCGCAAAGCTCAAAAATGAAATTTATAATTGTAATGTAAAAACTGAACATTAGAACGTGAAGTTGAGGAGATAGAATAGGAGAATAAGTCTCAAAGTATTGGAGAAGAATTAGGATCCGATTTTGAACCAAATAATTAGCTGAAGAAATAGTCAAAGGAGTAAAAATATATTATGAGAAAAAATAAAATTCGGGCCCAGTCTAGTCAGAACGGACGGGCGTCACGCGAATGAATGAGCGAGCGCGCACTTGTGGTATATTTGCCAAAACCCACTAAACACAATTTAAAGGCTCATAAGGCCCAAACCAACATAAACACTTTGAAACTTTTATAAGTTTCCCATGTAGGATAGAAAAAAGCTCATTTAGAGAAAGAACCACTTTACACACACACACACTATAGGTTTAATCTCAAAGCCATTTCTCATAAAAGCCAGTGGGAAAATTTACTTTAGGAGGACCCATGGGATACCCAACATGTTGTGGATGTACATAAGCTCTAATGAGTGGAGGATTCGCAAACTGATTGTGTGTTTGTGGAGGACCTCTAAGAAATTCTGATATGGGATGGTAGGTCATGTGATAGCTACATCGGGGTTTGATATCAAAAGAGTCGATGTATTCAATTGTTCTTTAATTATGAGCTCTGAGTGAGGATCAACATATCCTACATCAAATGTAGTGTTGTGCTGACCACTAGCTCTTTCTAACGTGCCTTCAGCTACCTCTAGGAAAAGGATCTGCAGGTGTACAAACCCTTAAGACGCCACCTGTTATTGATTTGAAAGGAATTTCAATCCTACCATAACGCTTACATGCACTTGAGGAGTTTCATCCATATTGCTTAATTGTGTGGCAATCTTAGTAGGGATGTAAGGAAAGCTATTTGCATCGTTATGGTTTAGGGTGTAAGCAACCCTCTACAAGAATTGATCAACAAGCTCACTAACAACGAGTGTGTCCATGTTGGATATGATACCGACCGTCGTTGTTTGAAAGATGATGAAGTCATGGTGAGTTCTCAGCTCCATGATCACCACACTAATGATATATTGTGTAATTTTTTAGAGAATCGATGGTTCTTCTTCCTCTATATCCTGTTGGTTCCTGCAAAACAATGGAGCCACCAGTGGTGGGTGAAGGATTCTTTGATTCTCATGTCAGTATTCTCTCCAAGAGTAATAAAGCAACAAGACTATAGTCAACTTGTGCACGTACCTTAGGTCTCACAAGGCATCGTTATATAGGAAAATTATTAAAGGGTCCTGGACTTACATGTCAAATGGAAGACCACAATACGCATTTGGACATGTGTAGTGTGGACCCTTATATTTTCACTTATATATTTTTTTAAGTGTGGTCAATGCATATCCAAATATGAATTGGCGGTCCTTCATTTGAAATGGAAGACCTGATCCTAATATAAAAACTCCTTTATATAGTCTTCTTTTTGTCCTAATTAGTGTAGGACTATACTTCATATAGTCTCTTTTTAGGAACTAATGTTCTTATCAAAATAAGAAGTTATAAAATAGGAATACCGTCTCTTTAGGAATATTTTCTGAAATAAGATTCCAAGGTGTATAACACAAGATAGACTATCCACTAGTTCATTTAGATGCTATCAGATCTGGCTTATGCCATCCGGCCAAGCCGCAAAGGCAAGCCCATGAGATAACATTCGCCATGTTATCAAATCAAAGTTTTAGGATGATTTTAATCTCTATCCTAGAAGTTTAATAAAGTTTAGATCTAACGATAACTAACCAAATTCATTTAATAAGTGAGGGAGTCCATTTAAACACCATTATAAAAGTATTATATAAGTGAAATACAAGTTTAAAACTATCATTCATGCCATATTGCCAAATACTATACCAAGAAAGATAAAAAAAAAAGTGACTATGGAGGTCATGAATTCGAATCACATTCGGGTGGGGTGCAAATTTTTCTTTCTTCTTAGGCCCCGTTTGTTTGGGGGGAAATATTGTGTTCTGAAAAATTTTATGCATGGAAAATATTGTGGTGGAAAATAAAATATTTTTCTGTGTTTGGCAATAACACTGGAAAATATTTTCAACCACTAAAAACGTGAAAACACACAAAAAAAAACATGAAAATTTATTAAAAGCACAAAAGTGGAAAAATGCGAAAATCACGAAAAGTAAAAAAATATTAAAAACATGGAAAAAAGTGGAAAAACACGAAAATGTGAAAAAATTAATGTTAAAAACACGAAAAATGTTTTTTCACATTTTTGGCATTTTTTGTACGTTTTCTCGTGTTATTAACGTTATTATGTTTTTTTGCATTTTTTCTTCATTTTTTCGTGTTTTCACGTTTAGTTTTTCGGTTTTTCCCTTTTTCTTTTTTTCGCGTTTTTTATTTTTCGCATTTTGTTACTTTTTCGTGTTATTCACATTTTATGTTTTTCGTATTTTCCACGTTGTTGTGTTTTTTACGTTTTCATGTTTTTTTTTGCATTTTTTGCATTTTCATGTTTATCACGTTTTTCACTTACTGTCACGTTTTTGTGTTTTAACATTTTTCGCGTTTTCATGTTTTTCATATTTTTTCACGTTTTTCGTGTTTTTTTGTACTTTTCATGTTTTTGTATAATTAACGTTTTCTCACTTTTTCGTGTTATTCATGTTTTGTGTTTTTTCAAGTGTTTGCTTTTTTTTTGCGTTTTTTTTTGTTTTTCACGTTTGTTCACCTTTTCATGTTTTTTGCGGGTTTTTTTTTTCATATTATCGTGTTTTGTAACGTTTTCACGTTATTCATGTTTTTTCTTGTTTCATATTTTTTTATTTTTATGTTTTTTAACGTTTTCCCCATTTTTCTCTAAACGCGTATGTTTTGGGGAAAATGTTTTACCTTTTTTACCCTATTTCTTCATTCATTTTCCATTGACTTGCCACTTATTTTTCTTTGATTTATTTTCCCGCCCAAACAAACATTGGAAAATTGGAAAAATATTTTCCTGCAGAATATTTTCCGCCAAACAAACAGGCCTTAATGTAAGTGCATTGTCTGTAAATTTTTTTAAAAAAGATATTATTTGATAAAGTGATATGAATGATAGTTTAAACTTTTATTTCGTTACCACGGCTCTAAAGAATTTAGACTCTTGTAAATTTATGTAAATTAATGTGAATTTGATTAATTTTGGGAGATCCAAAAGTAAATATTAGCAAATGATAGATGGAAATATAAAGAATTCTTTTTATAGGAAATAAATTAAGCAACTTGAATTTCTTTTGGTATTGATAAGGACACCTAAAAGAAAGAAAGATGTTGAACCGACTTCTTTTTCCCATTGACATGATCGTTTTTATTAATTGAAAAATGTCTAATCTACTTCAACCATAAAATAATAGAAATAGATTTGATTAATGACATTTTAATGGTCAAAATCCAATTCTTCTTTGACTGAACCCTCTCAACCACTTAAATTAAATCCTATAATATTAGAATGAAGTTTTGTTTTGGAAATATATTACTCTACAAATTTCGGCATTTAGCTTAAGCCTGTCCCATATGACTGTCTTCACATGCTACAACAAAACAAAACAAGGTCTTTTTCCCATAACAATGTGGATGATTTAGCAACTCACCTCAAAATCAAACCCAATTAATAATTGGATTAAGAGTTAATATAGTCCATGAGAAATAGAAGTTTTTTTTGACTAAGGCAAGGATATAAGAATAATTTATATATAATCTTATCTTAATTTATACTCAAACCAAATGCAATTACATTATTAAATCATCACTTATCTTATATTTCATCCAAACACAACATATTATTTCATAGATCATGACCATACTCCACTTACTTCACATTATCTTACCCTACTTTAATTACAATCAGTCCAAACAAAGCCTTAAGAGAGAAAATAAATGAAGAGACATAACTACAAAATAAAGAAAAAGGAAAAGAAATATAGTTATCTTCCATTCCATCCAGCTGCATTGATTTAGAATTTTTCATAGTTTGAACCTTTGGAACGTCATGATTTTTAAACATAAGCTTTCTGACATATAATTCATTGTGTTGAATGGTGCAGTCCGGATTCAGTGCTTTGAAGGGTAGTTTCATCCACGAGGAAATATGAGGAATATTTGTGTTTTTGTTGTATTTATTAGCTTCTTTGTCTTACTTGTTTCCAATCTCCGACGTTCAACTTTTTGTCTCTTAGTACGACGTGGTGGTTCCCAATCTTGGTAGAAAAATTTCAGATATTCGTCACCATTCCACCCCTTTAAGATTTGTATATTTAGTTATATATATTCTCCCTTTTATGCAATTTCATCTTTAGATTTAGAGATGATATAAATTCATCTCTTTCATTTGTAACACTTAACTTCTTATCAATCAAACTTATATTTCTCTTTGAGAGCTTGTTTAGGGTTCATCCCTTTAGCAATGAGGATTTTACAATTCCTACGGGTTTAGCCTGTGAAATCTTGGGATTCACTCCTTATAGTTTAGCTAGAGAAGAACCTATCTGTTAGTTTATGATTAAAACTAACTCACTCGTCAATACTCCATATCAGTTCCCACTTGGAGCAAGTTCTATATCTTCATAAGATTCAGCAATACACCCGCTTAAGATCGGATCTAGGTCATTTGTAACGTTCTAAAGATTATGAACATGCTCTTGTTCTTCCTTTGAATTTCTCCTACTCGATGGAGAGATATGTTTAATTCTAGTCCTAAAATAAAGTGAGATTTTGGTCCATATCTCCTAACTTTGGAAATTCATTTTCCAAGAAGACATCATCATATGATTCAAATTCTGTAACTCTATCATCCTCAATTCACCCACTAAGACATATCATTTTGACAAGTCATGATATCTTCTAAAATATACCCTTTTTTACCTCTCGGGCCAAGTTTCTCAAACTTGGTTGAGGTGTCGTGAATGAAAATGGTACAACGCCATGGTTTAAGTTCACTTAAATCGAGCTTATGTCTTATCGATAACTCATATGAAGTAAAAGTTACATATTTTAAAGGTATTCGGTTTATGAGATAAGTTGTTGTGAGCAAATAATTGCCCCAATACGATTTTGGAAGATTTGTTGCGACTATCATTGACCTAACTATGCCAATAAGAGTTATGTTTCTTCTTTCAGCAACGTCGTTATATTGCGGAGTACAAGGTATTGACAACTTATGTTTAATTCTTTTTTCATCACACAAACCTTAAAATTCATCTGAAAGGTATTCTTGGCCTCGATCAGTTCTTAAAGATTTGATCTTTCTATCTTATTGGTTTTTAGCAAGCTTCATAAACTTTTTAAAACAACTTAAAACAGCCAACTTATGAGAAATTAGATATATGTGACCATATCTTTTTATATTTATCAATAAATGAGATGAAATAATATGTGCCATGCCTAGCCCCCACGTTGATTGAGCCACACCCATCATAATGAATTATTTGCAAAGGATATTCAGCTATAATGTATTTTATAAACGATTTTCTAAACATTTTTCCTTTAAGATATGAATTACAATGAGGTAATCATACTACTTAAATTACCTAATAAACCTTCTTTAGCAAGACGATTCCTACATTTCTGCCCTATATGATTTAGTCTAGTATGACATAATAAAGCATCCTTATCACTCGCAGGAGAAGTAGTATTGAAAGAAAAATTATTGTTTGCATCATTATCCAAATTAATGTCTAAAACTGTCAAACCAACAAAAATAAAACTGGAACCATAAAGTGTATCTTGTAAAAACATTATCCTTAAAATATAAATTGTATCCTAATTTCATCAAGATAAATAAATTTCTTCGAATCTCTAAAACAGACAAGACATTATGTAGGAGAAGAGTATGTCCACCTCTTAGGTTTAGTCTACATGTTTTGATCCTTTTAACTTCAACTCTGGAGTTATTCCCTACATAGATCCACTTTGATCCCCCTAGGATCTGTCGGAACTCGACAAAAGTGTCTCAGTCTTTAGTCATGTGGTCTATGACACCTGATTCAACAATCAACATAAGACTAAATTCAGTTAAAACAATATTAGTAGATACCCATCTTTGAGTTAATAGGATGTATCTTAGGGGATTTGCAATCTTTTCATAGTGCCTTTCTCTTAGGAGTAACAGTTCACTTTAGTGAGATCTACCTTCTTATTACTATGTTGTTTCTTGTTCTCTTTTTGTTCAGACTTCTTAGTATGTTTATCTTTCTCTTTGCCCTTACATTTGCCAAAGAAATGTCCTCATTTCTTGCATTGTTTTTTAGATTGATTTCCAACTTAGGAAGAGACAACATAGTTTGATTCTTCATTTGTTGGATTGATTTCCAACTTAAGAAGAGGCAAATGGTCATCCTCAAGTTCAAATTGCTTTCTGGTATCTTCGACAGTCTTAATGGTTGTTGAGTGGGTTAGATGAATTTTCATATGCTTCCAGTTATTAGGCAAAAAGCAGATAACTCCTTGAACTTGTTGTTCACCTATCATTACATGACCTGCTGCATTAAGATGGGTGATCATATTGGACATATGTCTGAGATGCTTTTTTATGGTATGATCATATCGTTCTTATAGGTATCAAATTTGATGGTTAGAGACCAAAGCTTTGTCATGGAGATACCTCTAAAAGCATCTTCCAAGGATTTCCAGAGATCCTTAGTAGTTTGATGTTCATGATACTACTTAGTCAGGTCATCATCCATAACACTGAGTATGATGAGATAGGCAGTGGAATTCTTTGTTTTCCATGCCAGAAGAGCGTCTTTGTCCTTCCTGTGATGAGCAGTTGTTCCTTCCTCAGGTTGACAATTTCTGAAGGCTCAAGGACATCCTGTTCCTCTAGCACATATATGATCTTAATGCTTCAGGTATCATAATTATCCTTATTAAATTTGAGGTATTTTTTTAGTTCATCAATAATTGATTTCGATGCAGTCGACATCGTAATAAATAGATCTATATTTATAATTTTAATTGCACAAGTCAATAGGGGTTTCGAATATCAATACATGTCAGTTTACTACGCAACTTATATCTACACTAGATTTTAATTGGAAAAAAACCCTGAAAAAGGCTTTAATCACCCTCTATTCTCTAATATTCAACTTTACTAACTAGATATACATGCACAGAGAATTAAGTTTTATGGATAATGCTTACTTGCATCGTACACAATAGGATTATTAATTCATTATGTTGTTCTAAGTTTGTCAACCTTAGAGCATCTACAATGGGGTATAATGAAAAGCTCATTATACCCATTTCATCATACTCTCTCTGTCACACCCGACCCTAAACGACCTCAATCGGCATCGAGCGTGTAATAGAAAGATCATGATCAATACTTAGGAGTCTCCAATTTATCCAAATACGTTATATTACAATTGCAATACCAAAGTTATAACCCTAATTCTAACAATAAGCAGCCAACTCCCAAATCTCGCCTAATCGGTCGGTAACCTTATCTATATCCTGCACTTCCTCACCTAAAAACATTAAAAATTTAAAAAGGTGAGACAAAAATCTCAGTAAGAAACTATCAGCTATAAAAACAAACTTTACTTAACATAGCTATATATATATATATATATATATATATATACACACGTTAATCTGCGCAAGAGGCAGAGCTTATCCATTTTTTTCTTTTCTTTTCTTTTTAAATTCATCAGTTTTCTCTGAACCGTTTCTCCACCGTTTCTTTGATTTACGGAGATTCGACCGTCCAAATCACTTGATATTTAAACCTTAGCATCTTTATATATAGTTCTATATCCTAACCGTAGAGTTTTTGAGTTTCGGAAGTGTATTATTAGGTATGTGATTTTTATTTGGTGCTATAGGAAAAGTTTGGAGTTAATTTGATGGTTTTATGTGTAAATTAAAAGTTAGGATAATTTTTAAAAGATTATAGAAAGATGGAGGATCAAACGTGATGTTTGATAAAATTGAGATATATATCTCAAATATCATCAGGCGGTGATATACGATATATCATTTCTTTCCTTTTCTTTTTATTTTTCTTTTATATTTATCAGTTTTCTCTGAACCGTTTCTTTGATTTACGGAGATTCGACCATCCGAATCACTCGAAATTGGAACCATAGCATCTTTATATATAGATCTAAGTCCTAACCGAAGAGTTTTTGAGTTTTGGCAATGTGTGGAGGGAAATGTCTTAGACAGAATTTAGAGGAGAATTGAACGGTTCAATTAGTAGCCAAGGTAAGTAACTATCAACTATATTTTGAGTTTGATGTATATATATATATATATATATATATATATATATATATATATATATATATATATATATCTTGTGAGAACCCTTTCTTAGGTGAGGACACTTGCTTAGGTGAGAACCACCTAAAACTACGTAGTTTTGAGTCTAAAAATTAAAAAAAAATGATGCTACCATGGGGGTTTAAACCTTAGACCCTTTGTTTAGGCTCCTTATTACTTACCACTGAGCTAATTACTTTTCTTGTGTGTTATGTCGCGCGCTGATTAATATACCATTGCACTTCTAGCTTCTATTGTTTAATATTTGACGCATGCACTTATTAATATCGATTAAATGTGCATTATAATGAATTATTAATAGAAAAAAAAAAGAAACGTGCATAATAATTAATTATTAATAGAAAAAAAATCCAAGAACATGCTCTAATTTCTTATTTATTTAATTCCTCCATATTTTTGTAATTTATGTTTTAAAATGTTAAGGACGATGTTCTAAATATTGTTTAATATTTGACGCATGCACTTATTAATATCGATTAAATATGCATAATAATGAATTATTAATAGAAAAAAATACAAGAACATGCTCTAATTTTTTATTTAATTCCTCTATATTTTTTGTAATTTATGTTATATAAGAAAATATACGTTATGTTTTTTCGAACATGAGTTATAAATTATATTATAGAACAAACACGAGCTATAAAGTTTAGAACATACGTCATGTTTTTTTAGAACATGTGTTATGTTTTTTCGAACATGAGTTATAAATTATATTATAGAACAAATGAAAAAACGATCCAGATATCTACTGATTTTTTTAAAACATTATACTTAATTTTTGGAACATAAACTATAAACTTTAGAACATGTGTTATGTTTTTTAGAACATGCGTTACGTTTTTTCGAACATGAGTTATAAATTATATTATAGAACAAATGCAAAAATGATCGAGATATTTACTGATTTTTTTAAACATTATACTTAATTTGGAGAACATAAATTATAAAGTTTAGAATTATGTAACATTATTTAGAACATCGTCCTTAACATTTAAAAACATAAATTACAAAAAATATAGAGGAGTTAAATAAATAAAAAATTGGAGCATGTTTTTAGATTTTTTTTGTTCTATTAATAATTCGTTATTATGCACATTTCTTTTTTTTTCTATTAATAATTTATTATTATGCACATTTAATCGATATTTAATAAGTGCATATGTCTAATATTAAACAATAGAAGCTACATGGATAATGGTATATTAATCAGCGCGCTCCATAATGGATAAGGAAAACAATTGTTGTTTAAAAAAACAGTAAATATATGGACCATTTTTATATTTGTTCTATAATATAATTTATAACTCATATTCTAAATAACATAACGTATGTTCTAAAGTTTATAGTTTGTGCTCCAAAAATTAAGTATAATGTTCTAAAAAAATCAGTAGATATCTGGATTGTTTTTTCATTTGTTCCAAAAATATAATTTATAACTCATGTTCGAAAAAACATAACACATGTTTTAAAAAAACATAACGTATGTTCTAAAGTTTGTAGTTTGTGTTCCAAAAATTAAGTATAATGTTCTAAAAAAATCAGTAGATATTTAGATCGTTTTTTCATTTTTTCCAAAAATATAATTTATAACTCATGTTCGAAAAAACATAACACATGTTCTAAAAAACATAACGTATGTTCTAAAAAATATGTCGTACGTTCTAAACTTCATAGTTGGCGTTTTAAAAGTTAAAATATATGTTGTTTCAAAAAAAAAGTTAAATTATATGTTATAACGTATGTTTAAAAAAATATATTTTCTTATATAACATAAATTACAAAATATAAAGGAATTAAATAAATAAGAAATTGGAGCATGTTCTTGAATTTTTTCTATTAGTAATTCATTATTATGCACATTTTTTTTCTATTAATAATTCATTATTATGCACATTTCTTTTTTTTCTATTAATAATTCATTATTATGCATATTTAATCAATATTAATAAGTGCATGCGTCAAATATTAAACAATGAAAGCTACAGTGCGATGGTATATTAATCATCTCGGCACATATTACACAAGGAAAGTAATTGGCTTAGTGGTAAGTAATTTGGAGTGTAAACAAATGGTCCAAGGTTCGAACCCCCATGACTAGTGGCGGATCCAGGAATCCACGTCCGAAGGGGCTGATTTTAGTCCGATTATTGGGAGTAATTTTTCGAAGTCCAGTCTGTTGGGGGTGGAAATTTTTTTTATTAAGCTTTTAGGACACTTAAACTTTATGGTTTTGGTATGTTAACTAAAAATAGTAACATTTTCAAAAAAAATCTTATTTTTAGCTATAATTTTTTTTTTTTTTTTAATTTTCATAAAATTTAATTTAGAAATTAAGTTAAATTTTTAGCTCTTAACCAACTCATCTACTTTAAAATTTTGAGATAATACTACATAGGTTAAATATATACTAATATTCGGGGTGGCTACACGGGACAAAAATAACGACACTCAAGGGCGGAGCCGATGGCCGTGGGGGCTTCGGCCCCCACGGGCTCTGGGCTGGATCCGCCCCTGCCCATGGCAATAGTGTTTTTTGTTTAATTTTTAGACTCAAAACTACGTAGTTTTAGTGGTTCTCACCTAAGAAAGTGTCCTCACCTAAGAGGAGGTTCTTACTTGATCCCTCCCCTATATATATATATATAATCAAAGAATTTTCAGAAAGTGATATTTTAAGGTTATGCATGAATTTTATAAAATTTGGGTTGTTTACGATCTTGCTTTTATTGTGAAATTATGGTTCAAATGAAGCTATTGACTATGCTTCTATGTGAATTTCAGATTTTACTTGATTATGTTGATTTAAGGCTTAATTTAGTTGATTTACATATTTACATATATGTTTTTGGTTTCAATATATATCTATATTGAACAAAATGAATTTGATGATTTCTTACGAATTGTTTTTGGATTGAGAAATCTGTTGCGGTTATTGATGTTATTATTTTGGATTGAAGTCCAAATATGATTTTTATGACGCAAAAGGGCTAATTGAAGCCAAATGATTTATGGTTATGAAATAGTTTGGAGTTTGATTGTGAAAGGAAATTTAGTACGTTATGATTTTATGATTTTATATCCATCGAGAGTTAATATCGACTTCTTAATATACTCTTAGTAACTCTAAACTTGAACCTAGTCAATTCCATCACCAATAAATTTACAATAGAACTTCAAATATCATATATTCAATTTTATATGATGTGATACACTTTATATTCGTATTTTCCTAACATACACCAAATCTCACTTTAAGAAATTTAAATCACAATAGATTCCATCAATTGCATATATATCAAATATATTTCACATATCTCCAAGTTCTACAGACTTCAAAAACAATCACGTTTGAACCGTATGTACTCCGAATCAATGATCTGCATCAATATATAATCTTATTTCATCATAATAACAATACTTATACCTATAATTTTTCACTCCAATCAAGATGAATATGAACTCCAAGTCATCATCATCAATCAAATATAAGTATATCGATAACATATTTCCTCTATGAATATCACCTTGACTTATTTATTGTCGTAAAACCTCTATAATCAAATTCTTACGATAAGAAAAATCAATATAGATCATTCTTATACCCATCATCCTACATCCCATTCTCTTAACATTACCTATCCCATATGGTCTTACCCAACACTTCACTGCCATACCCAATAGGTCTTCAGACTGTGTACACAGGCCATGTCCCTCACTGAACATGGTCTTCAAATATAAAACCACCGATCCGGATAACTTTCGATGGATATAAAAACATATATGTATATATGTAAATCAATATATAAATCAACCAAATTAAGCCTTAAATCAACATAACCTTAAAATATCAATTTCTGAAAAATCTTTGATATATATTTATCTATATACATAAAATTCAAAATATAGTTGATAGTTACTTACCTTGGCTACTAATTGACCCGATCGATTCTTCTCTAAATTCTGTCTAAGACGTTTTCCCTCCAAACGTTTCTAAAACTCAAAAACTCTTCGGTTAGGATTTAGATCTATAGATAAGGATGTTATGTTTCCAATTTCGAGTGATTCGGACGGTCAAATCTCCGTAAATCAAAGAAACGATGAAGAAAGATGAAGAGGCAAAAAAAGAAAGAAAAAGAAAAAAAAAGATGATGATCATCACTGAATCCGTTTGAATATATATCCAAATCTGGAAAAAATCCAGTTTGATCCTCTATCTTTATATAATCTTTTAAAAATTATCCTAACTTTTAATTTACATATAAAACCATCAAATTAACTCCAAACTTTTCCTCTAGCACCAAATAAAAATCACACATCTAATCATTATCATATATATTACTATCAAGGTATAAATTCTAGAAGTTTAAACCCGGACGTGACACTCTCATTGGAGAGAGTATGATGGAAGATATTATCCATCAACCGGTTGATGGAGTTGCTTTTGCTGCCATCTATTGTTGATGGCAGCAAAAGCATTTATTTTTATTTTTTTATTTTTTTAAATCAAAATATAGTAAAAAGTTCCTTTTAAAGTTCTTTAAATTATTTACTTTTCTACATAAATATCCAATTTGTTTTTACAAAAGAAATTACATTTATTTTTTTAAACCCAATTTATTAGTGACAATTAATTATATAAATAGTTTTTTTATTAATTATATAACTTAATTTTTTATAAAAAATATATATATTATTTTGTTAGAAAATTAATTGTATAGTGTATTATTAAAATACGAGGAGTAAACAATGAATTAGGTAAAAATGTAGGGACTAAAAAATTATTTATCCTATTAAAAAATTAGTAAAAAGTTTTGATTGAGTGGTTGTAAAGTATAACCATTGAAGAATAATAGTTTAATGAAATAAGGTTTAATGGATTGATGATGTGGCATGACTATTGAGTGGTTGTATAGTATAACCATTGAAGATGCTCTTAGTTATAATATATTCCCATAAATAATATTCAATAACTAAGCAATAAAATATTTTCATAAATATCATTCAAAAGATGAAATTTATTTAATATATCTCGAATATTAAAGAACATAAATAATTAATAATCTTATCCATAAAACAACTAGAAACCATCATCTCTCAAACCTCTTTTTACCAAATACCACTATTAAAAATTTAACTAGTCAAAACTTTTAAAGTGACTCAAACCTCTACTTTTAGTTCAAAAAGCTCTTTTTCCAAATAGTCAAATATTTGAGGTTGGGTGATTACAGAAATGAATAGTCATATAAATACTAAACAATTATAAGCTTTGTGATACTTAGGAAGGGGTAAAGACTATGCTTACTTTGTTTTAAATAAAGTAAGCCTTACTTTGTGTGTTTTCACCATTGGATTTATTTTCTAATCCATCATCCAATGATGAAAACACACCAAGTAATGATACTTTGTCAAAAACAAAGTAACTATAAAAGGCACCATTCCTTCCTAAGGTGAAGTCTAAAATTATATATTATAAAAATATTGATAAATAAATGTGTAATGTGTAATGTGACCCAACAAAGTCCCAATCAAAGAATTGCCTAGCTATATGTGGAAATGAAATCGACAAATTTTCCTATTTAGAACGTAATTGGCCCTCCACACCACTCACTTTCCATTAACCCGCATCCAAACAAAATACTTTTATTATTCTTTTTTTTTTATCTAAATTTCTTCTTTTTTCTATTTAAAAAAATTAAAACAAATGCAAACTAGTCATGAATAACATAAAATTTCTACTTTTCCTTTTTTTAATAAAAATGTTAATATTTGATCAAGTCAGAAAATTGCAAGTACATAAAACAATAAGGAATAAAACTATATATATATATATACTA
Organism: Euphorbia lathyris; assembly: GCF_963576675.1. Lineage (NCBI taxonomy): Eukaryota > Viridiplantae > Streptophyta > Magnoliopsida > Malpighiales > Euphorbiaceae > Euphorbia > Euphorbia lathyris. The sequence continues at coordinate 69,527,760 of NC_088912.1, read as the reverse complement.
GAACAAGAAAAAGATTATAAAAATAAAAAAAATTTATTAAAAATATGATTAATATAAATGATAGTTGAAATATATATTTATCGTAACTCTAAATTCGCAACGGAGCAATTGTAGTCAATTTTCATCATCTGAATCATTCTGAACCTTCGGATCTGAATCATTTCTTTTGTAATCGCATAGATCCAGTGTTCTACGGATAAGATCTATCATTTCTACTCTTGCTAAAGCGGAAAATGTTACATAAACAAAGATTATAAACAACATATGCCATTCAAATGGATTAAGAGATTCAGTAAAATATATGAGAGGATGGGACTCTGTCGAGAGAGAAAAACCTAGAGCCAAGGCACCCATTATATACTCCTTTTGGTTTTAAATATTTCATGTTTTAAACTTTAAAGGAGATATTAAAAATACATATTCTAATTTCAGGATAAATAATTTATTAGTCATTGAGTTTGTGTATATTACACTAATAGTCCATCTGTTTTTAAAGAAACATTATATGAATTTTGACAAAATTAATTACTTAATCCTTTCATTTATAAATATTATGCAAAATGATAAATTTACCATTCTATCAGTAGTTAATTTTCATATATGTTTAATTAAGGTTTATAAAAAAATTGCTATATTAATATAAATATGATAAATTATATTAATGATACAATTATATTATTTAATTCATTTTTAATTAAAAATACGTAATCAAATTTATAATAACTTAATATTTTAATTTAAAAGCATAAATATATATTTTATATAATAATTATTTGATACGGTATTTATTATTGAATTTTCAAATATTCATTAATGATAAATTAAATGAAACCTAACAATGAAATTAAGATTTATGAAATAGTTTCATCAAATTTTTTTTATGAAATAATTAATAATTAATTTCGATACATAATGTTTTAAAAAAACAGTTTTTTCTAATTTATTCTATTGTATGATTCGAGTCTCGTCAGAGATTCTTTAGGTGGATCATCTTTCAATTAATTTTTTTTATCTATATTAGAATTCGAACTTGAATTATCTAGTTTAAGCGGTTTGATTTCCTTAACCACTCAATTTAAACTTAATTGGTTAGTAAAAAATAGTTGAATTTTACATTATAAATTTTCTAATTTAACATGTGACAATTAGTTTTTTTTTATTATATTAGTTTATCATACATTATGAAACACTTAAGCTATTGATAATATATTTTCTAAAAAAAAAAAGTTATTTATAATAGATAAATAAACTTGTTAGTTTATATATATATTTATTTACTAAATATAGGAATTATTTGTCCATATTAATTCGTATTCAGATGGATTGCAGATTCCGATTTTATCTAATTGTGATATTAGATAGTTAGAAATTTTAATTGAATTAATTCTATCTAATTTATTAATTATTTAAATACTAGTTGATTTAAAATTAATAGACTTAATAGGCACCCAACCCCCTAAACTTGTAACTTTTTTTCACTTGGCCCCCTCAACCTCTCAACCCCTCAACTCTCTAAAAACATCACATACAACCCCTTACAACCCTATGTTCGGTCAAAATATTAACCTGTGTAGAAAATGCGCTTGACTGTTGACCACACCAATGTCAGTGTCATTTTTTTTATTAAAATTTTCCATTCCGACATAAGAATTCTGATCGAAATCCATCTCTGGTAGTTGCTCGCCGAGCACAATTGGGCTTGCTCACCGAGCAGGAGTCTCAATGGAAAAATTTAATAAAAAATGACACGTGGCATTGGTGTGGTCAACAGTCAATCGCGTTTTCTACACGGGTCAATATTTTGACCGAACATAGGGGCTGTATGTGATGTTTTTGGAGAGTTGAGGGGGTTGAGAGGTTGTCTCCTAAGTCGAGGGGGTCAGGTGAAAAAAAGTTACAAGTTTAGAGGGTTAGGTGCCTATTAAGCCAAATTAATATTGTCCAACTCTTATGGAAAAAGGAAGTCTTAGCCTATATATAGGGGCCTAAATCAGACATAATAAAAAATAAGAATTAAGAGAATAAATTTTCTCTCTCTATAAGATTCGGTGATAATGGATTAATCGTTCTTTCTCGCGAATTACTTTGGTATGGAAACAATATGATCGGTAATACAAGTTTGTAGTTCGAGTACTTTTTCCGCTTCCTACTCATAATTAATTTGCGCTTCAACAGGCAATATGATAACCCGTGTTTGAACCTCTATATTTAGTTGAGTAGAAATCCTTTATTTATAATAGAGCCCTAGGAGTTGTATTATGTCTAAGTAATACATGATTATTTTTGGGTGTTGTTAAACCCAGCCCCAAATTCCCACCCCTAGCCCCGTGAAAGGACGAAAATACCCTTTTATGGGTTTTGGGGAGGAAAAAACTATTTTTTTTTGCTCTCCCGACACGCGGGCGTGTGACTATCACGCCTCACCGTATGGTCGGGTGTGATAGCCCCACGCCTCACCGTGTGGTCGGGCGTGATCGCTACACGCCCGACCACACGGTGAGACGTGGAGCTATCACGCCCGACCACACGGTGAGGCGTGATAGTCACACGCCCGCGTGTCGGGAGAGCAAAAAAAAATAGGTAGTCCGCTATTGAATTAAATCCGTAAATACCTGTTACGTAAAAAAATTAGTCCGTTGTTGAATTAAACCCGTAAAAAAATTAGTCCGCTAGTCCATATCTAGACGATGAGCAGGTGACGGGACGGATTTCCCCCCGATAGTAGGCCGCTCCGTCTACAAAATTACACTAAATTAATCTAAAAATTTAACATATAAATTATAATCGAATTAATATCAAAATTTCACATATAAATTAAACCCCAAATTAATGTAAACATTTAACAATTTAATTAAAACGTAAATATATATATTTTTTTAAAAAACATTTCAAAAACCCCTCGGGCGTATGAACATCACGCCCGAACCATAGGTCGGGCGTATGAACATCACGCCCGACCTATGGTGCGGGCGTATGAATATCACGCCCGACCTATGGTGCGGGCGTGATAGCCTCACGCCCGAACCACAGGTCGGGCGTGATATTCATACGCCGGAACCGTAGGTCGGGCGCGATGTTCATACGCCCGACTGCGATTCCGGCGTTTTTAAAAAATCACCCACAGATTCAATTTTTAATTTAAATCAAAAAAACAAAAACGGTAAATCTTATTATTTTCGCTTTCCCTTTACGGTTGTTGTTACACTCCATGTTTTGGTTCACAAATTAGTCCGGATTTGATCAAAGAGTGTGTAGGGTATTTGAGAGGTTTTGTGTTTTTTCAAATTTTGGATAAAGGGTAGTTTGGTCTTTTTACGGGACTAGGGGTGGGAATTCATGGCCGGGTTTAGTAATCCACTTATTTTTCGAAACGGTTTAAATCTCGCAGGTGTAGTGTTGTATTCTCCTTTAGAGGAGCTATGAGATATGCTTATTTCTTCTGTTTCCGAGATATTAAAGAAGTGCTAATGAATACACAAAAGGCAATAGTGACTTCCTGGTTTTAAGGCAAGTGGCCAGAGTTATGAGTAGGGAAACAGCAGTCGCGAATACAGAATTACTCAGTTGGGGGGACGATTTTACACATACATTTGGGAATATTTTTTTTTGTTAAATCGAACTTGTTTAATTTTTTTTTTTTTTTTTTTTTGTATATATGAGTGTTATAACTTGAATTGTCAAGAACCACTTTTAAATATTAATGTACAATTTTTCAAAATAAAGCTAGATTTCATTTATAGTCCTAACATGTAAAAAAAAATAATTGGATTTAGGGAGGACTGAACATGTAAAAAAATTTAAAAAAAATTTGATTTCAGATGACCTACCAGACCAAAAAAATAATAATTTGAATTTATAGAGGCCTAACAGGCCAAAAAAATTAGAAATTTGGATTTAGAGACGCTTAAGAGGTCTAAAAAAATTAGAAATCTGGATTTAGGGAGTACCTAATAGGTCCAAAATATTGAAATTTTGAAGTTTAGATAAGCCTTACACGTAATGAGATATATTTAATTTTCTTTATTAATTCAATACTAGTTTCTAAAAAAAAAAAGTATAACATTTTTACATAATATGTTTAGTTTTAAAATTTTAAAATTTAATTTAGAAATTAAGTTGTTTGAGTCTCAAAAATAAAATATTAATTTTTTTAATGGAAAAGACATAATAAAAACGAGTTCAAAAGTGTTACGAAAATAAATAAAGTAATTAATAATGGTAACATAGTTTTATAATTATTGAAAAATAAAATTTAAATAAACAAACATTTTCTAAACTAAATTGAGGTTGGGGGAAATTGAACCTAGGACATATTAAAAAGAAACATGTGTTTTAACCCTCTCATCTACCTTTAAACAATAAAATATTACTACATAGAAACTATATAGACTAATATTAGGGTAGCCGAAACTACTCGTGATTATTCCGGAGGGACCCGAGCCCCTGGGAAGAAGAGACCATGGCCTGCTGCTTTTTTAATGTATCGAACAACCAAGTGAATTCTGGTGAGCTCATTTGTGTTGGGATTGTACTGATTTATTATCTTAAAAACTATTTAGCAATTACCATATTACATGCTTCATACTTTAGTGCTCACACATTTTTTTTTAAGGGATAAGAGCCAATATTTGACCATAATATTTTCCGGAAAGTGCGGTACAAAATGGTATAAATTTAATTCTAAAGTTTTCAAGTAAATGTAATTTTATCTTTATCTAATTTAAATTTTGAACGAACTTGGTTTTCCAGTTATTTGACTGTCATATCAACATTTCAAACAAATTTATCAATAACACTAAGTTGTTAGTAATTTAACATATCTTTTGTAACTGTGTTAATAACACACTAAATATCTTAAACATAATTGATGTTTGAAATGTCTAATACAACAACAACAACAACAACAATAACAATGTCTTAGTCCCGAAATGATTCGGAGTCGGCTAACATGAACCATCATATAAAACCGTGAAATCAAGTCGTGTCATCGACACAAATTCTCTCCCTCCACTTTTTCCTATCCACTACCATATTTTCCTCAATCCCCAATACACTCATATCACTCTCGATCACCCTCTTCCAAGTTTGCTTAGGTCTTCCCCTACCCCTCACCACTACATCCCTTTGCCACTCTTCAGTCCTCCTAACCGGCGCATCAAGCGCTCTTCGTCTTATATGGCCAAACCACCTTAGTCGGTTTTCCCTCATTTTATTCTCAATAGACGTAACCCCTACTTTTGTCCTAATTATTTCATTACTCACCCGATCATTTCTCATATGACCACACATCCATCTCAACATACGAAATGTCTAATATGACAATTAAATAACAATCAAACCAAACTTTTTAAATTTTTCGTAACATAGAGGTCAAATTGAGATTGCTTAATAACTTTAGACATAAATTTAAACAATTTCGTATGTTAGAACTAAATTTACATTTTTTTTCTAAATTTTTTTAAGGAACTTGTGTGTTGAATTTATCGCCACACACCTCCATTGGCGATCATTCTTTTAACCTTTAGGAAAAAGGTACATCTTATTTGTCAAACTGAAACCTGTTACATCCTACTAATAAGAAAACTATTTTATGCATTTCTTTTTAACAACATTTAGTAAAAGTTCTATAAGATATACTATTTCCCACTTCCAACTAATACTCGGCTTGCCTTCGTTTCAATAGATGAAAAGGCAAAGGCGGTTCACCAATAATCTTATTATAATATTTAGGGTGTTGTTAAACCCAGTCCCATTTTCCCACCCCTAGCCCTGTGAAAGGACGAAAATGCCCTTTCATGGGTTTTGGGAGGGGAATTGCTATTTTTTTTGCCAATTCGACACGCGGACGTGTGGCCATCACGCCTCACCTCGCGGTCGGACGTGATAGCCTCACGCCTCACCGCGCGGTCGGACGTGACAGCCACATGCCCGACCTTGCGGTCAGGCGTGTGGCTGTCACGTCCGACCGCGCGGTGAGGCGTGAGGCTATCACGTCCGACTGCGAGGTGAGGCGTGATGGCCACACGCCCGCGTGTCGAATTGGCAAAAAAAATAGCTTTTTTATCCCGTAAATAGTTCGTTAAACCCGTAAATAGGCCGTTAAACTCGTAAATAGTCCGTTAAACCCGTAAATATGCGGTTAAACCCGTAACTACAGAATTGTACTTAAAACCAAAAAATAATATAAGTTAATTAATAAATATTATTAATCACAACATATAAAACTAATATAATCTAGTCCAAGCCTCTCTCCTTTCAGCATATAGATTCTCCAAGTGACGAACACTCTGATGATAAAATAATCGTCATTGGGTGGCAATGGGAGGCACTGGAAACGAAGGATGTAAATAAAGACGTATGTAGTGACGATAACTCCCCAAATGACAAATCACAATCTCTCGCTCAGGTGGTCTTCCATCGTCCGAACGCATCGGCAGTATAGTGCAACATCCTAATTGTTCTGTAGTAAAGAGGAAAATTACTGCATTCAATACAGATGCAGCGACAAATAAGTCATCCGGACTCACCATCCAGTGGGACTCACCACAACCCGCTCCTGCCCATTTAATACATGTGAGGGCAGCATCAAATCCGTTCCCGTACACTGGTGCATACAGATCACGGTTTGCCTGCATCTCAATCTCTATAAGCACTCTCATCAGCTTCCACTCCTCTTGGTTATAGGTGATTGCATCGGCTAAAACACGAAATCCACAGTTACCATCTGCTACAACATCATGGAATCCAGTAATAAATGGTACGATGAGACCTTGAACCCGATGTAAATGGTGGTAACTGGCGATATCCGCATCAAATCCGACTGAAAATATTAATATATCAAATTTATCAATAAAAATATATTTACTTTAACTTCAACATATATATAAATGAAATAAAATATACCCGGCATCTAGCTGTTATGCACAAATGAGGATGAAGAACGGCCTCGACTACGACTACTCCTCGAACCTGAGGACCGTGCTCGACCTCGTGGTGACTGATTGTACTCCCATGCACTCGGATTTCGTTTTGTTGATGAATTTCCCTTTGGTCTACCCCTAACAGTGTCTTTGACCTCGGGTTCTTTAAAGCCACTTTGTTCCGGGTTTATCTGATCATGAATGTACATCGATATGCTACGCACCATTGAAGGATCTAATTTTTCAACCTTTTCCACAAGAGATTGAAAAAATCGGTGATCCTCAGACCCGTCAGCATATACTGGAGCAGTAACTGGTATGTCACTCAACCCTTCAAACGCAAGAGATCTCCAAAACGGATGGATGCGGTCAACACGGACCGATTCATTTGTGTCAATATATGTTTTAAGCTCACATGCACACTGAATGCCATGAGTCATGGGCAACACGCATCCGCATTCACTTACCACATCCATACTCAATCCGTGCATACGCTTGAGCTCATCATTTAGTACAACCAAGCAGTAATGTGAAACGTGTAAGTCGAGATACGTGAAAGGTTCTCCACAGTGATTCACCGCAGATCTTCTTCTCGAGTCCTCGAGTGAGTATCTGATTATATACAATGACGGATTACAAAACTAATGTATTAAATTTTAAAAGATTAAAGCAAATAACAGAATAAATGTCTTACTTGATCGCCTCGATCTGAGCCTCAATGTCCTTGTGCACCTTCGCCCACACTGTATCAAGTGCACCAGTAGATGAATTCAACCATTGTTTCAACTGTGAATGTGAACTCTCCACTCGACAGGTTGTGGTGTTTCCTAAGTGCAACACCTTATTCGTCCATGCTCGACAAAACTTCTCTTTATGCACTAGCCACGTGGTCTCCACGTACTGAATCACACCAGGCCAGTTGCCAGTAGTATTCTTCATGGCTACCACTACCGCCTCATATTCAGCTTTTGTCGGGGCTTCAATTATACGTTTCCATTTGGAATTTTTAAAAATTTCACCAAACTTCTTCATTCCACTCAACTTGCCAACTCTATCCTCCACATCTTTATTAATATGCCATGTGCACAATAAATGATGAGAATGAGGAAATACCTCACGAACCGGCCACATCAGTCCTAACTCCCGGTCTGTAGCAATGACTGTCGGATGCACATCAGGTTGGAGCAAAAGCTTTAATTTTTGTAACACCCACATGTAACTACCCTCGGTTTCATCCTTCATGATTGCATAGGCGATCAAGAAGTTTTTGTTAGAAGGCGTCATTCCAATGATTTCAAAGAATGGCATCTTATACTTGTTTGTTTTATATGTTGAATCCATACCAACAAACAATTAATAAGATTGGAACAGTGTGATTGATGTTGGATATGCCATAAATAAGTGAGTCACGACATTGCTGCCCGGCACCGCTTGTGTCCAATGTATATAGTCCTTATCTATAGCAAGCCGATAAAACTGACCGATTACATCCCGACCCTCAAAGCTCTCAGTCCTGATTTTCTCCCTATAGTTATAGATATGTCTTTGTGTCGGGCAATCCTCCGGATGTTTTTCTTTGATTGCAGCAAAAATAGCACAAGGCTTAGCTTGAGCTGAGCTCATTTCACGAACAAGTTTTTTGGAAGCCGGGCTTAGTCCGCTCATCTGTCTGTAGCCCTGACGATATACAGCCAACTGATGACAGTGTTGTCCTCTATCTCCAGGAATCTCATTCACCACCCAACCGCCCAATTCAGCAATTTCCATAACCTTTATCTGGAATTTGCAACCACAGTACTTTGTTTTTGTATTCTTCCTTAGTATAACATCCATATCCACATCCTTTTTCCTTTTATAATTCTTAACACCACGAGCACATTTAACCAATATCCATTTTGACTTGCGCCCCGTCTTGTGCGACGCTGTGGTTAACTCAAACCCGATCCTAATTGCCGTCTGTTTTGCCCAGTTAACAGCTTCATGATATGTTTGAAATGTTTGTTTGGGAAAAAACTGCGAGCTGTAATCTATGCCGTTTCCGTCAAATTCTTCCCACGAAACATCCTGTAAATGATTAATAACGAACATTACATTCCAAAACGTGACATTTCTACAGCGTTTCGGTGTCTAAACCCGAAAAACAGCCACAAATATGCTCGGGCGTGTGGGCATCACGCCCCACCACATGGTGGGGCGTATGAGTATCACGCCTCACCACATGGTGGGGCGTATGAACATCATGCCCCACCACATGGTGGGGCGTATGAGTATCACGTCCCGCCATGTGGTGGGACGTGCTAGCCGCACGCCCCACCATGTGGTGGGACGTGATACGCATACGCCCCACCATGTGGTGGGGCGTGATGCCCACACGCCCGAGTGGCGAACCAGAATTTTTTTCCCAAATCAAATTACAGAAATGGAAGGAAGTTAAATCGGAAAAATACCTCGAATTCAGACGTAGCGTCACTCCCATCTACTATCGGTGATAACGGATTGTCTTCCATCAAACGTGTTGTCTTTGATTCGGATGAAAATGTATTTGGGAGACTTTGAGAGAGTTTGGGAGGGATTCAAATTTTCAGTTTTTGTTCAAAGGGCGGTTAGGTCTTTTTCGGGGGCTAGAAGTGTGAATATGGGGCTGGGTTTAGTAGCCCACAATATCTATCAATAAAGTTTAGTATTAGAGTACTATGCGATGGAGTTATAATTACAATAGATATGCATGTATATATTGACTATAAAATTATATTCTATTTATAAAGTGTTGGAGGTGAGTCTAATAGTGGGCGAAGATTTTTGCTCTAATTTCTTTAAAGGAGAGGTGTTGGCTTTTGAATAGTAGAGGTATCTTACGTGGTTAATAATATACCTAAATTGAAGGATTTAGAATGTATCCTAACGGTCCACGTGTCCCGAATGTGTTTTATTCTAATACCTTTAAATTAGAATATTTATTGTTTCGTATATCCATGTTGTTTTCTATTTCCTTTTATTTACAAATTTGTCACTTTCTTTTGGTTAATTACAAACTTGGTCCTTGTCACACAATAAGGTTTGTCACACCATAAGAAATGTGTCACACTTGATCTCATCTCTATATCTCTCTCTCTCTCTCTATCTCTCTCTATATATATATATGAGAGATCAGGTGTGACACATCTCTTATGGTGTGACAAGCCTTATTGTGTGACAATGACCAATTTTGTAATTAACCAAAAGGAGGTGACAAATTTGTAAATAAAAAGAAAGAGAAAATTGTTTTATTTTTTTTCTTTAAAATGCATTTTCTCGACTTTTCCAACCTCGTTTTTCAAAAACTTTTATACCGTTGGGCTCGTCTTAATTAAACGGTCATTTTAAGATCCATGAAGCTCAAGTAAAAAAAATTCCGGTGAACGGAATCCGCGTGGGCGTTTTCCGGCAAGCAAAAATGTGTCCAGAAAATTCTTAAAAAATTCCAGAATATGTAAAAAATTATTCTAAGAAACTTTAATTCTTGGGCCGAAGCGAGATTTCTTACGGTTTAGTCCCAATGAAACTTTTTCCTTAATTTTATCCATTTTACATTCTTCAACAATTTGTTGGGTAAAAACTGTAAGGAATCTCGCTTTGAGCCAAGAATTAAAGTTTCTTAAAATAATGTTTTACATGTTTTGGAATTTTTTGATAATTTTCTGGACATGTTTTTTTGTCCTACTTACGTTGTTCCAAATCAATGTACCATTTGTTCCAACATAATACTTATATTGTTCCAACAGAAAATTATTTTATTTATTTTCTTTAAAATACATTTTTCTGACATTTCTAACCTCGTTTATCGAAACTTTTTTATACTATTAGACTTGTCTAAATTAGACAGTCATTTTAAGATCCGTGAAGCTCAAGTAAAAAAAATTCCGGTGAACGGAATCCGAGTGGGCGTTTTCTGGCAAGAAAAAAAGTGCCCAGAAAATTCTAAAAAAATTCCAAAAAATGTAAAACATTATTCTAATAAACTTTAATTCTTGGATCGAAGCGGGGTTTTTTACGGTTTAGTCCCAATAAAACTTGTTCCTTAATTTTATCCATTTTACATGCTTCAACAATTTATTGGGTCAAAACTGTAAGGAATTTCGCTTTGAGCCAAGAATTAAAGTTTCTTAAAATGATGTTTTACATGTTTTTAAATTTTTTGATAATTTTCTGGGCACGTTTTTTTTATCCTACTTACATTGTTCCAAATCAGTGTACAATTTGTTCCAAATCAGTGTACCATTTGTTCCAACATAATACTTGCATTGTTCCAACAGAAAAATGTTTTATTTCTTTTCTTTAAAATACATTTTCCCGATATTTCTAACCTTGTTTTTCGAAATTTTTTATACTATTAGACTCGTCTAAATTAGACGGTTATTTTAAGATCCCTGAAGCTCAAGTAAAAAAAAATCCGGTGAACGGAATCCGGGTGGGCGTTTTCTGGCGAGAAAGAAAGTATCCAGAAAATTCTCAAAAAATTCCAGAAAATGTAAAACATTCTTCTAAGAAACTTTAATTCTTGGGTCGAAGCGGGATTTCTTACGGTATAGTCCCAACAAATTGTTGAAGCATTTAAAATGAATAAAATTAAGGAAAACGTTTTATTGGGACTAAACCGTAAGAAATCCTATTTTTTTTAACTTGAGCTTCAGGGATCTTAAAATAACCGTCTAATTTAGACGAGTCTAATAGTATAAAATTTTTCGAAAAACGATGTTAGAGATGTCGGAAAAATGTATTTTAAAGAAAAAAAATAAAACAATTTTCTCTATCCTCTCTTTCATTTTATTTACCAATTTGCCATCTTGCCCTTTTTAATTATCATCAAAACTACGTAGTTTTGTTATGTTACACAATAAGCTTCTTGTCACAACTTAAGCCATTGTCACGCTGGATCTCACCCCTATATATATATATATATATATATATATATATATATATATATATATATATATATATAAATAAATATGATAACATCGTGATATTAACCCGAGGACTAAAAGGGATATTCACCTCAGGAACGCCGCATAGTGATCCCCAAAGGGGAGCTAGCAGACGGATCTCCACGGATCTGTTCTGAGAGATCCGCTGGCGGACCTATGAGGCGAATCTCCTCATTCACCTGAGTCGTCACTATAACGGCTGGCCGCCGACTCGGCCATAAAGATCATTAATGAGTAATCAATTAGCTAACTACTAGGTTAAAGATAACTCGTAACCGCCATTAATGGAGCGTTAATGGAGACTTTCTAGTTACTTGAAGGTTACAACTTCTCAGCTATATATAGCCTGATTCCCTAGGCTATTAAGATACACATTCTTACAACCTTTGTCAATTCAGTTTGTTTCCTTGAATCATCTTACTGACTTTGGCATCGGAGCTTCCCCCCGTCGAACCCAACGACGCCCCCCACAGGGACGGACGTTGACCAGAATTTCGCTACTTGTTATCAATTGGTGCGGTGAAGGTGGAATCCTTGACCAAGCAAAGGGTTTTTCGTTCACACTAAAAAACTATGACAAACGGAGATCAAAATCCCTCCTCAGGGATTGAAACACCATTAGTTACACCATCTAGTGCTGGCCGCACTGATTCTACTGCTCCTGCAACGCACGTCGAAAATAGTATGCCTCCAGATGCTTTCATCAATATGTGTGCCCAAGCAATTGGAGAACGGTTTGGAACCGAGACGGGGAATCACCTGCGGTCATTTATGACCCTCCCTCCACATTGGAGCATGTCATCCACATCGGTCGTATCATCTTGGCCTTTGTTAAGCTTTGGACCGGGCGCCCAAAGTTCTTCATTCCTCCAAGCTCACAACACGGATTCTATGATAACCACCACAACGTCGACTGGCGAACGGCAAATCAATCGTGAGTTATTTCCTGATGGCGCTGAAGGAAGTCAAAGAAATAATTCATCCTTACCGGGTGGGTCCACGGGACTAGGATTAAATCTGGATGGACCCAGTATTCCCAGACGCCAGCAGACGAATCTCCCTCCTGGCGGATCCAAAGGGCGAACGCACAAAAAGCATAGAAAGGAGAAAGGCAGGCGGTCTAGGTCACCTTCGCCTCGACGACCAAGATCCTCCCATCGTGGTAGATCACCCCCATCTACTGGTCGTGGACGGAGTAAAAGACCAATAGAGAAACCCCATCCAAGTGGACCACCACCACCACCACCACCTTCGAGAACTGTTGGGCACATCCCGTTAGGAAGCCAGGGAGGTGGAAATGGGCCGGCTCCCCCTGGCGGAGGAGGCGGAGGTGGAGGTGGCGGAGGAGGAGGCGGACGCGGTAATGGAGGAGGGTGTTCGCCATCAGATCCATCGTCTGATTCAAGTTCTTCTTCTTCTTCTCCAAGCAGATCGCCACGAAGAGATCGTCCCGGGGCGGATCCAGAAAATTTTGATGATAGATTTAGGGCCTTGGTGCTCCGTATGAATGAGAAAAATGCTAGGCATAACCCGTTCGCCAATAGGGATTCGCCTTTCGCAGCTTGGATTGAGGCGGAGGAAATAGACAGAGCTTTTAAAATTCCCAATCTTACAATATACACAGGAAATGAAAATCCAGAAGCTCACGTTAGAAAGTATCGAATACTGCTTAGACTCAACCGTGCCACTGAGTCCGTGCTCTGCAAAATGTTTGTTACCACGCTGGGGGGCCCAGCCTATTTGTGGTTTCAATCTTTACCTCCGGGTTCGATAAACAGCTTTGATCAATTGAGCAGGCAATTTTGTGCTAAATTCGCCGGCTGTATTCCTCCAGTGGTGAAATCTGGGAAGCTTTTTGAATTAAAGCAAAAGGCGAATGAGTCCCTTCAGGAGTATGTGGACACTTTCAACCAGTTGTGCATACAAATTGTTAATGTGGATATCTCCGTAGCTGTGGAATGTTTCGTAAGAAACACCACTTGTAAGAGTTTGCAGGAAGATCTCATTCGAAAGAAACCCACCAGCATGGCAGAGTTAATGGAGCGTTGTAAAGATTTCATAGAGGTGGATGACATTCGCCGAGGTTCGCCATCATCGCCGAAGAGGGACAAGGGCGAATCTCATCCCTGAGATAGACACAGAGACAAGCGTCAGGACTCTTCCTCCAGAAACAGGCGAAGAGGTTCTAAGAACAAATCAATGTTTGTCACCTCTTTCACACCTCTCAATGCTTCTAAAAGTGAAGTCCTTATATGGATCGAGAACAGTCAACACAAACGGAGCATTTCATACCCCGAACCGAAGGGAGGGGAGTACACCAATAATGGTAAAAATCCTAAAAACTATTGTAAATATCACAGGAAAAATGGCCATGACACTGACGCATGTTGGGAGTTAGCTCGAGAAATCGAGCGTCTCATTGAGAGGGGCAAATTGGATCGGTTCATCCAAACTGAAAGCAAGAAAGGAGATGGTGATAGATCCAAGGAGGACCCAAAGAAGAAAGGAAAGGGTACCATCAATGTCATAGCAGGCGGACCTGGATACCAGCCAATGCTAAAAAAGGCAAGGACTGCCGCCCTCGACAAAACGTCGTTAAATCGCCCCTTTTCCGATGTAGGTCCTGAGATATCTCCCCATGCGGATGCACTGGTTGTCACTATGATGGTGGAAGGCTGGGAGATGAAAAGAGTAATGATTGATACTGGGAGTTCATGCAATGTCATCACCAGAGGAGCTTTCGCCAAACTCATGATTGATCCCGTTCAAGTAGAACCAACTGTGGTCGATATCTTGGGAGTGACGGGACATACTATCCAAACAAAAGGCCAAGTCACTCTGGATTGTGAGCTTACAGACGATGATCGAGTCTGGAGGGGTGATCTGGAATTTTCTGTCTTGGATGGTCAGTTAGCTTACAATATCATCCTCGGACGGCCCTTTATCTCCGAAGTTGCAGCCCTTATCTCCATACGCCACTTAATACTTTACATTCCCACGGCCAAGGGAGGTGTAATGATCAGAGGTAGCCAAAAGGTGGCCCAGGAGACATATTCGGCATCACTAATGATTCGCCCACAATCTAAAGAGGAAGACGAAGAGGAGCACGTCACAATGGCCTTGGGCGAGACCGAAATGTACCTTATGGCGGATGAAAAGCAGGTGCGAATGGCTAAATGGCTGAAAGGTGAAATTAAAAATGCAATCAGCAAAGTGCTCTATGAGGCGGAAGATGTCTTCGCATGGAAGGATGAAATTCTCCCAGGAATCAGTCCAGACGTGATCACTCACAAGCTCAACATTCATAAAGATGCAGTTCCCGTGGCTCAGAAGCGGAGAAATCATGGCCCGGAAAGGCAGAAGGTGATAGAAAAAGAGATCACCAAACTCCAGCGGGCAGATGCCATTGAGGAGGTGCTTTACACACAGTGGTTGGCGAACGTTGTTTTGGTGAAAAAAGCAGGCGGATCTTACCGCATGTGCATCGACTTTACGGATCTCAACAAAGCTTGCCCCAAAGATAACTATCCTTTGCCATGTATTGACATGCTTGTAGACGGAACCGCCGGTCACGCCATGTACTCCTTTACTGATGTGAAGTCAAGTTATCATCAGATCCCCATGGAGCCCTCAGATAGAATCAAGACCTCGTTCGTAACACACCAAGCCACTTATTGTTTCAAGGTTATGCCCTTTGGGCTTAAGAACGCAGGTGCAACTTATCAGAGGATGATGAACAAGATATTCGCGGATAGTAAAGGGGATAACTATTCTATCTATGTGGATGACATGATCATCAAAAGTATGACCATAGAAAAGCATGCGGATGATATAAAGGAGGTACTGGACGTACTCCGATGCCACAACATTAAGCTGAACCCAGAGAAGTGCACTTTTGGTGCGACGTATGGGAAATTCTTAGGGTTCATGATCAGCGAAAAAGGAGTTAGCCCAAATCCTGACAAGGTTAAGGCTGTCCTAGAAATGCAAGCACCACGGAATATCAGAGAAGTACAACGCCTTAATGGGCGTATCATAGCCTTGGGCAGGTTTATCTCTTGTTCAGTTCACAGATGTCAGCCCTTTTACGAGGTCATTAAGAAGCAAAAGGCATTCGAGTGGAATGAGGATTGTGAAAGAGCCTTCGAAGGAATCAAGTGGTTCCTCACGGAGCCACCCATGATGAGTCGACCTTTGAAAGGAGAGGAACTCTACATGTATGTATCAGTTACGGATAAAGCCGTGTGCACGGTCATGATACGAGAGGAGGATGGCCAGCAATTTCCGATTTATTATGTGAGCAAGATTCTGAAAGACGCTGAAACCAGATATTCCAAACTTGATAAAATGGCACTAGCTGTTGTCACCACGGCAATCCGCCTTAGGCCATATTTTCAGGCGCATACCGTAGTGGTTCGAACAAATATACCAATGAGAAAGGTGTTGCAGAAACCAGACACTTCGGGAAGATTGATGGAATGGGCAATCCGCCTGGGCGAATTTGATGTGAGATATGAAAGCAGGCCAGCTTTAAAGAGTCAGGTCCTGGCGGACTTTATGAATGAATTCACTGATGAAGGGA
Organism: Euphorbia lathyris; assembly: GCF_963576675.1. Classification (NCBI taxonomy): domain Eukaryota; kingdom Viridiplantae; phylum Streptophyta; class Magnoliopsida; order Malpighiales; family Euphorbiaceae; genus Euphorbia; species Euphorbia lathyris. The sequence continues at coordinate 69,511,297 of NC_088912.1, read as the reverse complement.
TGGATCATCCCAAGCCTCCAATAGAGGAATGGACAATGTACACCGACGGCGCTTCCTCGGCGGATGGAGCTGGTGTAGGCGTTATGATCAAAGGTCCCCAATACATAAAATTACGGTACGCAGCAAAATTAAATTTCCATGCAACTAATAATGCTGCTGAATATGAAGCTCTAATATTGGGATTACGCCTACTCAAAGAAATCACTCCTGAGCGGATTGTGATCTATAGTGATTCCAAGCTAATGGTCAACCAAGTAATCAAGAATTACGAGGTGAAAGACGAGGTTCTGGCCAAATACGTAGCAGAAGTCAAAAAATTGCTGGATCACCTTGAGACTAAAGAAACTAAATGGGAACTAATTCATGTACCAAGGGAGTCTAACACAGAGGCAGATCATTTGGCCAAAATGGTCTCTTGTGAGGAGAACTGGACAGATCCGGATTGTCCCTTCGAAGTTAAAATAGCTCCAGCCTTCGCCTTAGAGGAAGTATCCCTACTCACAACAGTAGAAGATGATTGGAGATCGGTCATCCGCCAATATCTGCGAAGTGCATTCTGCCGGAAGAGGGACAACAAATCCTCAAGGAGCTACATGAGGGATCATGTGGGGCTCATGAAGCATCCGCCGCCATCTTGAAGAAATCCAGGTTAGCGGGTTTCTACTGGCCCACGGCTGAATTGGATGCCCAAAAATTGGTAGAATCTTGTCACAGTTGCCAGATTCATGCGAATGAATCACATACTGCCAAACATATCCAGAGGCCAATCATAGAAGGACGTCTGTTCGCCCTCTGGGGAATAGACATTATTGGCCCATTTCCTCCTACTCGCCGACAGAGGAGGTACGTGGTAGTGGCGGTAGACCATTTCACCAAATGGGTAGAAGCCGAAGCTGTTTCCTCCATTACTGCAGAATGAATGGTGGAATTCGTCAAAGACAACATCGTGGGAAGATACGGTGTTCCACATACCATCATCACCGATAATGGAACACAGTTCAACTGTGGCGAATTCAAAGCTTTCTGTGAAGGGTTGGGCATCCTGAACAGATTCGCCTCCATTTATTATCCCCAGTCCAACGGGATGACTGAAGTTACCAATCGGACGATCGTAAAGGGGATAAAGAAGAGATTGGGAGAGCATGATAAGAAGTGGGCGGACCAGCTGACAAGTGTTCTATGGGCTTATCGCACCACCCCAAGGACGGCCATAGGGGAAACACCATTCGCCCTCTCTCATGGTGTCGAAGCCGTGATCGCAGTCGAAATACAGGTCCCCAGTGATCGAGTGGCCTTTTATTATGAAGAGGACAACGGCAAACGGCTAAGAGAACATCTAGATCAGATAGAAGATCGCAGGGACCAATCCTATGTGCGTATGGCGGCATATAAACAGCGGATTGCAGCTTACCATGATAAAAACGCCAAGCTTGTGGATCTAAATATGGGTGATCTTGTGCTCCGAAAGGCTGACAAAGTCCAGTCTCGAGAAGGCAAGGGCAATTTAGGGCTCAACTGGACGGGTCCATATCAGATAGTGGACAAAATTGGATTCGCCATATTTAAAATTCAAGACATGGAGGGCAATACATTGCCACGCACATGGAACCTCCAAAATCTCCGCAAGTATTTTGTCAGAAAATGAAGTGTACACACGGTCTTGAGTACTCTTTTTCCTTTAATAAGATTTTTTCCCATGTGGTTTTTTCTTATTAAAGGTTTTAACGAGGCTCGCCTATAAGACCTACTTGCTGTAATAAGGCATTTCTCCCATTAATAAACATCATTTGTTCTATTATCTATGTTCTTTTTATCGTTTATTGCAGCAATATCAATATTCCAGTCTTAAAAGGAAGGGGGGCACCCAACGCTCTCCACATTTACAATGTATCGTTATCTTATAGCTACGTTCCTTTCGCCTTAAAGACATAAGAGAATCAATCTTATGGGCGGATCCATCTCTAAGCGGATCCCAATCTCCAATAGAGTTAAAACGATCCTTGGACGCAAGGTCTTTACACTCTCTTATCCTTCCTAGAGAAGGATTCACAAGTCCTACGGGCGGATCACTTCACCTCAAAGATAGGTAGCAAATTGATCCCCTGGGCAGCTTTACTTCCTCTAGAAGGAATAGAACGGCTTCTAACCTTCACAAAGGTTCATACAATGGAGTATGGCTGGCCACCTACTCCAAATCCTAGATGCCTATATATTTCCTTACGCAAACGTAAAGGTAAAATAACATAGCTTCCATAAAGGATTAAAACAAATTGTACTTAAATGCGTTTTTACAATATCACAAATAAAAACAAACTAAGTAACAATGGGAGCATCCTACTTTGCGCTTTCCTTGCTCACGGCGCTTGCTTGGGGATCTTCCTTCTCCACATCCACAGATATGCCAGCCGGAGATACCTCCTTATCCACAGAGGATGTGGGGCCAAGGGGAAGAGTCTGGTCAAGAATCGGACCTTCATCCGCCTTAGGGGGCACCTCCTCAAGCTCATCTAACGTGACAGTAGTGGACGGCTTGGTTTCCTCCATAGGCCCCTTCATCCATCTCCGAACATAATCACGGAGGTACTCCTTAGCATTTGACATTTTGTCGAATTTCGCCACATCCTTTGGTTCGGGGACGGCGAATTGCGGATCTGTGAAATTAGTCTCAGGATGCGCTAGCGAGAAGTACGCCATGAGCATTTCGCCGTAATAAAAGGCTTGCTCACCCGCCATATATTCAGCTTCTCCAAGGGCGTCCTCGTGGCTTTTGGCATCAGACACTATCTTCGCCTTTAACTTCTCAATTTCTGCGTCCCTAAGAACCAAGGCGGCTGTGGCGGAAGCAAGGTTGGCATTAGCGGAAGCAAGGTTTGCATTAGCAGAAGCGATATTCGCATTGGCTTCCGCTACCTCTTTCTCTAACTTCTCGATAGTTGCCTTATCCGCCACGTTTTAGAGGAGTTCTGTTTCCATGGTACATATGCGAGAATACAACTGCCAAAAACAAACAATTCAGTCAAAAGGCAAAAGGGAATGAAGGACCAGTATTTTCCGCAAAACGAAATCCTTGCTAAAGGAACTCACCATGAGGAGCTCCGTTTTCCCCTTTTGCGCATGAATGGAACCAGGAATCTGGTTATGGTTCCTCTGCACTTCGCCCACCTGACCCAAGGCCTCATCCAAATCGTTTAGAATGGATTCATTCTCGAAAGAACCTTGGGCTCCAAATTTGGCGGACCAGTATCCACCAATATCGGGCTTCGCCGTCTACACCAACGTTCGAGGGTTAGAACTCAAGTCCAAAACTTGATGAACAAATAAAGATCAAAGGTAACCTACCTGTGCAATCTCCCCAGCAGGCTTGGCGGACCTCAGGGCATCCGCCATAAGCTTAAGACCTCCAGTGGTGTTAGGCTTTCTCCTCTTTAGTGGCGGCTCAACCACTGTTTCTGCAGGACGTTTTCCAGTATCCGCTTGGGGATTCGCCGCTTGATCTTTCTTGCGTGCTTCAGCCTCCAGAAACTTCTTACGCTTCTCTGCAAGAGCGTGATTGGCCTTAGATAAACCCCTGCCAAAGAAAACATTAAAGTAATCAAAGTTCACGAAGAAATGAAAGGTACCTTGGTCAAATTGCGTAATCTTTGAATAAATGAATTGATCCCCTTCCCGGCGAATCAATGGAATATCACTCATCATGAAAGCTAAGGCATCCGCGTATGTCCATGCATCCGCCTTGAAGGAAAACCCAGTGGTTCGCCATCTTTTATCTTCACGTAGAAGAATCTCTCATCCCAGCAATGAACATTGGACATTTTGTCACTAAAGGGCGAATACACTCCGAATTTGGCGAACGAAAGATAAGATTCGGACTTCCGTTTTGATGGTTTGTGAAAAGCTCTAAAGATACGACCCGTATATACCACTCCTAAATTTGAGGCGAGGTAGCAGTCTAAAGCGATATCCAACCAGCAGTTGGGATGTAGCTGGCTGACCGTGATGTCGAAGTAGGAGAGGATGTCCGCCATCATCTTCGGAAGAGGGAGTCGGAACCCTCTCTCCACGTGGCTACAATATACTGTAAGGAAATCGCTAGGCGGACGGGAAGGACGTTGATGAGATACGGCAAGCTGAGTCTCATAGTTCTTGATCCAGGGAAAGCGATTCGCCAGATCCGCTAGATCCGCGGCGCTCATACGAGACGGATTAGACTCCGCTCGGGGATTCTTTTTCTTAGGAGGAATTGAAGAAGAAGCCATAGTCCTCGGAAACCACCTAGATGCACCGGCCGGAGTGGCGCTGGAGACAAAAAGAGTCGAGTTCCTAGTGGAACGAGTTTGATAATGATTACGCGCCGAGTTACTAAACCCAGCTAAACCAGAGTTAATCGTGCCCTCGGAAGAAGAAGAGTTCTCCGATGACGAAGTGGTCCAACTAAAATCAACTTCTATTTCAGGAGAAGGGGTTGAATTAAAAAGTTCTGAAGTCGATCTAGAAGACGAAGATGAACTTCTAAACATCCAGAGAAAAGTTAAACAAAAGAAAATAAACTTACATGAGAAATCGGAAGCTTGGTGCGAAACTCTGGAAAATTCCTGGAAAAAGCTTCGAGCAATGGAGTAAAAATGAATAAGTGAAGATGAAAGGGAAAGCGAAAGAGGAAGAAGAAAGCTTTTCTCCTTCCTGGGACAGTGCGTCCACTACACGTGTCATTCATCTATTGGCATTGAACAGTGTGCTCATTAATGCAGGTGTTTTTGACGGCGCGCGGAAGATCAAAAGCCCTAAAGGACTTTAAGGGCATTTTGGGGGGGGGGGGGGGGCTTCTGATAACATCGTGATATTAACCCGAGGACTAAAAGGGATATTCACCTCAGGAACGCCGTATAGTGATCCCCAAAGGGGAGCTAGCAGGCGGATCTCCACGGATCTGTTCTGAGAGATCCGCTGGCGGACCTATGAGGCGAATCTCCTCATTCACCTGATTCGCCACTATAACGGCTGGCCGCCGACTCGGCCATAAAGATCATTAATGAGTAATCAATTAGCTAACTGCCAGGTTAAAGATAACTCGTAACAGCCATTAATGGAGCATTAATGGAGACTTTCTAGTTACCTGAAGGTTACAACTTCTCAGCTATATATAGCATGATTCCCTAGGCTATTAAGGTACATATTCTTACAACCTTTGTCAATTCAGTTTGTTTCCTTGAATCATCTTACTGACTTTGGCATCGGAGCTTCCCCCCGTCGAACCTAATGACGCCCCCCACAGGGACGGACGTTGACCAGAATTTCGCTACTTGTTATCAATATAAGAGTTCTCAATGGGCAATATCCATGTGTTAGGACTGAAAAACTCTGATTAAATGACCTAGAATAGTAGGTCACAACAGGTTACCAAGTCGGAATATATTTTTTTTTCTATAATAAATGATTTTCCATTACAAACACAAAAAGTTTGATATTGAGAAGGTACAACATTATTTATGCTAAACAAATACAATAAAAACAAAATGGCAATTACTTACACAATCACATGACATACTAATAATTAAAACCATCAAGTTATCATGTGGGAAATTGACATATTAAATTTGTGATAACAGTACGTATAATAATTTTTACTGTTATAGCTTGTTTTAGATGGCATAGGTCTTAATCAATCATGTCAAAAGATTTATTTTCAGATGACAGATTCGTTTATTTTAATGTCTTTTTATTGTTGTTTAGATGACATTTTTAAAAATTAAAATGTCACTTTTTGCCTTCTCCTTTGTATGAATTTCTGATTTTTACCTGAATAATGAAATATACTCAAATATGAACATGAAATTCTGTATATCAATGGTTTTAATTTTATTGTAGACCAATACTCATAATCTGTTTACATTTGTACACATACAGTTCTGAATTAAAACTAAAAAAATAACCAATAAATATCCAAATTCCGAAACAAATCAATCTTGATGTATCTCCATATATTGGAGTCATTATGAGGCCTATAATCTCAAAGTTTTGATATCTGCAAAACCCAAAGCAGGTCATTAATACACTAACATCATTACACATAACCCTAAACGCACTAATTAAAGACATTTCCCCTTTCACGACCTTTCACTTAGCCACCACTATCATATCACTATAAATAATAAGCATCACAATCGTTCATTGTCAATACATTCAACCCAGAAAACTTACATTGTACAATGGACCACCTTACGCTTGTTCAATAACAGATAATTGCTGAGATGGAGAAACTGTACATTGAGAGCCCAGGGTGGCTTCTGGCCATTGATGGTATGTCAATCCATATGTTGTTCTTCAACTCTTACTGGTTTCTTCTGTCTACTTGTAATGATTCTTCTTATCTTGGATGATAACAGGTCCGCTGGATGATAACTTCTTCAAATGGTCGATTAGAATAAAAGGATACACCCCATATGAAAGGGGCGTATTTGAAATCAGAATCAGCTACCCTCCGGATTTCCCAAACAGACCTCCAATAGTAATATTAACTTATCTCATTAAGATATATGAACCTACATGACATTGTATACACTAATCAATGTCTCTTCCTATTCCCAGTTTCGCTTACGGAATAAGATCTATCATCTTAACGTGGCTCCTCAGGGGATGATTCATCTTCCCCATCTTCTTACTCACCCTCCCTTTCCCACTGCCACGGTATAGATATGCCACCTTTTATCTATTTCATTTGATAAACACTTAATCATGTTTGTGATCTAATTATTCTATGCATTTTGTAGCTGCTGTGACACATATATGATCTACTACTACAACCCTACATTGAGGCACCATTTCCTGGGAAAGAAGTAGTTGCTGAGCAATACCTCAGCAATAGGGAAGAGTATGATGTGCTCGCCTGGAGATGGATTGAGGAGTATGCAATGTGGATATGAGGGGCTCCAAATTTCCTAAACTATTTTGACTAAGAGAAATGAGATTTCGAATTTGAAGGAGAAACGAAAGGCAATGTGATCTCCAAATGTGGTTCTCCTTCAAATTCCAAATTTCCTTTACTATCAGATAGTAAAGGAGCTTTGGAACTTCAATTATAACCAAAAGGAAACACTCATCCCCCCTTTTGTAATATAATGTAGAGCTTGCTATTCAGATCGTATGTATATGTATATTCAAGTCATATCAAAAGACATTTTAGCATTTGCAAGGCATACCAGAACATGCAAGTAGCCTAAATTGACCCTTTTACAATGTTCCTCCCACTTGGATTATACTCGTTGAACAATGAACTTGGTAATGAGGTTTATGATGTTGTCACCATAAGGGACTCTCTTTGTGTTGAATGCATCATAAACCTATCACCATGCTGAATGCTTTTTTTGTACATTAACAAGCCAAGTGAAAAGGAACATTATAAGAGTATTCCCATATCACAATGAACATTCATATTGTTAGACCATGCCTAATCAGCTACATGCCCAATGAACATTCATACACATACTCAATCAGTCTAACTTCCTAAACATAACATAAAATGATCCAACATGCTTCATACACATACACATACACATACTCAATCAGTTCTAGCAGTATGGCTCGTAGGTATAAGAGTATTCCCATGAGTTCTAGCTTTCTAAACAGTTCTATCTAATCAATCAGTTCATACCAATCATTTCATAACAATATAACTCACATACCAATCACTTCATGCATGGTTAAGGTATTCAACCGATCAGTTAATAACAATGCACATACATAACCCTTTATAATATACTTGCCACTTGGATTGTACTCGTTGAAAAGTGAGCACGGTGATGAAGTTTGTGATGCTCTAACCACAAGTTCATAACTTATGTTGATAGCATCGAAAACCCATCACCATTCTGAATGTTTTCAATCAGATAACAAGCCAAGTGAAAGATATATTGTAAACCTATCTCAGTAGCATCACCCACAACAACATCATAAATGTAACTAATCAGCTACATGCCTAATGAATATTCATACACATACTCAATCAGTTCTAGCTTCCTAAACAGAACATAAAACATAAACATGCTTCATACACATACATGTACACATACTCAAACAGTTCTAGCAGTATAGCTCGTACCATATCATAATAAACATCCATAGCTTTAGACTATGTCTAATCAGCTAAATGCCCGATGAACATTTATAGCAATGCACATACATAACCCTTTACAATATACTTGCCACTTGGATTGTACTCATTGAAAAGTGAGCACGGTGATAAAGTTTGCAATGCTCTAACCACAAGTTCATAACTTATGCTGATAGCATCGAAAACCCATCACCATTCTGAATGGTTTCAATCAGATAACAATCCAAATGGAAGGTATACTGTAAACCTATCTTAACAGCATAACTCATGTTCAAATAAAAAGGAATCAAGTGAGTTCATAACGTTTTCAGCTTTAGACTATAACTAATCAGCTACATGCCCAATGAACATTCATACACAAACTCAATCAGTTCTAGCTTCCTAAACAGAACATAAAACAAGCCAACATATTTCATACATACACAATTAGTTCTAGCAGTATAACTCATAGGTATAAGAGTATTACCAATCACAATGAACATTCAAAGCTTAAGAGTACGCCTAATCAGCCACATGCTCGATGATCATTCATACACAAACTTAATGAGTTCTAGCTTCCTAAATAGTTCTATCTAACCAATCAGTTTATACTAATCATTTCATAGCAATATAACTCACATACCAATCACTTCATGCATGGTTAAGGTATTCAACCAATTAGTTAATAGCAATGCACATACATAACTCTTTACAATATACTTGCCACTTGGATTGTACTAGTTGAAAAGTAAGCACGGGGATCAAGTTTGTGATGCTCTAACCACAAGTGTATAACTTATGTTGATAGAATCGAAAACCCATCACCATTCTGGATGGTTTCAATCAGATAACAAGCCAAGTGGAAGATATATAGTAAACATATTTCAGCATCACCCACAACATCATACATATACTCAATGAGTTCTAGTTTCTTAAACAGAACATCAAATATAAACATGCTTCATACACATACTCAATCAGTTCTAGCTTCCTAAACAGAACATCAAGCATAAATAAGCCAGCATGCTTCATACATATACACATACTCAATCAGATAACAAGCTAAGTGGAAGATATATTGTAAACTTATCTCAACAGCATCACTCACAACAACATCATACATGCAACCAATCAGTTCAAAACAACATAACAATAATATATACTCAATAAGTTAAAGAAATCTTCCAATATGCTAAACGCATGAACTGATTGACAATCTCTTCAGTCAGCCTTCCCATGTAGCATTCTTACTATCCCTGTAAATATTATGTTCAAATAAAAAGGAATCAGAACATCATCAGCATCAGGCATTGTATTGCCCTAGGTTAAAAAAGATAAAGACCCAAGCTTTTCAATACTGAATCTAACAATGAATACAATAAAATCAGTGTATCTAAGCGGGAGATCTAACCCTTTCAACGATAGGTATGAAAATCAATAGATTCTTATTCCAGCTGCTGAAATCGACATACACAAAAGTAAATGGATGAGAAAAAGATAGAGTAAGGAACAATGAAACTCTAATACATCCAATAATAAAGAAAAGATGGCTTACCAGTACCGTGTTTCGAGCTCACTGATTTCATGTAGAAATCAACCATGGAGATAGAGATGGATGAGAGGGATGAAGATTGCGTAACCTAAAATGGGGTTTCAGATGAAAGAAATAGTTTATATATGAGCTGAAATTTCAGTCAAACGATCGAGCGCCTAAATTTGGTATATGGCCTTATAAGTGAAGTTTTGTTTGCCGTTTTTTTAGTTTTTCTCATACAATGACAGTCATTTATTACAGGTGTCATCTGATGAGCAAGTGAAATTTAACAAAAATGCATGTTTTCCTTGGATGACAGGATTCTGTCATCGGGAGGCCACATGTGAATCGAGCGCGTTTTTAGTTACACCTTCAGATGACACGAAAACAAATGTCTGTCATGTATCTTGTGTCATGTGAAAAGGAAAACGACATAGTGAATTTTCTATATATCTTGTTTGGATGGACTTTTTATTGACTCTTCACTATCCTATTTCTAATGTTTTTATTATATGCAAGAAGATATCTTCTTTGAGTAATTTTATATCCGCATAATCTATATTATGTACATTAAATTTATTTCTCTTCTTAGAAAACCTTCAATATTAACTAAAATAATATAAAATATTAGGTAACCAAAATTTAGCTAGCAAAAAAAAGTTTGAAAAGTTCACAAAGAAAAAATGAATAAAAAATACAAATAATAAGAACATTAATAGTTGTAAAAAAAAAGAACATTAATAGAAATAAGTTAAAGACACTATATGCATGTATGTGAGGACTAAAGTCCACGTGGCATAAAATGATTGGAAAATGGGTTCGAATCTCATGTTTAGTTTTTTTTTTTTTTGTTAAATCCTTTTAGTTTTTCCACACAACATTTTCTTAACTTCAACTCATTCGATTTTTTTTTTTAAAGTTGGTGAATTTTTTTTTTTTTTGTAAAATATTCAATATTTAAATTTCTCCTAGAAATAATTATAATTTATATTTAATTCCTTTTAACTAATTAAACAATTTAATTACACTAAACCAAATTTAACTATATATAATAGGGGCATAATAAAGGGTTTTTCATAAAATTCGAAGCTTTTACATGGAATCCGATTTTTTATGAAATTAGTGATTTTTTAAAGTAACAAAAATTAAGTATCAACATAACGTAACGTCAGTGGTGAAACTCTTAGCCTGTTGGTTGAGATCTTACCTATGACTGTTCAGGTCATGGGTTCGAATCACATGGTGGGGTGGGTTGGGGGTTTTCATTTATCTTTGATGTAATTTTCCTTTGTTTCGTGTAAGTCCATTGCATACAAGTTAAAAAAAACATAACATAACGTCACATCACATCACGTAATATAACATAACGTAACATCACGTCACGTCACACTACGTTACATGATGTCACGTTAAGTTGCGTGACATTATGTTACGTCACGTTACACTAAGTCAAGTTACGTTGCCTTATCTTATGTCACGTTACGTTATGTCATGTTACTTTATATCACATAATATTATGTCACGTTACGTTACGCTAAGTTATGTTATGTTAAATTATGTTACGCTGTGTTAGGTTAAGTTAAGTTACTTAAGTGAATTTAAGTTACACTAAGTTATATTAGGTTACATTAAGTTACGTTGCGCTAAGTTACATCATGTTAAGTTATGTCATACTAAATAAGGTTATGTTACGCTACGTTACGTTAAGTTACGTCATGCTAAATAAGGTTACGTTTTAAGTGACGTTACGTTAAGTTACGCTAATTTACATTACATTATGTTACGCTAAGTTTAGTTACGTAACAATAAGTTATGTTTAAAATATACTCCATAATGTAGATATCAAGTAAAGTTATGTTACGATAATGCAGTTGTTGGTGTTTTAGTGGTTCATTACTTAAACATAATTTGCTTAAATTTGTATTTTTATAAAAAAAAAATCATGAAATTTGCAAAAATATCAAGTTTTACACAAAAATATGATCTTTATCTGAAACTTTTAGTTTTAGACATAATTTACGTAAAAATATGATATTTGTTTAAAAATATGAACTTTACCTCAAACCTTTGAACTTTACCTAAAATCGTTAGGTGTATGCATAATTTACGTAAAAATATGATCTTCACATAAGAAATACGATCTTTAATCTTAATTATCGTTTATTATCTTCATCAAATCGTTAAGTATATAGTTTAATTTTCATCAAATTATTAAGCATATTGCTTAATTTTTATTAAAATTATTATGAAATGTTAACTCCAAGAATTCATCACATTTTAGTTGAGTTTTAAGAATTTTAGTTGCATTTTCATAAAAATATCACATAATTTCAACTTAAGAGAAATACCTAATAGGTTTAATATTTTTATGATATCTCACATAATTTCACTCAATTTTACCTCGTAGGAAAGTGGATGTGAAATTGTCTTTACTTACCATTCAATTGCAAAAGGATTATTACTCGTGAAAATTACAAAAATCATGTCCTTAAGTAGGCTTCACAAATTGCAAAAAATGCAAAGTCAAACAGAAGAGCAAAGAAGAAAGAGTAAAAAATTTCTAAGTGTTATATATATGAAAGGTATTTTGGGAAAGTCACAAAAAAAGTCTAGATAGGTAATGGATTGGGCAATTAGTCTAAATATGTAAATGGATCTCCTATTTGACCCGGTTTTGTAATTTTCTCTATATAAATAGGTAGAAATGATATTTTGCTTCAATAGGTATTGTTTTTTCTAACCAATGCATGCAAAAAAAAAAAAGCAAAAAAGTGTAGAAAAAACAAAAGCAACAGAAAAAACTAGCATGCTAGAAAAAAATCGAACACACGAAAAAGCGTAAATGTGGAAGAAGCAGCCACGGTAATAAAATATCAAGCAAGGCGGAAGAAGTCAAAGATAACTATAGTGATCCAGTCACAAATGGATAGGTTACCTTACAGTGATTTTCACCTGGTCAGTGACTGATCAAGTGAATTTGGTCAGCCACCGTTAGATCTAGATTTGTTAAAATCATATGATGGAGATTAAAACAATCGTATAGCTTAGATTTACACCTCCTAGATCTAATGGTGACTGAACAAATTCACTTGGTCAGTCACTTACTAGGTGAAAACTACTGGGTTACCTTATGTTTATTTCTCAATTGAAGAGACAAAATCTTTAAAAATATTGAAAAATAAACACAATGATTGAACTAATCTAGTAAATATGAGCTATCCCAATACCACAGGATCACGTTTTATGCTCATCCATCAATTGGCCACCCATGTTCGTTCTCTTCTTCTTCGTCGAGCTGACATTTCACTTAAGTATTGTTGAACTGATTCATAATATGTTTGGTAATAAGAGTTAAATGGGTACAATTATAATACAAATGATTGAATGTGAAATTTAAAAAATCATAAACTAACAAAAATAAATATTACCTCTCAATGATTTTCTAAAAGAAAAAGAATATTTTTATTCTTAGTGGATTTTCTTAAAAAAATAAAATAAAAAAAACGAGTCTGATTTTTATAAATGAAAATTAGGCATTATATATATATCTCATCTTCAAATCGGCCCTGTTTGGGAATTAGCTGTTAGCTGATTACATTAGCTGATGCGGGGCATCTTTCCCTAGGATCGAGTCCGAGCAAGGGAAGTCGGAGGAAGAACCAAGTGCGAGAAACAAGCGATTAAAGAGGCCAAAACAATACGACACATCTGCTCAGACACGCCCCGCGTGTAGTTGAACACGCTCCGCGTGTACTTGAGAGTGATCCGGAGAAAGTCCAGAAGGTCACTTACGCAGGGCTTGGATGGGGCACGCCCCGCGTGGAAGAAAACACGCTCCTCGTGTAAAAAGGGGATGATCCGGAGAAGAGTCAGCAGCCAAAACACGCAGGGCGTACTGTTGGGCACGTCCTGCGTATTGGAGTGTCTGATCCTGAGAAGAACTCATCAGTCAAGACACGCATGGCGTACTGTTGGGCACGTCCTGCGTATTGGAGTGTCTGATCCTGAGAAGAACTCATCAGCCAAGACACGCAGGGCGTACTGTTGGACACGTCCTGCGTATTTCCACTTTTCAGCAACTTGCTCCTTACTTCAGCTTCCTTATTATTTACACATTTGGTCCCTCAGCTCCTCTCCCACCTTCAAATCAACCCCCTCCACTTACCTTTACCCCTTATCTTTGTGTTTTAATTAGCTAAACTCTTTACCCTTTATGTAATTTAAGATTTAGGTTTTTGAGATGATATAAATTCATCTCTTTCTCTTTGTAATCTTCAACTTTTATCAATCAAATTAAAACTCTTCTTTGTGAAGCTTGTTAAGGTTTATCCTTCAACAATGGGGAATCTTGATTTCCTATGGATTTAGTCCATGAATTTGGGATCCACTCCTTCTAGTTAGCTAGAGAAGTTGTTAGCCTTTGTGAGTTTACGGTTTAAAACTCTCAGTGGATTCCGCGCTGCATCATTTGGTATCAGAGCCGATCGTTTTCCTTGAACGGAGACTTTTTTCGACGATGATTCAACCGAGTTTTCTACAAGCCATTAGAGATTATGCCGCCAAGAGCCTTGAAGTACTCCAAACTGAAGCAAGGGAGATGGATATTGAGCTTGCCGAGATGAGGAGGAAGACTATAGAGAACTTGGAGCAAGAAAGGCTAGAAAGGCTACAAAGAGGCAACCGAAACAAACGTAGGCGACAACGTCGGGCCCAACGGGAAAAGGATGAAGAAACCTCCATCTTGTCTCCTCAAGGTTCATCCCAAATCTTTCCTCCATGATACAAGAAAGAGGTAAACCCAACATTTTCGAATTCTCATTTGGAAGTTATGGATGAATTTATTTCTAGTGAGGGATCGGATGTTGGTGATGTTATTTGTGAACTAGATTCTCATTTTGGGTTATTTGATAATGATGTTGTGAATGAGAATGTGGATTTATGTGTGGATGAGGAGGAAGGGGTGTTGATAGGGGAGGATGTTGGGGAAAATAATGTAGCAAGTGATGCTCCCCAAGTGTTTGATGAAATTCCCCTTAAGCATAGCTACATATGTATGCTTAAAGACATTGAGGATATTTGTCTTGAAGAAGGGGAGAAGGAGTTTGGGCTTATTAATCTCTTTGAGGGGAAAGATGGAATTAGTTTATGTGTGGAGATTGATAACTATGGTGATGGGAGAGATGTTGCTGGTTCTACCATATTGGGTTGTAGTATGTCTTTTGAGTCGGACGGCTTGGCACGTGAATTAGTCGGTTCGAATTGTGAAGAGGAGTGTGAGGAAACGAGAGGTCGTGGGAAAAGACGGATTGTGGATAAAGAGGGAAATGAATTTGAGCATGATCATGAAGAAGAGGAGTTAGAAGGGGAGATTGATGAAGAGAAGAACCAATCCAAGAATGAGCTAGTAATAAATGAGGAACGTGATTATTGTGTAGGCGAATTCGAGGATGAGGTTAAAAAGAGAGAGCACGCTTCCGAAGATGAAATATGTGAAGATGGTGAACTTTGTCATAGTGCATATGAGTTTGATTATGATGAAGATGGTAGAGTTTACCATGGGGAGGATGAACGTCGACGCATTGAGTGGAACCAATATGGGACCGCTTATGAGGAAGACAAAGATGGGGTCTACTATGATGAGAATGGGCGTCGGTGTGTTGAGTGGGATCGACATGGGGCTCCCTACGAAGATAATGAAGGTAGATTCCATTGTGATGATGAGTTGGAGGATGTTGAACGGTCCTATAACGAAGATATCTATGAGTATGGTGGAGGTAGGTTCCATCATGATGATGAGTTGGGGAATGTAGAGTGGGACCGAAATGAAGGCACTTATGAGTATGATGAGGGTCGGCTCCGAGATGACCATGAGACGGAAAATGTAGAGTGGGGTCGGAACGAAGATACTTATGAGCATGATGATGGTCGGTTCCGAGATGACTATGAGTCGGGAAATGTTGGGTGGAACCGAAATGAAGATGCTTATGATGATGAAGAAGGTCGGTTCCAAGATGAGGATGAGGCAAGAAGTGTTGAGTATGAAGACACCTATGAAATGGATGATGATGGCAATGAGCACAATGTGTATTTGGTGACTAGGGTGCCAATGCCTAGTGAGGAGGAGCCTAGCCAACGTCATCGATTATTTAGAACTCGATGCTTAGTTCGTGGGAAGAAGTGCGAGATGGTGATCGACGGGGAAGCCAAGTGAATATCATTAGTCGGTC
Source organism: Euphorbia lathyris (assembly GCF_963576675.1). Taxonomy (NCBI): domain Eukaryota; kingdom Viridiplantae; phylum Streptophyta; class Magnoliopsida; order Malpighiales; family Euphorbiaceae; genus Euphorbia; species Euphorbia lathyris. Next base: position 69,495,450 of record NC_088912.1, on the reverse strand, counting down.
CGCCATGAGCAAGTTTGGGTTGGTTCCCGAGCCACATCCTAGACCTTACCGCATTGGTAGGGTCAACGAGGTGGAGAAGCTTCAAGTTACTCATTGGTGTAAAGTTCCTTTCAATATTGGAGCTTATGGGGATGAAGCTATGTGTGATGTTGTAGAGATGGGTGCTTGTGATGTGCTACTTGGTAGGCCATGGCAATTTGATTGTGATGCCTCACATGCGGGAAGAAGCAACACCTACACCATACGCAAAGGCAGAGTCCGATATGTTCTTATACCTTTGAAGAGTTCTCCTAGTAAGAAAACGGAGACCACTTTGGAAGAATGTCCAACTCGGGAGTTGAATGTTAATGGGTGCATTGGTGGAACGGGTGAGACATTGAGTCACCTTGATTTGGGTTCCATGGGTGAGATAGCTAGCCACTCTCCTAATGAAGTCAAATCCCAAGAGGGGAATGAAGTTGAGAAGGGGAGTAGCAAAGTGGGAAGTGAGGAAGTTGATCCGATGTTCAAGGGTGACAAGCACATGTCTTTCAATGAGCCACCTAAAGGGCTTCTTAAAGGGCTTCCACCTTTGAGGAAGCTACCACATGACATAGCATGGGATCCGGGAGATAGTGCGCCTAGCTCTACATATAGTGAGCTGATCTCTAGAGAGGAGGAGGAAGGTCGCTCTATGAAGCCTATTGATAACACCGAGATGCCTAGCACATACCACATGCAAAAGAATCGAGTCACTCATTGGGTAACATCTGAACTTATTCTTTTGTGCTTTGTTGAGATATTTGTGTTGGAATCTTGGATGTGTATGTTGAGGGAGAACCTTCCCGATGATGAGCCTATGGGAGATGATCTTGTTGTGGGAAGTGTGAGCTCTATGTTGAGGAAGAACCTTCCCTATGGTGAGCCTATGAGAGGTGATCTTATTGTGAGAAAGAGGAGCTTTATGTTGAGGGAGAACCTTCCCTCTGATGGAACCGTGAGGGTTGATCTTGTTGTGAGCTATGGTGATTATTCATTGAAGGGGAATGACTTCCCGGGGAACATAGAAAGGATGAAAGGAGATCAAGACTTGGTAAACTCGGAACCCATTATTTTGCGTTTTATTGCTATGTATATGTGGGGGTATATGTGGTGCTTGTTGAAGAAGCATCAACCCTATGAGGAGTCAATGAGAAGCGATCTTGTGATGAAGAGAGTTGGGTTTGTGAAGTCTTTGATGAATGGGGATAGCTGCCCGAGAGATGTTGAGAACGTAGAAGAAATTCAAGACTTGTGGATTGAGGGCCAAATTAGTAAGGTAGCAAGTCTTGAAGTTCCGGGATTGTTAACCCAAGGTGAGGATGGAGCTACTATATGTGTACTTGGGTTCACTATGATGTGGGTTGACGAGTGTCGCCGAGATATTCCGTTTGATGTGGGCCATAGGCAAGGAGAGATTGAGCATGATAGCCGAGTCGGTGGAATGAGTGATAACAAAGTTCGGGCATATTCAATTCGAAGTCATGTTTGGGTTGTGAAGAGTACTTGAGGGATTGCTCCAATTTGGGTTGATATATGGCGCCGGGACATGTCACTTGAGGTTGGCTATGTGCGAGTGGAGGTTGAGCCTAACATCCGGGTTGATGGCGTGAGGTACATTGAGATCCGGGCATATTCGACTCAAGATCATGTTGGGGTTTTGAAGAATACTTGTGAGATTGATTCTAGTTGGGTTGAAATGTGTTGTCGGGATATTCCATTCGAAGTAGGCCATGGGTGGAAGAAGGTTGTGTTGATTCCTCAAGTACGTGATGGGGAGATCAAGAGGGTCCATGGGTGGTCCGTGCAACCAAATGAGGAGCGTTGGAAGATCATCCAAACAGTTATGGGGAAGTGGTTTGACAAGCTTCGCCAAGACATACCATTCGATGTTGGTAGAGCATCCGAGATTGGTGGAGATTGGGAGATGAGTGCCATGGAAGATGGATGCCGGGGTGAAGTACTCGTTGAGATATTGGGAAAAGCTCGTGAGGAGAAGGTGAGTCCGAAAATATGTGGAGTGGACTCCTTGAATTCATCTCGAACAACACCTTGGTTCGATTTGAGGACTTGGGTTCATTCACAACAAACTCGTCTCTTCAATGCGTGGCAAGAAACTTGGGGTCAAGTTCTTTTTAAGAGAGAGTGAATGATGCGGGGCATCTTTCCCTAGGATCGAGTCCGAGCAAGGAAAGTCGGAGGAAGAACCAAGTGCGAGAAACAAGCGATTAAAGAGGCCAAAACAATACAACACATCTGCTCAGACACGCCCCGCGTGTAGTTGAACACGCTCCGCGTGTACTTGAGAGTGATCCGGAGAAAGTCCAGAAGGTCACTTACGCAGGGCTTGGATGGGGCACACCCCGCGTGGAAGAAAACACGCTCCTCGTGTAAAAAGGGGATGATCCGGAGAAGAGTCAGCAGCCAAAACACGTAGGGCGTACTGTTGGGCACGTCCTGCGTATTGGAGTGTCTGATCCTGAGAAGAACTCATCAGCCAAGACACGCAGGGCGTACTGTTGGGCACGTCCTGCGTATTGGAGTGTCTGATCCTGAGAAGAACTCATCAGCCAAAACACGCAGGGCGTACTGTTGGACACGTCCTGCGTATTTCCACTTTTCAACAACTTGCTCCTTACTTCAGCTTCCTTATTATTTACACATTTGGTCCCTCAGCTCCTCTCCCACCTTCAAATCAACCCCCTCCACTTACCTTTACCCCATTTACCCCTTATCTTTATGTTTTAATTAGTTAAACTCTTTACCCTTTATGTAATTTAAGATTTAGGTTTTTGAGATGATATAAATTCATCTCTTTCTCTTTGTAATCTTCAACTTTTATCAATCAAATTAAAACTCTTCTTTGTGAAGCTTGTTAAGGTTTATCCTTCAACAATGGGGAATCTTGATTTCCTATGGATTTAGTCCATGAATTTGGGATCCACTCCTTCTAGTTAGCTAGAGAAGTTGTTAGCCTTTGTGAGTTTACGGTTTAAAACTCTCAGTGGATTCCGCGCTGCATCATTATCTGATTTGACTAGCTGTTTGTGTAGACCTGTTTGGTAAAAATTAGCTGATTGATAATAGCGGTTTGTGCAAAAAGACGAATAAGGGCATTTCTTTTTTTTAATTTTAGGACCTGCAAACTAAAAGTAGGGTTAAAGAAATCCATTAATTTTAATATTGGAAAACGCTAATTGAAAAAGTTCTAGGAGCTTTTTCTAAATTAGCGTTTTCATCACAAAACTCTCTCCCAAACCTCTCTCCACCAAACACTCCAATCAGCGGTTTCAGTGGTCAAACCGCTAAAGTCGGTCAAAACCGATCTTTTTATCCCAAAACGTTCTTTACCAAACAGGGCCATCAAAAGAGAGAAGAAAAGAAGAGAAAAAAAAAAGAATATACTATCTAATAGTTAGGGTAAATTACACCCATGGCCATTGAATTTGTCATTTTCACATTATAATCATTGAACTTCAAAATGTGTATAAAAACTATTGGACTTTATATAATTATATTCATGATCACTATTACTGTTGACCCACATTTTTAATATTTGACTTAACTTCACTATCTTTTTCTATTTTACCCTCCATTTCTAAAAAAGTAGAAGCGAAAAGCTTATATAGTGAAAGAGAAAAGTAAAATAGGAAAATATAGAAGTTAATTTATTGAATAGTGAGTTAAAAGTAAAAAATACGGGTCAGTGACCATTAATACCATTTAAAATAAAACTTAATATTTTTTTATGTTATATTTCGAAATTTAGTGATCATAATTATGGATAAAATTTAATAGTGATGGCTGTAATTTAACCCTAGTTTATTATGGTTTCTCACCCACCATTCTTTTGAATCAAATAATAGAAAAAGTATTGGCCAACAACTTTTGGTCCCATCCCTTTTGTATCACAACTCTTCCCTGTCAATCAAACCCATGATATATATTAATTAAAAATAAAAAGTCCCCGCAATAATAAATAATATCACTTAGGCACAATATTATTTTATTTAACAAAAATAATTTCATCTTAAGAAAACTTTGTCACGATATCTTTGTGAATGCATTTCACATTCCATAAAAAATTATTTTATATCGTTGTTGTTTCTTTATAAATTTGTAAAACAAATACTTAAAAACTGATTTTATTAGTACACTTTTTTTTGAAGAAATTTTATTAGTACACTTAGAATTATATATATGGATTGATATTAATTGAAAAATTATCATCATCTATAAATAGTGTTTAATAGATAGTGTTTAATAGCATCGAATCTAATGATTCAAGATTTAAATTGTGATTTAATATTAAAATGAGTTTTATTTGTTAAAATGTCAATTATAACTTAATATTATGCTTTGAAATATTTTTTTCTCTTTCCTCAAAATTTATTCCAACTTACAAGAAACATTTTTTTTCTTCTAGTGTTTTTATTTTATATTTGAATAAATCTTCTTTAGAGTAATTTTATATCTGTCTTAATCTTATTCCAACACTAACTAGCTATTTGACTCTCTAAACTCATATAAAATATTAGATAATCAAAATTTAGTTGGCCAACAAAGTTGAAAAAAAGAAACAAAGAAGAAAAAATGAATAAAAAAATATAAATAATAAGTACATTAATAAGAACAAGTTTACAACATTATATGTATCTTAGTACTAGAGCACACGTGACAACATGATTGGGAAGTAAGTTCAAATCTCATGTTTGGTTTTTAAAAAAAAAAATTTGGTTTTTCGACAAAATCTTTTCATAACTACAACTCATTCACATTTTAACTATGGATGTAATTAGGGGTGTACATCGGTTCGAAACCGAACCGAAATAGCCAATTACCGAAATTACTAAATAATTGATACCGGCACCGAACCAAATAGTATGTAAAACTGAAATATAACCGAACCGAAAATATTTGGTTCTGTTTGGTTTTAAACCGAATTTGTTAAAAAAAACAACAAATAAAAGTTACTATATTAATTTCCTTATTAAATTTAGAGAAAATTACAAAATTGGGTCAAATGGGAGACCCATTTACATTTAACTGATTTACTCAACCTACTACATATCTAGATTGTTTTTGTGTGACTTTCCCATAATACCCCTAACCTTTCCTCTCCCCCCTTATGCGAACGGTTTCCTTGCGCACCTCTAACCTTTCCTCTTCCCATACCTTTGATTTTCCTTTCTTCCTTTATATTTCGTGAAATCTACACCGTTTCTCTTCATCATCATGTATTTCTCTTCTTACTCTCTTCATCTCTTGATTCTTCATCTTCCTATTGCTAGAAAACGACGTCATGGTTCTTCATGTTCCTGTTTTTGCTCGTCTGTTGGTTTCTTTCTTCTTGTGTGGTTCAAAGCAATCGTTATTCTACGTTATTTTCATCGTTTTCCCCAGTTTATCATATGGTTATTGTCGAAAAATGTAAGTATCTACTGTTTTCTCTGCGTTTTTTTCAAAAATTCACTTAGCATATTCCATTTTCACGAATGTATGCGAGGAGAAAGAGCCTGAAAGAGGATGATTTTACTTCGCGCAACGATGATTTCGCGAAGTCTGCGAGGGCAAAGTTCATGATTTTTCCCTCGCATACTTCGCGAAATCATCATTTCGCGAAGTAAATTCATCATTTTTCTTGCACATTTATATTCGCATACTTCGCGTATCCTTATTTCGCGAAGTCAAAATCTTCCTTTTTCCTGCCTAATACGATTAAATTTTTCTGAAGGTGGTTGAATACATAATATCCATTTCTGGAAGGTGACGTACTGGGATGCCATGGGAGACATCCATCCCAAAGGCCTGGACTTCCACTTCAAGATTTGTTACATTCACTTTGAAGTGATTTGTTAGGAGTTTATTGTGGCAATTTTGTTGTGTACCATGAGATACGTCCATCCCAAAAGGTCTGGATTTCCATTTCTCATCCCAAAAGGTCTAGACTTCCAATACAATGAGAAATTTCCATCAAGATTCGTCACGTTCGCTTTATAATGGTTTGTTAGGAGTTTATTGTGACAATCTTGTTGTAAATTTTGATAATGTTATGATTTTAATGTTAGAATCTCTTGTTATTTGGCCTTTTTTTGTTATATACCACTTCGCGAATTTTGTTAAAAACACGTCCAGATTTCGCATATGTGAGTTAAAATCATCAAATAAACCAAACATTAGATTCGCAGATGTCACAAAATCATCGATTCGCGAAGTCAGAGGGGAGGGAGACAGTCGCACCATAAAATTGCAAACATATTGAGGGTATTATGGGAAAGTCACACAAAAACAGTCTAGATATGTAGTAGGTTGAGTAAATGGGTTAAATATGTAAATGAGTCCCAATTATATAATTTTCCCTTAAATTTATCTCAACAATAAAAAAATACTTCCAAAATATATCTATTGGCTTATTATCTCAACAATATTAAAAAAAACTAAACTTGTAATATATATATATATATATATATATCAAACTGAATGCCAAAATGTACCTAAAACTGACACTGAACCGAAGTGTAAAAAAACTAAAAAATCGTATTCAATTGGTTCGGTTCGGTTCGATATGCGATTTAAATCAAGCCGGTGCACACTCTTTGATGTAATTGAACCGAGTCGTTCATAAAAATTTACATAAATAATGTCTAAATAAATTTCATAAGAGTAATAAAGGAAATTACAAAATTGGGTAAAATGGGAGCCCATTTATATATTTAGACCAATTACCCAATCTATTACATATCTAGACTTTTTTTTTTGTGACTTTCTCAAAATACCCCTTATATATATAACACTTAGAAATTGCTTTCTCTTTCTTCTTTCTCTCTTCCGTTTGATTTCACATCTTTCGCAATTTGCGAAGCCTGCGAAGATAATACTACTTAAGAACATGATTTTTACTTTGCATTTTTCTCAATATGCGAAGTAAAAGTTATGTTCTTAACCAGTATTATCTTCGCAGGCTTCGCAAATTGTAAAAAATTCGAAGTGGTATATAACATTCAAATCATAGCAACAAGAGTGCAACAACAATTCTAACATTAAAATTATAACTTACAACAAGATTGCAACAATAATTATAACATTAAAATCATAACATTATCAAAATTTATAACAAGATTGTAACAATAATTCAAACCTTAAACCCCAAGAAAGTAACAGGAAATTACTTTATTAAGAGATTCCGACCACATCCGTAGGGCTGTAAATGAGCAGAGCCGCTCATGAGTGGCTCGGTGATCGGCTCGATAAAAGCTCGGCTCGACTCGGCTCGATTTGTAAACGAGCCGCTCGTGAATATGATTTACTAGCTCGGTTCGTAAACGAGCCGAGCTTGAACAGGCCAAAGCTCGGTTCGAAAGCTCGCAAGCAGGCTCGATTAGAACATTTATGAACAAATTTTAGTTTTGTAGAAAACTATATAGTTTTGTGTTAGTTCACAAATATCTAAACTTAATATTATTTTATTTGCTATTAGATGAGTTCGTTCACAAACATAATAAATGAGTAATAGACGAACTATTTATAAGCATCTTATTTATTTATTCACGAACTTTGCTTGTTAGCTTGTTTATATACACAATTAAAGAGTTATTTGCGAGCAAACTTCACAAATATAATTAACGATTTACTCACAAACAATTCATGGTTAGATAATTTTCTTAATGAACAAAGTCCAAAGAGGATTTTAGGCTCGAAACAAGCTCGAAGCTCGGTTCAAGCTCGTTGAGCAAGCCAACGCTCGGCTCGGGCTCAAGCTCGTTAATTTTATAGCGAGCAGAGCTTGAACAGGCCAAAGCTTGGCTCGGCTCGGCTCGCTTACAGCCCTACACATCCGTGAGGAGTGGTGGTGGTGATGAGAGAGAAATTAAGAAAGATGAGAGAGAAGAGAGAGAAAGAAGAAGAAAAAGAAAAGATTAGTGAGATATGGAGAAAATGGTATATTTGTTTTTTATTTTTAATTTTGAGTTTTGTTTGTAATAATTAGATAATAAAAAAAATAATAATATGGTTAATTTATAAAATAAATAAATATAACGACAAAAGTAACTCTTTTTCCTTTGACTTTTTACTTTTTTTTAACACCGTTAGTCAATTTTAAATGTGTTTGCTAACAGAATTAATCTCAAGGTACCCATTTGCCAACTTTTAAACCACATAGTGTATGTTTGAAAATGACATAAACCACAAGGTTCATTTTTGTACTTTTCTCTATTTTTATTGTAATACCTATTTTATTTTTATAATTGATTAATTTAAAACATGTCCATATTAGACATTTTAAATATTAACAACAACATTTCAATACAATTTTATCAAACATTAATAATTAAACAACTAATAACAAACAACTCACTGCAACAACAAATAACTTACTCCAACAGCAAAAAGCTAACGACAACAATAACAACTATTAATTAACAGCTTAACCAAACATGTCCTAGGACTACTTTAATTTTTTTTGGCTTAATACCTTCGTAGCACAAGTTGTCACAGTACTACAATTGACCCTCCAAAATTAGACTTGTGACAACTAACTCCTTCAACTTGCTTATTTGGAACAAATAACTATTTTGAAAATCTTTTATTTCTGATGTAATATTACGTTGAATGTTTTTTTTTCTGGGTTTAAGAGTTATTTGTTCCAAATAAATAACTTGATGAGTTATTTGTTCCAATTGAGTATTTGAGAGCTTATTTGTTTTAAATAAGCAAGTTGATGAAATTAGTTGTTATAAGTCTAAATTCGGAGTTATTTATAGTATTGGGACAACTTAAGAGACTGGGAAGAGATTTTTTTTTTTTTTTTGTTACGTTTAACCTACTTTAATAATTTTTATTAAATGTGACTAAATTTATTATAAAATTTATTATCCATTATTGAATTAAGAAAAGGGTACGCAATGAGATAATGGACAATTTTCTTTTAAAATGTTGAAATAATGAACAATTGAAATTGACATCATAGAATAATGTATAATTTAAATTATATTTTTATGGTTGAGTGAGAATAATAATAATATAGTAATAAGAGGCTGTGATCTTGACTTCAGTGGTAATATGGAGCGAAGGTGTAAAAGAAATGATGGTCTTTCACCAACTTTTTAAAAGCCTATTCCCCGCACATCCATTTTTTATTTTATTTTATTTTTTATATATAAAAATGCATATATTCCACTAGAGACTACTGATATCTCGTGAAAATTAAGAAGAATAAAACCTTTAACACGTGCAGATTATAATTAGTATAAAATCTATAAAAAAATTAAATAAAAAGATTATAAAGAGCAATAAAACGATTTTTTATGGCGATCTTTTATTCTTTTTTAATTTCAATCGACAAGTTTTTTTCTTCTAAATTTTGAATTTACTTAAAATAATATTATTAATTCCTTCTTAAATTCATGGGACAAAACAATATTTCTGTTGATTTTGAAAAATTAAAGGGTCTTTTACATAAAGATCAGAAATGATAAAAATATTTATAATTTAATCAAATTAATAATTTTATTAGTATTATATCAGATATATCATTTTTTATTTTAAAACTGTCAAATATTTTTGAATTTCTATCATCTTTTAACATTCTCTAACCATTTCTAACCAATCATTTATTGATAACTTCCTAATTGACAAAATGCAAAATATGATTTGCTATAACTGTAAATTACTTTTTATAAAGGCTTTTCTGTGTAATTTTTCCAAAATTAAAATGTATATGAATTTAAATGAATTTAGGAAGCCCATCAATCATTAATTTGTCATCTCTGATTTCAAAATTGTATCAACTAAGTTATGCTTTTTTTTTGTTAACGTATATCTAGAGCCGATTTTAGGGGAGCTAGTCTAGGCGGTTGCTAGAACTTCCGGTTTAATGCCCCTTCAATTTTAAATATATTTCGATTAGGTCATACGGTTTAAAAGGGTTTTCAATTCTAAATATATTTTAATTACAATAATTATTTAGATCTCAATTATTTTTTTAAACAAGATCTCAATTGTTAAAAATTATATATATAAATTATTATTGTTCCTATTTAAATTTAATAGTAATAATATATAGAAAATAATAATATAATCAACTAAAATGAAATAAAAAAATCGATAACAATAGAATACATTATCTATTTTTTCAATCATTGCGTCTTAACAAGAATAACACACTAGGATCCCTTTAAAATCTATTTTATAACTCGCGGTTTGCCCGATTCGGAAATACATTCTCGCTGTTAAAAACTTGTAAATGTTGATTTGTTGTTTGTGTAGTTTATAGTAAAGGGTTTGTGAGTCAATTTTTCAATAAAATGCATATGATTTAGTTAATTTGTGAAATCCGGCTTACATATGAGATAATTTACAAGATCGGATTTTTGAATTTATCCAAATTGATTTATTTTAAGTAAATAACTATGATAATATTTTTTTAAGGAATTTTTAAGTTTTCAAATACACAAACCACACGCCTTTATTTACAACTTTGTAAAGTACGAAACTTCATTTACAAAAAAAAAAAAAAAAAAAAAATCAAATCACATAATTTTTTTTTTACTTTACTCTACCAATATTAGACTTTAAAGGCTAAGTTCTCTTGTTTTAAAAGTTTGAACTTTTTTCTTGGTTCCATAAAAATAGAGGCTTAAGACGTTCAAAATGCTGAAGCACTCCTTGCCTATGTTGTTTTTTTCTAGTCATGTTTATTCCATTTTAAATTGTCATTTTCATTGAAAAACTAAAAGTCCGTTTGATTTATTGTTGTTCCGATTTTTTGTTTATTGTTAAAAAAAACCACTTTTCCAAAAAGTAGGGATCCCCTATTTTTATAAAATACTACTTTTTATGTGTAAAATACAAATAGGAAGTGACTAATCAAACACTTAAAACTCTCAATTTTAAAGTGAAAAGACAAACAAAATCATAAAAATGAGCAACCAAACACCCCTTAAAATAATATAATAACTTTTGTTTTGACTATTATAAATTATTTTTTTCTTTTTTCGAAAAATAAATTATTTTTTTCTTAATAAATTATATGAGATGAGATTTATTTTGTATAGAAATTTCAGTCGCGTCGTAATAATAATATCAAAAACTTTCTTTAACTTAAACAATATTATTTTTTATAAAAAAAACTCAAAGCAATATTATTATTCTTTAAGACCAAAAACTTTCTTTAACTGTGGTTTGCTGTCATTTTTTTCTTCAATAAATTTTATTGAACACAATTAATAAAAAAATATTAGTTCTTTTAAAAATTTTGAAAGTGCAGAAGAAGAGTAGTTAAAATTTTGGAACAAGTACATCCAGATCAGACTTAAAAAAAACTAGTAATTTTTTAAGAACTTTTCACTTTTTAAATTTTCATAATAAAAAATTATTAATATTTTATTTGAAAAAAAGAATATTATTATAATGAATTATCCAACTCGCAAATTCTGGGTCATGTTTCTTGAATTTCAAAATAAAGTGGCGATATGTACTTTGTAACAACGTATCACGATATATAAGGAATTTCTCAAAGAACCAAATTATCGCCATACTCATATAGTAATCTTGATAAATTATTAAAATTATCGCGATAGATTGTCGGTATTTTTCAATTGACATGACATAATTCCTAAAGTAAATTGGTGGGGACTACAAGATTTAATAATAGAACAGAAAACTTTAATAAATTTTAATTAATAAACTACCAATGGATCCTATCTCAATTAACAATTGTAGGAAAAGATTTCTGATTTAATTTTTATTAAATATATCCAGATAAGAGATAAAGAAATTTTATTTGCGATTAAATTATCTCAATAAAAAATTGTGGTTTCGAAGAAAAAAAAAAGTACAAAAATAAATAAATTTTATGGTTCCCATCATTTTCAAATATAGATCATGTGGTTTAAAAGTTGGCAAAAAGATATTTTGAAGTTTATTCCGTTAGCAAACGCATACTAAATTGAATAATGATGTTAAAAAACGTCAAAAGTCAAAGGAACAAAAGTTAATTTTATCTTTATATTTATTTATTTTATAAATTAATCTCCCTTGTTATCTAATTATAAAATAAATAAATATAAGGACAAAGTTAACTTTTTTTCCTTTGACTTTTGACCCTTTTAACACCGTTAGTCAATTTGGCATGCGTTTGCTAATAGAATGAACCTTAAGGTACATTTTTGCCAACTTTTAAACCACATAATCTATGTTTGAAAATGACCCAAACCACAAGGTTTATTTGTATACTTACAACCGGCAATTAAAGGTTATAAATGGGTAAATTTCATCTATGGTGTACAACCTTTACCCTAAATCACACTTTGGTGTACAACCTTCAATTTGTCTTACTAATATATACGAACTTATAGGTAACCTCCCACTTTGATGTATAGTCGGTTAAAATGATCGGTCAACGTCAGTCAACGTGCCACATCATCCTTTTTTCATCTCTTCTATTTAAAAATGTGGGAACCCTAAGATTGAATGTCTAAAATACCCTTGTTGCTCCACCCATATCCCTCAATCTTTCATCTTCTTCCCCCCATCTCTTTCTCTTTCTAACCCCTCTTCCTCTTCAAAGATTCAAATTTGTATTTAATAAATCTCTTCATCTTTTTCCCTCATTTTCTTTCTCTTTCTTTTCTGCTGTATATTTTTTTTTTGTCTTAATTTAAGGATGAAAAACCAAAATCCAACTAGAATCGACCCATTTCAAGTGCAAACTTAGAGATCCATAACTTTTGTGGAGTGGGAATTGGCACTTGTGTCAGGCCCCTGTAGAGACCCTTCTTTCCAGTGGAACTTTTTGTTCGTTACTGTCTGTTCTCGCTTCATCCTTAGTTCAGATTCACTATGAATTTATTGAGAGTTTCGTTGGAAAGGACAATGTTTGAGAGTAATAATATTCACAGCGATGGAAAAAAGCTTCTAAATTTATTCGTTTGAATAGAAAATGAGAGAGAAGGGGAGGTTTTTGTACTGTGAATATCAAGAAGAGGACGGTGTAAGACTTCTTGCCACGTTCTACTTTGAATGAGCCATCGATTCCGAGGCAAGGCAAGGTAAGGGCAGGGCCGGCCATGAGGGTTGATTTCTGGGGCAGTGGCCTAGGGCCCATCATCATAGGGGGCCTAAATTTGTTTATAAAACAAAATTAGTTTTTTTTTTAATTTCAACCAGCATTAATATAAATCACAAAGATTTATTACTAAAAACTCAAATGTCGGCCCTGTTTCAATTTTGACATTGTGCATTAATTTGGACGCATTGAACCATTTATTTTGAAGGCTTTTTACATGAGAACACCGTAAAATTAAAAATTGAATTTAGAAAAATTTAGATATAAGTTCATTCTAAATTGGGACCATTTATAAATTTTAGTCTAAATTTTTTAAATTAAGGTATAAAATCATACTTTGTTTCTTTAATTCGGCTTTATGTTTAATGAAAAATTTAATGGTCAAAATTTAAGGTTTGTTAGTTTCTTTTCTATTAATATAGTTTGGTTGGTTAGTGTTCTGATATCATTTATGTTCTAGTTTATGTTTTGATTTTGTTAGCGTTTGATCAATTTTTCGAAGAGAGTTGAACGTTATGATAGCTGATTAACGTTAAGTGGTTAAAATTTAAGAATGTATAACTTTAATTGTTTAGAGCAATTTCGGTTTTGTTAGTCCCTCTTGGAATTGTATTCTTAACTTTTTATTCTAATTCTTTGCGTTTTAATAAAATTCAGACTTAGGTGTATTGGAAAATTCGTTAGGATGTACCAATCTAGTTGGAATATCCGGCTATTTCTTTTTCATCTAACTTCTAACTTGTAATAAAAAGAATTAAAATGTATATATGAAGGAGCCCAAATTTATCATCTCGCCTCGGGTCTCCAATAGGTCAGGAACGGCCCTAGGTAGCACATCACGTAGAATTTGAATCAATATAAAAAGTGACGCTGTAATTTTAGCCCAATAAGCTTTTTTCCTTTTGTTATTTGCTTTTAATGCGTGGTCTGATAAGTAATTTAAATATAATTAGTTGTTGATGATAACTATGAGAATGAGTTTCGTCTTTAATTTATGGCATCTAGAATAATGTATGAATCTGGGGATTTTTTTTTGCTTCTAGATGTTTTTTGCCGGGAAGATCAACTATGGAAGTCATCCATCTAATGAGACAATTAATAGAGCACTATCGAAATAAGAAGAAAGACTTGCATATGGTTTTCATTGACTTGGAGAAAGCATATGATAAGGTACCAAGGGAAGTACTTTGGTGGGCCTTGATAAGGAAAGACATTTCGCGGAAATATATTGACATCATGGCATGAGAGAAGAGATACAAAGAAAAGAAATAAAAAATTAAACATTTGCAAAGGTAGTTAGAGAGAGAAAATACAGTAGAGAGAAAGAGAATGAGGGAAGAAGATGAAGAAATTTTATTAAATACAGAGATGGAGGGATATGGGTGAGCAACAAGGGTATTTTAGACATTTCAATTTTAAGTGTCCCATATTTTTAAATAGGAGAGATGAAAAAAGGATGATGTAGCGCGTTGATTGGCGTTGACCGATCATTTTAACCGGCTATACACCAAAGTGGAAAATGGGGCAAATGTTGTACACCATTGATAAAATTTACCCGGTTATAAATTGAAAATAATAGTCTCTTTGGTTCAGCTGTTAGCTAATAACTGTCGCGGTTGCTGCTAGCTGTTTGCAGTTGTAGTAAGCTATTAGCTAATTGTTATTAGCTGTTTATTTATTAGTGTTTAGTAAAATTATATTGAACTGTTGTTGTTCGGATTTAAAATGTCTAATATGGACATGTATTAAATTACTCAACAAAGAAATAAAAGGGATAAGGTAAAAAAAATGCTCATAACGTTTACAACTAGAAGCAATTTTACTTTTAACGTCTAAAATGGTGCAATTTCACCCATAATATTGGCATCTATAAGAGCAATTTTAACCCTAATATTGGCAAGTTGAGTCAATTTCATACATTATTATAAAACACAAATATTTTATTTCTTATTTTACACCAATTGCACATATCAGTTAGTTCTAAAAAAAGATTTCATATTTTTTATGATTTAATAATAATATTGAAAATTAATATTTATAAATTCGGCGAAATATTTGAATTTTTTTATCTAACTCGTACAAAAAGACTATATATATATATATATATATATATTAAATTTCACGTCTAATCATATGTTTGTGATCGGTTACTAATGATGATAAAGTGATGCACATGTGAAGTGCGGATGACAATATTCATGACCAAGAAGACAATTTGATGAATTATTTCTCAAATTGACCAAACTTGTCAGTGTTAGAGGTAAAATTACTCTTAGCTGCCAACTTTAGAAGTATAATTACACTATTTTAGACGTTAAGGGTAAAATTGCTCCTAGCTATAAACGTTAGGAGTATTTTTGCACCTTATCGCACAATAAAATAAAAAACGTGTTACAAAAATTAATAAAAAATAGTCTATATAAAAAATAAAAAATAAAAAAATTTATTGAACGCAACAAAACCTTGTTTTTCCGGTAATTATGCTGTAGAAATATAAATAATGCTAAAGAAGAAACATATTTTGTGGAAATAGGAATGATAATTTTGTCAAATAACAAATAACTACAAACACTTGTTTATGAAAAGCTTTAAATAGAAGTTTTTCGTGAAAAGCTCGAAAATGCTGCAGTTTCCAGAGAAAATGCTAAACGCTGCGGTTATATAAACTTAACCAAACGCTATATTTCCTGCGGGTTGGAGTGAGACACTAAACGCTCATCCGAAAAGTTGAAACAAACCTCCCCTAAATTTTCAACCCAAAAAATAAGAAACATACGTGAAAATTAAAATTTCCCCTGAAAATTAAAATTTCCCCATACTTTTAAACCGTTTTGAGATAATCTTGGGTGTGTATATATAACTAGTGACATTATTAACCATAATTTATTTTTTAAGAAATTTTATCTTGAACCATATTATATTCAGTAAATTCAAAATTGTATTAACGAGTGTCTCAACTTTAATTTTATTTGTTATGATTTCTCAACTTTCAGAGGGGATATAAAATTTATTAGCATAAACTTTCTTAACTTTTAATTACTACAAGTAACCCTCAATTTTAAATTCGAATCTTAGTATATGTAGGAAACTTTAATTGGGAGAAGATCTGATCTCTTTATTCGTCTGAATTGTATCTGCTCTCTATTATTCTTTTGTTTATATCTTTTTCGAATTTAGCACGAGCGGAAATTGTTTATCTTATTCGTAGATCAATGGATCTACATGGTTGCAACAAAAGAAAGAATTCACATCCGAATGTTCAAATCGGCTTAAATGATGATGACTGATTTGAAGATGCTTTTCTATGGATTTGGATTTACGAGAAGTATATATTTTCTTGTTCTTTTATGTTTTTAATACCTTTTATGGTTATTTTTGCTTTTTGTAGTCGTTTTAGTGCCTTTATGGTTCTTGTAAGGTTTTATTTCTTGTGTTTTTGTGTTGTACTTGTTTGTTCATCTATTAAAGATATAAGCGTTTCTATAAAAAAAAGAAAAAAAGAAAAATTGAGAGAAGATCTAAAAGGTGTTCGATAAGCCTCAAATCGAAAAATCGGATAAACTATATAAAAACCCATCAAGTATAAAATGGATAGAAATAATATTTTAATTGACATCGGCTTTGGGTTGAGTTGAGTCAGACTCAATGTATGTAGTTAATCTGCTTAGGCACCGCTCCATGGATGTTTCTTGGAGTATTCGACAAGAGTGGTTGCATTGTCTCAGTATTTGCTCTAGAATGAACATTATCTTTTCTCACATCTTTAAGGAAGGAAATTGAGTTGTGATGCATTGACAAAGTTTGGAGTCTCTTCCTCCGTGACCAATTAGTGGCCTTCAGCTTCTGCTTTTTGCCACAGGTTTATCAAATGATGACATTTGTAGTATTTCACAATTGCGTTTTTCTTGACTTTTCTTCCTATCTTTTCTCCCCCCTTCTTTTGTTTGTTCTCCTTCCTCTTCTCTTGTTCAAACACTCACTTTTTTCTTTTATTTATATATTGCGGGTTTGTCAGTTCTTGGGCCATGGGTGCTCACCCCGCCCAAGTTATGTCTCGTCCCAATTTCTATAAAAAAAATTAATAATAAAAAAACAACTTTAATTTTAATCCTTTTATTTTAAAAGTATTTATGTATTATTTGATTAAAAAAAAGAAAATTATCATCTACCTAGGAAAAAAACTTCCAAAACACAACAAGAAATCCAGAAAATGGAAAAATGTTCCTTATGCGAATGTGGTTGGTAGCCTTATGTATGCAGTGTTATGCATTAGGCTTGATATCTGTCATGCTGTTGGGATGGTAAGAAGATATCAATCCAACCAGGTCAAGCTCATTGGTCTGCTATAAGGAGGATACTTAGATATCTCAACGGAACAACAGACTACTCTATGTGTTACCAAGGGAAGAATCTTCTACTTAAAGGATACACAGATGCAGACTGGGTAGGATACTTGGATGAAAGAAAATCCACTTTCGACTATGTCTTTTTACTCAGAAATGGGGAAATTTCCTAAAGTAGCAAGAAACATACATGTATAGCATTATAAACCATGTACTGAGTACGTGTCTTACTCATCCGCATCCCAAGAGACCGTTTGGTTGAATAGATTCATGGATCACCTAAACGTTGTTACAACAAGCTATCCAGTAATGATTAGTAGTGATAGCCAATCTGCTATTGATTTTTTTAAGGATCAAAGATTTCATAGTAAAGCAAAGTATATTAAGATTAAGTATCATTTTGTTAGAGATTTAGTTGCACACAAAGAAGTCTGTATGAAATATGTTTGGACTCATGACATGGTTGCTAACCCTCTAACGAAACCTATCAAGAGAGATGTTTTTGTAAAACATATTTCTATTACATGTAACTTTTGTAACATGTGTTTCAATTCAATAAAGTATCTTTTTGGATCACCTATAATACACGTATATGTAAATATTGCATGTTAATGTTTATAATTGAGCATGTCAAACAGAGAAGCGACTCCCTCATATGTGAGCTTACCCTCATTTTGTTAATCGTGGTGACAAAGATAAGGATGAAGCGAATTTTTGAGTAAACAATAACTTACTCAATAATTGACGTCGTCTTGCAGTAACAGTGGATCTAGGTTCATTAGCTTGCAGGATAGAAATATACATACAAATGGATAAATATGTATATAAAAAAGATTATTTATAATCTGAAATTTCAATCAGAGTTGCTCTAATGAAATCTTTTGTCTTGGATAGCCGAATGTAGTCCTATAAATTTTTTGGTGACAAAATGTAGTCCTATAATGAGAGAGACTAAGGTTAGATGGTATGTCACATCAAAACTGAAACATTCGTATGGTGTTGTTTTAAGCATAGACATGTGCTTTCTTCATATGGAAGGATTTGAACACCATAACACATGTTTTTCATACCATGTGTGCTTTGTGACCAAGAGATGGAAGGACAATCTAACTTTTTCCTAGCATGAGACTCTTTAAGTGAAAAACATGTTTTTTCTCGAAACGTTATCCTTGATATCCTTAACTAGTTTAAGAAGTGTAATTCATTTTGGCTACTTTGGAAGGATACCCTCAAGAGCTAGGTACTAATTCAGCTCAGACAGGGACCAACTGGGCAAGTAAAATGAGTTATTATGGAAAGAACGTAGTAAGTGGGAAAGACTTTATCAAGTTCACATCTCATAGTTCTATATTTCGCAAATCCGGATAGTTGTGCATATATGCACGCTTGTGAATATAGACGAACTGTTGAGATAATGACAATTATAGTGGACGTGATATGAAGTCTAGGATAAAGTATACTATTTCTTAATTACACACGTACTTCAAGAGGTTGTATATCTCCAATGAGTATACAACGTTTGAGTTCTCGATTGTATATCGGTAGCACAAACTATTAGCGAGTATGAACGAGAAAAAATGATGGAATATGTTTCCATTACGTGCGAGTGGGAGATGTAGGGATAAATGGAGTAAACAGGCCTTGGCCCATTTACTGATCCATTTATGGCTCGGTCATAACCTAGTTAGTTTAGGATTAGAGTTAGGGTTAAGGGTTTAATCTAGCTATAAATAGATAGATAAGGAGGCTAAACCCTAAGACACTACACAATAGAAAACACAAAAGAGAGACTACTACTCTCTCTCTCTCCCCAAAACCGTCGCCCCTCCCCCTCTTTGTTCTCTTCACGTTCTTAGTTCGTGGAACAACGGAGATTACTCCTTTGGTATGGTAATCTCCTAGATCGGTGATGCGGAGCCAAAGTCAATTACTTCCGCTACTATTCAATGGATCTGCGCTATAAGAGGTAAGCCCAAATCTGTTGATTTACTTATTATTAGATCCAGGTTCATTACCCATCCCTTAGAGGTCAATGATAGTTTCTTAATCTTGCATGTTTCAATTGCACTTGCAAAACTAACGAAATTAATCAAACTATATGATACAATATAACATGCACTTGACGTGGAATATTCAACATAAGAGCATATAGCAAACCAAATAAACAAAATAAACTTCAAAACTAAAAACAATATATATATATATATATATATATATATATATATATATATATATATATATATATATATAGGGGTGAGATCCAACGTGACAATGGCTTAAGTTGTAACAAAGAGCTTATTATGTGACATAACAAAACTACGTAGTTTTGATGATAATTTAAAAGGGTAAGATGGCAAATTGGTAAATAAAATGAAAGAGATGATAGAGAAATTTGTTTTATTTTTTTCTTTAAAATGCATTTTCCGAACTTTTCCAATCTCGTTTTTCAAAAAATTTTATACCGCTGGACTCGTCTTAATTAAACGGTCATTTTAAGATCCATGAAGCTCAAGTAAAAAAAATTCCGGTGAATGGAATCCGGGTGGGCATTTTCCGGCGAGAACAAAAAATTCTCAAAAAATTTCAGAAAATGTAAAATATTATTCTAAGAAACTTTAATTCTTGGGTCGAAATGGGATTTCTTACGGTTTAGTCCCAATAAAACTTTTTCCTTAATTTTATCCATTTTACATGCTTCAACAATTTGTTGGGACTATACCGTAAGGAATTTCGCTTTGAGTCAAGAATTAAAGTTTCTTAGAATAATGTTTTACATTTTCTGAATTTTTTTTAAGAATTTTCTGGGTACTTTGTTATTCGCCAGAAAACGCCCGCCCGGATTCCGTTCACCGGAATTTTTTTTACTTGAGTTTCAGGGATCTTAAAATGACCGTCTAATTTAGATGAGTCTAATAGTATTGCATTTTTTTGAAAACCAAGGTTAGAAATGTCGAGAAAATGTATTTTAAAGAAAAGAAATAAAACATTTTTCTGTTGGAACAATACAAGTATTATGTTGGAACAAATGGTACACTGATTTGGAACAATGTAAGTAGGACAAAAAACGTATCCAAAAAATTATCAAAAAATTCAAAAACATGTAAAATATCATTTTAAGAAACTTTAATTCTTGGCTCAAAGCGAAATTCCTTGCAGTTTTGACCCAATAAATAGTTGAAGCATGTAAAATGGATAAAATTAAGGAATAAGTTTTATTGGGACTAAACCGTAACCCGCTTCGACCCAAGAATTAAAGTTTCTTAGAATAATGTTTTACATTTTTTGAAATTTTTTAAGAATTTTCTAGGCATTTTTTTTCTCGCCAGAAAACGTCCACCCGGATTCCGTTCACCGGATTTTTTTTTACTTGAGCTTCAAGAATCTTAAAATGACTGTCTAATTTAGACGAGTCTAATAGTATAAAAATTTCGAAAAACGAGGTTAGAAATGTCAGAAAAATGTATTTTAAAGAAAAGAAATAAAACAATTTTCTGTTGGAACAATATAAGTATTATGTTGGAACAAATAGTACACTGATTTGGAACAATGTAAGTAGGACAAAAAACGTATCCAGAAAATTATCAAAAAATTCCAAAACATGTAAAACATTATTTTAAGAAACTTTAATTCTTGGCTTAAAGCGAGATTCCTTACATGTTTTACCCAACAAATTGTTGAAGCGTGTAAAATGGATAAAATTAAGGAAAAAGTTTTATTGGGACTAAACCGTAAGAAATCTCGCTTCCATCCAAGAATTAAAGTTTCTTAGAATAATGTTTTACATTTTCTGGAATTTTTTGAGAATTTTCTGGATACGTTTTTGCTCGCCGGAAAACGCCCACCCGGATTCCGTTCACCGGAATTTTTTTTACTTGAGCTTCATGGATCTTAAAATGACCGTTTAATTAAGACGAGTCCAACGGTATAAAATTTTTTGAAAAACGAGGTTGGAAAAGTTGGGAAAATGCATTTTAAAGAAAAAAAATAAAACAATTTTCTCTTTCCTTTTATTTACAAATTTGCCACTCCTTTTGGTTAATTACAAAATTAGTCCTTGTCACACAATAAGGCTTCTCACACCATAAGAGATGTGTCACACCTAATCTCTTTTATATATATATATATATATATATATATATATATATATAGGTGAGATTCAGTGAGACAAGGAGTTGTGGTGTGATAAAGAGCTTATTGTGTGACATAACAAAATTACGTAGTTTTGATGATAATTGAAAAGGGCAAGGTGACAAATTTGTAAATAAAATGAAAAAAATGATAGAGAAAATTGTTTTATTTCTTTTATTTAAAATACATTTTCCCGACGTTTCTAACCTCGTTTTTCGAATTTTTTTATACTATTAGACTCGTCTAAATTAGACGGTCATTTGAGATCCATGAAGCTCAGGTAAAAAAAATTCCGGTGAACGGAATCCGGGTGGTCGTTTTCCGACGAGAAAAAAAAGTTCCTAGAAAATTCTCAAAAGTTTCAAAAAATGTAAAACACTATTCTGAGAAACTTTAATTCTTGGATCGAAGCGGGATTTCTTACGGTTAAGTCCCAATAAAACTTTTTTCTTAATTTTATCCATTTTACATGTTTCAACAATTTGTTGGGTCAAAACCGTAAGGAATATCGCTTTGAGCCAAGAATTAAAGTTTCTTAAAATAATATTTTACATATTTTGGATTTTTTTGATAATTTTCTAGGTACGTTTTAGGTTCTACCTTTCAACAATATGTGTTGGAACACGTTGTTCTAAATTAGTACAAATTGTTCTAATTAGTGTACCAATTGTTCCAAATCAGTCTATCAATTGTTCCAACAAAATAATTATATTGTTCCAACAGAATACTTATATTGTTCCAACAGTGTACGAAATTGTTCCAAATTAGTATACCATTTGTTCCAACATAATACTTATATTGTTCCAACAAAATAAATCAATGTATCAATTGTTCCATCATAATACTTATATTGTTCCAACATAATAAATCAGTTTACCAATTGTTCCAAATCAATTTTATTATCTATCGTCTTCAATTTCATTTTTGTTTTTTTAGTATTTAATATAATATATTCAAATTTATATTAGTTATATTATTTAGAAAATAATTTTAATCCTTAAAATTTATTGTAAATAAAAAAATTACCCTTAAAAATCAATAAATCATTTTCCTTAATTTTATCAATTTTACATATTTCAATAATTTGTTGGAACTAAACCGTAAGGAATCTCATTTTGACCCAAGAATTAAAGTTTCTCAAAATAATGTTTTACATTTTTTGGATTTTTTTGAGAATTTTCTGGGTACTTTTTTCTCACCGGAAAACGCCCACCTAATCGCCGGATTCTGTTGATTTGGGACTTAGCCGTAAGGAATCTCACTTTGAGTCAAGAATTAAAGTTTCTCATAATGATGTTTTATATTACAGGTTGTCGGATTCTGTTCACTGAAAATTTTTTTACCTAAGGTTCTGGGATCTTAAAATGACCGTCTAATTAAAACGAGTCCAATGGTATAAAAATTTTTGAAAAACGAGGTTGGAAAGTCGGGAAAATGCCTTTTAAAGAAAAGAAATAAAACAATTTTCTCTTTCCTTTTATTTATAAATTTACCACATTCCCCTACTTAATTACAAAATTGATCATTGTCACGCCATACGACTTGTCTCACCATAAGAAATCTGTCACACTAGATCTCTTATATATATATATTGTATTGCATTCTTAGTTGCTATATTAAAGTCAAAATGTACCGTTATTCTTATTATATTCAAAGAAGATTTTAATAATTTGTAAACTTATGGTCTATTTGGTTCATCTGTTAGCTAATAGCTGTTGCGGTTGCTGTTAGCTGTTTGCAGTTGCAGTAAGCTGTTAGCTGTTGCTGGTAGTTGTTTGTTATTAGCTGTTTAATTATTAGTGTTTGGTAAAATTATATTGAACTGTTGCTGTTCGGATTTAAAATGTCTAAAATGGAAATGTTTTAAGTTAATCAACAATGAAATCATAAAAAGGGAAAATATGAAAAAATGCCCATAGCGTTTCCAACTAGGAATAATTTTACTCTTAACGTCTAAAATGGTGCAATTTTATCCATAATACTGGCAGCTAAAAGTAATTTTACCCTTAACACTGTCAAGTTAGGTCGATTTCAGATATTATTAGAAAACATAGATATTTTATTTCTTATTTTACACCAATTGCATGTATCAGTAGTTCTAAAAAAGAGATTTTATATCTTTTTTTGTGATTTAATAATAAAATTGAAAATTAACATTTATAAATTTGGCGAAATATATCAATTTTTTGTCCAACTTGTACAAAAACAATATATTTTTTTATTTTCTTAAAAAAAATTCATGTCTAATCATATGTTTATGATATGTTACTAACGATGATAAAATAGTGCACATGTGAAGTGTAGATGATAATATTTATAACCAAAAAGACAGTTTGATAAATTATTACCCAACTTGTCAATATTAGGGGTAAAATTACTTTTGGCTGCTAATATTAGAGGTATAACTGCACAATTTTAGACGTTAAGGGTAAAATTGCTCCTAGCTATAAATGTTAGGAGTATTTTTGCACTTTATCTTATTATAAAATAAAAATGTGTTATGCAAATTAATAAAAATAATTTATATAAAAAATAAAAAAATTATTGAACGCAGCAAAACCTTGTCCTTCCGGTAATTATGTTGTAAAAATATAAATAACGTTAAAGAATAAACATATTTTATGGAAATAAGAAGGATAATTTTGTCAATAACATATAACTACAAACAGCTGTTTATAAAAAGCTCCAAATAGGAGCTTTTCGTGAAAGGCTCCAGAACGCTGCAGTTTCTAGAGAAAATGCTAAACGTTGCGGTTATATAAACCTAACCAAACGCTATATTTTCTGCGGTTTGAAGTGAAACGCTAAATGCTCCTCCGAAAAGCTGAAACAAACACCCTCTTAGTATATTAATAAAAAATACCCATTCACTTTTTATTTATTATTTAATTTAAATATACTTATAAAAAAATCTACAGCTAAAATGAAGCTATTGATAAATTATATTAGAATTAACCTACAATATTTTAAATCTATTATTTTTTTATTTTTTTTAATGATTAAATCTATTATTTAGTTGATAAAAAACAAAAATATAAAATCATGCAATGCATGCAATTTATGATGACTTGAATATTATTAACATAGTTGTATTTTTTGAATTTTTAAGAACCAAGATTTCCAATAATTAGACAGTTACCCGGTTGTTTTACATTTGTTGTAATTATTTTAGTATTTTCGATTAGGCGTGTAGAGTTTAGGAGTCCATTATATGTATGTAAAGCATTGTAAATTTTATTCATTTTTCTAAATTCGTTGTAAATTTAATTTCCATGAATAAACCTTCAGCAACCATTTTTATCTAAAAGATGACATTTTCAATCTCTGAATTTGACGAATTTTATTCCGTTAGACTCATTTCGATGAGGCGGGAATTTTTGTGTTTAGCTATCGCTAAAAATGATTATATTTAAGGTTATTGTCCAATTTCATCCTGGATTTCACCTGAAATTTTATCTAGTCCCAATTTTTTTTTTGTTAGACCTCCAACTTGAGTCATGAAAAGTGCGTTATGACACCCTCGGGAGACACGACTCACTAACATATCCTAAAATTCAATTAGGTTCTCTGAAAAATATGGCTTTTGAATGAGAGGGTTGGCTTGAACTTCCTAACGAGTGATTTTTTTGTGATCCATTTTCGATTGTATTTTCCAATAATTTTTAAAGGTTTTCATCATAAAGTGTATACAATGATAAAAAAATAGAGAAGGTTTAAGGAATAATATAAGAGATAAATCAATTGATAAAAAGATTTGTGATAACGGATAAGTAAAAAAAAAATTAACAACAACATATGAATTGAGGTTGTCGCATCTTTTTTTTTTTAGAAATTGCTTGTAATTTCATTAGATGAAAAAAGAAGAAAGTCAAATACATGAATATCATAATTAAGTACAAAATTATAACTAAGTCATATTACCAAACTTAATTCATAATATGTCATTATTCTATATATATTATGATTTTACATCATAGTTTAAAAATTCTAGACTCCAATTCATAAATCATAAACCTTAGAAAATATATTTTAGACTGCTAACTTATAAATTTTGATTCCTAAAATATATTAAAAGTACTGATTTTACTAGTTTGATATAATTCAAAATTATGAGTTGACATAGTTGTATAGTTTTTAAAAGATGAATTTCTATGTAATTTTCGTTATAGGAAAAAATGAAAATCCTTTAATTAATTGAGTGTTCTGTTCCTAATTGTTGGTGTGTTCCTTCATTATATTTCATGATGTATAACGGTCCAACCATTTCGCACACTTGTTAATAATTACTTGAAGCCCTCATTAATAAACAACGCTTTGATAATTAGCATCTGGAAAATATTGCTACAAATTTCCATGAGTCTAGTTAGACAAAAAAACAAAAACAAAAAAAAACTCAGAACATGAAAGAAAAGAAGTCATGTTGATGTAGATTGAAATCGACTGGAGGTTTTAATCGTAAACCAACAAAGAATGCAAACTTCTCTAGCTAAACTAGAAGGTTGAGTAAACCCAATGATTGATAATCCAAGCTCCAATGGAGGCTTTTAGTTTTAATTCATTCAAAGTTAAGGAACATTACAAAGAGGAGGGTTTAAATACTCTCCAAAATAACAAGGATAAAGACCAAAAACCCATGAATAGGGTTTTGGGCAAAGTATGTGCGTAAGGATAGGATGGGAAAGGAAAGAGTCCATGGTAGTTTAGTAAATAAGGGTTGGTGGCAAAACAGTAAATAAACACCAACAGTATTGGTCCCCTCTTGGTAAGAACTTGGAGGAGAAGTATTCTCTCAGCAGTCCACGCCCTGCGTGGGTCTTGGTACGCTCCGCGTAACGTGGCTCCTGATCCGGGAGAGTTTTCGCGGAGGACTTTACGCGTGGCGTTCCTGGAGTCACGCCCCGCGTATTGGAGCTTCTGCTTCTGGTGACCAGGGGTGGTGGACTTCACGCGGAGCGTCTTCGGGACTACGCCCCACGTGCTTGCCCTCCTGGGTTGGTTTCTCCTCCGACGCCGAATCCACGCCCCGCGCTCCTAGGCGGACGCCCCGCGTTCCTGAGCTTCTGGGCAACCTTCGAGAATTGGTTCCTTCACGCCCCGCGCCTTGGCGAGTACGCCCCGCGTGTTGGGCTGGTTTTCCCGATTTTCACTATTCTCGTCTCTTGGCTCCGGGATCGGGCTTAGTGAAAGGATGCCCTCATCATTCTCCCCTTCTTCGAAAGAGTCAGACTCCGCCCCCAATGCCTTGGTTGGCAACGTTCCCTCCGGCTTCCACAAGCTAAGATCCCGCACATTAAAAGAAGAAGACATTTTCCCAAGCCAATTGGGAAGGGTTAGTTGATACGCGTTGGCACTAATCTTCTTCGTGATCCGGTAGGGGCCATACTTCCTCGACCTCAGCTTACTACTTGGAGCATGCATAAGACGTTCTTTGCCCAAGTATACCATCACCTCATCCCCCACCTCAAACTGTACATCCCGTTGGCGCTCATCCACCTTGGTTTTGACCCGACTATTCTTCTCCTCAATGCGATGTCGTACTTCTTGGTGCATTTTATGATAGTCATTGGCCAAGTTATGTGCGGCTACGCTCTTCTTCTCCCCGTTGGGAACTTCGCTCAAATCGAGTGAGTGGTTGGGTGCCTTGGTGTATACTATCTCGAAAGGGGACTTCCCGGTAGTAGAACTCATGGCGGAGTTGTAGGCAAACTCGGCTTGGGCGAGCACATAATCCCACATCTTGGGTTTGTCTCGACACTTGCTTCTCAATAAGTTCCCCAAAGTCCGGTTTACCGCTTCGGTCTGTCCATCCATTTGGGGGTGGGCCGTGGTGCTAAACTTCAATGTGGTTCCAAGAATGGCCCAAAGAGTCCGCCAAAAGTGGCTTACAAACTTCGTATCCCTATCCGACACTATGCTCTGCGAAACCCCATATAGCCTCACTACCTCACGGAAAACAACTTGGCGATGACGGTGGCGTCATTAGTCTTCCTACACGGGATGAAGTGGGCCATCTTCGAGAATCTATCCACCACCACAAAGATGGAGTCCATACCCCGTTGAGTTCTCGGCAACCCTAACACAAAGTACATGGAGAGATCTTCCCAAATGGTCTCCAGTATTAGAAGATGCATACGTAATCCGGCATTAGTAGCATGCCCCTTGGAAGATTGGCACTCCTCACATCGCTCCATGATGTACGCCACATCCTTCCTTACTCTAGGCCAATAGTAACGGGAGTTAACCGCTTCAAAGGTTTTGTCTCTTCCAAAGTGTCCCCCCAACACCCCTCCGTGTAACTCTCAGATCACTCTTTCCCATATGGATGTGTTTGGAAGACACAATTGGCTGCCCCTCATGAGGAACCCATCTACTAATTGATACCCACTCTCTTCGGTACCTCTCCTACATTTCTCCTATTCAAGCCCAAAGTCCGGATCCTCCTCATATTCTTCCTTGATGTGCTCAAAATCCACTAACTCCAAAGCCACTGTTTTCAAGAGGGCTATCCTACGGCTCAAGGCATCCGCCACTTTGTTTTGTTGACCCGCTTTGTGAAGAAGTTGATAAGAAAACTTGTCCACGAAAGTGGACCATCTAGCATGCATGGAGCTCCGGAGTTGTTTTTGACTTCCCAAGTACTTGAGGGCTTGGTGGTCGGCGTACAACATAAACTTCTTCCCGATGAGGTAGTGTTCCCACGTCTTGAGAGCCCGCACTACTGCATAAAACTCCTTTCATAGGTGGCCCATTTTTGTCTTGACTCACACAATTTCTCACTGAAATAAGCTATGGGCCTCTTCTCTTGCATTAACACACCCCCAACTCCTACTCCACTTGCATCACATTCAACCTCGAAAAGCTTATCAAAATCTGGGAATGCTAAAACCGGAGCGGTACTTAGCTTTTCCTTTATCAAGGTGAAGCTGCTCTCCTGCTCATCTCCCCACTTGAAACCTCTACCCTTCTTCAAACACTCGGTCATGGGGGCCACAATAGCGCTGAAATTCCGGATGAACCGTCTGTAGAAAGTAGCCAACCCGTGAAAGCTCCTAATGTCCCCGACGGTCTTCGGAGTCGGCCACTCCTGAATTGCTCTAACTTTCTCTTCATCAACCCGGATACCACTCCCACTGACCACATACCCGAGGAACACCAAACTTTCCATCACAAAATCACACTTCTTAGTGTTGGTAAAAAGTTGGTTCTCCCGAAGCAAGACTAATACGGTCCTCAAGTGTTCCACATGTTCTTCCAACGTCTTACTATGGATGAGGATGTCGTCAAAGTAGACTACCACAAACTTACCAATCACCGGACGCAATACTTGGTTCATCAACCTCATGAACGTACTTGGTGCATTGGTCATCCCGAATGGCATCACTAGCCACTCATACAACCCATCACGCGTCTTAAACGCCGTCTTCCATTCATCTCCCGCCTTGATCCGAATTTGGTGGTACCCACTCCTCAAATCAATCTTGGAAAAGACCTTGGATCCGCTCAATTGATCAAGCATGTCATCGAGTCGGGGAATTGGAAATTTGTATCGAATAGTGATCTTGTTGATGGCCCGGCTGTCCACACACATCCTCCACGACCCATCCTTCTTGGGTGTCAACAAAGCCGGGACCGCACATGGACTCATGCTCTCCCTAACATAGCCCATTCTGATCAACTCTTCCACCTTCTCCTTCATTACTTCACTCTCTTTGGGACTCATCCGATAATGAGGAAGACTAGGCAAGCTAGCTCCCGGCACAAGATCTATATGGTGTTGGATGTCCCGTAGGGGTGGTAGCCCATATGGTAACTCTTCCGGAAACACATCACGGAACTCATTAAGCAATTTTCCAACTTTTTCCGGAACTTCTTCCCCCTCGCTACCTACCCTCTCCGACGGTGTACTAGATTTCACCATCACTACATAGACCGTTTGACTTTCCTCACACTCGTTAATGAACGCCTTGTGAGTTGGGCAAACGATCAACGTAGATTTCTCCTTGCTTTTGGATTCCCCCACAAGAGGTGTAAGCACATAACGAATCCCGTCCTTCACAAACCGATAGGTGTTCTTCCTTCCGGTATAGGTAGCATCCCTATCAAATTTCCACGGACGTCCCAACAGTAGGTGGCAAGCATCCATCTTTACAATGTCACAATAGACTTCATCCCGGTACTCTCCTATCTCAAGAGGGACCCTACACCTTTGAGTGACTTTCAGCTCCCCGACATTCTTGATCCAACCCACACTATACGGACTCGGATGTGCTTCGATAACCAACCCAAACCTCTTAGCCGCTGTGTCGCTAATGGGGTAAATTACACCAATGGTACCTGAAATATACCACAGTTCACACTTTGGTACCTGAATTACATTTCGTCCCAAAAATATACCCTAAATATGGGTGAACGGACATTTAACTATGTGCGACCGGAAATAACCAGTTAACTCTTGTTTGACTAATATAACACTAAAAATGGGACTCATTTCTCTCTAATTTTGACCCTCTCTTTCCCTGTGTCTCTCTTTCATTTTCGTTCTCGTTTTTCTTTGATTCAAATAAAACCCTTCCATTTGACTCTCTCTCTCCCCCGTCCATCTCTCTCTTTCTATTTCTTTCTCCTTATGTCCAACCCATGAATTAAAAAACCCACTTTTAATCAATTGCAAGAACACCTGCTTATTATCAATTAATGGTATATGCACAATAAATGACAAGAATCAATCTCAAATTCTTTTGTTATCTGCTGCAGATCGAATTACTAAATGGTGGTTATTAGAATCCAATTGGTTTTTTTTGACATACTAAAGCTTCTGGAATTAAAATTCCCCAAAATTACAGATGGCAATGGTTGTCAATTCAGAGTTTGGAAGGAAAGGGGGGAAGAACAGATTTTCTGTGTGATTCACTGCTGGTGAATTTTGTCATGTGTTCCTACATATCCATTAAGGAGAAAAATAGGAGAGATAAAGAAATGGAAGGATGGTGAAACTGAGGAAAGAGAAGGGGAAAAATTAGTACAAAATTAAGAACGTACTGAGATCGTTCTAGTTATAATCTTGAGAAGCCATTGAGTACGACTGAGATGGTTCCATTTATAATCTTGGAATTCAGCTTGAGAGAGAGAGAACGATTTTGGGAAAGATGAACCAGTGAAGGATTTTGGGAAAGAGGATTTTGTCGAGAGAGAGAGAGAAGGATTCTGGGAAAGATGAACAATGGTGGAGAGACAATGAAAAAATTGTATGTATATGAGGATGTTGGTCAGGAACAACAGTTTTTTTTTCATTTCTTATGAGCCCATCAATTTCCTTCATTGAGTCCGTAGATAGGAGAGAACAGGCAGAGAGAAGACGATGAACAGTGGTAGTGGTAGAGAGAAGAAGATGAACAGTAGTATTTATTTTAGTCAAAGGGTATTATTATATTTTTATATATTTTTATGTAAGTGTAGTGTATGGTGGGTCCCATTTTTTAAATTAGTAATGGTCAAACAGACATTGACCAAGCATAAACCGGAAAAACGCACATAATTGTCCAGTCACCAATACTTCGGGTATATTTTTGGAATGAAATGTAATCCAGGTACCAAAGTGTGAACTGAGGTATATTTCAGGTACTATTGGTGTAATTTACTCGTCGCTAATGATGTTCTCTTGGCTACCACTGTCAATAATCATATTGCACTTTACCCCTTGAACTAAACATCGAGTTCAGAACAATTGATGTCTTTGGTCCGTCTCCACTCTACTCGAGATCAAGAGTCTCCTCACCACATGTATAGCCTACCCCCCTTCATACTCTCCCTCGTACTCATCATCCACGGGATCACAACACACATCCCTTTCATCATCATACTCATCATCATCATCGTATCGCTCAACCATGTTGGCACTCCTCCTCTTGGGACACTTATTTGAGCGGTGACCCGGCTCATTGCATTAGAAGCATTTGAATGGAGCCGGTCTCGCATAGGGGTTGTTGCCCCTAGAGGGTTGTGTTGCCTTAAAAGGACTCACATCTCCACTAGGTGCCTTTCCCGCACTTGGCGCCTTGGAATCGCTTGAGCTTGCAATTCCTTTACCCTTATCAATTCCCTTGGGAGCTCCTCTCCCTCCATAAGTGCTTTCAGCCCCGGCTCTCCTATAGCCTTCACGTCCCCTCAAACTCAACTGTGCCTCGGCCTTTAATGCTAAATTACGGGCATCTTGCACCCGGATCACCATCTGTGTTCCAATCTGATCTTGGATGTTGTACCTCAATCCTTCAAGATACCTTGAAGTCTTTTGGCTTTCAGTTTCCGACAAACTAGCCCTTGCCGAAAGCCGCAAGAACTCCGAGGTGTATTCGTGCACACTCCTAGCACCTTGAGAACAATTCCGATAGGAACTGTAAATGTACTGCTCATAGTCGGGTGGTAGGAACCTCTCCTGCAACATCGACTTCATTCTAAGTCAAGATCTGATTGGCTCCCTTCCTCCTCTTCTTCTCCTCTCTTTCATATTATCCCACCAAACTGAAGCTCCTCCTTTCAATCGGTAAGCTACTAAACGGACTTTCCGATCCTCCGGTATACCCATATAATCAAAGAACCGTTCCACCTCTAACAACCAATCGAGAAAACCCTCTATGTCGAGTTCTCCCCTGAATGACGGTAAGTCTACTTTCAATTTGAAGGTGTCGTCCCTCTCGAAATTCCCTTCAAACCTCATTCTCACATTCGGCTCGCCTCTATATCCGCCTCTTTCATTGCACTGACCCCCATACGGGTCATTCAAACCAACATTCTCCCTCTCATAACCACCTACAACATCATTATGCACAATATCCATATTCCCGGCACGCACATACGCGGGACCAACAATATCATTCACATGCACATCATGTCTAGGTCTATCATGCATAGCATTATCATCCATCCTAATCCCCATATTCCTAACAATCCTAGGCATATCGTAATCATCAAACAAGTCCCCATCACTATCACTATCCGCATTTCTAATGATTACGGGATTAGTTCATCTTAACTCTTGAACCCGAGGGTCCATGGCTTGGGGTGCATAAGTTCTCCTTGGTGGTGGTGTCGGTTGTCGGTCAAGTAGAGGACGGGCTTGTTCTTCTTACCGCCGATGAGGCTCTCCGGTTAAGAGAGCTTGAGTATTTCGGGTTGTTATTGTGAGTTCTTCAAGGATGAGACGAAGATCTCGGGTACTCGTGTCGTGCTTCTCATCTATCGCTCTTAGAGACTCCGCGATATGCTTCACGTTGCTTTCTAGTGCCTTAATCCGTTGCTCCATGGATCCGGTGGCTTCGTTTGTGATACGTGGTTGAACCATTTTTGAGAAGAAGTCTCCGGAAGGAAAACGACTTGGCTCTGATACCAACTGATGTAGATTGAAACCGACTGGAGGTTTTAATCGTAAACCAACAAAGAATACAAACTTCTCTAGCTAAACTAGAAGGTTGAGTAAACCCAAGGATTGATAATCCAAGCTCCAATGGAGGCTTTTAGTTTTAATTCATTCAAAGTTAAGGAACATTACAAAGAGGAGGGTTTAAATACTCTCCAAAATAACAAGGATAAAGACCAAAAACCCACGAATAGGGTTTTGGGCAAAGTATGTGCCTAAGGGTAGGATGGGAAAGGAAAGAGTCCATGGTAGTTTAGTAAATAAGGGTTGGTGGCAAAACAGTAAATAAACACCAATAGTATTGGTCCCCTCTTGGTAAGAACTTGGAGGAGAAGTATTCTCTCAGCAGTCCACGCCCCGCGTGGGTCTTGGTACGCTTCGCGTAACGCGGCTCCTGATCCGGGAGAGTCTTCGCGGAGGACTTTACACGTGGCGTTCCTGGAGTCACGCCCCGCGTATTGGAGCTTCTGCTTCTGGTGACCAGGGGTGGTGAACTTCACGCGGAGCGTCTTCGGGACTACGCCCCACGTGCTTGCCCTCCTGGGTTAGTTTCTCCTCCGACGTCGAATCCACGCCCCACGCTCCTAGGAGGACGCCCCGCGTTCCTGAGCTTCTGAGCAACCTTCGAGAATTGGTTCTTTCACGCCCCGCGTGCTGGGCTGGTTTTCCCGATTTTCACTATTCTCGTCTCTTGGCTCTGGGATCGGGCTTAGTGAAAGGATGCCCTCATCACATGTCTGGCAGAGGAATCAGATAATTATATCAAGTCATTTTAATTGAAATCATGCAACACATACTTTAATTAATTAGTAACGAACATGTCCAACTTGAAAAGAAAGAAAGCATAAATTAAATTCAATAATTGAACTATCCATTGATTGCTCCTAATTGTACATGATTCTTCTTATAACCCGTAATCTATATATCACTACAAGGGATTCCAATGGACGCAAGGGGAACTATTTCTCGAGTGAATGGATCAAAGAGGCTCACATCTCCATTGCAAGTTTCAACAACTAATTTGCCATATTTCCAACAACCCAATACTTCATTCACCGGTGTTCCAATGCTTATTACTTTTATCCAAGATTCTTCTACACCAATTCTGAGTAAGAACGATATCTCATGTATGGGTTCCACAGCTTCAGGAGTAGCACATATAGCCACAAACTTGTTTTGCACGAAAAAATTGAGTCCATACCAGTCGGTTTTGTTTTTAATATTGATGATATATGGTATAACACTAGTTTTAAATAACTCAAGGTCCACGTCAAATGACACAATCACATGATGAGCTATACTGTCTTGAGTATCTGGAAAATATTCATAAATTGACCCTAACCAGTGAAACAATTTTCCATCAAAGTGGATAGGAGTCTGGCTAGACAAATATACTCTGCAAGGATAATCAATTTTTTTCCAAGAATCATTCCTAAAGCTATATAACTCAACCTCGTTTCCACCACACCCAACTTGTGTATGGAAAATTTTAAAAACTTTATAATCACTAGCCTTAGCGTCAAAGCAAAACCCAACTTCGAAATCTTTAACATCATAAATATCTCTATAATTAGATTCTGGTAAAACCTTGATTTCTTTAGTGGTAGGATTCCATATAAAAATCTTACTCATATGGTCGATAAGACAAACTAAACCATTGCAGCAACCGACGACTCTAATAAACTTAGAGTATCTAATTTCCTCATCAGGAGTTAAAGAAATAGAATCATCGAGATTGTCATAAGAAATTAGATTGAAATAATTATGACCTGTAATATCATCACGACCCTTGATAAGGAGTTGAAGATCATCATCATCATCATCAAAATTGATCAAAGTAAGATTTTTATATATAAAAATAGGATCGGAAAGAAGAGAATACCAGGCTCTGCAGACACTTCTGAATCGAAAACAAGTAATAATAGGCAACCTTAACAATATATTCATAACCATGTCTTCAGGTAGATGTACGATGATGGTCTCCATGGAATTCACTTCTGATCTCAATACTTTTATGATTTTTTTTTAAGAATCCTATTTATTAATTTATACAATCTTGTATTCTGTGAGATGCACTTATTTTAGGTTGTATAAAATTAGCAGGCAATTAGTTAGAAACACCATAAAATAATGATAGGCATGCAATTAGTTAGAAACACCACAAAAGAAGGAAAGTAGTTTTTGAATTCCATGCAGTCTGCATGAAGATTTAGATAATGATAAGGATCTTCAACCTCAACATACAATATATTTATCTTAAATGTGGATACTCTCTAACTATCCTATTACACCATCCAGGGCTGTTCTTGACATTCTGTAGGCCGGGGGCGAGAGAATACAATTGGGCCCTTTAATACCAAATTGCTAAAAGTAAAATTTCTTTAGAAGTTGAAATAGAGGTTGTTGGACATCCCAACTAGGTTGGCACCCCCTAACAACCCCCAAACACCTGTTGTAATTTTAAAATGTGCTAAACAAAATCAATATTGTTAAGAATACAACTTCAAAATATACTAAACATAATCAAAATTGTTCTAAACCACTAAAGAACGGTCTCTATGTTGATATTCTTCAATTTCTAACTCTTTTCCAACCTTGAATATCATCTTTAATTGCCTACAAAACAAAGTATGCAAATAATTAAAAAAGTTTACTTCTTCGAGCATTACGAGAGGCAAAATCATTAATGATAATATCGGCATCCATAGTTCCTAAAATTTCTTTCTCAATAGACAAAATTGCTAAACTACTCAACCTTTCTTGAGACATTGATGACCTCAAGTAAGTTTTTATTAACTTTAGTTTTGAAAAGCTTCGTTCAGCTGATGCTACAGTCATAGGCAAAGTTAATAAAATCCTATAAGCAATAGAAACATTTGGATAACAATCTACAGCTTTAACAAACTCCAGAATTCATCAGATGGCAAAGTAATTTGCAATACTTTCAATTCAGAAAAAAAATCATTTAAATCAAAATCGGATACACCGTCATGGGAAAAAGTAGAGTGAAGATTATCACAACAATTTTTTAAATCATCGCAATCTAATGATTTCAATTTTTTTTGAATTAAATAAAAATCCAAAAAATGCTTTCGAAATATTTTAATTGCTCAAATCTACTTTCTAAAGAAACTAAAGCCATGTCCACAACAATCAAAAAATACTCTTCTTTAAATAACTGTTGGGGAGTCTTAATTTCCTCTTCACAATCATTCTCATCAAATTGTTTTTTCTAGTAATCCGACGTTTTGTTGGAAAAATAGGCTCCACATCCATATCTAAAGCAACATCTTTAGCAACATTCAAACAAGATTCATAGCCTTCATCTCTAAACTTTTGTAAAAATAATATTACACCTTCCAACTGTTTCATGGTACAGTCAATGCACATAGATTTAGATTGTAATTTCTTGCTTACCATGTTAATAGCAAACAAGATTTCATACCAAATAACCATACTAAGCAAAAACTCAAAACTCCCTATGGCATCTACTAAACTATCTACATCACTCTTTGATTTGGCATCATCACAATTTTTTTTCAATTCCTCCAAAGCCAATTTAATTTGAGGAGTTTGTGTCACGTCCGTGCCTAAAAATATTAATTATTAACATCAAAGGAAATTTGCATATCAAATTGAATTAATTTTTATTTGGAATAACATTTCAAAACCATCATTTAATTCTATTAGATCGAAAATAACATCTTTCGATTAATCCTCGATTTATCAATAAGGGTTCGGTCCGCCAGACTAACGTGGAACGTTTATTTTTAAGAAGCCTGGAATTATTACTAGGTGGTTAAGCAATTTAATCCTAACATTATTATTATTATGAAGTTTTGATTAGATTATTTAGAAAAAAAAAATCTAAGTTAGGCATCCAATTATACCAGTGAATAAGTTGGGTTCTTTGATACTCATTTTGAAAGAATTAATTTACAACTAAATACTACCAATTATCAATACAATAAAATATAAAACAAAGAAGAAAAGAAGAAATGCAGGTGTCATTTTATTATGAACTTATCACTTTCATTATCATGTGAGCTGGCATTTAATTAGAAGACTTAATCTATCTACAACGTTGCTTTTTTCTTCCCTGCCCTCTTGCTCTCTCTTTGTCGAATATGGCAAGGAATCCAGGAGCTCGGCTCCCATTCTTTTCCGTTGGCCATGACTGCCGGTTGAAATGAGTCTGATTATTCCGTTTTAGAAAGATTGGGTTCCGGTCTGTGGCGGTCTCCTTTAGTTCAGTTACTTCGAATGGTTCCTCCTAGTTTTTTTTTACAGATTCAGTCTCTCTTTGGTTGGATCTTAACATGCAGTTAAAGAGGGAAGATATTCTGTCTTTTACAGTAAATCGTCATTGTTGGTACCTTTCTATGCACGATTTCCCCCTTTTATGAATTTTTGCTTATAGTTGCGTGTGGTGTTGTTTATTTTCTAAAATTTTTGACTGAGAACACATGTCTATGGTTGTTCGTTGGGGTCAAGATTGAAATAGAAAGGAGGAAGATGAATTCTGTGGACGGATTTTCTAGAGTTTTATTGCAGACTAGATTAGAGTGGTTTTTGTTTGCTGGATGATTTTTCTTGTAAAAAGTCATTTAGGACCTTGGGTTGGATCGATTTGATAAAAATAACTCGTTTGGTAAAAATGGTTTGTTTAATAAAAATAGTCGTGTTAAATGTTAAATTCAGTCTTGAGTAAAAGAGTCGTTTTAGACTTAGACATTTAAGTGGATTCGTTTGGTAATTACAAATTTTGGACTTGAGTTGAACTCGTATGATAAATCGAGTTGTTTAGACTTTTGAAGTTGAATTTCTTAAGTAAAAAGAGACAATTTAGGAATTTGAGTTGAGTTCATATGGTAAAAAGAGTCATTTAGAAGTTAATTTGAATTGGTTCGTTGTTACTTTCTTGTGCGTGTCTGTTGATTCTTAAACAAGTTCAGGTGATGAATTTCAAGGTTCCCATAAGCATAAAATCTATACCTCGTTTATAAATTAATGAAGTTCTTGCATATTAATTTAGTACACAAGCAATTTTGTGACATTTCAAAACATTGTTGATCAAAATAATGTCACAACTAATTGTATCAAATCCTTACTTGCTGTAAAATACTCAAAATAATGATGAAGATAACATCAGATATTTTTCTTTCGGTAATGTGCAGAACTACGTGGCTTTGATTCCCAGCTTAAATTATCGGGATACGTAGGAAGCTTGATAATGATTATTAGTCCAAGCCAATTAAGTAGGTTAGATAAATATTTTCCAGGAGTTTATTGGACTATTGGATTAGCTAATATAGAAAATTCAAAAGCATTTATTCGTGAAGTGTAGGAATTAAGTGACAGAAATATATAATTGATATTACTGTTGAGTGAATTTGTTTTTTTAGAACAGTTTGGAGACTATAGATCATTGGAAATAATTTTTTTTTATTAATTGTAATGCCTAAGTGCAGGTTTTACAATATTGAGCATTGAGGTGATTTTGTTAAATTAATGGTGATAAAGTTATAACTGCTTACCTAATAAGTTAAGGGCTATTTTCTTAGAAATGAGAAATGTACTTCTAAACCATAGGCATTCATTATTATGTCTTACTGTCATATCCGATGCCCTTTAGGGTCAGGTATGACAGTTTGAAACCTAATAGGTTTCACACTTTTAATCCGACTCTCCCAACGAGTATTGCACAAAGACTTTAAAGTTAAACCAGGAACATTATCAAGAAAAACTTGCCATCTTTTTGTAGAGCCCGCAAATAATGAATATATACGTTGAATAACCCCAAAAAAAGAAATAGCTTTAACACAAGAATGAGCCATATCACTAAGAGTAAGATTAAGACTATGGCAAGCACAAGGCATATATAAAGCTCTAGGATTAATTTCAAGTACCCTAGTTTGGACTCCTTGGTGTTTTCCTTTCATATTTGAACCATTGTCACAACCTTGACCCCTCACATCATCAATACTAAGATCAAGACCTTTCAACACTTCTAAAAGTTTATTAAAAAGCCTTAACCCAGTTGTATAATCCACTTTTATAAACTCAAGAAAGTACTCCTCAATTTTTATTTTCTTACCGGACATATTAACACATCGTACTACTAAAGTCATTTGTTCTTGATGACTCACATCAGGAGTACAGGGTAAATTTCATCAATGGTGTACAACCTTTACCCAATTTCACACTTTGGTGTACAACCTTCAATTTGTCTCATTAATATACACGAACTTATAGGTGACCTCCCACTTTGGTGTATGGCCGGTTAAAATGACCGGTCAACTCAAAAGTCAACGCGCCAGCTCATTATTTTTTACCTTATCCAGGACCCACATAATATAATTACAAAAATACCCTCACTTTTAAATAAAAAACCCAAACTGGCCCCTATTTCCCTTTCTCTCTCCTTCTCTTTCCTTTTTCTGTGCATATTTTCCCTCTCAAACTCGTCTCTCTCTCTCTTCAATAATACATGATGTATCGGAGAAACCTTGACCTTAGAAGGTAGGTAGGAATTGATCGACATCGATCAACCGTAATGATAGACACCGAAGAAAGACACCGGAAACTGCAGGAGACTTATAATTTTCAGGACCAAATAATAAAACAGCCCCTTGAATTTTCATTCTCCAATTTCTATCATCATCTAGCTCAGGTGTTAGTTTCTCAAGCGTGTCTTTCAGCTCTATTTCTGCCTACAGATCAAGCCAGTCAGGTGTGTCACAGAAGATGGATAGAGAAGAAATCCTAGGAAAATTAGCATCTTCCTGAAGGGAAAACGCAACCCCAGAATCTGATACCAAGGATTTAACTCGTTTATCAAAAGTAATCATTAAGTCAACAATATGGAGCCATGATATTCTAGCTTGGGATTTAATGCCAGTAACAATCTCATCTTCCAATTGATTGACATATGTAGGGAAGATCTCTTTCACTAAGTATGTCAATAAAGATGTTACCATTGCTGAACCCACTCTTCTCTGCAACTGTAGCCAATTAACCTTGATTCATCAACCAATGGTTGCAACAATTCATCCATAGTATCAACATAATCTCGAGTAATCTTATAAACAAGAGCAAAAATGAATTTGCTTAATTACTGATACATCTGTAGTGCCGTGTATTATTGGAGAGAGAGAGATAAACGAGTTTGAGAGAGAGAGAATGTGCAGACAAAAGGAAAGAGATAAAGAGAGAGAAAGACAAATATGGGGGAGATTGGGTTTTTTTATTTAAAAGGGTGGGTATTTTTGTAATTATATTATGTGGGTCCTGGATAAGGTAAAAAATAATGAGCTGGTGGGTTGACTTTTGAGTTGACCAGTCATTTTAACCGGCCATACACCAAAGTGGGAGGTCACCTATAAGTTCGTATATATTAGTGAGACAAATTGAAGGTTGTACACCCAAGTGTGAAATTGGGTAAAGGTACACCATTGATGAAATTTACCCCAGGAGTACAATCAAGAATAATGGAAATGTATTTGCTTTCTTTGATTATCTTGATTATAGAATTTCTAACATTTTGTGCCAAAAGAGAGATTAACTCATTTTGCATTTTATGTCCAAGATAATGATAGTGAATTTCATGATTTTCAATACGTCATACATGATCTTGCATTACAACATTAAATTCCGCAATCATTTCAATCAATCCTAAAAAATTGCCATTGCTATCTTGATATAACTTTTCATTAGAACCTCTAAATGCCATATTATGTTTAGCAAGACATTTCACAATAGAAAGGATTCTAACTAAAACTTGTCTCCAACGTTCTTTCTCTTTCATAACCTCTTGTTGCAAGTTTTTTATCAATTGTTACGTTCTTATCCAATCGAACTCTTAATTCATTCCAAGTATTCATATTAGTCATATGTTCAATACTATTCTCATGTTGTCTAAGTCTCTCAACAAGATGTTTCCAATCATTATATCCATCATTTGCTAACAAAGATTGTTCGTACTAGATTTGAACAATTTACAACAAAAACAATAAACTTTATCAACATGTTTAGAATAAACCAACCACTTTCTATCACGTATCTCACCATTGCTTAGTTTTCTAGAGTATAAGGCATATGAAAAATGTCTAGACAACTTATCTAAAGGAAAACTCAAATTCTCTTCCCTTATAGGTCCCTTTTCAACTAAAATGTCCCTTTCCTTATTATCAAGACTTTCCCAATTTCTAGGATCATAAATATCATTAAAAGGATGGATTGTTTGTTCTTTACCAACATCGGGATTTTCAGACACCTCATTTACCTCACTCAAATCATTAGCATTATGGTCACTAATATCATTTTCAACCAAATTATCATTGACTCGTCCACATTAGTTGCACCTTCCTCATTATGATTCTCATTCGAATCTTTCTTCTTAACTATAAATTTATCAATAGCTCCTTGTTGTGATTTTACTAAAACATCTAATCGTTTTCTCTTTTTTATTTTTTCACTTCCGGACAAATGCTTTTTAGAAAACATCTTATGATTTAAGAACAAGAACAATTCAAATAAAATATAAAAAGAAAGATAACACCTTGATAATAAGACGTTCGCTCAGATTCTTCTAAACTTTAATAACTTGTCACTTGATAATCAGTATTCAGTGAATCAGTGATGATGCTCCTGCCTGAACTCTTCAAATAACTTATCTAAAAAATCAAACAGCAAAATCAAAAGGCTTGTACTAAATTATGTAAAAAATCAAACAGCAAAATTAAAAAAATATAAACAGCAAAATATAAACAGCAAAAGCAAAATATAAATCAAATTTATATAAAAAAAATCAAACAGGAAAATAAAAAATATAAACAGCAGCAAAATAAATTCATTCTACATATGATTTACTTACCAGGAAGGAGGGAGCAGCAACCAAGCCTGGAAGAAGACCAAACGCAACGCACAAGAGGAGATCCGGAATGGAAGACGCAACACACAAGAGGAACGGAAGACGCACGCTGAAAGGGAAGGAGACGCGCAAGAGACGCAGAGAGATCTCGTGTTAACGGTAGGTTTTTAATTTTTTTTTTATATATATACTAAATGAAAAAATTATTTTTGGGGCCCCTATAATCTATGGGCCCTGGGCCTGCGCCCCAAAAATCAAGGCCCAGGGTCGGCCCTGACACCATCCGATGGAAAATTGTATCATTTGTTTGCAATGAGATCTAATTTTGATTATAAAAATGTTCTTTTGATGATTTTATCATTTCACGTGAATCTTCTTCAATTACTTTTTTTAAGCGTGCACTGTTAAGCATCATATACCATGTACTAGTGCACATATTTTTTATTTGATTTTGTCATCATTGTGTAGATGTATAGAAATTTACAAATACAACTCTAATAAATATGTATATATTAAAATTTAGTGTAATGATTTTTAAATTTACGGCGTATTAAAATATTGAAGAATAACGATAATCAACTAATAAATTCTCATTCATAAATAATTAATTGAACAAAAACTGTATGTAAATAGTAGGTTAGCAAATAATAGGTAAAAAAAAACTCCAAAAATTGTTTTATTTTCTCTAACTTGGAATTATAAGCTGTACAAAGATGTGACTTTCCAGTTTTCAATTTTTATAAAATCAATTCTTCAAACCACAAAACCAAATAATTTCAAAATAAAAACATAAAAAATAATACTCCAAACTAAATGAGAATCAAGCATAAGTTAATGATAAATATAAAACATTAAGTTAGATCTTCTGGATAACCTTCTTATGTACAAAACTACAAATGTCTTAGTAGTATTCCTATGTCCTAAATTAGTAAATTATATACTAATCTTACAAAATATAAAAAAGTATACTTTTCATATTCACTCTCACAAAATCATAAATTCCCTTTATCCAAATAGATATTCATATTTACATATCTTTCGTCTAAAAAAAGAGTAATATTACTCTAATCTTCATCAGAGAGTTTCATTATTTATGCTGGAGAATTTGCTGATTTAAAAAAAAGCTTAAATCAACGTTACAAATTATTCTCAATTTTGAACACATAAATGGTTCAAGCGGGACATTTTTTTAATGTATAAATGTGTTTGTTTTTAGAATTGTTTGATACACTGCGTCTGCCATTTTA
This sequence comes from Euphorbia lathyris, assembly GCF_963576675.1. NCBI lineage: Eukaryota > Viridiplantae > Streptophyta > Magnoliopsida > Malpighiales > Euphorbiaceae > Euphorbia > Euphorbia lathyris. The sequence goes on along the minus strand of NC_088912.1, from coordinate 69,452,363 downwards.
AATATTAGGACGAAAAAGAAACAGCTCTATACTGTAACACAACATGAAATGAAATTATTTTGCATAATTTATTGGTTACAGATTTTGAAATACGTAGTAATAATCAGAGTCTCTTCGATAGCATTTTCATAAAGATGCAAAAGATACCGAACATGAACAACATTTGGTTGTAGTCACTGCAGATTATAGATAATTTAAAAAGTGTATTAAATTAATAAGCACATACATACGCATTAAATTCAGATTTCATATATATATATATAGATAACATGATCATTGCCCCATTTCAAAATACATACAAGCTCAAATATGGACCAATTATTTGTCAACCAATATATCTGCACTTCTCTAAGTATATTAAAAGAATGATAGTTTGGCATGAGGTCTACTTAAAGCTCTCATCAAATTGGCAATTTCGAGAACTCTAGCAACTTTAGTTCATCTCCTCTGTTTTTTTGTGTGCTTTTGCTATAAAACTCACAACCTTGTCTAGTTTTCAATCTTCCTGTAAAAAAAGATTGAAAAGTAAAAAGAATAAGAACCGTGGATTTGGGAGCTAACAATTACAAAATAAATCAGAAAAAGATATAAAACCAGAAAGAGTTATGTACTTCACGATCGATGGCTAATCAAACTTGACCTGAAATCCGATACCTATAATAGAGATTAGAAACAATGAGAAAATATGTAGTGAAAATTTATTGCAATAGAAAGAAAAAGCATAGAAACACTTCCCTAAAAATGTTAATTTTTTTAAAAAATAAATAAATAAAGAAATGAGGCTGCAAAAAAACAACAACAGATAAGTTAAAAGAAAATAAAGAATTTAGGAATTCTAAGCTTCAGATTAAAAATAAATAAATAAGCTATGTTAAAAGTCACAACTATATAAAATTAGCCATCTGTAAAACTAAAGAATTTAGGAATTCTAAGCTTCAGATTAAAAATAAATAAATAAGCTATGTTAAAAGTCACAACTATATAAAATTAGCCATCTGTAAAACTAAAGAATTTAGGAATTCTAAGCTTATGCTCGTCAATTTTTCAAATATATAACGCATAAGAAATATTAATTTAGGTGGAATGAAGCTTCTTCTCATCAAGCTCGAATGTAAAAACAAATTCTCTAACACAAGATCTGAAATTTTTAGTCTGAGCTACAACGCATAAAACTAAAAAAATCAAAAATAATCTCACCAGGTCTTAGCTACATCACTACAATGACTATACATTGAAATGTGACCTTTCTCATTTCCATTAGGATACATAACAAGTTTCCACCATCAACAATTAACTCATTCATATATATGTACCAAAACAGAATTAAATTGTTTAATGTATATAAATATAACATTCTAGCAGATGAATTAGATAATTATGAAGCCATTTTAATTGAAATCATGCAATTGTACGAGTCGATAAAATTCAGATGGATTTCAAGTCGATTTTATGGTCTGACTCGAAATTCACCTGAATCGGCCATGACTTGGCTGAGTCACCCGAGTCTGCCGAGTCATGACATTGCCTTAAAAAAATTAAATGTAAAATGGAAAACCTGGATTGTAACGTCCATTTAGTGGAATAATTGTTGTGTTGTAAGTCTAAATATCGAATGTTGTGTTGGAAAGCAATGATATTAAAGATTGTAAGATTCATTTAGTGGAAAAGGTACAGCTCCTAGTTTTGAAATTTATTTGTTACAGTTAAACATAAAAAATAAAATAAAAGGAATAAATAAGTGTAGAGATGTTTCAAATAATTATGACTCTTCACTTGAAGTTGTGAAATTGAAAGTAGAGTCTTTAACTTTTAAGTATTTAACTTGATCAAGATTTATATTTTGATATTAATATTTCATTTTTAGAATCATATTTAAAGTTAAATATAGTTAATATTTTATTTTTTATAATATTTTAAAATTGATCCGTATCTTATGATTCGATACGATTCACGAGTCTCGATTTACAAAATGAGATTTCGAGCTCGTATCTCGATTTAACAACTATCCATACAACATATATTTTAATTAATTAGTAATGAAAAAGAAATTAAGCTATACCAAAAATCATGCAAAATGAAGAAAAACATGCCTAACAATAAATTGAATAATGCATCTCTTCACCAATTGATAACTTCCATTAATTAATTTACTCATTAATTTATGGCAATGTAGATTATATTGGTTTGATGAGTTTGAGTTTGAATTCCAAACTAAAACTATATAACACTAACTATATAAACACTTGTTCATCCATGATATCCTTCACAATTTTCAATCATATTATTAAGAAATATATTATGGAAAGTATGAGTTTGTTTTTTGTATTCTTCACATCTTTGTTTACTCTCATACATTGCCAGGACTACGATTATTTGTTTTTGGTACTGCAATGGGCACCAAGCTTTTGCAAGAATCCAACCAAGCAATGTACTACACCAAATCATAATAATATGTTTACAATACATGAGATTTGGTCCATGAAAAACAACAATATTCCAGTAACAGACTGATTCAACCAAGGAGAAAACTTTGCATTCAATAAAGTAAGCTTTTTATAACTACTGTATTTTTATTTCGAATTTCAAATATAGTCTGATTTGCTAAAACAAATATTTTTTTTTGCAGGTAAAATATATTGCACGTGATTTAGATTTTTATTGGCCCGACTTAACAAATAGTAGGACTAATACTAATTTTTTTGAGAAAAGAGTGGGACAAACATAGAAAATGTAATTGATGGAGTGTTAAAAGTATTTTGAAACTACTCTAGCACATATAAAAGAACTTGACGTCTTTAATATTCTAAAGAGTGACAGAATTCGCAGGGAATATGAAGAAGAAATTAAGCTATACCAAAAATAATGCAAAATTAAGAAAAACATGTCTAACAATAAATTGAATAATGCATCTCTTCACCAATTGATAACTTTCATTAATTAATTTACTCCTTAATTCATGAAAATGTAGATTACATTGGTTTGATGAGTTTGAGTTTGAATTCCAAACTAAAACTATATAACACTAACTATATAAACACTTGTTTATCCATGATATCTTTCACAATTTTCAATCATATTATTAAGAAATATATTATGGGAAGTATGAGTTTGTTTTTTGTATTCTTAAATCTTTGTTTAGTCTCATACATTGCCAGGACTATGATTATCTATTTTTGGTATTGAAATGTGCACTAAACTTTTGCAAGAATCCAACCAAGTAATGTACTACACCAATTCATGATAATATGTTTACCATACATGAGATTTGGTCCATGAAAAACAATAATATTCCAGTAACAGACTGCTTCAACAAAGGAGAAAACTTTGCATTCAATAAAGTAAGTTTTTTATAACTACTCTTTTTTTATTTTGAATTTCAAATATCGTCCAATTTGCTAAAAACTAATATTTCTTTTGCAGGTAAAACATATTGCACGTGAGATTTTTATTGGCCCGGCTTAACAAATAGTAGGACTAATACTAATTTTTTGAGAAAAAAGTGGGTAAACATGGAAGATGTAATGGATGGAGTGTTAGAAAGTATTTTAAAACTACTCTAGCACGTACAAAAGAACATGATGTCTTCAATATTCTCAAGAGTGGTGGAATTCGCAGGGGATATGAAGAAGAAATTAAGCTATACCAAAAATAATGCAAAATGAAGAAAAAAATTTACATTCAATAAAGTAAGTTTTTTTATAACTAATCTATAATTATTTCAAATTTCAAATATAGTCTGATTTGCTAAAAACAAATATTTTCTTTTGCAGGTAATACATATTGCACGTGATTTAGATTTTTATTGGACCGATTTAACAAATAGTAGGAGTAATACTAATTTTTTTGAGAAAAGAGTTCGACAAATATAGAAAATATAGTGGATGGAGTGTTAGAAAGTAGTTTGAAACTACTCTAGAACGTACAAAAGAACTTGACGTCTTTAATATTCTAAAGAGTGACAGAATTCGCAGGGAATATGAAGAAGAAATTAAGCTATATCAAAAATCATGCAAAATGAAGAAAAACATGTCTAACAATAAACTGAATAATACATCTCTTGACCAATTGATAACTTCCATTAATTAATTTACTCCTTAATTCATGGCAATGTAGATTAGATTGGTTTGATGCGTTTGAGTTTGAATTCCAAACTAAAACTATATAACACTAACTATATAAACACTTGTTCATCTATGATATCTTTCACAATTTTCAATCATATTATTAAGAAGGGTTAATACACATATCTGCCCTTGTGTTTTCTCGGAAAAACAGATTTGCCCTTAAATCAAATAAACCCACAAAACTATCCCTGAATTTTCCATAAACCTGCAATTATACCCTAATCTGACGGAGCTGCTAAACGGCGATGACATCAAACCTTCTTATCTCTAGAAAAACTTCAGAAAAGAACAACCAATAAAATTCATCTCTTCACCAATTGATAACTTCCATTAATTTACTCCTTAATTTATGGCAATATAGATTAAATTGGTTTGATGAGTTTGAGTTTGAATTTCAAACTAAAACTTGGTTTGATGAGTTTGAGTTTGAATTTCAAACTAAAACTATAGAGTAAATTACATCAATAGTACCTGAACTTTATCCTAATTTACACTTTGGTATCTAAATTACATTTTGTCCCAAAAATATACCTGAACTAACAATGACCTTACAATTTAGTATATTTTACCGGTCAATAACCGGTCAATGCGGGTTTGATGAGTAAATTACACTAATGGTACATAAACTTTACCCTAATTCACACTTTCGTACCTAAATTTTATTTTGTCCAAAAAATACACTTCAAGTAAAGATGAATCGATAATTTAGTATATTTGACCAGTCGACGTGAGTTTAACCATTTCAAATTAGAAATTTAGACTCATCATACACTCAATTAACATATACAATACTATCCTTTAGCTCTACATATATATTAAAGGGTAGTATTATAAATTTATATTAATTGAGTTTATTATAGGTTCTAATTTTTAATTCAAAATGGTCAAACTCTCGTTGATTGGTCACTAATCAATCAGATGTACTAAATTATCCGGTCACCTTCATTTGAGTTATATTTTTAGGACAAAAAAATCCAGGTACCAAAATGTGAATTAGGAAAAGTTCAGGTACCATTGAATTAATTTATTTAGAAAAACTTGCATTTACCGGTCATTTACTAATAAAATTTACTAAATTGTCAGGTTATCGTTACTTCGGATATATTTTTGGAACAAAATGTAATCTAGGTACCAAAGTGTAAAATATGTAAAGTTCAGGTATTATTGGTGTAATTTACCCTCAAACTGTATAACACTAACTATATAAACACTTGTTCATCCCTGATATCTTTCACAATTTTCAATTATATTATTAAGAAATATATTATGGGAAGCATGAGTTATTTTTTGTATTCTTCACATCTTTGTTTAGTCTCATACATTGTCAGGACTATGATTATCTATTTTTGGTACTGCAATTGGCATCAAGCTTTTGCAAGAATCCAACCAAGCAATGTACTACACCAATTCATGATAATATGTTTACCATACATGAGATTTGATCCATGAAAAACAACAATATTCCAGTAACAGACTGATTCAACCAAGGAGAAAACTTTGCATTCAATGAAGTAAACTTTTTATAACTAGTATTTTTTTTCCCGAATTTCAAATATAGTTCGATTTGCTAAAAACTAATATTTTTTTTTGCAGGTAAAACAAACAGTAGAACTATTACTAATTTTTTGAGAAAAGAATGGGACAAACATGGAAGATGTAGTGTATGGAGTGTTAGAAAGTATTTTGAAACTACTCTAGCACGTACAAAAGAACTTGACGTCTTTAATATTCTCAAGAGTGGCGGAATTCGCAGGGGATATGAAGAAGAAATTAAGCTATACCAAAAAACATGTAAAATGAAGAAAAACATTTCTAACAATAAATTGAATAATTCATCTCTTCACCAATTGATAACTTCCATTAATTTACTCTTTAATTAATGGCAATGTAGATTACATTGGTTTGATGAGTTTGAGTTTGAATTTCAAATTAAAACTATATAACACTAACTATATAAACACTTGTTCATCCATTATATCTTTCACAATTTTCAATCATATTATTAAGAAATATATTAGGGGAAGTATGAGTTTGTTTTTTGTATTATTCATATCTTTGTTTAGTCTCATACATTGCCGGGACTACGATTACCTATTTTTGGTACTGCAGCTGGGCGCCAAGCTTTTGCAAGAATTCAACCAAGCAATGTACTACACCAATTCATGATAATTTGTTTACCATAAATGAGATTTGGTCCATGAAAAACAACAATATTCGAGTAACAGACTCCTTCAACCAGGGAGAGAAGTTTGAATTTCAAATATAGTCCGATTTACTAAAAACTAATATTTTCTTTTCCAGGTAAAACATATTGCACGTGATTTAGATTTTTATTGGCCCGACTTAACAAATAGTAGGACTAATACTAATTTTTTGAGAAAAGAGTGTGGCAAACATAGAAGATGTAGTGGATGCAGTGTTAGAAAATATTTTAAAACTACTCTAGCACGTACAAAAGAACTTGACATCTTTAATATTCTCAAGAGTGGAGGAATTCGCAGGGAATATGAAGTAGAAATTAAGTTATACCAAAAATCATGCAAAATGAAGAAAAACATGTCTAACAATAAATTAAATAATTCATCTTTTCACCAATTGATAACTTCTATTAATTAATTTACTCATTAATTCATGCTAATGTAGATTACATTAGTTTGATTAGTTTGAGTTTGAATTCTAAAGTAAAACTATATAACACTAAATATATAAACACTTGTTCATCCATGATATTTTTCACAATTTTCAATCATATTATTAAGAAATATATTATGGGAAATATGTGTTTGTTTTTTGTATTCTTCATATCTTTGTTTAGTCTCATATATTGTCAGGACTATGATTATCTGTTTTTGGTACTGCAATTGGCACCAAGCTTTTGCAAGAATCCAACCAAGCAATGTACTACACCAATTCATGATAATATGTTTACCATACATGAGATTTAATCCATGAAAAACAACAATATTCCAGTAACAGACTGATTCAACCAATGAGAAAACTTTGCATTCAATAAAGTAAGCTTTTTATAACTACTCTATTTTTATTTCGAATTTCAAATTTAGCCTGATTTGCTAAAAACTAATATTTTCTTTTGCAGGTAAAACATATTGCACGTGATTTAGATTTTTATTGGCCCGATTTAACAAATAGGAGGTTTAATACTAATTTTTTTGAGAATAAAATGTGAGAAACATAGAAAATGTAGTGGATGGAGTGTTAAAAAGTATTTTGAAACTACTCTAGCTAGGGGTGCACGTGGTCGTTTAACCAGTCCATTAAGATTAATTCGGTAGGTTAACCATTTTATCGGTTTTTTTTAAAACACTAACCATACACTAGTCCACTAAATTCGATTAACCACTAATCGGTTAACCAATTATTTCGGTCGGTTAATCTTTTATTTCGGTTTCTAACAATTAGTAAATAAAATAATAATAATAATAAATTTTTTAATTTTTATTGTGAGTGGAACGACGGGTTAATGGCGAGTTGAAGAGATTAACAACATAGAGAGATATGTGTGCATTATGTACGTGTGGACTATGGATTGGACACTGAATTTTTCCCTTACAACAACTCTTTAAAGCATTAAATTACTATGTTTTTTGAACTAGAATTCTTATCATCCGTGCTTTACCAACTAAGCCCTATCCATTTATATTAATTTCACTAATTATCTACTTTATGACAAATTTGATAGTACACAACATTTGTGATGAAATATTCTATTATTGAGTCTTAATCACCGAAAATAATTAGTGTTTCTTATTAAATTTTGCTATTGATCTGTATATTTATTTTAAGTGGGATAAAGTATAATTATATGTATAAATATAAATATAAATAAATATATTTTTATATATTTAATTGAATTCGGTCGGTTTCGGTTAACCGCGGTTTTTAGAATATGAAAACCATAACCGTAACCATTAACCACTATTTTTAAAATTAAAAACCGTACACTAGTCCATCGGTTTAGGTTAACCTTATTTTCGGTTTGGTTTCCGTTTGGTTTTTCGGTTTTACGGATTTTTGTGTGCACCCCTAACTCTAGCACGTACAAAAGCACCTGACGTTTTTAATATTCTAAAGAGTTACAGAATTCGCAGGTAATATGAAAAATAAATTAAGATATACCAAAAATCATGCAAAACTAAAAAAAACATGTCTAACAATAAATTGAATAATACATCTCTTCACCAATTGATAACTTCTATTAATTAATGTACTCCTTAATTCATGGCAATGTAGATTACATTGGTTTAATGTGTTTGAGTTTGAATTCCAAACTAATACTATATAACACTAACTATATAAACACGTGTCCATCTATGATATCTTTCACAATTTTCAATCATATTATTAAAAAAGTAAGCTTTTTATAACTACTCTTTTTTATTTCGAATTTCAAATATAGTTCGATTTGCTAAAAACTAATATTTTCTTTTGCAGGTAAAACATATTACACGTGATTTAAATTTTTATTGGCCTGATTTAACAAATAGGAGGACTAATACTAATATTTTTTGAGAATAAAGTGGGAGAAACATAGAAAATGTAGTGGATGGAGTGTTAAAAAGTATTTTGAAACTACTCTAGCACGTACAAAAGCACTTGACGTCTTTAATATTCTAAAGAGTTACAGAATTCGCAGGTAATATGAAAAAAAAATTAAGCTATACCAAAAATCATGCAAAACGAAAAAAAAACATGTCTAACAATAAATTGAATAATGCATCTCTTCACCAATTGATAACTTCTATTAATTAATTTACTCATTAATTCATTACAATGTAGATTAAATTGGTTTGATGTGTTTGAGTTTGAATTCCAAACTAATACTATATAACACTAACTATATAAACACGTGTTCATCCATTATATCTTTCACAATTTTCAATCATATTATTAAAAAAGTAAGCTTTTTATAACTATTCTTTTTTTATTTGGAATTTCAAATATAGTTCGATTTGCTAAAAACTAATATTTTCTTTGGCAGGTAAAACATATTGTACGTGATTTAGATTTTAATTGGCTAGACTTAACAAATAATAGGACTAATACTAATTTTTTTGAGAAATAAGTGGGACAAACATGGAAGATGTAGTGGATGGAGTGTTAGAAAGTATTTTGAAACTAATCTACAACGTACAAAAGAACTTGACGTCTTTAATATTCTAAAGAGTGGCGGAATTCGCAGGGGATATGAATAAGAAATTACGTTATACCAAAAAACATGCAAAATGAAGAAAAACATGTCTAACAATAAATTGAATAATTCATTTATTCACCAATTGATAACTTCCTTTAATTAATGTACTCCTTAATTCATGACAATGTAGATTACATTGGTTTGATTAATTTGAGTTTGAATTCAAATCTAAAACTATATAACACTAACTATATAAATACTTGTTCATCTATGACATATTTCACAATTTTCAATCATATTATTAAGAAATATATTATAGGAAGTATGTGTTTGTTTTTTGAATTTTTTATATCTTTGTTTAGTCTTATACATTGCCGGGACTACGATTACCTATTTTTGGTACTGCAATGGGCGCCAAGCTTTTGCAAGAATTCAACCAAGCAATGTACTACACCAATTCATGATAATTTGTTTACCATAAATGAGATTTGGTCAATGAAAAAAAACAATATTCCAGTAACAGACTGCTTCAACCAGGGAGAGAAGTTTGAATTCAAAAAAGTAAGCTTTTTATAACTACTCTTTTTTATTTCGAATTTCGAATATAGTCCAATTTACTAAAAACAAATATTTTCTTTTCCAGGTAAAACATATTGCACGTGATTTAGATTTTTATTGGCCCGACTTAACAAATAGTAGGACTAATACTAATTTTTTGAGAAAAGAGTGGGGCAAACATGGAAAATGTAGTAGATGCAGTGTTAGAAAGTATTTTAAAACTACTCTACCACGTACATAAGAACTTGACATCTTTAATATTCTCAAGAGTGGCGGAATTCGCGGGAAATATGAAGAAGAAATTAAGTTATACCAAAAATCATGCAAAATGAAGAAAAACATATCTAACAATAAATTGAATAATTCATCTTTTCACCAATTGATAACTTTTATTAATTAATTTACTTCTTAATTCATGATAATGTAGATTACATTGGTTTGATTAGTTTGAGTTTGAATTCAAAAGTAAAAGTATATAACACTAACTATATAAACACTTGTTCATCAATGATATTTTTCACAATTTTCAATCATATTATTAAGAAATATATTATCGGAAGTTTGTGTTTATTTTTTGTATTCTTCACATCTTTGTTTAGTTATATATATTGTCGGGACTACGATTATCTGTTTTTAGTGTTGCAATTGGCACCAAGCTTTTGTAAGAATCCAACCAAGCAATGTAATACACCATTTCATGATAATATGTTTACCATATATGAGATTTGGTCCATGAAAAACAACAATACCAGTAACAGACTGATTCAACCAAAGAGAAAACTTTACATTCAATAAAGTAAGCTTTTTATAACTACTCTATTTTTATTTCGAATTTCAAATATAGTCTGATTTGCTAAAAACTAAAATTTTATTTTGCAGGTAAAACATATTGTGCGTGATTATTTAGATTTTATTGGCCCGACTTAACAAATAGTAGGACTAATACTAATTTTTTTGAGAAAAGAGTTGGACAAACATAGAAAATGTAGTGGATGGAGTGTTAAAAAGTATTTTGTAACTACTCTAGAACGTACAAAAAAACTTGACGTCTTTAATATTTTAAAAAGTGACAAAATTCGCAGGGAATATGAAAAAAAATTAAGCTATATTAAAAATCATGCAAAATGAAGAAAAACATGTCTAACAATAAATTGAATAATTAATCTCTTTACCAATTGATAACTTCCATTAATTAATTTACTCCTTAATTCATGGCAATGTAGATTACATTGGTTTGATAAGTTTGAGTTTGAATTCCAAACTAAAACTATATAACACTAACTATATAAACACTTGTTCATCCATGATATCTTTCACAATTTTTAATCATATTATTAAGAAATATATTATGGGAAGTATGAGTTTGTTTTTTGAATTCTTCATATCTTTGTTTAGTTTCATATATTGCCGGGACTACGATTATCTATTTTTGGTACTGCAATGGGCGCTAAGCTTTTGCAAGAATTCAACCAAGCAATGTACTACACCAATTCAGGATGATTTTTTACCATACATGGAGATTTGGTTCATGAAAAACAACAATATTCCAGTAAGAGACTGCTTAAACCAAGGAGAGAAGTTTGAATTCAATAAAGTAAGCTTTTTATAACTATTTTTTAATTCGAATTTCTAATATAGTCCGATTTACTAAAAACGAATATTTTCTTTTCCAGGTAAAACATATTGCACGTGATTTAGATTTTTATTGGCCCGACTTAACAAATAATAGGACTAATACTAATGTTTTGAGAAAAGAGTGGGACAAACATGGAAGATGTAGTGGATAGAGTGTTAGAAAGTATTTTAAAACTACTCTAGCACGTACAAAATAACTTGACATCTTTAATATTCTTAAGAGTGGCGAAATTTGCAAGTCATATGAAGAAGAAATTAAGTTATACCAAAAATCATACAAAATGAAGAAAAACATGTCTAACAATAAATTAAATAATTAATCTTTTCACCAATTGATAACTTCTATTAATTAATATACTCATTAATTCATGGTAATGTAGATTACATTGGTTTGATTAGTTTGAGTTGAAATTCAAAAGTAAAAGTATATAACACTAACTATATAAACATTTGTTCATCCATGATATTTTTCACAATTTTCAATCATATTATTAAGAAATATATTATCGGAAGTGTGTGTTTGTTTTTTGTATTCTTCACATCTTTGTTTAGCCTCATATATTGCCGGGACTACTCTAGCACGTATAAAAGCACTTGACGTCTTTAATATTCTAAAGAGTGACAGAATTCGCAGGGATTATGAAGAAGAAATTAAGCTATACCAAAAATCATACAAAATGAAAAAAACATGTCTAACAATAAATTGAATAATATATCTCTTCACCAATTGATAACTTCTATTAATTAATTTACTCCTTAATTCATGGCAATGTAGATTACATTGGTTTAATACGTTTGAGTTTGAATTCCAAACTAAAACTATATAACGCTAACTATATAAACACTTGTTCATCCATGATATCTTTCACAATTTTCAATCATATTATTAAGAAATATATTATGGAAAGTTTGAGTTTGTTTTTTGTATTCTTCACATCTTTGTTTACTCACATACATTGCCAGGACTACGATCTTTGTTTACTCTCATACATTGCCAGGACTACGATTATTTGTATTTGGTACTGAAATGAGCACCAAGCTTTTGCAAGAATCCAACCAAGCAATGTACTACACCAATTCATGATAATATGTTTACCATACATGAGATTTCCATGAAAAACAACAATATTCCAGTAACAGACTGCTTCAACCAAGGAGAAAACTTTGCATTCAATAAAGTAAGCTTTTTTTAAAAACTCTTTTTTTATTTGGAATTTCAAATATAGTCTGATTTGCTAAAAACTAATATTTTCTTTTGTAGGTAAAACATATTGCACGTGATTTAGATTTTTATTGGTCCGACTTAACAAATAGTAGGAATAATACTAATTTTTTGAGAAAAGAGCGGGACAAACATGGAAGATGTAGTGGATGGAGTGTTAGAAAATATTTTAAAACTACTCTAGCACGTACAAAAGAACTTGACGTCTTTAATATTCTCATGAGTGGCGGAATTTGCAGGGGTGGGTTTTACGCCCTAGGTAAGATTGGACATGCAATCGAGCAATTCGGTCATGGTGACGTAGAGGTTGCTTGCAATAGGAATTAGAAGAATCGATATCAGTTACTAGAACTGAGATTTTGCTTAAATTTTATGAAATGTGCGATGCGAGAAGCCTACTCTAAAAATTGTAAGTATGACCTGGATTGCAAACCAATCAAAAGTATTATGTTTCCATATGCCAATTGAGAACATACAGACAATCCCAAAGCAAAATGAATTAAAATAAGGTTGTAAATTTAAATTTAATTAATATAATCTATCCATGTATGTTTTTAGAGAAAGCTCGGAAATGATAAACTTTTTATGAATTTGAGGAGTGTTCTTAAATTGACAAATTAGGCACATCTCCACTTTGTGGAGGTGAGAGGTTTGGGCTTTGATATCCAACCTATTCAATGTCACTTACAAATAAAAGAAACAAAAGGATGTTAGGATGTTATCAGTTGATGTGGGCCATTGCTTTCTTGCATAATATATCAATGAACTCATATTTGAAGCATTACGAGTGACATTAAAACTAGACCTTGCTTTTAATAGGTAGACATTATGATGAATTATCTAAGCTGAATTATGCTGCTGGTGTGTTGTGTGGCACTGTTTTGGCCTCCTTACTCGCTTGTTGCTCGTGCTTGGTTCTTCCTCCGACTTCCCTCGTCCGGACCTGGTCCAAGGGAGAGATGCCCCACATCATACACTCTCTCTTAAAAAGAACTTGACCCCAAGTTGCTTGCCACATATTGATGAGACGTGTTCGTTGTGAACGGACTCAAGCCCTCAAATCAAACCAAGGTGTTGTTCGAGATGAATTCAAGGAGTCCACTCCAAATATTGCTCCTTATTATCAGATGTTTTAGACTCCTTATTATCAGATGAATTATGCTCCCATTCTGATTTTTATAAGTTCAATATTTTTCAATTTTTCTTACTGAATATATAAAAATATCTTTTTTAATTTTATTAAAAAATGCAATTTCAACAGAAATGAAGTAGTCTACGATTCTTAACAAGTTTAATGTTCATTGCCAACTTTTTAATGGCTTAATGATACAGATCGGTTTCGGGACGTGTTAGTTTTAATCGTAAACTAATAAAGATGTTATTCTCTAGTAAACTAGAAGGAGTGAATCCCGGGTTTCATGGACTAAATCCATAGGAATAATAAAATCCCCATTGTTGAAGGTGAAAACCTTAACAAAGCTTCACAAAGAAGTTGATAATTTGATTGATAAAAAGTTTTTTTAAGAACAATTACAAGAAAGAGATGTATTTATATTATCTCAAACCCTAAAACAAAATTACATAAAAAGCTAACTTACATAATTAATTAAAGAGTAAGGTTAGGGGGTAAAATGAGGCAATAATAAGGAGGTGGCATGTGTGTAAATATAAGAGTGGTAGGGTTGTAATTAGGGAGTGTCAAAGGTGTAAATAAGGAGTGACTGGATTGTAAATAAGGAGGAAGTTCCTTAAAGTGAAGGTACGCGGAGCGTGCCTAATTCTACGCGGAGCATAGTTTGGCTGATGAGCTCTTCTCCGGATCAGTACCCATTCTACGCAGAGCGTGCCCAAATCTACGCAGGGCGTATGTTGGCTGCTGAGCTCTTCTCCGGATCAGTACTCATTCTACGCGGAGCGTGCCCAAATCTACGCGGGGCATAGTTTGGCTGATGAACTCTTCTCCGGGTCACCTTCCTTCACGCAGAGCGTACTTTAATCCACGCAGAGCGTGTCTGAGCTGCTGGTGTGTTGTGTGGCACTGTTTTGACCTCCTTACTCGCTTGTTGCTCGTGCTTGGTTCTTCCTCCGACTTCCCTCGTCCGGAGCCGATCCTAGGGAGAGATGCCCCGCATCATACACTCTCTCTTAAAAAGAACTTGACCCCAAGTTGCTTGCCACATATTGATGAGACGTGTTCGTTGTGAACGAACCCAAGCCCTCAAATCAAACCAAGGTGTTGTTCGAGATGAATTCAAGCAGTCCACTCCAAATATTGCTCCTTATTATCAGATGAATTATGCTCCCATTCTGATTTTTATAAGTTCAATATTTTTCAATTTTTCTTACTAAATATATAAAAATATCTTTTTTAATTTTATTAAAAAATGCAATTTTAACAGAAATGAAGTAGTCTACGATTCTTAACAAGTTTAATGTTCATTGCCAACTTTTTAATGGCTTAATGATACAGATCGGTTTCGGAACGTGTTATTTTTAATCGTAAACTAATAAAGATATTCTTCTCTAGTAAACTAGAAGGAGTGAATCCCGGGTTTTATGGACTAAATCCATAGGAATAATAAAATCCCCATTGTTGAAGGTGAAAACCTTAACAAAGCTTCACAAAGAAGTTGATAATTTGATTGATAAAAAGTTTTTTAAGAACAATTACAAGAAAGAGATGTATTTATATTATCTCAAACCCTAAAACAAAATTACATAAAAGGCTAACTTACATAATTAATTAAAGAGTAAGGATAGGGAGTAAAATGGGGCAATAATAAGGAGGTGGCATGGGTGTAAATATAAGAGTGGTAGGGTTGTAATTAGGGAGTGTCAAAGGTGTAAATAAGGAGTGGCTGGATTGTAAATAAGGAGGAAGCTGGAGTAAGGAGCAAGTTCCTTAAAGTGAAGGTACGCGGAGCGTAGTTTGGCTGATGAGCTCTTCTCCGGATCAGTACCCATTCTACGCGGAGCGTGCCCAAATCTACGCAGGGCGTATGTTGGCTGCTGAGCTCTTCTCCGGATCAGTACTCATTCTACGCGGAGCGTGCCCAAATCTACGCGAGGCGTAGTTTGGCTGATGAACTCTTCTCCGGGTCACCTTCCTTCACGCAGAGCGTACTTTAATCCACGCGGAGCGTGTCTGAGCTGCTGGTGTGTTGTGTGGCACTGTTTTGGCCTCCTTACTCGCTTGTTGCTCGTGCTTGGTTCTTTCTCCGACTTCCCTCGTCCGGAGCCGATCCTAGGGAGAGATGCCCCGCATCACTTAATGCATACGACTATAACTAAGTTAAGGCTCAATGTAAAAAATTATAACATAAGGACTCGATGCATAAAAATGAAATAGATCATTTAAGATGTTCTTTTCCTAATAACATAATATGGCTAACCCAATTAACAAATATGTAACAGTAACAGCTGACACTACTCTATCTCTAAAGCAAATAGCCAAATCACAATATTTTTCCTTTCTTTTACTAGTTCAATTTGTATTTACTCATTAAACACTAACCAATAATCGACACATAAACACTATCAAACTAAATCTTCTATATAAATCTCCTCCTTAAAATAATGAAACTTGATTAGATTTAAAAGGACTTGAAACTTAATCGCTAAGCATAGATATGCAATATGAAACCAACTTAAACAAGTAGAATGGAGGTTGAACAATAGCATATGCTTTTCCCACATCAACAAGAACATAGCTTCTCAAACAGACTGAATATTAACACCAAACAAGGAGAATTAACATAAAGATGCACCAATAGTAATATTCATTATAAGAAACCTTCATGGAATGCTTTGTCCAGAAAACATTTTATAACAACCAAAGAAACAATAAAAGCAATTTCACAGTTTGGAAAGTTTTACCTCTTGTTTTGTGGTAACAATAAAATAGTTCGCTTCCTCATCTCACGATTACTTACTGAAGTCTGGTGCAGTTTCTGACTCGAGGAAACTACAGTTTCAGCTAGAACGTGTACATGCTTTTGCTTTTTTTCACATCCGTCTTTGCACTGTAAATTCTCATTCATTTGATTTATTTATCGCTCAACCATCTCCTGATATGACCTCACCTCAAACTTCAGCTTCGACTTTCCTAATTAATTATACAAAGAGTTAACAATGACACAAAGTTAAAAGGGTTAAAAAGAGACAGAGAGATGACCTTGAGAATGCAGTGTAAAAATATAAATGGCACTTATGCCAGTGCAAAGATTACATAGCCAACAAGCGAGGAAGAAGTTATTATTGAAAATAAAGATGATATTCATGATAGTAGCATTCTGAGAAAAGAAGCAACCCTGCTTTAGACAAAATTAACCTGTAACTACATGGATCAAACAACTTTATGAATTTAGTAAAACATTTTTTAGGTATTCATGTTTATTAATTGATTACTCGTTATATTGGTTTTTGGGCAGTGAATCATGGAAGTGACTATTCAATTTCTAGAAGAACTTTTGTTTGTGAACTTGAATAAGGGTCAGGTTAATCCAAGTAAGCCTTAATCTTAAACGAGGGTCAAGTACATAATTTAATTTCCAGCATTGGGTTAACTGCCTCAATAGACTATAAGCTAGGTAATAGAAACTGTAACTGCTAGCAGGTGGGTTGTAAATACCATGCTCTCCGGCTAACACTTAAGCATCTCCCTTGATGCTAGCTAGTACCATTTCCTTGGCTTTTGGGATTAAGTTTAGCACGCTCAGATGAGGTTGAAAAAGATGGTATTCTTTCTTTTGCAGAAGCTTGAAAACTAAAATGTTCCCAAAAAAAATTGAGTAATGTGCATGACTAGAGATATACAGAGCAGTAAAGTTGAGATCCATAGAATTTTGATCAGCCACTTACTTTCTTTGAGATGTAGAGAATATTAATGACACATATTTTTACTCCTGGACCTATGTTAAAAAGAGAAAGAGTAAACTTTCCAGATTCTTACTAGACCCCTTATTAATCCAATGAAAATAATACAATTAACTCATAAACTGGAAGTTGCCATTACAAAATGATCAGAAATTCAAAGCAATAAATATAATGCCACTTAACTAAGAAAAGATGGTGTAAGAACGAAAAATAAGAGCAGGATAGATAAAATAGCATACCACATCATGCTCAAGCAGTTTATTAATCAGCTCTGAGTTTAATCCTGTGACTCAAATGCATTATAAAACTCATAAAGCTTCTCTTTCCAATCTTTTGGATAAAAGTTGAAGACAGGTTCGGAACAAAGAGATACAATAAGATTGAAGAAAATAAGTAACTGAAATCTTTAGAAAGGTTCCAAACAAAGATATACCCCAAAATCAGCCGTGAAAAGAAGCATTCAAGACAAAAACAAAACAGAGAACTGATGAGATTAGGGATTGTAGATTTACCTTAATCGAGAGCCATGCGAGGAAGAGGAAGATCACCGATTGGGAGCCATGGGAGAGGAATTACTCTAACCATTAGTGTAGATGAGAGCCATGAGAGAAGAATTGCAAACCCTAGCACGGAATGACGAGAGAGAAGGTGAATAGCGGAGTGACTGAGACGCACAAGGATGAAAACGTATTCTAAGTGAAATAATTAGGGGGGAGTGAAAAGTGTACAAATTAATGGTAGAAATGTTTTTGTGGGAAGTGTATTTTTCATTCCGTCCCCAATTCTAGGTTCATTAGGATTTCACATTTCACATTTCACATCACTAACAATTCTCAATTACCAATATTTTATTTATAATATGCTTTTTTTTAAAGGATTTCATCGAATTGATTTTGTCAAAAAATTTAAATTTGATTTTTGATTCAAAACATTAGTGTGAATTTGCATCAATACGGACAATGTTATGAAAACCTGACCGGACCGGCCGGTTCGACCGCGAACCGGTCAGGTCTCCGGTCCGATTGTCACTGGTTTTATATACATTCAACAAACCGGACTAACCACTTGAACCGGCCGGTTGAACCGTGAACCGGTCCAGTTAAGCGGTATCACTAACAATTCTCAATTACCAATATTTTATTTATAATATGCTTTTTTTTAAAGGATTTCATCGAATTGATTTTGTCAAAAAATTTAAATTTGATTTTTGATTCAAAACATTAGTGTGAATTTGCATCAATACGGACAATGTTATGAAAACCTGACCGGACCGGCCGGTTCGACCGCGAACCGGTCAGGTCTCCGGTCCGATTGTCACTGGTTTTATATACATTCAACAAACCGGACTAACCACTTGAACCGGCCGGTTGAACCGTGAACCGGTCCAGTTAAGCGGTTTGGTCCGGTTAGTTGTCACACATGTTTAATTAAAAAAAAAATATTATGTTGAAGATGGGATTCGAACTTGGACCATTAGGTAGGATTATATACATCTTACCACTAAGCTACCTTGCAATTTGTAAATAATAACAACACTAAATATTAGACTCATACTTAAAATTTAAATTTTAAAATATTATTTAGTATTTATTTATTTTATATATTTTGATAAATATTATTAAAAACTTAATTGATCTTATTACAAAGTTTATTTAGTATTTAAATTTTCAATATATATATAAAATAAAATTTTAAAATCTTAGTAAATTTATAACTAAAATTAAATTAATATATATTTATTATTTATAAGGTCATTCGGTTCAACCAATCCGGATAAACCGGTTGAACCAATTGACCCTTGACCCAGTTGTTAAGCCGGTTCGACGTTCGGTCCGGTTTTTAAAACATAGGCTATAATTAATGGATTAAGGTGTAAAAATACCCTTAACGTTTTTGGTCTGGAGCAATTTTACCCCTAATGTTTAAAATGGTGCAGTTTTACCCCTTTCGTTGGAAGCCAATATTAATTTTACCTCAACGTTGATAAATTGTGTCAATATGAGAAACTATTATAAAACACATATATTTTTGTTCTTTATTCTGCACAAATTGCATAACAATTCGTTCTAAAAAATGATTTTATATTTTTTATAATTTAATAATGGAATTGGAGATTAATATTTATAAATTCGGTGAATTTTTTAATTTTTATTTTTATTTTTTAACATTCCAACATATGTTTGCGATTTGTTACGCTCGTGTGAAGTATAAATGACAAGATTCGTGACCGAAAAGACAGTTTGATGAATTATTTTTCAAATTGATCCAATTTATCAACGTTAGGGGTAAAATTGCTCATGGCTCAAAATGTTAGAGGTGAAATTGTACAATTTTAGACGTTAGAGGTAAAATTACTCATGACCCAAAACGTTAGGGATATTTTTGCACCATAACCTATAATTAATTAAGAATTTCATGGCCAAAACCCACTTCTAATTTTAGTTCAATTAGGATTACACCCAAAATTAAACTAATAACTTTTTATTTTTTATCTTTAAATTAATTTTAGTTTTCATCCTTATATTTGTATGCTTGAAACCTAGTAAATATATATGCTAGTACAGGTCCCCTTCATCTCTAATAATTGTTGATTCGGAATATCACAAAGGCCAAACAGGGCCCAAATGCCCAAGAAGCAAGGCCCACTAAGCCATCTCAGCTCACTATAAATACCCCCAACATAGGAAAGGGAAAGACACATTCTCACTCACTACACAATCGGGTACCCTCTAAGCTCTTCGATTATTTCCTTTAGTAATCATCTCGATCACCTAACTGTCTTGATCGTCGGAGTGTTCACAGGGACCGCTCCCCGCGCAGAGACGACAACCGAGAGCCAAGAGAACCCCCGAAGGCTGCCCGGATCACTGTAGTACTTTCCCTAATTATTTGGTGCGGTGAGTGTGGACTACAAATGATTTTCAAAGTTTTCAGCAGGATGCAGACACCAACTGAGTCCACTACGACCGGAGTGCCAAACGCTGCAGCCACCAGTTCCATGACTAGCGAAGCACGTCCCATGCTGTCCACCCAATCTCTCCCAGGAACCTAGCTCCGCTGATGGAGGAAGTAGACCCCGAGGAGGAGGAAGCGTACAATACCTCGGAACTCCTCAGCGCCATACGAGGATTTCAAACAACTCAGGCCGTTCACACGGCGGCTCAGATGAAGGTCATGGAGCAGCAAAAAAGCCTGCAGGAGGAGAACGCTAAAATCTGGCAATACCTCAAGGAGGTCGCGACACCACAGCAAACAAGCATGGTTGCGGGCAGATCAGTGGCCCCGGAAGTGCTCATCGACAGGCGACACGAGCCCACCGCGGCTGCACCAGGAGCAAGAGGCGCGACGTCCGGGGGACCAACAGCCACCGGCGACGAAGACCTACTAGAGCAGAAGATCCAGCATTTTTTAGATAAAAGGGCGCTCGGGGGAGTAATGGAGGGAAGCATCACCTCCAGCAAAACTCCATTGGTGTAGAGAATCATCGAAATGAGGTTCCCTCGTGACTGGAAGGCCCCGCGCTTGTCCCAGTATTCGGGAACCGAAGACCCAAATGATCACGTGGCCTCTTTTATGATCACCATCAACCTCTACTCCAAGGACGAGGATATCATGTGCAAGGTTTTCCCCACCACGCTTTCCGCGAGTGCGCAGGAGTGGTATCGAGGTTTGGCCCCTGAGTCCATCGACTCCTTCGACCTCTTAAAGGAACTTTTTCTCTCTAGGTTCACCACGACAGCGAAGGTAAGGAAGATCAGCTCGGATCTCAACGGACTCAAACAGCGGACGACCGAGCCGCTGCGAAATTTCCTCTTCAGGTTTCACCACATGGCCTCTCAGGTCAAAGGCCTCAATCTGGAAGTGGCTCACGATGCCCTCGCAAAGGGCACCTCGTGCGAGCCCCTTAAACAGAAGTGATTTAGGAAGATGCCCTGATCCTTCGAAGAGCTCATGACCATGGCACAGACCTTCCTCCGGTACGATGACAGTGATCGGCCTGCATGGTTTGAGGAATCGAAAAAAGATAAAGCCAGAGGAGACTCCTAGAGAGAAGATAAGGGCAAGCTGACCGGGGATACCCGTGATGGAGGACGGAGCCACATGGAGGCCCCTTTTCCATTCCCTCCGTGAGTAGAGTCGGCAAACTCAGATCGCAGGGGTGACCGGTCCCGCAGAAAGGAGGTGCACTATATCACTCAAAGCCCAGCTTGAAGATACGCACACCTGACCCCGCCAGCGGACAAAGGGAAGACCCGCATTGAAAAGGAATACTACAAATACAATAAGTCCTCCGGACACTCCACGAAGAACTATTATCAACTGCAGAAGGAAGTCGAACGCATCACACAGCAAGGTGCCCCGCCAAGACCCCTTAGGCAAAGAGAGCAAAGCCCGAAGCAGCGTGACTCTGGCCGAGCAGAGGACCCGAAGAGACCGAGGTTCCACGGGGAGATTCATGTCATACGAGAAGGGGCACCGGCGCTCTACCCCCACCCGGAGGCCTCCCGAAAGAGAAAGACAGCCGATCAGACCCTGACACTACAACCACCATTCCGAACCAGCCACTCGGAGGCCCTCGTTGTCACTGTCAACATCGCCAGCTTTAAGGTGCACCGGGTGCTAGTTGACACGGGAAGCTCAGTCAATTTGCTGACCTGGGCAGCGCTGTGCGCCATGAAAAATACCCACACTGCCCTCCGTACATGAACTTTTCCCCTGGTGGGACTGTCCGAGATAGAAGTCCCCGTCAAAGGGATCATCTCTCTCCCCACGATCCTCGGTGATGGCGGTAAAGAGATCGACGACACCGCCGAATGGGTAGTGGTGGACATCCCCTTAGCCTACAATGCTATCATCGGAAGACCTCTACTGGCTAGCCTAAAGGCTATGGTTAACATCTCCGACTTGTGCCTGACCTTACCACATCAAAGCGGCGAGATCACCATCCATGGAGACCGAATTTTGGTAAAGAAACTGCAGTGGCAGGCAACTCAACCTCGAACGGTGCTCTATCTTGAGAACGGTCTGATGGATATGAGGGGGTACAATCCCACTCCGATTGAGCCAGTCGCAGACTTCCCGGTTGGGGAAAGTAAGACACTAAAGATCGGGACTAAGCTGCAGCTCCAGCTGGTCGATGAAATAAAGGCCATCCTCACCGAACACTCAGATGTGTTCGCTTGGTGCACCGAAGACATCACCCGAGCATGCAACTCACAAGTTGAATATCGATCCTTCTGTCGAGCCTCTGAAATAGAAGAAGCGGGTACAAGCAAGGGACAAGCAGGCAGTTGTCAAAGCAGAGATCGAGAAGCTTTTGGCTGTAAAATTTATTCGTGAAGTTCACTATCCGGATTGGCTTTCTAATGTTGTACTTGTAAAGAAAGCCAGCGGGAAGTGCCGCATGTGTGTAGACTTTACCGATGTTAATAAAGCGTGTCCCAAAGATTCTTACCCGCTGCCTAACATAGATCAGCTTCTCGACCGAACTGCAGGACGCAAAATTCTATCCCAGTTTGATGCCATAGCCGGTTTCCAGTAAATACCCCTGGACCCAGCCGACGCTGAAAAACCTCCTTCATAACGCATGAGGGCACATATTGTTATAATGTAATGTCTTTCGGCCTAAAGAATGCAGGAGCCACCTATCAGCGGCTGATAGACAAGATGTTTTCTCACCTCATTGGCAAGACGGTACAAGTATACATCGACGACATGGTCATCTTGAGCACGGAGAAAAGCGATCACCTGCGCGACTTGGCAGAGGTGTTCAAAAATTTTCGAAATTACAACCTCAAATTCAACCCAGAAAAATGCTTCTTCGGAATTCGTTCGGGCAAGTTCCTCGGTTGCGTAGTTTCGGAGAATGGTATTGAACCTAATCCCGCGAAGATCGAGGCAATCTTAGAAATGAAAGCACCGCACAACCTATAGGGCATTCAGAGACTTAATGGGAGGATCATCGCCTTGGGGCGATTCATCTCCTGCTCGGCCCAGCGTTGCCTCCCTTTTTACAAAGCAATAAAAAAGGAGCATCCCTTCAAATGGTCTACGGACTGTCAGGCGGCTTTCAACGCCATTAAAACCTTCCTCGCCACACCACCCCTGCTGTCAGTACCGAAACAGGGCCGAGACATCCAGCTATACTTCACCATAGCCAACGAAACCGTGGCAATGGTTCTCACTCAAGTCGAGGGTACTGAGTTCTATCCAATATATTTCTTAAGCAAGGTGCTCAAGGGAGCAGAAATCTGGTACTC
Organism: Euphorbia lathyris; assembly: GCF_963576675.1. Taxonomy (NCBI): domain Eukaryota; kingdom Viridiplantae; phylum Streptophyta; class Magnoliopsida; order Malpighiales; family Euphorbiaceae; genus Euphorbia; species Euphorbia lathyris. Next base: position 69,428,537 of record NC_088912.1, on the reverse strand, counting down.
TCAGGTTGAAAAGGCTCTGTTCGCCATCACACAAGCATCCGAATGCCTACGGCCATATTTCCAAGCGCATACGGTTGTCGTCAAGACCAATTACCCTCTCAAGAAGGCAGTCCAGAAGCCCGAAGTTTCCGGTCGCATTACCAACTGGTCGGTTCGACTATCGTAGTTTGATGTACGCTTTGAGCCCTGCACTACGATCAAAGCTCAAGTGCTTTCAGATTTCCTCGTCGAGTTTATCGGGTCATCAACCGATGACCTCTCCCAGGATAAAGCTCATAATAGTGACCAGTGGACTATGAGTGTGGATAGGTCTTGTGGCCCGGGGCGGGCAGGCGCAGGCATCGCCATTTAGGGACCTAACGAGCTCCGCCTCCGATACGCCATCCGACTTGATTTTCCAACCACAAACAACCAAGCAGAGTATGAGGCCCTGATCGTGGCCCTTCGACTAGCCAATATAATGGTAACAGGGCATCTAACAATGTACTTAGACTCCAAGCTCATCGTCAGCCACGTCAGTGGCACCTACAGAGCAAAGGACCCAACGATGTGTCGTTACTTGGAGCTCGCCAAGTCCCTGCTCGAGGATCTCAATAGCAAGGGAGTTACATTCACCCTACAGCTCGTTCCACGAGAAGAAAATGAAGAGGCAGACGGCATCGCTGCCCTCGCAGTGGGAGAACAGTCTAGTGATCCACATACACTTATAGAAACCGTCGCTGCCCCAACAATCAGCACACAATGTTCCTTACATATCGACACATCCGACGCAGCAACAAACGGATGGAAGAGTCATATAATCAGATATCTAGAGGATGGAGCCTTGCCGGAAGATAGGACTCAAGCATCCCTCGTGGTTCGATGATCCTGGAGGTACGCAATGCATGAAGGCATCCTGTATCGGAAGTCGTCCAGCCAGCCTTGGTTGCATTGCATATCCGAGGAAGAAGGAGATCACTGTCTAAAAGAAATACACCAGGGAGTCTGTAGCTCACATCAGGGTGCTTGATCCATTGCGAAAAGGCCCGACTTCAGGGACTTTACTGGCAGACCATGGACTCAGACGTGGCCCGAATAGTGCGCAAATGCCATGCATGTCAAATACACGCAAATACCCATCATGCGCCGGCGGCTCCTTTCAAGGGAATCATCACACCCTGGCCTTTCGCCGTATGGGGGGTTGATCTGCTCGGCCCCTTCCCGTTAGCCTTAGCACAGAAGCATTTCGTTATAGTCGCAGTCGATCACTTCACAAAATAGATTGAGGCAGAAGCCATCGCAAAGATAACCGCCGACAATGTCATAAGCTTCCTCAAACGAACGATATTATACCGCTTCGGAGTACCTCATTCTTTCATCACAAATAACAGAAGACAATTTGATTGCGTTCAGTTCGGCGACTTCTGCTCCGAATGGGGCATCAAGGGGCGCTACACATCGGTTGCACACCCTCAGAGTAACAGACTCACTGAAGTCAACAACCGAATGATTCTGCGAGGAATAAAAGCACGCCTTTTTGACAAAGGGCAAGCATGGCCCGACCATATCCCAGCGGTGTTATTGTCGTATCGCACAACCCCGCACTCCAGCATGGGGCGAACTCCTTTCTTCCTAACCTATGGAGCGGAAGCAATGGCACCCTCCGAAGTCATCCTTCGATCTCCTCACCAGATCATTTACGAGAAGGCCAGTAATGATGAGGAACTTACTGAGGCCGGCGAGCGACTGGAGGAGGAACGCCTTAATGCCTTGCTCCATATCACGGCCCACAAGCAAAACTTGGCATGGTACCACAACAAACGGGTGCAACCCCGTACGTTCCAAGTAGGGGACCTTGTGCTCCGAGATGCGGTTACCGCTCAATCCCCGCTTGCCAAAGGAAAGATAGGACAGATGTGGGAAGGACCCTACAAGGTTGACACAGTCCTACACAACGGGGCCTATAGAATCGCCTCCTTAGACGGGCTGGTTTTCGACAATAGTTGGAACATCCAAACATTGAAGAAGTATTATCAATAGCTCATGTAACCTATCAATGACGAATCAAATCCAATGTTTATTTAACAAGATCAAACGTTATTCAAAGGTTTCTCGAGCATCTCGAACGTCTCTTAGCAATTGCTTAAACAACCCCATGTTGTTACCGATTGAGCAAATCGCGAGCTACCCGATGAGGTCCTCGCTCAATCACACTAAACGTTATTCAAAGGTTTCTCGAGCATCTCAAACGCCTCTTAGCAATCACTTAAACAACCCCATGTTGTTACCGATTGAGCAAATCGCGAGCTACCCGATGAGGTCCTCGCTCAATCACACTAAACGTTATTCAAAGGTTTCTCGAGCATCTCGAATGCCTCTTAGCAATCGCTTAAACAACCCCATGTTGTTACCGATTGAGCAAATTGCGAGCTACCCAATGAGGTCCTCGCTCAATCACAGTAAACGTTATTCAAAGGTTTCTCGAGCATCTCAAACGCCTCTTAGCAATCACTTAAACAACCCCATGTTGTTACCGATTGAGAAAATCACGAGCTACCCGATGAGGTCCTCGCTCAATCACACTAAAAATTATTCAAAGGTTTCTCAAGCATCTCGAATGCCTCTTAGCAAACGCCTAAACGACCCCATATTGTTACCGATTGACCAAAACACGAGCTACCCGATGAGGTCCTCGCTGGTATAACCCATTAAACAAAAATACAAATTTCGAAGCTGGGAAAAGCATCAGAGAATTCATCGAAAAAAAGTCATACATTGAACATACATCAAAAGCACATATCCAGTACAGAACTCTAAAAGCATCAATAGAGAACCACTCGATACCAAAATCTACTAAGCTAAGACATTAGCACGGTCAGGGTTAGGGATAGCTTCATCATCCATTAAATCTTGATGCACTGCTCGCCAATCCACACACTCATCAGTGTTATGCCCATTTTGCCTATGATACAAGCACGCCTTGCCAATATGAGTCACGCGATGATTTGGGTTCGCCAGGACAGGCCCGAGATAACCCTGCCTGGCAAACTCAAGAAAAACCACGCTACAAGGCTTCAGAGGGTCAACAAACGTCGGGCCATACGAGCGAGACGGTGAGGCATGACGTCCCACTCATCGGTACTCAGATTTAGGAGGAAGGTTTTGTCACCCTTTCCAGTTCATCGGCAAGAAGCCTCTTAATCCATGAAGGATGCGAGTTCAACACAGGCACGACCGTCTCATCAGGGTTAAGAAAGCCAATACCATCTTGCGACCAAATCTTTTTCTCAGTCGAAGAAAACGCACTAACCGCTACTTCGCAAGAATCCATCACCGACCCAGTATACGGAGCAGAACTCTCACTCACCGTATTTCTTTTTTGCGAGTTAGCACCTCATTTCATCCACACCGGGGAGGCATACCGGGCTTTTCGCTCCCCGTCATGATCCCTAGTCGGTGAAAAATACACATAGGGATGTGGAATCGCTGATATCACCTTTTGCACCTCAAGCACCCTGGCAAGATCGACAATATCCCGAAGAGACATTACGAAAGAAGAACAAATCGAAAAGCGACGAAGAAAGAATCCTAGCAAAGAAAAGCAACCCAAAATAAACACAAAATCGGCTGCTATTTATAGCCCAGGAAGACAAGACATGAAAGATAGTTCAGTGAAAGTAAACATCAGATCAATTGCAGAAATTATAATGATAGAATTCAGAGAACCATTCCGAAAGATCTTCCAAAATCCAAAAAGTACGATTACATCATTACAAAAGAAAACAAATAAAGGATAAGCTATCTTGGCCTATTTCTTCTTCTTAAAACACCAACAAAATTCGACAGCTTTCGCCTGGGCCTCCTTGTCAAAAACATCCGGAGAGAATACAACCTCTAGAGGGATAGCATATCCGGCAGTGTGAGCAGCAGCGATCAGCATCATCCGGTCCATCTTAACAAGTTTCTCTTCGCGCTGCCTCGCAAAAGCACGAAGGTCATCAGCCTCTTTTCGAGCTACCATGAGGTCCCGACGAAGTCTCTCGTTCTCCGTCTGTGCGCTCATCTTTTCTTCAGCTAGCGCGGCAAGCTGACGGGTCTTGTCTAGTAAAGTCTCTTTCACGCGACGAGTCCAGAGCATCGCCGCCCTTAACAGCATCTTACGACAACGCAGCTCTTCGGCATCGCGCGACGATGCCTGCAGCAGCTCGGAATTTTTCTTCTTCTCCCCCGCCAGCTGATCGGACAAACTGACAATCTTGGCTTCATGATGCTCCAGCAACTCGCCAGCACTAACCAATTTCACAATCTTGGCTGCATAACAATTCATTCTAAAAATGATTTTATATTTTTTATAATTTAATAATAGAATTGGAGATTAATATTTATAAATTCGGTGAATTTTTTAATTTTTTTTTTAATTTTTTTAACATTCCAACATATGTTTGCGATTTGTTACGCTCGTGTGAAGTATAAATGACAAGATTCATGACCGAAAAGACAGTTTAATGAATTATTTTCAAATTGATCCAATTTATCAACGTTAGGGGTAAAATTGCTCATGGCCCAAAATGTTAGAGGTAAAATTGTACAATTTTAGACGTTAGAGGTAAAATTGCTCCTGACCCAAAACGTTAGGGGTATTTTTGCAACATAACCTATAATTAATTAAGAATTTCATGGCCAAAACCCACTTCTAATTTTAGTTCAATTAGGATTACACCCAAAATTAAACTAATAACTTTTTATTTTTTTTATCTTTAAATTAATTTTAGTTTTTATCCTTATATTTGTATACTTGAAACCTAGTAAATATATATGCTAGTACAGGTCCCCTTCATCTCTAATAATTGTTAAAAAAACAAAAATCTACTTGCTTTTTTTTCATGAGATCTATCTAACCATTCAACCAAAAGGAACCTAATTTTAAGACTATATTAATTAATAAGACATATTTTTTTTATAGAAATTGGGACGAGGCCGAATTTGGACGGGGAGAGCACCCATGGTCCAAGAACTGTCAAACCCGCGATATATTAATAAAAGAAAAAATTGGGTGTCTGAACAAGAGAAGGGGAAGGAGAACCAACAAAAATAAGGGGGAGGAGAAAAGTTTAGGAAAAGTCAAGAAAAACGCAGGTGTGAAATACTACAAATGTCATCATTGATAAACCTGTGGCAAAAAGTATGAGCTGAATTCCATCAATTGATCACTGAGGAAAAGACTTTGAGGAGACATTTTCTCCTGTTGTGAGATTTACTTCCATAAGGCTCATACTCGCAATTGTGGCAAGTTTGGACATGTAGCTACATCAAATGGATGTTAAGACTGCCTTTCTCAATAGAGAATTAGAAAACGAAATTTACATGCAACAACATGTAGGTTTCATTCAAGAAGGCTGCAAACAAAAAGTTTGCAAATTGATCAAATCGATCTATGGTCTCAAGCAGTCTTTAAGGCAACGGTACCTTCATTTTCATGATGAGATGATATTAAACGACTTTAATCAAATTGAAGAAGATCATTATGTCTATACCAAGCGCTCTGGAAATAAGTTTATCATTCTATCATTATATGTTGATGATATCCTAATTGCAGGTAATGATATGACTTTTGTAAATCAAACCAAAGCTTGGTTAAGTTCAAGTTTTGAGATGAAAGATATGGGAGAAGCATCATACAGTATATCCTTGGGGTCAAGATCACAAAGGATCGCTAAAAAAAACTGTTGGTCTTGTCTTAAGAGACTTACATCAACAAAGTTCTTGAGTAATTTAATATGCAAGATTGTAAACCCATAGATAGCCCGATGAGCAAAGATCATCTTTTGAGCTCCAAGATGTGCCCCAAAACACAACAAGAAATCCAGAAAATGGAAAAATGTTCCTTATGCTAATGTGGTTGGTAACCTTATGTATGCAGTGTTATGCACTAGGCTTGATATCTGTCATGCTGTTGGGATGGTAATAAGATATCAATCCAACCAGGTCAAGCTCATTAGTCTGCAATAAGGAGGATACTTAGATATCTCAAAGCAATAACAGACTACTCTATGTGTTACCAAGGGAAGAATCTTCTACTTAAATGATACACAGATGCATACTGGGTAGGATACTCGGATGAAAGAAAATCCACTTTCAGCTACGTCTTTTTACTCAGAAATGGGGAAATTTCCTAGAGTAGTAAGAAACATACATGTATAACATTATAAACCATGTAATCTGAGTACGTGTCTTACTCATCCATAGCCCAAGAGGCCGTTTGGTTGGATAGATTCATGGATCACCTAAACGTTGTTACAACAAGCTATCTAGTAATAATTAGCAGTGATAGCCAATCTGCTATTGATTTTTCTAAGGATCAAAGATTTCATAGTAAAGCAAAGTATATTGAGATTAAGTATCATTTTGTTAGAGATTTAGTTGCACATAAAGAAGTCTGTATGAAATATGTTTCGACTCATGACATGGTTGCTGACCCTATAACGAAACCTAGCAAGAGAGATGTTTTTGTAAAACATATTTCTATTACATGTAACTTTTGTAACATGTGTTTCAATTCAATAAAGTATCTTTTTGGATCACCTATAATACACGTATATGTAAATATTGCATGTTAATGTTTATAATTTAGCATGTCAAACAGAGAAGCGACTCCCTCATATGAGCGCTTACCCTCATTTTGTTAATCGTGGTGACAAAGATAAGGATGGGGCGAATTTTTGAGTAAACAATAACTTACTCAATAATTGACATCGTCTTGCAGTAACAGTGGATCTAGGTTCATTAGCTTGCAGGATAGAAATATACATACAAATGGATAAATATGTATATAAAAAAGATTATTTATAATCTGAAATTTCAATCAGAGTTGCTCTAATGAAATCTTTTGTCTTGGATAGTCGGATGTAGTCCTATAATTTTTTTGGTGACAAAATGTAGTCCTATAATGAGAGAGACTAAGGTTAGATGGTATGTCACATCAAAATTGAAACATTTGTATGGTGTTGTTTTAAGCATAGACATGTGATTTCTTCATATGGAAGGATTTGAACACCATAACACATGTTTTTCCTACCATGTGTGCTTTGTGACCAAAAGATGGAAGGACAATCTAACTTTTTCCTAGCATGAGACTCTTTAAGTGAAAAATATGTTTTTTCTCGAAACGTTATCCTTGATATCCTTAACTAGTTTAAAAAGTGTAATTCATTTTGGCTACTTTGGAAGGATGCCCTCAAGAGCTAGGTACTAATTCAGCTCGGACAGGGACCAACTGGGCAAGTAAAATGAGTTATTATGGAAAGAACATAGTAAGTGGGAAAGGCTTTATCAAGTTCACATCTCATAGTTCTATATTTTGCAAATCCGGAAAGTTGTGCATATACGCACGCTTGTGAATATAGATGAACTGTTGAGATAATGACAATTATAGTGGACGTGATATGAAGTTTAGGATAAAGTATACTATTTCTTAATTACACACGTAATTCAAGAGGTTGTATATCTCCAATGAGTATACAACGTTTGAGTTCTTGATTGTATATCGATCGCACAAACTATTAGCGAGTATGAACAAGACAAAGTGATGGAATATGTTTTCGTTACGTGCGAGTGGGAGATGTAGGAATAAATGGAGTAAACGGGCCTTGGCCCATTTACCGATCCATTTATGGCTCGGTCATAACCTAGTCAGTTTAGGATTAGAGTTAGGGTTAAAGGTTTAATCTAGCTATAAATAGATAGATAAGGAGGCTAAACCCTAAGACATTACACAATAGAAAACACAAAAGAGAGACTACTACTACTCTCTCTCTCTCCAAAACCGTCGCCCCTCCCTCTCTTGGTTCTCTTCACGTTCTTAGTTCGTGGAACAACGGAGATTACTCCTTCGGTATGGTAATCTCCTAGATCGGTGATGCGGAGCCAAAGTCAATTACTTCCACTGCTATTCAATAGATCTGCGCTATAAGAGGCAAGCCCAAATCTGTTGATTTACTTATTATTAGATCCAGGTTCATCACCCGTCCCTTAGAGGTCAATGATAGTTTTGTCGGGGTTTAGTGTCCTATAGACAATTGTTGCAGGATACAAACTTAATGTAAATGAATTGTTCTTTATATCATTTGTTTTAATGAGATATATGTTTTATAACTATATAAAGGCAATCCCTTTTAAGCACTAAATAAAGTCTAATAAAAGGAAATCCGTAAGTTTGTTTAAAGTGATTATAAAGTGTTCATACAAGCATGAAGTGAGACAAAACTTTATAATAAACTAATAAACTTAAAACCACCCCAAGTCAAGTGATATGTTTAGGATTGATATATCACTGTTGAGACTTGTATGTAACAATGTCTTCTGTCCGACAGAAAGCTGATCTCACAAGCTTCATATATATAGATATCTGGACAGTTACATAGATCCGATGAAACGTCGTTCATTAGGATTGGGGATCCGATTTGAGATAACAGGATGGGTAGATTCATCCTTGTCACCTGTTCACCTCATTGGTATTAATAGGTATAACTAATCCTCAGACTCAAAGGAATGTTAATTGGTCATCCTGAATTACTGAATATGAGACTTTGATCCTGCGGTCCCACGATCCTTAACAGAGATGACTCTGGGATGTGAACTTTCAAAGGTTGGGTGTCACAAGAGGTAATGTTAGGGTAGTTATACATTGGATTGAGCATTTATCACTCCCGATTAATGGGAGATACATCCAAGGATCGCTTGTGGAAGACTCGACTCTAAATCCTTGCAAGGTGATAGCTTATGAGTAAGAAATACAGATTTCACTTAACCTATCTATTTGAGTTGACTCGGCCTATACAAGTAAAATGAACGTCTCGCTATATGTGACTTGACATCACCCATAGTCATAAGATTCAGTTCAAGGATGTAGTTGATAAAGGATCAAATTATACTGTAACTAATACGGAAGGGTTAACGGCAGAATCAACCTGTCTTCTTAACGGACTCTGGGGGAATGATTGCAGACTTGCCAATAACATACTCAGTACATCATTCCGTTATGCAAGGATTAAATATAATTCTTGAAGAAATTAATTTAATAGTTGCATACGGCCAGAAGTAGTAAGAACCTAATGGATCACACATAAGACTTGGAACCAAAAGAGAGATGGATGTCATTAATAGATGGAAGCCCAAATGAGCCCAGTAAGGCCCATTTAATTAGGGGAGGCCGAAATTTATATATAATAAATTAGAGAATTATTTTAATTCCATTAATCCTAATTTGATTAGGTTTGTGAATTAAATTAATTAAAAGATAATTAAGTTAGGAGTTTTAATTAGATTAATATACTCCTATTATTATCCAATTAGGTTATTTATTATTATCCTAGATATATTAGATATATTATAAGATAAAAATTGGGAATCCTATTCCGAATTGAATTCCTATTAAGTAACCTATTCCTATCTAGCTAGGGTTTAGATACAAGTTATTATATATACCCCCCTAATAAGTGAATTTCGACTAAGCCCTAACCCTCCCCTCTATGTGATTTTCGAAACCTACATTAGAGAGAGAAAGTGAATTTGCATCCCCTAGTTCGTGGACAAGAATTCATACGGCTTCCGTCGATTGATTAATTTCATTCATCTCCTTTTCTCTTTGATCTTGTGTTGGTTAATTAGAGGCAATCTATTTTGGTTGCATCTCATAAGGGTTGATTCTAACTTAACCTCACCGTGTTATACTTCGTGCTTGGGAACTCGGAGAAGAATTGTGGGCGCTTCTTTAACAACGGTAGATTGTTCTTCAAAAGGTATTCATTCTTATCCCTCTTTATATGAAATAACGATTAACGGATCCTATGGTTAAAAGGAAGTAGGCTAAAAATTTTATATTTCCGCTGCTATACCTTAGCCTTAATTTCCTTCAGTGGTATCAGAGCCATCGTTAAATCCGTTATTTCATATATGAAAATTTAGAAGTTTTTCAATAGGATTGAATAAATATTTATGGTTAGGATTAATTAACAAATAGTTTGATTAATTAATTCTAAAGATAAATAAATTTTAGTTAATTGTTAATTAAAACAGATTATGCGTATGTTCCTAATTATTTCGGTTGATAATCATTATAACAAAATCTATTAGTTTTATAGTTAGGTTAATAAAATTAGTTTTATTAATTCTAAAAGATAAAACGGAAATCTATTGTAGCTTTTCCTATTTCTGAAAATCGTTTTTAAAACCGTTTTAAAATCTGATATATATATATATATGTTTTTTTAAAAAATAAATAAATAAATACGACAGCGGCTCGGGTCGCGCCTCACGGCGCGACCAACCGCTGTCGCGCAGCTGCTGCCTCGCGGCAGCCGCAGGGCTGCTGCCTCGGGCCCCCGGCCCGAATCCCACTTGATTTTAATTGTTAAAATCGGCTTGAAAACAATTTGTATATATATATATATGTTTCAGAAATTAATAGTTTTCTGTTTTGATTATCGAATGAAAATTCGTTTAAAAGTTTGTTTTTACCAAGTTGTAAATCAAAGTGTTAAATGAATTGAAATCAAAATAATTGGGACATGCATAATCGACATTTTATATGGTTATACTAATCTAAGGATTAATATAAAGATACAAAACGATTAGAAGTAAAATTGGATGAAAGTTAATTTGACGAGTTAATGTGATTAACCTAAATATTACATAAGCCGGTTATGTAATCAACCAATTAAATTTATTTAAGTGAGTCTATGCATGTTTGGAGTTATGGACATATTTGGACCCTCTTTTAGTCTTTTGGTATTTTTGAAATAGGGCCTGCGCGTCCTGCCTTTCTACTATCTATTGTAATTTCTCCTCTCATCCGATTCCCTTCAATTCAATTGAAGTTTTCTTATAGTAGTATAGAAATTAATATGTAATTTCAAGGCGCCATGGAGAAGACGGAGGACCTAAAGAGAAATATGTAATAGTTAGTATTTCCTTAGGTTTGCCCTTTTATTCCGTCTCTGGCTCGACGGAATAATTTAGATGATATGTCCATAATGCCAATGTATGTGTCTGAAGTATGCTAAAGCAAATCAAGACTAAGTTAGATTATGAGACCTAAAATAAAATCCCTCATTAAAAAGTTAAGTAAATAAGCAAGTTATTAAAATCGGTTGCCCCTCCCTAATATTATAATTCAGCCGGCAGTACTGGGGGCCTTTGGGTTGTTGAGTAAACTCAAGCTCGGGGTCTTATGGTAACACCTGAATTATCGAAAATCGTTCTTTCATGAATATGGGGTAATACTTAAATTAGATTATGATAATTGGATGAGTAAACTCATGTTGTCATAAACTAATGGGCAAGATGGTTGGGATTAATATGAATAGCATATTAGTTACTAATATGGTTAGTAACCCAATAACCTAGGAATCACATTAGAGATGTGATTGATCATATGAATCTACCTAATGAATGAGACTAGCTTGTTGAGTAAACTCAAGGCGAAATCTCAGGAGTTAGGATCCTAACTCACTAAAGGATTTGTGAAATTCTTCGAATTAATATGGAGGGCTATTAATTTGGCAAAATAGTGGGAGCAATCTAAAATAAACTAAAAGTCCTATAATTTTAGATTGTTATACTTTAAAGCAAATGAATGACATACGTTTACTCTTTCTCACTCTCAGTTTGATTAAACACTCTTAAAATCATGACTAACACCAATCTGCAAAATACATTTACCGATAACAAGTTGAATAGTTCAAACTTCACCGACTGGTATCGCAACCTCAAAATTGTTTTGAAGTTCGATAAAATAGGGTATGTATTTGATACATCGATACCCCCTATCCCTGAGATGATGCTCCCATCGAGGAAATCGATGCTTACCAGAAGCACAAGGCTGATAACGATCATGCTGGATGCATCATACTTGCATGGATGACATCAGAATTAAAAAGGCAACTATGTCTGTTCCATCATCGTGCACCTAAAGGAACTGTTTGGGAAACAGACCAGGTGCGAACGCTACGAGATATCCAAGTTGCTATATCATTGCAAGATGCAAGAGGGCACATCTGTAATGACACATTGTGTCAAGATGATTGGCTACATTACCAAACTTTCTAGGATTGGATTCGTGATGGATAACGAACTAAGTGTAGACTTAATTCTTCAATCCCTCCCAAAGAGTTATTCATAGTTCTTCATGAACTATCAGATGAATGACTTGCAAACCTCTCTTGAAGAGCTTGCAAATATGCTCAAGTCAGTTGAGCCCAACATTCAGAAAGACAAGGCTATACCGGCTCTTGTCATAGAGGGATCAAAGAAGAGGAAAGGGAATTCTCCCAATCCTAAACATCCCAAGAAAGGTAAGAAAGCCATGCCCACTAAAGTTAAGGGAAAGGAAGTGAAGAAGCCCAAAAGAAAGTGCCACTATTATGGTGACGTGGGGCATTGGAAGAGAAATTGTTCTTTGTACCGAGCTACCCTCCAGAAGGGAAAAGCCGGTACTCCAACATATGGTATGTTCTATAAAGAACAAACATTGCAATTTTTATAGAGATTCGATTTTCTATTTCTCAGGAATATCACAAAATGGGATTTATGTGTTGATTTATGTTTTCGCAATTGATACCAAAAGACATAAGCTAGATAATTCAACTTACTTGTGGCATTGTCATATAAACAAGAGACGCATGCTAAAGCTACATTCAGATGGGCTTATAGATCCAATTGATTCCGAATCATTGGAAACATGCGAATCATGTTTAAAAGGTAAAATGACAAAGACACCCTTTAGCAATAAAGGTGAGAGTGTATCAGACACACTAGGACTCATTCATTCAGATGTATGCGGTCCTATGTCGGTCCGAGCAAGAGGAGGATTCAGATACTTCATAAGCTTCATAGATGACCATACTCGATATGGTTACATCTACTTGATGAGGCATAAATCAGAAGCTTTTGACAAGTTCAAATGCTTCAAGAATGAAGTGGAAAATCAATTAGGAAAGAAAATAAAGACGCTTCGATCCGATCGAGGTGGCGAATATCTTTCTGATGATTTTCTGAATTATCTAACTGAATGTGGGATATGCTCATAATGGACACCTCCCTATACACCACAACACAATGGTGTATCCGAGAGGAGAAACCGTACCCTATTAGATATGGTACGATCCATGATGAGCATGGCCTTACTTCCAAAGACGTTCTGAGGCTATGCCTTAGAAACTGCCCTCTTCACCCTAAACCGAGTACCAACTAAATCCGCTAGTTCCACACCATATGAATTGTTCGTTGGTAGGAAACCCGTGTTCTCATTCATGAGAATATGGGGTTGTTCAGCGTTTGTCAAACGCATTGCGTCCGACAAACTAGATTTGAAATCTGATAAATGTTTCTTCATTGGATACCCTAAGGAAACTATGGGATATTACTTCTATCATCCAGATGATCAGAAAGTAATCGTATCCAAGCACGCAACCTTCTTAGAGAAAGAGTTTCTCGAAGAAACACAAAAGGGAAGCATAATTGAACTCGATGAAGTTCAAGAAGAAGAAACACCGACTGAAACAACAGAGGCGGTTGAGGTACCCGAAGAAGTCCCATTAGATGAGACTCTAGTGGCACCTATTCGTAGATCACGAAGAGTTCGTGAACTCCCAGTTAGATATGGTTTTCTAGTGGGAGATGATAACGAGGTTCCCGTGTTAGACGACGAACCCGAAAACTACGAAGAGGCTCTTACTAGTCCAGATTCTAAAGCATGGCTTGAGGCCATGGATTCTGAAATGGATTCCATGTATACTAACCAAGTGTGGACTTTGGTTGATCCACCCGAAGGGATAATTCCCATTGGGTGCAGGTGGATCTTCAAAAAGAAGACTGACATGGATGGAAAGGTTAGCACCTATAAGGCTAGGCTGGTAGCGAAAGGATATCGTCAGAAACAAGGTGTTGATTATGACGAAACCTTCTCTCCTGTTGCTATGTCCAAATCAATCAGAATCATGCTTGCTATTGCCGCTTACTACGATTATGAGATTTGGCAAATGGATGTGAAAACAGCTTTCCTGAACGGAAACCTGCTTGAGGATGTATATATGATGCAACCTGAAGGTTTCATATCGAAGGATGCAAATAAAGTTTGCAAACTTCAGAGATCCATTTATGGACTCAAGCAAGCATCTAGAAGCTGGAACAAGCGTTTTGACGAAACCATAAAACAATTTGGTTTCGAACAAAATTGCGAAGAAGCTTGCATTTACAAGAAAGCAAGTGGGAGCTCTATAGCATTTCTCATACTATATGTGGATGATATACTGTTAATGGGAAATGACATGGCTCTATTACAGTCGGTAAAAGTATGGTTATCAGGTAACTTCTCAATGAAAGACCTTGGTGAAGCAGCTTATATACTTGGTATAAAGATCTATAGAGATAGATCGAGAAGACTGCTTGGTCTTTCACAGGCTACATACATTGAAAAGGTGCTAAATCGGTTTAGCATGCTTGAATCGAAACGAGGTAACTTACCCATGCTACATGGAGTAAAGTTAAACAATCATCAATGTCCTAAAACTGATGATGACAAATGACGCATGGCTGTAGTCTCGTACGCCAGCGCGATCGGTTCAATTATGTATGCTATGCTATGCACTAGACCTGACGTAGCATTCGCGTTATTTGTAACGAGTCGTTACCAAGGGAATCCGGGAGACGAGCATTAGATTGCCATCAAGAACATTCTTAAGTACTTGAGAAGGACTAAAGATATGTTCCTAGTGTACGGAGAAGGAGATCTGAAAATTGAAGGATTTTCAGACGCTAGTCATCTCACAGATGAGAATGATTTTAAATCCCAATCAGGATACCTGTTTATCTTGAATGGGGGCGCGGTCAGTTGGAAAAGTTCCAAGCAGGGAAGCGTAGCTTTCTCTACGACCGAGTCAGAGTACATCGCTCCTGCGGAAGCAGCAAAGGAAGCAGTTTGGATTAGAAAGTTCATTACAGAACTAGGTGTGGTGCCTGACATTGTCAATCCTATTACTCTGTACTGTGATAACAATGGAGCCATTGCGCAAGCAAAGGAACCACGGTCTCATAATGCATCCAAGCACTACCTAAAGCGATACCACATCATAAGAGAGATTGTGGCTAGAGGAGATGTGAGAATAGAAAGAGTACCTACAGAGGACAACGTTGCAGATCCGTTGACAAAGCCTTTAACCCAGAAAGTACATGATCGTCATTTAACTTCTACTAGGATAAGTTTTAGAAACAATTTGCTTTAGTCCAAGTGGGAGTATGTTGGGGTTTAGTGTCCTATAGACAATTGTTGCAGGATACAAACTTAATGTAAATGAATTGTTCTTTATATCATTTGTTTTAATGAGATATATGTTTTATAACTATATAAAGGCAATCCCTTTTAAGCACTAAATAAAGTCTAATAAAAGGAAATCCGTAAGTTTGTTTAAAGTGATTATAAAGTGTTCATACAAGCATGAAGTGAGACAAAACTTTATAATAAACTAATAAACTTAAAACCACCCCAAGTCAAGTGATATGTTTAGGATTGATATATCACTGTTGAGACTTGTATGTAACAATGTCTTCTGTCCGACAGAAAGCTGATCTCACAAGCTTCATATATATAGATATCTGGACAGTTACATAGATCCGATGAAACATCGTTCATTAGGATTGGGGATCCGATTTGAGATAACAGGATGGGTAGATTCATCTTTGTCACCTATTCATCTCATTGGTATTAATAGGTATAACTAATCCTCAGACTCAAAGGAATGTTAATTGGTCATCCTGAATTACTGAATGTGAGACTTTGATCCTGCGGTCCTACGATCCTTAACAGAGATGACTCTGGGGTGTGAACTGCAAAAGTTAGGTGTCACAGGAGGTAATGTCAGGGTAGTTATACATTGGATTGAGCATTTATCACTCCCGATTAATGAGAGATACATCCAAGGATCGCTTGTGGAAGACTCGACTCTAAATCCTTGCAAGGTGATAGCTTAAGAGTAAGAAATACAGATTTCACTTAACCTATCTATTTGAGTTGACTCGGCCTATACAAGTAAAATGAACGTCTCGCTATATGTGACTTGACATCACCCATAGTCATAATATTCAGTTCAAGGATGTAGTTGATAAAGGATCGAATTATACTGTAACTAATACGGAAGGGTTAACGACAGAATCAACCTGTCTTCTTAACGGACTCTGGGGGAATGATTGCAGACTTGCCAATAATATACTCAGTACATCATTCCGTTATGCAAGGATTAAATATAATTCTTGAAGAAATTAATTTAATAGTTGCATACGGCCAGAAGTAGTAAGAACCTAATGGATCACACATAAGACTTGGAACCAAAAGAGAGATGGATGTCATTAATAGATGGAAGCCCAAATGAGCCCAGTAAGGCCCATTTAATTAGGGGAGGCCGAAATTTATATATAATAAATTAGGGAATTATTTTAATTCCATTAATCCTAATTTGATTAGGTTTGTGAATTAAATTAATTAAAAGATAATTAAGTTAGGAGTTTTAATTAGATTAATATACTCCTATTATTATCCAATTAGGTTATTTATTATTATCCTAGATATACACTACAAGAACTCAAGCTTGTTGCGACAATTTAATTTGTCAAAATAAGTTATATTTTTGTCATAAGAAACTTCTTGTTACAAAGTGTTTTGTCACCATCCTAGTCACAATAAGCCCGTCTTAATAAGTTTTTAGTGACAAAATTGTATTACCTCATAATTAGTTTTTAATTATTGTTACAACTATAATTTGTCATTAATCTAGTTATTATGAAAAAATTTAAATAACCGTGAAATATGATTTATTGTGACTACATAATGTAGTAAGAAAAATATTACATACACACCCCCATACGCAAATGCACATTGGGCTTGCAGCGTGTACAACATAGGCCCAACCCGCTAAATCGTATATCTTATATTAATCTCTGACACACCCCCACATGCAAATGCCCATTGGGCTTGCAGCGTGTACAACACAGGCCCAACCCGCCATGTGTTTTTAATTCTACAAATTTATGAGGTTGCCAGGACTCGAACCCTCGACCGTTTGGTACAAGCAACTCTAATACCATGTCATGGAACCGTTTAAACTAAAAGCTCAAGATGATTAAGGCTTAATCGTATATCTTATATTAATCTCTGACACATTCTAATCCCCAAATAAATATGAAAATTTGTAAATTGATTTCCGAAACAATAGATTAGTCTAATTTGATAAATATTACTGTCATAATTTGGTTTTATTTTTTTATTTTTTTACTAATTGTAATTTTGTCATAATAAGTACATTAATTGCGAAAACAATTATTTTATCGTATGAATGTGTCGTTACATCTTTATATATTTATGATAAAAATGATGTGGCAATTTGTTTTTATCATAATACGTATTAAGTTCTACTTTCTTGTGATAAATATTTCGACAAAATATTTTTTTCTCACGATTTCTTTTGGGTTTTTTACCTTTTCTTACTAATTATTATTTGATCACAATAAATACATTAGTTGTGATAAAAAAATTATTTTTACGTATGAATTTTTGTCACAACCTTATGTATTTATGACAAAAATGTGTGACAATTTTTTTTGTCATAATATTGATTGACTGGTGCTTTATTGTGATAAATATTTGGACGAAACATTATTTTGTCATAATTTTGTTTGGAATTTTCATATTTTTTTACTAATTATTTTTTTGTCACAATAAGTACATTAATTGTTACAAAAATTATTTTGTCAGACGAATTTTTGTCACAATATTAGATATTTGTTGTAGTGATATTAGATATATTATAAGATAAAAATTGGGAATCCTATTCCGAATTGAATTCCTATTAAGTAACCTATTCCTATCTAACTAGGGTTTAGATACAAGTTATTATATATACCCCCCTAATAAGTGAATTTCGACTAAGCCAAATCCCTCCCCTTTATTGTGATTTTCGAAACATACAATTAGAGAGAGAAAGTGAATTCGCATCCCCTAGTTCGTGGACAAGAATTCATACGGCTTCCGTCGATTGATTAATTTCATTCATCTCCTTTTCTCTTTGATATTGTGTTGGTTAATTAGAGGCAATCTATTTTGGCTGCATCTCATAAGGGTTGATTCTAACTTAACCTCACCGTGTTATACTTCGTGCTTGGAAACTCGGAGAAGAATTGTGGGCGCTTCTTTAACAACGGTAGATTGTTCTTCAAAAGGTATTCCTTCTTATCCCTCTTTATATGAAATAACGATTAACGGATCCTATGGTTAAAAGGAAGTATGCTAAAAATTTTATATTTCCGCTGCTATACCTTAGCCTTAATTTCCTTCAAGTTTCTTAATCTTGCATGTTTCAATTGCACTTGCAAAACTAACGAAATTAATCAAACTATATGATACAATATAACATGCACTTGACGTGGAATATTCAGCATAAGAGCATGTAGCAAACCAAATAAACTTCAAAACTAAAAACAATATATATATATATATATATATATATATATAGGAATAACCTCTATTTTGTTATAAAAAAACCCGGTCCCAATTTGGGCCAGTTATAAATAGGAATAACCTCCCAAACGTTATTTGTTATACATTTTTCAAGTTCCACTTTTAGAAACTATGCCTCTATATAGTAATAATTATATTTATTTATATATATATGTATATATATTTATTAAGAATTCAAACTAAATTATAAAATATTAAAAAAAAAACTATTGAAATTATTTATGAGTTGGAACACAAACTACAACTTGAAATTATAAATATTTAGTATTCTCATTAATGTTTACATTTTTTCCATAAAACTCTTCCAATTATCTATATATTGAAATCTAAACTCTAAATTGAAATTCTAAATATTTAATTTGTTCCATTAATGTCTATTTTTATACATTATATATAAACCATGTATGACTATGATAAAAATTTAAAATTTTATGTGTTAGTTAAATTTTATTATACCAAACTCTATTTAGTAATAACCTCCCAATTGTTATACAAATAGCTTGGTCCCAAGTGTATTCCTATATAGAGGTTTTACTGTATATAGGGGTGAGATCCAATGTGACAAGGGGTTAGGGTGTGACAAGGAGCTTATTGTGTAACATAACAAAACTACGTAGTTTTGATGATAATTAAAAACGGCAAAGTGGCAAATTTGTAAATAAAATGAAAGAGAGGATAGATAAAATTATTTTATTTCTTTTCTTTAAAATACATTTTCCCGACATCTCTAACATCGTTTTTCGAAATTTTTTATACTATTAGACTCGTCTAAATTAGACGGTCATTTTAAAATCCCTGAAGCTCAAGTAAAAAAAATTCCGGTGAACGGAATCCGGGTGGACGTTTTCCGGCGAGAAACAAAGTGCCCAAAAAATTCTCAAACAAATCTAGAAAATGTAAAACATTATTCTAAGAAACTTTAATTCTTGGGTCGAATCGGGATTTCTTACGGTTTAGTTCCAATAAAACTTTTTCCTTAATTTTATCCATTTTACATGCTTCAACAATTTGTTGGGTCAAAACTGTAGGGAATCTCGCTTTGAGCCAAGAATTAAAGTTTCTTAAAATAATGTTTTAAATGTTTTAGAATTTTTTGATAATTTTCTGGGCACATTTTTTGTCCTACTTACATTGTTCTAAATAAGTGTATAATTTGTTCCAACATAATACTTATATTGTTCCAACAGAAAATTGTTTTATTTCTTTTATTTAAAATACATTTTCCCGACATTTCTAACCTCGTTTTTTGAAAATTTTTATACTATTAGACTCGTCTAAATTAGACGGTCATTTTAAGATCCCTGAAGTTCAAGTAAAAAAAATTCCGGTGAACGGAATCTGGGTGGGCGTTTTCTGGCGAGAAACAAAGTGCCCAAAAAATTCTTAAAAATTTTCAGAAAATGTAAAACATTATTCTAAGAAATTTTAATTCTTGGGTCGAAGCGGGATTTCTTACGGTTTAATCCCAATAAAACTTGTTCCTTAATTTTATCCATTTTAATTCTTCAACAATTTATTGGGTGAAAACTATAAAGAATCTCGATTTGAGCCAAGAATTAAAGTTTCTTAAAATGATGTTTTACATATGTTGGAATTTTTTGATAATTTTCTGGATACATTTTTTATCCTACTTACATTGTTCAAAATCAGTGTACCATTTGTTCCAACATAATAGTTATATTGTTCCAACAGAAAAATATTTTATTTCTTTTCTTTAAAATACATTTTCAATCTCGTTTTTCGAAAAATTTTATACTATTAGACCCATCTAAATTAGACGGTCATTTTAAGATCCTTGAAGTTCAAGTAAAAAAAATTCCGGTGAACGGAATCCGGGTTGGCGTTTTCTGGTAAAAAAAACGTACCCAGAAAATTCTTAAAAAATTTCAGAAAATGTAAAAAATTATTCTAAGAAACTTTAATTCTTGGATCAAAGCGGGATTTCTTACGGTTTTGACCCAATAAATTGTTGAAGGATGTAAAATGGATAAAATTAAGGAAAACGTTAAACTGTAAGAAATCCTACTTCGACTCAAGAATTAAAGTTTATCCAAATAATGTTTTACATTTTCTGGAATGTTTTGACAATTTTTTGGGCACTTTCGGGTTTTTTTTATCGAAAAACGCCAATCTAACCGCCAGATTCCGTTGATTTGGGACTAAACCGTAAGGAATCTCACTTTGAGTCAAGAATTAAAGTTTCTCAGAATAACGTTTTACATTTTCTGGAATTTTTTGAGAATCTTCTGAACATTATTTTCTCACAAAAAAACAGATCGTCGGATTCCGTTCACCGGAATTTTTTTTACCCGAGCCTCTAGGATCTTAAAATGACGGTCTAATTAAGACGAGTCCAACGGTATAAAATTTTTGAAAATCGAGATTGGAGAAGTTGGAAAAATGCATTTAAAAAAAAAAATAAAACAATTTTCTCTTTCCTTTTATTTACAAATTTGCCACTTCTGGTTAATTATAAAATTGGTCATTGTCACATAATAAGGCTTATCACACCATAAGGAATATGTCACACCTAATCTCTCCTATATATATATATATATATATATATATATATATATATATATATATATATATATATATATATATATATATATGTGTGTGTGTGTGTGTGTGTGTAAAATTCAGTGAGACAATGAGTTGTGGTGTAATAAAGAGCTTATTGTGTGACATCACAAAATTACGTAGTTTTGATGATAATTGAAAAGGGCAAGGTGATAAATTTGTAAATAAAAGGGAAGAAAAGATAGAGAAAATTGTTTTATTTCTTTTATTTAAAATACATTTTCCTGACATTTCTAACCTCGTTTTTTGAATTTTTTTATACTATTAGACTCGTCTAAATTAGACGGTCATTTTGAGATCCATGAAGTTCAGGTAAAAAAAATCTCGTTAAACGGAATCCGGGTGGTCGTTTTTCGGTGAGAAAAATGTGCCCAAAAAATTCTCAAAAAATGTAAAACACTATTCTGAGAAACTTTAATTCTTGGGTCGAATCGGGATTTCTTACGGTTTAGTCCCAATAAAACTTTTTTCTTAATTTTATCCATTTTACATGTTTCAACAATTTGTTGGGTCAAAACCGTAAGGAATATCGCTTGGAGCCAAGAATTAAAGTTTCTTAAAATAATGTTTTACATGTTTTGAAATTTTTTGATAATTTTCTAGGTACGTTTTAGGTTCTACCTTTCAGTAATATGTGTTGGAACACGTTGTTACAAATTGTTCTAATTAGTGTACCAATTGTTCCAAATCAGTTTATCAATTGTTCCAACAAAATAATTATATTGTTCCAATAGAATACTTATATTGTTCCGACAGTGTACGAAATTGTTCCAAATTAGTATACCATTTGTTCCAACATAATACTTATATTGTTCCAACAAAATAAATCAATTTATCAATTGTTCCATCATAATACTTATTGTCACGTCCGTGCCTTGATAGTAATATATATTATAATTATTAGGTGTGTGATTTTTATTTGATGCTATAGAAAAAGTTTGGAGTTAATTTGATGGTGTTATGTATAAATTAAAAGTTTAGGATAATTTTAAAAAGATTATATAAAGATGGAGGATCAAACTGGATTTTATCCAGATTTGGATATATATCTTTCTAGAGAATTCGTTCACCTTTGGTTTCATTTTTCATTTTTCCTTTCTTTCTCTGCCTCTTCATCTCATTCATCGTTTCTGAACCGTTTCTTCACCGTTTCTTTGATTTACGGAGATTCGATCGTCCAAATCACTTGAAATTGGAACTATAGTATCCTTATGCATAGATCTAAGTCCTAACCGAAGAGTTTTTGAGTTTCGGCAATGTTTGGAGGGAAACGTCTTAGACAGAATTTAGAGGCGAATCGATCGGGTGTATTTTGTTCAATTAGTGACCAAGGTAAGTAACTATCAACTATATTTTGAGTTTTATGTATATAGAGATATATATAATCAAAGAAGTTTCAGAAATTGATATTTTAAGGTTATGCAGGAATTTTGTAAAATCGGGGTTTTTCATGATTTTGCTTTTTATTGTGAAAATACGGTTCAAATGAAGCTATTGATTATGCTTCTATGTGAATTTCAGATTTTGCTTGATTATGTTGATTTAAGGCTTAATTTGGTTGATTTATATATATACATAATGTTTTTGGTTATATATATATTGAACAAAATGAATTTGATGATTTCTTACGAATTGTTTTTGGATTGAGAAATCCGTTGCGGTTATTGTTGTGATTATTTTGGATTGAAGTCCAAATATGATTTTTATGATACAAAAGGGCTAATTGAAGCCAAATGATTTATGGTTATGAAATAGTTTGAAATTTGATTGTGAAAGGAAATTTGAGCACGTTATGATTTTATGATTTTATATCCATCGAGAGTTATCCGGATCGGTGGTTTTATATTTGAAGACCATGTTCAGTGAGGGACATGGCCTGTGTACACAGTCTGAAGACCTATTGGGTATGGCAGCGAAGTATTGGGTAAGACCATATGGGATAGGCAATGTTAAGAGACGTCTCGACTATATATGTGGTTATGGATTGATACTTAAGGGGAGAAACTCGAGGATGGATACAATGTTTTAAATTCATTTGGATTATGTTTTCGGTTATGATTGATTTTGATATAAGGTTTTACGTTTGATTAAATACGAGTTGGTTTGATAAAACACTTATTTGATTACAATATTTTATAAGGTTTTGAACTCAAGAATGGATACAAGATTATATAGTTTTATGGTTTTGGTTTACTACTTTGACGATATATGAACTTAAGTTTTGAGAATATTTTATAATGTTTTGATGGTTATATTATAAACTTAAGTTTTGAGTATATTTTATAAGGTTTTGATTAAATCCCTTTATAAATGTATATATGTAGCTATATTAAGTAAAGTTGGTTTTTATAATTGATAATTTCTTACTGAGATTTTTGTCTCACGTTTTTAAATGTTTTAATGTTTTTAGGTGAGAAAGTACATGATATAGAGAAGGTTATCGACCGTTTAGGCGGGGTTTGGAAGTTGGATGCTTATTGTTAGAATTATGGTTAGAACTTTGGTATTTCAATTGTAATATAATATGATATTATGATATTGAGATAAATTGGAGACTCCTAAGTGTTGATTATGATCTTTCTATTTCACGCCCGATGCCGATTGAGGTCGTCTAGGGTCGGGTGTGACAGTTTGGTATCAGAGCTCTAGGTTCAGTGGCGGAGCCAGGAGCTAAAGCTCAGAGGGGCTAGACATTGGGCAAAATTTTTTTTTTTTGCTACACCAACATATTTATAAAAAAAAGTATGGTGTAAAAATATCCTAATGTTTAAATTCATGAGCAATTTTACCCTTAACGTCTAAAATGGTGTAATTTTACTCCTAATGTCTAAAATGTTGTAATTAGAAATTCTAAATAAACCATAAATTAGAAATCCGAAGTACTAAATAATTTCTAAGCAAAAACAACATATTAATAATCTTCAAATAAAATTGTAAACTAGAAATCACACAAAAAAATCCCCAATTTAGCAATCTATATATAAATCATAAAACTAAATCTAGAAACAAAAAAAATAAAATATTTACTTGAAAGTTGGAAATGAGAAGTTGAATGAAAATAAAAAATAATTGAGGAGTGATTTATGGAATTTCCCATTTTTTTGGAGTAAAAGAATAACTTGGCATCTTCTTCTCTTATTTTCCTGCTGTGCGCACCACAAGGAAATAAGAAGTGAAAGAAGAGGCCAAGATGGAAAGGGCATTTTAGCCCTTTCCATCTGTTTTTATTTTTAATAGAACTAGCCCAAAACGACGTCGTTTTGGGCTGGTTCTATTAAAAATAAAAACAGATGGAAAGGGCTAAAATGTCCTTTCCATCTGTTTTGTTTGAATGAAGAAGACCTACTGGTCTTCTTCATCTTTAGCCGCCATGGCTGGAGGGGCTCCAGCCATGGCGGCCCCTGGCGGAGCCAGGGTGGAAAACCCCGTCTTTGGGGTTTTCCGGCGGGGTCGGAGGGTCGGCTGACCCTCCCCGCCCCCTCTGGCTCCGCCCCTGTCTAGGTTAAATTCTTCGGACCTAAGGTTGATAGTAATTGAGGAATATGGATATTTAGTGACAGCTAAGAAATAATTGATAGTAATTGAGGCATATGGATATTTGGTGCAAGCTAAGAAATAATTTGAAATTTTTCGAGGAGTGAGTAACTAGCTAATGAGGTGTAAAAATGAGATTTGATGGTTAACAATATTTAGGTGTATGAAAAATAGTAAATTATTTGATATTTGGTGATATGAGTTATGAGTAAGTCATAACATTGAGCTAGAGATATAGAGAATTGTTTATATAGGTGCTGCTGGAAAATTAGATTCGTACCTGAATCTTGTGATGCATTTTTAGACCAGATATAGGCCGAATCTGTCATGGAGTCCTAAATGAAAGTTCTTTATTTTTGTCTTACGTTTCCAGAGGTTTTTGAATCGCCTTAATCGGACTCCGTATGAAAAAGTTATGCTGAAAACGGCATATGTTGGTCATTTTAGTGTTAAACCAGAATTTGGTTTTTGCTTTGATTTTCTCCTTATTTGAGAGAGATTGCTACTGGTTTACATGACAAGTTGGTCTTTTTAGGACTATAGAAGATTGAGGAAATGATAAAGTGATCAATTGAAGATAATAGATATGGGATTGAGAAATATAAAATATGGAGGTTTCATTTAATGAGTTTGGAAGTTGATTAATGATTGAGAGATTATAACATGAATTTAGTATATTATAGAATCTTAAGTTGAATAAATGAGATCTGAAATTTAAATTACTGTTTTATTGGTGAACTTCATTGGGATGAGGTTTAGAATTATTGAGATTTATATCAATGATGTTTAGAGAGATATCGATGTTAGTGATCAATGAGAAGTAAAGTGAGAGAATATATTAGAATTCATGATGTGATGACGAAATATGAAAATTTGGTAAGCTTAAATAGTGTTTGAGGAAATAATTAAGATATGAATTTTGAGGACAAATTTTTCTGATCTTAAGCAGAGTTTGAGGTAGGAAATTAAGAGATAAATATGAAAGAAATTATTTTTAGTTGAAGTTTGTGTGATTATGGTTTTAGTTTATATAAGGATCAAATTGAGTGTTTATAGGTTAAATAAGAAAATCGAATGATATTATAGATTTATTGACTTTTATGAGTGTAAAGATATCATTTGGAGTTTGGAGAAAAGATTGAAGTTTAGAGGATTATAGTCTAAATTTACATAAAGATAAAATTGAGTAGTTATAGATCAAATAAAGAAATTGAATGACATTATAAATTTTTTAGGTTTTTATTGTGTTTGAGGATATTGCTTAGAGATTTTAAAAACTTTCATATTGCGATTTAAGTAAATCGTATTTGTTATCCATATAGTTTGATGAGAAACTTAAATTTATTTGGAGTTATTAATGGGATGTAGGATGATGGGTATAAGAATGATCTATATTGATTTTTCTTAATGTAAGGATTTGATTATAGAGGTTTTACGAAAATAAATAAGTCAATGTGATATTCATAGAGGAAATATGCTATCGATATAAGGTTTATATTTGATTAATGATGATGACTTGGAGTTCATATGCATCATGATTGGAGTGAAAAATTATAGATATAAGTATTATTATTATTATGATGAAGTAAGATTATATGCTGATGCAAATCATTGATTCGAAATATTTGAAGTTTAAGAAAAATATAATATCATACATATTAGCGGTTCAAAAGTGATATTTTTGAAGTCCGTAGAACTTGGAGATAGGTGAAATCAATGGTGATTTAAATTTATTAAAGTGAGACTTGGTTTATTAAAGTGTATCATATCATATAAAATTGAATATATGATATTTAAAGTTTTATTGTGGATTTATTGGTGATGGAATTGACTATGTTGAAGTTTAGAGTTACTAAGAGTATATTAAGATGTCGATATTGATAAATGATGAAGTTAATGGAAGGAAACATTAGAATTTGTGGTCTTATGACGATTATGAGGAATCTTGATAATGTGAAATAATTTTGTGATATTGGAGATTATTTGAGGAAGAGAATTTAGATTAGAAAATGTGAATTTCGAGGACGAAATTTCTTAAGGTGGGGAGAATTGTCACGTCCGTGCCTTGATGGTAATATATATTATAATTATTAGGTGTGTGATTTTTATTTGATGCTATAGAAAAAGTTTGGAGTTAATTTGATGGTGTTATGTATAAATTAAAAATTTAGGATAATTTTAAAAAGATTATATAAAGATGGAGGATCAAACTGGATTTTATCCAGATTTGGATATATATCTTTCCAGAGAATTCGTTCACCTTTGGTTTCATTTTTCATTTTTCCTTTCTTTCTCTGCCTCTTCATCTCATTCATCGTTTCTGAACCGTTTCTTTGATTTATGGAGATTCGACCGTCCAAATCACTTGAAATTGGAACTATAGCATCCTTATGCATAGATCTAAGTCCTAACCGAAGAGTTTTTGAGTTTTGGCAATGTTTGGAGGGAAACGTCTTAGACATAATTTAGAGGCGAATCGATCGGGTGTATTTTGTTCAATTAGTGACCAAGATAAGTAACTATCAACTATATTTTGAGTTTTATGTATATAGATATATATATATAATCAAAGAAGTTTCAGAAATTGATATTTTAAGGTTATGCAGGAATTTTGTAAAATTGGGGTTTTTCATGATTTTACTTTTTATTGTGAAATTACGGTTCAAATGAAGCTATTGATTATGCTTCTATGTGAATTTCAGATTTTGCTTGATTATGTTGATTTAAGGCTTAATTTGGTTGATTTACATATACACATAATGTTTTTGGTTTCAATGTATATATATTGAACAAAATGAATTTGATGATTTCTTACGAATTGTTTTTGAATTGAGAAATCCGTTGCGGTTATTGTTGTGATTATTTTGGATTGAAGTCCAAATATGATTTTATGATACAAAAGGGCTAATTGAAGCCAAATGATTTATGGTTATGAAATAGTTTGAAATTTGATTGTGAAAGGAAATTTAGCACGTTATAATTTTATGATTTTATATCCATCGAGAGTTATCCGGATCGGTGGTTTTATATTTGAAGATCATGTTCAGTGAGGGACATGACCTGTGTGCACAGTCTGAAGACCTATTGGGTATGGCAGCGAAGTGTTGGGTAAGACCATATGAGATAGGCAATGTTAAGAGACGTCTCGACTATATATGTGGTTATGGATTGATACTTAAGGGGAGAAACTCGAGGATGGATATAATGTTTTAAATTCATTTGGATTATGTTTTCGGTTATGATTGATTTTGATATAAGGTTTTACGTTTGATTAAATACGAGTTGGTTTGATAAAACACTTATTTGATTACAATATTTTATAAGGTTTTGAACTCAAGAATGGATACAAGATTATATAGTTTTATGGTTTTGGTTTACTACTTTGACGATATATGAACTTAAGTTTTGAGAATATTTTATAAGGTTTTGATGGTTATATTATAAACTTAAGTTTTGAGTATATTTTATAAGGTTTTGATTAAATCCCTTTATAAATGTATATATGTAGCTATGTTAAGTAAAGGTTTTTATAGTTGATAATTTCTTACTGAGATTTTTGTCTCACGTTTTTAAATGTTTTAATGTTTTTAAGTGAGAAAGTACATGATATAGAGAAGGTTATCGATCGTTTAGGCGGGGTTGGAAGTTGGATGCTTATTGTTAGAATTATGGTTAGAACTTTGGTATTTCAATTGTAATATAATATGATATTATGATATTGAGATAAATTGGAGACTCCTAAGTGTTGATTATGATCTTTCTATTTCACGCCCGATGCCGATTGAGGTCGTCTAGGGTCGGGTGTGACACTTATATTGTTCAAACATAATAAATCAGTTTACCAATTGTTCCAAATCAATTTTATTATCTATCGTCTTCAATTTCATTTTTATTTTTTTAGTATTTAATATAATATATTCAAATTTATATTAGTTATATTATTTAGAAAATAATTTTAATCCTTAAAGTTTATTGAAAATAAAAAATTACCCTTAGAAATCAATAAATCATTTTCCTTAATTTTATCAATTTTACATATTTCAACAATTTATTGGAACTAAACTGAATCTCATTTTGACCGAAGAATTAAAGTTTCTCAGAATTATGTTTTACATTTTATCGATTTTTTTGAGAATTTTCTAGGCACTTTTTTTTCTCGCCGGAAAACGCCCACCTAATCGCCGGATTCCGTTGATTTGGAACTTAACCGTAAGAAATCTAACTTTGAGTCAAGAATTAAAGCTTCTCATAATGATGTTTTATATTTTTTGGGCATTTTTTTTCTCACAGATAAACAGATTGCCGGATTCTGTTCACCGGAAATTATTTTACTTGAGCTTCTGGGATCTTAAAATGACCTTCTAATTAAAACGAGTCCAATGGTATAAAATTTTTTGAAAAACGATGTTGGAAAAGTCGGAAAAATGCATTTTAAAGAAAAGAAATAAAACAACTTTTTCTTTCCTTTTATTTATAAATTTACCACCTTCCCCTACTTAATTATAAAATTGATCCTAGTCATACCATAAGACTTGTCTCACCATAAGAAATCTGTCACACTGGATCTCTTCTATAGATATATATAAATTTATTTTATTGCATTCTTAGTTGCTATATTAAAGTCAAAATGTACCGTTATTCTTATTATATTCAAAGAAAGATTTTAATAATTTGTAAACTTAGTATATTAATAAAAAATACCCATTCACTTTTTATTTATTATTTAATTTAAATATACTTATAAAAAATCTACAACTAAAATGAAACTATAGTTTTAATAGTTATTGATAAATTATATTAGAATTAACCTACAATATTTTAAATCTATTTTTTTGAATGATTAAATCTATTATTTAGTTGATAAAAAACAAAAATATAAAATCATGCAATGCATGCAATTTATGATAACTTGAATACCATAGTTGTATTTTTTGAATTTTTAAGAACCAAGATTTCCAATAATTAGACAGTTACCCGGTTGTTTTACATTTGCTGTAATTATTTTAGTATTTTCATTAATAAACCTTCAGCAACCATTTTTATCTAAATGATGGCATTTTTAATCTCTGAATTTGACGATTTTTATTCCGTTGGACTCATTTCGATGAGGCGGGCATTTTTGTTTACCTATGGCTAAAAATGATCATATTTAAGGTTATTGTCCAATTTCATCCTGGATTTCATCTGAAACTTCATCTAGTCCCAATTTTTTTTTGTTAGACCTCCAACTTGAGTCATGAAAAGTGCGTTATGACACCCTTGAGAGACACGACTCGCTAAAATATCCTAAAATTCAATTAGGTTCTTTGAAAAATATGGTTTTTGAATGAGAGGGTTGGCTTGAACTTCTTAACGAGTGATTTTTTCGTGATCCATTTTCGATTGTATTTTCCAATAATTTTTTAAAGGTTTTCATCATAAAGCGTCGACTCCGTGTATACAATGATAAAAAAAATAGAGAAGGTTTAAGGAATAATATAAGAGATAAATCAATTGATAAAAAGATTTGTGATAACGGATAAGTAAAAAAAATTTAACAACAACACATAAATTGAGGTTGTCGCATAATTTTTTTTTTTTTTTTGAGAAATTGCTTGTAATTTCATTAGATGAAAAAAAGAAGAAAGTCAAATACATGAATATCATAATTAAGTACAAAATTATAAGTAAGTCATATTACCAAACTTAATTCTTAATATGTCATTATTATATATATTATGATTTTACATCATAGTTTAAAAATTCTAGACTCCAATTCATAAATCATAAACCTTAGAAAATATATTATAGACTTCTAATTTATAAATTTTGACTTTTAAAATATATTAAAAGTAGTGATTTTACTAATTTGATATAATCCAAAATTATGAGTTGACATAGTTGTAAATAGTTTTTAAAAGATGAATTTATATGTAATTTTCGTTATAGGAAAAAATGAAAATCCTTTAATTATTGACTGTTCTGTTCCTAATTGTTGTTGTGTTCCTTTATTATATTTCATGATTTATATATGTATAACAGTCCAACCATTTCGCACACTTTGTTAATAATTACTTGAAGCCCTCATTAATAAACAAAGCTTTGATAATTAGCATCTGGAAAATATTGCTACAAATTTCCATGAGTCTAGTTAGACAAAAAAAAAAAAAATACTCGAACATGAAAGAAAAGCAGTCATGTCTGGCAGAGGAATCAGATAATTATATCAAGTCATTTTAATTGAAAAGAAAGAAAGCATAAATTAAATTCAATAATTGAACTATCCATTGATTGCTCCTAATTGTACATGATTCTTCTTGTAACTCGTAATCTGTATATCACTACAAGGGATTCCAATGGACGCAAGGGGAACTATTTTTCGGGTGAATGGATCAAAGAGGCTCACATCTCCATTGCAAGTTTCAACAACTAATTTGCCATATTTCCAACAACCCAATACTTCCTTCACCGGTGATCCAATGCTTATTAATTTTATCCAAGATTCTTCTACACCAATTCTGAGCAAGAACGATATCTCATGTATGGGTTCCACAGCTTCATGAGTAGCACATATAGCCACAAACTTGTTTTGCACAAAAAAATTGAGTCCATACCAGTCGCTTTCGTTTTTAACATTTATGATATATGGTATAATACTAGTTTTAAATAACTCAAGATCAACGTCAAATGACACAATCACATGATGAGCTATATTGTCTTGAGTATCCGGAAAATATTCATAAATTGACCCTAACCAGTGAAACAATTTTCCATCAAAGTGGATAGAAGTCTGGCTAGACAAATATACTCTGCAAGGATAATCAATTTTTTTCCAAGAATCATTCCTAAAGCTATATAACCAAACCTCGTTTCCACCACACCCAACTTGTGTATGGAAAATTTTAAAAACTTTATAATCACTAGCCTTAGCATCAAAGCAAAACCCAACTTCGAAATCTTTAACATCATAAATATCTCTATAATTAAATTCTGGTAAAACCTTGATTTCTTTAGTGGTAGGATTCCATATAAAAATCTTACTCATATGGTCGGTAAGACAAACTAAACCATTGCAGCAACCCGCGACTTTAATAAACTTAGAGTATCTAATTTCCTCATCGGGAGTTAAAGAAATAGAATCATCAAGATTGTCATAAGAAATTAGATTGAAATAATTATGATCTGTAATATCATCACGACCCTTGATAAGGAGTTGAAGATCATCATCATCATCATCAGAATTGATCAAAGTAAGATTTTTATATATAAAAATAGGACCGGAAAGAAGAGAATACCAGGCTTTGCAGACACTTCTGAATCGAAAACAAGTAATAATAGGCAACCTTAACAATATATTCATAACCATATCTTCAGGTAGATGTACGATGATGGTCTCCATGGAATTCACTTCTGATCTTAATACTTTTATGAAATTTTTTTAAGAATCCTATTTATTAATTTATACAATCTTGTATTTTGTAAGATGCACTTATTTTAGGTTGTATAAAATTAGCAGGCAATTAGTTAGAAACACCACAAAAGAATGATAGGCAGGCAATTAGTTAGAAACACCAAAGAAGGAAAGTAGTTTTTGAATTCCATGCACTTTGCATGAAGATTTAGATAATGATAATGATCTTCAACCTCAATATACAATATATTTATCTTAAATGTGGATACTCTCTACACATCCGATGGAAAATTGTATCATTTGTTTGCAAGGAGATCTAATTTTGATTCTAAAAATGTTCTTTTGATGATTTTATCATTTCACGTGAATCTTCTTCAATTACTTTTTTTTAAGCCTGCACTATTAAGCATCATATACCATGTACTAGTGCACAGATTTTTTATTTGATTTTGTCATCATTGTGCAGATGTATAGAAATTTACAAATACAACTCTAATAAATATGTATATATTAAAATTTAGTGTAATGATTTTTAAATTTATGGCGTATTAAAATATTGAAGAATAACAATAATCAACTAATAAATTCCCATTCATAAACAATTAGTTGAACAAAAACTGTATTTAAATAGTAGGTTAGCGGATAATAGGTAAAAAAACTCCAAAAATTGTTTTATTTTCTCTAACAAGTTGAAATTATAAGCAGTACAAAGATGTGACTTTCCTGTTTTCAATTTTTGTAAAATCAATTCTTCAAACCACAAAACCGAATAATTTCAAAATAAAAACATGAAAAATAATACTCCAAGCTAAATGAGAATCAAGCATAAGTTAATGATAAATATAAAACATTAAGTTAGGTCTTCTGGATAACCTTCTTATGTACAAAACTATAAATATCTTGGTAGTATTCCTATGTCCTAAATTAGTAAATTATATACTCATCTTACAAAATATCAAAAAGTATACTTTTCATATTCACTCTCACAAAATCATAAATTCCCTTATCCAAATAGACATTCATATTTACATATTTATTAAAAAAAAAATACTTAAATCAACGTTACAAATTATTCTCAATTTTGAACACATAAATGGTTCAAACGGGGCGTTTTTTTAATGTATAAATGTGTTTGTTTTTAGAATTGTTTGATACACTGAGTCTGCCATTATAAATATATGAAAATGAAATTATTTTGCACAATTTATTGGTTACTAATTTTGAAATACGTAGTAATAATCAGAGTCTCTTCGATAGCATTTTCATAAAGATGCAAAAGATACCGAACATGAACAACATTTGGTTGTAGTCACTGCAGATTATAGATAATTTAAAAAGTGTATTAAATTAATAAGCATATATATACCAAATTACGCATTAAATTAATAAGCACATATATACCAAATTACACATTAAATTCAAATTTCATATATATATATATATATATATAGATAGATAGATAACATGATCATTGCTCCATTTCAAAATACATACAAGCTCAAATATGGACCAATTATTTATTCAACCAATATATCTGCACTTCTCTAAGTATATTAAAAGAAGGATAGTTTGGCATAAGGTCTACCCACAGCTCTCATCAAATTGGCAATTGGCAATTTCAAGAACTCTAGCAACTTTAGTTCCTCTCCTCTGCTTTTTTGTGTGCTTTTGCTATAAAACTCACAACCTTGTATAGTTTTCAATCTTCCTGTAAAAAAGATTGAAAAGTAAAAAGAATAAGAACCATGGATTTGAGAGCTAACAATTACAAAATAAATCAGAAAAAGAGAATATAAAACCAGAAAGAGTTATGTACTTCACGATCGATGGCTAATCAAACTTGATCTGAAATCCGAAACCTATAATAGAGAACAGAAACAATGAGCAAACATGCAGTGAAAATTTATTGCAATAGAAAGAAAAAAACAATAGATAATATTGACCATTGTAGAAATCAGTGATCCCTAAACTAAAAACTTCAAGAGAAAAAGCATAGAAACACTTCCCTAAAAATGTTAAATTTTTTAAAAATAAATAAATAAAGAAATGAGGCTGCAGCAAAAAAAACAACAGATAAGTTAAAAAAAATAAAGAATTTAGGAATTCTACGCTTCCGCTTAAAAATAAATAAATAAGCTAGGTTAAAAGTCACAACTATATAAAATTAGCCATCTGTAACACTAAAGAATTTAGAAATTCTAAGCTTATGCTCATCAGTTTTTCAAATATATAACGCATAAGAAATATCAATTTAGGTGTAATGAAGCTTCTGCTCATCAAGTTCGAATGTAAAAACAAAGTCTCTAACACAAGATCTGAAATTTTTAGTCTGAGCTACAACGCACAAAACTAAAAAAATTAAAAATAATCTCACCAGGTCTTAGCTACATCACTACAATGACTATACATTGAAATGTGACATTTCTCATTTCCATTAGGATACATAACAAGTTTCCACCATCAACAATTAACTCATTCATATATATGTACCAAAACAGGATTAAATTGTTTAATGTATATAAATATACCATTATGGCAGAGGAATTAGATAATTATGAAGCCATTTTAATTGAAATCATGCAACCATAGTTATTAGACTCGTACGAGTCGATAAAATTTAGATGGATTTCAAGTCGACTTTATGGTCTGACTCGAAATTCACCTGAATCGGCAATGACTTGGCCGAGTCACCCGAGTCATGGCATTGCCTTAAAAAAAATTAAATGTAAAATGGAAAACCTGGATTGTAACATCCATTTAGTGGAATAATTATTGTGTTGTAAGTCTAAATATCGAATGTTGTGCTAGAAATCAATGATATTAATGATTGTAACATTCATTTAGTGAAAAACATACATCTCCTAGTTTTGAAATTTATTTGTTACGGTTAAACATAAAAAATAAATAAAAGGAATAAATAAGTGTAAAGATGTTTCAAATAATTATGACTCTTCACTTACGGAGTGCACTTATGAAATCTTTCTGATACTCTATAAGCCCACAAAACTGTGTATGACAATCATGAACTGCCCCACACAGTTGAATAGTACAATTATATTCACTAGTTTCCTTCACAAGTTGAGGATTGTCTAACGATTTCAAAGAATATACAATCTTGGACTGGGATTCATGATGAAATAGCATGGCTTTCCACATCATTGACATCCTATCATTCACACAACAAAGCAGACACTTCTGTTATTGAGCCAAATAATAAGGCATAGATCTAGAATTAAGCTAAGAAACCGCATAATTGCACCATATGGACGAGACTGTGGGTTTGATTAATGGCTCGATCATTTCGACCATTATCAAAACTACAAGAAATATGGCCCGATCGGCGTGTTTGCTTAGTTCGTGCCTAAATGAAAAAGAACGGTAATATCCCTGCTTCGAATAAACATACGATTAAACGAAATGTTGATTTTCTATAACCACGCTAGGATGATATATCCCGTAAATTGGAAGAAATAAAGAGTTGTAACTAGCCGAAAGATTATCGTGCGCTCGAATAAGACTCGTCGTCTTTTCACGTAGCTAAAACGAGCAAGCGGATTCTTGACGCTAAAAACAAACATGTTACGCGATGATTCCGCTCCCTAAAATAAAATCCAAAAGTGATATCATCACTAAACAAACACATGGTTACGTCTCTCGATAGATCCAAAAGATCCCGTCGTAATCCAAAAATCGAGACACGAACCCACGCGAATAAAAGGGGGCGAATCATTGTCAATAACGAACGATTGAACCAAAAGAATAAACTCGTACCACGTTTAAATCCGAGATACGCTCAAAGGGTGTCAAAACCTGAACTAATGCATCTCGCGAAATAACGAAAGACGAGTTATTCAATAGGACAATCCAATTTGGTCGATATCTTAGTCACTGAACGCTGATACGTTAAAACGAATTGTATTGTTTAATGAATGATCTATTTTTCCGCAATAATCAACGGCATCATGCGTCCTCTAGACTGCAATGTGAGCCCCAAACCAAAATCCTAGGAAAGATACTTGGACCATCGAGTGTGTGGAGGAATAAGGGTGGAAGAGAGATGTTGTGATACGTGTAATTAGACTAATGTTTATTCTTCTTATCTTATATATCCGTAAATAATAAACGCACACACCATGAATCATGCATATAAAATCATGCATACATACTAATGGGTATCGCTCGCGCAGACGTCATCATTAAGCGGTTGTGGTTCCGTGAAAGTAGTCGGCTAGTCAGACAGTTCGACCAATTACAGATTGTCAGTTCCGAACCCTCACAGTCGGCAGTTGTGGCTTCTGAATCATCTTCGTCCGAGTCTACTCAGTCTTCGGTCAGTATGTCTGCAACTAACGAAAAGGTGGCTGATTGGAGAATTCTGTGAACAACATTAATGATCAGTTAGCCGCGATTTTGGCCCAGCTAGCTGAGCTGGCATTGAAGGAAAACAAGAGTGGTAGTAAGCACGCTGAGAATGATGTGAACACTGGTCCCCGCTTTGGGAATGAGGATGACTATCAGGATTACATCCAGAAACAGCTTGAGAAGGAGAAAGCTAAGGAAGAGGAATGGAAGCAACACATCACTCAGGAGGTGCAGGATCTGCGTGGGGGAAGCTCCGGGAGTCAGGATTTTTATAACTTGAAGAACTGCTTATCGGCCACTACTTTGCCTTTGAAATTCCGGCTCCCTGACATGAAGAAGTTCGATGGAACTAGGGATCCTACCTCTCACATGAATCAATATGTTGCAGTGATGAAACACACGATCTTGACCGAGGATCAAGTCTTGGGGCTATTCAATACTTATCTGGAGGGGGCTGCCCTCATATGGTTTCATGCGTTACCGCTAGTGACAAGGAGAGATTGGAAGGAACTGGCGAAGGCATTCATCGCCCAATATAGCTTCAACACTATGCTTGAAGTTACTTTGAAGGAGCTAGAGAGCACTAAGCAGTATGCTGGTGAATCCTTGTCCGACTTCGTGAGGAGGTGGAGAGAGAAGGCGGTGGTTATGAAGCAGAAACCGCTTGAGCAGGATCAGATCCGAATGGTAGTTGGCAACACGTTGCCGTATATTAAGAATGAGCTGCGGTATATGCCTTTTACCGATTTCAATCAGATGTATTATGTATAGCTGTGCTTTGACAGTTGAGGGGGATGGAGAGCCAAAGAAAGCTTATACCAAGTGGACAAAGTCTGGATATAGTGCCGGAGGGCCAAGTGCGAGTATAGAATCTGCCGCAGTAAAGGTGCTTGAACTTAACGCTATCGAGAAGAGGCAGTTTGCCAAGTTTGATCAAACTTACGTAAAGGTTTTCGAATGATTGCAGAAAAAGGGATTGTTGAAAGCCCTCACTCCTTATAACAAAGCACCGCCTGCTCCTCAGATGCAAGCTAGGGGGTATTGCGAGTTCCATAGCAATCATGGGCACACTATTAAGAACTGTGAGAGGTTGAAGCACGAGATTCAGGATTTGATTGAGGAAAAGAAGATAGCTGATACTTCATCAGCGAACCCTTCCACTAGGCGTAATCCATTGCCTAATCATAGGGTGAGCGTGATCAGATTTGGGCTGGAAGAGAGTATGGTTGTGGAATCCTTCGAGGGAGATGAGGAGGAGTTGTTGGGCTCCGATGAGAAAATGACTATAGGAAACGGAGTTTATGTGTCTTTTCTAGGGGAAGAACTAGTGGATGAGAGGATGGATGAGGAATTGGGAGATGGAGCACCGTATGATGAAGACAACACCGAAGAGACCGGGCAGGGGTCATCTCGGAGGATTATTCATGAGTTAAAAGTATTCAGTGGAGTAGAAGATCCTGAGGTCCATCTGTATGAGTATATGTGTTCTATGTTTGTTGAACCGTTTGGGATTAACGAGATCGCACAGTGGTTCCACCATTCGTTGATAGGCGAGCCGTTGAGGTGGTTCCGATCCTTGCCTGACTCCATCGAGGGTGATTGGTCGCAATTGGCAAGTTTATTCTTGGAGAAGTATAAGAAGGTTAAGGAGAGAGCGGCGAAAAGTAGCGCAATGCAATTTGGGCCCATCAAGCGCCCGTTACCAGTAGTTAGTAAGTATAATGGCAACAAAGATCCTATGGAACATTTGCACTTCTACTTGTCGGTAATGGGGCCGTTGGGCTTTAATGAAGAGGAGATCACCAGTTTGTTTTGTAATTCACTAATGGGTGAACCGTTGATGTGGTATATGTCACTCCCGATGTACGTCAAGAGCAATTGGACCGCAATGAAGAAAAGGTTTATCAAAGAATATACGGTATGGATGCTTGCGGAGCAAACTCTGGATTCGCCCTCCTATGAGACCCCTGAAGCAGTGATGGCAATGCCCAAGTATGACGGATATCGAAATCCGGTTGAGCACGCAACCTCATTCCGTAATCACATGTATAATGTCAGGTTCCCCCAAAGTGAGTTACACGAGCATTTTCCGGAAACTCTTACCGGGGATGCTCTGTTGTGGCACCAAGGGTTGTCGGAGGAAGAGATGGGACATTGGATATCTCTTCGGGATGCATTTGTGTCAAGATATGAGATTTATTTTCCGTGGACGGGA
Organism: Euphorbia lathyris; assembly: GCF_963576675.1. Classification (NCBI taxonomy): domain Eukaryota; kingdom Viridiplantae; phylum Streptophyta; class Magnoliopsida; order Malpighiales; family Euphorbiaceae; genus Euphorbia; species Euphorbia lathyris. The sequence continues at coordinate 69,389,915 of NC_088912.1, read as the reverse complement.
TCCCTAGAAGATCTGGATAGGATCAGGCAATTCCCCGAGGAACCATTCGTGGATTACGCTAGGAGGTGGAGGCACCACTATGAACTGTGTCGAGAAACTGTGAGCGATAAAGTGCAACTCATGTATATACAAAGAGGCGCTATCCCGATAGTAGCAAGGAGGATGAACAGGGTGTTCCTCAAGAATTATGATGAGCTGATAGGTTGGGCGTTGTATGGATCGTCAGACCTCTCCTATATTAATCCGAATGTTCCTCATGCGATGGACTTGATGGTTATGGATATTTGGGGAAGTTCCTCGGAGGAGGAGGATGCCGAGCAGGGAACTCCTATCAATATTTGGGATGAATCTGATGATGAGCCGAAAGTTGCTGTCATGACAAGATCAGGTCGTGTGGCCGAGGGGAAGGCACCCATGGTTGAGACAGAGGTAGGAGAAGGATCGGCTCCCAAGCCAGATGATCAAGTCCTCGAACAATTGAAAACGACGCAAGCTAAGTCTACAGTGTGGGAGGTCTTGTGCCATTCCAAGTACCACCGTGAGAATTTTATGAAAGAGTTGCAGAATTTGGTCATTTCTACCGATACTGAGCCGACGACATTAGTGGGGGCAATCATGGCCCGGAAGAGGACTGAAATCACCTTCACCGATGAAGATCTCCCGGAGGAGAGGAAGGCTCACAACAAGCCTTTGTACTTCCGAGCTGAAATTAACGGAAAGAAAACTAGATGTGTGATGGTCGATGATGGATCGGCCATTAATGTTTGCCGTTGAAGCTCTTGTCCAAATTGGGAGTGGAAAGAGGAGATTTGACTGCCTCGAAAACCGTGATCAGGGCCTATGATGATAGTCGTAGGCATATTGAAGGAGTCTTCAAGGCTAAGTTGAAAGTGGGGCCGCATGAGGAAGAAATTGAGTTCACTGTCCTAGATATCCCCGTGACTTTTGCTGTGTTGTTGGGACGCCCATGGTTCCATAAGCTCGGGGGAGTGCCCTCCACGCTCCATCAAATGATCAAATTCCCCTTCGGGGAGGAGATAGTGACTATCAGAGCCGAGAAATTGAGTTATGTGGCTGCATTGGGAATTGAGCCTCAACTTTTCTCCGAATTTCAAGTTTCCGGGATCTACGAGTCTAGCATGACCACCGATGTGATAAGGATGATGAAAGGGGGTTTCATCCCCGGCATGGGATTAGGCGCACACCATCAGGGGCTGCCGGAATCACCGGATTTCAAGAGTCAGAACACCCGGAGGGGATTGGGATATGAGCTAGGAGGTCCGTCTAACAAAGGCTGTGAGGGGAAAGTGGGCCTAAAGAAGTATTTTGTGAATGAAGGTCAAGGGAAGCTTTATTCGGGAACTTCCGAGTCATGGACTAGCACTGAGGGAAAGATTCTGCCGGGATTTGAGATCTTCAATGATGTTACCAGCTGGGGCAAAGGAGAGGCAAGCTGCTTCATAGAGGAGATCATGATGTTGGATCTAACTGCCGAGGAGCAGGTTATCACTGCAGAGGCAACCGTGGGAGTGGTGGATGAACCGAGCACCTCCAAGGCCTATGAGAACCCCGATGATGACAATTGTATTACTGCTTTGTTTGAATCTGACGATGTACTCACCAAAACTATCAATGAAATGAATTCTGATTTTGCTTACTTGCTTGATGTTGTTTCTGATCATTCCATGCATTCTCATTCATATAACATGCCTACATTTGAAATCAATACAATAGAAATGTCAACTTTTAATCTTGGCACGGATGAAAATCCTAAACTTATACAAATTGCTCAAGAATTAACTACTGAAGAGAGGAAAGAATTTGAGAGAATAATTAAAAAATATAAAATAGTGTTTGCTTGGATGTACGAAGACATGCCAGGAATTGATAAATCCATCATAGCTCACCGCATTCCGACATACCCCGATGCTAAACCCGTAAAGCAAAAGCTCCGACGCATGAGGCCAGAATGGGCGGATAAGATCAGAGAAGAGGTGAAGAAACAGTTAGAGGCAGGTTTTATCGAAGTGATCGACTACCCTCCTTAGGTCGCAAATGTAGTGCCAATCGCAAAGAAGGATGGTAAAGTACGAATGTGCGTCGATTACAGAGATCTCAACAAGGCTTGCCCCAAAGATGAGTTTGCGCTGCCTCACATCGACGTATTGATTGATAGTGCAGCATCCAGTGTCTTACACACAAACGTGGATGGTTTCATGGGCTACATGCAGGTTCAGATGGCCGAGAAGCATAAAGCGAAAACCTCGTTCACTACTGAGTGGGGGACGTACTGCTATAGAGTTATGCCGTTTGGTTTGAAAAATGCCGGGGCAACTTATCAGCGAATGGCTACGGCACTGTTCCACGATATGATACACAAGGAAGTAGAGGTTTATGTGGATGACATGATGGTCAAGTCGGATACGAGGGAAGGGCATTTCATAGCGCTTGAGAAGTTTCTGGCCTGAATCGCAGAATTCAAGCTAAGGTTGAACCCGAAGAAGTGCTTCTTTGGCATTTCATCGGGGAAAATCCTAGGCTACATAATCAGTAACAAGGGGATTGAGGTGGATCCCGATAAGGTGAAAGCCATACAAGAAATGCCAGCACCGAAGAACGAGAAAGAAGTGAGGGGATTCCTAGGGAAGATTCAGTATATCAGTCGATTCATAGCACGACTCACCATAATCTGCGAACCAATCTTTAAACTGCTACGGAAAGATCAACCCACGGGTTGGAATGATAAGTGCCAGCAAGCGTTGGAAAGTGTCCAGACCTATTTGACTAATCCACCGGTTTTGAGGCCGCCTAAACTCAGAAAACCACTTCTCCTCTATGTAGCGATCGAGGAGCGATCCATCGGAGCAATGTTGGCCCAGGAAGGGGACACCGGTGTGGAGCATGCGGTGTATTATCTGAGTAAGAAGTTCCTAGAATAGGAGCTTAAGTATAACATGATCGAAAAGACGTGCGTGGCGGTAGTATGGCTAATGAAGAAGCTGCGACACTATTTTCAGTCTTACAAAGTGATCATTATTTCCCGGATGGACCCTGTGAAGTATCTGTACCAAACTCCATCCTTAATGGGGAAGCTGGCCCGATGGTTGTTGCTCTTGTCAGAATTCGACATCGAATATGTAACGAAGAAGGTTATCAAGGGGAGAGCCGTAGCGGAATTTCTGGCTAATCAGCCTCTAAATGCAGAAGAGGAGGAGATAAACTATGATTTCCCCGACGAGCACTTGAACGCGATAGAAGTTATACCATGGAAAATGTTCTTTGATGGAGCGGTTAACTCTAATGGAGCCGAGGTAGGAGTGCTACTTATCTCACCAGAAGGAGAAAGGATCCCAATGGTAAAGAAGTTATCATTCCCTCTCACTAATAATATGGCCGAGTATGAAGCGTGCATCTACGGGTTAGAGTCGTTAGCAGCGCTGGGAGCATCGTATGTTGAAATCTGGGGCGACTCAAAGGTGATTATCGAACAAGCACAGGGAAACTAGGAAGTAAGGGAAGAAAGGTTGCGCCCATACCTAGACCAGCTGGAGGGGTTGGCGCAGAGGTTCAGTGAGTGCCGTTTTTATCACATTCCTCGAGCACAGAACCAAGCGGCGGATGCTTTGGCCACTTTGGTGTCGGTATGGGATAATCCATGGAATCTTGCCTCAAAGCCTTTGGTGCTAAAGAGGTCCCACAAGCCGTGCTATGAAGATGTAATGTTGTTAGGAGTTGATGAGGAGCCTTGGTACTTCGACATCGTGAATTTCATGAAAAGTGGGATTTATCCGGTAGAATAAGAACTTAGGGATCAGGCCGTGATCAGAAGGTTAGCCCGTCAGTTCATCATCCACAGTGATTTGCTTTACAAAAGACACGCCGATGGATTACAATTGAGATGTTTGGACGAGGGAGAAGCCCGTGAGGCAATGGAGTCAGTACACTCGGGAATTTATGGAGCCCATATGGGAGGAGCAGTGTTAGCAAAGAAAATCGTAAGGCAAGGCTTCTATTGGCTCACCATGGAAAGAGATTGTAACGAATATGCAAAGAAATGCCATGATTGTCAAATCCACGGGGATTATAATCACCTGCCAACTATGGAACTGCACGTGTTGGCACCCGTTTGGCCGTTTGCAGCTTGGGGCATTGATATCATCGGTGAAGTGAGGCCTAATGCGTCAAATGGACACAAATTCATCGCAGTTGCCATTGATTACTTCACCAAGTGGGTAGAGGCAGAATCGTTTAGCAAGTTGGGATCTAAGCAGATGAGGAAGTTTATCGAAAAACACCTAATCAGCAGGTTTGGGGTACCTCACCATGTGATCACAGACAACGGGGTCCAGTTCCAAGGAGAGGTAAAAAATCTCTTCCAAGAGTATGACATTGGGCATCATAGATCATCTCCATACCATCCGCAAGCTAATGGGGCAGTAGAGGTGGCTAATAAGAACCTTAAGAGGATTCTCGTAAAGACAGTGGAGTCGCACCGGAATTGGGACGAGCAGCTTCCACTTGCTTTGTGGGCCTATCACACGACTGTTAGAACATCTATTGGGGTGACGCTGTTCTCCTTAGTGTATGGGGCAGAAGCAGTTATGCCAATCGAGATTGAGAAGTGATCACTGAGAATCACGGTAGAAGCAGAGATCGCCGAAGCAGAATGGGTGAAGAAACGGTATGAGCAGTTGGCGTTGGTCGATGAGAAAAGGATGGAGTCCCTCTACCATGTACAACTATATCATAGGAGGATGGCCCGAGCCTTCAACAAAAGAGTTAAGGTCAGTCCTATCAAAGAAGGAGACATGGTGCTGAAACAGATCCGGATGACGCACACCGACCCTAGGGGCAAGTTTAGGCCAAACTGGGAAGGACCGTTTCTCGTGAAGAAGATGCTGAACAAAGGCGCGGTGAAGCTAACTACTATGGACGGCATGGAGTTCTCCGAACCCACTAATCTGGATAGGCTTAAGAAATACTTTTCGTAATAAAAAAAAGAGAAAAAATTCCCGATAGGTTGAAAACCCGCAGAGGGCGATCTATGCAACAATAAGGGACATCCCAATGAATGAAAACCCCAAGAGGGCACTCATTTGAAAATTCCGGGATAATAAAAGGAGAGTTGAAAAATCGCTGGGATCTGAAAACCGAAAAAAGGCGGGTCCTGGTAACAGTAGTTATATCTTGAGCAATTACAAAAATAATGCATAATTGGCTAAGTATTTCTGTTGTTTGTAAATAAATAAAGGCATGAATATATTTGAAGAGGATGATTGGAATCATTATAATCTACTGAATGCATTGTATTATAAATCATGAGTTATACATTTCCTATCTCTATCACATAAAAAGCCTATACCTCTATCCACCCCTCTCCCTACATACAAAGTATACATCGGGGTAATGCTAATAAAAGAAAGCTACCAAGCATGATAATGATAAGCCCGTCAAGGAGGAAACGATCCAAAGTCCCAGAAGTCCTCAAAGGCCCTCATATGTGAAGCCCGCTCCGCTGCCAAGGCCTCCTCGGCGATCCGGCGTCCCTCCTCAGCAACATGACGACCCTCTATCTCAACCCGCATCCTCTCCCCCTAGTTGGCATCCCTCTCCCGGTAGACGTGCCCGACCCGAGCATCAGCATCCCGTTGCAACTCCCTGACTCTCTGATCGACAGCCTGAATATCGCTCTACAAATAAATAATAAAAAATAAATAAAAAAGAAAAAAACAAAACAACATAAGTTATACATACATATGTGCATCACATGCATACATTTCACTACACTGTGACATAATAAGAATACTCACTAGGCACAACGCAGGTCGAGCTGCTCCCAGAAGTAATCAGATAACCCCATGAAATCTGTGCAAGTCTCCCTCGAAGTGTGAAGAGAATAAGGGGGATCGAAAGGCACCACCGAGGTAAAAACTGGAGGGGCAGTCTCGACGCCAGAATAGGCCACGCCCGCCTCACCGTAGCGGATCACCGAATACTCTCTCATAGGGGCAGGGAAGGGTACACCTAGGGAAAGCTGCTCGGGTTGGGCGGCATCCGAAGACTCGTCTGCATAGTATGAAGGCTCGCTCGCGGGCGACGCTCCGGATGTCCGGGCCCGAGTATCATCGAAGAAATCCGACGTCCGAGCACTCCTCAAGGAACCCTCCTACAAACAAAAGCAAAATAAACACATCCAACTATCTCATGAATAAAGGATAAGCAAAACCGAGTACTCACCGGAACCACCTCAAGGCCAAAGACCCCAGCAACAGCCGCCGCCGAGAATATGTCCTCCGCAGGATCAACATCCATCACAATATCAGGAGGAGCTGTCAGAGTCAGGAGTGTCGATAAATAGCGAGCTCGACCCCTCGCACGGTCCTACATGTCCCGAGGCGCTAATCGACGGATCAGATCGCGACGTATCGTCCGCAGGGGCATAATCCTCACCGCAAACATGGATACGGGGATCTCGCCCGGAGTCCAATAAGTGACGTCAGCTCCGGTAAAGCTCCGATCACCCAAATACCATGCCCACACACATGGGCGGTAAGTACGCACTGCTGCCTCTGGATGTGAGTAACATATGCGTAATCAGGACCGAAGTCGAGGCCGTCCCATCCAAAGGAGATCTGAAACGCAAAGAAAATCAGACAAGAACAAATAAAAATCCAGCATAATCAGGAGATGCTCACCTGTCCCAGGCTCCGTGTTGGGGTTTGGTGTCCAATAGACAATTGTTCTAGGATACAAACAGGGGAAAAAACCCAAAACTTAGGTTTTCCTCAAACCTCAAAAATTATCACCCTAAGCTAAAATCTAAGCCTATAAACATGTTAGAAATCAAAAATAGGTAAAGATTCATACCTTATATCTTGAATTCGGGTTGGAATGAAGAATTTGGGGGGTTAGGTTTTGAAGAAACAAAAGAGAAGGAGAAGAGAAGAATGAAGAAAAATGTGATAAAAAGAAAAGAAAGAAGAGAGAAGGGAAGAAGAAGGTGGGGAAGGGGATGATGAGTCACCCCCCCTTTTTTTCTTTTCTCACTCTTTTCTTTCTTTTATTTTATTAATTTATTATTATTATTTTTTTTGAACAAGAGTGCGGGGGAACAAAGTTTGACAGGAAAAACAGACGAGATCAAAACTCAATTAACCAAAATAATAAAAGGAAATGAAAGCAACAATAAAAACAAAAAGGAAAGAAAATGCAGAATCAAATTGTTCAAACTTTGGATTAAAAACCGAGGAGAACCCGATTTCTCCCCCTTACTTAATCCTTTCTCAGGATCTTTGGGTTCTTCTCCGTTGTGCTAGGGAGAGAACCCTGTGGCCTTTCCTGCCTGTCCCTATTAATCTGAGCCACCTGATTGCTCAAGTCCTTGCAGAAGGCTTCGTTGTTGGCAAGCCTAGCTGAGATCTCCTTCAGAAGAGTGATCACTTCGTCAGATTCCTTAGGGTGTTGCACTGGCCCTTGATTTTGCTGTTGGTATGGGGGCATGCCAAGCCCCTGCTCTCTATGCTCTTGAACAAATCCGCTAGGAGGTCGGAGCACATTCTGATTTGAATTCCCGTAAGAGAGGTTCGGGTGCTGAGGCCTCCTGTAGTTGCCATTATTGTTGTAGGAGTTGTAGTTGTTGGGGTTATCGTTGTTGTAGTTCTGATTGTATCTTGGCTGCCCCCAACGTAATTGACCACCTCCACCCCATCTCCAGCGAAAGGGCTACCTGCTTGACAATCCTTTCCATTGTGGTCGCCGCCACAGTGCACGCAGGTGGGAGGTCGGCTAAGCATAGCCAACAGTACATCCATCTTCCTACTCAAATCTGCAACAGCTGGATTTTGTTCCTGTTCTTCCACAGCAAATACCCGCTGCCTAGTGGGGCCGGCGAGCTTCTGTTCTTGCCACTGTACACTCTTTCTGGCCAGCTCATTAATCATGTCATATGCCTCTGCTGCTGTCTTTCTAAACAAATCTCCACCCTCTGCGGAGTCGACAATGGCTCTGTTTGTGGGTGTCAGTCCATGATAGAAGACGCTTACTAACTGATGCTTAGGTATGTCATGATGAGGGCACATGCGCAGCATTTTTCTGAATCGAGTCCAAGATGTGTGGAGCGCCTCATGCTCGGGTTGGTGGAAGGATGTGATCTCACCCCTGAGCATTGCTGTCTTCGAGGGAGGGAAGTAGTAGGACAAGAATTCCTTCTCCAACCCTGCCCATGTTGTGATTGAACCAGGCTCCAGTGTTCTCAGCCATTCCAAAGCTTGCCCCGTCAGAGAGAATGGGAAAAGTTTCAGTCTAGCAGCATCTTGGGGGACCCCGTTGGTCCTTGCAGTGTCTGCGCACATTAGGAAGCGATCCAGATGATCATTCGGGCTTTCATGTGCTTCTCCTCCAAACAATCCAGTCTGTTGGATCAAGTGAATTATACCAGACTTGATTTCGTATGTGTTTGCCGGAATGATTGGAGCAGCAATGCCTGACAGATGCTGATGTCGGTGGGGTGCCAGGATCTCACTCATCAGACGAGTGTCGCTCTCTGGTCCGGTGTTCTCATTGTTCCGTTCATTGTCAGTCATCTTGACGGGCTCGATAGGCTCGATGATCTCGTCTTGCTTCAGCTTTCCGATCTGTTTGCTCATGCGAAGAGTACGTTCAAGTTCAGGGTTAAGAGGGACAACCGGTATTTTCACTGATCTCGTAGGCATGCGCTGAGAAAAGATAAATACAGAAATAAATGAAAGTTGGAGGGGGATCATACAAATCATACAGTTTTGTACAAGTATAAGAATGGTATGGGTAAACATATACAGACACGTATAGGTGAAGTTGATAGCTACATGTTCGTACAAACGAATACACACAAGCGTAAGCATAAACAAGGATGGTTATCATAAATGAGTATATATAAATAAGTGTATATGAACAAGTATAAATGGTATAGATACGTAAAAAAAAGAATCATGATTATAAACAAGTATATATGATATTAACAAGGAAAGTATTCACAAAGAATGCCTAAACTAACAAGTCGACCTTTGGTTCGATATTGCAGAAGAAATAAATCCCCGGCAACGGCGCCAAAAACTTGATGCGCCCTCACCTAACTCGAGATGAGAACTCACTAAGGGATAAGTGTACCCCGTCGTTATCAAGTAATAAATTTCTGGTTTAAGTCCAGGTTATCATCCACAGGATTTATTTCTGCAAGTATCAAGCTACTCGATCTCGGATGTTATCTAGGCTTAGGGGGTTTTGAGCTTGGTTTGTTAATTAATCTACTCCTAGGTTGAATTGTGCTAATCCTAGCTAAGTTATCTAATTCTAACTAAATTATTCTAAGCCTAACTAAGTTACTCTACCCCTAATTGATCTTTCATTAATGAAACTATTCGAAGGAACATGGAATGAACGATAATAATTAAGATAGATTATCAAGTCTATTGAGTAAAAACCTAATCTGAGTCACTTGTATTCAAGGCGATTAACCCTACTTACCCTCCTGAGGTTCCTAGCGCGTGATTCCCTAAGGCCGAAACTAGGTCTAAGGCTCAGTAAATTGGCGCTTAATCAACTAAGAGGTCGTCAATCTCCTAGGCTCTGACTAGGTCAGATTCAGGTCGCAATATGTGCCTACTAGATTTTGGGGCTTTTGAATGAGTTAAACCAATTGAATAAAGCGTAAGACAGAGATTAAATAATAATCATAGAACAAAACAAGAGCTAAATTATTATTAAAGGCGAGATGAAAGAAGACAAGTTCGGCAACTGTATCAAAGAGTACAAACATAGAAAGATGAAAGAAGATACAAAAATCCCTTTCAGGGAACCTGTTTACTCTGCAGCCGGCGACTTGATCTTAAGGACGAACCTTAGTAATTCCTCGGTAGAAAGCTTTGAAGGAGCTTCAATGGAGTTTGAGGAAGATGGAGAAGATGGAGAGGAATTACAAGGGGAAAGCTAAAACAATTTACAAAAACGAAAGATGTTTAATTTACAATTGAAAATTCCTATTTATAGACGCGTCTCGGGCCTCGTTTTGACCTATTTTCGTGTCCTAGTTGGTGTAGGAAGACGTGGGGCCGAACGTGGCTTCGTGGGGGCGGAATTGGTCTTTTTGACCAATTCCCGCAGGGCTGCTCGGCGAGCAGGGCTGCTCGCGCCGAGCAGCCCCCTGCTCGCCGAGCAGGCGCCTGGTGGCCTGCTCGGCGAGCAGGCTCCTGCTCGCCGAGCGTTTTTGCCCGAAGCGTGCTCGATCCAAGCTCGATGAGTTCCGTGACCTTTTTCGTCCGACTTCACACCTGCACACGCATAAAAACTCCGGAAAACATTAGTCCAAAAGCCAAATTGATCCGTCAATCGCTTATTTTGAGCAAACGCTTCGTTTGGTGCGACTTTTGACGGACCAATTAGCTTCAAAAGATAACGGAATTCTAATACGCATGCTATTTCGGCCGTATTTGCCTAAATTGATTACAAAACAAGCCTAAACGACGAAAAGTAAATAGAATGTTCTCAATTCCTAACTTACTCACACAAAAGCATTTAAATGCGAGAATTGCTCGCTTATTAGCCAAATAACCCTAAAAACCGTCCTAAAACCGTACCCAAAGATAGGGGTTTTTGACCCCTATCAAATTCCTATTAAGTAACCTATTCCTATCTAGCTAGGGTTTAGATACAAGTTATTATATATACCCCCCTAATAAGTGAATTTCGACTAAGCCCTAACCCTCCCCTCTATGTGATTTTCGAAACCTACATTAGAGAGAGAAAGTGAATTTGCATCCCCTAGTTCGTGGACAAGAATTCATACGGCTTCCATCGATTGATTAATTTCATTCATCTCCTTTTCTCTTTGATCTTGTGTTGGTTAATTAGAGGAAATCTATTTTGGTTGCATCTCATACGGTTGATTCTAACTTAACCTCACCGTGTTATACTTCGTGCTTGGGAACTCGGAGAAGAATTGTGGGCACTTCTTTAACAACGGTAGATTGTTCTTCAAAAGGTATTCCTTCTTATCCCTCTTTATATGAAATAACGATTAACGGATCCTATGGTTAAAAGGAAGTAGGCTAAAATTTTTATATTTCCGCTGCTATACCTTAGCCTTAATTTCCTTCAGTGGTATCAGAGCCATCGTTAAATACGTTATTTCATATATGAAAATTTAGAAGTTTTTCAATAGGATTGAATAAATATTTATGGTTAGGATTAATTAACAAATAGTTTGATTAATTAATTCTAAAGATAAATAAATTTTAGTTAATTGTTAATTAAAATAGATTATGCGTATGTTCCTAATTATTTCGGTTGATAATCATTATAACAAAAATCTATTAGTTTTATAGTTAGGTTAATAAAATTAGTTTTATTAATTCTAAAAGATAAAACGGAAATCTATTGTAGTTTTTCCTATTTCTGAAAATCGTTTTTAAAACCGTTTTAAAATCTGATATATATATATATATATATATATGTTTTTTAAAAAAATAAATACGACAGCGGCTCGGGTCGCGCCTCACAGCGCGACCAGCCGCTATCGCGCGGCTGCTGCCTCGTGGCAGCAGCCCAGTTTCGGGCCCCCGGCCCGAATCCCACTTGATTTTAATTGTTAAAATCGGCTTGAAAACAATTTGTATATATATATATATATATGTTTCAGAAATTAATAGTTTTTTGTTTTGATTATCGAATGAAAATTCGTTTAAAAGTTTGTTTTTACCAAGTTGTAAATCAAAGTGTTAAATGAATTGAAATCAAAATAATTGGGACATGCATAATCGACGTTTTATATGGTTATATTAATCTAAGGATTAATATAAAGATACAAAACGATTAGAAGTAAAATTGGATGAAAGTTAATTTGACGAGTTAATGTGATTAACCTAAATATTACATAAGCCGGTTATATAATCAACCAATTAAATTTATTTAATTGAGTCTATGCATGTTTGGAGTTATGGACATATTTGGACCCTCTTTTAGTCTTTTGGTATTTTTGAAATAGGGCCTGCGCGTCCTGCCTTTCTACTATCTATTGTAATTTCTCCTCTCATCCGATTCCCTTCAATTCAATTGAAGTTTTCTTATAGTAGTATAGAAATTAATATGTAATTTCAAGGCGCCATGGAGAAGACGGAGGACCTAAAGAGAAATATGTAATAGTTAGTATTTCCTTAGGTTTGCCCTTTTATTCCGTCTCTGGCTCGACGGAATAATTTAGATGATATGTCCATAACGCCAATGTATGTGAATGTATGTGTCTGATGTATGCTAAAGCAAATCAAGACTAAGTTAGATTATGAGACCTAAAATAAAATCCCTCATTAAAAAGATAAGTAAATAAGCAAGTTATTAAAATCGGTTGCCCCTCCCTAATATTATAATTCAGTCGGCAGTACTGGGGGCCTTTGGGTTGTTGAGTAAACTCAAGCTCGGGGTCTTATGGTAACACATGAATTATCGAAAATCGTTCTTTCATGAATATGGGGTAATACTTAAATTAGATTATGATAATTGGATGAGTAAACTCATGTTGTCATAAACTAATGGGCAAGATGGTTGGGATTAATATGAATAACATATTAGTTACTAATGTGGTTAGTAACCCAATAACCTAGGAATCACATTAGAGATGTGATTGATTATATGAATCTACCTAATGAATGAGACTAGCTTGTTGAGTAAACTCAAGGCGAAATCTCAGGAGTTAGGATCCTAGCTCACTAAAGGATTTGTGAAATTCTTCGAATTAATATGGAGGGCTACTAATTTGGCAAAATAGTGGGAGCAATCTGAAATAAATTAAAAGGCCTATAATTTTAGATTGTTATACTTTAAAGCAAATGAATGACATACGTTTACTCTTTCTCACTCTCAGGTTTTGTTTAAACACACACTCTTAAAATCATGACTAACACCAATCTGCGTTACATCATTACCAATAACAAATTGAATGGTTCAAACTTCACCGACTGGTTTCGTAACCTCAAAATTGTTTTGAAGTTCGAAAGGAAAGGGTATGTACTTGATACACCGATACCCCCTTACCCAACTGATGATGCTCCCTACCAAGAATTTTATGCTTACTTGAAGCATAAATCTGATGATGATCAAACGGGGGACATCATACTTGCATCTCTGACACCGGAAGTCAAAAGGCAACTACATTCAGATATGGATGCCTATTCCATGGTCAAGCACCTCAAAGAGTTATTTTTGAATGAAACTCGGTGCGAACGCTTCGAAATAACCAAGGAGTTATATAAAAGCAAGATGCAGGTGGGCACATCTGTAATGGCACATTGTGCAAAGATGATCAGCCTTATCACCAAGTTTTCTAGTATTGGAGATGCGATGGACCGTGAACTAAGTGAAAACTTACTTCTTCAGTCCCTCCCCGAGAGTTACTCACAGTTCATAATGAACTACCAAATGAGTGGCTTGCAAACCTCTCTTGTAGATCTTGCGCATATACTCGAGTCAGTTGAGCCCATTATAAAAGAAAACGAGGAGATACTGGCCCTTGCTATTGAAGGATCGAGAAAAAGGAAAGGGGTCTCTCCCAATCCAAACCATCTTGATAAATGCAAGGGGGCTATGCTCACCGAAACGAAGGGAAAGGAACCAAAGAAGCCCAAAGGAAAGTGCTACTATTGTGGTGACTTAGGGCATTGGAAGAGGGATTGCATGGAGTACCTAACCTTCCACGAGAAGGAAAATAACGGTGCTTCAGCATCTGGTATGTTTTATATTGAAATAAATACAGTTTCGCTGTCTGAATCTTGGGTACTTGATACCGGATGTGGATCTCATATTTGTACAAATATGCAGGAGCTAAATCAGACTAACTAAAGAAAGGAAGCATAAACTTGCGAGTTGGAAATGGAGCAAGAGTTGCCGCCCTCGCAATTGGAGATTATGTTTTACCTTTGCCCTCTGGGCTTGTAATAGAATTAAGGAATTGTTTATACGTTCCTGAGATGTCTCGTAACATTATTTCTATTAGCCGTCTTGTTGACGACGGTTTTCATATTTCAATAAAGAACAATAGTTGCAATTTTTATAAAGATTCGATCTTTTATTTTTCAGGAATATCACAAAATGGGATTTATGTGTTAGATGATAAAACTCTTGTTTTTGCAATTGATACCAAAAGACATAAGATAGATAATTCAACTTACTTGTGGCATTGTCGTTTAGGCCATATAAACAAGAGACGCATGCTAAAGCTACATTTAGATGAGCTTATAGATCCAATCGATCATGAATCATTGGAAACATGCGAATCATGTTTAAAAGGTAAAATGACAAAGACACCCTTTAGAAATAAAGGTGAGCGTGTATCAGACACTCTAGGACTTATTCATTCAGATGTATGCGGTCCTATGTCAGTCCAAGTAAGAGGAGGATACAGATACTTCATAAGCTTCATAGATGACCATACCCGATATGGTTACGTCTATTTGATGAAGCACAAATCAGAAGCTTTTGAGAAATTCAAATGCTTTAAGAATGAAGTGGAAAATCAATTAGAAAGGAAAATAAAGACGCTTCGATCTGATCGAGGTGGCGAATATCTTTCAGATGATTTCCTGAATTATCTAACTGAATGTGGGATATGCTCACAATGGACACCTCCCTATACACCACAACACAATGGTGTATCCGAGAGGAGAAATCGTACCCTACTAGATATGGTACGATCCATGATGAGCATGGCCTTACTTCCAAAGTCGTTCTGGGGCTAGCCTTAGAAACTGCCCTCTTCACCCTAAATCGAGTGCCAACTAAATCCGCTAGTTCCACACCATATGAATTGTTCGTTGGTAGGAAACCCGTGTTCTCATTCACGAGAATATGGGGTTGTTCAGCGTTTGTCAAACGCATTGCGTCCGAAAAACTAGATTCGAAATCTGATAAATGTTTCTTCATTGGATACCCTAAGGAAACTATGGGATATTACTTCTATCATCCAGATGATCAGAAAGTAATCGTATCCAAGCACGCAACCTTCTTAGAGAAAGAGTTTCTCGAAGAAACACAAAAGGGAAGCATGATTGAACTTGACGAAGTTCAAGAAGAAGAAACACTGACTGAAACAACAGAGGCGGTTGAGGTACCCGAAGTAGTCCCATTAGATGAGACTCCAGTGGCACCTATTCGTAGATCACGAAGAGTTCGTGAACTCCCAGTTAGATATGGTTTTCTAGTGGGAGATGATAATGAGGTTCCCGTGTTAGACGACGAACCCGAAAACTGCAAAGAGGCTCTTACTAGTCCAGATTCTAAAGCATGGCTTGAGGCCATGGATTCTGAAATGGATTCCATGTATACTAACCAAGTGTGGACTTTGGTTGATCCACCCAAAGGGATAATTCCCATTGGGTGCAGGTGGATCTTCAAAAAGAAGACTGACATGGATGGAAAGGTTAGCACCTACAAGGCTAGGCTGGTAGTGAAAGGATATCGTCAGAAACAAGGTGTTGATTATGACGAAACCTTCTCTCCTGTTGCTATGTCCAAATCAATCAGAATCATGCTTGCTATTGCCGCTCACTACGATTATGAGATTTGGCAAATGGATGTGAAAACAGCTTTCCTGAACGGAAACCTGCTTGAGGATGTATATATGATGCAGCCTGAAGGTTTCATATCTAAGGATGCAAATAAAGTTTGCAAACTTCAGAGATCCATTTATGGACTCAAGCAAGCATCTAGAAGCTGGAACAAGCGTTTTGATGAAACCATAAAACAATTTGGTTTCGAACAAAATTGCGAAGAACCTTGCATTTACAAGAAAGCAAGTGGGAGCTCTATAGCATTTCTCATACTATATGTGGATGATATACTGTTAATGGGAAATGACATTGCTCTATTACAGTCGGTAAAAGTATGGTTATCCGGTAACTTCTCAATGAAAGACCTTGGTGAAGCAGCCTATATACTTGGTATAAAGATCTACAGAGATAGATCACGTAGACTGCTTGGTCTTTCACAGGCTACATACATTGAAAAGGTGCTAAATCGGTTTAGCATGCTTGAATCGAAACGAGGTAACTTACCCATGCTACATGGAGTAAAGTTAAACAATCATCAATGTCCTAAAACTGATGATGACAAATGACACATGGCTGTAGTCCCGTACGCCAGCGCGATCGGTTCGATTATGTATGCTATGCTATGCACTAGACCTGACGTAGCGTTCGCGTTATCTATAACGAGTCGTTACCAAGGGAATCCGGGAGACGAGCATTGGATTGCCGTCAAGAACATTCTTAAGTACTTGAGAAGGACTAAAGATATGTTCCTAGTGTACGGAGAAGGAGATCTGAAAATTGAAGGATTTTCAGACGCTAGTCATCTCACAGATGAGAATGATTTTAAATCCCAATCAGGATACCTGTTTATCTTGAATGGGGGCGCGGTCAGCTGGAAAAGTTCCAAGCAGGGAAGCGTAGCTTTCTCTACGACCGAGTCAGAGTACATCGCTGCTGCGGAAGCAGCAAAGGAAGCAGTTTGGATTAGAAAGTTCATTACAGAACTAGGTGTGGTGCCTGACATTATCAATCCCATTACTCTGTATTGTGATAACAATGGAGCCATTGCGCAAGCAAAGGAACCACAGTCTCATAATGCATCGAAGCACTACCTAAAGCGATACCACATCATTAGAGAGATTGTGGCTAGAGGAGATGTGAGAATAGAAAGAGTACCTACAGAGGACAACGTTGCAGATCCGTTGACAAAGCCTTTAACCCAGAAAGTGTTGGTCCCTTATTTAGTTGCAAGTATAGTTCCAAGGGGGGGGGGTTAGGAACTATTTAAACTTTTTAGCAATTTAGGCAGACTTCTTTTACTAAAGAAAAGGTTTGAACAGCGGCGCTGAGTAAACAGCAAGATACTGGCTTAGTCAACAGGTGACTAGGTCAGTTTCTGAGCTTGAGTCAGGAGATAGCACTTAGAGTCTATTCCTGAGCTCTTACGTTTTAATGCGCACAACTCAACTTGACCTCTTGACTTGGTCAGTTTTGATTGTTTAAGCAAGCAATATAAATAAGGAGTCAAAGGTTTAGAAATACTTCACTCAGTAGATTTATCCAGGTTCGGCTTCTTCTAAGCCTACGTCCTGTCCCCGGAACACGTCCGAGATTTCGAATCCTATACTGAGCTCTTTAAAGGTAGAGCCTCAAACCTTTTACAATATCAGCAATTGAGTATGACAAGAGTACCTTCCTCTATACTTCTACTCAATCCTAATCTCTCCGCTGAGTACTTAAAACCGAGTACTCAGCCTCTCCTTTCTATCTCTAGAAATGATAAGTGTTTTTGTCCTAATACAAAGATGTGCTAAGACACTTTAGACGATTTACAATCACTCTAGACTTTTATACAGATATGAAAATGTAGTGTAAGAATTTTGCTTTGCTTCTTGCTTGCAGAACTTGTAGAGATTTGGTCAGCGTAATGGCTTGATCAAGTTCTATATGTTGTGAAGCTTGTGATGGCACTATTTATAGAGACGTCTGGTCATCCGGTCATTTCGAATTTCGAAATAACCATTAGAGGGAAACGGCTATGTGTCGTTGTCATCCTGACTTGCACATAGCTCTCGGCCAATCACAATCGTGTATCTTCTATCCTCGGTCAGCACAGCAGATGGTCTCTCCTTTTATGGAAAAGTCAACTGGACAGCATACTGTGTCGTCTGAACTTTGCCAAAAGAGGAAACACTTTGTCTGGAAGTTTTCCTTTACCAGCTGCTGTCTTGTACGCTTTATCGAGACTACTCAGCAGCTTCATTGTGAAGTTGTTCCTGAAGGTCTTCTAGATCCTTCCGATTGCTGAGTTGCGTTTTTGTTCAAAACGGCAACGTCTTGACATACGCGGGCCGAGTGTACTGAGTTGTTTGACTTGGGCCTTGGCTTCCGTATTGGGCTTGGGCCTTCCAATCCTTATGACTTATAACATCTATACTCAACATTGAACAAACACATTAGTAGAATAAATCAAAGCATTTAAACTTAGTGTGTTTAGAATATGTATTTTAATTTATACTTAAACAATTTTGTCAAATCAAAATTATGTAGAAAGGTGTTTCAACAGAAAGTACATGATCGTCATCTAACTTCTACTGGGATAAGTTTTAGAAACAATTGGCTTTAGTCCAAGTGGGAGTATGTTGGGGTTTGGTGTCCAATAGACAATTGTTCTAGGATACAAACTTAATGTAAATGAATTGTTCTTTATATCATTTGTTTTAATAAGATATATGTTTTATAACTATATAAAGGCAATCCCTTTTAAGCACTAAATAAAGTCTAATAAAAGGAAATCCGTAAGTTTGTTTAAAGTGATTATAAAGTGTTCATACAAGCATGAAGTGAGACAAAACTTTATAATAAACTAATAAACTTAAAACCACCCCAAGTCAAGTGATATGTTTAGGATTGATATATCACTGTTGAGACTTGTATGTAACAATGTCTTCTGTCTGACAGAAAGCTGATCTCACAAGCTTCATATATATAGATATCTGGACAATTACATAGATCCGATGAAACGTCGTTCATTAGGATTGGGGATCCGATTTGAGATAACATGATGGGTAGATTCATCATTGTCACCTGTTCATCTCATTGGTATTAATAGGTATAACTAATCCTCAGACTCAAAGGAATGTTAATTGGTCATCCTGAATTATTGAATGTGAGACTTTGATCCTGCGGTCCCACGATCCTTAACAGAGATGACTCTGGGGTGTGAACTGCAAAGGTTGGGTGTCACAGGAGGTAATGTTAGGGTAGTTATACATTGGATTGAGCATTTATCACTCCCGATTAATGGGAGATACATCCAAGGATCGCTTGTGGAAGACTCGACTCTAAATCCTTGCAAGGTGATAGCTTAAGAGTAAGAAATACAGATTTCACTTAACCTATCTATTTGAGTTGACTCGGCCTGTACAAGTAAAATGAACGTCTCGCTATATGTGACTTGACATCACCCATAGTCATACGATTCAGTTCAAGGATGTTATTGATAAAGGATCGTATTATACTGTAACTAATACGGAAGGGTTAACGACGGAATCAACCTGTCTTCTTAACGGACTCTGGGGGAATGATTACAGACTTGCCAATAACATACTCAGTACATCATTCCGTTATGCAAGGATTAAATATAATTCTTGAAGAAATTAATTTAATAGTTGCATACGGCCAGAAGTAGTAAGAACCTAATGGATCACACATAAGACTTGGAACCAAAAAGAGAGATGGATGTCATTAATAGATGGAAGCCCAAATGAGCCCAGTAAGGCCCATTTAATTAGGGGAGGCCGAAATTTATATATAATAAATTAGGGAATTATTTTAATTCCATTAATCCTAATTTGATTAGGTTTATGAATTAAATTAATTAAGAGATAATTAAGTTAGGAGTTTTAATTAGATTAATATACTCATATTATTATCCAATTAGGTTATTTATTATTATCCTAGATATATTAGATATATTATAAGATAATAATTGGGGATCCTATTCCGAATTGAATTCCTATTAAGTAACCTATTCCTATCTAACTAGGGTTTAGATACAAGTTATTATATATACCCCCCTAATAAGTGAATTTCGACTAAGCCCTAACCCTCCCCTCTATGTGATTTTCGAAACCTACATTAGAGAGAGAAAGTGAATTTGCATCCCCTAGTTCGTGGACAAGAATTCATACGGCTTCCGTCGATTGATTAATTTCATTCATCTCCTTTTCTCTTTGATCTTGTGTTGGTTAATTAGAGGCAATCTATTTTGGTTGCATCTCATACGGTTGATTCTAACTTAACCTCACCGTGTTATACTTCGTGATTGGGAACTCGGAGAAGAATTGTAGGCACCTCTTTAACAACGGTAGATTGTTCTTCAAAAGGTATTCCTTCTTATCCCTCTTTATATGAAATAACGATTAACGGATCCTATGGTTAAAAGGAAGTAGGCTAAAATTTTTATATTTCCGCTACTATACCTTAGCCTTAATTTCCTTCACTCCGTGTATCAATCCATAATAGCAATCGTGCCACCGTCGGTCTCCCCTCGGTGCTCAATTCAAATTCCCTCCACCTCACCATAAGCGGAAGCGTAGCCCCGCGCGGACTACTCTCGCGGACGCTCGGGAGAATCCTCCTCTCGTAGGCCCAAACCTGCTCATAAAAATCTGCGTCAGAAGCGAAAGTCATGAAAAGAATAAAAGACAAGCTAAGTGATATAAAACACACCAGGAGGGCGAAGGTATAACCACCGAAGTCCTTGCGCTTCCGGCAAGTCAGGTCCAAGAATCGATATAGGTATACCAAACTAGCTCCGGCCCAATTATAGAAAGACACCGTGTCTAGGTCCCAGAAGGCCTGAACGAGGTCCGCATGTATGGTCCCGCTCTGGGTACGGAAAACCGTCTCACCTAGAGCATATAGGAGAAAGCTACGAGTGGCCCTGTCCGTATCATCTCGATGACAGAAGTCTCGACGAATCAGTAGTCCAAAGGTGGTGACAAACTTCGCCGGGGTAGATCTAACGCCTGTATAGACTCCGGGACCAATCAGAGCATCCATCTCGTCGAGGTTAACCTCGGGACGCACCATATCATAATAAAGGGGGACCAGAGTGTCGCTACCTCGTAATCCGATTAGTAAGGAAAAGTCCCGGGGTGAGATCATCATCTCCCTGAACAGAAGATGAAATGGGTGGGTCGAATCCACCCACCTCTCGCAGAGGGCGCACAGGGCACGCCTGTCACACACGCCGTTGGCATGGGGCAGCGCTAGAATAAAGGGCTCGAAGCCCAACTCCCGCACGCGGACTCTAACTACCATAAGAAGCAAAGCGTGCCAGGAATGGATGCCCTCGGTGGATCCCGAGGTGGCAATAACCTAGAGGAAACAGTGCAGATAAGAGTGGGACTTAGCTAGAGTCATTATTCCTTAAGGGCATCACTTCTATATACGTCTGATAGAAATTCAGTTTAACTAGTTATTCTTTAAATTTCATCTAAATTTAACTTAAAAATTCTTTTTGTTAAGATCGTCATTTTTTAGAGTTTCGTCCGTAGGATCATTCGTATAGGATTTAATTTAATTCGTTATTCTTTGGTGTTCAACTCTCCCGCGTGCTTGCGAGGAGCTTAATCCAATTTGAGTTTTTGATAAAGGTGGTTTAACATTATTCACGTTTTTTTTACTATACGCGTGCATTATTCGCGTCATCTTACTATTCACGTTTTTACTATTCACATGCACTATTCATGTTTCTACTATTCACGTGCATTATTCGCGTCGTTTTACTATTCACGGGCACTATTCACGGTCTTACTATTCACGTGCGCTATTCACATTTTTACTATTCACATGCATTATTCACGTTATTTCACTATTCACATCTTACTAGTCACGCTGTTTTTTCTATTCACATGTATAAAGTTCACATTCTTTCCAAAAAAATCATAAAGTGTCGTTCACATGCATGAAAATTCGCGTTTTCTAGCTAAAGGACTCATAAGCAGTTTAAATGTTAGCATTCAAATAACGTTCAAACGGGGTTGCTAAAACCTAGAAGTCTTGATAAATAAAAAGCAAAGAGGTACTTACCCGATTGATGTTGGTCCGACTTAGATGAGAAGCAGGGTTCTGGAAAGGAACGACGCTAGCCAAGTCCTCAAAGACCACCTCCAGCCCTTCGTGCCATCGTATCTGCTCGACACCATCGCGAAAATGCTCAAATGTTAGTAAGAAAGGGAGAAGAAGAGAGAGAAGGTGTGGGGTTGGAAATGAACCCCACCACCCTTTTATAAGGGTAACAAATGGCATTATGGTAATAAGAGAAAAAGGTACGATGTGACGTAAAGGTAAAAAGTAAATAATTCATTATCAAGTGCACAAACCTCCGATTCGCAGTCCGTTTCAGCCTGCGTTTTTACCAAGCAGTGACCTTTGTCCAGGGAGATGACTCCAGATGACAGTCAAAATTTACAGAGCAATGGCGCCAGTCAAGATACAGACAACAGTCACCAGGAAAATAAATTTTAGCCCGAAAAGATTCCAGACAAAGGGATAAGGTCATTCCTATCAACGACTTCAACATGCGAGACAGTAACTCCAGTCGGAACGCAGACGACGGTAGGTCGAAATCCAAAATCACCCGAGTGCGCGCACTCTATTGTGGCTAGAAAGAGCAATATTACCTGCGGTCAATTTAGAGACTAGGGTCGCTAGAAAGAGCAATATTACATGCGGTCGATTTAGAGACTAGGGTCGCTAGAAAGAGCCATATTACCTGCAGTCAATTTAGAGACTAGGGTCGCTAGAAAGAGCAATATTACCTGCGGTCGATTTAGAGACTAAGGTCGCTAGAAAGAGCCATTTTACCTGCGGTCGATGTAGAGACTAGGGTCGCTAGAAAGAGCCACTTATGTCAAACCCGATCCAAAATAGAATCGGATATGACAGTGAGACATTACCACAGACGTGAGCGAGTCGGAAGTAACATCTCACAATCAAATATTAAGAATTACAAATCATGTTTGAACTTAAAAACATTTTCTACATATACTTTTACATTTGTAAAAGGTCGAAATCATTTATAATTTCCAATTACGAATCCTTTTCTCGTGTGTTTTACCAAAACGAGTTCGAAACATAGAAAATTACTCCAATTCTAACTTGTTAACTTTTAATTTGCCTAATCTCACAAATTAACACCATACTTGGACATTCAAACCAAAATCTGGCATACCACAACTTTATATTCGATTCAAAATGGGCGACGTAAGTTTCTACATATTCACAAGCACAAAAAAAACGCCTATATCTACATGTACAAAATGGTATGCAATACCCTAGAAGACAACTTGGACAATCGTGGCCGTATCCACTCCTCGCCCTAGTGTCGAACACTTCCCTTAGTACCTCGTACTTCTTCACCTAAAAACATTAAAACATTTGAAAATATGAGACAAAAATCTCAGTAAGCAACTATCAACTATAAAAACTAGTTTTTACGTAAAATAGCTATATGTATACATTTGTGAAAACATTTAACCAAACCAAACCTTAAACTTATTAACTTGTAAACAACATCAAATTAAAATAGAATGTTAATCAATAACCTCAAATCAAACTTAATCAAAACACAACGATTCTTATATAAACATTTACTAAAAACTGAAGTTCGAATCAAATTCAATATCGTATCCATCACCAAGTATCCCCTCGTAAATCGATCCACAACACGTAAACATAATCGAGATGTCTCTTTAACCATGCCTAATCCCGTATTGGTCTTACCCAACACTTCGCTGCCAATACTCGACTAGGTCTTTAGACTGTGTACACAGGCCATGTTCCTCACTGAACATGGTCTTCAAATATCAACCCACCCGTCCGGACTACTCCTGATGGATACAAACTTTACCCAAAATCCAACCAAACTTCAATTTCATCAAATAGATCCAACTTTACTACAATCATCAATAAATCGAAATCCAACATTTACTGAACCAAAATAGCAATTGAACCCTGAAGAAATCCAAAATATCATTAAAACCCTTAAAGAAATCCAATTGAACACTAATTGAACAAAAATAACCTTAAAACCCTTAAAAAATTCCAATTGAACACTAATTGAACCAAATTCCAATTTGAACACAATTGAACCAAAATAACATTAAAACCCTTAAAGAATTCCAATTGAACACTAATTGAACCAAATTCCAATTTAAACACTAATTGAACCAAAATAACATTAAAACCCTTAAAGAATTCCAATTAAACACTAATTGAACCAAATTCCAATTTGAACACTAATTGAACAAAAATAACATTAAAACTCTTAAAGAAATTCAAATCAACATCAATTGAACCCAAATAGCACTTAAACCCTTAAGAAAACCAATTCAACATCAATTGAACTAAATATCCCTTAAGAAAACCAATTCAATATAAATTGAACTAAATAATAATCAAACTCTTAGGAAGAACCAATTCAACATCAAGGTAAAACCAATTCAACATCAAGGTAAAACCAATTCAACATCAAAATAGTTCAAAATTAGCATTGTGAACTCATTTCCTTCAAACTTGAACACAATCTCAAATCAACAACCAATACTCAAATAATTTCTAAGAAAACCCTTAGGAGACAAATTCATGGAGATTTATAGCTTAATATACATATATTTATACATGCAAACCAAAAACTAGTTGATAGTTACTTACCTTAGCCTAAATTTGAGATTAACACCACAAAACCCTAAATCTGTCCCAAAAATCTGCCTAGCCCGTATTCTCTTCTCACACCTCCAAATCAAAATCCCTCCGGTCAGACATTGCTTCTATGTGTCTAGTGTCTCCAGTTAAAATATAAGGTCATTTGGGCGGTTAGATCTCCGGCAACACCCAAAACGGTGGAGCTGCCCTGTTTTTGGTGGTGGTGGAAGGTGGAGGAGAATGGAGAGAGAGAGAGAGTGGAGGAGGAAGAACAATGTAAAAGGATGAATTGATCCAAATGATTTTCAATTCTCAATAAGGCTATATATAGGCCTTGAATTAAGTGGTTAATTAGTCTTTTTGGTCCTCCAAAAATCTAATTTCTTTTAAAACTTACCCTAAACTTATAATTGTTATAAAAATGTGCAATTACCCTCAAAACTATACCCGCAACACCCAATTAATCGACCAATCCTATAAATAATTTAATACAACTTAGGGTTTGGGGTATAATAAATAAAATTTAAGGGCACGGACGTGACAATTCTCCCCACCTTAGAGAATTTCGTCCTCGAAATTTTACTTACCCGAAGAAGTGAACAAATGAGGGTATTGGTATTTCATATCCGCTTCTATTTCCCAGGTTGCTTCCTCCCGAGAATGTTTGTGCCACAATACTTTCACCAGTGGTACTGTTTTATTCCTTAACACTTTTTCCTCTCTAGCCAAGATTGCTACTAGTTCTTCTTTATAAGTCAAATCCTCCGAAAGTTCGATTGGTTGCTCCTGGATAATGTGATTTGGATCACTTCTATACCTCCACAACATTGACACGTGAAAAACATCATGAATGTTTGAAAGATTTTGAGGCAACTTCAAACGATATGCAACAGGTCCAATTCTTTCCACAATTTCATACGAACCAATGAATCCAGGGCTCAACTTTCCTTTCTTGCCAAATCGGAGTAAACCCTTCCACGGTGATACTTTCATAAATACTTTATCTCCCACACTGTACTCAATCGACCTACGTTTCAAATCTACATAACTCTTTTGTTTGTCTTGAGCTTCTTTCAGTTTCTGCTGGATAATTTGTACCTTTTCAGTCGTCAATTTCACTATCTCAGGCCCCAATAGCTGTCTTTCACCCACTTCAGACCAACATAACGGAGTCCTACACCTTCTTCCATACAATGCCTCATAAGGTGCCATATCAATGCTAGACTGATAACTGTTATTATATGCAAACTCCATTAAAGGCAAATGCACATCCCAGCTACTTTGGAGATTTAGAATACTAGCTCTTAACATATCCTCCAAAGTTTGAATTGTACGTTCACTTTGACCATCTGACTGTGGATGGAAGGCAGTACTGAAGTTCAATTTAGTTCCCAATGCATCTTGAAAACTAGGCCAAAATCTTGATGTAAAACGAGGATCTCTATCAGACACAATAGAAACTGGCACACCATGAAATCTCACAATTTCTTTGACATACAACTGTGCCAACTTTTCTAATGAGAAAGTTACCTTCACTGGCAGAAAATGGGCTGATTTCGTCAATCTATCTACAATTACCCATATAGCATCATTACCATGTTGTGTACGAGGCAATCCACTGACAAAGTCCATTGTAATGTGCTCCCACTTCCATTCCGGAATAGGAAGCGGTTGCAAAGTACCAGCAGGTCGTTGATGTTCGGCTTTGACTTGTTGGCAACTCAAACATCTGCTCACATATTCAGCTATTTCTCTTTTCATCCCTTTCCACCAAAAATGATCACGAAGGTTTCTGTACATCTTTGTACTCCCAGGATGCATTGCAAAGGAGGAATCATGAGCTTCTTCTAATATCTCCTTCTTAATATCACTAATATTTGGAACACACATTCTATCTCCAAACATTAGCATACCATCTATTGAAATCTTGTAATCAGTACACTTTCCTTGCACAACTTCATCTTTAATCCGCTCCAAGAACTTATCTTGACTCTGAGCTTCTCTGATTCTATCCTTAAGAATTGGTCTCACTTTCAACATTGCATATAACACTCCTTCATTTTCACAATTCAACTCTACATTCAAAGCCCTCATTTGAAGTAACAAAGACATTTTTACAGATTTAATATAACTCAAACTTCCAACATTCTTGCGACTCAAAGCATCAGCTACAACATTAGCTTTACCCGGATGATATTCAATTGTCAGATCATAATCTTTCAGTAGCTCAATCCATCTTATTTGCCTCAAATTTAATTCCTTCTGACTCATTATGTACTTCAAACTCTTGTGATCAGTGAAAATGCGACATTTCTCACCATAAAGATAGTGTCTCCAAATCTTCAAAGCGAACACAACAGCAGCTAATTCAAGATCATGTGTTGGGTAATTCAATTCATGTGGTCTTAACTGTCGTGATGCATAAGCAATTACTTTTATCATTCTGCATCAACACAATTCCAAGACCTTGCCTTGAAGCATCACTATATATTGTATACCCTTCACCCACTACAGGTAGTGTCAACACTGGAGCACTAATCAGTCTTGACTTCAAAGTATCAAAACTGTTCTGACACTCAGGTGTCCACTTGAATTTTACTCCATTTCTCCGCAATTGCGTCATTGGAGAAGCTATAAGTGAGAATCCATTCACAAACCTTCTGTAATACCCTGCTAACCCCAGAAAACTACGCACTTCATGTACATTCGACGGTGCTTTCCAGTTAGCTACAGCCTCAACTTTCTTAGGATCCACTAGAATTCCCTTAGCTGATACCACATGCCCCAAGAACATAATTTCATCAACACTACAACAAATCATCACTTGCGCCACGAATTATGCCACGTGAATTCAAAATTCGTGGCATATTTTCATTTAGCCACGGGAAAAAGAGACTCCAGCAAAAACTTTAGAGTACTTGGTATATTTATGCCACGGGTAATTGTTTTTCGTGGCAAAAACACACTTATGCCACGATAAATTTTTTTCGTGGCTAAATCTATTTATGCCACAAAATATTTTTACCCGTGGCATAAAATTATTATGCTATGAGTAATTTATTTCGTGGCAAGAAAAATAATTAATTTCAACCTATAAATTTATGATAAAAAATTTATTAGGCCATGTATTTTAAGCTATTATATTAGTTAGTCCACACATATATTTTAAGGTCTTTAACTTTTATAAATCGACTCTTCATTTTCTCCATATATTTTAGATATGAAAAAGTATAATATTACTCTTAATTATATAAATTAAAACTTATGAGCATTCACCGAAACAAAAATTTAAGAAGTATATAATTTTTTTTGAAATGAAGTATATAATTATTTTTAAAAATACAAAAACAAACTAGTAGTATAATATATAGTACTAAAAAATAATACAGTAACTAAGTAAATTATTTGTCCTTAATTTTAATATATCAATTTTTTATATTTATTTTCCATCTAAACAACGCGGGCAGAACAAAATTTGCTTTGCGCCCAAAATTTAAGAACCCAACAATTCCCAATTTTGTTAACCTAAGTTTCTCTCGTATCTCTGAAATTCCATTACGCCAAAAGATTCTCTCACTCATTGTCGATCGACTCTGAAAATCTTTGCCGCAGATTAATTATTCTCTTCCCCAACTTCTGGGCAACAACAACTTCATTGTTAACACCATCTGCGGTACTCTCTCTCTCTCTCTCTCTCTCTCTCTCTCTCTCTCTCCGTTTTCCGTTACTTGTTTTGGGTTTTTCCTTGCTGAGAAATTTAGAACTAATTCGAATTGGTTGGTTCTTAGACAGTTTGAAATTGGTATTTAATTGTTTAATAATACTTGGACATTGTTCAATTTTAGTTTAACAGAGAGCTCCATTTTAGTTTCGTATTGTTCTGCATCTTACTTCCTATAGGTCTGCATCTTCTTTCCATTTTCTTACATTAGGAACTTGAATGGATAATGCTTAAGAGCACCTGATATGAAACATGCTTTACATCACATTTCCAACTCTGAAATATATGTATGAACTGCATTTTGTGACCCATACTTATATGATTTGAATACAATTCATTGCAACTCATTTTCATGGTGATTTAAATTGACAAATGAATACTTGAGAATTGCTTATAATATTCTTTAATCCTTTTCAATTATTAGGTGTTAGGATAGGATCCTGTTTTTCGCAGAGAAGGCTCTAACATTCATGTTGCTGTTGTTCTTAGTGCCAATCGGGTAAAACTTCTGTAACTATTAATTCTTTGTATACCTCAATCATCATTGAATTCCTGATGCATTCTTGAGCTGATATTTATTGAAAATATCATGCTTTATTTGTTTGTGGTTTTTATTTGTAATTTATGTGAAATTTGATAACTTTTTTGTGTACAAATATTCATCATGGTGTGGTATATATAGAGAGATCCCTTCAACCAAATATTTTCTTTTATTATCTTGGATTAATGGCATAAAATTGTAGGCAAACATTCGATAATTTCAAAGAACTTGAAGAACTCGTCGACAACGATGGTCTAAAATTTCAATTGGTGTTTCATCGACCTTATCATTGAACTTATCATTTAAGTCACTTCTCACCTGAAAATATTACAGTATAAATTGCCAACTTTTGACAATTAGTCATCCATTTGAAAATAAGAGTTTAATGCATAAAACCAGAAAAAACAGTGTTGATTTAATTGCAGTAAAATTGTCACAACTAGTTATAGTTACTCATAAATTTCATGGATTATAATAATAAATTGGGTAAAATATTATTTAGTTCCTATGCTCCAAATATTCCAAATAATCATACAGTCACTCAGTTTTGGTTCCATAAAACTATTTAGTCATGGCATTAGATTTATTTAGGAACAGATATTTTCTTTCATTACTTAGTTTTAAGCTCAGGGCAGTTAGTTTTATCACACTTTCTTTGAGTCTGAACATGTACCGTTTATAAATCAATTTAGAAGATGCAATTGGATAAACTTATATTTTTCAATTGCCTTCATTTTCTGAAACTTTATAATCATTAAAATAGAAAACACTAAAAGCAAATCATGCTCATATTGCATTTAATTAGCTTGCACTAATGACGTGTGTATCTAGCGGGTTCCGGAAAAGTTTTGAGATGCTTCAGTCCTAAAAGAATCTATCACAATGAAGCTGAAGTTTGGAGATGCATTTTCATTGTTATCGTTTATTTGTAGTCGTAGCTAGAAACATCAAGAATTTGACTGACAAAGGTAATTTAAAATGAACCGTTTTAGCTTAGTATCATGTACTATATAACGTCTGAAGCTAGACTGTAGAGGAGTAATATGTTGTCGTGTTGCAGCAAAGTTCATATTTGTTATTCTTGAAGCACTGTGTTCTCTCTCTCTTTTTTGCTGCTTTTGGCAATTGTTTGCAGAATATATCAAGTGGTAGGTCTGTATTGAGTAAATGAAATATAATATTTTGAGACACATTGTGCTTTTTGTCTATAAATTTGTAATTTATTGGGGGGTTTTTTTTTTCAATTCATTCTATCATGTCCAAAGACTTTGGTGTTTTCATTTTGTGGGTTGTTAGTTCCATATATTACTGTTATACCAGTGATGATTTGTTGTAGTGTAATGAGGAACCAATTCAACATCAAGGTAAAACCAATTCAACATCAAAATAGTTCAAAATTACCATTGTGAACTCATTTCCTTCAAACTTGAACACAATCTCAAATCAACAATCAATACTCAAATAATTTTTAAGAAAACCCTTAGGAGAAAAATTAATGGAGATTTATAGCTTAATATACATATATTTATACATGCAAACCAAAAACTAGTTGATAGTTACTTACCTTAGCCTAAATTTGAGATTAACACCACAAAACCATAAATCTGTCCCAAACTCTACCTAGCTCGTATTCTCTTCTCACACCTCCAAATCAAAATCCCTCCGGTCAGACGTTGCTTCTATGTGTCTAGAGTCTCCAGTTAAAATTTGAGGTCATTTGGACAGTTAGATCTCCGGCAACACCCAAAACGGTGGAGCTGCCCTGTTTTTGGTGGTGGTGGAAGGTGGAGGAGAATGGAGAGAGAGAGAGAGTGGAGGAGGAAGAACAATGTAAAAGGATGAATTGATCCAAATGATTTTCAATTCTCAATAAGGCTATATATAGGCCTTGAATTAAGTGGTTAATTAGTCTTTTTGGTCCTCCAAAAATCTAATTTCTTTTAAAACTTACCCTAAACTTATAATTGTTATAAAAATGTGCAATTACCCTCAAAACTATACCCGTAACACCCAATTAATCGACCAATCCTATAACGAATTTAATATAACTTAGGGTTTGGGGTATAATAAATAAAATTTAAGGGCACGGACGTGACAACTTACCTGCGGTCGAGATAAAGACTAGGGTCGCTAGAAAGAGCCATATTACCTACGGTCGATGTAGAGACTAGGGTCGCTAGAAAGAGCCACTTACCTACGATCGATGTAGAGACTAGGGTCGCTAGAAAGAGCCACTTACCTGCGGTCGAGATAAAGACTAGGGTCGCTAGAAAGAGCCATATTACATGCGGTCGATGTAGAGACTAGGGTCGCTAGAAAGAGCCACTTAACTACGGTCGATGTAGAGACTAGGGTCGCTAGAAAGAGCCAATTACCTGCGGTCGATTTAGAGACTAGGGTCGCTAGAAAGAGCTAGGAGGAGACGGAAGACAAGGAAGGAACTTGCGACATGGAGATCAGGTATTTCCCCTCCCACTCTATATGTGTCTTTTACTTTAATATGTTTCCCATTGCATGTGTCGCATTTACGGAAAATTTTTTTCGAAACAGCACACACGTCACTGTCAAAATAGAAAAGTAGGGGCAACTGTAGACATCGAGTCGGAGGACCTGTAACGAAAACTCATAACAGACGGTTAAATCGGTTGATTCCAATAATAAAAAAATAAAAAATAAAAAAACCACGAAGGGATCCTGAGGGATTGCGTGTCGACGAATGGGCGGCTCGCGGGCGTCCAACGAACATGGGGCGTCGTCCAACGCATGCCGAAGGCGTCGGACGCACGCCTAAGGTTCATTGGGCGAGCACCCAACGATGTGGGGAGAGCGCCCAATGGCGGTTGGGCGTCCACCCAGCGCCTGTTGGGCGCGCGCCCAACTCAAGGTTGGGCGTCGCCCAACCGTGTGTTGGGCGTCGCCCAACCCAAGGTTGGGGGTCCGCCCAACACCCGTTGAGTGCACGTCCAACTTTGGGATCCGTGCCTATAAAATGCACGGATCCCCATGCATTTAAGGAGGAGGATTTTCTAGTGCTTCTCACTCCAAAAATTAATTTAGAGAGAGAAAGTGAATTATTGGGAAAAAACATTTTTTTAAAAAAAAAAATTGAAAATTCCTAAAAGTTGAATATTTTACCAAAACACGAAAAAACACCAAAAATCATAACTCGTGGAATCAATCGACTTCAGCCGTCAATACCGAACTTGAGGTATTATCTGAGGACTAGACTCATTTTATTTATTTCGTCTATTTATTTTATTTATAGTTTTGTTTATTTATTTATTTAGTTGGTTATTTATTTATTTATCACGTTTATTTATTTTTCCAAATTTATTTAATTTCCGTCTCGTATTAAATAAACATCTAGTTTTGTTTTGAAATAAAAAACCTCGTTTTAAGTCCCAACACGAACCGTGACCCGATTTAAGGGTAGTTCGGGACTAAAACGTTGTAAATATAGATTTTAAAAATATTTTCAAATAACGTTTTGAAATAAAACATCGTTTTAGGAGTCTCCGTTATAGACTATGACCCGATTTGGGTAGTTCGGAGGCCCAAAATGATAGAATAGATTAGATTTAAAACCTTTTAATAAATCTGGAAAGTATAGGGACTGTTTCTGTAAGTTTGCTGTTTCTGTCAGTAAAGGCTGTTTACCGACGGATTTTCCGTCAGTAAAGCTGCTGAATTTTTTTAAAAAATGCCTTTTTAACCATTTTTTCTTAACTTTTTGACATTTGGTCCTTTATATATATATGTATAATTATATAGTATATTTATTAAAATTATTTTTGGGGGTATCTAACTAATAATTATTTATGTATTTACTTATTTTGTACATTTGGGCATAATTTACATTAACTTGGTTTTGTAAAGCTATTTGTATATATATATGTTTCCTTTAAAACTCATTTAAACTAGATAAATTATTATTTAGGGGGGGTTATTTCCTAAATATTTATTATATATAAAAACTATTTTGGGGTTAAATATAGTTTTCTTTGTTATGGGGTTATCCATTATCTTTACATGTTTTCAAATTAGAATACAAGTATATTATATCTAATAGCATATTTATTACCATTTTTACTTATTAATAACTCTTGTATATATATTATTATTATTTTTCTTATCTTAATTTTTGATCTATAAGTATTATTATTATTTTTACCATAATGTATATTTATATAAATCTGTATATTTATTCTCCTTTTGGAATTTCCTATATATATATGTTTTAAAAGTATTTGGGTTGGGTGAATTTGGATTTAATTTGTTAGTTGTTGTAATTATGTTCAAATGGAGGTTAATTGAGTGAAAAAGGGAAAATAAACCACCAAAAGAGAATTCAATTTGCTTATTTAAACTAAAGATTTCTAGATATTCCTAAAGTGTAAATAAAAGGTTTTTTTTATCATTTTAAACCACTTCCTAAACATCACGTTTTAAAACCTTGATCCGTTCCAACAACGGATTAAGCGAACCTTATAATTAAAATCGTTCTTTATTTGTAAATAATAGAGTTTTGAATCGTTTTCCTAACTAAACGGTTTTGTATAAAAATAAATGGACTTGTATGCTTAATCACGTTTTTGAGTTAAAACTTCTTATTTCACGTTTTCAAACACTCGAATCGTTCCAACGGCGATTCGAGTGAAAATCATGTAAATCCACGGGGTTTTGAAATGTGTCTAAATCGTTCAAATGACGATTAAGGTACAAACCATGTAAATAAACTTTCTTTTCGGGAAGTGAGATTAGTTTAGATTGAATGTATGGCTTAAGACACAATTCACGTTGTAAATAAACTAATTCTTCCTTCTATCTCCATCTTTCTTCCATATACTCTAAATTCATGTAAATGGGTGATTCTTTACTAATATGGCTTTCAATAATATATGCTCAAAACGGTTTTCAAAACAAGAAAGAAAAGGTTTCAAATGAATTTTAAACTTAAAGAAATATGCGATTAGTCCGTTAGCGCCTAACATGCTAAGTAGGAGGCCGGTGGTTCATAACCGGGCGATGTCGGGGTGCCTAGTAGCCTTTCTCTGGAAAGGAGCTAGCCTTCTCGGCTCGTACCTAAGTTTCTCGAACCCTCACCGGTCTCCCGCAAGGGATCGGTGTTCATTTCCCATTCATGGGTGGCGACTCTTCCATACTCCGAGCTCCGGCCCTGCCGAGCAGCTTGATTCCATGAATGGTTGCTTTCGGCGCCAATCACAGCATCTGTCGTCAATGGTGTCCACCCCCCGGTTCGCCCGGGCGAGGCCGCGGCACCTACATCGTCTGTTCGTTTGGATAGAAACGACCCTTCACCAGCGGACACGACCCTTCAAACACAACCCTCCAGCATTTATAAATAGGTAGTTCATTTCAGAATTCATGTTGGTTGTTAGAGTTTAGAGAATGAGATATTATGTTGAGAAAATTCTGACTCATAAGAGAGTTAGATATTAGTTTTCATTCTGTAAAAGCAAACTTGCTGTACACAAGTTGTTCTTAGATTAATTACAAACACAGTAGCAATTAGTTTAGATTTAAGAGTTGTTCAAAGATAAGTTCACATTCTGATAGTGGATTCAACGATCTCTATTTCGAGGATTCCGCGAGAAGGATTAGCGGCTGAAGCGCCCCAGGGTTTGACAAACCTACGAAGTTTGAGGAAAGGATTGATAACCCGGAACTCAAATTAGTTAAACTGCTATCCATGTTTCTTCTTCTCTGTTAACTTATGAAGATTCACAATTCTATAATAATACATTTTTCTATTTAATATATTCTTTCTGTTGTTATTTTGATGTTATTCTAACAAAATGATTTTCAAAGTAATATACTGGTATTTTCATTAAAACGTTTTACACAAATATATTTATATAGAAACTTTGTTGAACACTTAAAAAGATTAGGATTTATGGATGATATGATTGATAGCTCGGTTTATCAGACATAAAACACCAATTTGATTAAGGTAGCGGTCTTGCCCGACCGTAGTAAGATCGTCTGTAGTTCGAAGCCTCTTAATTGCATAAATTGATGAATTGTTACATGTTTATAATCTTACCAAAGTTATAGTTGCTTTCTTGCTTAATGCGAGCAAGTTTCGTGTACTTCTTATTTTAAACACAAAAGTTCCTGACTTGTAATTAAATCTCAAGACAGAATTGAATTCTAAGTTTCAACATATTAATTCCATCTAAACCAGACCAATACAAATAATTAAACGATTTTCTAAAGCTAAACCTAAATGCGTGAATTAAACTAAATTAAAATAAGTTTTCGTTAAAAAGCATTCCCTGTGGGTTCGATATCTTTTATTACTACAAGCGTATACCGTGCACTTGCAGAAATCGCTCAACAAGTTTTTGGCGCCGTTGCCGGGGAACGCCAAATTTTTTAACAAAAATTTATATTTTTCTTGTTTTATTCCGAATCTTTGTTTATAGACTTATTTTTTTAATTTATGTATTTATTTATTTTATAGTTTTTTATTTTTATTTAAGGATGGTCACTAGGACTAACTCCTCGTTGTTATTTAACGTTTGCATTTAGATGTTTGCAGATTAACAGAAAAAAAATCCAAGTTTCTCAAAGAAGATGAACTGGAGATTTGATCATCAGTACAATTCACAAAAGGAGTCTACAGAAAAAAATTCAGCATGCAGATATATCAGAAGAGAAAGAAAATTTTATTAAACAGCATGTCAGACGTGACTGATGATTTTTTCAGAAAAATTTACCTCCTCCCAAACACTTTTAACTCTTTTCTATAAACTTAACCCTTCACCAAACTATCATATCTCTTTGTAAAAAAAAAAAATTCTACATAAAACCAAATAATTTCTCTTTTTATCATATCATTTTCTTAAATACCTACATCTATCTCTCTAAGAAATCACCATGGAAAATCTTCTCAAATAGATATATCAGAAAGTAGGAATGGGGAATACAGTCAATGAAATTATCTTACCTGCCATGAAGGAATTGTCTACTTTTAGTATAGTTTTGAAAGTTTCGGTTCATGTGCGTAGTTTTTGTTCGTGCACAGAACTAGAAGTTCGGACATTCAACCGAAATCACTAGATCCTTAATTTGAAAAAACGCTAAAAAAAATCAAAGTTGGGGATACAGTTCTACTTTTTAATTCCTAATTGAAATTATTTCCAAGTAAGTTAAAATAGATAGGACCGTATTTGGTTAATCAAATGTTTGAATATGGAGCTTTGGATTTAGAAAATTCCAAAGGAGATCGATTTAAGGTTAACGGTAATCGATGTAAATTTTTTTATGAAGGAGCTCCAATTCAAGCATTTGAATATGTGGACGAGTTTCATGAAAATTAAGTCACTTAGTTTTCATTCTTAATTTTTATTTTTCTTACTTTTAGTTCATAGTTTATTATTCTATTTTATTTTTCGTTTATTTTATTTTCATTTTTATTATTATTTAAATATGTGGACGAGTTTCACGTTTGTTCGTTTGGATAGAAACGACCATTCACCAGCGGACATGACCCTTCAAACACAACCCTCCAGCATCTATAAATACGTGGTTCATTTTAGAAATCATGTTGGTTGTTAGAGTTTAGAGAATGAGATATTATGTTGAGAAAATTCTGACTCAGAAGAGAGTTAGATATTAGTTTTCATTATGTAAAAGCAAACTTGATGTACACAAGTTGTTCTTAGATTAATTACAAACACAGTAGCAATTAGTTTAGATTTAAGAGTTGTTCTAAGACAAGTTCACATTCTGATAGTGGATCCAACGATCTCTATTTCGAGGATTCATCGAGAAGGATTAGCGGCTGAAGCGCCCCTAGGGTCTGACAAACCTATGAAGTTTGAGGAAAGGATTGACAACCCGGAACTCAAATTAGTTAAAATTCTATCCATGTTTCTTCTTCTCTGTTAACTTGTGAAGATTCACAATTCTATAATAATACATTTTTCTATTCAATATATTCTTTCTGTTGTTATTTTGATGTTATTCTGACAAAATGATTTTCAAAGTAATATACTGGTGTTTTCGTTAAAATGTTTTACACAAATATATTTATAAAGAAACTTTGTTGAACACTTAAAAAGATTAGGATTTATGGATGATATGATAGATAGCTCAACTTATCAGACATAAAACACTAATTTGATTAAGGTAGCAATCTTGCCCGACCGTAGGAAGATCGTCTGCAGTTCGAAGCCTCTTAATTGCGTAAATTGATGAATTGTTACATGTTATAATCTTACCAAAGTTATAGTTGCTTTCTTGCTTAATGCGAGCAAGTTTCATGTACTTCTTATTTTAAACACAAAAGTTTCTGACTTGTAATTACATCTCAAGACAGAACTGAATTCTAAGTTTCGACATATTAATTCCATCTAAACCAGACCAATACAAATAATTAAACGATTTTCTGAAGTTAAACATAAAGACGTGAATTAAACTGAATTAAAATAAGTTTTCGTTAAAAAGCGTTCCCTGTAGGTTCGATATCTTTTATTACTACAAGCGTATACCGTAAACTTGCAGAAATCGCTCAACACTAACCTTATGTTGAATTGGGAAAAGTGCCACTTTATGGTCACTGGAGGAATTATGCTTGGCCATCAAATTTCTGAGAAGGGCATGGAGGTTGATAAAGCAAAAGTTGAAGTAATTGAGAAACTGGCTATTCCCACCACTGTGAAGGATGTGAGAAGCTTCCTTGGCCATGCTGGGTTCTACAGGAGATTCATCAAGGATTTCTCTAAGATTGCCTTGCCATTATCTTCACTGTTGCAGAAAGACGTGGAGTTCATATTTGGAACAGACTGTGTGAAGGCCTTCAAGCTCTTAAAAGGGAAATTGATCAACTCACCAATACTTGCCGCACCTAACTGGAAGCAACCTTTTGAGATGATGTGCGACGCCAGTGATACATGTGTGGGAGCTGTTCTCGGCCAAAGGATAGAGAAAAAGTTCCAACCAATTTACTATGTGAGCAAAACTCTAAATGAAGCACAACAGAACTACACCATAACTGAAAATAAACTTTTGGCGGTTGTGTATGCCTTCGATAAATTCAGATCATACCTGGTTTTATCCAAGGTAGTGGTTTACACGGATCATACGACCTTGAGGTACCTGTTCGCTAAGAAGGATGCAAAGCCCAGACTAATCAGATGGCTGCTACTGCTCCAAGAGTTTGATTTGGAAATCAAAGACAAAAAGGGCACTGAGAACATAGCTGCAGACCATCTATCAAGAATCCCAGCTTAAAATCACCAGGAACAACTAGAAATTTTGTAAACATTTCCGGATGAACGGTTGTATTCTCTTAACTCTATCCATTGGTTCACTGATATATCAAACTATCTTGTTAGTTCTATTAAGCCATATAATTTGTCTACCAACCAAAAGAAAAAGTTCTTTTCGGAGATCAAATACTATTTTTGGGAGGAACCTTATCTTTTCAGGTTGTGTGTGGACCAAATCATACGAAGATATGTAACTCATGAAGAGGGGCAAGCCATTCTGAGCCATTGTCATGACAGAGAAGCTGGAGGACATCATGGAGCAAGTAGAACAGTCGCAAAAGTACTCCAATCAGGGTTTTTCTAGCCGTCAATCTTCAAGGATGCCCATATGTTTATGAGTGCATGTAATGAATGTCAGATAACATGTAACATCTCTGCCAGAAATGATATGCCACTGAACAACATCGTTGTTTGTGAAATTTTTGATATATGGGGCATAGATTTCATGAGTCCATTCCCTTCCTCTTATGGTAATAAATATATCTTGGTGGATGTTGATTATGTTAGCAAATGGGTAGAAGCAATTGCTAGTCCCACTAATGATGCACGAGTGGTAGTAAAGTTCCTAAAAAGGCTGTTCGCCCGATTTGGCATACCTCGTGCCATTATTAGTGATCAAGGCACCCATTTTTGCAATGCCCAGTTCGAGAAATTAATGGGTAAGTTTGGAATCACCCATAGAATTGCTACGTCATACCATCCACAAACCAATGGACAAGTGGAGATCTCCAATAGAAAGATCAAAAGAATTTTAGAAAAATCGGTAGGCAATTCTAGAAAGGACTGGGCAAACAAACTTGATAATGCATTGTAGGCATACCGAACTACCTATAAAAACCCATAAGCATGTCACCCTTTAGGCTACTATACGGGAAGTCATGCCACTTGGCTGTGGAGATGGAGCACAAAGCCTTTTGGGCATTAACTTTTCTAAATTTTGAGGAATAGGCTGTTGGTGAATAAAGACGATTGCAACTCAACGAGATGGAGGAGTTCAGACTGTTCTCCTATGAAAATGCGGTGAGTTACAAAGATAAGACAAAACAGTGGCATGACAAGAAGATTCAAGAGAAAGTATTCCACGAAGGTCAAAGAGTGCTCTTGTACAACTCAAGGGTGAGGTTGTTTCCTGGCAAATTGAAGTCCAGGTGGTCAGGACCCTACATAGTGAACAAGGTGTTCAACCACGGTGTTGTGGAGATCTCTCAAACAGGACATGAGCCGTTCAAAGTCAATGGTCAGCATTTAAAGCCTTATCTGGAAAATGACGTTCCTCGAGAAATTGAGACCATTCACTTCCAGGAGCCCCTATGAGCGAAAACGAGGAACATGGTGTTCGCTGCAAATACCAATTGCAGCAAGCTACGGGGTAACCCAAAATTTTCTATGTCCCTTCACTTAAATTTGTACATATTTTTGTCTATTTCTGTTTAATTTTATTAATATCTAACAAATGTCCTGTGAATCCCGTTATATTTTGTGGTTCCCCTTCGCCGTCTTGTGGGCAAAAATTTAAAACTCTTGACCCTTACCCATATGGTGTAATTTTAATTTTTACTTATTTAGACTTAGGATGAACCAAATTTGGGGGGGGGGGGGGGGAATCTTCGGCAATTAAATTTGAAATTCAAAATGGAGGGACTTGTCAAATCACCCTATCCATTGGTATACTAGAGATGTACTTGATCACTAATTACTTTCCTCGGTACATTCAAGGCAAGTAAAGAGTGGTTAATGCAAAGTAACTGAACTCCTCTCCCCAAAACGTCTTTTCTCCCTTCCACCTCCCACTTTCCACAACAAACTGTGGGCAGTCTTTTCAGTAATGAAAAAACTGACAACAGCCCATTTTTACGCAACCGCTACACCCCTAGATAAACCCACTCTTGTACTTTGTGAACTTTTGCACTCCTTTCTCTTTCCAACTCCCAATCTCTCAAAACCCTCTCCCTTACTCTCTCGATAAACTCCATTTGCATCTATTAGTATCTATTTCAGGATGAGGACCTGGGGTTCTGGCAAATCAGTCAAGATCGAAGGAGCCAAGAAAGAGGCAAAGAAAGTAAAATGTATGGTTGGCACCAGTGCGGTCGCGTTTGTGCCGGATGAAAAACTTGTGAAAAAGCTGTCTCAGTTCAAAGACGTTGGAGTCCAGAAATACTTTGACGATCTATCTTAGTTGGAGTTCGGCCCGGTATGAACGGTGTGCTGGGAGACTCTAAGGAAGCTTAAACTTGCAAGCAGGGTTTGTGAAAGAATGGAAGCAGACCGTTTTGGCAGTTTCTTCGAGATGGAGGAGCCTACGTACAAGGAACTCACCCTTGAGTTCTTCCACGTTCAAGCATGACCCTGACATCACAGATCATAATGAAGAAGGAAAGTTCAATTTCTGTCTTATGACCCACACACAGCGTCTGTCACTGAATGGGTTTAACTTGCTTCTCGGATGCACTGATGATGATGATTTGGAATCTGAGGCCTACAAGGGGGCATTTCTTCATGAAACGCCCGATGAGTTCGACCTTCAGGTTTTCTGGCATTCTATCTCTGGCCAGCCAAATTATGATGGAAGTGCATCAAAGGCATCCAACATCGAGGACTATGCCCTGCGTTATCTGCACAAGCTCGTGTCTGGCACTATTTTTGCAAGGGAGAATCAAGCAACCATTCCCAATGTTGATCTTGTAGCCCTGTGGAGCATGATAAATGGCAAGAGGATGAATTTGGGATTCTGGTTTGGGGAGTATGTGAGTGCATTTGGGCACAAGATATTGTCATTGATTTGTTGTGGAAGCATTGTGACCCGCATCGCAAAAGCAATTGGGGTTTTCAAACCTGAAGATTGGAACAGGCTCACCATTGTTAACCACCCTGATCGGATTGATTTAAAGAGCCTTCAGAGCATGTTATTCAGGAAACAAATCAATGGAAAGTGGGTATGGATGACTGACTACCTAGAATCTAAGTGGCTTGAGACTAAAAAGCGCAAGAATGAGCCTGTCGTCGCCGTCTCGTCTGAATCTGACTCCCTGGACTCCAATGTTAAGGACATCAGCTTCTACCGCAAATGCTCAAAGCTTTCCAATAAGGATATCCTCTCCCAGCTGAAAGACCTGTTCGCAAAGACCAAATCCAACCAGGACCAAATCATAGCACTTCAGGCTCAGAATGCTCAATTGCAGGGAGAAGTTGATCTCCTCAAAAATATCTATGTAGAGGAGGAGCATGTCAGGGAAAGTCCATCCGATACGTCTGTGAAAAGCCCGGTAAGGGAAAAATCTGGCCTAAAAATCTGAATGTTGCTGCTACCTCCAAAGGTGGCAGTACTATTCCTATGAAGGAAAGGGATGATGACTCCTCTCTTTCTCCGCTCGTTTGAACAACCTATTTAGCTGTCCTCTCCATCTGGTAACGCTTCTACACCTTAGTCTTTTATTTCATGCTGTGTACATGTTGCGTGGCTATTTTGTGTATTCCCTTGTCAATATTTGCACCAACATTGGGGACAATGTTGAGTTTTAATTTAGGGGTGGGTAATATGAAACGTATTGAAATATCTGTTGGCTAGAACATGATAAGATAGACTATTGTTGTGCCAAATTGCAATCTACATATTGTCTGCTTGTCCTTAGCATGTTCTTGTTATCTACTGATTGTTCTATTTTTAGAACAGCCAGTTCTTTCTGCTTGCTATCTTATGCATAGCAGTACGTGCTCGTAATTTTTCACACTTATATTCATCGTGTAAATTCTCTATTATTGAACGAGTTGTTCCTTGTTGATTTCTAGTTCTTGTGGCCCTCTGTTTTTGTGGTCTTAGCAGCGGAATAATATTCTTTCAATTGCCAATCAATGATTGCATGCTTGTACCTCAAATTTAGTGTATGGTGAACTGAGGTGCCTCACGGCGTTCGGTACCGTAAGGCTCACTAAGGGATAAGTGTACCCCATCGTTATCAAGTAATAAAATCTGGAAAGTCCAGGTATCGAATCCACAGGATTATTTACCACAAGTATCGAATTACTTGGTCTCAGGTGTTATCTAGGCTTTGTGGGTTTTGAGTTTGTTTGTTTAAGTTAATCTACTCCTAGGTTGAATTATGCTACTCCTAGCTAAGTTATACTAGTTCTAGCTAAGTTATTCTACACCTAATTAAGTTATACTACTCCTAGGTGATCTTTCACTAATGCAATTACCCGAAGGAACATGGTATGAACGATAATAATGAAGTTAGGTTATTAGGTCTATTGATTAAAAACCTAATCTAAGTCACTTGTATTCAAGGTGATTAACCCTACCTACCCTCCTGAAGTTCCTAGTGCGTGATTCCCTTGTAAGGCCGAAACTAGGTCTAAGGCTCAGCAATTTGGGCTTAATCAACTAAGAGGTCGTCAATCTCCTAGGCTCTGACTAGGTCAGATTCAGCTCACAATATGTGCCTACTCGATTTTGGGGCTTTTGAATGAGTTAAACCAATTGAATAAAGCGTAAGACAAAGATTAAACAAATAATCATAGAATAAAACAAGAGCTAAAATATTATTAAAGGCGAAGAACAATGTCACAGGATACAATTAGCCTAGGATTCATAGACTGTATCAAAGAGTACAAACAAGGAAAGATAAAAGGAGATACGAAAATCCCTTTCAGGGAACCTGTCTACTCTGCAGCCGGCTTCCTAGGTCTTAAGGACGGACCTTGAATATTCCTCGGTGAATAGATTTGAAGGAGCTTTAATGGAGGTTGAAGAAGATGGAGGAGATGGAGAAGAATTTCAAGGGGAAAGCTAAAGTAAATTACAATAATGAAAGATATATAATTTACAATGGAAAAGTTCTATTTATAGTTGTAGCTCGGGCCCTCTTTTTGACCTATTTTGTGTCCTTGTGCAGGTGGGAAGTCGTGGGACCGGTCGTGGAGTCGTGGGGTCAAAACTGACTTTTTTGACCAATTCCCGGAAGGTCAGCTCGCCGAGCAGGGCGTGCTGCTCGGCGAGCTGGCCCCCAGCTCGCCCGAGCAGGCCTGGCCAGCTCGCTCGAGTGGGCCCCTGAAGGCCTGCTCGGTGAGCTGGCATAGCCAGCTCGGCGAGCTGGCCTAAAAAGGCCAGTTCGACGAGTCGTTTTGCCCTACACGCTTCCGCTCGGTTGCTCGATGTTCCACGATGTAATTTTCGCCCGAATTTCCCCTGCGCATGCACAAAAACTCCAAATAACATTAGTCTCGAGGCTAAATTGACCCGCCAATCGCTTATTTAGCGCACACGCTCCTTTTGGTGCGACTTTCGGCGGATCAATTAGCTATAAAAGATAACGGAATTATAACATACATGCCATTTTGGCCTTATTTGCATAAAATGATCAGAAAACGAGCCTAAACAACAAAAAGTTGATAAAACATTTCCAATTCCTAACTAACTCACACAAAGGCATATAAATGCGAGAATTGCTCGCTTATTCATGAAATAGCACTAAAAACCGTCCTAAAACCGTACCCAAAGATAGGGGTTTTTGACCCCTATCATGAACCTAGTAAAAATTCTAAAATTCAATTCAAGGACCTTAAGCCCGAAGTGCACATAAAAGCCCTAAATAGTGAGAACTTGAGCCTACATTAGCATGTAAATGCATTGATTCTTTGTGAGAGGGCTAATACATGTTGTCTTAAAGTAGGTTTTGCTTTGGTTGCCTAGTCAAAATGGTAAAATTTTGGAAGAACTTAGGATGAAAAAAGGCATTTAGATTCCCAATTCACTCCACAAAAATCTTACCCGTGCATTGCACTCAGATTTTTAGGATAACCAACTTGAGCCTTAGCCTATTCTTTATTAAAACACTACTTAAAGGAACCAATTCCCTTCACTTTAATCCCAAAACACCTTGAATTTGTCTCATGACTTAGAACAAGCCCGTTCTAGCTAAGAAAAATACATTTTTGAAGAGAATCTGAGTGTAGAAAGATAAAGTGTTGAAATGATGACATCTGTACTGAGTGACTTGAGTGAGGACCACAAATTGCAATTGTGAAAATAACAAAAAGAAAAAAAAATTCTTTGAATAAGATCTTTTCATTTTAAGGATACATGTTCATATCTTAAGTTTAAAATGAAGTTGTCATGGCTGTCTTTTGAATAATAGGTTGGCCAATGTTGTGAAACATGCTCTACTGAGTGAGTTGGGTGAGGTAGAATTGCTACGTGTTGAGAACTAAGCATAGTGAATTGCATTGCATGTAGACAAAATCCTTACACTTAAATAGCCATTCACTTCCATACCAT
Source organism: Euphorbia lathyris (assembly GCF_963576675.1). NCBI lineage: Eukaryota > Viridiplantae > Streptophyta > Magnoliopsida > Malpighiales > Euphorbiaceae > Euphorbia > Euphorbia lathyris. The sequence goes on along the minus strand of NC_088912.1, from coordinate 69,345,820 downwards.
AGCCTAAACATAACATTACAATCCATGTTTAAGACCTTTTGACTTTGTTTGGAAAATCTTTAATCCATAGAGACTGGACCAATAAGCAAAATCATAACCTATTGATGCGTGTATTAAACTGAGGAGTGAAGTTCCATTCCCTTACTTGTGGCAACAAAGGCCATTTGAGAGTGAGTGAAATTTCCTTCTTTAGTGAGGCACTTTGGGTAAACAGGTTGTTTGATTTAATTTTGAAGTTCAACCCTGAGATTTTAACGAATCTCTTGAACAGGACTGCATGTTGTTGATCTGGTCTAACCATTTTTTTTATCAAGCTCCTGTGTGCTAATCATCGGTTGAGTTAATTGAAAGTTGAAAAGAGTTCAGCTGCTATTGTGTTATTTGTTCGTTTGCCTGGTATCTCTTCTACTCCAATCTTTGTTCCTATGTTTTCTTTTCTTTCCATTGTCTTAGTTCTTTGTCATTCCCTCTTGTTTCTGTGTTTCATTATGTTTGCTTGAGGACAAGCAAGGATTAATTTGGGGGTATTTGATAAGTTTATATTTGATCCTAATAAACATACCTTATGTAAGATAAATGGGGTAAATTAAGGCTTGTGATTGCATAAAATGTGGACTAAAAAGGGTTTTATGCAGATCTTGAAAAGAAGAGTCGAAACAACTACCGTGCAGCCTGTTTTGCATGAAAAAGGCGAAAGTACCCATCGGACCAGCGGATAAAAGGGAGAGCCAAAGAGGACAGCGTGAACAGGAGGCGGTAGCAGGAGTAGGCGGCTTAAAGTAACATGATGACATGCAATTCTGACCTTGAGTGTTCAAGTGTCAACAAGTAACCACCCATTTCGATGAAAGAACAATTCAACCTTTTAAGAACAATCTTTTTGGTTTTGTAATATTTTTAGTGTTTAATTATTTTTGGGGCCTCCCTCCTTTAAATAGAGAACAATAGTTGGAGGGAGGGATATACTTCTTTTTGGATAATTTTATGAGAAAGTCCCATTGAGAGTTGGGAGCTAAAAGCTCTCTTTGAACCTGAAGAACTCTATTAATGGAGAATCATTGCTCGACTTCAGGCTGTTCACTCTTTACAATGAGTGAGTAATCGATTGAATGGGCTAGGCCGGCTAAGGGATGGTGCTGTAAGTTAATTTAATATTTTTATGAATGAATGATGTTATTATATGTGGTGTTTAATGATGATTTCAAATGCATGCGTGAGTATGTTTATCTTAACGTTTATGAATGATGGGGAACTTCTTTCATTCTCATGTATCTCTCATTAAAAATACAAAAACCGAAGTACGAATACAAGGGGTTTGTATCAAGGGTTTTCTAAAAAGATGAAATGCTGTTTCGTACCTAATGCAAGAAAGAACCAACTTTGAGGATGCTTGAAGCTGTTGTAAATCTTAGAATCTTAAGAACACATGGAAGTTGACTTAACTGAATCTAAAGCAGAGATTTTGACCTCACCATATTTCATTCGTGAATAAATAGACTAAAGTTATATTGTGAGTAACCTGTTCCTGTCGTAGCTTAGCCTGTTCCACCCTCTTATTGAGACAAACTATTATCTTTTGAACAAACTAGTAGAAAGTCGTTTGCTTTTAGTCATTTTAATCAAGTCATACAAAACCATTTTCAACCAAAGAAAGAAGTTACGTTACCACGAACACCCTGTTTTATAAAGTTTTTCGGTTAAAGTTATTCATCAATCCCTGAGGAGACGATACTCTACTTACTGAAATATTACTTGTATCTAGCGCACTTGCTAGTGTCTACTTTTAGGACAACACCTTGATTATCACAAGAATAAGAAAGGTTTCCAAATGTTTCGCCTTTCTTAATCCTTTATAAATTGAAGAGAGAGAGATGAATTATTCACCTCTCTTGCTTTCTGTTTACAATTTTGACATTGTTTAAACTTGTAAGTTCTTACGTCTTCTTTCTTTTCATTTAGATTCCTTGATTTTCTGCATTTAAATGGCTCCCCAATCATCTAAAAATGTTTTTAAGAAATCCTGCGCTAACAAACAACATGTGAATGTTGATGATGTTGAGAAAAATGCAAAGCCCCGCAAACTTAACCCTAAAGTTCCTAAGCAACCAATGTTTTTAAAATCGGACCAGACATGAAACCGGTGTGATTATTGGATCAATGGTTTATTGGTTCAACCGGTTGAATCGGAATGGTTCAACCGGATGATGTCATAAATATATTATATTTATATATATATTAATAAATAAAACTACTCCATGATACAAAAAAAAATCAATATTTACCTTTTATTTTTAGAGTGTAGGCTTGATATTATAAAACTAAATATAAATTCTACCAAAAAAAAAAAATAAAACTAAATATAAAACATAAATGATAAGTGATTTTTTTTTAAAAGGTAAGTTATATAGTTTTATTAAATTATTTAATTGTGGTTTAGAAAGCTCTACTCATTTTTGTTTTCGTCTAATGTAGCTTTACAACAGTCAGTCAAACTTCTTTTGCCGCAACCATCTCTTTCACCTCCTCCATCTCCTCCATCCTCCATCTCATCCATGGCAGCCATCTCTTCCAAATTAAATTAATCTCACTCCCCTTCCATCCTTTGCTCATTTTCAAGAGTTGCTTCTATTATCTAGAAGAATAAAAATTGGCACCAAACAGCTCCCCTGCCGTCTTTGCTTCGCCACTGTCCATTTTCCTTGATCGCTGTTCTTTTCCGATCTACTATTAAGCCACCACCACCTCTCTTCACCGTCTTATTTGTTTTTCATCGGAATAATTATTGCATTCTCAGAGAACCGGGGTCAATTCGATTCACCGGTTTATCCCGGTTTTGAACAGGCTAACACCATCGAACCTTATACCCTATAATCGGACCCTTAACCTTGACTGCCTTTCACCTTAGAGTCATTGAAGAACAAAACGTATGGCTCCACCAAATTACCATTTCTCTTCCTGAAAAGAATGAAAAGGGCCCATCTTCCCCCCTCCACCACCATATTAGGATTATTTACCCAATACCTGGAGTGGGAGATGAGATTTCCACTGCCTAGAGGAGTTGTGGTCATGCTATCTGCATTTAATCTTTGCCTTTGGCTAATTACCCCTAATGCATGGCTTCACTACTCAGCTTCGACAAAATCTATAACGATCTTGATATTGAGTTGATTGTACCTCTTTTTCGAAGTTTCTAGCATCCGGCGAAGAAAACAAACGAAGATATGGTCTATTGGACTCTTAGTGGCTGAAGAAACCCTTTTTGATGGAAAAAGATTCAAAGTGCTAAAAATTTCAAGCCAAAATGGTTCTAGATAGAGCCGAATGGGGTTAACCCGAACAATTCTTATGGTCGGGGTTTCCATTCATCACCAAATGGAATGAAAATTCTAAGGAAAAATCCTCATGGAAACTTGAGAGAGCGTTAAGCCCTGAAGAAACAGTGAATGCTAAATGGATCAGTGCCTATAAACTTCAATGGGAATATCAGGACATGATAAACATTATCTGGACTGAAGGATACACATGATTCTTTAGGGCAAAGTTTACCCTAAATCACACTTTGGTGTACAAACTTCAATTTGTCACACTAATATGTACGAACTTAGGGGTGACCTCCCACTATGGTTACAACCGGTTAAAATGATCGGTCAACGTCCGGTCAACTCGCCAGCTCAGAATTTTTCAACTTTAATTAAGCACACCCATTTGCAATTACCAAAATACCCTTTATAAAAAAAAAACACTTTCCTTAGTTCAACTCTGTCACGTCCGTGCCCAAAATTTCTAGTGATAAGAGGTAATATTGCTATGGTCTTAATTAGGTGCACATTTATCATAATCGTGTTTAAAATTCAACCTTATTATCTCGTAAAAATTTTCGATCCTAAATTATATCTCGACGATAGATTATATCAATTAACTAAAAGCATGTTAAAGTATAGGTATTAAATAGTTTTTGTGTAAATTAAACAACTAAACAAACTTTTTATAATAATAATGTTTTGAAGAACTTCTTGTTATAATTAAATGCTTTATGACCTATATTATCAATTTGAATGCTTTAGATTATATGAGATTAAACCAATGTTATTTTATACTAAGTTCAAATCTTTCAAGTGGAAAGAAAACGTGTCCTCTACACATTAAAGAAGATTAACATGTGTTATAAAAATAAGTTAGAAATATATTATATACATATAATTGTAACAAGTGTAAACCATGTGTCATATATCATGGTAAATTAATTTTAATGATGACATATGTAAATACTAATTACCATACACATAACCTATATATTATAAATTGTAGCATAGAAATGATAAGTAAAAAAAAAAAAGGGGAGATACTTAAAGACATAAACATATATCTCTCACTTAAATAATTTCTTCTAATTCAAACAAAAGAGAAGAAAGGAGGCCACTAGGGGATATACGTTTTTAAGTAAAAGCAGATATATAGAGGGAGTGGTTTAACGATGATAGGAATTGCTGTCAACGGACTGATTTATTTTTGGTGACCGGTGATGATTAATTTTCGGTGATCGACGACGACATTTCGGTAACTAAATTTTATACCCAAATTAGTTTTAAAATGTTATAAGTGTGATTTTGAGTAAGTTTGATTGCGATAGTTTCGTCAAATTTTAATAGATTTACGAGTAACGATTTAGCGTCAATCAATTACTAATAAAAATATAAATTTTAGACTAGTTGTTCTTTAGATTTAATAACGTGAAACTCAGTATTAATAGACTCCTAACAGTGTCACGAGTCTAACTGAACCTTCGTTCGGAATTAATGATAAAATTTTGTTTACACATTACAATTTCGGTGACAAACGAGAATAATAGTCGATAAAGTATTTGGATTAAAATTTAGTTTTAAGTTATTTATAATTAAGTGACTTTAAATTGTCGAGTTAAAATACGTTATAAATTAGAAGGATTAATACGGATATTTGTTAAAATTTGAATATAAAGGTTGGTAAAATAATTTTAATATAAAAGTAGTAGAATAATTTGAATATAAAATTAGGACGAATATATATAACGTGGTTTAACGAGTCTAATAATAATTCGGTTTGGAATTTTTGTTTCGGTGATCGAAGGTAGTCGGATAACAATATTTACTTTTAATGATATAATATTTTGAGCTATTTAATTTTTGGAGTTCGATTAAATTATGAATCGATGATTTTATACGATTTTTTTTGATAATTTTAGTTATATTAAAAGATTAATTGATTTTAATTATTGTGATTAATTTTAGTTATATTAAAAGATGATTTGATTTTAATGATTGTGATTATTTTTGCGAAAATAGTCAATTGATGCCAAATGGTTTTACCAAATGGTTTTACGGTTATGGAATTAATTGGAGGTTATGGAATTAATTGGAAGTTGGAAGTTTGACTGTGAAAAGAGATTTGAGCATATTGTGATTTATGATTTTATATATATATCAATCTAGAGTAATCCGGACGGGTGGTTTTGATATTTGAAGACCATGTTCAGTGAGAGACATGGCCTGTGTACACAGTGTAAAGACCTAGTCGGGTATTGGCAGCGAAGTGTGGGGTAAGACCAATACGGGATTAGGCAAGGTTAAAGAGACGTCTCGACTATGTGATTCTTCATATGTGTGGTTATGGATTGATACATAAGGGGAGAAACTCTAGAATGGATATAAGGTTTTATGTTATCGGTTATGAGTTGATTTTGATATATGGTTTTACGTTTGATTAATTACGAGTTTACTTGACTACAGATTTGGTTTCATAAAATGTTTGATTGATTACGAGTTGGTTTGATAAAATATTTATTTGATTACGAGTTGGTTTGTTAAAGCAATTTATTTAATTCGATTCGTTTTGATAAAATGATTTATAAACTATAATAAAGTGAAACATACAATTAAAGTATTAGCGTGTTATTCAACGTGTCACTAAGTTAAAACGAGTTAATAAGTTGAGAGAACTACCTAAAATAGGTAGAACTACGTGGCTTTGATTCCCGATTTAAAGATTAAAAGATATTCGGGATACGTAGGAAGCTTGATAGAACTATCAAGTCCAAGCCAAATAAATAATAAAACTTTAGGTAGTTCGAATACATTTTTATCTATTAGAAAATACGTTTTGATTTTGGACTGTTAGAAGTTGGTTATTCTATCTTCCATTCATACCCGATGTCGTTTTGGGTCGGGTGTGACAAACTCTCTCTCTTTCCCATGGCCCTTTCTCTCTTTCACTCTTTCTTGTGCTGATATTTTGACCCTGACAGCTCGAGATTCAGTTCATATGGTACATAACAATATATATATATATAGTTCATATGGTACATAACAATATATATATATAATCTGTATAATTAATTAAAAAATCTGTATCTTTTTCCTTGATCTAAGCATTTAAATTGAATTTCAGATTGGGGGACCATTTTGGGAAGTTCCAACAGGACGTAGAGATGGAAGAGTTTTGCAGCAAAAGGCTTAAATGTAAATTCCTAATCTGAAATCATCTCACTGTTTCCAACAAATTTTGAGAAGCTCCTGCAAATTTTTCCCTACCTCAATTCAGACCGCAAATTTTGAGAAGCTCCTGCAAGTTTACCTCTCGATTTTGACCACACATTTAGAGAATGATGTTGAATTGACCTCCGACCATGGGTTCAAAGGTCAACTTAAGCCTCAATTGTCCACCAGATTGCATCAATGTCCACCGCCTCTAGTTTCGGCGACGATACGAACCCTAACCCTAAACCTTTTGAAGGTCATTTTGAATCGGTAACTATTGGAGATGCTAATCCCGTTATTCAATTAGAAGCATCAGAGGAGCCAATTGGAGAATCTGATAACATCATTCATAGTGATGAAGCACCGTCGGGATCGTAATACGAATCATCGTTTAATGGATCACTAGAAGACAACGGTAATCACGAGTAGAGAAATTATGAAGATGAGACAACAAAATTTGGAAGTGATGCGAGGGGTTTTGGCAATGGTGATGGTGCCAGTAGTGTTGTGTGGAGGACGAAGAATCCGGAGCCGGAACAGAAAGAAAGAGAGGAGAGAGAGTGTAAGAAAGAGAAAGGAAAAGAGAAAGAAAATTAATAAAGAAAAAAAAAGTATTCCTTATAAGGTATATAAGTAATTCATGATTTTTTTTTTACTTTTTGACTGGTCAAAGCTGAGGTGGCGCATTGACTGAACGTTAACTGGTCATTTTTACCGGCTCTACACTATAGTGGTGAAGGAAAATAGGCAAACCCAGGCACAACTGAAATATAAATTTTTTACCTATTTTATCTATTTCCTTTTTTCCAAGATCCGTTAATCCTTATTTCATATAAGGAGGGATAGAACGAAATACCTTTATTGACGATCTATCTACAGTTGCAAATGAAGTGTCCACAACTCTTAATCTTGGGTTCCACGAACACAAACAAAACAAACAATCAAACAATTAGAATCTCAACCAAAGAATGGCAATCAATAAAGATTGTCTCTAATAAATCAACACAAGATCAAAGATAAAAAGGAAGAGATAGAAATCAATCGAATGGAAGCAAACGAAGCAAAATTCTTCAACAACTCTTGATGGCCGAATTTTCTCTCTCTCTATGCTTTGGGTTGGCCGAAATCTTCATTAGAGGGGGTATAAATAACCTCTTGTATCTAAACCTTAGTTAGATAGAATTAGGTTACTTATTAAGAGTTTTATTCTAAATAATACTCTATAATTATTATCTATAATTATATCTAAATATAAAGATAATAATAAGTTATTTGATAAGATAATAATTAGAAGTAATTTAATCACATTAAATCTTCTAACTTAATTATCTTATAATTAATTTAATTCACAATTATAACCTAATTATAATTACAATTGTCTAAGATTAAATTAATTCCCACATGTGTGTTTACCACATGGATTTCGCCCCCCTCCCTTATTGGGCCTTAGTGGACTAAGTTGGGCTTCCATCTATTAATTATTATTCATTCCTCTTTTGGTTCTAAGTCTTATGTGTGACTCATTAGGTTCTTATTGCTACTAGCTGTATACAACCATTAAATTAATTTTCCAAAATTATATTTAATCTTTGTATAATGGAATGAGTGCGCGGACTGTGAATAGCAGAACCGTAAACATTCCCCCAGAGCTATAAGAAGACAGGTTGATTCCGTTATTGACCTTTCTGTATTAGTTGCAGTATAATTCGATCCTTTATCAACTATCCTTGAACTAAATCTTATGACTATGGATTATGTCAAGTCACATATAGCGAGACGTTCTTTTTACTTGTACAGGCTGAGTTAACTCTTAATAGATAGGTTAAGTGAAATCTTTATTTCAATTCTTAAGCTATCACCTTACAAGGATTAGTCAAGTCTTCCACAAATGATCTTTGGACATATCTTCCATTTATCAGGAGTGACAAATGCTCAATCCAATGTTAACTATTCTGCAATTACTTCATGTGATACCCAACGCCTGCCCGCACACACCCTAGAGTCATCTCTGTTATGGATCATGTTTAAACAGAGTCAAAGTATCACATTCCATAATCTAGAATCACTAATTAACATTCCTTTGAGTTTGAGGATTACTTATACCTATTAATACCAATGTGATGAACATGTGACACAGGATAAATCCATCCATCCTGTTATCTCAAGTCGGGTCCCCAATCCTAATGAACTCCTTCACTAGATCCATGTAACTGTCCAGATATCCACATATCTGAAGCTTGTCAGATCAGCTCTCTGTCCCGACAGAAAATATTGTTACATGCAAGTCTCTACAGTATTATGTCAATCCCTATTCAAAACATATTACTTGACTTGGGGTGGTTTTAAGTTTATTAGTTTATTATAATAGTTTGTCTCACTTCATGATTGTATGAACACTTTATAATCATTTTAAATAAACTTAGGGATTTCCTTTTATTAGACTTATTTAGTTCTTAAAAGTAATTGCCTTTATACCGTTGAAAAACCATATCTTATTAAAACAAATGATATAAAAAGAACAATTCATTTACAACTAGTTTATATCTTAGAACAATTGACTATAGGACACTAAACCCCAACAAGTGGGAGGTCACCCCTAAGTACGTATATATTAGTGTGACAAATTGAAGTTTGTACACTAAAGTGTGATTTAGGGTAAATTTTGTACACCATAGATGAAATTTACCCGGATTTTTTAGCATAACTAAAGGAATTTCATATTCGGGGTCTAAACGATTTAAAGCTATAGAAGGTAGATTTACTTTCATGCCTTAAGTTTATACTTTTTCTTTTTCTTGACACATGTAATTCTGATCATTTCTACTCTTCATGATCAAATGATAGCTCACTTGAAAAGGCTGAAGGAGGATAAAGTAGCAGCAAAAGCTGCTACACAAGGTTCGGTGAGCCTAAACATAGTTGAAGTTTGATAACATCCAGATATTATCCTTGGGGCAAATCCTTAAGAATCCATAAGTAAAAGGATTAATTGGTAAACAAAGCCCCACCACCATATGAGATTCACCTGGTCAAGGAAGTGGCGTACGCCAGAAGCTATACGTCATGAAAGACCTTGCCACGTGGATACATCTCATAAACACCATACGTGATAAAGGACCTACGTCTACTAGGTTGACATGGACATGCCATCCAAGGTAGATCCGCCCATAGCGTCACTAAGCCATTATTAGAAAACCGCTATAATTAATAGTACTAAATGGTTCCTTAAGGCATTAACGACCTGACATAAAGAATGTATCATTAAATACATTAAAGGGAATTAAATGAAAGACTACTTCGATGGTTATGGAATCTAGTATAAATACCCTCACTACAAGGTATTCAAGGTACACTTTTTGATTCCCTACTTTGTGCTTATAGTTATTCTCTCAAGAATCCTTACTGACTTAAGCATCGGAGTGTCCCCGGCCAAACCCAATGATGCCTCACAGGGAAGCATTCCGGTAGAGGAAATTCTGTAAGTTATCAATTGGTGCGGTGAACGTGGAGCTCTAAAGTTAATAGAGTTTACACCATGAACGATAACAACATCGAAAGGACCAACCCCTTCCTCTAGTGGACCACCGTTCCACTCTCTATTGGGAATAATGTGACCTTCGTAGGGAATTACACTCTCCCAAAGGATGTTGTAGTTCAACCAACATATGAATTCTCACCATAATCCTTCAATGAACAAGTTGTGGATATAATAGCAAACAGTTTGGGCTGAGAAGCCGCCGAACGTGTGAGATTAATGTTGGCAAATCCACCCGTAGGAGGAGCAACAACTGGTAGACCACCAGCGCATGGCCATGGAGGAAAATTTGGAGCTGGAAATAACCAAAGGCATTGGGATGATTGATAGGAATAAAACTATCTAACTCCTAAAGAGCAAGTAAACTCTATCGTATTGTCACGATCCAACCCAAGCCATGACCGGCACATAAATTAAATTAACTTTAATCTATGCTAGCCTTAATTCTGAACTAATAGAAATTCCAAAGTTTAGTAACAGAGTGTCAAACCCGTCTCAATTACATCAATAAACCTTAAAAGAATCAAATGTGCAAGTCTAAACCTCAATAATCAAAATTCTCTAACGGATAAAATAAAGCTAAATTCATTAAGTAGTCTCCTTCAACATCAATCCAAGGGTTACTTCACGAATAGGGACCTTAATCTGAAAAAGAAAATATTCAACGTGGTATGAGATTTTCGTCTATACGAGCGAAAACCTCAGTGAGTAGTAGCTATAGCACATAACAGAAAAGGAACAGGCAGACAGGCTGATACTTTTAAATTATGACAAATATAGTTCAAAATGTAATATTTCAAAATCAGCTAAACCAAAGGGTCAAAATAATATAATCAATTCAAATATTGGTAATCAATTGTCAAACATAATACTAAAGCCTTTCAAAATATCAAAAATTAGAATAATCAGAAAATAAGGTAAAAGCTTCTAAACACATGGTACAGTGTAACAGAGTGGTGATACTACACACCACCAGGGCCAGATAAATGGTAAGCGCGCTACCAATAACAGATACAGATAACAGATAATTGCCTTCACCGATCTTATGCATGATTCTAATGCTGACACCACTGACGATAAACTGACAACTGACAATCTGACTCAAGACAAATGCAAAGTCCTAATGTTATGAAGATCGGTGAGAGGCCAGATAACAGATACAGATATACTGAGCACGTGTACCAGTTTGAAAACATATAGTATACATATATAAATCAGAAAATCATAACTTATTGAACGAATTATCAGGTTTCTAAAATAAAGGTAATAACTGCGATAAATCGCGTATTAGAAATTACAAATCATATCAGATCAAATCTTAATAATTTCATTGTAACTGATAATAAAATAAATCAAATATAAGGACATGTTCCCAGAATATACGCTTTAATACTAAGGATATTTAGTAAACAGAAGGTTCAAAATCTACGCTTTTATAAAAGGAAACATATAATCAAATGTCAATTTTTGATAAACAGTTTAAAGTTCGATATTTCAATCAAACAGTGTCGTGTACTATAATTACCACTCACCTGGAACTTAAACAGAAGCAAGAACCGAAAAGCTTGTCTCTCAATCAACTGAAGGAGTATCAGAATTTCCTATTGGTTCACAAAGGGAGAATGAATTAACTAAGCTTAATCATATCTAAACTAATAGGGACAATTAACATATTAGGGGAGAATTAATTAAACCTTAATGAATCACTAATTAAGAGAATTCAAAACCATAAAACCATCATTAATAATATGAAAACAATTTGAAACAAAAATTGAAAACTTACAGCACTCACCTATCAATTAAAACCAAAATTTCCATTATATAAAATGTACTCAATGTGAAGAAAACATGACTTGGATGCACAGTACCAAAATGGTACAAATATAAGTTTTGAAATCCATTTATATCCATCAAATTCTAATAACAATGATATTAAATTAACCGTTGAACACAATATGTAATCAATTAGCATAAAAGACAAATAAGGGAAAAAAACAAAAAAGTAATTTATGGATAACTATGAATTTCAGATGGTTTTCTTTTTCCAAGAACACCGACTGCACAAAACGATTTACTATTTTTTTTATAATAGAAAGATGATGTCTATTATTAGCATCATGTATGTCTAATGAAGAAAATAAACATGGGTGCGTTTACCTGATTTAGACCTAGCAATTGTCGTGTTTTGTGTCAAAATCGTGTTATCTCATATTTATGTTCCATATGGTTTTATATGTTATAAATGTTAGAAAAATGAGTTTCGTGTCAATCGTGTCGTGTCAGTCGGGTTGGCTCTGTTTTCGTGTTTTCGTGTCAGAAATTGCCACCTCTAACCTGATTATCAAAAACGAAAGCTGTGTAAAAGGGAGGTTTGCGATTCGCAGCGGAGAAGCAAAAGGAGGTTGCGGCTGATGTTGAGTCCCCTCACATACGGTTTTTATTTTATTGATATAAATATATATTAGGTCTTCTGAAATAAATAAGTTATTTGTAAAAATATGATTTTTTTAAAACTAAAAAAAATGGTATTTTCATAAAATATTATTTATCAAAAATAAAAAAATAAAATATTTTCAAAAGTACTTAGAAAAAAAAACAGGATATTACAATCTTCCCCCTAAAATGAATTCGGTCCCCGAATTAAAACTATAAGGACACTAATCTGAAATATCGAATAAATGAGGGTATCTAATTCGCATCTCGGATTCAGTCTCCCAAATGGCTTCACTACTAGAGTGGTTTTGCCAAAGAACTTTTACTAAAGGAACTTCTTTGGATCGTAGCTTGCGGACTTGACTATCTAAGATCTTTATTGGTTGCTCGTCGTACGATAAATCATCTATAACTTGTATAGTTTGAGGTTGTAAGACATGCGAAATATCTGGAATGTATCTCCTAAGCATCGATATATGGAATACCGGGTGAACCTTAGAGAAATCAGGTGGAAGAGCTAACCGATATGCAACTGCACCAATCCTTTTAAGAATCTCAAACGGACCTACATAACGCGGACTCAATTTTCCTTTCTTGCCAAACCGCATGATTCCTTTCATCGGATAAACCTTCAGAAACACATGATCACCGACCTGAAATTCTACATTCTTGCGCCTTGGATCAACATAAATCTTTTGCCTACTCTGAGCTGTTAAGAGTCTCTCACGGATAACACGAACTTTGTCTGAAGTCAACTGTATCAACTCAGGTCTAGTGAGTCTCCTTTCTCCAACCTCATCCCAACAAATCGGTGATCGACATTTACGACATACAAAGCTTCATAAGGTGCCATCTCAATGCTAGCTTGATAGCTATTGTTATAGGCAAACTCTACCAAAGGTAAATGATGATCCCAATTTTGACCAAAATCAAAGATACAAGCTCGAAGCATATCCTCTAGAGTTTGAATAGTCCTTTCTGACTGACCGTCGGTCTGAGGATGAAACGTTGTGCTAAACTAAAGTCTTGTACCTAGCGCTTCTTGAAATTTCTTCCAGAATCGAGAAGTAAATTGAGCACCACGATCTGACACGATAGAGACTGGAACTCCATGAAGTTTGACAATCTCATCAATGTATAACTGAGCAAGTTTAGAGAAATCATAGGTTATCTTCACATGAAGAAAACGAGATGACTTAGTTAAACGATCGACTATCACCCAAATAGAATCATACCCTCCCCTAGTACGAGGAAATCCTACCACGAAGTCCATAGCAATGTTCTCCCACTTCCACTCAGGAATAGGTAATGGTTGGAGCAACCCAGACGGTCTCTGATGTTCTGCCTTGACTTGTTGACAAGTAAGGCATTTAGCAACAAAGTCTGCAACATCTCTCTTTATTCCACTCCACCAGTATAATTCCCTTAAATCTCTATACATCTTAGTGGAACCAGGATGAACTGTATAAGCTGAACAGTGTGCTTCCTCCAAAATTTCCCTTTTTAAATCATCAACACTAGGAACACACAGTCTAGTCCCATAACGAAGAACTCCATCATCACCAATCACGAAGTCTTGAACCTTACCCTGACAAACATCATCCCTAACTTTACACAATTGAGGATCTTCTTGTTGGGCTGCCTTGATTCTATCTAACAAAATAGGTCTAACACGAAAATGAGCTACTAACGCTTCAGATGTTGCCTCAAATTTTACTCCTTGATCAATCAATTCATGAATATCACCAATCAAAGGTCTCCCCACTACAGGAAGATGAGCTAGGCTACCCAGAGATTTCCTACTTAAAGCATCTGCTACAATATTTGCTTTTCTTGGATGGTACTGAATTGTGCAGTCATAATCCTTGAGAAACTCCACCCATCTTCTCTGCCTCAAATTCAAATCACGCGATCAAAGATGTATTTGAGACTTTTATGGTCAGTGAAAATCTCACATGTCTCCCCATACAGGTAATGTCTCCATATCTTTAGGGCAAAGATCACTGCTGCCATTTCCAAATTATAAGTTGGATAATTCTTTTCGTGTTGCTTTAATTGGCGAGAAGCATATGCAATCACATGACCATGTTGCATCAATACATAACCCAGACCAACCCTTGAAGCATCACAAAACACTAGCCCCCCGATCCAGATGGAAGAGCTAACACTGGTGCTGAAGTCAAACGAACTTTCAATTCTTCAAAACTCTCCTCACATGCTTCTGACCACTGAAACTTCACATTCTTCTGGGTTAACTTGGTTAAAGGAGAAGCTATTCGAGAAAAGTCTTGCACAAAACATCGATAGTAACCCGCTAACCCAAGAAAACTTCAAATCTCCAACACTAAACTAGGCCTTGGCCAATGAAGAACAACATCAACCTTCTTCTGATCAACACTCACCCCATCTTTGGATTTACTTTTGAAAATATTTTATTTTTAAAAGTACTTAGAAAAAAAAACAGGATATTACACATATCAAGTAGTAAATGTTCCGAAGAACAGCATCGATCCTACAGAAACTAGTATCTAATGCCTTATTCGTACTCAAATTCTATATTATCTAAGGATTGAATTAAGTGTTTTGAGATTGTAACCTTAACTACTAATAAAGCAGTAAAACTAGGAAAGCAATTGAACAATTAATATATTTGAATGAATGAATCGGAGACTATGATTTAAGATCCCCGTGCTAACTCCTATGACTCTATAAACGTATATTGTGTAAAATTAAAGGTTAACTCGAGATGATGATTTTCCATTAGGAAATAGTAGTTCCGATCACTAACTAATAAATCTACCCCAAACACTATTAGGTCGATGCTTGGTTAGGCAAAATCCCTAATATTGTTTGAAGGCATTAGGTGCTATGAAAACCAAGGCTAAGCCGTAACCTAGACCACGAAGCCGCACTATCCAGTTAAGGTATAAGATTAACTAATATGCTAAATTGACTCGTTTACTTGATTAGGTTTCACAATTCAATTTCTCTACCCAATTACTTGGTAAGGTTTCTTAGATATAGGTAAGCGTTACTTTTAGTTAATTCTCCGTTACTCCTATAACACAACCTAAATGCTTATTTAATGATCCCTATTCGCTAAGCACGGTTCACCGCCATCCTAGCCTAAAGTATCTTAGCTCATGCCTGAGCTAATACAAGGAGGCATAATGGGATGGGTTGAATAAGAACTTTTGTTTGTCGATTTTAGATTTATTGATTCAAGAATAAGATGAAGGAAGATGGAACTTGAAACCAAATAAACTGAAATTGATAAAAAGGTGAGAAACAATTAAATGTCAAGTGTGCTTAACTAAATTGATAACAGAATAAAAATAGTAAAATAACTGAAATATAAAGTCAGAAAATAAAACTAAACTAAGACTATGCTAATCTAAGAACTAGTCTAATTAATTAATGAATGAAAACTAAATAATAACTACATAGTATAAGCCTCTATTTATAGTGCTCTTATTCCTATTCCTAATCTATTTAGGTCTTATTCTCATCTTACAGTCAGATTCTGTTGTTTGAGTTTGAATAGAACACTCAATTTAGAGTTGGAGTAGGAAAACTTGAAGTAGAATTGGAACAGGATTTGCAGAGCTACTCACCGAGTAAAGGGATTTACTCACCGAGTAGGTGTCCAATATCGGGTAAATTACACCCATGGCCACACTACTATATCCACTTTCACATTATGACCACTGAACTTCAATTCTTCCCGGTATGGCCATCAAACTCTATACTTTGATACACCGATGGTCATTGTCACTGTTGACTAGCATTTTTTACCTTTGACTTATCTTTTATACCGGTTCTCTCTCTCCTTATCCTCCATCCAAAACATAAAATACTCATTTTACCTACTATTTATGCTTTGTTTGTTTCTCTCTCCAACTCTTCATTTCTCTCTCTAAAACCAATGTCAATCTCTCTCTCTCTCTAATACCTATTTTAAACCACTGTTTATACTGGTTCTATTTGGTTCGCCAGATTTTTTTCCTACTGTAGTTTAGTTACAGTTGAGGCTATTCATAGATAAGTTGATGTTATGAATAAAGGGGGTTGCAGTTGCCAAGATAACTAAGAAATAATACTTGCAATTTTGAGAGAATAAGAAATTATGGGAAGCTCCGAATGAAATTCTTCAAGTAATTAATTAATTTTTCTTACTGAAATTGAGTATTTGTATAGAAGATTATTATGAGGAAGAAAATGAAATTGTTGTTGATTTTTAGAGCAGGCGATGTTGTGTAGGACGAGTTCATTGGAGAAGAGAATTCATCAGGCTACAAAACAAGCACCGATGGAGTTAAGCGACCAGGCCTTCATTATTAGTGTCAAGTGCCGGCGGCCGGAGATTGCTGGAGTTTTTTTTTTTTTGCAAAGGGAGATTTTGTGGAAATCTGGAAATTCCACTGCTTCAATTTATAATACTTTGATGTTGTAGCTGGCTCTTGTAGTGGAGGCGTTTTAGCTTCTCTCCTATTCACTCGCGGTAAAGATGGACGTCAAGCTCTTCATTTTGCAGAAGTGGCGTTTGCCACAGTAAAAGATATGGAGAGTAGAATAGAGGGGTAAAATGGGTAGAATATTACTGAGAAAGGAAAAGGGATAAAGACATCCAGTCATAATAGGGTCAACAGTAGAAAATTCATGGTCAACGGTGACAGGGGACACCAATGTAACAAAGTGTAAAGTTCGATGGCCATACCGGGAAGAATTGAAATTTAGTGGGCATAATATGAAAATGGGTATAGTTGAGTGGCCATGGGTGTAATTTACCTGTCCAATATCGGGTAATTAAGGTTGACTTTAACTCTATCTCATTGACTAGTGTAGGTGCCGCGGCCTCGCCCGGGCGCACCGGGGGGTGGACACCGTTGACGACATATGCTGTGATTGGCGCCGAAAGCAACCAATCGCGGAATCAAGCTGCTCGGCAGGGCCGGAGCTCAGAGTATGGAAGAGTCGCCACCCACGAATGGGAAATGAACACCGATCCCTTGCGGGAGACCGGTGAGGGTTCAGGAAACTTAGGTACGAGTCGAGAAGGCTAGCTCCTTTCTGGAGAAAGGCTACTAGGCACCCCGACATCGCCCGGTTATGAACCACCGGCCTCCTACTTAGCATGTTAGGCGCTAACGGACTAATCGTATATTTCTTTAAGTTTAAAATTTATTTGAAACCTTTTCTTTCTCGTTTTGAAAACCGTTTTGAGCATATATTATTGAAAGCCATATTAGTAAAGAATCACCCATTTACATGAATTCAAAGTATTTAGGAGAGGAAAGAGGGAGATAGAAGAACGAATTGATTTATTTACAACATGAATTGTGTCTTAAGTTATTCATTAAATCTAAATTAATCTCACTCCCAAAAACGAGTTTATTTACATGGTTCGTACCTCAATCGTCGTTGGAATGATTTAAGTACGTTTCAAAACCCCGTTAATTTACATGATGTACACTCGAATCGCCGTTGGAACGACTCGAGCGTTTGAAAACGTTGAGCAAAAAGTTTTAACCCAAAAATGTAATTAAGCATACAAGTCCATTTATTTTTGTATGAAGCCGTTTAGTTAGGAAAACGATTCAAAACTCTATTATTTACAATGAAATCGATTTTAATTACAAGGTTCGCTTAATCCGTCGTTGGAACGAATTAAGGTTTCAAAACGTGATATTTTAGAAAGTCATTTGGAACCAAAAAGAAGTTGAAGACTTTTATTTACACATTTGAAGACATCTAAATACCTTTGACTTAAATAACCAAATCAAAATCTCTTTTTGTTAACCTCTTAATTCCCCTCCTTACAATTATACCATTTATCTCACTAAACCCAATTACAACCTCATTTAAACACGTTTGACCCGAAAAATAACTAATATATCATAACCAAAAATAATATATGTATATTAAGGTAAATGAAAATATCTACTAAATGTAAGGGGAATGAAAGTACTTTTGCTCATATATGCATATAAATAAAAGTAAAAATATAACTATATATATATATATATATATAAATATATATATATGTACACACTATAACTTAAGTAAGGATAGTTTAAAAATAATAAGTGATATTAATGAGTAAAAATATTACCATTTATCCTCAAAATAACCCCCAAAATAGTTTTGCCTATTAAATGTCCTAAACTAATTAACTAAATACTCCTTAAATATCAATAAATCCCCAAAAGTAGCTAAAATGAAAAAAGGCCCAAAAACAATACTATTCACACTATTAAATATATGTATATGTATAACCCCCAAAAAGATTAAAACACAAAATAATACTCTAATATATAATTAGATTTATCCCTAAAACACCTCCCACAAATTAATAAAAACTCAATAACCAATAAAGTGTAAAATATCCAAAACAGTCCATTTTCTCACAACAAATCCGAAAAGGACCCCAAAATACCCAACTCAAATAAATCTATATATAAAATAGATATATGCTACCCTTATACCCATATAAAATAAGAACTTATTAACAACAAAATAACTGGATTATATGTATAGCAAAATGAAAGAATTAAAAATTAAAATGAAAATGGAAATAATAAGTATATTCATATCATTGGAAGAGAATAACAAAAAGAGGCTCATTATGTCCAAATATATTTATATATATACTTATAAGTGAAGAAAAATATATATTAACTATTAGGTGAAGACAAAAAACGCAGCAGTGGGCATTTAAAGATTCTGGCTGATTTAGCGACGGAAATTCCGTTACTAAACTGCTATTTCATAATCCCAAAAATAGTCCTCCAACATTTCAGATTTTATCAAAAACATTAGATCTATTCTATTTTATCCTTTTAGCCTCCAAACTACCCCAAATCGGGTCATGGTTTGTAACGGATGATTCTAAAACGACGTTTTATTGAAAATAACGGTTCAAAATGTTTATATAACAACGGATCTATGACATTTGGATCCCGAACTACCCTTGAATCGGGTCACGGTTCGTATTGGGATCCAAACGAAGTTTTTATTTCAAAACCAAAACCAAATACTTGTTCAAATGCAAAACGAAAAATTAACTTAACAAATCTAAACAATAAAAGTGTAAAAACAAGTAAATAAATAGATCTAAACAACCAAAATGCAATAAAGAGTAAACGGGTCTAGTTCCTCGGATTATTACCTCTTCAATCGGTAATGAGAATCCAAATCAAGTCGACTGATCGTGTTTTAGAGTTGTTTTTGTGGGTTTTTAAGAGAATACGGGTCTCGATGGAATTTGCCAGGGGTTCGGGTCTAATTTCTTCCTCCTCTTTGTCTTGGGACTCCATCCTATTTATAGGCATATGGAGCCCCAACTTAATTTCTTTTTGGCTCCAAGCCAACTTGGAGCCAAAGGTAAGCTAGATGACCTTAGAAAATTTCATGGAAATTTCCTAATCATCATTAGCTTTATTATTATTATTATTATTATTATTATTATTTTTAAAAAAAAAAAAAAACTAAATATAAAATGCACTTGCCATTGGCCAAGTGCAGCAAAGTGCACTTGGCCGAATGCCAAGTGCTAGGGGGCTGGGCCGCCCAGACGGGCCGTCAAACGGCCCGTGACGTAAATAGCGGCCCCTGACGGGGCCGCGTATATATATATATATATATATATATATATATATATATATATTAAAAAAATAAAAAAAAATATTTAAATAAATAAAATACACCTAAAAATCAACCAAAATCCAAAAATGATTTTTATCAAAAATGGTTTTCGTCAAAACCGATTTTATAAAATTAGCTTTTATAAAATCGATCTCTTTACAAAACTAATTTTTTATTGTTGGAATTGTAAAACAAAACCCCTATCGACCCGAAATACTCCGAATTTGGCGAAATGATTTAAGATTTCATTCACGGAACCGATTCGCCCGTCATCTCGATTCGATTTCCGAATTCGATCAAACCGGTTTCCACAGTTCCTTTGAACAACGTTTTTTATTTATTATTTTTATTGACTCATCATTTATTTCAATCGACTGATTTGGATCCCTTTTTATAATTTTTCTTCATCGGTCATCCGACCCCGGTGTCTACAGTTGCCCCTAATTTTCTATTTTTGACAGTGACGTGTGTGCTTTTTGAAAAAAAACTTTTTCTAGAATACAACACATGCAATGCGAAATATATTAAAGTAAAAGATACATATAAAGTGGGAGGAGGACTCCCTGAATACCTGATCTTCACGTTGTATGCCTCCACATCGACTGCAAGCGTAGATCTCCCAGCGCGGTTCCTCGTTCCCGGTCTTCAAGTCGACCATCCAACCCTAGCCTATACATCGACCGCAGGCATATAGCTCTTTCTAGCGACCCTAGTCTAAAAAATCGACCACAGGTAAATTGCTCTTTCTAGCGACCCTAGTCTAAATCGACCGCAGGTATATAGCTCTTTCTAGCGACCCTAGTCTAAAAATCGATCGCAGGTATGTAGCTCTTTCTAGCGACCCTAGTCTTTACTTCGACCGCAGGTATGTAGCTCTTTCTAGCGACCCTAGTCTTTATCTCGACCGCAGGTATGTAGCTCTTTCTAGCGACCATAGTCTTTACATCGACCGCAGGTATGTAGCTCTTTCTAGCGACCCTAGTCTTTATCTCGACCGTATGTACTCTTTCGTTTTGCATATCTCGAAATCCATCGTTCGACCTTAATCTCTACATTGATCGTATGCGTTTTCTTGTATTGTAGATCTCCAAATCGAACATCCGACCCTAATCTATACATCGATCGCAGGCGTCCTTTCGTTTGGCATATCTCCAAATCAACCGTTCGACCCTAATCTATACATCGATCGCAGGCGTCCTTTTGTTTTGCATATCTCGAAATCCATCGTTCGACCCTAATCTCTACATCGATCGCATGCGTTTTCTTGTATTGTAGATCTCTAAATCGAACATCCGACCCTAATCTATACATCGATCGCAGGCATCCTTTCGTTTGCATATCTCCAAATCAACCGTTCGACCCTAATCTATACATCGATCGCAGGCGTCCTTTTGCATATCTCAAAATCAACCGTTCGACCCTAATCTCTACATCGATTGCAGGCGTCCTTTGTTGATGATAGCTGGGCTTTATCACTCGTCCGAGAGTTTGTGACTGCAGTCGCTTTGATATTTGGGCTTTATCACTCGTCCGAGAGTTTTTTAACCGCAGTCGCTTTGATATTTGGGCTTTATCACTCGTCCGAGAGTTTTTGACCGTAGTCGCTTTGATATTTGGGCTTTATGACTCGTCCGAGAGTTTTTTGTTGGTCCCTTATTTAGTTGCACGTATAGTTCCAAAGGGGGGGGGGGTTAGGAACTATTTAAACTTTTTAGACAATTTAGGCAGACTTCTTTTACTAAAGAAAAGGTTTGAACAGCGGCGCTGAGTAAACAGCAAGATACTGGCTTAGTCAACAGGTGACTAGGTCAGTTTCTTAGCTTGAGTCAGAAGATAGCACTTAGAGTCTATTCCTGAGCTCTTACATTTTAATGCGCACAACTCAACTTGACCTCTTGACTTGGTCAGTTTTGATTGTTTAAGCAAGCAATATAAATAAGGAGTCAAAGGTTTAGAAATACTTCACTCAGCAGATTTATCCAGGTTCGGCTTCTTCTAAGCCTACGTCCTTTCCCCGGAACACGTCCGAGATTTCGAATCCTCTACTGAGCTCTTTAAAGGTAGAGCCTCAAACCTTTTACAATATCAGCAATTGAGTATGACAAGAGTACCTTCATCTATACTTCTACTCAATCCTAATCTCTCCGCTGAGTACTTAAAACCGAGTACTCAGCCTCTCCTTTCTATCTCTAGAAATGATAAGTGTTTTTGTCCTAATACAAAGATGTGCTAAGACACTTTAGACGATTTACAATCACTCTAGACTTTTACACAAATATGAAAATGTAGTGTAAGAAATTTGCTTTGCTTCTTGCTTGCAGAACTTGTAGAGATTTGGTCAGCGTAATGGCTTGATCAAGTTCTGTATCTTGTGAAGCTTGTGATGGCACTATTTATAGAGACGTCTGGTCATTCGGTCATTTCGAATTTCAAAATAACCGTTGGAGGGAAACGGCTATGTGTCGTTGTCATCCTGACTTGCACAGAGCTCTCGGCCAATCACAATCGTGTATTTGCTGTCCTCGGTCAGCACAGCAGATGGTCTCTCCTTTTATGGTAAAGTCAACTGGACAGCATACTGTGTCGTCTGAACTTTGCCAAAAGAGGAAACACTTTGTCTGGAATTTTTCCTTTGCCAACTGTTGTCTTGTACGCTTTGTCGAGACTACTCAGCAGCTTCATCTTGAAGTTGTTCCCGAAGGTCTTCTAGATCCTTCCGATTGCTAAGTTGCGTTTTGAACAAAAATGGCAGCGTCTAGATATACGCGGACCGAGTGTACTGAGTTGTTTGACTTGGGCCTTGGCTTCCGTATTGGGCTTGGGCCTTCCAATCCTTATGACTTATAACATTTATACTCAACATTGAACAAACACATTAGTAGAATAAATCAAAGCATTTAAACTTAGTGTATTTAGAATATGTATTTTAATTTATACTTGAACAATTTTGTCAAATCAAAATTATGTAGAAAGGTGTTTCAACAAACTCCCCCATTTTGATGTTGGCAAAACTATTCAGCAAGGAACTCAGTATGAGCTCCCCCATGATAGTTGACCTAGTATAATTAAGCAAACTCCCCCGTAAGGGTTGAGCTACTGACTTAGTTTTTCTTAAGTCATTTAAGGATTTAAATGAGTAAGTCTAAGGTCAGTTTTCAGATATAGGTCAGCTATATCACATATTCTATTTACTCAGTGTTAAGCGGAAGTTTTTAGACATATAAAGCGCGCTGAGTAATTTGTTGTTCAATGAGTTCTTATCAGAATATTTCATAAGTGTATAGGTTCATGTCAAACATGTTATCAGCATATCTTTTAGTCAAATATTACAAGTGTTAAACGGAGCTGATATAAATGAAGATACATAATAACTCAGTACTTATTAGCATATATCATAACTCAGTATTTGAATAAGAAAAGTAAGTATGATATATAAGTTGAAAGAAGTCAGCAGTTACACAGCAAGAGAAATAAACAACGTAGATTACAAATGTTAAGACCTAGCCTATCTATTTCTTTTTCTTGCCTTGTGACTGACTTCGTTCGTACTGACGTCGCTCATGCTGAGCTCTGGCAGCTTGCGCTTTCTCCCCCATTTTATCAACTTCAGGGAGCTTGAACGCATCGGTTAAGATAGCACGAGAAAGTTCTTGTGAAAGCTCTTTTAGTTTGTCAGTACTTTCGTTCACGCCATCAAAAATGGCAACTCCATCAGCTGATACTTCTACTGGTATATGAAGATCAGCAGCACTGAGCATATTTACACTGAAAGCTTGAGCTTTGGCTTGCCAGATGAGAGCTTCAGAGAGGCCAGCAAAGACTTGGTGGAAAGTTTTTAAGAGAGCTGAGTCATAATGATGACGCTGGATATTATTATGACGGATGTGATTGAAGGATTGCTGTGCGAGAGATAGAAACTCATTCTGTTTCAACACGTCAGTATCCATCTCTTGTTTGTTGAGGTTAAGTAGCCTGATGGCCTCACCGATTTGCTCGACTGAGCACTGACTATAGGACACCATTTGCTCATTTGTCTTAAGTTGCTCAGTATGAAGCTGAGCAAAGAGCATCTTGAGTTCTGAGGAAGTGGCGTAGTCAGTGTTCACAGCAGATAACTTCTGAACTTGCTGATGGAGAGAGTTCAGATGTTGAATTGTTGACAGATGTATCTCTGCCAACTTGGCAAGTGAATCCTGCTTAGCTTGCTGGGCTTGGAATGACAAGATGACATTTAGCAGATCCTTGAGTCCCTTGACTTCGTTGAGAAGTAGAGTGACCTGGGAGAGCTGAGTTGTCTCAGGAAGTGAAGATCCAGCAGCAGGCGAAGCGGAATGTTGAAGATCGTGGATGAGTGCTTGCACTGAGTCAATGAGCTTTTTCCCGGACTCAGTGGCATCCCGATATACATCAGTATGACCAGAAGAAAGTGGAGTGAAAGGAGTACCCTGGTCAGTGACTAGAGTACTCTGGTCAGCTTGATCCACTTGCTCAACTCCAGCAGCTAACTCAGTGTCAGTCTGCACAGCTCCACCAGCTAACCCAGTGTTAGCGTCCTCAGCTTCAATTTCGCTGTCATACTCTTCAGACTCCTCAGCGTCATCCTCACCGCTGGTTTCATCGTCTTCTTCTTCTTCCTCAGTATTATCTCCATTAAGTTCTTCCTCAATTTGGGAGATGAAGTGGTCATCTAACTGGACCTCAGGTTCGTCAGCATCAGCACCTTGGCATTGAGTGAAATGAGAATCACCCGGTACAATAAAATCTGTCGGCATGACATCGAGAGGTGCCAGTGTTGAAGACTTCTGCTTCTTCTGAGGTAGCTCAGCAGCTTCCTCAGTGTCAGGCTCATCTTGCCTGCTTCTCTTCTCAGCTGACTTTCCAGCTGACCTCTGCCTCTTTGCTGGAGACACAACATTAGGTACCTCAGCAGATTTTCTCTTGCGAGAAACTGGGGCCTTAGATTTTCGCCCTTTCTTAGGCTCAGCAATAATTTCCTCAGTCTGATCAGCTTGGCCAGCAGCAGCAGCAGCTTTTCCTTTCTTCAAGGGCTGTTCAAATTTAAGTGCCCTCAGCGAGGCAGCTGTGATTTCGGTTCCTCTGAAAGATTCCTCACCTTCGAGGTCAATCTTGTGGTCGATGAGGATCCTGGTGATGATTGATCCCAACCTCATTGTACCCGTGCTACGTAGGAACCCAGCAACTAAGAAAACCGGCATGTTGATGGGGGTGTACGTCAGCATGTGCCATATGAAGCATTGTTCAAAGTTGGTTGCTGATGTAGTGCAGTTGATCTTTGGGTAAATGAAGTAGCTCAGCAGGTAGTGAGCCATCTTCTGATGCTGTCCCATCGAAGATGCTGAGATCTCTCCTGAGTGACCCTCAGGTTTGCAGAAGGTATGGACGTAGTCGGTCTTGTCCTGATCTCCTGACTTCCTCAGCCTTACTCCCTCAGTTTTGAGCTGGAGGAGATTTCCTATGTACAGAGGGTTGATGAAGATGGTTTTCCCTTTTACTCCAGTGCTCAGGTAGTCGGCGGAGTCACTAGCAACCTTGAGGTTGTGGTAAAATTCCCTCACTAGGTCAGGATATGTCTCATCCCTGACCGAGAACAGCCCAGTCCATTCATTCTTGGAAATCCACTCAGCAAATGGCTGTTCGTTCTGTACAAAGTGCTCCGAAACCCATCTGGAGGGTTCTACCTTCCATTCTCGTACATTGTCGAAGACCTTTGAGTAGGTCCTGATCTTAACAGCTTTCCCTTGGCCAGAGGTTTGGCCAGTTTTACCCTTGCTCGGTGTAGAAGGGTTTCGTGAAGGTTCATCGGAGCTGGACTTTTGGTGGCCGGCACCGGAGACTTTGAAAGATAACTTAGTCATTCTTCGAAGATGGAGGAATTAGAGGAATTTGAGAGAAAAGAAGTTCTAAGTGATTTCTTTGCCTTAAGAATTGATTAAGCGTAAAGAGTAAAAGATGGGGAAATACCCATAATTTATAGACGAAATGAACAGTGTGGATCTTAATCGAATCCATGTGTCAGTTTTGCCTAGGGATCATATACCGACAATGATCCTGGCATTTATGACACATTACGGCGAATACGTCATCCTAGGCTATACGCGTGCTTTGCATTTATGCTAACGGATTAATCACTCAGTATTTAGAATGTCAAGCGTTTGATATTCTGAGTGGTCAGTGTAGTATTTAAGGATGATTTTAAGTTCAAGTTCTAAACTAATTTACTCAGTATGCAAGTTTTACTCAGTTATTGTATATTAAGACAGTTCCGATGAGTAACTCAGCAAACAATAAATCATTCAGTATGTAATTCACTCAGCATTCATATTCATTTAGCACAGGAATTTACTGAAGAGGATTAAACAGACTAATTGCTTCTCTCAGTATGCTGAACTGCTCACGAGCCAGTGGCTTCGTGAAGATATCCGCAAGCTGTTCGTCCGTTGGGACAAAGGTCAGCTTAATCTCACCCTTGAGTACATGGTCTCTAATGAAGTGATGTCGGATGCTGACATGCTTCATTCTGCTGTGTTGAATTGGGTTCTTGGACATATCAATTGCACTTCTGTTGTCACATTTGACCTCAATTGTCTTCGTTTGAACACCATAATCTTCAAGTTGTTGCTTGATCCACAGGACTTGAGCAACACAGTGACCAGCAGCAATGTACTCAGCTTCAGTGGTGGACAAGGCTACTGACGCCTGCTTTTTGCTGAACCAGGATACAAGACAGCTTCCTAAAAAGTGGCATCCTCCAGAGGTGCTTTTACGTTCCAGCTTATCTCGTCCATAGTCAGCGTCAGTGTATCCGATAAGTGTAAAATCATGAGTATTTGGATACCACAAACCTGCGTTCACTGAGCTTTGCAAATATCTAAGGATTCTTTTTACAGCAATGTAATGAGATTCCTTAGGGTTAGATTGATATCTAGCACAGTAGCATACTGAAAACTGAATGTCCGGTCTACTGGCTGTTAAGTAAAGTAGAGAGCCTATCATACCTCGATATAACTTGCTGTCTACTGACTTACCATTCTCATCAGCACAGAGGACAGTGTCAGTGCCCATAGGAGTGGATATTGGCTTGCAATTTTCCGAGTCATATTTCTTTAAGATCTCCTTGGCATATTTGGCTTGACTGATGAAGATGCCATTCTTTCCTTGTTTAATTTGAAGACCGAGGGAGAAGTTGAGTTCTCCTATCATAGACATTTCAAACTCAGTCTGCATTTGTTTGCTAAACTCCTTGCACATTGATTCGTTAGTTGCACCAAATATTATATCATCAACATAAATTTGGGCCAGCAGGGTATCTTTACCCTTTTTCTTAATGAATAAGGTTGTATCAGCTTTGCCCCTGACGTAATTTCTAGTCAGCAGGAAACTGGTCAGCCTCTCGTACCAAGCACGTGGTGCTTGCTTGAGGCCGTACAGAGCCTTTTTGAGTTTGTAAACATGGTTTGGGAACTTAGGGTCCTCAAAACCTGGAGGTTGATTTACATAAACCTCCTCGTTTATAACTCCATTAAGAAATGCACTTTTGACATCCATTTGGAATAATTTAAAATTCATGTAAGATGCATATGCACATAATATTCTAATTGCCTCTAGCCTTGCCACTGGGGAAAAGGTCTCACCGTAGTCTATACCTTCTTGCTGACTGTAGCCCTGAGCTACAAGCCTTGCTTTGTTCCTGACTACGTTTCCTTGTTCGTCCATCTTGTTCCTGAAGACCCATCTTGTTCCGATGGTCTTTTGACTCTTTGGATGAGGCACTAACTCCCATACATCATTTCTTCGAAATTGATCGTGCTCCTCTTGCATTGCGTTCATCCAGAATTCATCGTACTCAGCTTCAGCGAAATTCTTCGGTTCTTGTACTGAGACGAAAGCAACATTGCTGAGGTACTTCCTGAGTTGATTCCTCATCATCAGGGTATTCCCAGCAGAATCAAGGATTGCACTTTCGGAGTGCCCTCTAGGAATCCTTATTTCTTTGGGTAGATTCATGTCTTGTGCTGTTCCTGTTTCAACAATCTCTGCAGAAGTAGATGGGTCAGTAAAAGTAATCTTAGGTTCACTCTTACTCTTGGTCAGCCTTTTCGTGAATGACTCAGTAGCTGGTTCTGAGTCAGCGATGGTTACTGAGTTTGGATCATCTTCGGTCAGCGGCTGGTATCTACCTGCAGGGTCAGTTTCATCGAACTCTACATGTATTGACTCTTCTAAAACTTGAGTTCGCTTATTAAAAACTCGGTATGCTTTGCTGTTTGTTGAGTAGCCCAGAAAGATAGCTTCATCAGCTTTTGAATCAAACTTTGCTAAGCTATCTTTGGTATTTAAAATAAAACATCTACAGCCAAAGGCACGAAAGTATCCAATATTGGGCTTTCGTCCTTTCCAAAGTTCATAGGGGGTTTTCTTGAGTATAGGTCTAACTAGAGCCCTATTAAGAATGTAGCATGCTGTGTTAACAGCCTCTCCCCAAAAATACTTTGGAAGCCTATGCTCATCCAGCATTGTCCTGGCTATTTCAACCAGAGTTCTGTTCTTCCTTTCTACAACCCCATTTTGCTGAGGTGTTCTAGGAGCAGAAAAATTATGGTCAATGCCGCTGGCTTCACAGAATTCAACAAACTTTTGGTTTTTGAATTCTCCACCGTTATCACTACGGATATGAGCTAATTTTAGGTCTTTTTCATTTTCAATTTTTCTAACCAAATTTGAAAATGTCTCAAAGGTCTCATCCTTGCTGGTCAGCAAGATAACCCACGTATACCGAGAGAAATCATCTATAATGACCAAGGAAAATCTTCTTCCACCCAGACTCAGCGGCTGGACTGGACCAAAGAGATCCAAGTGTAGTAATTCTAACGAACGTTTAGTTGAGACAATGTTTTTACTGTGAAAAGATTGTTTGGTTTGTTTTCCAGCTTGGCAAGCGTGGCATAATTGATCTTTTTGAAATTTAAGTTCAGGCAGTCCCTCAACCAATTGCTTTCTTGCTAGTTTGGCCAGGAGGTCCATGCTTACATGACCAAGTCTCATGTGCCATAGCCAGGAATTTTCTTCCTTTGATACTAAGCACACAGTTTTTGAAAACTTTTTCTCTAAGTCTAGCATAAAGACATTATCTATCCGAGGGGCAGTTAAAATTAACTCATTAGTTTTTCCCTCGTATATTTTACATCCAGTAGCATCAAATATAACTTTTCTCCCATTGTCACATAGCTGAGCTACGCTGAGTAAGTTATATTTGAGTCCGCTGACTAGGGAGACAGATTCAATAGTAGGATTACCTCCGATGGTTCCTGAGCCTACTATCTTACCCTTCTTGTTGTCTCCAAAACTTACACTCCCTCCTCGTTTACGTTCAAACGTGATGAACTGAGTTTCATCACCCGTCATATGCCTTGAGCATGCGCTGTCAATATGCCACATCTTTGACTTCTCGGCACATCTCAGGCTTACCTGCATTGTAACTAGTTACTTTTAGGTACCCAATTCTTTTTGGGTCCTGACTTGTTAGGTGCAACAGGTATAGCATCATATTTTATTTTATGGCGACATACATGGACAGTATGGCCATTCTTTCCACAGAAGTCACAACTGACCTTCTGTTTAGGATTTTTTACTGACTTGTCAGCACCCCAGTGCTGAGCGTGCCAGCACACTTTAGTAGTGTGTCCTAACTTCCCACAAAAGTCACACTGGACTTTTCACTGGGGATTCCATCTCTGCTGAGTACCTTGGTACTGAGTTCTCAGAGGAATGTTATTTTTCTTAGGAACCCTTAGTTGGTTCTGGATGGTTGTGACGTCCTTCCTCAGTTTCTTTGAAACTGACTGGACTTCAGACACATACTCATGCATGATCTTCATGTTATCATGCAGAGTCGAATTGTCCTGAAGAAGGTATCTGAGGTCACTTAGTTTGACCTCTTCCACTTCGTCATAGCGCCTGCTGAGTGCTCTAACCTTTTTATTACACTTCTTAACAAGTGTATAAAGATCACTCAGGGCATTAACCATATCGTTTCTAAGCTGGGGAAGAGAAATTACCTCATTTGATTGCTCTTCATCATCTGATGCAATGGATGGGTCAGCATGCTCAGAGACGCATGGCTCAGCAAGTTCATCAGCCATAAAGCATATCTTTGCTGACTCGGTGGCCTCAGTTTCTGTTGATGAAGATTCATCACTGTCACTCCAAGTAGCCACCATTGCCTTCTTTCCACTCTTCTTGTCTTTCCTCAGCGTGGGGCAGTTCGACTTAATATGGCCAGCTTGATGGCACTCAAAGCATGTAATGGGCTTTGAGCTGTCCTTTCTATATTTGATGTCGCTTGAGTCAGCCTTATACTTATCAAACCTTTTGTAAGGCTTTTTAGAATACTTGTCGTTCTTCCTGAACAGCCTCTTCATCTTTCTTGTGAACATGGCCATCTCCTCATCATCAGTTGAACTCCCGTCAGTGGAGTCAGCCTTCATGATAAGTGACTTCTACTTCTTGTCATCAGATTTTTCCTTCACCTCAAAGTTTTTCATGGATATCTCATGGGTCAGCAATGAACCGATGAGTTCGTCATATTTGTAGGTGGTTAAATCCTGAGCTTCCTCAACTGCTGTCTTCTTTGCTTGCTAGTCTTTTGGAAGACTCCTGAGTATCTTTTTGACTTGTTCTTCCTCAGTGAAGATTTTCCCAAGTCTCTTGAGCTCATTAATGATGTTGGTGAACCTTGCGTTCATGTCTGAAATGCCCTCATCATTGTTCATCTCGAACAGCTCGTACAGTCTCATCTGCTGATTCACCTTGGATTCTTTTACTTTGTTTGTTCCCTCATAGGTGACTTCCAGCTTCTTCCAGATCTCTTGTGCCGACTCACAACCTGAGATTTTGTTATATTCTGCAGCATCGAGCGCACAGTGAAGCATATTGATAGCCGAAGCATGGTTTTGAAGCTTCTTAAGATCATCCTCTATCCATTTGGCCTCAGCTTTTATAACTGTTTGGCCAGCCACAACCTCAACAGGTACAAACGGCCCTTGGACTATAGATAGCCAGGCACTTTTGTTTGTAGCCTGAATGAAGTTTTTCATCCTATTCTTCCAGAAGGTATAGTTTGACCCGAAGAATAGGGGAGGCCTAGTAATGGACAGCCCCTCATGCAGTATTTGAGTTATTTGGTTTCCAGGGAGAAACCGAGTGCTGTTTTCGCCCATGGTAGGGATCAGCTCAAGGTTGTTAGACCTTTTACAGTGAGCTTTAGAGCTCTGATACCACTTGTTGGTCCCTTATTTAGTTGCACGTATAGTTCCAAGGGAGGGGGGTTAGGAACTATTTAAACTTTTTAGACAATTTAGGCAGACTTCTTTTACTAAAGAAAAGGTTTGAACAGCGGCGCTGAGTAAACAGCAAGATACTGGCTTAGTCAACAGGTGACTAGGTCAGTTTCTTAGCTTGAGTCAGGAGATAGCACTTAGAGTCTATTCCTGAGCTCTTACGTTTTAATGCGCACAACTCAACTTGACCTCTTGACTTGGTCAGTTTTGATTGTTTAAGCAAGCAATATAAATAAGGAGTCAAAGGTTTAGAAATACTTCACTCAGCAGATTTATCCAGGTTCGGCTTCTTCTAAGCCTACGTCCTGTCCCCGGAACACGTCCGAGATTTCGAATCCTCTACTGAGCTCTTTAAAGGTAGAGCCTCAAACCTTTTACAATATCAGCAATTGAGTATGACAAGAGTACCTTCCTCTATACTTCTACTCAATCCTAATCTCTCCGCTGAGTACTTAAAACCGAGTACTCAGCCTCTCCTTTCTATCTCTAGAAATGATAAGTGTTTTTGTCCTAATACAAAGATGTGCTAAGACACTTTAGACGATTTACAATCACTCTAGACTTTTACACAAATATGAAAATGTAGTGTAAGAAATTTGCTTTGCTTCTTGCTTGCAGAACTTGTAGAGATTTGGTCAGCGTAATGGCTTGATCAAGTTCTGTATCTTGTGAAGCTTGTGATGGCACTATTTATAGAGACGTCTGGTCATTCGGTCATTTCGAATTTCAAAATAACCGTTGGAGGGAAACGGCTATATGTCGTTGTCATCCTGACTTGCACAGAGCTGTCGGCCAATCACAATCGTGTATTTTCTGTCCTCGGTCAGCACAGCAGATGGTCTCTCCTTTTATGGTAAAGTCAACTGGACAGCATACTGTGTCGTCTGAACTTTGCCAAAAGAGGAAACACTTTGTCTGGAAGTTTTCCTTTGCCAGCTGCTGTCTTGTACGCTTTGTCGAGACTACTCAGCAGCTTCATCTTGAAGTTGTTCCCGAAGGTCTTCTAGATCCTTCCGATTGCTGAGTTGCGTTTTGAACAAAAACGGCAGCGTCTAGATATACGCGGACCGAATGTACTAAGTTGTTTGACTTGGGCCTTGGCTTCCGTATTGGGCTTGGGCCTTCCAATCCTTATGACTTATAACATTTATACTCAACATTGAACAAACACATTAGTAGAATAAATCAAAGCATTTAAACTTAGTGTATTTAGAATATGTATTTTAATTTATACTTGAACAATTTTGTCAAATCAAAATTATGTATAAAGGTGTTTCAACATTTTTGACCGCAGTCGCTTTGATATTTGGGCTTTATCACTCGTTCGAGAGTTTTTGACCGCAATCGCTTTGATATTTGGGCTTTATCACTCGTCCGAGAGTTTTTGACCGTAGTCGCTTTGATATTTGGGCTTTATCACTCGTCCAAGAGTTTTTGACCGCAGTCGCTTTGATATTTGGGCTTTATCACTCGTCCGAGAGTTTGGACTTGGGACCTCGTCCTAGAGGTTTCGATCGCAGTCGCTTCTTTTTACCAGGATCGTTTGAGTTTGACCGGAGTTGATGATGCTGTAGACCGGAGTCCGTAGCGGGGCCTATGCCCATTGATGATGCCGTAGACCGCAGTCCGTAGCGGGGCCTGTGCCCATTGATAATGCCGAAGACCGCAGTCTTTAGCGAGGCCTGTGCCCATTGATGATGCCATAGACCGCAGTCCGTAGCGGGGCCTGTGCCCATTGATAATGCCGTAGACCGCAGTCTGTAGTGGGGCCTGTGCCCATTGATGATGCCATAGACCGCAGTAGCGGGGCCTGTGCCCATTGATAATGTTGTAGACCGCAGTCCGTAGCGGAGCCTGTGCCCATAGATCGAATTTTAATTTGCCTATCGAAGCCTACCTAGACTTGCATGGATTTCAAGGAGCTGTCCGAGTATTTTTGCGTGCGCCTTGACTTGAGTCATGCTCATCACCTGGCGAGTGTTTTTATTATGTTATAGTGTAGTGATATGTATGCACATGATTATGAATGAATGTATATATATATATTTTTTCTCTTTTTTTTTTTTTTTTTTACATTGCTTCCCTCCTATTTTCCTTTGCAGGGAGACCCTCATTCTATTGACCGAAGAGTACAGGAGAGCGTGGCGGTTGGGCGAGAGGATTCACTGCGGGATGATGATGCTCAGATCGGACGTTGTTATCGGGATATGGAGGATGAACGCTCCAACTGGGAGGAGCGAGGCCGAGGAGAGGAGTCGCGTGGATATAGAGGCCCGGCGAGCTGCTAAGGAGAGTTTGCGGATTGCGGTGGAGAGCCGCTGAGTTTCGGATGAGGGTTGGCGGGCGATTATGGATGCCCGTCGAGTTGCCTAGGAGGCCTTAGCTGAGGAGCGGGCACCTTACTTCGGAGGCTTTGATTCGTTTGAGGGCTGTTGGGACTTTGGGATTCCTTCTCATTGATAGTCCCGTTCTTGTTTCGGTTTACAACTTTATTAGTACTACCATGATGTATAGGGGGTATATGTGAAAAAGATATTTGTGTAGGCTTTTTATTTGGTGGTGGGGAAAAGAAATGTATAACTCATGACTTACAATACTATGCATTCAGTCGATCATAATAATTCCAATCATTCTCTTCAAATATATTCATGCCTTTATTTATTTACAAACAACAGAAATACTTAGCCAATTATACATTATTTTTGTAATTGCTCAAGACATAACTACTGTTACCAGGACCCGCCTTTTTTCGGTTTTCAGATCCCAGCGATTTTTCAACTCTCCTTTTATTATCCCGGAATTTTCAAATGAGCGCCTTCTTGGGTTTTCACTCATTGGGATGTCCCTTATTATTGCATAGGTCGCCCTTTGCGGGTTTTCAACCTATCGAGAATTTTTATTTCTTTCTTTTTTTATTTTACGAAAAGTATTTCTTAAGCCTATCCAGATTGGTAGGTTCGGAGAACTCTATGCCGTCCATAGTAGTTAGCTTAACCGCTACTTTGCTTAGCATCTTCTTCACGAGAAATGGCCCTTCCCAGTTTGGCCTAAACTTGCCCCTAGGGTCAGTGTGCATCCTCCGGATCTGTTTCAGCACCATGTCCCCTTCCCTAATAGGACTAGCCTTAACCTTCTTGTTGAAGGCTCGGGCCATCCTCCCCTAATATAGATGCACGTGGTAAAGGGCCTCCATCCTCTTCTCGTCGACCAATGCCAACTGTTCATACCGTTTTTTCACCCATTTTGCTTCAGGAATCTCTGCTTCTACCGCGATTCTCAGCGATCGCTTCTCAATCTTAATCGGCAGAACTGCTTCTGCCCCATATACTAAGGAGAGCAGTATTGCCCCAGTAGATGTTCTAGCAGTCGTGCGATAGGCCCACCAAACAAGTGGAAGCTGCTCGTGCCGATTCCGATGTGACTCCACGGTCTTTACGAGAATCCTTTTAAGGTTCTTATTAGTCGCCTCCACTGCCCCGTTAGCTTGCGGGCGATATGGAGAAGACCTATGATGCTCAATTCCGTACTCCTGGAAGAGACTTCTCACCTCTCCATGAAACTGGACCCCATTATCCGTGATCATGTGATAAGGCACTCCGAACCTGGTGATTAGATGCTTTTCAATGAACTTCCTCATCTGCTTAGATCCCAACCTGCTAAACGACTCCGCCTCTACCCACTTGGTGAAGTAATCAGTGGCAACAGCAATGAATTTGTGCCCATTCGATGCATTAGGTCTCACTTCTCCAATGATATCAATGCCCCAAGATGCGAACGGCCAAACGGGTGCCAACACGTGCAGTTCCGCAGCCGGCAAGTGATTATAATCTCCGTGGATTTGACAATCATGGCATTTCTTTGCATATTCGTTACAATATCTTTCCATGGTGAGCCAATAGAAACCTTGCCTTACGATTTTCTTTGCTAGCACTGTTCCTCCCATATGGGCTCCACAAATTCCCGAGTGTACTGACTCCATTGCCTCACGGGCTTCTCCCTCATCCAAGCACCTCAATTGTAAACCATCGGCGTGTCTTTTGTAAAGCAAGTCATTGTGGATGACAAATTGCTGAGCTAACCTTCTGATCACAGCCTGATCCCTAAGTTCTGATTCTGCCGGGTACGTTCCACTTTTCATGAAGTTCATGATATCGAAATACTAAGGCTTTCCATCTGCTCCCAACAACATTACATCTTCATAGCACGGTTTGTGGGACCTCCTTAACACTAAAGGCTTCGAGGCAAGGTTCCGAGGGTTATCCCATACTGACACCAAAGTGGCCAAATCATCCGCTGCTTGGTTCTGTGCTCGAGGAATGTGATAAAAGCGGCACTCGCTGAATCTCTGTGCTAACCCCTCTAGCTGGTCTAGGTATGGACGTAACCTTTCTTCCCTTACTTCCCAGTTTCCCTGTGCCTATTCGATAATTAACTTTGAGTCGCCCCAGACTTCGACATATGACGCTCCCAATGCCGCTAGTGACTCTAACCCATAGAAGCATGCTTCGTACTCGGCCATATTATTAGTGAGAGGGAACGACAACTTCTTCGCCATTGGAATCCTTTCCCCTTCTGGTGAGATAAGTAGCACTCCTACTCCGGCTCCATTCGAGTTAACCGCTCCATCAAAGAACATTTTCCACGGTATAACTTCTATAGCGTTCAAGTGCTCATCGGGGAAATCATAGTTTATCTCCTCCTCTTCCGCATTTAGAGGCTGATTGGCCAGGAATTCTGCTACGGCTCTCCCTTTGATAACCTTTTTTGTTACATATTCGATGTCGAATTCTGACAATAACAACAACCATCGAGCTAGCTTCCCTGTCATGGATGGAGTTCTGTACAGATACTTCACGGGATCCATCCGGGAAATGATGACGACTTTGTAAGATTGAAAATAGTGCCGCGGTTTCTTTGTTAGCCATACTACTGCCACGCATGCCTTTTCGATCATGTTATACTTAAGCTCATATTCCAGGAACTTCTTACTCAGATAATACACCGCGTGCTCCACACTGGTGTCCCCTTCCTGGGCCAACATTGCCCCAATTGATCGCTCCTCGGTCGCTACGTATAGGATAAGTGGTTTTCCAAGTTTAGGCGGTCCCAAAACCGGTGGATTAGAAAAATAGTTCCAAACACTCTCCAATGCTTGCTGGCACTTATCATTCCAAACCGTGGGTTGATCTTTTCGTAGAAGCTTAAAGATCGGCTCGCAAATCGCAGTGAGTCGTGCTATGAACCGACTGATATACTGAACCTGCCCCAGAAATCCTCTCACTTCTTTCTCATTTCTCGGTGCCGGCATTTCCTGTATGGCCTTTACCTTGTCGGGATCCACCTCGATCCCCTTGTTACTAATCACGTAGCCTAAGATTTTCCCCGATGAAATGCCAAAGAAGCACTTCTTCGGGTTCAACCTTAGCTTGAATTCTGCAATTCGGGCCAAAAACTTCTCAAGTGTAGTGAAATGCCCCTCTCTTGTCTCCGACTTGACCATCATGTCGTCCACATAGACTTCCACCTCTTTGTGTATCATATCATGGAACAGTACTGTAGCCATCCCTTGATAAGTTGCCCCGAAATTTTTCAATCCAAATGGCATTACTCTATAACAGTACGTTCCCTACTCAGTTGTGAACGAGGTCTTTGCTTTTTGCTTTTCGGCCATCTGAACTTGCATGTAGCCCATGAAGCCGTCCACATTCGTGTGCAAGATGCTCGATGCTGCACTGTCGACCAATACATCGATGTGAGGCAATGCAAACTCATCTTTGGGGCACGCCTTGTTGAGATCTCTATAATCGACGCACATTCTCACTTTGTCGTCCTTCTTCATGATTGACACTACATTTGCGACCCAAGGGGGATAGTCGATTACTTCGATGAAACCGGCTTCTAACTGTTTCTTCACTTCTTCTCTGATCTTATCTGCCCATTCCGGCCTCATGCGTCGGAGTTTCTGTTTCACGGGCTTAGCATCGGGGTATGTTGGAATACGATGAGTTACGATTGATTGGTCAATTCCCGGCATGTCTTCGTATGTCCAAGCAAATACTATTTCGTATTTTTTAATTATTCTCTCAAATTCTTTCCTCTCTTCAGTAGTTAATTCTTGAGCAATTTGTATAAGTTTAGGATTTTCATCTGTGCTAAGATTGAAAGTTGACATTTCTATTGTATTGATTTCAAATGTAGGCATGTTATATGAATGAGAATGCATGGAATGATCAGAATCAACATCGAGCAAGTAAGCAAAATCAGAATTCATTTCATTGATAGTATTGGCGAGTACATCATCATATTCGAATAAAGCAGTAATACAATTATCATCATCAGGGTTCTCGGGTTTCTCATAGGCCTTGGAGGTACCGAGCTCGTCCACCGCTCCCACAGTGGCTTCCATTGTGATGACCTGCTCCTCGGCATTCAGATCTAACATCATGATCTCTTCGACGACGCAGCTTCCTTCTCCTTTGCCCCAGCTGGTGACATCGTTGAAAATCTCGAAGCCCGGTAGAATCTTTCCTTCGGTGCTAGTCCATGACTCGGGAGTCCCAGAATAAACTTTCCCGTGGCCCTCATTCACAAAATACTTCTTTAGGCCCACCTTTCCTTCACTGCATGTGTTGGACGGACCTCCTAGCTCATATCCCAAACCCCTCCGGGTTTTCTGACTCTTGAAGTCCGGAGATTCTGGCAACCCTTGATGGTGTGCTCCCAAGCCCATACCGGGGATGAAACCCCCTTTCATCATCTTTATCACATCGGTGGTTATGCTGGACTTGTAGATCCCGGAAACTTGGAATCCGGAGAAAAGCTGAGGCTCAATTCCCAATGCAGCCACTGAACTCAATTTCTCAGCTCGGATAGTCACTATCTCCTCCCCGTAGGGGAATTTGATCATCTGATGGAGTGTGGAGGGCACGCCTCCCAACTTATAGAACCATGGACGTCCCAATAACACAGCAAAAGTCACCGGTATATCCAACATAGTGAATTTAGTCTCTTCCTCATGCGGCCCCACTTTCAGCTTAGCCTTGAAAACTCCCTCGATGTGGCGACGACTATCGTCGTAAGCTCGAATTATCGTCTCCGAGGCTATCAAATCTCCTCTTTCTACTCCCAACTTGGACAAGAGTTTCAGCGGGCAAACATTAATGGCTGATCCATCATAAACCATTACACAGCTCATCCTCTTCCCATTTATCTCAGCTCGGATGTACAAAGGCTTGTTGTGAGCCTTTCCTTCTTCTGGGAGATCTTCATCGGTGAAGGTGATTTCAGTTCTCTTCCGGGCCATGATTGCCCCTACTAATGCCGCCGGCTCAGTATCGGTAGAGATGACCAAATTCTGCAACTCTTTCATCAAATTCTCACGGTGGTACTTAGAATGGCACAAGACTTCCCATACTGTAGACTTAGCTTGTGTTTTCTTCAACTGTTCGAGGACTTGATCATCGGGCTTGGGAGCCGATCCCTCCCCTATCTCTGTCTCAACCATGGGTGCTTTTCCTTCGACCACCTGACCTGATTTTGTCATGAGAGCAATTTCCGACTCGTCATCAGATTCATCCCAAATATTGATAGGAATTCTCTGATCGGCATCCTCCTCCTCCGAGGAACTTTCCCAAATGTCCACAACCATCAGATCCATTACGTAAGGGACGTTCGGATTCAAATAGAAGGGATTTGCCGATCCATACATAGCCCAGCCAACCAACTCGTCATAATTTCTGAGAAATACTCTATTCATCCTTCTTGCCGCTATCGGAGTAGCGCCTCTCTGTATGCACATGAGCTGCACCTTATCACTCATCGTTTCTTGACACTACTCGTAGTGGTACCTCCACCTCCTAGCGTAATCCGCAAATGGTTCCTCGGGGAATTGCCTGATCCTATCCAGATCTTCTAGGGATCCCGTCCACGGAATGTACATTTCATATCTCGACACAAACGCATCCCGAAGAGGTATCCAATGACCCATTTCTTCTTCCGATAGCCCTTGGTGCCACAACAAGGCTTCCCCTATGAGAGTTTTCGGGAAGTGTTCGTGTAACTCATTTTGAGGGAATCCGGCGTCATACATATGATTGCGGAATAACTTCGCGTGTTCAGCAGGATCCCGATATCCACCATACTTGGGCATTGCTAATACCGCTTCAGGTGTCTCGTAAGAGGGCGAGTCCGGTGTTTGCCCCGCAAGCATCCATACCGTATATCCCTTAATGAACCTCTTGGTCATTGCGGCCCAATCGCACTTGATACGCATCAGGAGAGACATATACCACATCAGCGGCTCCCCCATTAGTGAATTGCAAAACAGACTGGTGATCTCTTCTTCGTTAAAACCCAAAGGCCCCACGGCTGACAAGTAGAAGTGAAGGTGTTCCATTGGATCCTTGTTGTCGTTATACTTACTGACGGCTCCCAACGGACGTTTAATAGGCCCAATTTGGAGCGTAAAACATTCCGCGGTCCTATCCTTAGCTTTCTTATACTTCTCTAGGAATAG
This sequence comes from Euphorbia lathyris, assembly GCF_963576675.1. Classification (NCBI taxonomy): domain Eukaryota; kingdom Viridiplantae; phylum Streptophyta; class Magnoliopsida; order Malpighiales; family Euphorbiaceae; genus Euphorbia; species Euphorbia lathyris. The sequence goes on along the minus strand of NC_088912.1, from coordinate 69,305,824 downwards.
GTCGGACAACTGTTCCCAATCGTGCTTGCAGGAGTCGGGCAATGAGTGGAACCACCTCAAAGGCTCGCCTATTAATTAATGGTGGAACCACTGAGCAACCTCGTCCACCCCAAAGGATTCAACAAACATATCATGCATATACTCGCACAAGTGCACATCGGGATTCTCCACCCCACTGAATAAACTCAACTCTGGCACAATAGTTCGAGACGACCCTTCCCTGGTCTCTTCGGCACTATCCTCATCATACGACGCTCCACCATCTAGTCCTTCATCCATCGGTTCACCCTCCTGCTCCTTTCCCAGAAAGGACACATACAAACCATTTCCCATATTACTCTGCTCATCGGAGTCTAACAACTCCTCTTCGTTTTCCCCGAAGGATTCCATAACCAAACTCTCTTCGAGCCCAGACCCGATCATGCTCACCCTATGATTAGGCAATGGATTACGCCTGGTGGAAGGGTTCGCTGACGAAGGATCAACTATTTTCTTCTCCTCAATCAAATCTTGGATCTCGTGCTTCAACCTCTCACAGTTCTCAATATTGTGCCCATAATTACTGTGGAACTCGCAGTACCCCTAGCTTGTATCTGCGGAGTAGGTGGTGCTTTGTTATAAGGAGTGAGGGCTTTCAACAATCCCTTTTTCTGCAATCGTTCAAAAACTTTTCTCGATAGCATTAAGTTCAAGCACTTTCACCGCAGCAGATTCTGTACTCGCGCTTGGCCCTCCGGCACTATATCCAGACTTCGTCCACTTGGTATAAGCTTTCTTCGGCTCACCATCCCCCTCTACTATCAAGGCGCAACTATACATCTGATTGAAATCGGTAAAAGGCATATACCACAGCTCATTCTTAATATACGGCAAAGTGTTGCCAATTACCATTCGGATCTGATCCTGCTCAAGCGGCTTTTGCTTCATAACTGCCGCCTTGGCTCTCCACCTCCTCACAAAATCGGACAAAGACTCCCCAGTCTGCTGCTTAGTACTCTCCAGCTCTTTCAGAGTAACCTCAAGCATAGTGTTGAAACTATATTGGGCGATAAATGACTTTGCCAACTCCTTCCAATCCCTCTTTGTTACCAACGGCAACGCATGAAACCACATGAGGGCAGCCCCCTCCAGATAAGTATTGAATAGTCCAAGAACTTGATCCTTAGTCAGGATCGTGTGCTTCATCATGGCCACGTACTGATTCATGTGAGCTGTGGGATCTCTAGTTCCATCAAACTTCTTCATGGCAGGGAGCCGGAACTTTAAAGGCAAAGAAGTTGCCGACAAACAATTCTTCAAATTATAAAAGTCCTGACTTCCGGAGCTTCCCCCACGCAGATCCTGCACCTCTTGAGTGATGTGCTGCTTCCATTCCTCTTCCTTAGCTTTCTCCTTCTCAAGCTGTTTCTGGATGTAATCCTGATAGTCATCCTCATTCTCGAAGCGGGGACCAGTGTTCACCTCATTCTCAGCGCGCTTACTACCACTCTTGTTATCCTTCAACGCCAGCTCAGCTAGTTGGGCCAAAATTGCGGCCAACTGATCATTAATGTTGTTCACAAAGTTTTCCAATTCGGCCACTTTTTTTATCGGTCTCAGACATACTGGCCGAAGACTGAGTATACTCGGACGAAGATGATTCAGAAGCCACAACTGCCGATTCGGAACTGTCAATTTGTAGCTGATCAAACTGCCTGACTAGCCGGTTACTCTCGCGAAACCACAACCGCTTAATGATGAGTATGTATGCATGATTTTATATGCATGATTCGTGGTGTGTGCGTTTATTTATTTACGGATATATAAGATAAGAAGAACAAACGTCAGTCTAATTACACGTATCACAACATCTCTCTTCCACCCTTATTCCTCCACACACTCGATGGTCCAAGTCTCTTTCCTAGGATTTTGGTTTGGGGCTCACATTGCGGTCCAGGGGACGCGTGATGCCGTCGATTATTGCAGAAAAATAAATCATTTACCAGACAATACAGTTCGTTTTGACGTATCAACGTTCAGTGACTAAGATATCGACCAAATGCATTGTCCTTTCGAATAACTCATCTTTTGTTATTTCGCGAGACGCATTAGTTCGGGTTTTGACTCCCTTTTGAGCGTATCTCGTGGTACGAGTTATTCTTTCAGTTCAATCGTTCGTTATTGACAATGATTCGTTCCCCTTTATTCGCGTGGGTGTGTGTCTCGATTTTTGGATTACAACGGGATCTTTTTGGATCTATCGAGGGACGCAACCACGTGTTTGTTTATTGAGAATATCATTTTTTGATTTTATTTTAGGGAACGGACTCATCGCGTAATGTGTTTGTTTTTTAGCGTCAAGAATCCGTTTTGGCTACGTGAGAAGACGGCGAGTCTTATTCGAGCGAATGATAATCTTTTGGCTAGCAACAAATTTTATTTCTTCCAATTTACGGGATATATCATCCTAGCGTGGTTATAGAAAGTCAACGTTTCGTTGAATCGCATGCTTATTCGAAGCAGGGATATTACCGTTCTTTTTCATTTAGGCACGAGTTAAGAAAACATGCAGATCGGGCCATATTTCTTGTAGTTTTGGTAATGGTCGAAATGATCGAGCCATTAGTCAAACCCACAGTCTCGTCCATATGGCGCAATTATGCGGTTTAGCTTAATTCGGCTTCGTGATTTTAAGCAGCGTATATACTCGTTCGAGGCACGTATTTAACGATATTGGTTCATTTTCTTTAACTACTCTCGGGATTGACATATATCGTAGATACATAATTATTTTGGTCTTTTGTTGATTTTTGCTTTTCTTTTATTTTCTTAGTCACTTTCGCGAATATGTCCATTTCTCTTAAGAACAACACAAGGTGTAACGTAAGAGCTCATTTTTTATTCGGAAGGGACGGGCCAAGTTCATGAATCTCTTTACGTTACAACGGGGTCATTCAAAATAGAAATGTTCTTCGTTTTCGTTTTGTCATAATCTCGCTTTATCCCAACGTATTTAAAGAATGTGAATAACGGCTATCGTTAATATAGTCTTTTGAATCGAGATATAACTATCCTTAATATCAAACCGACTTGAACTAATATGTGCTTACGTCACAACGTATTTCCTGAACATGTGCCTTCTTCGGGACACGGAAAGAGACCAGGCGGGTCGCACAAGTTCATTCATACGAGATGACTAAGTCGTCTTTAGTTCGAATCGTTTCGGTGTTTTGGGGTAGTTTGTATATCGGTTTAAGAGTATATATTAACGTATCGTTTCATTTCCTTTACATATTTTAGGATTTAGACACGTATCATGGCAATTTAAAAACACGAACTGATTCATTCATCACATCAAAAATAGTAACGGGTAATCCTATGGCAACTTCTAAGGCTACTATATGCTGACACGGCTGATCGCGGGACCTCACAGGACCGCACAAATTCGCCCCTAACGAATGGATGGGGACCCTTTAGCGCCTTACTGTAAGGGGGAACTTACACTAGCCTCTTTCGAGCGACGAATGGACTCTCGCTAGAGGTTTCGCGGAAATTACCCAAAAGGTTTGCAATAATGCGTATGAATGCATACGAAAAGAAATAATACGATCTGTCCTCGTTAAGGGCTTAATACACGCCTTTCGGAATCAAATTTATCGCTTCCCCAGTAGAGTCGCCACTTGTAGGTGCCGCGGCCTCGCCCGGGCGGACCGGGGGGTGGACACCGTTGACGACAGATGCTGTGATTGGCGCCGAAAGCAACCAATCGCGGAATCAAGCTGCTCGGCAGGGTCAGAGCTCGGAGTATGGAAGAGTTGCCACCCACGAATGGGAAATGAACACCGATCCCTTATGGGAGACCGATGAGGGTTCGGGAAACTTAGGTACGAGCCGAGAAGGCTAGCTCCTTTCCGGAGAAAGGCTACTAGGCACCCCGACATCGCCCGGTTATGAACCACCGACCTCCTACTTAGCATGTTAGGCGCTAACGGACTAATCGCATATTTCTTTAAGTTTAAAATTCATTTGAAAGCTTTTCTTTCTCGTTTTGAAAACCGTTTTGAGCATATATTATTGAAAGCCATATTAGTAAAGAATCACCCATTTACATGAATTCAAAGTATTTAGGAGAGGAAAGAGGGAGATAGAAGATCGAATTGATTTATTTACAACATGAATTGTGTCTTAAGTTATTCATTAAATCTAAATTAATCTCACTCCCAAAAACGAGTTTATTTACATGGTTCGTACCTCAATCGCCGTTGGAACGATTTAAGTACGTTTCAAAACCCCGTTAATTTACATGATGTACACTCGAATCGCCGTTGGAACGACTCGAGCGTTTGAAAACGTTGAGCAAAAAGGTTTAACCCAAAAATGTAATTAAGCATACAAGTCCATTTATTTTTGTATCAAGCCGTTTAGTTAGGAAAACGATTCAAAACTCTATTATTTACAATGAAATCGATTTTAATTACAAGGTTCGCTTAATCCGTCGTTGGAACGAATTAAGGTTTCAAAACGTGATATTTTAGAAAGTCATTTGGAACCAAAAAGAAGTTGAAGACTTTTATTTACACATTTGAAGACATCTAAATACCTTTGACTTAAATAACCAAATCAAAATCTCTTTTTGTTAACCTCTTAATTCCCCTCCTTACAATTATACCATTTATCTCACTAAACCCAATTACAACCTCATTTAAACACGTTTGACCCGAAAAATAACTAATATATCATAACCAAAAATAATATATGTATATTAAGGTAAATGAAAATATCTACTAAATTTAAAGGGAATGAAAGCACTTTTGCTCATATATGCATATAAATAAAAGTAAAAATATAACTATATATATATACACACACTATAACTTAAGTAAGGATAGTTTAAAAATAATAAGTGATATTAATGAGTAAAAATATTACCATTTATCCTCAAAATAACCCCCAAAATAGTTTTGCCTATTAAATGTGCTAAACTAATTAACTAAATACTCCTTAAATATCAATAAATCCCCAAAAGTAGCTAAAATGAAAAAAGGCCCAAAAACAATACTATTCACACTATTAAATATATGTATATGTATAACCCCCAAAAAGATTAAAACACAAAATAACTCTAATATATAATTAGATTTATCCCTAAAACACATCCCACAAATTAATAAAAACTCAATAACCAATAAAGTGTAAAATATCCAAAACAGTCCCTTTTCTCACAACAAATCCGAAAAGGACCCCAAAATACCCAACTCAAATAAACCTATATATAAAATAGATATATGCTACCCTTATACCCATATAAAATAAGAACTTATTAACAACAAAATAAGTGGATTATATGTATAGCAAAATGAAAGAATTTAAACTTAAAATGAAAATGGAAACAATAAGTATATTCATATCATTGGAAGAGAATAACAAAAGGAGGCTCATTATGTCCAAATATATTTAAGTGAAGAAAACTATATATTAACTATTAGGTGAAGACAAAAAACGCAGCAGTGGGCATTTAAAGATTCTGGCAGATTTAGCGACGGAAATTCCGTTACTAAACTGCTATTTCATAATCCCAGAAACAGTCCTCCAACATTTTAGATTTTATCAAAAACATTAGATCTACTCTATTTTATCCTTTTAGCCTCCAAACTACCCCAAATCGGGTCATGGTTTGTAACGGAGGATTCTAAAACGACGTTTTATTGAAAATAACGGTTCAAAATGTTTATAGAACAACGGATCTACGACGTTTGGATCCCGAATTACCCTTGAATAGGGTCACGGTTCGTATTGGGATCCAAACGAAGTTTTTATTTCAAAACCAAAACCAAATACTTGTTTAAATGCAAAACGAAAAATTAACTTAACAAATCTAAACAATAAAAGTGTAAAAAACAAGTAAATAAATAGATCTAAACAACCAAAATGCAATAAAGAGTAAACGGGTCTAGTTCCTCGGATTATTACCTCTTCAATCGGTAATGAGAATCCAAATCAAGTCGATTGATCGTGTTTTAGAGTCGTTTTTGTGGGTTTTTGAGAGAATACGGGTCTCGGTGGAATTTGCCAGGGGTTCGGGTCTAATTTCTTCCTCCTCTTTGTCTTGGGACTCCATCCTATTTATAGGCATATGGAGCCCCAACTTAATTTCTTTTTGGCTCCAAGCCAACTTGAAGCTAAAGGTAAGCTAGATGAGCTTAGGAAATTTCATGGAAATTTCCTAATCATCATTAGCTTTATTATTATTATCATTATTATTATTATTATTATTTTTAAAAAAAAAAAACTAAATATAAAATGCACTTGGCATTGGCCAAGTGCAGCAAAGTGCATTTGGCCGAATGCCAAGTGCTAGGGGGCTGGGCCGCCCAGACGGGCCGTCAAACGGCCCGTGACGTAAATAGCGGTCCCCGACGGGGCCGCGTATATATATATATTAAAAAATAAAAATAAATATTTAAATAAATAAAATACACCTAAAAATCAACCAAAATCCAAAAATGATTTTTATCAAAAATGGTTTTCGTCAAAACCGATTTTATAAAATTAGCTTTTATAAAATCGATCTCTTTACAAAACTAATTTTTTATTGTTCGAATTCTAAAACAAAACCCCTATCGACCCGAAATACTCCGAATTTGACGAAATGATTTAAGATTTCATTCACGGAACCAATTCGCCCGTCATCTCGATTCGATTTCCGAATTCGATCAAACCGGTTTCCATGGTTCCTTTGAACAACGTTTTTTATTTATTATTTTTATTGACTCATCATTTATTTCAGTCGACTGATTTGGATCCCTTTTTATAATTTTTCTTCATCGGTCCTCCGACCCCGGTGTCTACAACTAGGCTTGACGACTATCTGGTCTGGACGAGTAAATTAACTCGTCGAGAAGCTGATGTTACTCGTCGAGTTACAAACTCTACTCGCCGAGTAGAGATTCTTTTCAACCTTCGTTTTGCTTCGTTTTTACTATGTTTCTTCCTCAATTGTACCTGAAACACCTCAAAGTGAACATCAAATGTATAATGGAGAGAACACCATATAAAACATGGTAAATAGATGATAATTACATATAAATAGGCCTAAAACTCTATATAAAATGACCGTAACAACGACCTAACAAATCCAGGGTCCTGAGTATTTCTATTGGGAACAGGGGCTGATCTTTTTTTTTTTCTGGAGTCGGGAAGGAGCATTCCATTCCAAAGCCGCGATATGAATGGCATATTATATTTCCTGATCAATTGTGATTGATAACAAATCATTGGACCTCAAAGAGCGACTTTGAAGGGATTTGAAGAACAAAGACATTAATTTTTAAGTGTTGTATCCTTTAAAGGAGTCATATAGAATTGTTGTTGTACAAATGATATGGTACTTGGGACCAATAAAAATAACACATCACATTAAAATTGACAACGCACTTTTAGAGCATCCTTAGTGTGAAGTGAGAAAGTTTGTGATTTCAGCTATAACACATAGAAAAGTAAAAGGTAGAAAGTAACAATCCATTAGAATATGTTGTTATTTGAAAGTTATATGGGGTAAAAAAATAATTTAATTAATATATAGGGATCAAAATGGTAAATGTGCGAAAATTAAAAAGCAAATCATTGTTGCTTTTGGGAGGCGACAGGCGCGCCTCACCTAGCGCGTGTACGACACGCGCCAGATGCAGCGCATCTGGCGCCTCCGTGATGGACAATCCCTGTTTTTTTTGTTGCTTTTTAAGTTTTATAGGGAGAAGAAAGAGGTTGCAACCTTTTTTGATAACAAACCATGAAAAGTAACAACTGCTTTAATGCTAGGTTATAACCCCACATATGAAAGTAATAACCAATTTGTATGCATTAGGGATGCTCTTATTTTCATAAAAAAAATAAAAAAATAAATAAAAATCTACCTATTACCTACATCGGTAAACTAGAAACAGCAACACCTTTTGCAACTAAAATTCAATAACAAAACTGAAGCTTTTTCATATATTTTTTTCTTGTGGAAAGTATAAAAATAAACCTTGTGGTTTGTGCTATTTTCAAACATAGACTGTGGTTTAACAGTTGGTAAAAGGTACCTTGAGGTTCATTCCGTTAGCAAACACATGCCAAATTGACTAAAAATATTAAAAAAAAGTCGAAAGTCAAAAGTCAAAGGAAAAATAGTTATTTTTATCATTATATTTATTTATTTTATAAATTATAAGTCATTTATTATCTAATTATTACAAACAAACCCCAAAATAAAAAATAAAATTAAATAAGCCATCTTTTCCATTTTTTTAAAAAAAATTTCTTCTTCTTTTCTCTCTCTTACCTCTCATTTTTGTTAATTTCTCTCTCTAAAATCAATTAAATTAATAAAAGAAACAAATTAATTTTAGACAACTACAAAATAGCTTTTTCGTTTTAATATATGCACCCATCAAATTAATAATTTAATTAACGTGAATACTTAAAATTAATAAAATAAGGGTAAATAATTTATTAGTCTTCTAGTTTTTACCTAACACACTGTTTAGTCCTCTTATTTTAAAAAACACATTTTAAGGTCCATATCTTTTGCCAATATTAACATTGTGGTCATTTTATCTATCTTTTTAGATTTTTAACCGAATATATATTAGCTTTTATGACAACCACAGTACAATATAAGTTGACCATGTTACTATGTTATTGTATGTATATCTATTTATGCTAAAATATAACAATTACAAGTCTAAAAATACTAGACAAAAGGACTAAAGGTTTAATATTGGCAAAAGCTATGGATCTTATAATGTGTTTTTCAAAATAGGGGGACTAAACAATGTTTTAGGTAAAAAGTAAGAGACTAAAAAATTATTTACCCATAAAAGGGTGTTGTTAAACCCAGCCCCAAATTCCCACCCCTAGCCCCGTGAAATGATGAAAATGCCATTTCATGGGTTTTGGGGAGGAAAAAGCTATTTTTTTTGCCAATCCGACACACGGGCGTGATAGCCACACGCCTCACCGCGTGGTCGGATGTGATAGCCCAACGCCTCATCGCAAGGTCGGGCGTTTGGCTATCACGTCCGACCACGTGGTGAGGCGTGTGGCTATCACGCCCGACCACGCGGTGAGGCGTGATATCCACATGTCTGCGTGTCGGATTGGAAAAAAAATAGCTTTTTAAACCCGTAAATAGGCCGTTAAACCCGTAACTACAGAATTGTACTTAAAACCTAAAAATACCATACAATTTTAACTAAAATCAGTAACAATAATATAAGTTAATGAATAAATATTATTAATTACAACATATAAAACTAATATAATCTAGTGCAAGCCTCTCTCCTTTCAGCGTATAGATTGTCCAAGTGACAAACACTTGGATCATGAAATATACGCCATTGGGTGGTAATGGGAGGCACTAGAAATGCAGGATGTAAATAAAGACGTATGTAGTGATGATAACTCCCCAAATGACAAATCACAATCTCCCGCATGGCAGCAACCAGACGTAGCGGCGCGGGGTGGCTGCCTCGCGGTAGCGACCCCGAAAACGCTGCTGATTTAATTTTTTTTAAAAAAAAATTATATATATATATATTGGTAGAATTAAAATTATATATATACACATATAATTGTTTCAAAACGATTTCAAAACAATTTTCAGAATATCAGTTTTTATCTTTGAGATTTAATAAAACAAAACGTTTTAATTATCCAACCATAAAACCTTTAATGTTTTGTTTAAACGATTATCAACCGAAATAATCAGGAACTATGCATAATCAGTTTTAATTAACAAGTAATCAAAACGTATTTATCGTTAGATTAATTGAACTAACCGATTAATTAATTAACCTAACAATAAATTTATTCAATCCGATTGAAAAACTCTTTTATTTACATATATGAAATAACAGATTAACATAGGCTCAGATACCAATGTAGGAAAATAGACAAGCCTAGGCATAATGGAATAATAAAATTTTATCTATTTTATTTATTTCCCTTTTCCAAGATCTGTTAATTATTATTTCATATAAAGAGGGATATAAAGTAATACCTTTATTGAAAAACTATCTACCGTTGCAAACGAAGTGCCCACAACTTGTTATTATCAACTCGTGAACCACGAACGTTTGATTCAACACAAAACAGAACTAATCAGTGATCAACCTTTAATAAATAGCAATCGCAATGATTGCCTCTAACAGAAATCGATACGAGATCAAAGAGGGAGTAAGAAATAAAGTAAATTAGCCGAGACGAAAGACGGAACGGTTCCTCTTCTCCTTCTTATGTGTTGGTCGAAATTCATGGGTTAGGGAGTCTATTTATAGACTTCTCTAAACCCTAATCCTAGTTGTGTTAGGTAATTAAATAATCAGAATCTTATTCGGAACATGATTACTAATTAGATAATTAAATAAACACTTTAATATTATCTAAACAATAATTAATTATATCTAGATAATTATTATTAATCAAATTAATAATTTAATTATTGTTAGGGATAATTAACTAGAGTTTCAATCACATAAAAACTTCTAATTAATATTATCAGATAATCCTTTAATTTAATTTATAACCATAATCTAATTATAATTATTAAATCAAATTAATATCCCTATTTAATATATAAATTTCGGCCCATGCACTATGTCTCAATAATTTACATTTTCGTCCTCTGATTCCAAGTCCCATATGCGACCCATTAGATTCTTTATTGCCACTAGCCGTATATATCCTTTGAAATTATTCATCATGATTAATTCCAATATATATATAACGAAATACCGTCGCGAGTTGTTACTAGCAGAACCTATGATATTCCCCCAGAGCAATTAAGAAGTCAGGTTGATAACTGACGCTAACCTTTCTGTATTAGGTACAGTATAATACGATCCTTCATCAACTATATCCTGTCGGTCAATTCCTTATAACCATGGAATGTGTCAAGGTTACATATAACGAAGAGTCCGGTTTTACTTGTACAGGTTGAATTCACTCTGAAAAGATAAGTTAAGTGAAATGTTCATTTCTACTCTTAACTGTATCACCTTGCAAGGATTTCAGTCAATTCACTACAAGCGGCCATTTGGATATGTCTCCCATTTATCGGGAGTGACGAATGCTCAATCTGACATTAACTATTCTGCAATTACTGTGTGATACCCAACCCTTCTCTCACACACCCTAGGCTCTCACCTATTGGATCGTGCTCGCACAGAATCAAAGTATCAGACTCCATAATCCAGAATCACTAATTAACGAATGTTTGAGTCTGAGGATTAGTTATACCTACTAATACCAATGAGATGAACAGTTGACACATTAGATAAATCAATCCATTTTGTTATCTCAAGTCGGGTCCCAATCCTAATGAACTCCTTCACCGGATCCATGTAACTGTCTAGATATCTGAATATCTAAAGCTTGTGAGATCCGCTTTCTGTCTCGACAGAAAACACTATTACATGCAAGTCTCAACAGTAATATGCCAACCCCTATAACATATTACTTGACTTGGGTTTACTTTAAGTCTATTGGTTCTATTATAAAGTACAGTCTCACTTCATGTTTGTATGAACACTTTATAACTACTTAAATAAACTTAGGGTTACTTTCTTTATGAAAGATTTGTGCCTTTATATATAATTACATTTTAATGCTATATATCTGATTAAACAAATGATTAAATAAACAATTTATTCATTAATATTAATATCCTAAAACAATTGTCTTTAGGACACTAAACTCTAACAGGTTTGCCCGCATCTCATTCTCTATGAGCACTCTCATCAACTTCCACTCCTCCTGGTTATAGGTGATGGCATGGGCAACACGCATCCGCATTCACTTACCACATCCATACTCAATCCGTGCATACGCTTGAGCTCATCATTTAGTACACGCAAGCAGTAATGTGAAACGTGTAAGTCGAGATACTTGAAAGGTGCTCCACAGTGAGCCACCACAGATCTTCTTCTCAAGTCCTCGAGTGAGTATCTGATTATATATAGTAAAGGATTACAAAACTAATGTATTACACTTTAAAAGATTAAAGCAAATAACAGAATAAATGTCTTACTTGATCGCCTCGATCTGAGCCTCAATATCCTTGTGCACCTTCGCCCACACTATATCGAGTGCACCAGTAGATGAATTCAACCACTGTTTCAACTGTGCATGTGAAATCTCCACTCGACAGGTTGTGGTGTTTCCTAAGTGCAACACCTTGTTCGTCCATGCTCGACAAAACTTCTCTTTATGCACTAGCCATGTGGTCTCCACGTACTCTATCATACGAGGCCAGCTGGCAGTAGTATCCTTTATGGCATCCACTGCCGCCTCATATTCAGCTACTGTTGGGGCTTCAATTATACGTTTCCATTTGGAATTCTTAAAAATTTCACCAAAACTCTTCACTCCACACAACTTGCCTACTCTATCCTCCACATCTTTATTAATATGCCATGTGCACAATAAATGATGACTATGAGGAAATACCTCACGAACCGGCCTCGTCAGTCCTAACTCCCGGTTTGTAGCAATGGCTATTGGATGCACATCAGGTTGGAGCAAAAGCTTCAATTTTTGTAACACCCACATATAACTTCCCTCAGTTTCATCCTTCATGATTGCATAGGCGATCAAGAAGTTTTTGTTTGAAGGCGTCATTCCAATGATCTCAAAGAATGGCATCTTATACTTGTTTGTTTTATATGTTGAATCCATACCAACAAACAAGTAATAAGATCGGAACAGTGTGATCGATGTAGGATGTGTCATAAATAAGTGAGTCACAACATTGCTGCCCGACACTGATAGGGGTCAAAAACCCCTATCTTTGGGTACGGTTTTAGGACGTGTTTTAGCATTATTTAGTTAATAAGCGAGCATTTCTCGCATTTAAATGCTTTTGTGTGAGTTAGTTAGGAATTGGAAACGTTTTATTTATTTTTCGTTGTTTAGGCTCGTTTTATGACCAATCTAGGCAATTACGGCCAAAATAGCATACATAGTATAATTCCGTTATCTTTTGAAGCTAATTGGTCCGTCAAAAGTCGCACCAAACGAAGCGTTTGCTCAAAATAAGCGATTGACGGATCAATTTAGCTTTTGGACTAATGTTATCTGGAGTTTCTGTACGTGCGCAGGTGTAAGTTCGGGTGAAAAAGGACATCGACGACATTCGGCAAGCATCGAGAGTATGCCGGGTGAAAACGCTCGACGAGCGGGCCTCCGCGGGCCATTTCTGCTCGCCGAGCAGGCCCCTGGAGGCCTGCTCGCCGAGCAGGGGGGCTGCTCGCCGCGAGTAGCCCTGCTCGGCGAGCAGGCCTGCGGGAATTGGTCAAAAAGACCAATTCCGCCCCCACAAAGCCACGATGGATCCCACGTCTTCCTACACCAATAAGGACACGAAAATAGGTCAAAAAGAGGGCCGAGACACGCCTATAAATAGAGTTTTTCCAATGTAATTTAGATATCTTTTATTTTTGTAATTTTCTTAGTTTTCCTCTTGAGAAATACTCTCCACCTCCTCCATATCCTTCAAACCTCCATTGAAGACACATCCGAAGCTCCGTTCACCGAGGATTGCTCAAGCTCCATCCTTAAGTCCTAGAAAGACGCCTGCATTGGTAGACAGGTTCCCTGAAAGGGATTTTTCTTCTTTTACATTCTGTCTAGCCTCTAATACATGTTATGAATTCTAGGCTTATTGTAACTTCGTGACAATATTCTCCATCTTTGATATATATTATAGTTCTTATTCATTCAATTGTTTTAATGCTTTAATCTTTGTCTTACGCTTTGTCTGATTGGTTTAACTCATTCGATAATCCCAAAATCAAGTTGGCACATATTGCGAGCTGAATCTGACCTAGTCAGTGCCTATAGGATTGACGACCCTATAGAAGATTAAGCCCAAATTGCTGAGCCTTAGAGCTAGTTTCGGCCTTACAAGGGAATCACGAACTAGGAACTTTAGGAGGATAGGTCGGGTTAATCGCCTCGGACACAAGTGACTTAGGTTTTAATTCAATTGCTTAAATATTCTATTTTCATTATCATCGTATCCCTTCATGTTCCTTCGGATAATTACATTGGTAAAAGATCACTTAGGGGTAGAGTAACTTAATTAGGCGTAGAATAACTTAGTTAGAATCAGATAAGTTAGCTAGGAATAGTATAATTCAACCTAGGAGTAGATTAACTTAGAAAAACCAACTCAAAACCCCCTAAGCCTAGATAACATCCGAGATCGAGTAGCTCGGTACTTACAGAAATAAATCCTGTGGACGCTAACCTGGACTTAACCAGAAATTTATTACTTGATAACGACGGGGTACACTTATCCCTTAGTGAGTTCTCATTTCAACCTTAGGTGAGAGTGCATCAAGTTTTTGGCGCCGTTGCCGGGGATTTATTTCTTCTGCAATATCGAACCAAAGGTCGATTTGTTAGTTTAGGCATTCTTTGTGAATATATTCTTTGTTAATATCATTTATACTTGTTTATATATATACTTGTTTATAATAACTTATACCTGTATACATAAATACTTGTTGATTACTTAAATTCTGTAACATTACTTGTACTTATAAAAATCGATCTTCCAGCAACTATGGACAACAGAGCGTCAGATTCGTCCATGAACGATCTCAACACAAAAATGGATTTCCTTGTGGCTTCATACAGCCATAATAACCAACCGAGGACACCATTTTGCGGGAGATGCGGCCAGAATCACCCCGGTAGGGTATGCCATATCAACTATTACGTACCTAGAGGTGAGAATGTAAGTTATTTGGGTAATCATCAAAGGTATCATTCTGAACCCTCAACTTACAACTACTACGATCAGGAGCATACACGATATCCACCGGCGCCCTACATGGCACCCGTGGATACCCTTCCATGTCCCCATTCTAACTCTGATTTTTATGGCAGGCAAACAGAGTACTCAAAAGGAATAATGACCCTTTTAAGAGAGATATCCGTCCGACTGGCAGCCAACGAGGAGGCATGCAGGACCCTGAGTAACCAACTTGCCACAATCAGATAAGAAGAAAGGGAATGCCAAGAGGCATTCCTCTTACAAGAAGAGGCAATTCACGCCATCGCCCTAAGGAGCGGCAAGGAAGTGGACACACTCGTGGCACCTCCATCGCAAACGTATCCGTCACCTCAGGTAAGTAGGGAACCGAAAGTGGTAAGCAACCCCGGTCCCGCATCTGAAACTCCAGCTCCTAAAGTAGTTGTAGAAAAAGTAGTTAGGCCTTGTACACCAAAACTGCCATTCCCTCAGAAGCAGAAAAAGGACAACCTAGATAAGAAATTTGCTCGGTTTTCGGAAATCCTTACTAGATTAGAAATAAACATTCCATTAATGGAAGCACTAGAGGAGATGCCGAACTATGCAAAATTTCTTAAAGACATATTGTCGAAAAAGAAAAAGTTTGGGGAGAATGAGAAGTGGCTTTAACAGAACAATGCTCGGCCATAATCACCCATAAATTACCCCCCAAGCTTAAAGATCAAGGGAGCTTTACCATCCCGTGTAGGATAGGCAACATGCACATAGATAGGGCATTATGAGATTTAGGAGCAAGTATTAATCTTATGCCTTTATCAATTTTCAGGAAATTGGGACTCGAAGAGCCTAAACCGACAAACATGACACTACAGCTGGCGGACAGGTCGATCGCACGGCCTAGAGGCATAGTTGAAGATGTATTGGTGAAGGTGGACAAACTAATCTTCCCGGTCGATTTTGTGGTCCTCGACATGGAAGAAGATGACTCTGTCCCCATTCTTCTTGGGAGACCGTTTCTTGCAACCGGTAGGACACTGATAGACGTCCATGGAGGTAAACTGGTCCTAAGGGTGCAGGACGAAGAGGTAACATTTAACGTTTATGAGTCTATGAAATTTCCTCAAGAACGCTCCAAAAGTTGTAACTTTGTAGATGCGCTAATAGATGAATGTATTGAGGAAGTTGACCTTAACATAAGAAATGCCTCTTTAGAACTTGGTCTAGGTGGTGAGGAATGTGAAAACTCAAATGAACCATTTGAAGATCTCCCACCTGAAAAATGTTATTGGGTTAAGGGTAGAAAAGAGGACCTTGATCGTGAGATCAAACCTAAACCCAAAACCTCGTTAGAGGAACCTCCAAAATTGGAGCTTAAGCCCTTACCCAACAACCTGAAATATGTTTTTCTTCAACCTCCCACAGATTTACCCGTTATTATTTCTTCTTTGTTGACAGTTGAACAGGAAGAAAAATTGGTGGAGGTGCTGATGCAACATAAAGGGGCCTTTGGATGGTCGATCCACGACATCAAAGGCATCGACCCCAAAATCTGCACGCATAGAATTTTCCTTGAGGAAGAGATCAAGCCATCCGCCCAACCTCAACGACGGCTCAAGCCTAACATGAAAGAGGTGGTAAAAATCGAGGTTATAAAACTCCTCGACGTAGGTATCATCTTTTCGATTTCTGATAGCCAATGGGTAAGCCCGGTTCAATGCGTGCCCAAAAAAGGGGGAACAACGGTAATGGAAAATGAAAAAGGGGAATTAATCCCAACTAGAAAGGTTATGGGTTGGCGTGTATACATAGATTATAGGAAATTAAATGAGGCCACCCGTAAAGACCACTTTCCTTTACCATTTATTGATCAAATGTTGGAATGGTTGGCAGGGCACGAATTTTTCTGTACTTTAGATGGGCTATCCGGCTATATGCAAATTCCTGTGGACCCTTTGGATCAAGAGAAAACCACATTCACTTGCCCCTATGGGACTTTCGCATATAGGCGGATGCCTTTTGGATTATGTAATGCCCCTGCCACATTCCAACGTTGTATGATGGCTATGTTTTCTGACATGGTCGAGGAGTTCCTAGAAATTTTCATGGATGATTTTAATGTTGTAGGACCTACTTTTGACCAATGTCTTGAAAACTTGGACCGAGTCTTAGAACGTTGTGAAGACAAAAACTTGGCACTCAATTGGGAAAAGTGCCAGTTTATGGTCCAAAATTGTATAGTATTAGGACACAAGGTGTCGGGGAAGGGGATCGAGGTCGATCCAGCAAAAATTGAGGTAATTGAAAAACTGCCACCCCCTACCAATGTGAAATTGGTTAGGAGCTTTTTAGGACATGCGGGGTTTTATAGACGGTTCATAAAAGACTTTTCAAAAATCACTAAACCCCTCACTCAATTATTACTGAAAGATGCTGATTTTAATTTCAATGAAGAATGTATGCTTGCATTTAAATTACTGAAAAAGAAATTAATTGAAGCACCCATTATGGTCAGCCCGGATTGGTCCTTTCCCTTTGAGTTAATGTGCGATGCCAGTGATCTGGCTGTAGGAGCCTGTCTTGGGCAGAGGGTAGATAAACTTTTTCACCCAATCTTCTATGCTAGCAAAACCTTAAATGATGCACATCAAAATTATTCAATAACTGAAAAGGAATTGCTAGCCGTAGTGTTTGCCTTTGACAAATTTAGATCTTATTTGGTGCTGTCTAAGGTAATTGTTTTTACTGACCATGCAGCCTTGAGATATCTGATGAGCAAGAAGGATGCAAAACCTAGGCTGATCCGTTGGATCTTACTACTCCAAGAATTTGACATCGAGATCAGAGACAAGAAAGGGGTGGAAAACGTGATAGCAGACCACCTATCCAGGTTAGAGTCAGATCAGCAATCCTTAAAGCATGAGGCAATCAAGGAGGTATTCCCGGATGAAACATTATATTCGGTAAAAACTCTCCCCTGGTTTGCAGACATCGCAAACTACAAAGTCGGTAACATTCTTCCTCTTGATTTAGATGCAAACAAAAGACGTAAGTTTTTGTTTGAAAGCAAACAATATTTTTGGGAAGAACCTTATTTATTTCGATTCTGCACCGATGGCATGATTAGGAGATGTATACCTGAGGAGGAGGTAGAGTCAGTGATTAACATGTGCCACTCTAGGGAACCAGGCGGCCACTTTGGGCCAGATAGGACAGTGGCAAAAATTCTCCAAAGTGGGCTTTGGTGGCCATAAATGCATAGTGATGTCAATAGTTATATTAAATACTGTGATGCATGTCAGAGAGTAGGGAATATTTCTAGGAGGAATGAGATGCTTCAACAAGGCATACTCGTCTGTGAGCTATTTGATGTTTGGGGCATAGACTTTATGGGACCTTTCCCTATGTCACACACCAACCAATACATTCTTGTCGCGGTTGATTATGTCTCTAAATGGGTAGAGGCCGAAGCCTTACCCACAAACGATGCTCGAGTAGTGATAAAATTCCTGAAAAAGAATATCTTTACCAGATTTGGAACCCCCCCGGACTATCATTAGTGATGGGGGATCCTATTTCTGCAATAAGCAGTTTGACATGTTGCTCCAAAAGTATGGCGTAGCCCATAGGGTCGCAACACCTTACCATCCTCAGACAAGTGGTCAGGTAGAAGTGTCAAACAGAGAGCTAAAACGCATTCTTGAGAAAACGGTGGGGAATGCTAGAAAAGATTGGAGTCTTAAACTGGACGATGCTCTTTGGGCATACCGGACAGCATTCAAGACTCCCATAGGAATGTCCCCCTACCATTTAGTTTTCGGGAAATCTTGTCACTTTCCTGTTGAATTAGAGCACAAAGCTTATTGGGCGCTTAAATTTCTAAACTTTGACCCTAAACTTTCAGGTGACCTACGGTTAACACAACTGCATGAACTAGATGAGCTCCGATATAACTCTTACAAGAATGCCAAACTGTACAAAGAACGAACCAAGAGGGTGCACGATAAAAAAAGTACAGCGGAAAACCTTCCAAAAAGGCGACCAAGTGCTGCTTTATAACTCCCGATTGAGATTCTTCCCTGGCAAGCTCAAGAGTAGATGGTATGGACCATTCTCAGTTCTTGATGCACATCCCTCCGGTATGGTTGAGATTATGTTGAATGATGGAACCACCTAGAAAGTAAATGGACATCGACTCAAACTTTATCTCGATAAAGACACTTCGGGTGTCCAAATCCTCCGTCTTCAAGATCATCAATAAGTTGTCTTCTCCACCCTAACTCTTTACACTTGCTCTTTATGATTTGAGATGCAATGTTGGAACTTATTGCATATTTTTAGTGTAAGGAGGAGGGGTAGACAAACTTACAAAAATTGTATAAATTTTAAATTTTTGTTGCGTCGTGTCTAGTTTAGTTTAGCGTTGTTGGGTTTTGTTTATGTTTTTGCATGCTTAGGACCTAAAACCGTGAACCTCCTTCGAATCTAAACTTCGTTATTTGTCTTTGAGGACTGAGAACCGAATCTAAAATTGCATGACAACTAGTTTAGGCATAGGACACAACTCTTGTATCTATAAAAGCATGAGCTAAAGTTTGCATTTAGACCCTACTTTTGAAGAAATGCTAAAATCATTACTTAGGTAGATAACTTAAGAATTGAAGACATGTGACATTAAACTTGAGTTTGGGGAAAACTAGTAAACACAAAATTGAAACCCAAAGAATTGTGAGTTGAATTTGAGCCTAAGAGCGAACATCAAAAAGCTCTTTTTCTTGACACTTTTGTGTGAATGCTTTGACTTGTGGAAGATTACAGATTTTGCACCTAATACTGTGTTGAACCTACATGCAATGATTTGAGATGATAAACGATGAATCAGCCTCATTAGAATTAACCCTTTTCGTTACCTTATTTTCGCTTTTTTATCTACTCTAGGAAGCCCCTTTGAGCCTATATTTTTGTAGTTTGTAGATTTTTCTTTCGTTCTAACCTATTTTTGCAAACCACAATTTGGTTTGCTACTTAACCCAACATTTTTGCAAAGCTCAAATTGAGCCTTTGTTTTCTTCTAGCGCTTTATCTTTGTTTATGGCATTACAGTAGCAAGCCAAAAGGCTAAGAAGTGAATGAGCATCACTATCCTAAAAAGAAAAAGAGAAAAACAAAAAAAGAAAAGAAAAGAAAAGAAAAGAAAAAAGACGAACAAAAGGGAAGAACTTCATTCCCCAGTTCTTAAAAAAATAAAAAACGTCTCAAGAAAACATCCCAAAAAGAAAAAAAATAAGGGATAAATAAAAAGCTCAGTCACTTCATATTTGCTAAAGCCATTTTAACTTTGTTTTTGTAGCGCTAGAACTTTTAAACCCTTGTTGTACCTTTAACCCTCTAACCACATTACAACCCCGATTAGAGGCTGTTTTTGATATCATTGGAATCATATACATAGTAGAGGAACTCGGATGAACGTGCAAAATCAACGTAATCCTAAGCGAGAACATAAGCCGAGAGTAAACACTTTAGCCACCAAAATTGTGTGAATGAGTGAACTACCTATGGTGAGGTGTTTTACTTAGCGATCCCCTCAAGCTCGTTTAATTGAACATGTGTCCTTTTGCTTAAAACTATGACCTATGATAATTGAAATGCGGCTTTTGGGTATCGTGTCTCTACATTGTATTTCCGAATGCATGTAATTACAGATGCTCGAAATTGTGTCAAGCACCTAGTCAAACCGGGAGGTTTTCTAGCTTGCTTGTGATGGCGGGTTTAGTTTTTAGTTTACTTGGGGACAAGTAAAGTTTTAAGTACGAGGAGGTTTGATAGGGGTCAAAAACCCCTATCTTTGGATACGGTTTTAGGACGGGTTTTAGCATTATTTAGTTAATAAGCGAGCATTTCTCGCATTTAAACGCTTTTGTGTGAGTTAGTTAGGAATTGGAAATGTTTTATTTATTTTTCGTTGTTTAGGCTCGTTTTATGACCAATCTAGGCAATTACGGCCAAAATAGCATGCATAGTATAATTCCGTTATCTTTTGAAGCTAATTGGTCCGTCAAAAGTCGCACCAAACGAAGCGTTTGCTCAAAATAAGCGATTGACGGATCAATTTAGCTTTTGGACTAATGTTATCTGGAGTTTCTGTACATGCGCAGGTGTAAGTTCGGGCGAAAAAGGACATCGACGACATTCGGCAAGCATCGAGAGTATGCCGGGCGAAAACGCTCGACGACCGGGCCTCCGCGGGCCATTTCTGCTCGCCGAGCAGGCCCCTGGAGGCCTGCTCGCCGAGCAGGCCCCTGGAGGCCTGCTCGCCGAGCAGGCCCCTGGAGGCCTGCTCGGCGAGCAGGGGGGCTGCTCGCCGCGAGTAGCCCTGCTCGTCGGGCAGCTCGCCCTGCTCGGCGAGCAGGCCTGCGGGAATTTGTCAAAAAGACCAATTCCGCCCCCACAAATCCACGATGGACCCCACGTCTTCCTACACCAATAAGGACACAAAAATAGGTCAAAAAGAGGGCCGAGACACGCCTATAAATAGAGTTTTTCCAATGTAATTTAGATATCTTTTATTTTTGTAATTTTCTTAGTTTTCCTCTTGAGAAATCCTCTCCACCTCCTCCATATCCTTCAAACCTCCATTGAAGACACCTCCGAAGCTCCGTTCACCGAGGATTGCTCAAGCTCCATCCTTAAGTCCTAGAAAGACGCCTGCATTGGTAGACAGGTTCCCTAAAAGGGATTTTTCTTCTTTTACATTCTGTCTAGCCTCTGATATATGTTAAGAATTCTAGGCTTATTGTAACTTCGTGACAATATTCTCTATCTTTGATATATATTATAGTTCTTGTTCATTCAATTGTTTTAATGCTTTAATCTTTGTCTTACGCTTTGTCTGATTGGTTTAACTCATTCGATAATCCCAAAATCAAGTTGGCACATATTGCGAGCTAAATCTGACCTAGTCAGTGCCTATAGGATTGACGACCCTATAGAAGATTAAGCCCAAATTGCTGAGCCTTAGAGCTAGTTTCGGCCTTACAAGGGAATCACGAACTAGGAACTTTAGGAGGATAGGTCGGGTTAATCGCCTCGGACACAAGTGACTTAGGTTTTAATTCAATTGCTTAAACATTCTATTTTCATTATCATCGTATCCCTTCATGTTCCTTCGGATAATTACATTGGTAAAAGATCACTTAGGGGTAGAGTAACTTAATTAGGCGTAGAATAACTTAGTTAGAATCAGATAAGTTAGCTAGGAATAGTATAATTCAACCTAGGAGTAGATTAACTTAGAAAAACCAACTCAAAACCCCCTAAGCCTAGATAACATCCGAGATCGAGTAGCTCGGTACTTGCAGAAATAAATCCTGTGGACGATAACCTGGACTTAACCAGAAATTTATTACTTGATAACGACGGGGTACACTTATCCCTTAGTGAGTTCTCATCTCAACCTTAGGTGAGAGCGCATCAGGCACCGCTTGCGTCTAATGTACATATTCTTTATCTATAGCAAGCCAATAAAACTGACCGATTACATCCCGACCCTCAAACCTCTCAGTCCTGATTTTCTCCCTGCAGTTATAGATATGTCTTTGTGTCGGGAAATCCTCCGGATGTTTTTCTTTGATTGCAGCAAAAATAGCACAAGGCTTAGCTTGAGCTGAACTCATTTCACGAACAAGTTTTTTGGAACCCGGGCTTAGTCCGCTCATCTGTCTGTAGCCCTGACGATATACAGCCAACTGATGACAGTGATGTCCTCTATCTCCAGCAATCCCATTCACCACCCAACCGCCTAATTCAGCGATTTCCAAAACCTTTATCTGGAATTTGCAACCACAGTACTTTGTTTTTATATCCCTCCGTAGTATAGCATCTGTATCTATATCCTTTTTCCTTCTATAATTCTTAATACCACAAGCACATTTAACCAATATCCACTTTGACTTGCCCCTTGTCTTGTACGACGATGTGGTTAACTCGAAGCCGATCCCAATTGCCGTTTGTTTTGCCCAGTTAACAGCTTCATGATATGTTTGAAACGTTTGTTTGGGAAAAAACTGCGAACTGTAATCAATGCCATTTCCGCCAAATTCTTCCCACGAAACCTCTTGCAAATGATAAATAACGAACATTACATTCCAACACGCAACATTTCTACAGTGTTTCGGTGTCTAAATGATGCTCGTAAAGTATATAGCAATAAATAGGACAAGTGTATCCTATCGCAACAAGTAATACAGTGCTTAAGCACGAGATCGAACCACAAGGACTACTATACTAATCAGTGAAATTTAATTGATAATTTGTCTATTCAGCTGGTTAAAAGCTAATTCGTGTTGTAAACTGATAAAATAAATTGCTAACCTAAGAAAGCAGGAAACAAAACTGGCCGTAGGGTGGATTGTGGTCAATGATAGTTACAATCTAGGTAGGGGAATCCATTGATTAATATCTACTAATGAGGTAAAAGGGGTTCAGGTTTAAGCTTTACTAAAGATTGAAGGTAATCGCCCTAGGTGAAAGACTAATATGATCAGTATTGTCTTTCCTATTCACAAGCATTCGGGTGACGGCTTGATTAGGCATATACCTTAGGTCATGCAAAGCATTAGGTTCATTGGCAATCAAGGCTAAAGCCGTAGCCCAGCCCCAAAGCCTCATTCCTAGTGGTCTCTAGCGAAGTCAGGTTTATGCAAATTCGGTAAAGATGATTCCTTGGTCAAGAATCAATCTATCTATCATCTAGCTAATATCAGGGTTACAAGCATTAGGCACATTATATACACAAACGCACTAGTTGAGCATTATCAATGCTCATTTTAGCAATTAATCATGTTCCTAACATCACCTAGGCATAAAGCACCCATAACCCAATCTAATCAATAGCCAGTTCTTAAACCCTAAACCCTAACATTCATAGCATTTCAAACAATTTCATCCCCATCCTAAGATTGGATGGGAATTAGTTCATAGACAAACCAATCAAAATAGACATGTAATTGAGGAAAAACGAGAACATTCTTGAATAAATGTAATTAAGATTAAGGGAAGGAGAAAGAAATTCTAAAACCCGTTCGTCTGATTACAATGTAAACAAGGTAGAGCCTCCACCCTTTGAGCATTTCTTCAAATCAAAATAAACCTAAGCTACAAGTGCGAAATTTTAAAGCTCTAACTTAATGTTTGCTCAAAAAGATAGAAATAAAAAGATAATCCCCTTTCTGTATGTTAAGCTGCCTATTTATAGTGATAGGCAGCAAACCTAGGTCTCCCGGGGGTAAAAACGACCTTTCCTGAGTAAAACATGCTTTATTAGGGCTTAAGAATCGAGTTTCCAACTGGGGAGAGGCATTTTTACGCCTCTCCCGCCTCGTCTCGTCGAGACAGAGGCTGTTGATGCGCCTTCGGTGAAGAAGACTCACTAAGGGATAAGTGTACCCCGTCGTTATCAAGTAATAAATTTCTGGTTAAGTCCAAGTTATTGTCCACATGATTTATTTCTGCAAGTATCGAGTTACTTGGTTTCAGGTGTTATCTAGGCTTAGGGGGTTTTGAGTTGGGTTTTTTCTAAGTTAATCTACTCCTAGGTTGAATTATACTATTCCTAGCTAAGTTATCTGATTCTAACTAAGTTATTCTACGCCTAATTAAGTTACTCTACCCCTAATTAAGTTAAACTACTCCTAATTGATCTTTCACTAATGCAATTACCTGAAGGAACATGGTATGAACGATAATAATGAGGTTAGGTTATTAGGTCTATTGATTAAAAACCTAATCTAAGTCACTTGTATTCAAGGCGATTAACACTACTTACCCTCCTGAAGTTCCTAGTGCGTGATTCCCTTGTAAGGCCGGAACTAGGTCTAAGGCTCAGCAATTTGGGCTTAATCAACTAAGAGGTCGTCAATCTCCTAGGCTCCGACTAGGTCAGATTCAGCTCACAATATGTGCCTACTCGATTTTGGGGCTTTTGAATGAGTTAAACCAATTGAATAAAGCGTAAGACAAAGATTAAACAAACAACCATAGAACAAAACAAGAGCTAAAATATTATTAAAGATGAAGAACAATGTCACAGGATACAATTAGCCTAGGATTCATAGACTGTATCAAAGAGTAAAAACAAGGAAAAGTAAAAGGAGATACGAAAATCCCTTTCAAGGAACCTGTCTACTCTGTAATCGGCTTCCTAGGTCTTAAGGGCGGACCTTGAATATTCCTCGAGAACAGCTTTGAAGGAGCTTCAATGGAGGTTGATGAAGATGGAGGAGATGGAGAGGAAATTCAAGGGGAAAGCTAAAGTAATTTACAAATAATGAAAGATGCCTAATTACATTGGAAAAATCCTATTTATATGCGTGGTTCGGGCCCTTTTCTTGACCTATTTTCGTGTCCTTATGCAGGTAGGAAGTCGTGGGGTCCATCGTGAAGTCGTGGGGGCAGAATTGGTCTTTTTGACCAATTCCCGCAGGTCTGCTCGCCGAGCAGGCGCTGCTCGTTGCGAGCAGGCATTGCCTGCTCGGCGAGCAGGCACAGTCTGCTCGGCGAGCTGTCTTGCTCGATATGCCTCCGCGTGGTTGCCGAACGCCAATCAACGTGTTCTTCGCCCGAATTTATCCCTGCGCATGCACAAAACTCCAGATAACATTAGTCCAAAGGCTAAATTGACCCGCCAATCGCTTATTTGAGCAAACGCTTCGTTTGGTGCGACTTTTGACGGATCAATTAGCTTCAAAAGATAACGGAATTATGAGATGCATGCTAATTTGGCTGTATTTGCCTAAATTGATCACAAAATGAGCCTAAACAGCGAAAAGTAAATAAAACATTTTCAATTTCTAACTAACTCACACAAAAGCATTTAAATGCAAGAATTGCTCGCTTATTAACTAAATAACACTAAAACCCGTCCTAAAACCGTACCCAAAGATAGGGGTTTTTGACCCCTATCAAACCTCCTCGCACTTAAAACTTTACTTGTCCCCAAGTAAACTAAAGAACTAAACCCGTAATCACAAACAAGCTAGAAAACCTCCCGGTTTGACTAGGTGTTTGACATAATTTCGAGCATCTGTAATCACATGCATTCGGAAATACAAAGTAGAGACACGATATCCAAAATCCGCATTTCAATTATCATAGGTCATATGTTTTAAGCAAAAGGACACATGTTCAATTAAACGAGCTTGAGGGGATCGCCAAGTAAAACACCTCACCATAGGTAGTTCACTCGTTTCACACAATTTTGGTGGCTAAAGTGTTTACTCTCGGCTTATGTTCTTACTTAGGATTACGTTGATTTTGCACGTTCATCCGAGTTCCTCTACTATGCAATATGACTCCGATGATATCAAAAACAGCCTCGAATTGGGGTTGTAATGTGGTTAGAGGGTTAAAGGTACAACAAGGGTTAATAGTTCTAGCGCTAGAAAAACAAGGTTCAAATGGCTTTAGCAAATATGAAGTGATTGAACTTTTTATTCATCCATTATTCTCTTTTGGGGATGTTTTCTTGAGACGTTTTGATTTAAAGAACTGGGGAATGAAGTTCTCCCCTTTTAGTTCGTCTCTTTTCTTTTCTTTTCATTTTCTTTTTTTCTCTTTTTTTTTCTTTTTTGGATAGTGATGCTCATTCACTTTTTAGCCTTTTGGCTTGCTACTATGATGCCATAAACAAAGATAAAGCGCTAGAACGACAAAGGCTCGATGTGAGCTTTGCAAAAACTTAGGGTTAAGTAGCAAACCAATTGATGGTTTGCAAAAATTGGGTTAGAACGAAAGAAAAATCTATAAACTACAAAAATATAGGCTCAAAGGGGCTTCCTAGAGTGGATGAAAAAGAGAAAATAAGGTAAAGAAAAGGGTTAATTCTAATGAGGCTGATTCATCGTTTATCATCTCAAATCATTGCATGTAGGTTCATGACGGTTGTCGAATCCACCAAAAATAAAATATAACTTCACAGCCCTCAGGCTTGCACAAGGGTAAGCAAAGGTCGTACCCAAAGGACTAATACTGATCTAATTGTAAATATAACCAAGCAAGTAAATAAAAATTAAAAAGGGGGGATTGGAATAGTTGATTGCTAAATTAACAGAAGTAATAGAGTTGAGTTGAAATTGCATAAAATGATTAATTAGAATTTCAGCTAAGGGATTCTCAGGCAAGGAATTTAGTTAGTCTTGATCATTGACATAAATGATATTTCTTCTAAATTGCATATCAGACTAGTTTGGTATATTCTTCCTAAATAATGAATTAACCAAGTAAGACTGTAGTTAACTCCTAATTAACGAATAACCTTACCTCAGCGGCTAAGATTCAACCCGTTAACAGCGTTATGAATTAGAAGAACCTAATCTAAGCCAACCGATTCTCAGCGATATCGATTCAGAAACTTAATTACTCATTCACTTGATGTGATAAAGTCGAAAATAGATGTATTAATGTCACATGGAGAGTTCTCAATTTGTCAATCTGATTATCCCCAAATACAATCTAGATTTCAACTTTATATCATCAATTGCTACTAACTCAGATTTAACTAAATAATGACTCGTTGATTATCTAGTTTAATCAGACAGCTATATGCCAGTTTAATCAATTGAACAATCAGCCGTATCATTCAAAAGCAAACTAACAATTGAGATAAAATCCCTAAACACAGTGAATAAACAAATGATATGAATAAAGAGAAAATACTAGAAGAGAAACGATCTCACAATACTTGAAGATTCCTGCCTTTGAATTATCCCTTAACCGAAATAAAGAGTTTAGCTATGAATAGCCATAAAAAACAAAATAAGTGTTTGTCGTTTTTCCAGGATGAAGAACGATAGAAAATGTACGTCCAGTCTTAGAGAGAAGAGAGAAGATAAAAACAATTCAAAACCTACTGTTTTGTAGAGATAAGAGTATCCCTAAAAATTAGCTAACCAAAGAATATTTATCACAATCACAAATCTCTTTTTAATCTTCTCATATCCCTTATTTTCTGCCTTCTTGTTTGAGTAGGAAAGAGTCCTGATCAATCTAAACAACAACAGTTCGGATGTCTTAGTCTTGGGCAAAACTGACTCCATTTCGCTTCAGCTCCTTTGATTCAGTTCATCTTGGGCAAGACTGACTCCATTTCGTTTCAGCTCCTTTGATTCAGTTCATCTTGGGCAAGACTAACTCCATTTCGTTTCAGCTCCTTTGATTCAGTTCATCTTGGGCAAGACTAACTCCATTTCATTTCAGCTCCAAAGTTTCTTCAAATTAAGTCCAATTATGCTCCTTTTAATCATTTGAGTCCTGTGGAGACAAATCATACCAAAACAAGCAATAATATCCGAAATAACACTAAATTAATTAAGTAATCTAGCACCAAAGTGGACATTTGAACGTTGAATTGGACACTTATCAAACACCCCACACTTACCCAATGCTTGTCCCTAAGCATATCTGATCATGTCAACAGTTCTTTACTCTTATGATTTCGTGTTTACCAACCTTTCCCGATCCCCCCTCATAATGTAAAGATTATCAGCCACCAACTCTTAAAGCCAAGACATTATTCATGTTTAAACATACAATGTAACCACTTGAAAAATCTCAGCAAACAAGCTTTTGGCCATGTACATAAGGTATGAATTAAAATCAACAACACCCTCACGGAAGTCGCTCATTGCACTCAAGTGTTTAGGCTCTAATTAATTTCAAGAAATCACTCAAGTCGCAACCTAGAATGAAATTACCATAAGCTTGCCAATATACCAAATCTCCACCACTTAGTATGAATTCAAGGCACTAAATCAAAGGGACTTAAAACAGGGTGTAGCGTAGGCTGGGGTTAAGGTTTGGAAAGGAAATGAAGAAGAAAGGGAAATTGAGAGTAATAAAAATGTACATTTACTCTGAAAATGGCCAAAATAGAATCAAGACACGATTATTTACAAAAGACTCACAATTCTTAAACTTCAGAATGAATGAATATTTAAGAAAAACTTAAACAACTATAGACATACTGAAATGAGTAAGTTAACGAAACTTTTTTTTTTTTCTTCTATTTTTTTTTGTGTGCCTCTGATTTTTTCTTTTTCTCTTTTTTTCTTTGAGGCTTTTTTTTTCTTTTTTTTTCTAAAGATAATATTTCAAACTAGAATAAGAAAGCTACTACTTTCCAAGCTAATGTCCATTTAGACACCTTTTGAAGCACAACCACATATAAGCAAAAGGTTTGTGCTAAATCCTCATACTTTGATGAGCTTGTGGTTAATTCGAATATGGAGATTGCTTAAAGCAATAGCTAAACACATAAATAAGCGAGAGAATGTACAGACTCTGACGGCTAGAACATCCCTGGCCAAGGGATTTGAACAGGGGTATGTCAAGAATGGGGAAAGGCTCAAATGTGGCTAACTAAGGGCTGGTACTATTATTTTTTGTTAGTCCTGGACAAGACTAAGGGTGCAAAGTTTATTTTGAAATGGCTAACAGAAAAAAAACCTACTGCCCTTATCAATTTTAATACTTGAATACATCAATGTGGTCTCAAAATGCATAACATGGCAAGTTCTAGAATTTCAAACTAGAATTGGACAACACTCAGAAAAATATAGAACAAAGTGTAATGTTTTGTTCTTGCATTGAGGCTCAAAATCTTTCCAAAAATTGGGGGTGAAGTTGGTGTTGTTTCATTCAAAACGTCTGTCATGTAATGAGAAATTAGTCAAGTGGTTCATATGCATGCTCAAGACAATTGTGCAACCCTGACCCTTTTGAAATTGACAGCTTTGCTCAAAACAAGACTTAGGGGTTTCACTACTAAGTTGGCAACCTAGTTTCAACCGAGTGCAAAACTGAGAGCTAGCATTGTTATTTCTAGGGACAAAACAAAGGGTGGACACCCCACACTACTGCAGACAAAAATAGACAGAAATTCAAGAAAGAACAGGCATAAAATGAGGCAATGTATCAGTACATCTCCATGAAAGTTAAACAAAATCAAAACAAATAAACAAAACACACTTCTATATCAAAAACCCAAGTTAGACAAAATCAAAACAAATAAACAAAACACACTTCTATATCAAAAACCCCTCCCCCACTTTCTCCTCGCACTGTCTCGGTGCGGAAATCACACAATTAGGGGTGAAGGGCAGCAAACATGAGAAAAATGAATAAACGGAGAAGGAAAGAGTATGCTTACTGCCCCTTTTTTTTGGAGGAGGAGGGGGCCTCGTGCCTTATTTCTGGCGAGGGAAAGGTGGAGTGAAGCCCATGTGGGCGAAATATGCATCCTGATTGGCCCTCATCTCATCCACTTGGTTGAGAAGGCGTTCCTGGTTGGTTTGAAATTGTTTGTTCTCTTCAGCAATGGTGGTTACAATTTTTTCCTAATACGTTTAGCTGCAGTCCCATAAGGTTGATTGCCTCTCTGAAGAGGGAATTAGGAACGGCGGTCGTTCTGGCAGCTTGTTCCTTAGTGTACCGAGGCAGACACTCCTTGTAAGTTGATAGCTTACCTGCATCCACAAAAACAAAACAAAAAACGACCTTCTCGACGTACCAAGTGCATGTCACGCAAAGCTTTAATATTCAGAGGAATTGTATTGCAAGCTCTATGCATGTCAGTAAGGTCTACATCAAAGTCACAAAGACTAACTGCTAAAGAAGTGATCAAATAGCCTAAATATAATGATTTAGGCTTATTCACCAACGTCTTAAACTTGGAAGCTAACCAATACCCAATGTTGACCTTTTTGCCTCATGTCATACAACATAAAAAGAACAACTCAGCCTTTGACACAGTAGTCGTATCTTGATTCCTTGCGGAATAATTATACGCTAAAAACCGGTGGATCAATCGAACTGTCGGACTGACAAAGTCGTGAGACTTAGACCTAGCAGGGACAAAAGGTTGAGCTCCCTCAATAGTTAGAGATTTGTAAACCTCAGCAGCATCAAAATTAGGGGGGTAATCACAGCACATCTCAAAATAGTCATTTGACTCAGAAGACTCCCTAGATACTAAACCCAAAGCAATATTGAATTCAGTGATGGATAGATCATGGCGTTGGTTCAACAGAGAAAAATGGATAGACTTAGTTCCTAAATAAAAACCACCATCATCAAAATCATAAGTACTATAAAATTCATGCACTAACTCATCAAAGATAGGGTGATTTAATGCAAATAATTTCTCCCAACCCGAGCCGTCAATTAACCTATCCACATCAGATTTCAAACGTAACTGAATTAGAGTAATATCAAATATGCAACGTGCACTTTCAATGGGTTTATTTTTCAAAAACACGTACCTTGCCTGATGGATGGAATCTGCAAACTGCAGATTAGTGGTGAATGGAGCCGTAGGGGGTGAGTGGTGAGTATGTGAGGCGGTGAAATTAAATGGTGATGGTGTGTTGGTGGATTTTTAGAATTGGAAAGTTGGATTGGGTGGAAAATGGAATTGGTGAGGGTGGCGGTGATGTTCAGGAGTTTGAAAGTGGAAGTGGGTGTGGGAGTTGAGTGGGTTCTTAAGAAATTAGGGAAGGAAGAAAAGGAAAGAAGTGGTGATGGTGTTAGGGTGAGTGGGTTTGGATTTTGGAAGAAAGGAAAGTGGGAGTGAGGGTCGACGTAATGTGGGTAGTGAAATTGTGAGGTTTTTTTTTCCTTTTTTACCCCTCACATCTTTAATCTTCATGATAAACACTCATGGGCTTCCATTAACTCCATAGCTCTTTTTTTTGGGCCTTTATTCCTCCATTCTTTTCTTTCCTTCACACCTGAAAATCAAAACTCAACAATTGAAGCCTTTGGGGAAGATGATGTTAGTTAAGTTAGTTGTTGCAAATAAAAAATAAATAAATAAATCAATCAAATGAAAATGAAATTATGAACACTAGTCTTGGACAAGACTAAAACTGGGCTGCCTCCCAATAGCGCCTCTAGTTAGCGTCTATGGCCAGACGTAATCAAGCTCCAAGGCTAGCCTCCTGGATTAAGATATTGCACTTCTTTGAGGACTCCAATTGGGATATTCTCATAAAACGGCTTAAGTCGGTGGCCGTTTACTTTTTGCACATTCCCATTCTCCAAGCTCTGAGTTTCCACTGCACCATCAATATTCATGTCACACTGCTTAATCACCCATAAGGCTCTGTGTTCTGGTTTTGGTGCCTGCAAAATAGAAGGTAATGGGCGTTGATTAACACGAGAAATTGCTTTAACATCAGAATTTTCCGGTTTTGATTTCAGCGCTGCCATTTCTTGCATGACTTCCTGCACATCTTCTCTAAGCTCCACGCCTTTCTCCTTTATTTCATCGCACACATTCAGACTTTCCTCAACAACCACCTGCAACTTATCTTCCCTAAAAATCTCAAAAACTTGCTGAGTTATTGGTTCGACAACATCTATACCACAAACAGAATGCACTTCATTAGGAAATTTCATGGTATTATAAACATCAAATTGAACAATTTTACCATCAAACTCCATAGTCAGTGTTCCTTTGTGAACATCGATTTTTGTCCGAGCTGTTGTTAGGAAGGGTCTACCTAACAGGATTTCTGATGAATCTGAAGGGTGATCTTCATCTTCCATGTCTATAACATAGAAATCAGCTGGGAAAATTAAACCATTAACCTGAACTAGAACATCTTCCAACAAACCTTCGGGATAAACAATAGATCGGTTAGCAAGTTGAAGCACTACTCCCGTTTCCTCAAGAGGTCCAGCATTTAAGGACGAATAAATAGACATAGGCATGATATTTATAGACGCTCCTAAATCACACATTGCCTTCTTAATGCTAGTATTCCCAATTTGACAAGAAATTGCAAACATACCTTTATCCTTACATTTTTGGGGCATTTTGCCTTGGAGTACAGCAGACACATTCTCAGCCATGATAATCTTTTCATATCCAATTTGTTTTATCTTGTTAGCACACAATTCTTTGAGAAATTTAGCATATCGAGGGATTTGTCTAATAGCATCAAGTAAAGGAATATTTACCTCGACCTTGCGGAACGTCTCAAAGATATCTTTTTCTTCTTTTTCCTTTTTAGTCTTGGTCAGACGATCAGGGAAGGGTGGTCTAATCACCAAAGGCGTGTGTTGATTCATGGTTTTCTCTCCAGATGACTTACCTACTGCATCTTCCTTTTCTATTACCTCTTCTCTACTCGTGGACTCTTCCGACACAGCTTGTTCAGATTCAGGAACAGTTGTAGTCTTGGGCAAGGCTAAATCTTTTCCGCTGCGAAGTGAGATTGCACTCACATTTTGCCTCGGATTCGCCTCAGTTTGCGAAGGTAACTTCCCTTGGGACTGTATTGCACTCAAAGTGGTTTCTATCTGACTCATTTGTTTTCCAAGTTTTGGAAGTTCGCTTGAATGTTGGCATTGACCTTGCTTTGCTCTTCCTGGAATTTCAGCAAGTTAGACACAACAGACTGATCAATAAAACTAGACCCCATACCTGAACTTGGATCCGTTTGAATTGGTCTATATTATTGGGGTCTTTGGTACTGTTGGGGAATGTTTGGTTGAACCACATTACTTTGCGGCTTGTAGCTGAGGTAAGGATGATCCCGCAGTCCAGGATTATATGTATTCGAGTATGGATCATACTTCCTTGGGGGGTGTCCCTGATATCCGAGGACGGCACTGATCTGTTCTGGTGTACCTTCATGCAATGTGGGACATTCATCTGTGGCATGTCCAATAACTGTGCAAATCCCACACGCCTTAGCTTGAACTGCTGTTCCTACAACCAGATTTTGAACAAGAGATGTCAGTGTATTAAGTTTCTCCTCAATGGATGAGGTGCTTACCTCGTATGCTTTTTGTGGAGGCTCTTGTTGCTTCCCAAATTGTTGGGAAGTTGCTGCCATACTTTTGATCAGCTCTTTAGCTGCAGTTGGTGTTTTATCAAAGAGGCTTCCCCCACTAGCAGCATCTATCATCTTTCTTTCCATGCCTAACATTCCCTCATAAAAATATTGAATCAAGGAATGTTCAGTTATCCCATGTTGGGGGCAGCTTGCACACAGCCTTTTGAACCTCTCCCAATAATCATAGAGTGTTTCAACATCCTTTTGCTTGATGCCGCTGATCTCTCTACGGATCATCGCTGCACGTGAGGCTGGAAAATACTTTTCTAAGAATGCTTGAGCCATGCCAGTCCATGTTGTGATGGATCCGGAGGGCAGGTTGAAAAACCAATCTTTAGCTGCATCCTGCAAAGAAAAAGGAAAAGCTCTTAATTTCACTTGTTCCTCAGTAATTCCTTGCGGACTCATACCTGAACAGATAGCATGAAACTCTTTTAGATGATTATGCGGGTTTTCACTTTCCATCCCATGGAATTTAGGCAAGTAATGGATCAACCCCGACTTAAGTTCGAATGTCGCATCCAGGTTTGGATATGTGACGCACAAGGACTGCTGATCAGCTTGAGGTGCATGAAGTTGCCTCAATGTTCGTTCCGCCATCGTTTCTACTTCAGATAATTCACTTTCCTCGCTGGAAGTTTCCTCTTCTTCACTAGAACTTGAAGTTTCAGCCCTTGTAATTTTTTCAACCTCACTTCCTTATGAAATCTTCTTGCTAGCAATTCAATTTCTGATTCAAAAAGAAGTTGCTTCGAGTTTTCAGACCTGGTCATATGTCGAATTAAATCAAGTTAGATTAGTCCCCGGCAACGGCGCCAAAATTTAACGGTTGTCGAATCCACCAAAAATAAAATATAACTTCACAGCCCTCAGGCTTGCACAAGGGTAAGCAAAGGTCGTACCCAAAGGACTAATACTGATCTAATTGTAAATATAACCAAGCAAGTAAATAAAAAGTAAAAAGGGGGGATTGGAATAGTTGATTGCTAAATTAACAGAAGTAATAGAGTTGAGTTGAAATTGAATAAAATGATTAATTAGAATTTCAGCTAAGGGATTCTCAGGCAAGGAATTTAGTTAGTCTTGATCATTGACAGAAATGATATTTCTTCTAAATTGCATATCAGACTAGTTTGGTATATTCTTCCTAAATAATGAATTAACCAAGTAAGACTGTAGTTAACTCCTAATTAACGAATAACCTTACCTCAGCGGCTAAGATTCAACCCGTTAACAGCGTTATGAATTAGAAGAACCTAATCTAAGCCAATCGATTCTCAGCGATATCGATTCAGAAACTTAATTACTCATTCACTTGATGTGATAAAGTCGAAAATAGATGTATTAATGTCACATGGAGAGTTCTCAATTTGTCAATCTGATTATCCCCAAATACAATCTAGATTTCAACTTTATATCATCAATTGCTACTAACTCAGATTTAACTAAATAATGACTCGTTGATTATCTAGTTTAATCAGACAGCTATATGCCAGTTTAATCAATTGAACAATCGGCCGTATCATTCAAAAGCAAACTAACAATTAAGATAAAATCCCTAAACACAGTGAATAAACAAATGATATGAATAAAGAGAAAATACTAGAAGAGAAACGATCTCACAATACTTGAAGATTCCTGCCTTTGAATTATCCCTTAACCGAAATAAAGAGTTTAGCTATGAATAGCCATAAAGAACAAAATAAGTGTTTGTCGTTTTTCCAGGATGAAGAACGATAGAAAATGTACGCCCAGTCTTAGAGAGAAGAGAGAAGATAAAAACAATTCAAAACCTACTGTTTTGTAGAGATAAGAGTATCCCTAAAAATTAGCTAACCAAAGAATATTTATCACAATCACAAATCTCTTTTTAATCTTCTCATATCCCTTATTTTCTACCTTCTTGTTTGAGTAGGAAAGAGTCCTGATCAATCTAAACAACAACAGTTCGGATGTCTTAGTCTTGGGCAAGACTGACTCCATTTCGTTTCAGCTCCTTTGATTCAGTTCATCTTGGGCAAGACTGACTCCATTTCGTTTCAGCTCCTTTGATTCAGTTCATTTTGGGCAAGACTAACTCCATTTCGTTTCAGCTCCTTTGATTCAGTTCATCTTGGGCAAGACTAACTCCATTTCGTTTCAGCTCCAAAGTTTCTTCAAATTAAGTCCAATTATGCTCCTTTTAATCATTTGAGTCCTGTGGAGACAAATCATACCAAAACAAGCAATAATATCCGAAATAACACTAAATTAATTAAGTAATCTAGCACCAAAATGGACATTTGAACGTTGAATTGGACACTTATCAGTTCAACACAGTATTAGGTGCAAAATCTGTAATCTTCCATAAGTCAAAGCATTCACACAAAAATGTCAAGAAAAAGAGCTTTTTGATGTTCGCTCTTAGGCTCAAATTCAACTCACAATTCTTTGGGTTTCAATTTTGTGTTTACTAGTTCTCCCCAAACTCAAGTTTAACATCACATGCCTTTAATTCTTAAGTTATCTACCTAAGTAATGATTTTGGCATTTCTTCAAAAGTAGGGTCTAAATGCAAACTTTAGCTCATGCTTTTACAGATACAAGGATTGTGTCCTACACCTAAACTAGTTGTCATGCAATCTTAGATTCGGTTCTCAGCCCTCAAGGACAAATAACGAAGTTTAGATTCGAAGGAGGTTCACGGTTTTAGGTCCTAAACATGCAAAACATAAATAAAACCCAAAAACGCAAAACTAAACTAGACATGACGCAACAAAATTTTTAAAAATTATAAAATTTTTGTAAGTTTGTCTACCCCTCCTCCTCACACTAAAAATATGCAATAAGTTCCAACATTGCATCACAAATCATAAAGAGCAAGTGTAAAGAGTTAAGGTGGAGAAGACAACTTACTGATCGGCCGGAGGGTATGGCCAAGGCATGTTGTAGCGTTCGCAGTAGTCTGCCGCTACGTATTCAAGACCCGAAAGCCTTCGGTCCATATTCTGCTCAAAGTTAGTGAACCGTTGGTCCATCTGTTGAACAGTGTTAAAGGTCCATAGGTTAAGATCTCGCATTTCTGCCATCATGGTGTTGATGGCTTGGAACTGGGCCTCCGTCCCCGGCACTTGGTGTTCCGTTTGGTCATTTGCTGTTGCAGCCTCTTCTTCCTCATGTTCGTTGTGCTCTCCTTCTCTTTGTTGTGGTGGGTTTCTTGTCATTTCCTTGCCCTTCCACTTGAGCTTGCTCCTCCAGATGGGTTCCTTTTCAAAACTGAATGGAAAGTAGATTTTCCTAGGAATGTGGCGTTAAGCAAGGTGGGGTGGAAACCATCTTCCCGAATGTCCAAATCTTTGAATTGGCTATCAAGGAAGTTGGTAACCAAATGTCCAAGGCCAACGGAACCGCGTTTTCTACTTGTCTGGTTTGAAAAGCCTTCAAAGATGGCTTTGATACTATCAACGGGTTTTTGGTTGGCCACACACCACAGTATGAGCAATTCCTTCTGTGAGATTTTATTGCTCTCATTTTTCCCTAACAAGTTGTGAGCTACAAACTTGTGTACAAGGTTTAGCACTGGGTCTCTAAGGGAGATTGGGCTAGCAGTGCGGGAGTCAAATTCTAATAAGCCTATTAACTGCTTACAAGCTTTATCTTTTGTCATGGGTTCCTCAAAACCCGAGACTGCCTCTGGATGGTTATAGACTCCCATCAAGGCTGCTAATGTAGTGTCATTGAGACGATAGGGGACACCGTTCAATCTAAAAGAATGCTTACCACATCCCGCGGGTAGCTCCTTTCTCAAAGTGGTCAGAAATTCCACAGTGAAATTATAGTACACCAGGGTCTTTTTTTGTGGCCAGTCTATGCCAACCATGGAATTTTAGGACTTCATTGAAGTCCTTTTCCAGACCTATAGATGCTAGGTATTTCTGGTCAACAATGATTAAGGTGGCAAGTTCTTGTTTAGAAAACCACTGATATAACAATCCCTCTCGCTCATCTACTAATCCAAAAGGTGGGTTATACTTAGCTTGCAGGACGTCACTGAATTCGACATCCGAGTCGGCTTCATTGTCAACCGTTATCTTGGATTTGCCTTTCCTTCCCATCGTACCTGAGAGATAGACCAAAACGGACTAGTTAGTATCCCTTCACATAAACGTAAACATAAACCTCCAAATCACCACTAAATAGACAAAACCATAGTTTAGAAACTTAGGGACCAAAATCGTAAGCTTTCAGTCCCTAAGTAGTTTCACCCGTAATTCTTAAATTCGTGCAAAATTAGAGATGCCCAATGACTAAAATGTGTTAAGAATGTGATATAGAACTCTATTGGTAAGTTGCCAACTATAAACTAAATAGCTGAACTTTGAGCTAAAATGGAGCTTTTTCCTAAATTTAGCAATTTCTCCACATATTCACAAATTAAGAACAAAAATCATACCCAAACCACATATTGATCATAATGTAACTATATATTGCAAGAATATCAAGAATTAAAAGCAAGTAAAAGGTTATTTGAGAAAAATGATAAAAACCCAAAACTTAGGTTTTGTCCCAAATCTCAAAAATTAACCCCCTAAACTAAAATCTAAGCCTAAAAACATGTTAGAAATCAAAAATGGGTAAAGATTCATACCTTATTTGTTGAATTCGGGTTAGTATGGTGGATTTGGGGGGTTAGGTTTTGAGAGGGAAAGAAAGGAAAAGAAAGAAAGGAAGAAGGAAATAATGGAAGAAAGAAGGAAAGAAAGGGAATACGAAGAAAGTGGGGGAAGGGGATGATGAGTCACCCCCCCCCCCCTTTTCTTTTTCTTTTTCTTTTCTTCTTTCTTTCTCTCTCTTTTTTTTGGTTCGGGATTAAAATCCCGAACAGCTCGTGTCGGCCGAGCTGACTGGCTCGGCCGACCAGCCCGGCGAGCTGGGCGGCAGTGCCTAGCTCGCCCGGGCTGGACGATTTTTTTTAAAGAGAGTATGGGGGCAAAACTTGACAATGTAAATAAATAGAAAGAGAAAAATGTGAATTAAAAATTAACAACCAAAATTAACAAAAATAAAAGAAAAGGAAACTGCAGAAGTAATTGTTCAAGCTTTGAATTTAAACCGAGGAGAACTCGATTTCTCCCCCTTACTCAATCCTTTCTTAGGATCTTTGGATTCTTCTCCGTTGTGCTTGGGAGAGAACCCTGTGGCCTTTCCTGCCTGTCCCTATTGATCTGGGCTACCTGATTGCTCAAATCCTTGCAGAAAGCTTCATTGTTGGCAAGCCTAGCCGAGATCTCCTTTAAAAGAGTAACCACCTCGTCAGATTCCTTAGGAGGTTGCATTGGCCCTTGGTTCTGCTGTTGATATGGGGGCATGCCAAGCCCCTGCTCTCTATGTTCCTGAACAAAACCGCTGGGAGGTCGAAGCACATTCTGATTTGAATTCCCGTAAGATAGGTTCGGGTGCTGAGGCCTCCTATAGTTGTTGTTGTTGTTGTTGTTGTTGTAGGAGTTGTGGTTGTTGGGGTTGTAGTTGTTATAGTTCTGGTTGTACCTCGACTGCCCCCAATATAATTGACCATCTCCACCCCGTCTCCAGCGAAAGGGCTACCTGCCTGACATTCCTTTCCATGGTGGTCGTCGCCACAGTGCACACAGGTGGGAGGTTGGCTGAATTTAGCCAACAGGACGTCCATCTTCCTACTTATATCCGCAACACTCCGATTTTGTTCTTGTTCTTCCACAGCAAACACTCGCTGCCTTGTGGGGCCAGCGAGCTTCTGTTCTTGCCACTGCACACTCTTCCTAGCCAACTCATTAATCATGTCATATGCCTCTGTTGCTGTCTTCCTAGACAAATCTCCACCCGCTGCGGAGTCTACAATAGCCCTGTTGGTGGGTGTCAATCCGTGATAGAAGACGCTCACCAATTGATGCTTGGGTATGTCATGATGAGGGCACATGCGCAACATTTTCCTGAATCGGGTCCAAGATGTGTGGAGCGCTTCGTGCTCGGGTTGGTGGAAGGATGTGATCTCACCCCTGAGCATCGCTGTCTTCGAGGGAGGAAAGTAGTAGGACAAGAATTCCTTCTCCAATACTGCCCAAGTCGTGATTGATCCGGGCTCCAGTGTTCTCAGCCATTCCAAAGCTTGCCCAGTCAGAGAGAACAGGAACAACTTCAGCCTAGCAGCATCTTGGGGAACCCCATTCGTTCTTGCAGTGTCTGCGCACATTAGGAAGCGATCCAGATGATCATTCGGGCTTTCATGTGCTTCCCCTCCAAACAATCCGGTCTGTTGGATCAAGTGAATTATACTAGACTTGATTTCATATGTATTAGCCGGAATATTCGGAGCGGCAATGCCGGACAAATGCTGGTGTCGGTGTGGTCCCAGGATCTCACTTATCAGATGAGTGTCATTTTCTGGCCCGGTGTTCTCAGTGTTTCGTTCATTGTTCCGTTCATTGTCAGTCATCTTGATAGGCTCGATGATCTCGTCTTGCTTCAGCTTTTCGATCTGTTTGCTCCTGCGAAGAGTACGTTCAAGTTCAGGGTTAAGAGGGACACACGGTATTCTTGCTGATCTTGTAGGCATACGCTGAGAATGAATAAATACAAGAAATAAATGAAAGCTGAAAGAAAATTATACACATCATACAAGGTTGCACAGTTTTATACAAGTATTGGTTTATATTGACAGATATAGATTGATGTACATGGTACAAACTAGTAAAGATAAACAAGTATAGATGAAGTTGACAAATATAAATACACGTTTGTATAAACGAATATAAACAAGCGTAAGTATAAACAAGCATGAATATTACAAACAAGTATATATAAACAAGTATATATAGACAAGTATAAACGATATAAATAAGTGTAAACAAGTATCATGATTATAAACAAGTATATATATAAAAAAATGATATGAACAAGTATAAGTATAAACAAGTATAGTTATTATAAACAAGTATATATATAAACAAGTATAACCATTTATAGACACGCATATATAAACAAGTATAAATGATATAAACAAGTATAACTATAAACAAGTATAATGATTTATAAACAAGTACATATATAAACAATGATATGAACACGTATAAGTATAAACAAGTATAGTTATTATTGACAAGTATAAATGATATAAACAAAGGTATTCACAATGGATTGCCTAGACTAACAAATCGACATTTGGTTCGATATTGCAGAAGAAATAAATCCCCGGCAACGGCGCTAAAAACTTGATGCGCCTTCGGTGAAGAAGACTCACTAAGGGATAAGTGTACCCCGTCGTTATCAAGTAATAAATTTCTGGTTAAGTCCAGGTTATCGTCCACAGGATTTATTTCTGCAAGTATCGAGTTACTTGGTTTCAGGTGTTATCTAGGCTTAGGGGGTTTTGAGTTGGTTTTTTCTAAGTTAATCTACTCCTAGGTTGAATTATACTATTCCTAGCTAAGTTATCTGATTCTAACTAAGTTATTCTATGCCTAATTAAGTTACTCTACCCCTAATTAAGTTAAACTACTCCTAATTGATCTTTCACTAATGCAATTACCTGAAGGAACATGGTATGAACGATAATAATGATGTTAGGTTATTAGGTCTATTGATTAAAAACCTAATCTAAGTCACTTGTATTCAAGGCGATTAACACTACTTACCCTCCTGAAGTTCCTAGTGCGTGATTCCCTTGTAAGGCCGGAACTAGGTCTAAGGCTCAGCAATTTGGGCTTAATCAACTAAGAGGTCGTCAATCTCCTAGGCTTCGACTAGGTCAGATTCAGCTCACAATATGTGCCTACTCGATTTTGGGGCTTTTGAATGAGTTAAACCAATTGAATAAAGCGTAAGACAAAGATTAAACAAACAACCATAGAACAAAACAAGAGCTAAAATATTATTAAAGATGAAGAACAATGTCACAGGATACAATTAGCCTAGGATTCATAGACTGTATCAAAGAGTAAAAACAAGGAAAAGTAAAAGGAGATACAAAAATCCCTTTCAAGGAACCTGTCTACTCTGCAATCGGCTTCCTAGGTCTTAAGGGCGGACCTTGAATATTCCTCGAGAACAGCTTTGAAGGAGCTTCAATGGAGGTTGATGAAGATGGAGGAGATGGAGAGGAAATTCAAGGGGAAAGCTAAAGTAATTTACAAATAATGAAAGATGCCTAATTACATTGGAAAAATCCTATTTATATGCGTGGTTCGGGCCCTTTTCTTGACCTATTTTCGTGTCCTTATGTAGGTAGGAAGTCGTGGGGTCCATCGTGAAGTCGTGGGGGCGGAATTGGCCTTTTTGACCAATTCCCGCAGGTTTGCTCGCCGAGCAAGCACTGCTCGGCGAGCAGGCGCTGCTCGTCGCGAGCAGGCATTGCCTGCTCGGCGAGCAGGCACAGTCTGCTCGGCGAGCTGTCTTGCTCGATATGCCTTCGCGTGGTTGCCGAACGCCAATCAACGTGTTCTTCGCCCGAATTTATCCCTGCGCATGCACAAAACTCCAGATAACATTAGTCCAAAGGCTAAATTGACCGGCCAATCGCTTATTTGAGCAAACGCTTCGTTTGGTGCGACTTTTGACGGATCAATTAGCTTCAAAAGATAACGGAATTATTAGATGCATGCCAATTTGGCCGTATTTGCCTAAATTGATCACAAAATGAGCCTAAACAGCGAAAAGTAAATAAAACATTTCCAATTTCTAACTAACTCACACAAAAGCATTTAAATGCGAGAATTGCTCGCTTATTAACTAAATAACACTAAAATCCGTCCTAAAACCGTACCCAAAGATAGGGGTTTTTGACCCCTATCAGCTGTCTCGTTGAGACGAGTGGCTGTCTCATCGAGACAGCCTAGTGTCTCGACGAGACACTGTCTGTCTCGGTGAGACAGGCCTGTGTCTCGACGAGACAGGCTTCCGAATGGGGAAAAATCCGGGGTTTTTCTTCATTTTAGTCCTTGGGCTTCCGAAATTCGCTCTAATGGTCCCTGACGAATCCCAAAAGTGCTCCGACGGTCCCTGGATTGTCCGGAATTGCTCCAAAAGGTTCGGGTCTAGTTCGGGAATACTCAACTACGCCTTCAAACACCTGAAAACACAGAAACTGCCATAAATACTCGAAAAGACTTATTTTTACTAAAAGAGAACGAAATGAATACAAAACTTAAAGGAAACAAAGCGAAAATGAACTGAAAACGGTCTAAAAACCCTATACAAATGGGAGCTATCACTAAACCCGAAAAAGCAGCCACAAATATGCTCAGGCGTGTGAGCATCACGTCCCACCATGTGGTGGGGCGTATGAACATCACATCCCACCTCATGGTGGGACGTCTGAACATCACGTCCCACCTCATGGTGGGGCGTGTGGCTATCACACCCCACCACATGGTGGGGCGTGATTCTCACACGTCCGAGGGCTGAACCAGCGATTTATTTTTCAAAAAATTTACAGAAATGAAAGGAAGTTCAATTAGAAAAATACCTTAACTTCAGATATAGCATCACTCCCGTCTCTTTCCGGTGATAACAGATTGCTCTCCATCAACCGTGTTGTCTTTGATTTCGGATCAAAATGTATTTGAGAGAGTTTGAGAGAGTTTGGGAGGGTTTGGAATTTTCAACTTTTCATTAAAAGGCGGTTACGTCTTTTTTCGGGGTTGAAAATGTGAAATTGGGTCTGGGTATAGTAATCCACTAAAATAATGATGAAATACTCTACCACTCCATTTTTAAAGACGCATATACATCATACTTGAACATGATTGAATATTTTGACACCTGATTTGAATGATTATCTAAATTCCTCTTAGGCACACAAGAGGAAGCAACAGAATTGAATTTCGTGGAGTGAATGTCGTAACAAACTTTGACATAACAAGATATGATGTTGAAAGAATCATGGAAAGCAATACACTTCTTGC
The DNA here is from genome assembly GCF_963576675.1 of Euphorbia lathyris. Classification (NCBI taxonomy): domain Eukaryota; kingdom Viridiplantae; phylum Streptophyta; class Magnoliopsida; order Malpighiales; family Euphorbiaceae; genus Euphorbia; species Euphorbia lathyris. The sequence goes on along the minus strand of NC_088912.1, from coordinate 69,262,235 downwards.
AGGACAAGGCGAAACAAAGACATAGGACCAACTAATAAAGCTACTATAAATCACATTCCATCTAACAATCCAAGAGAAACAGAGTGGAAAATGCAGCTGGATCAGAAAGACTCCAACTACAAAACACTTCAAAGTTAATTAAATTGTTAATTTGTTTGGTGCACATATTAAAACGAAAAACTATTTTGTAGTTGTCTAAAATCAATTTGTTTTTTTTGTTAATTCAATTGATTTTAGAGAGAGAAAAATTAACAAAGAGGAGAGAAAAGAGAGAGAAAGAGGAAGAAAAATGGAAAAGATGACTTATTTGATTTTTATTTTTTTATTTTGAAGTTTATTTGTGATAATTAGATAATAAGGAGAGTTGATGTATAAATAAATAAATATATGGACAAAAATAACTCTTTTCCCTTTGACTTTTTTAACACCGTTAGTCAATTTGGCATGTGTTTGCTAACTTTTAAACCACACAATATATGTTTGAAAATAGCCCAAACCACAAGATTTATTTTTAGGTAAATTACACTCATGGCTACTGAACTTTACCCATTTTCACATTATGGTCACTAAATTTTATTTCTTCCCTGTGTAGCCACTGAACTTTACACTTTTTAATACCGGTGGCCACTCAATTTTAACTAACTTCTCAAAAATGACCGTTAATGATCGTTAACGACCTCAAAATGAAAATATTCAAGAATTAAAGTTGTCCAGAACGATATTTACCATGAAATCACATTTTTTATTTTCGAAAATCACATTTTTTGGAGTTTTCTCTCTCTAAAAATTCACTTTCTCCCTCCTAACCAAACAACACCTAAATGACTTCAAAACGAAAATTTTCAAGAATTAAAGTTCCTTAGAATATTATTAACGCTTTGGATTTTTATTTTTAGCCGTCAATGGTCGTTTTGAGGTGTTGAGTGGCCACCGGTGTTAAAAAGTGTAAAGTTCAATGCCCATACCGGGAAGAAATGAAGTTCAGTGGCCATAATGTGAAAATGGATAAAGTTCAGTGGCTATGGGTGTAAATTAAACTGTTATTTTTATACTTTTCCTTTTTTTTTCTTTACTCAAATTTCTCAACGGAAACAATTAAAGCTTTCTGTGATAATGAATTACTCCCTCCAAATGAGTTTATCTAAATACTTTTTTGAACACTACATTTTTTGGATATGATTGTATAATTTTCAATCTTTTTTTATTGTGACTTTTGAAATCGCGACATATAATTAACCATGACTAAAGACAGGACGTGGAAAATGTAGTCTAACCATGACTATAAACTCGAAGCTCGTCGGGCTTGAATTTTCTAAGCTCGGCTCGAGCTCGACACAAGTTCGACTCGAGCTTGATTCTTTTCGAGCTAGCTCGAGCTCGTTTGGTTTTTATATTTTCGAGCTTGTAATGGGCTGGATTCGAAAAAAGCTCGTGATTCGGTTCGAGTTTATAGTTCAAATTTAATATTATTATTATCCAACTTAAGCGAAACCGTATACTTGCGGAAATCGCACAACACATCTGAACCTTTCCTCAAATGGATAGTCTTTGTCTTCAAGTTTAGTAAGTCAACTTTCGCCTTTTTCTGCATTCCTTTTTGCTCTTCCAACTCAGCAGCTTTGTGATGAAGGAGTTAGCCATACTTCTGGATCCTTCTTCATGATGGGTGAGTGGATCAAAGGCTTTTGATCCAATTGACTTTCTTTCTTTGGGCCTTGACTTAGCTTGTGGGCTTGGACTTTGTCTTTAATTTCTTTTTGCACTTATAATTTTAATTACTCCAAAAACACTCAACAAACACATTAGTAATAATAAATCAAAGCATTTAAATTTAATGTGTTGGGAGTTTATCTTGGGGATTTTAATATAATTTAAATAGATTTTCCAAATCAAAATTAGTGTTGAAATTGTGTTCAACAAACTCCCCCATTTTGATGTTGGCAAAAAATATTAAATTGAAGAACACAATATAAAGCTCTCTCATAATTGCTGACCATACTTTGCTTCTGAGTTCTCCCCCATAAGGGTTTGCCTACTGACTTAACTTTGCTTTAGACAGTTTAAGGTTCAACAAGAAAGTTGAGTTCTCGGGCAGAAGCAGGTCAGGTTTCATTTCACTCAGTTCTGATACTTGTCAAAAACAAAATGGATTCATTGTTATCCTATTAGTCAGAAGTGTTCAGGTATCAGAGTTATGATGATGATCTTGAGTTGTTAAGGTTACTGAGTTAAAGTACTCAGAGAGTTATACTTAAGATAAATTTTATTATGTTCTTAGGTTGAGTTGTTGAGTAATTAGTTCAATTATCTTGTAAGTGTGTAGATGTCATAAGTAAGTCAAGATTAATTGGTCATAAGCAATGAGATTAAAAAGCACAATCAACACAGTATAAATATAAACATGTGTTCTATTAAACAACACAGTAGATAAGTAAGTACATCAGCAACCATACAATTAAACAAAAAGAACAAGGAACAAAAAGATCTAGAAGTTCAAAGAAGTTATCTAGCTATCTAAGAGTTCTATCTATTTCCTAATGTTGACTTGGACAGTTTTGGATTTCTTCGGCTGCTGTTGCTGTTGATTATCAAAGTCTACTGGATGTTTAGAGCCTGAGGAAGAAGAATGATAATGTTTGTGATGGTGTTTGGTCCGATTTTCTTCCTTGGATTTTTCCTTGTCTTTCTCCCCCTTTTTGCCAGCATTAGTATTGGGTTGAGAGGTTGAAGGAAGGGATGGTTCAGCAACTCCATGAGAAAGTTGAGTTGATAAATCCTTAAGCTTGCTGGAGCTGGCTGAAAGACCATTGAATAGGGTCAGCCCAGTTTGCATCTGATTTGAAGGCACCGCACCAAAGGTACTCATGAAACTGATTAAGAATTGGAATGACTTAGTGTGCCAAGACATTGAGTCAGCTATTGAGATATACACTGCTGATGAAGGCTCAACACATCGATGTCCTGACCCTGAGATTGCTTAGACAATTTGTGGACATGCCGATAAGTCTCTTTTGTGTTATGGTAGATGACAGAGGTCTTTTTGTCCAACGTCTCCATCGTGGCACGATTAATATTGAGAAGTCTGATGGCTTCGGCAATCTGGTCAACTGTGAACTCAGACGAAGAGGTGATGGTATGCTGAACTTTGAAAAGCTCAGTAGTCATCTGCTGGAAGAGAGAGTTGCCTTCAGCAGATGTGGCAGCAGAGGAGTTGACTGTAGAGAGAGCTGCAATCTTCCCCTCAAGAGAATCCATATATTAGATCATCATCAGTTGCAGTGCTGCCATGCGATCAGCAAACGCTGAGAAGCGTTGCTCAGAGACCAATGCAGTCAGTGAGTTTATGTCACATCTGACCCAAAACGGCATCGGGTATGAACGGAAAATATGATAACGAACGCCTAACAGCCTGAAAGCCGAACCGATTTTCTATTAGATAAAAATTTATTTAGACTACCTAAAATTTTATTTATTATTTGGCTTGGACTTGATAATTCTATCAAGCTTCTTACGTATCCCGAATGTCTTTTAATTTAAATCGGGAATAAAAGCCACGTAGTTCTACCTATTTTAGGTAGTTCTCTTAATTAATTGATACGTTAATCCACACGCTAATCAACGCTAATCATTGAATTGTATATTTCACTTTCTCACTATATAATTTTATTATTTATAATACGGTTATTGGACCTAAACCAATATTTAATATCTCGAATTTATTTAATAATCTACTTAAAATATATTCCATATTCGAATATTTTATGGCTTCAATGGTATAACACTTTAAACTTAAAAATCATGTTATCAATTCAAATCACGAAATAAATATCAAAACGTTTTATCAAACCGAATCGTAACCAAATATACGTTTTGTTCAAACCAAATCCGTAATCGTTTTATCAAACCAACTCGTAATCAAATAAACCTTTTTTTTATCAAAATCGGTAACAAATCAAATCATCACACATTACAAAAACGTAATACAAAACTCGTATGTGTGTGTCCATCATCGAATTCCACCTGTGTAGCTTATCATAACATCAATCATATCAATAATTGAGATATCTCATTTATATCTCGCATTGCCTAATGTTAGGACTACCAGCCGTGCACTCTGGCCATACCGCCCTTAGGTATGGTCTTACAACTTACAACTCCTATCCCGGGCAATCCTAGATGGACAAAACCATTTTATCTTTCTTTCAAAGTATCACAACATAAAATCATATTTGGACTTCAATTCAAAATAATAACCACAATCGTAAGATCATCAAATCCAAAAACAATTCGTATAAGATCATCAAATTCGTTATCTCGATCAAATTTCCAAAATACCACGATAATAAATAATTATTCTACAAATAATCAAAATCAACAGTATATAAATATTTTAAACAAGATATCTTAAATAAAACGTATTCAAAACCACTTAAATATTATATAAATAGTTTAAACAATTAAATGTTAAACCACATACTTTTATGCGACTTATTTTTATGTCACCGGAATAGTTATGGATAACACTAAACCGGTATAGTTAATTTGGACCGAATATATCGTTAGACTCGTTATATTGTCTTAAATCTGTTTGAACTAACTTTATATTCAAATTATTGTACTAATTATATATTTAACTTTATACCGACTCTAATTGACAAATATTGGTATTAGTCCTTATTTTAATTCGACAAATTTAACTCACTTAATTATTATATAAAACTAAATTTTAAACCAAACATTTTTGTGAAACTATTTATGTTTGTCACCATATGAGACTATTTATGTTTGTCGCCAAAATTGTAACGCGTAACACTAAACTGGTATCGTTAATTTTGACTGAGGGTTCAGTTAGACTCGTGACATTGCTACGAGACAAATTTTATCTTCCAGACGCTTGTACAAATTGTATATTAATACAATATAAAATAATCAACTATTTTTATGGGTCAATTTTGATATCTAACATAGTAATTTAAACCGACGTTAATTTGGACCGATATATCTTTGAATTCGTGACGTTGCTAAAAGCCTTAGTACCGAATTGAACTTTCACTTCGATACAAATCTAAAGAACAACTCTCTAAATTTTATAATTTTATATTTCTAACAGTAATCCATCGGTGATAAATTATTAATCATAAATCTAAATCAATTAAAATTTGACAAAACTACTGTAACTAAACTTACTCAAAATCATACCTAAAACAATATAAAATTAGATTCAGTCTAAAATACGGTTACCAAAATATCGTCGTTGGCCATCGGAAATCCATCGTCGTGACCGAAAAGCCATCGGTGTGATCCGTTAAATCCGTAGCTACCAATTCATCCCTTTCTTTTTTTTTTTTTTTTCCTGGATCACTTATATGTACATTTTTTTGTATGAAAAATCCTCCCTCCCATTTAATCTAATATATATATATATGCTTTTCAAAATAAGTGAAATATAAATAGGTTATATATTTGACAAATGCAATTTTGAGTAGCTATAAGGGTGACATCTATTTTAAACGTGTCCACTGCATAAATACACTTTAATTTTTTTTTATCATAACCATAATAGTTAATATCTTAAGTTAGTGGAAGATTAACTATGATTCAAAATTTAATATATTAATTACAAAATATCAATTAACATCCTTTAATTTATATGTTTTTATAAAACTAAACCAAAACTATTAATTTACACCTAAAAGTATTAAATTAAATCTAATAGTATATTTAAATTCGTAATTAATTAATACTGTAAAATCTATATCGAAATTTTTTAGACACGGATGTTACAGTTTAGAAGTTATTTGATGTTGTTGACCTCATTCAGCAGCTGCGTTATCTCGCTCAGTGGAGTTGGCTCAGCAGAGGTGGTGGCGAAGGCAGTGGCATGAGATTTAGCCATATCATTTACCAAATCAAAGGCAGCTTGGAGAAGCTTATTGCCTTCCTTAGTGGCATTGATGAATGACAGGGAAGGAGTGGTGAGTTAGGGGCAAGTGGTTATCTTAGTCGCTGGTTCCTTATCCTATTCTGGAAGAGTTTGTTGAGGGTGTAGATCAGCAAAAGTAGGAATTTCTGAGTCAGTGGGTGTATGCTTAATAGGTGATGAGTTAGAAGCAGCGATGGATGACTCAGGCTGGACCAATTTGGGTTTAGATGTGGCATATTCCTTTGGAGTAGGAACAGAGGCTTGATTTTCCTGTACTGAGGGATCAGCCAGTGGAACTCCAAATGAAAAGAATGTGAAGGGAATGTTGATGGAAGAAGGGTCAAGTTGAAGGTCTTCGTCAGATTGTGTGCTATCATCGAAATTGACCTTGAGCTTGCCACTTATTTTCTTGTACAGATTCCCAGACTTGTGTTTGTGAGAGGAAATGGGGGATTGAGGAGGAGAAAGGTTGATCTGAGTGGTTTCTTCCTCAAGATGAGTTGTGTCGTCCTACTGGTCATTTTTTAGCTTGGTGGCAGGTGGAGCAGAGAAGACAGTAGGAGTTTGTTCAATCGGGGAAGTGGAGGATATTGGCGTTACCTCAACGACCTTTCCTTATTGTTTGAGGAAATGAGAATCCTCACGAACAACAATGCCCAATGGGGTAGGAGGCATTGGCTTAAGCTTAATGGTAGGAGTTTTCCTTTTCAGAGGATGCTCATATTCTAAAAGCTCAGTATGGGGCCTTTTTTATTTCTCCTCAACAGGTTGAGGATCAGAGCTTGAGTTGGGAACTCTGACCTTCAGTGCGACGTCCTTTTTAGAGGACTTAGATGGTCGAAATGAAGGCTCATCAGCCTTTCGCTTCATGCTCTTACTGGGTTTAGCACTGTCAGCAACCTCATCCTTCTTCACACCTTTGCCCTTACTGGGTTCTTGCACCCTGCTGTGTGCAAGAGTTTGGAGACACTCAGCAGTTATCTCAATGCTTCTATAACTTCCTCATCCTCAAGTGCAACCTTGTAATGTTTGAGGATGACGGTGATAAGTGAGCCCAGACGCATCTTGACTGTGCATCTTTGAAACGCACCAACCAAGAAGACGGGGAGGTTGAGTGGTTTCTTCTCCAGTATGTGCCAGATAAGGCACTGCTCAAGATTGGAGGTAGAGGTCACTGAGTTGATCTTGGGGAATAGGAATGCGATGATCATATAGTGAGCCTGCCTCTGAGGTTGAGAAAGGGAAGTAGCAGAGACTTCACCAGTGAAGCCTTTGGGTTTGCAATATTCCTTGTTATAGTCAACATCCTTTTCATCCCCAACTTTTCACAGCTCAGTACCCTCATTTTTTAGCTTCAACAAATCAGCCAAAAACATCGGTGTAATGGTGAGTTGAGTGTTCTTGACGGTGCTGACCAAGTGGTCACAATTGTCATCAACAACCTTCAGGTTTTTGTAGAATTCCCTTATAAGTGCTGGGTAGGCCAGTCTGGGGATACCAAAGAGGTTTTTGTTGAAACACCTTTCTACATAATTTTGATTTGACAAAATTGTTCAAATATAAATTAAAATACATATTCTAAATACGCTAAGTTTAAATGCTTTGATTTATTCTACTAATGTGTTTGTTCAATGTTGAGTATAAATGTTATAAGTCATAAGGATTGGAAGGCCCAAGCCCAATACGGAAGCCAAGGCCCAAGTCAAACAACTCAGTACACTCGGGCCGCGTATATCAAGACGCTGCCGTTTTTGTTCAAAACGCAACTCAGCAATCGGAAGGATCTAGAAGACCTTCAGGAACAACTTCAAGATGAAGCTGCTGAGTAGTCTCGACAAAGCGTACAAGACAGCAGCTGGCAAAGGAAAACTTCCAGACAAAGTGTTTCCTCTTTTGGCAAAGTTCAGACGACACAGTATGCTGTCCAGTTGACTTTACCATAAAAGGAGAGACCATCTGCTGTGCTGACCGAGGACAGAAGATACACGATTGTGATTGGCCGAGAGCTCTGTGCAAGTCAGGATGACAACGACATATAGCCGTTTCCCTCCAACGGTTATTTCGAAATTCGAAATGACCGAATGACCAGACGTCTCTATAAATAGTGCCATCACAAGCTTCACAAGATACATAACTTGATCAAGCCATTACGCTGACCAAATCTCTACAAGTTCTGCAAGCAATAAGCAAAGCAAATTTTTTACACTACATTTTCATATTTGTGTAAAAGTCTAGAGTGATTGTAAATCGTCTAAAGTGTCTTAGCACATCTTTGTATTAGGATAAAAACACTTATCATTTCTAGAGATAGAAAGGAGAGGCTGAGTACTCGGTTTTAAGTACTCAGCGGAGAGATTAGGATTGAGTAGAAGTATAGAGGAAGGTACTCTTGTCATACTCAATTGCTGATATTGTAAAAGGTTTGAGGCTCTACCTTTAAAGAGCTCAGTAGAGGATTTGAAATCTCGGACGTGTTCCGGGGACAGGACGTAGGCTTAGAAGAAGCTGAACCTGGATAAATCTGCTGAGTGAAGTATTTCTAAACCTTTGACTCCTTATTTATATTGCTTGCTTAAACAATCAAAACTGACCAAGTCAAGAGGTCAAGTTGAGTTGTGCGCATTAAAACGTAAGAGCTCAGGAATAGACTCTAAGTGCTGTCTCCTGACTCAAGCTAAGAAACTGACCTAGTCACCTGTTGACTAAGCCAGTATCTTGCTGTTTACTCAGCGCCGCTGTTCAAACCTTTTCTTTAGTAAAAGAAGTCTGCCTAAATTGCAAAAAGTTTGAATAGTTCCTAACCCCCCCCTTTGGAACTATACTTGCAACTAAACAAGGGACCAACAAGTGGTATCAGAGACTCAAAAGCTCACTGTAAAAGGTCTAACAACCTTGAGCTGATCCCTACCATGGGCGAAAACAGCACTCGGTTTCTCCTTGGAAACCAAACAACTCAAATACTGCCTGTGGGGCTGTCCATTACTAGGCCTCCCCTATTCTTCGGGTCAAACTATACCTTCTGGAAGAATAGGATGAAAAACTTCATTCAGGCTACAAACATGAGTGCCTGGCTATCTATAGTCCAAGGGCCGTTTGTACCTGTTGAGGTTGTGGCTGGCCAAACAGTTATAAAAGCTGAGGCCAAATGGACAGAGGATGATCTCAAGAAGCTTCAAAACCATGCTTCGGCTATCAATATGCTTCACTGTGCGCTCGATGCTGCAGAATATAACAAAATCTCAGGTTGTGAGTCGGCACAAGAGATCTGGAAGAAGCTGGAAGTCACCTACGAGGGAACAAACAAAGTAAAAGAATCCAAGGTGAATCAGCAGATGAGACTGTACGAGCTGTTCGAGATGAACAATAATGAGGGCATTTCAGACATGAACGCAAGGTTCACCAACATCATTAATGAGCTCAAGAGACTTGGGAAAATCTTCACTGAGGAAGAACAAGTCAAAAAGATACTCAGGAGTCTTCCAAAAGACTGGCAAGCAAAGAAGACAGCAGTTGAGGAAGCTCAGGATTTAACCACCTACAAATATGACGAACTCATCGGTTCATTGCTGACCCATAAGATATCCATGAAAAACTTTGAGGTGAAGGAAAAATCTGATGACAAGAAGCAGAAGTCACTTGTCATGAAGGCTGACTCCACTGACGGGAGTTCAACTGATGATGAGGAGATGGCCATGTTCACAAGAAAGATGAAGAGGCTGTTCAGGAAGAACGACAAGTATTCTAAAAATCCCTACAAAAGGTTTGATAAGTATAAGGCTGACTCAAGCGAGAGAAAATACAGAAAGGACAGCTCAAAGCCCATTACATGCTTTGAGTGCCATCAAGCTGGCCATATTAAGTCGAACTGCCCCACGCTGAGGAAAGACAAGAAGAGTGGAAAGAAGGCAATGGTGGCTACTTGGAGTGACAGTGATGAATCTTCATCAACAGAAACTGAGGCCACCGAGTCAGCGAAGATATGCTTTATGGCTGACGAACTTGCTGAGCCATGCGTCTCTGAGCATGCTGACCCATCCATTGCATCAGATGATGAAGAGCAATCAAATGAGGTAATTTCTCTTCCCCAGCTCAGAAACGATATAGTTAATGCCCTGAGTGATCTCTATACACTTGTTAAGAAGTGTAATAAAAAGGTTAGAGCACTCAGCAGGCGCTGTGACGAAGTGGAAGAGGTCAAACTAAGTGACCTCAGATACCTTCTTCAGGACAATTCGACTCTGCATGATAACATGAAGATCATGCATGAGTATGTGTCTGAAGTCCAGTCAGTTTCAAAGAAACTAAGGAAGGACGTCACAACCATCTAGAACCAACTAAGGGTTCCTAAGAAAAATAACATTCCTCTGAGAACTCAGTACCAAGGTACTCAGCAGAGATGGAATCCCTAGCGAAAAGTCCAGTGTGACTTTTGTGGGAAGTTAGGACACACTACTAAAGTGTGCTGGCACGCTCAGCACTGGGGTGCTGACAAGTCAGTAAAAAATCCTAAACAGAAGGTCAGTTGTGACTTCTGTGGAAAGAATGGCCATACTGTCCATGTATGTCGCCATAAAATAAAATATGATGCTGTACCTGTTGCACCTAACAAGTCAGGACCCAAAAAGAATTGGGTACCTAAAAGTAACTAGTTACAATGCAGGTAAGCCTGAGATGTGCCGAGAAGTCAAAGATGTGGTATATTGACAGCGCATGCTCAAGGCATATGACGGGTGATGAAACTCAGTTCATCACATTTGAACGTAAACGAGGAGGGAGTGTAAGTTTTGGAGACAACAAGAAGGGTAAGATAGTAGGCTCAGGAACCATCGGAGGTAATCCTACTATTGAATCTGTCTCCCTAGTCAGCGGACTCAAATATAACTTACTCAGCGTAGCTCAGCTATGTGACAATGGGAGAAAAGTTATATTTGATGCTACTGGATGTAAAATATATGAGGGAAAAACTAATGAGTTAATTTTAACTGCCCCTCGGATAGATAATGTCTTTATGCTAGACTTAGAGAAAAAGTTTTCAAAAACTGTGTGCTTAGTAACAAAGGAAGAAAATCCCTGGCTATGGCACAGGAGACTTGGTCATGTAAGCATGGACCTCCTGGCCAAACTAGCAAGAAAGCAATTGGTTGAGGGACTGCCTGAACTTAAATTTCAAAAAGATCAATTATGCCACGCTTGCCAAGCTGGAAAACAAACCAAACAATCTTTTCACAGTAAAAACATTGTCTCAACTAAACGACCGTTAGAATTACTACACCTGGATCTCTTTGGTCCAGTCCAGCCGCTGAGTCTGGGTGGAAGAAGATTTTCCTTGGTCATTGTAGATGATTTCTCTCGGTATACGTGGGTTATCTTACTGACCAGCAAGGATGAGACCTTTGAGACATTTTCAAATTTGGTTAGGAAAATTGAAAATGAAAAAGACCTAAAACTAGCTCATATCCGTAGTGATAACGGAGGAGAATTCAAAAACCAAAAGTTTGTTGAATTCTGTGAATCCAGCGGCATTGACCATAATTTTTCTGCTCCTAGAACACCTCAGCAAAATGGGGTTGTAGAAAGGAAGAACAGAACTCTGGTTGAAATAGCCAGGACAATGCTGGATGAGCATAGGCTTCTAAAGTATTTTTGGGGAGAGGCTGTTAACACAGCATGCTACATTCATAATAGGGCTCTAGTTAGACCTATACTCAAGAAGACCCCCTATGAACTTTGGAATGGACGGAAGCCCAATATTGGATACTTTCGTGCCTTTGGCTGTAGATGTTTTATTTTAAATACCAAAGATAGCTTAGCAAAGTTTGATTCAAAAGCTGATGAAGCTATCTTTCTGGGCTACTCAACAAACAGCAAAGCATACAGAGTTTTTAATAAGCGAACTCAAGTTTTAGAAGAGTCAATACATGTAGAGTTCGATGAAACTAACCCTGTAGGTAGATACCAGCCGCTGACCGAAGATGATCCAAACTCAGTAACCATCGTTGACTCAGAACCAGCTACTGAGTCATTCACGAAAAGGCTGACCAAGAGTAAGAGTGAACCTAAGATTACTTTTACTGACCCATCTACTTCTGCAGAGATTGTTGAAACAGGAACAGCACAAGACATGAATCTACCCAAAGAAATAAGGATTCCAAGAGGGCACTCCGAAAGTGCAATCCTTGATTCTGCTGGGAATACCCTGATGACGAGGAATCAACTCAGGAAGTACCTTAGCAATGTTGCTTTCGTCTCAGTACAAGAACCGAAGAATTTCGCTGAAGTTGAGTACGATGAATTCTGGATGAACGCAATGCAAGAGGAGCTCGATCAATTTCGAAGAAATGATTTATGGGAGTTAGTGCCTCATCCAAAGAGTCAAAAGACCATCGGAACAAGATGGGTCTTCAGGAACAAGATAGACGAACAAGGAAACGTAGTCAGGAACAAAGCAAGGCTTGTAGCTCAGGGCTACAGTCAGCAAGAAGGTATTGACTACGGTGAGACCTTTGCCCCAGTGGCGAGGCTAGAGGCAATTAGAATATTATGTGCATATGCATCTTACATGAATTTTAAATTATTCCAAATGGATGTCAAAAGTGCATTTCTTAATGGAGTTATAAACGAGGAGGTTTATGTAAATCAACCTCCAGGTTTTGAGGACCCTAAGTTCCCAAACCATGTTTATAAACTCAAAAAGGCTCTGTACGGCCTCAAACAAGCACCACGTGCTTGGTATGAGAGGCTGACCAGTTTCCTGCTGACTAGAAATTACGTCAGGGGCAAGGCTGATACAACCTTATTCATTAAGAAAAAGGGTAAAGATACCCTGCTGGCCCAAATTTATGTTGATGATATAATATTTGGTGCAACTAACGAATCAATGTGCAAGGAGTTTAGCAAACAAATGCAGACTGAGTTTGAAATGTCTATGATGGGAGAACTCAACTTCTTCCTCGGTCTTCAAATTAAACAAGGAAACAATGGCATCTTCATCAGTCAAGCAAAATATGCCAATGAGATCTTAAAGAAATATGACTTGGAAAATTGCAAGCCAATATCCACTCCTATGGGCACTAACACTGTCCTCTGCGCTGATGAGAATGGTAAGTCAGTAGACAGCAAGTTATATCGAGGTATGATAGGCTCTCTACTTTACTTAACAGCCAGTAGACCGGACATTCAGTTTTCAGTATGCTACTGTGCTAGATATCAATCTAACCCTAAGGAATCTCATTACATTGCTGTAAAAAGAATCCTTAGATATTTGCAAAGCTCAGTGAACGCAGGTTTGTGGTATCCAAATACTCATGATTTTACACTTATCGGATACACTGACGCTGACTATGGACGAGATAAGCTGGAACGTAAAAGCACCTCTGGAGGATGCCACTTCTTAGGAAGCTGTCTTGTATCCTGGTTCAGCAAAAAGCAGGCGTCAGTAGCCTTGTCCACCACTAAAGCTGAGTACATTGCTGCTGGTCACTGTGTTGCTCAAGTCCTGTGGATCAAGCAACAACTTGAAGATTATGGTGTTTAAACGAAGACAATTGAGGTCAAATGTGACAACAAAAGTGCAATTGATCTGTCCAAGAACCCAATTCAACACAGCAGAATGAAGCATGTAAGCATCCGACATCACTTCATTAGAGACCATGTACTCAAGGGTGAGATTAAGCTGACCTTTGTCCCAACGGACGAACAGCTTGCGGATATCTTCACAAAGCCACTGGCTTGTGAGCAGTTCAGCATACTGAGAGAAGCAATTGGTATGTTTAATCCTCTTCAGTAAATTCCTGTGCTAAATGAATCTGAATGCTGAGTGAATTACATACTGAATGATTTATTGTTTGCTGAGTTACTCATCGGAACTGTCTTAATATACAATAACTGAGTAAAACTTGCATACTGAGTAAATTAGTTTAGAACTTGAACTTAAAATCATCCTTAAATACTGCACTGACCACTCAGAATATCAAACGCTTGACATTCTAAATATTGAGTGATTAATCCGTTAGCATAAATGCAAAGCACGCGTATAGCCTAGGATGACGTATTCGCCGTAATGTGTCATAAATGTCAGGATCATTGTCGATACATGATCCCAAGGCAAAACTGACACATGGATTCGATTGAGATCCACACCGTTCATTTCGTCTATAAATTATGGGTATTTCCCCATCTTTTACTCTTTACGCTTAATCAATTCTTAAGGCAAAGAAATCACTTAGAACTTCATTTCTCTCAAACTCCTCTAATTCCTCCATATTCGAAGAATGACTAAGTTGTCTTTCAACGTCTCCGGTGCCGGCCACCAAAAGTCCAGCTCCAATGAACCTTCACGAAACCCTTCTACACCAAGCAAGGGTAAAACTGGCCAAACCTCTGGCCAAGGGAAAGCTGTTAAGATCAGGACCTACTCCAAGGTCTTCGACAATGTACGAGAATGGAAGGTAGAACCCTCCAGATGGGTTTCGGAGCACTTTGTACAGAACGAACAACCATTTGCTGAGTGGATTTCCAAGAATGAATGTACTGGGCTGTTCTCGGTCAGGGATGAGACATATCCTGACCTAGTGAGGGAATTTTACCACAACCTCAAGGTTGCCAGTGACTCCGCCGACTACCTGAGCACTGAAGTAAAAGGGAAAACCATCTTCATCAACCCTCTGTACATAGGAAATCTCCTCCAGCTCAAAACTGAGGGAGTAAGGCTGAGGAAGTCAGGAGATCAGGACAAGACCGACTATGTCCATACCTTCTGCAAACCTGAGGGTCACTCAGGAGAGATCTCAGCATCTTCGATGGGACAGCATCAGAAGATGGCTCACTACCTGCTGAGCTATTTCATTTACCCAAAGATCAACTGCACTACATCAGCAACCAACTTTGAACAGTGCTTCATATGGCACATGCTGACGTACACCCCCATCAACATGCCGGTTTTCTTAGTTGCTGGGTTCCTATGCAGCACGGGTACAATGAGGTTGGGATCAATCATCACCAGGATCCTCATCGACCATAAGATTGACCTCGAAGGTGAGGAATCTTTCAGAGGAACCGAAATCACAGCTGCCTCGTTGAGGGCACTTAAATTTGGACAGCCCTTGAAGAAAGGAAAAGCTGCTGCTGCTGCTGGCCAAGCTGATCAGACTGAGGAAATTATTGCTGAGCCTAAGAAAGGGCGAAGAACTAAGGCCCCAGTTTCTCGCAAGAGAAAATCTGCTGAGGCACCTAATGTTGTGTCTCCAGCAAAGAGGCAGAGGTCAGCTGGAAAGTCAGCTGAGAAGAGAAGCAGGCAAGATGAGCCTGACACTGAGGAAGCTGCTGAGCTACCTCAGAAGAAGCAGAAGTCTTCAACACTGGCACCTCTCGACGTCATGCCGACAGATTTTATTGTACCGGGTGATTCTCATTTCACTCAATGCCAAGGTGCTGATGCTGACGAACCTGAGGTCCAGTTAGATGACCACTTCATCTCCCAAGTTGAGGAAGAACTTGATGGAGATAATACTGAGGAAGAAGAAGAAGACGATGAAACCAGCGATCAGGATGACGCTGAGGAGTCTGAAGAGTATGACAGCGAAATTGAAGCTGAGGACGCTAACACTGGGTTAGCTGGTGGAGCTGTGCAGACTGACACTGAGTTAGCTGCTGGAGTTGAGCAAGTGGATCAAGCTGACCAGACCCA
The DNA here is from genome assembly GCF_963576675.1 of Euphorbia lathyris. NCBI lineage: Eukaryota > Viridiplantae > Streptophyta > Magnoliopsida > Malpighiales > Euphorbiaceae > Euphorbia > Euphorbia lathyris. The sequence goes on along the minus strand of NC_088912.1, from coordinate 69,246,627 downwards.
TACTGAGGAAAAGGAACCTACTCACTCAGAAGAACCTGCTCATCATACCTCTCCACCACGTAGAAGGCGAAAGCTGGTTAAGGCCAGTGAGAAAATGGTCAGTGAACCCCATTTGCAATCACCATCTATTCCTGAACTTGTCCTCTCCAACACAACAAAGGATCCTTCTACCGTCCAATTAAAATTTTTCAAACGGCCCTCAACTTCCTCTACTACAACGCCGTTGGAAAAACAAGCCTCTGTTTCTTCTCAACAGGAACATGCCGAGCATACCACTTCCACCACTTCAACAAGTCAGGTTGAACCAAGCACTGTCCATGCTGTTTCCTCAAGCATGGTGCTGGCTCCTCATCCTTCTACCGTCAGCACAGACAGTGTTCGGGTTATGACTTCTATCACCAACCTCTCTGCAGATCAATCAACCTTACCTCCAACTCAAGTGCAGATTGAGCTAAGTCGTCCAGTCACTGACCAGGGTACTCCTTTCACTCCACTTTCTGCTGGTCATACTGATGTATATCGGGATGCCACTGAGTCCGGGAAAAAGCTCATTGACTCAGTGCAAGCACTCATCCACGATCTTCAACATTCCGCTTCGCCTGCTGCTGGATCTTCACTTCCTGAGACAACTCAGCTCTCCCAGGTCACTCTACTTCTCAACGAAGTCAAGGGACTTAAGGATCTGCTGAATGTCGTCTTGTCATTCCAAGCCCAGCAAGCTAAGCAGGATTCGCTTGCCAAGTTGGCAGAGATACAGCTGTCAACAATTCAACATCTGAACTCTCTCCATCAGCAAGTTCAGAAGTTATCTGCTGTGAACACTGACTACGCCACTTCCTCAGAACTCAATATGCTTTTTGCTCAGCTTCATACTGAGCAACTTAAGACAAATGAGCAAATGGTGTCCTATAGTCAGTGCTCAGTCGAGCAAATCGGTGAGGCCATCAGGCTACTTAACCTCAACAAACAAGAGATGGATACTGACGTGTTGAAACAGAATGAGTTTCTATCTCTCGCACAGCAATCCTTCAATCACATCCGTCATAATAATATCCAGCGTCATCATTATGACTCAGCTCTCTTAAAAACTTTCCACCAAGTCTTTGCTGGCCTCTCTGAAGCTCTCATCTGGCAAGCCAAAGCTCAAGCTTTCAGTGTAAATATGCTCAGTGCTGCTGATCTTCATATACCAGTAGAAGTATCAGCTGATGGAGTTGCCATTTTTGATGGCGTGAACGAAAGTACTGACAAACTAAAAGAGCTTTCACAAGAACTTTCTCGTGCTGTCTTAACCGATGCGTTCAAGCTCCCTGAAGTTGATAAAATGGGGGAGAAAGCGCAAGCTGCCAGAGCTCAGCATGAGCGACGTCAGTACGAGCGAAGTCAGTCACAGGGCAAGAAAAAGAAATAGATAGGCTAGGTCTTAACATTTGTAATCTACGTTGTTTATTTCTCTTGTTGTGTAACTGCTGACTTCTTTCAACTTATATATCATACTTACTTTTCTTATTCAAATACTAAGTTATGATATATGCTAATAAGTACTGAGTTATTATGTATCTTCATTTATATTAGCTCCGTTTAACACTTGTAATATTTGACTAAAAGATATGCTGATAACATGTTTGACATGAACCTATACACTTATGAAATATTCTGATAAGAACTCATTGAACAACAAATTACTCAGCGTGCTTTATATCTAAAAACTTCCGCTTAACACTGAGTAAATAGAATATGTGATATAGCTGACCTATATCTGAAAACTGACCTTAGACTTACTCATTTAAATCCTTAAATGACTTAAGAAAAACTAAGTCAGTAGCTCAACCCTTACGGGGGAGTTTGCTTAATTATACTAGGTCAACTATCATGGGGGAGCTCATACTGAGTTCCTTGCTGAATAGTTTTGCCAACATCAAAATGGGGGAGTTTGTTGAAACACCTTTCTACATAATTTTGATTTGACAAAATTGTTCAAGTATAAATTAAAATACATATTCTAAATACACTAAGTTTAAATGCTTTGATTTATTCTACTAATGTGTTTGTTCAATGTTGAGTATAAATGTTATAAGTCATAAGGATTGGAAGGCCCAAGCCCAATACGGAAGCCAAGGCCCAAGTAAAACAACTCAGTACACTCGGCCCGCGTATATCAAGACGCTGCCGTTTTTGTTCAAAACGCAACTCAGCAATCGGAAGGATCTAGAAGACCTCCGGGAACAACTTCAAGATGAAGCTGCTGAGTAGTCTCGACAAAGTGTACAAGACAGCAGCTGGCAAAGGAAAACTTCCAGACAAAGTGTTTCCTCTTTTGGCAAAGTTCAGACGACACAGTATGCTGTCCAGTTGACTTTACCATAAAAGGAGAGACCATCTGCTGTGCTGACCGAGGACAGAAGATACACGATTGTGATTGGCCGAGAGCTCTGTGCAAGTCAGGATGACAACGACATATAGCCGTTTCCCTCCAATGGTTATTTCGAAATTCGAAATGACCGAATGACCAGACGTCTCTATAAATAGTGCCATCACAAGCTTCACAAGATACAGAACTTGATCAAGCCATTACGCTGACCAAATCTCTACAAGTTCTACAAGCAAGAAGCAAAGCAAATTTCTTACACTACATTTTCATATTTGTGTAAAAGTCTAGAGTGATTGTAAATCATCTAAAGTGTCTTAGCACATCTTTGTATTAGGAAAAAAACACTTATCATTTCTAGAGATAGAAAGGAGAGGCTGAGTACTCGGTTTTAAGTACTCAGCGGAGAGATTAGGATTGAGTAGAAGTATAGAGGAAGGTACTCTTGTCATACTCAATTGCTGATATTGTAAAAGGTTTGAGGCTCTACCTTTAAAGAGCTCAGTAGAGGATTTGAAATCTCGGACGTGTTCCGGGGACATGACGTAGGCTTAGAAGAAGCTGAACCTGGATAAATCTGCTGAGTGAAGTATTTCTAAACCTTTGACTCCTTATTTATATTGCTTGCTTAAACAATCAAAACTGACCAAGTCAAGAGGTCAAGTTGAGTTGTGCGCATTAAAACGTAAGAGCTCAGGAATAGACTCTAAGTGCTGTCTCCTGACTCAAGCTAAGAAACTGACCTAGTCACCTGTTGACTAAGCCAGTATCTTGCTGTTTACTCAGCACCGCTGTTCAAACCTTTTCTTTAGTAAAAGAAGTCTGCCTAAATTGCAAAAAGTTTGAATAGTTCCTAACCCCCCCCTTTGGAACTATACTTGCAACTAAACAAGGGACCAACAGTTATCCCATTTCAGCTCAGAGATCCACATACAGAAGGGCTCAACGAACTTGAGAGATTCAGCGGAAAAGTATCTAGAGGTATGGACTTGGGGGTTTTCAATTTTGTCAAGTCCCTTGTATACGGGTGAGATTAAGGTTCGTGGCTTAGGCGTTTTCCCAGCCTTCTTAGGTTTGGGCTGAGATGACTCAGCATCCTGCTCAGAGGTATTCTGAGTTTTGTGCGGTTAGGGTTTTAGGCTCAGTTTGTTCATTGTGTTGCTGAGTTTCATACTCAGTTGTTTCATCATGTTCGTGGTGATGTTACGATTGATGGTCAGGTGACTGTTCGTAATCAAACTCTTGCTCAGGTGATGAGGGATTGATCTCTGAGGATCTATCCTCATATTGGCCAGAGGTACTGGATGAAGTTCGGTCATCGTGAGAGGAAGTCATGATGTTCTTGAAGGCTGAAGAACAATTTGCAGAAGACAAATGGGAGTTGAGAGAGAAAGAGAGTGTGGATATTTCAAGCGTAAGGAGAAACGAGAGAAATTTCTGCCCCTTTTATAGCTGAAGGTGAGAGAGGTGAGAGGTCAGAAACCTAACGGTCAGAATTTCAACCACTTAGAGGCCTTAATTCTGACATTAATGTTGTTTACGACGTATGGTTTCTTAAGTAATAATGATGATGATGTCATCCTAGTCATAAGCTAGTCACGCATGCTAACCCTAGAGGATATGTTATCTACTCAGTATGAACTCAGAGCATGCAAGTCAGTTTATCACTCATAACAGTTTATACTTAGAGTTATTGGAGAGGGTTAAATATACCTATTGCTTCTCTAAACATGCAGAATTTCTCTCGAGCCAGAGGCTTCGTGAATATTTCAGCAAGCTGCTCCTCAGTTGGAACGTAGGTCAGCTTGATCTCTTCCCTGAGCACATGATCTCTGAAGTGGTGCCTTATGCTGACATGTTTCATTTTGCTGTGCTGGATTGGATTTTTGGATAGGTCAATAGCGCTTTTGTTGTCACACCTGACCTCAATGTTTTTTTTTGTCTTTACTCCATAATCATCTAACTGCTGCTTAATCTAGAGAACTTGAGCAACACAGCTTTCAGCAGCAATGGACTCAGCTTCTGTAGTTGATAGGGCTACTGATGACTGCTTCTTGCTGAACCAAGACACCAGGCTATCTCTGAAAAAGTGACATCCTTCTGAGGTACTTTTTCATTCCAGCTTGTCTCATCCACAGTCAGCATCAGTGTATCCAAGAAGTGTGAACTCTGAGGTGTTGGCATACCATAGACTTTCATTCGCAGAACCTTGCAAATACCTAAGGATTCTTTTTACAGCTATGTAATGAGATTCCTTGGGGTTAGCTTGATATCTAGCACAATAGCATAATGAGAACTGAATATCTGGCCTAGTAGCAGTAAGATACAGTAGAGAGCCAATCATACCTCTGTACAATTTGCTATCTACTGACTTACCGTGTTCATCTGCTGAAAGGACAGTGTCAGTACATATGGGTGTTGAGATTGACTTACAGTTCTCCATGCCATATTTCTTCAATATTTCCTTAGCATACTTTGTTTGGCTAATGAAAATTCCATTCTTTCCTTGCTTGATTTGGAGTCCAAGGAAGAAGTTGAGTTCTCCCATCATGGACATCTCAAACTCAGTTTATATCTGTTTACTAAACTCATTGCAAAAAGACTGATTAGTAGCACCAAAAATAATATCATCAACATGGTTGACTTAATGTGACCAGGTTGATGACATTCAAAGCATGTGATAGGCTTTGAAGTCTCTTTTCTGACTTTGTGGTCACTGCACTCAACTTTTGACTTATCATACTTTCGGTAAGGCTTCTTTCGATATTTATCATTCTTGCGGAACATTTTCTTCATCTTCCGAGTAAACATAGCCATCTCCTCGTCATCTGAGGAACTGTTGCCAATAGAGTCTGTCTTCATGACCAACGAATTTGGCTTCTTGTCCTCTGACTTCTCTTTAACCTTAAAGCTCTTCTTGGAGATCTCATGAGTCAGAAGAGATCCGATAAGCTCATCATATTTGTATGTTGTCAGATCCTGAGCTTCTTCAACATCAGTCTTTTTAGCTTACCAACTCTTGGGAAGGTTCCTGAGTATCTTCTTGACCTGCTCCTCTTCTGAGAAGCTCTCTTGAGTTCATTTATGATGTTGGTGAATCTTGCATTCATCTCTGAGATGCCTTCACCGTCATTCATTTCAAACAGCTCGTAAAGTCTCATATGTTGGTTCACCTTTGACTCTTTCACCTTGTTGGTACCTTCATAGGTGACCTCCAGCTTCTTCCAGATTTCCTATGTTGACTCGCATCCTGAAATGTTATTATACTCTGCAGCATTTAGGGCACAGTGAAGGATATTGATAGCCGAGGCATTATTTTGTCATCCTCAGTCCACTTAGCCTCATCTTTGATAACTTTTACATTATCAACAGTTTCATAGGGAATGAACGGGCGTTGGACTATTTCTAGCCATGCACTCATGTTCGTTGCCTGAATGAAATTTTTCATTTTGTTCTTCCAGAAGGTATAGTTAGACCCGAAGAACAGATGTGGCCTAGTGATGGACAAGCCCTCAGGTAAGATTTGAGTTGTTTCATTTCATGGGAGGAAACGAGTGCTATTAACAGTCATATTAGGGATCCGCTCAAGATAGTGTTATCTTACAAGTTGAGCACTGAGCTCTGATACCACTTGTTGGTCCCTTGTGATATGAAAATAAGTTCCTAAGGGGGTGGGGTGGGGGTTAAAGGAACTATATAAAAATTTAAGCAATTTTAATACTAGCTTGTTAACTTGTGAGTTATCATTCTTACTCAGATTAATAGCATAATGAAATTGAGCATGGTCAGAGGCACCTTTAGTTAATCAGCAACTAAAGTTTTTTCTGAGGTTGAGTTAGGAAATAGCACTTAGAAGTCTATTCCTGAACTCAACACTAATTCAGACAACTCAGTCAACTTAAGTTATAACGTTTACTTGGCCAAAACAAAAGCAAGCAGATATAGGAGATAAGGGATAAAAGATGTTACTCACCAGTTTTATCCTGGTTCAGCCTCCTACCTACATCTAGTCCCCGAAATTCCTTTTCTGAGCTTTAATACACTACTAAGCTCTTTTGGGTAGAGCACAAACCCCTTACAATAGTCAGCAAGTTGTTACAGAGTACCTTCCTCTATAATTCTACACTCAGCACTATCCAACTCTAAGTGCTAAATACCGAGCAACTCAAAGTCTCCTAACTAGATTTAATGATTGATAAATTTTGTTCTATTACAAAGAACACTTAAAAGATCTAATCTAAGATTTACACAAAAATAAGTGTTAGTGTAAAGCAAGTCTTTGCTTTGCTTTTTGGAAGGAACTTCAAGCAAGAATTTGCTCAGAGCTTTGACTTGTTGAAGATCAAAATCCAATGAAGCAAATGACAGACCTTTTATAGTGACACTCGAAGGCATCGGTCATTTCGAATTTTGAAATAACCGTTGGACAGAAACGACTCTACTGTCCCTTTCATCCTCAGTAGCTAGTGTCACGGCCAATAAGAATGAAGTTTTTTCTATCGTTGATCAGTGCTTCAGTTGCTTTACTCAGTACGCGTCAGATTGTCTCTCCATTTTGGGCAACGATTCCTGGACAGCACAATGACAGCTTGTCTGTTGCATCTGAACCTTTCCTCAAATGGATAGCCTTTGTCTTTAAGTTTAGTAAGTCAACTTTCGCCTTTGTCTGCATTCCTTTTTGCTCTTCCAACTCAGCAGCTTCGTGATGAAGGAGTTAGCCATTCTTCTGGATCCTTCTTCATGCTGGGCTGAGTGGATCAAAGGCTTTTGATCCAATTGACTTTCTTTCTTTGGGCCTCGACTTAGCTTGTGGGCTTGGACTTTGTCTTTAATTTCTTTTTTCACTTATAATTTTAATTACTCCAAAAACACTCAACAAACACATTAGTAATAATAAATCAAAGCATTTAAATTTAATGTGTTGGGAGTTTATCTTGGGGATTTTAATTCTAATTTAAATAGATTTGTCAAATCAAAATTAGTTGGGAAATTGTGTTTCAACACTATTTCCCCCTTAATTCCATAAAACTGGTATTTCTCACCCCTCAATTTTCATTCTCGAAGGTTAGAATTGACCGGTGTAAGGGACGTGCTTGAAGTTTGCAAGATTATTGGTTTTTTATTGTAAAAATATAACTTTACATAAATTTAGTCAAACTTTATGTAAATTTAGTCGAATTTTATGTAATTTATAAATTAAATAATTTATGTAAAATCTAAGGTTTATGTAAAACTTTAGTTTTCATAAAAAAATTTGGGTTTTTTCTTATAAAATAACAAGCTTACGTAAATTTAGTCTAACTTCACGTGAATTGTGTCTAAAAATTAGAGAATTTACATAAAGTTCAAAGGTGTTACGTAAAATTCATTTTTATTTTACAATTTTTACGTAAATTTAGTTCAACTTTACGTAAATTTTTAGTCAAACTTTATGTAAATTATGTTTAAAAATAAAAAATTTATGTAAAGTTCAAAGGCTTTACATACAACTCTACTTTTCACAACGTTTGTGGAATTTTTCTTATAAAATAACAAGTTTACATAAATTTAATCAAATTTTACGTAAATTATATCTACAAATAAAGGATTTACATAAATTTCAAAGGTTTTATGTAAAACTCATTTTTATTTTACAAAATGATGACTAGAGATGAAATCTACGAACGGAGCTCTTCCCTGTGAGGCGCCGTTGGGATCAGCATGGGACACTCCGATGCCAAAGTCAGTAATTTGTATAAGAATAAACTGTAAGCACGAAGTAGGGTTTTGGAAAGTGTGTACCTCAATAGCTTGGGGTGCAAGCTATTTATACTTATGTAATCGTAACTCCAGATAACTAGAAAGTCTCCATTAATACCTCATTAATGGCGGTTACTGATCTTATTCAAGTATGACCGTTAGCTCATTAATGGGTTATTAGTTGCCTTTATTGGGAATCGGCTTGGCCGCTCCTTGGGCGTATCGAGGTATGACGGCGGGCTCCCAAGGCGTTTGACCCTCTGTTGACGTGTTGAGGAATCTGTAGATCCACCACCTAGGGGCCTTGCTTCATAAGCCATAGCTTTGGCGATCCTCTTTATCCGCGGTCGTTTGGTTAATTATCCTTTTAGTCCCGTAGATAATATCTGGGTGTTATCACAAAACTATTGATTTTTTGTCAAAATATAACTTTACGTAAATTCGGTCCAATTTTATGTAAATTATGTCTAAAATTAAATGATTTACGTAAAATAAAGGATTTATGTAAAACTCTATTTTTCACAAAAAAAATTGTGAATTTTGTTATAAAATAACAAGTTTACGTAAATCTAATCCAATTTTACGTAAGTTACATCTAAAAATAAATTTGCAATGTTATTGAGTTTTTTTATTGTAAACATATAACTTTAAGTAAATTATGTCTAAAAATAAATGATTTATGTAAAGTTCAAACGTTTTACATAAAACTCTATTTTTCACAAAGTTTGTTGATTTTTTCTTATAAAATAGCACGTTTGCGTAAATTTTGTCTAACTTTATCTAAATTATGTCTAAATATAAAGGTTATGTAAAACTTGTTTTTTTTTTTTTGCAAAAGTTGTTAAAATCTTATATTGTAAAACTACAACTTTACGTAAATTTAATCCAATTTTACGTAAATTTTCTCTAAAAATAAAAGATTTTTATGTAAAGTTCAAAGGTTTTACGTAAAAATCATTTTTTTCAAAGTTATTGTTTTTTATTGTAAAAATACAACTTTTTGTAAATTTAGTCCAACTTTACATAAATTTAGTCGAACTTTATGTAAATTATGTCTAAAAATAAAATATTACGTAAAGTTCAAAGATTTTGATGTTAAACTCTATTTGTCACAAGGTTTTGATATAAATTTAGTGAAACTTTACGTAAATTGTATCTAAACATAAAAGATTTATGTGAAACTCATCTTTTTTTTTTTTTTTGCAAAGTTATTGATTTTTTTTTCGCAAAGTTAGAGATGTTTTTTTTTTTTTTTTGTAAAATAACAACTTTATGTAAATTAAGTCTCACTTTATGTAAATTATGTCTAAGAGTATTAGGTTTATGTAAAGTTAAATTTTTTTTTTTGCATAAACCTCAATTTTTTCGTTAAGTTACAGATTGTTTTTTTTTATAAAATAACAACTTTACCTAAATTATATCTAACAATATAAGATTTACGTAAACTTGATTGGTTTTACGTAAACCCCAAGTTACTTGCTACCTATTGATGAAACGTGTCGTTTTGAGCGGACCCAATCTCTCAAATCGAACCAAGGCGTTGTTCGAAATGAATTCAAGAAGTCTACTCCATCTATTGCCGGATTCTCCTTCTCCGTGAGCCGTTCCCCAAATCTCAACTAGTGCCTCACCCCGGGCTTTATCCTCATGATACTAGCTTTAGTCTTCGACCGACATTAAATGGAATATCTCGACGAAGTTGGTCAAACCAATCCGTTACAATGTTTTGGAGGCTCCTCTCCTTCTCAACCTCATCCCCTTCCTTAGATTTAGCTTTATTAAGAGAAAGGTTAGGTAAATCATCCACGAAACCCAAGTCATTGTGAACCAATGTTTCTTCGGTGCGACCAAGGCACCCATACTCACTCAACTTCCAAGTTGGATAAGCCCTCAAGGTGGTCTTCCTCTTCTCACTAGGCATTAGCACCTTTGTCACTAGGTATACATTATGCTCATAGCCCTCATCCTCACCATCATAGATCTCCTCATTTTGGCTCCACCCATCATCCTCTAACTCATCATCACGATAAAACCTTTCCTCCTCATCTCCATAAGGAGCCTCCTGTTGATCCCACTCAACGTGTCGAAGCTCACCCTCATCATAGTAAACCCCATCTTCGTCTTCTTCATAAGCGGCCCCATACCGGTTCCACTCAACATTTCGACGTTCATCCTCCTCAATTCCCTTCTCTATCTCATCTTCTTCATGATCATATGCAATTTCGCTTTCCTCTTCGTCCTTAATTCGTTCTTTCCCATGACCTATCGTTTCCATTGGATTCTGTCCATAGTTCAAGCCGGCTAAACCTTTTGATAAGTTACCCGACTCGAAAGACACACTACACCCCAACATGGTAGAACCACCAACATCTCTCCCATCTCCATAGTCATCAACCTCCACACAACAAGTGGTTTCTTCATCCTCCACAAAGAGACTTTCAAGTCCCAAGCTATTCTTCCACTCCTCAAGAATAATACCCCCACTTTCCTCAATCATACACATAAGGTTACAGCCCTCTTAACTTGTCCAAATTGATCATTTTCTCCCTCCTTAACTCATCGAATGTCCTATGTACCCCATTAACTCCATAAAAGTGATATCTCTCACCCTTTATGGTCCTATTTACCCTCTTAACTCCATAAAAGCGGTATTTCTTACCCCTTTATTGTGCAAAATTAATAGAACTTATTCAAATGAGTTTGAAAATATATTTTTTAATATATATCAACTTTGTATTTTGTTTTAATTTGATAATTATACAATAATATTGTTTTAATTTGGACAAGTTAAGGGGCTAGGGGGGCATTAAGCCTTTTTATTTTATTTTTTTCACATCCCAACATATGTTTCCGATTTGTTACTGATAAAATGTCACACATTTGAAGTGTAGATACCGGCCTTAAAAGAAATTAAACTCGATAAAGATATTTTCAATCTTTTAAATTACGTTTTTCCGCGTTTTTTTTTGCTTGTTTTAGGACATCTTCTTAGGATGCAAGTCAGTTGAGGCAGAAGAAAACGGAGTTTCTGAATCAAGTAACTAGGTGCTTTTGTTGAAGGCCAATGTGAGCTGGATAATCAGATTAAAAATTATTCTCTAATGTCTTTACTTTTAATTCACACAATGATTACTCTAATGTTTCTGTGCTTGATGAGATTGTGACTTCTGACGTAAATAACAATTTTGATTGCCCCTTTTGATTACTCTGACTTTAAGAATGTTGTGTTTCAAATACAAGATGATAAAGCTTCTGGCTTAGATAGGTTGCACCCCGAGGTTATATCAACATTTCTTAAATCTGATTAGTACTGATATTTCTCGTTCATGACCGAGAAGACAGTTTGACGAATTATTTCTCAAATTGACACAGTTTATCAATATTAGAGGTAAAATTGATATTGTCTTCCAACATAAGAGGTAAAATTGCACTATTTTAGACGTTAGAGATAAAATTGCTCCTGACCCAAAAAGTTAATAGTATTTTTTGCACCATAATCCATAATTAATTAAGAATTTCATTGCCAAAGTTGTTAACCCACTTCTATTTTTAGTTCAATTAGGATTACACCCAAAATTAAACTAATAACTTTTTATTTTTTTATAAATAAATTAATTTTAGTTTTTATCCTTATATTTGTATGCTTGAAACCTATATATATATATATATATATATATATATGCTAGTACAGGTTGTCTGCCTTCGTCTCTAATAATTGTTAAAAAAATCTACTTGCTTTTTCATGAGATCTATCTAACCATTCAACCAAAAGGAACCTAATTTTAAGGCTATATTAATTAATGACATATTGTTCATACTCTTTTTCATAAAAAATAAAATAAAATGAATACATCAATTATTTTAGGATTAAAAAAATATTTATGGTTTATCCATTTTAAAAGCAAGCTAGTGATTTAAAAATTTATAAAAAGTAATTTGTGATTCGTGCAAATAAAAGATTTATGAGCCACATTTTTATCCAAAAATTTATTAATTTATAAAGTTATACATTATATATTTAATAATTTATAAAATTTTGTTGCGGCTATAGCTGCTTGCAACTAATTACTTACTGTATATATAACGTATAATTAATCAAACATTGCTTTTATTGGGCTAAAGTTGTTAACTCATTCTAACTCAACTAAAATTGTACCCACTTAACAACTTTTTATTTATAAAAATTAAATTGATGATTTTATTGGTCTCAATAAAACAAATTCTAATATTTATTTATTTAATAGTCAAATTTTTTTTTAAATTAATTAAATTTTCAAATAAATAAAAAATACATAAGCCATTTTCAAATTCTCTTATTTAATTTTAATCAAGCATGTACATATATATTGGTGTATGCATATACCTCAGCTCAAAGTAGTACTTGAATTAATTAAGTTATACAAAAAAAATTAAGCAAAATATAGAAATTAAATAATTTATTAATGGATTTGAGTTTGGTTGGGTTCCACTAATTAGTTTACTCCATAAATAAATAAATGAATAAATAAATTTATATTATATATATATATATGGAAATGTAGATTAAATGAGTTTTATTAGTTTAAATTTGGTTGTGTTTTATATATAATACAGTAAAACCTCTATAAATTAATACTCGATAAATTAATAAACTCTTTAAAATAATAATTTCTTCCGGTCCCGAGTTGGACCAGTTCAAAAAAAGATCAATTTTAATAAATTAATAAGATAATAATTTTGTAGAACAACCCTTTATAAATACTTTGTAATATTACATCTATAAATTAATAATTTCTCAAATACATATGCCAAAATATATATAGATATATACGTAGGATAATTTAGCAAAATATGAATCTATAGTATTTTGTTTTTTCTTGAAACTTAAATCTAGTTGAATTTCATCACTAACTATTCTCAGTGCATTCAAAAGTTCTGGTGTATCCTTGTCAAATTGTAACAAAAAAAGTTGTAAAGAGTTGATGATGCTATAATTGATTCATTTCTTATGAATGGTTTCAAAGGTACCGTTCATTAACTATGATACACTGAATATTTTTAACATAAATACAATGAACTTCTAAGTTCAATTAACTTATATAATGCACATTTAATTTGATTTGTTCATTGATTTTAGACAAAAACTTTATTTAAATTAGTAATTTAAAATTTATTTTAAAAAAAATTTAAAATCATCCTTAACTCCAACCTAAAATATGAATCTATAGTATTTTGTTTTTTCTTGAAACTTAAATCTAGTTGAATTTCATCACTAACTATTCTCAGTGCATTCAAAAGTTCTGGTGTATCCTTGTCAAATTGTAACAAAAAAATTGTAAAGAGTTGATGATGCTATAATTGCTTCCTTTCTTATGACTGGTTTCAAAGGTACCGTTCATTAACTATGATACACTAAATATTTTTAACATAAATACAATGAACTTCTAAATTCAATTAACTTATATAATGCACATTTAATTTGATTTGTTCATTGATTTTAGACAAAAACTTTATTTAAATTAGTAATTTAAAATTTATTTTTAAAAAAATTTAAAATCATCCTTAACTCCAACCTAATTTTTGATAACACAACTATATAACCATTTGTTCATCCTTCGTAGTTTTTACAATTTCCAATCATATAATCAACGGATATATTATGGGGATTATGAGCTTGTTCTTGGTATTCTTCACATCTTTATTTAGTCTCATACATTGTCTGGACTACGATTACTTATATTTGGTATTGCAATGGGCACCAAGCTTTTGCACGGATATATACCAACAAAATCCACCTTGTATTACACCAGTTAATGATAATATGTTCACCATACATGAGATTTGGCCCATGAAAAACAATCAATTTAATGTAATAAACTGCTTCAACCAAGGAGAAAATTTTGCATTCAATGAGGTATGTTTTTTATAACTAGTCTCTTTTTTTCGAATTTCAAATATAGTCTGGTTTACTAAAAACTAATATATTCTTTTTCAGGTAAAACATATTTCACATGATTTAGATATTTATTGGCCCGACCTAACAAATAGTAGGACTAATAGTAATTTTTGGAGAAGACAATGGAACAAACATGAAAGATGTAGTCAATGGAGTGTTAGACAATATTTTGAATTTCCCTATCACGTACAAGAGAACTTGATGTCTTTAATATTCTCAAGAATGCCAGAATTAATCGAGGTGGGTTTTACCCGTTAAGTAGGATGGAACGTGCAATGGAGCAATCCGGTCATGGTGACGTAAAGGCTGTGTGCAATAAGAATGTGCAGAATCAACATATTCAGTTAGTAGAACTGAGATTTTGCTTAGATAAGATAGAAAATTTTATGAATTGTACCTTAGGAGAAGCCTACTCTGAAAGTTGCACGTATTCGGGTGAGATCCGAATCAAAAGTATTTTGTTTCCATATGCAAATTGAGAATGTACTAGGAGAATCTGGTAGCAAAATATATTTTCGTGTTGTAAATGTAAATTTGATTACTATAATCTCTCTATATATAAATATATAAGTTGAATACATAAATTGATTTTATAAGTTAATACAGTACAAAAAAAAGCAGAGCTTTTACCGATGAAATTTATATGTTCTAGCAACGGTTTTAACTGTCACTACAGACGTTACCAACGGTTTTCAAAACTATCGATACAAAAGGCGTTGCTGCTCCAGAACTTTAAAATAATATTATATATAAACTAAGGAATAATGATACAAAAATAAAATAAATAATATGAAACTTCGTTGATTCAAGAAAATATAACAAATAAAATAACATTATTTTTTTCAAAGAAAAACATATAGATTTAAAATAGTTATTTTAAAGAATGAATCCGCTTGAATTTTATAGCGGTCAACATGAGAAAAAACGAGATATTCTACCTTAAACTTTGTAAGAGGAGCCATAACTATAGATTATCAAATACAATTTTTTATTTTTTTATTAAAAATTACTGTTAAAAAAATAAGTTATATTTAAAAAGTTTATTCTAAACAATAATATTTTTATTTAAATATATACCATTAGATTCTACATTTGTTTCTTGTTGATAAAACTTATCATTTTTTCAGTTGAGTTTGAGCTTGTAAAACTATGATTAAATTATAATGATTTGTCCACGTCGAGTATTCATTAAGACGAAAAAGTAGAATACGAGATCATATTTCAAGTATTTTTTTTTTCAAAGTTGAAAAATCATGTTCAAAAAATTGTTGGAGGTTAAAATACATATAGAATGGATTATCATCATATCTACTAAAAAAATCATTGCAACCTAATAATTTTAGAAACTAAAGTGATGGCTAGTATTCCACTAAGATAATTAGCTAAAAGATTAAATATAATTAATAGAGCTAATTAGTTGAAACACTAATTCTATACTTGCATTTTATAAAGATGAATTTTAATTTATTTTGTCTATTTAAAAAATAAGCTTATTATAAAAACAAAATTTGCTAATTAGAATACAAATACGTAGATTGCAACATGATGCATAAGTTCCTTGTAGAGATACTAAAATACAACATTACAGTATAATCAAAAAAAAAAAACAGGTACAGAAAATTTACAAACGACCGGGAGGATGCAAACAAATTTTAGGAGGAGCAGGTACAGAAAATTTACAAAATAGGCCATAAAACTTGGTCTGATTATTTGTAAAATTTCCAATGATAGACTCATCTCATTTCAAATCTTGTATCTCCTTCACAAAAATAGCATTTTCCTTTCAAAACTGGTTTTCTATCAATTGTGAAACATGAATCTTCAATTGATTGTTCTCACTCACGAAACTGGAATTCTGTCTACAAATGCGCATTCATTGCTTACAACTCTTGATTTTGTGTTAACAGTTGAGCTATTTGTGCCTGGAAACCAATGGTATATCCTTCTCCTGGCCAATAGTGGTATATAGCAATTAGCTTTCAGATCTGTAGTTCTTCATAGTGGTAATCCACTATCTCAAAAGTTCCAAAAACAAATTAACATCAATGATATATATATATATATAAAAAAGCGAACTTTATATATTTAACATGTGTCAGAGGCTAATGAAAAAATTATCCAAAACCAAATGGTCAAGAATGACCAAAAGAAGAAGAAGCTTACCAAAAATCCAAGATCTTCAAAGTAAACTATGGCATGTCATGTTCTTTACCGCAAAAGATATCAACCCAGTCACGGGGATAACGTTGGCCAACAAAAATCATCCAAGTCCATTTGTTGAGAATGTACTTAGAAGTGCCAAAAAGGATAAAGCATCCTGAAAAAGGAAAGTGCAACCAAGCTACACAAGCACAATAATTTACAATCAATATCAGAAAGGCTTCATAAGCACCAAATTAAGCACATTCTCTAACAAGTGTCTTACCTGGTTCAAGGAACATAGAAAAAGGGTTCTAACTGTTAAGAAAGCATAAGGGGAACTAAGTATAATATATGGGATATGAATATTCCTAATTAGATTATGAAAACAGATTAGATAGATCTCTAACAAAGGTTGGAACTTTACATACTGGTATTTAATATATATCGGAAAAACAATATTTCCCATCCCTGTATATTGATTTTTGTTAACTAAATTTTGACTTTCAACCTTGGACATTGATTTGGTAAAATTTAGCCTGAATTTTGTTTTTTTTTTGTTTGTTAATGTAGCTCTTACCAGCCACACCATTAAGGAGCACATTTTCGTGAACGCCAAGGATGATGATTTCGTCTATTCGGGCTACATTTAATAAAAATCAAATTTCTACTACTAGCTAACCATAAAGTAAAAATTTGATTTCGTCTATATGGGCCAAATTGATCCTAGCCACTTATAGACCTGTTCATAAGCCCATTGGCTCGCCCAACCCGCCCAAGCCCGTCATTCATGGGATGGGCTTGGACATTCATATTTGATGTTTGGCCTGGTCCGACCCAAGCCCGCTCAAGCCCGCACATAAAATGGGTTGGGCTTGGGATTCGTCTCAAAATCCCAAGTGAGCCCGGCCCGACCCGATTTTATAATATTTTTAACTCTATATATATTAATTATGTGTAATATATTAGAGTAATAGATAAAAAAATAGAAAATTACAAATTAAGAATAAATTAATAATAATGTATCTTAGTTAATAACATAATTAGGTGGTGCATTCTAACAAAAAAAAATTTACTCCTCCTGCCCCGTACTCTAACAAAAGAAAAAATGCTCTTACAAATTACATGATAAAAAAAAATTTAAAAAAATTAATATCAATAAAGACTAATAATAAATACATTAGATTTTTTTTAATATCAACATATTAGATGGGCGGGCCGGGCCGGGCTTGGGAATTACTTTTTATAGTCTAGCCCAGCCCGGCCCGAGCCCGATATAAATATAAGTGGGTTGGGTTGGGCTTGGATAAAGTAATTATATGTAAAGCCCGATTAGGCCCGGCCCGGCCCAGCCCATGAACAGGTCTAGCCACTTCTACTGCTTTACTGCTAGCTAACCATAAAGTAAAAAATTTAAATTTTTCAAGGGAAATAGACGAAGAGAATACCAGGCTTTACAGACACTTCGGAATCGAAAACAAGTAATGATAGGCAACCTTAACAATATATTCATAACTATGTCTTCAGGTAGATGTGAGTCGATGATAGTCTCCATGGAATTCAAAGATTAACTTTCGATCTCAATACTTTGTTGAAGCTTGCTGCGTTTTTATGGTTTGTTTTTTGTTTCGTTTTTTTTTTTGAAGGATCCTGTTTTATTAATTTATACAACCTATTTCGTGAGAGACACCAATTCTAGGTTCATTAGGATTTCACATCACTAACAATTCTCAATTAACAATATTTTATTTATAATATCTTTTTTTTCTTAAAGGATTTCACCGAATTGATTTGGTCAAATTTTTTAAATTTGATTTTTGATTCAAAACATTAGTGGTGAATTTGCATCAATACATATAAATTTGGTTTTTAACCTATAATTAATAGGTTAAGGTGTAAAAATGCCACTAACAGTTTAGGTCAGAAGTAATTTTACCTCTAACGTCCAAAATTGTACAATTTTATCCCTAATGTTGGAAGCCAAGATCAATTTTACCTCTAACGTTGATAAATTTGTCAGTTTGAGGCACTATTATAAAATATAAATATTTTTGTTCTTTATTTTGCACCAATTGCATAACAATTCGTTCTAAAAAAATGATTTTATGTTTTTTATAATTTAATAATAGAATTGAAGATTAATATTTATAAATTCAGTGAATTTTTTAAATTTTTTTAACATCCCAACATATGTTTGCGATTTGTTACGCTCGTGTGAAGTGTAGATGACAAGATTCATGACCGAAAAAACAGTTTGATGAATTATTTTTTAAATTGATCATTTATCTACATTAGAGGTAAAATTACTCATGACCCAAAATGTTAGGGGTAAAATTGCACAATTTTAAACGTTAAAGGTAAAATTGCTCCTGACCCAAAACGTTAGGGATATTTTTGAACCATAACCTATAATTAATTAAGAATTCCATGGCCAAAGTTGTTAACCCGCTTCTAATTTTAGTTCAATTAGTATTATGCCTCATTAAGGTGCATGTGATCAAGACTGTATACCCAAAATTAAACTAATAACTTTTTATTTTTTATCTTTAAATTAATTTTAGTTTTTATCCTTATATTTGTATGCTTGAAACCTAATATATATATATATATATAGGGGAGGGATCAAGTGAGAACCCTCCTCTATGTGAGAACTCACCTTAGGTGAGAACCACCCAAAACTACGTAGTTTTGGGTGTAAAATTTAATAAAAAATCGCTATTACTTGGGGGGGTCGAACCCTAGCCTCTTGATTTCCACTCCACACTGCTTACCATTGAGCCATTTACTTTCCTTGTGTATTTTGCCGCGCGCTAATTAATATACCAATGCCCTTGCAGCTTCTATTGTTTAATATTTGATGCATGCACTTATTAATATTGATTAAATTCGCATAATAATTATTAATAGAAAAAAACAAATGTGCATAATAATTAATTATTAAAAGAAAAAAACCAAGAACATGCTCTAATTTCTTATTTATTTAATTCTTCTATATTTTTGTAATTTATATTTTAAATTGTTAAAGACGATATTCTAAATATTGTTACATATGTTCTAAACTTTATAATTTGTGTTCTAAAAATTAAGATAATGTCTTAAAAAAATAGTAATTATATGGGCCATTTTTTTGTTCAAAAAAAAAACTCACATTCTAAATAACATAACGTATGTTCTAAAAAAACATAACATATGTTCTAAAGTTTATAGTTTGTGTTCCAAAAATTAAGTATAATTTTCTAAAAACAGCAGTAGATATCTGGATCGTTTTTTCACTTGTTCTATAATATAATTTATAACTCATGTTCGAAAAAACATAACACGTGTTCTAAAAAAACATAACGTATGTTCTAAAAAATATGTCGTACGTTCTAACTTCATAGTTCGTGTTTTAAAAGTTAAAATATATGTTATAACGTATGTTTTAAAAAATATATAGTTTGTGTTGTAAAAATTAAGTATAATGTTCTAAAAAATCAGTAGATATCTGGATCGTTTTTTCATTTGTTCTATAATATAATTTATAACTCATGTTCGAAAAAACATAACACATGTTCTAAAAAACATAACGTATGTTCTAAAAAATATGTTGTACGTTCTAAACTTCATAGTTCGTGTTTTAAAAGTTTAAAATATATGTTCTAACGTATGTTTTAAAAAATATATTTTCTTATATAACATAAATTACAAAAATATAAAAGAATTAAATAAATAAGAAATTGGAGCATTTTTTGGATTTTTTTTTCTATTAATAATTCATTATTATGGACATTTTCTTTCTATTAATAATTCATTATTATGCAAATTTCTTTTTTTTTCTATTAATAATTTATTATTATGCACATTTAATCAATATTAATAAGTGAATGCATCAAATATTAAATAATAGAAGCAAAAAGGGCATTGGTTTATTAAGTAGTGCACAACATAATATACAAGAAAGGCAAATGGCTCAATGGTAAGGAGTGTGAAGTTTAAGGGAGGAGGTCAGGGTTCGACTCCCTGAAACAGCAACGTTTTTCAGCTTTTTTTTTAATTTTCTACCCAAAACGATGTAGTTTTGGGTAGTTCTCACCTAAGGAGAGTTCTCACCTAGGAAAGGGTTCTCACAAGAGCCCTCTCCTATATATATATATATATATATATATATATATATATAAATCTTCTTGCTTTTCATGAGATCTATCTAACCATTCAACCAAAAGGAACCGAATTTTAAGGGTTAAAAAAAAAAGATGAAAATGAATGCATCAATTATTTTAGGATTAAAAAAATATTTGTGGTTTACCCATTTAAAAGCAAGCTAATGATTTAAAAATTTGTAAATAAAAATTTGTGATTCATGTAGATAAAAGCAATGTTATCAGAACCGGACCAGATATCAAACCGGATTTATAAATGGATCATTTGATCGGATCGGATAGTTCAGATTGATCGAACCAGATGACGTAATAAATAAATAATGTATATATAATTAATTAATTAATTAAAATTATTTTTATAAATTATATATAATCCGAAAAGTTTAGAACAGAAAATTATAATAGTTAGACAATACAGTAATAAAAAGTTAGCTTTCAAAAGGATAAAAATTTGTTACAAAGAAGAAGAAGAATAAGAAGAAGTTAAGAAATAGAAAATTGAGGGGAAAAAACGTCTATTTAGTTAAAGATATTGTTTAATCGTGGAAAAGTTCTTGGTTGGATACGATCCTAAAAAGTAATTAGAATTGGCTATGGAGGTCTGCTGTGTAAATTACACCTATGGCTACTGAACTTTATCCATTTTCATATTATGGTCACCGAATTTCATTTCTTCTCGGTATGGCCACTGAACTTTACACTTTTTAACACCGGTGGTCACTTAACACCTCAAAACGACAATTGACGGCTAAAAATAAATAATTCAAACCGTTAACGATATTCTAAGGAACTTTAATTCTTGAAAATTTTCGTTTCGAGGTCATTTAGGTGTTGTTTGGTTAGGAGAGATAAAGTGAATTTTTAGACAGAGAAAGCTCCAAAAAATGTGATTTTCGAAAATAAAAAATGTAGTTTCATGGTAAATTTCGTTCTGAACAACTTTAATTATTGAATATTTTTTATTTTGAGGTCGTTAACGATTATTGACGGTCATTTTGAGAAGTTCGAATGACCATAATGTGAAAATGGATAAAGTTCAGTGGCCATGGGTGTAATTTACCCGAGGTCTGCTAGTGGAGATCCTAAATAATAAGTTAAAATTTGATATAAAATTCTATGCCACATCGGAAGTTCAAAAATAAAAAGTTATTAGTTTAATTTTGGGTGTAATCCTAATTGAACTAAAATTAGAAGTGGGTTAATAACTTTGGCCATGAATTTCTTAATTAATTATGATTATGGTGTAAAAATATTCCTAACGTTTTGGGTCATGAGAAATTTTATTTCTAAAGTTTGAGATACTATTATAAAGTACAAATATTTTTGTTCTTGATTCTGCACCAATTGCATAACAATTCGTTCTAAAAAAATGATTTTATGTTTTCTATAATTTAATAATAGAATGGATATTAATATTTATAAACTCGGTGAATTTTTTTGAATTTTTGATCTAATTCGTACAAAAAGAGAGTATTTTTTTTTTAGACCTAATGCTCCTACAGCCCTCTTAACTTGTCCAAATTGATCATTTTCTCCCTCCTTAACTCATCGAATGTCCTATGTATCCCATTAACTCCATAAAAGTGATATCTCTCACCCTTTATGGTTCTATTTACCCTCTTAACTCCATAAAAGCGGTATTTCTTACCCCTTTATTGTGCAAAATTAATAGAACTTATTCAAATGAGTTTGAAAATATATTTTTTAATATCAACTTTGTATTTTGTTTTAATTTGATAATTATACAATAATATTGTTTTAATTTGGACAAGTTAAGGGGCTAGGGGAGCATTAAGCCTTTTTATTTTATTTTTTTCACATCCCAACATATGTTTCCGATTTGTTACTGATAAAATGTCGCACATTTGAAGTGTAGATACCGGCCTTAAAAGAAATTAAACTCGATAAAGATATTTTCAATCTTTTAAATTACGTTTTTCCGCGTTTTTTTTGCTTGTTTTAGGATATCTTCTTAGGATGCAAGTCAATTGAGGCAGAAGAAAACGGAGTTTCTGAATCAAGTAACTAGGTGCTTTTGTTGAAGGCCAATGCGAGCTGGATAATCAGATTAAAAATTATTCTCTAATGTCTTTACTTTTAATTCACACAATGATTACTCTAATGTTTCTGTGCTTGATGAGATTGTGACTTCTGACGTAAATAACAATTTTGATTGCCCCTTTTGATTACTCTGACTTTAAGAATGTTGAGTTTCAAATACAAGATGATAAAGCTTCTGGCTTAGATAGGTTGCACCCGAGGTTATATCAACATTTCGTAAATCTAATTAGTACTGATATTTCTCGTTCATGACCGAGAAGACAGTTTGACGAATTATTTCTCAAATTGACACAGTTTATCAATATTAGAGGTAAAATTGATATTGTCTTCCAACGTAAGAGGTAAAATTGCACCATTTTAGACGTTAGAGATAAAATTGCTCCTGACCCAAAAAGTTAATAGTATTTTTTGCACCATAACCCATAATTAATTAAGAATTTCATTGCCAAAGTTGTTAACCCACTTCTATTTTTAGTTCAATTAGGATTACACCCAAAATTAAACTAATAACTTTTTATTTATATGCTAGTACAGGTTGTCTGCCTTCGTCTCTAATAATTGTTAAAAAAATCTACTTGCTTTTTCATGAGATCTATCTAACCATTCAACCAAAAGGAACCTAATTTTAAGGCTATATTAATTAATGACATATTGTTCATACTCTTTTTCATAAAAAAAATAAAATGAATACATCAATTATTTTAGGATTAAAAAAATATTTATGGTTTATCCATTTTAAAAGCAAGCTAGTGATTTAAAAATTTATAAAAAGTAATTTGTGATTCGTGCAAATAAAAGATTTATGAGCCACATTTTCATCCAAAATTTTATTAATTTATAAAGTTATACATTATATATTTAATCATTTATAAAATTTTCTTGCGGCTATAGCTGCTTGCAACTAATTACTTACTGTATATATAACGTATAATTAATCAAACATTGCTTTTATTGGGCTAAAGTTGTTAACTCCTTTCTATTTCTAACTCAACTAAAATTGTACCCACTTAACAACTTTTTATTTATAAAAATTAAATTGATGATTTTATTGGTCTCAATAAAACAAATTCTAATATTTATTTATTTAATAGTCAATTTTTTTTAAATTAATTAAATTTTCAAATAAATAAAAAATACATACGTCATTTTCAAATTCTCTTATTTAATTTTAATTAAGCATGTACATATATATTGGTGTATGTATATACCTCAGTTCAAAGTAGTACTTGAATTAATTAAGTTATACAAAAAAAATTAAGCAAAATAAAGAAATTAAATAATTTATTAATGGATTTGAGTTTGGTTGAGTTCCACTAATTAGTTTACTCCATAAATAAATAAATGAATAAATAAATTTATATTATATTATATATATATATATATATATATATATATATATATATATGGAAATGTAGATTAAATGAGTTTTATTAGTTTAAATTTGGTTGTGTTTTATATATAATACAGTAAAACCTCTATAAATTAATACTCGATAAATTAATAAACTCTTTAAAATAATAATTTCTTCCGGTCCTGAGTTGGGCCAGTTCAAAAAAAGATCAATTTTAAATTAATAAGATAATAATTTTCTAGAACAACCCTTTATAAATACTTTGTAATATTACATCTATAAATTAATAATTTCTCAAATACATATGCCAAAATATATATAGATATATACGTAGGATAATTTAGCAAAATATCAATCTATAGTATTTTGTTTTTCCTTGAAACTTAAATCTAGTTGAATTTCATCACTAACTATTCTCAGTGCATTCAAAAGTTCTGGTGTATCATTGTCAAATTGTAACAAAAAAATTGTAAAGAGTTGATGATGCTATAATTGCTTCATTTCTTATGACTGGTTTCAAAGGTACCGTTCAATAACTATGATACACTGAATATTTTTAACATAAATACAATGAACTTCTAAGTTCAATTAACTTATAAAATGCACATTTAATTTGATTTGTTCATTGATTTTAGACAAAAGCTTTATTTAAATTAGTAATTTAAAATTTATTTAAAAAAAAATTAAAATCATCCTTAACTCCAACCTAAAATATGAATCTATAGTATTTTGTTTTTTCTTGAAACTTAAATCTAGTTGAATTTCATCACTAACTATTCTTAGTGCATTCAAAAGTTCTGGTGTATCCTTGTCAAATTGTAACAAAAAAATTGTAAAGAGTTGATGATGCTATAATTGCTTCATTTCTTATGACTGGTTTCAAATGTACCGTTCATTAACTATGATACACTGAATATTTTTAACATAAATACAATGAACTTCTAAGTTCAATTAACTTATATAATGCACATTTAATTTGATTTGTTCATTGATTTTAGACAAAAACTTTATTTAAATGAGTAATTTAAAATTTATTTTTAAAAAAATTTAAAATCATCCTTAACTCCAACCTAATTTTTGATAACACAACTATATAACCATTTGTTAATCCTTCGTAGTTTTTACAATTTCCAATCATATAATCAACGGATATATTATGGGGATTATTCTTGGTATTCTTCACATCTTTATTTAGTCTCATACATTGTCTGGACTACGATTACTTATATTGGGTATTGCAATGGGCACCAAGCTTTTGCACGGATATATACCAACAAAATCCACCTTGTATTACACCAGTTAGTGATAATATGTTCACCATACATGGGATTTGGCCCATGAAAAACAATCAATTTAATGTAATAAACTGCTTCAACCAAGGAGAAAATTTTGCATTCAATGAGGTATGGTTTTTTATAACTAGTCTCTTTTTTTCGAATTTCAAATATAGTCTGGTTTACTAAAAACTAATATATTCTTTTTCAGGTAAAACATATTTCACATGATTTAGATATTTATTGGCCCGACCTAACAAATAGTAGGACTAATAGTAATTTTTAGAGAAGACAATGGAACAAACATGGAAGATGCAGTCAATGGAGCGTTAGACAATATTTTGAAATTGCCCTATCACGTACAAGAGAACTTGATGTCTTTTTAAGTAGGATTGAACGTGCAATGGAGCAATCCGGTCATGGTGACGTAAAGGCTGTGTGCAATAAGAATGTGCAGAATCAACATATTCAGTTAGTAGAACTGAGATTTTGCTTAGATAAGAAAGGAAATTTTATGAATTGTACCTTAGGAGAAGCCTACTCTGAAAGTTGCACGTATTCGGGTGAGATCCGAATCAAAAGTATTTTGTTTCCATATGCAAATTGAGAATGTACTAGGAGAATCTGGTAGCAAAATATATTTTCGTGTTGTAAATGTAAATTTGATTACTATAATCTCTCTATATATAAATATATAAGTTGAATACATAAATTGATTTTATAAGTTAATACAGTACAAAAAAAAAAGCAGAGCTTTTACCGATGAAATTTATCTGTTGTAGCAACGGTTTTAACTGTCACTACAGATGTTACCAACGGTTTTCAAAACTATCGATACAAAAGGCGTTGCTGCTCCAGCGATGGTTGGGGTAAGTTTTTGTAGGAACGACTAGTTTGTTGCGACGCTTTTCGGCAACAGTACTATTCTTAGAGAAGATACTTTTTATATTAAAAATATATAATCACAAAATATCTTTAATAAATCCAATCAACTAAATTTTTAATCTAAAAATTAAGAATATTATAGGAGATACTCTTGCTTCGCTTCGGAAAAAGATAAAAATGAAACATATTTAACTTATGGAAATTGTAACTTTAAAATAATATTATATATAAAGTAAGGAATAATGATACAAAAAATAAAATAAATAATATGAAACTTCGTTGATTCAAGAAAATATAACAAATAAAATAACATTATTTTTTTCAAAGAAATACATATAGATTTAAAATAGTTATTTTAAAGAATGAATCCGCTTGAATTTTATAGCGGTCAACATGAGAAAAAACGAGATATTCTACCTTAAACTTTGTAAGAGGAGCCATAACTATAGATGATCAAATACAATTTTTTATTTTTTTATTAAAAAATTACTGTTAAAAAAATAAGTTATATTTAAAAAGTTTATTCTAAACAATAATATTTTTATTTAAATATGTACCATTAGATTCTACATTTGTTTCTTGTTGATAAAATTTATCATCTTTTCAGTTGAGTTTGAGCTTGTAAAACTATGATTAAATTATAATGATTTGTCCACGTCGAGTATTCATTAAGACGAAAAAGTAGAATACGAGATCATATTTCAAGTATTTTTTTTTTCAAAGTTGAAAAATCATGTTCAAAAAATTGTTGGAGGTTAAAATACATATAGAATGGATTATCATCATATCTACTAAAAAAATCATTGCAACCTAATAATTTTAGACACTAAAGTGATGGCTAGTATTCCACTAAGATAATTAGCTAAAAGATTAAATATAATTAATAGAGCTAATTAGTTGAAACACTAATTCTATACTTGCATTTTATAAAGATGAATTTTAATTTATTTTGTCTATTTAAAAAATAAGCTTATTATAAAAACAAAATTTGCTAATTAGAATACAAATACGTAGATTGCAACATGATGCATAAGTTCCTTGTAGAGATACTAAAATACAACATTACAGTATAATCAAAAAAAAAAAAAAACAGGTACAGAAAATTTACAAACGACCGGGAGGATGCAAACAAATTTTAGGAGGAGCAGGTACAGAAAATTTACAAAATAGGACATAAAACTTGGTCTGATTATTTGTAAAATTTCCAATGATAGAAATTCTGACAAACATAGTTAGAATCAAGATAAATTATTCATAACAAATAATTAACAACAAAATATAATTTAGACCGAAATTATATTCGGACTAACCATTAATAAGGTAAAAACATCATGAATTTTTACTCATCTATGGAACATTAACTTAAACGAACCCATTTGAAAGAAATTCATCATAACAAGATTCACCTTTATCATTGCCATCTCTAGCAACTGGCTATAGAAAAAGAAAACTTGTAGTACATGATAACATACCTCTTTCATACCTCACATTTAAAGATATTAAATATTAATATTGGTTACACCTTCGTATTGATCACTGATGTAGATCAAATTCCACCAAGTGAATAATTATTGATGCACATATCCTGCACATCTCCATTTGATATATTCTGAATTTTGTTTTCCTCCATAGCATTTTCTTCTCTTTTCTTGAATTCAATTCATTTGTATGAATAGATTTCAAGCTTGATGAAAATTGTGAGTAAACTAGAAAATGTCAATACTTCAGACAGACATAACAATAAAGTTAGAAATTAAAAGGAAAGAGTTAGACAAATCCGAGACCTGTATTAGCAGTTTCCTTAAGACAGATGTAGTCGCTATTGACGATCGTCTCCCAGGATACAACAGATAACGCAAGCGAACTCAAACCGTGTGTAGCCTAGTTATCACCGGAGTATGAAAATAAGAACAATGTGAACAGACAGAGAGCAGGAAGAATCCCAGAGAATATTTTCTTCAACAGTTTCAACAACTTGTGAATTTTGACAATCCATTCTATATAAATAGAGCCCGAAAGGATATGTCATTTCACGAACAAACACGACTGTACACGGACAGACACGACTGTTCACGAAGGACATGACAGTTCATGTAAAGAGGTGTTTGTTGGTATTAAAATTAACAAATAATTTTATTCAAATTTTTCCAACATTCACTACTTATATCACTAACAAATAAATGCCCACTAAAACTAGACTTAGTCAAATAACAAACTTTGAACCAGAAAATCAAATCTCAACAGAGTCTGCATCTCATTCATCTTGAACAAATCCCATCATTTTCTCATTCTCCTCAACCAGCTTCTCCAGCCACTTTATATTCTTTCCTTCCCTTCATCTTTCTCAATTTCTTTGCCATTTTCGTGCTTTTCTCAAAACTTGATATTGTTTTTTTTATTTTAATCAGTTAAAGCCAAATACACGTTTCCATTAAGATACACAACAACAAGTTTCATTCATATATGTACCAAAAACAGAATTAATTTATTTAATATACCATTCTATTCGGAATTATTAGATAATTATAATTGAAATCATACTTTAATTAATTAATTAATTAATAATTACAGCTAGCTCCCAATTCAACTTTGAAACTAGTTAAAAAAACAAAGCATAAATCAAATTCCTAAGCTAAGCTAATTGTACATGATTCTTCTTGTAACCCGTAATCTGTATATCACTACAAAGGATTCCAATAGACGGAAGGGAAATCATTTCTCCGGTGAATGGATCAAAGAGGCTCACATCTCCATTGCAAGTTTCAACAACTAATTTGCCATATTTCCAACAACCCAATATTTCCTTCACCACCGGTGGTCCAATGCTTATTAGTTTTATCCAAGATTCTTCTACACCAATTTTGAGCAAGACCGATATCTCATGTATGGGTTCCACATCTTCACAAGGAGTAACACATATAGCCACAAACTTGTTTAGCACGAAAAATTTGATTTTATCCCGGCCAGTGTCATTTTTAATATTGGTGATATGTGGTGTAATCGTAGTTTTAAATAACTCAAGGTTCACATCAAATGACACAAGCACTTCATTAACTATATGCTCTTGAGTATCTGGGAAATATTTGTAAGTTGACGCTAACAAATGGAAAAAAAATTCCATCACAGCAGATAGGAGTCCCTCTACACAAAGTTACTATGCAAGGATAATCAATTTTTTTCCAAGAATCAATCCTAAAGCTATATAACTCAACCTCGTTTCCGCCACACCCACCACTAAAGTCTTGAATGAAAATTTTAAAAACTTTATAATCATTAGCCTTAGCATCAAAGCAAAAACCAACATCGAAACATCCAACATCATAATCATCTTTATAATTAGATTCTGGCAACACCTTAGTTTCTTTAGTGGTAGGATTCCATATAAAAATCTTACCCATACGATCAGTAAGACAAACTAAACCATTGCAGTAATCCACCAATGTAATAAAATTATTATATCCAATTTCTTCATGAGGAGTTAAAGAAATAGAATCACCAAGATTGTCATAAGAAATTAGATTGAAATAACTATGACCCGTATTATCATCACGGCGCTTGATAAGGAGTCGAAGATCATCATCATCAACATCGTCAGAATTGATCAAAGCAAGATTTTTATGCATAAAAATAGGATCGGACAGAAGAGAATACCAGGAGTTACAGACACTTCGGAATCGAAAATAAGTAATGATAGGCAACCTTAACAATATATTCATAACTATGTCTTCAGGTAGATTAACTTTCCATCTCAATACTTTGTTGAAGCTTGCTGTGTTTTTATGGTTTGTTTTTTTTTTTTTTTGAAGGATCCTGCTTTATTAATTTATACAACCTGTTTCGTGAGAGACACCAATTCTAGGTTCATTAGGATTTCACATCACTAACAATTCTCAATTAACAATATTTTATTTATAATATCTTTTTTTTTCTTAAAGGATTTCACCGAATTGATTTGGTCAAATTTTTTTAATTTGATTTTTGATTCAAAACATTAGTGGTGAATTTGCATCAATACATATAAATTTGGTTTTTAACCAATGGGTTAACGTATAAAAATGCCACTAATATTTTGGGTTAGGAGCAATTTTACCCCTAATGTCTAAATTGTACAATTTTACCCTTAACGGTTGGAAGCCAATATCAATTTCACCCCTAACATTAATAAATTGGTCAGTTTGAGACATTATTATAAAACACATATATTTTTGTTCTTTATTCTGCATCAATTGCATAACAATTCGTTCTAAAAAATGATTTTATGTTTTTTATAGTTTAATAAGAGAATTGGAGATTAATATTTATAAATTCGGTGAATTTTTTAAAATTTTTTTTGTCTAATTCGTAAAAAAATAGAATATATTTTTTATTTTTTTCACATCCTAGCATATGTTTGCAATTTGTTACTGATAAAATGACGCACGTTTGAGGTATAGATGACAATATTCATAATTGAGAAGACAGTTTGATGAATTATTTTTCAATTTGACCCAATTTATCAAGGTTAGGAGTAAAATTGCTCATACCCCGAAACGTTAGAT
The DNA here is from genome assembly GCF_963576675.1 of Euphorbia lathyris. Lineage (NCBI taxonomy): Eukaryota > Viridiplantae > Streptophyta > Magnoliopsida > Malpighiales > Euphorbiaceae > Euphorbia > Euphorbia lathyris. Next base: position 69,216,198 of record NC_088912.1, on the reverse strand, counting down.
GTATTTTTTTGCACCATAACCCATAATTAATTAAGAATTTCATAGCCAAAGTTGTTAACCCACTTCTAATTTTAGTTCAGTTAAATTAAACTAATAACTTTTTATTTTTTTATCTTTAAATTAATTTTAGTTTTTATCTTTGTATTTGTATGTTTGAAACCTATTAAATACATATATATATTTTCTACCAAAAAAAAATACATATATATATATAGTACATGTTGCTTTCATCTCTAATAATTGTTAAAAAAAATCTTCTTGCTTTTCATAAGATCTATCTAACCATTCAACCAAAAGGAACCGAATTTTAAGGGTTAAAAAAAAAGATGAAAATGAATGCATCAATTATTTTAGGATTAAAAAAATATTTGTGGTTTACCCATTTAAAAGCAAACTAATGATTTAAAAATTTGTAAATAAAAATTTGTGATTCATGTAGATAAAAGCAATATTATCAGAACCGGACCAGATATCAAACCGGATTTATAAATGGATCATTTGATCGAATCGGATAGTTCAGATTGATCGAACCAGATGACGTAACAAATAAATAATGTATATATAATTAATTAATTAATTAAAATTATTTTTATAAATTATATATAATCCAAAAAGTTTAGAACAGAAAATTATAATAGTTAGACAATACAGTAATAAGAAGTTAGCTTTCAAAATGATAAAAATTTGTTATAAAGAAGAAGAAGAATAAGAAGAAGTTAAGAAATAGAAAATTGAGGGGAAAAAACGTCTATTTAGTTAAAGATATTGTTTAATCGTGGAAAAGCTCTTGGTTGGATACGATCCTAAAAAGTAATTAGAATTGGCTATGGAGGTCTGCTGGGTAAATTACACCTATGGCTACTGAACTTTACCCATTTTCATATTATGGCCACCGAATTTCATTTCTTCTCGGTATGGCCACTGAACTTTACACTTTTTAATACCGGTGGCCACTTAACACCTCAAAACGACAATTGACGGCTAAAAATAAATAATTCAAACCGTTAACGATATTTTAAGGAACTTTAATTCTTGAAAATTTTTGTTTCGAGGTCATTTAGGTGTTGTTTGGTTAGGAGAGATAAAGTGAATTTTTAGACAGAGAAAGCTCCAAAAAATGTGATTTTCGAAAATAAAAAATGTAGTTTCATGGTAAATTTCGTTCTGAACAACTTTAACTATTGAATATTTTTATTTTGAGGTCGTTAACGATTATTGACGGTCATTTTGAGAAGTTAGTTAAAATTGAGTGGCCACCGGTGTTAAAAAGTGTAAAGTTCAGTAGCCATACCGAGAAAAAATGAAGTCGAATGGCCATAATATGAAAATGGATAAAGTTCAGTGGCCATGGGTGTAATTTACCCGAGGTCTGCTAGTGGAGATCCTAAATAATAAGTTAAAATTTGATATAAAATTCTATGCCACATCGGTTCAAAAATAAAAAGTTATTAGTTTAATTTTGGGTGTAATCCTAATTGAACTAAAATTAGAAGTGGGTTAATAACTTTGGCCATGAATTTCTTAATTAATTATGCGTTATGGTGTAAAAATATTCCTAACGTTTTGGGTCATGAGAAATTTTATTTCTAAGGTTTGAGATACTATTATAAAGTACAAATATTTTTGTTCTTGATTCTGCACCAATTGCATAACAATTCGTTCTAAAAAAATGATTTTATGTTTTCTATAATTTAATAATAGAATGGATATTAATATTTATAAACTCGGTGAATTTTTTTGAATTTTTGGTCTAATTCGTACAAAAAGACAATATATTTTTTTTAGACCTAATGCTCCTACAACCCTCTTAACTTGTCCAAATTGATCATTTTCTCCCTCCTTAACTCATCGAATGTCCTATGTACCCCCATTAACTCCATAAAAGTGATATCTCTCACCCTTTATGGTCCTATTTACCCTCTTAACTCCATAAAAGCGGTATTTCTTACCCATTTATTGTGCAAAATTAATAGAACTTATTCAAATGAGTTTGAAAATATATTTTTTAATATCAACTTTGTATTTTGTTTTAATTTGATAATTATACAATAATATTGTTTTAATTTGGACAAGTTAAGGGGCTAGGGGAGCTTTAAGCCTTTTTATTTTATTTTTTTCACATCCCAACATATGTTTCCGATTTGTTACTGATAAAATGTCGCACATTTGAAGTGTAGATACCGGCCTTAAAAGAAATTAAACTCGATAAAGATATTTTCAATCTTTTAAATTACGTTTTTCCGCGTTTTTTTTTTGCTTGTTTTAGGATATCTTCTTAGGATGCAAGTCAATTGAGGCAGAAGAAAACGGAGTTTCTGAATCAAGTAACTAGGTGCTTTTGTTGAAGGCCAATGTGAGCTGGATAATCAGATTAAAAATTATTCTCTAATGTCTTTACTTTTAATTCACACAATGATTACTCTAATGTTTCTGTGCTTGATGAGATTGTGACTTCTGACGTAAATAACAATTTTGATTGCCCCTTTTGATTACTCTGACTTTAAGAATGTTGTGTTTCAAATACAAGATGATAAAGCTTCTAGCTTAGATAGGTTGCACCCGAGGTTATATCAACATTTCTTAAATCTAATTAGTACTGATATTTCTCATTCATAATCGAGAAGACAGTTTGACGAATTATTTCTCAAATTGACACAGTTTATCAATATTAGAGGTAAAATTGATATTGTCTTCCAACGTAAGAGGTAAAATTGCACCATTTTAGACGTTAGAGATAAAATTGCTCCTGACCCAAAAAGTTAATAGTATTTTTTGCACCATAACCCATAATTAATTAAGAATTTCATTGCCAAAGTTGTTAACCCACTTCTATTTTTAGTTCAATTAGGATTACACCCAAAATTAAACTAATAACTTTTTATTTTTTTATCTTTAAATTAATTTTAGTTTTTATCCTTATATTTGTATGCTTGAATCCTATATATATATATATATATATATATATATATATATGCTAGTACAGGTTGTCTGCCTTCGTCTCTAATAATTGTTAAAAAAATCTACTTGCTTTTTCATGAGATCTATCTAACCATTCAACCAAAAGGAACCTAATTTTAAGGCAATATTAATTAATGACATATTGTTCATACTCTTTTTCATAAAAAAAAAATGAATACATCAGTTATTTTAGGATTAAAAAAATATTTATGGTTTATCCATTTTAAAAGCAAGCTAGTGATTTAAAAATTTATAAAAAGTAATTTGTGATTCGTGCAAATAAAAGATTTATGAGCCACATTTTCATTCAAAATTTTATTAATTTATAAAGTTATACATTATATATTTAATAATCTATAAAATTTTGTTGCGGCTATAGCTGCTTGCAACTAATTACTTACTGTATATATAACGTATAATTAATCAAACATTGCTTTTATTGGGCTAAAGTTGTTAACTCATTTCTATTTCTAACTCAACTAAAATTGTACCCACTTAACAACTTTTTATTTATAAAAATTAAATTGATGATTTTATTGGTCTCAATAAAACAAATTCTAATATTTATTTATCTAATAGTCAATTTTTTTTTTAAAATTAATTAAATTTTCAAATAAATAAAAAATACATACGTCATTTTCAAATTCTCTTATTTAATTTTAATTAAGCATGTACATATATATTAGTGTATGCATATACCTCAGATCAAAGTAGTACTTGAATTAATTAAGTTATACAAAAAAACAATTAAGCAAAATAAAGAAATTAAATTATTTATTAATGGATTTGAGTTTGGTTGGGTTCCACTAATTAGTTTACTCCATAAATAAATAAATGAATAAATAAATTTATATTATATATATATATATATATATATATATATATATATATGGAAATGTAGATTAAATGAGTTTTATTAGTTTAAATTTGGTTGTGTTTTATATATAATACAGTATAACCTCTATAAATTAATACTCGATAAATTAATAAACTTTTTAAAATAATAATTTCTTCCGGTCCCGAGTTGGGTCAGTTCAAAAAAAGATCAATTTTAATAAATTAATAAGATAATAATTTCTTCCGGTCCCGAGTTGGGTCAGTTCAAAAAAAGATCAATTTTAATAAATTAATAAGATAATAATTTTCTAGAACAACCCTTTATAAATACTTTGTAATATTACATCTATAAATTAATAATTTCTCAAATACATATGCCAAAATATATATAGATATATACGTAGGATAATTTAGCAAAATATGAATCTATAGTATTTTGTTTTTTCTTGAAACTTAAATCTAGTTGAATTTCATCACTAACCATTCTCAGTGCATTCAAAAGTTCAGGTGTATCCTTGTCAAATTGTAACAAAAAAATTGTAAAGAGTTGATGATGCTATAATTGCTTCATTTCTTATGACTGGTTTCAAAGGTACCGTTCATTAACTATGATACACTGAATATTTTTAACATAAATACAATGAACTTCTAAGTTTAATTAACTTATATAATGCACATTTAATTTGATTTGTTCATTGATTTTAGACAAAAACTTTATTTAAATTAGTAATTTAAAATTTATTTTTAAAAAAATTTAAAATTATCCTTAACTCCAACCTAAAATATGAATCTATAGTATTTTGTTTTTTCTTGAAACTTAAATCTAGTTGAATTTCATCACTAACTATTCTCAGTGCATTCAAAAGTTCTGGTGTATCCTTGTCAAATTGTAACAAAAAAATTGTAAAGAGTTGATGATGTTATAATTGCTTCCTTTCTTATGACTGGTTTCAAAGGTACCGTTCATTAACTATGATATACTGAATATTTTTAACATAAATACAATGAACTTCTAAGTTCAATTAACTTATATAATGCACATTTAATTTGATTTGTTCATTGATTTTAGACAAAAACTTTATTTAAATTAGTAATTTAAAATTTATTTAAAAAAAAAAATTAAAATCATCCTTAACTCCAACCTAATTTTTGATAACACAACTATATAACCATTTGTTCATCCTTCGTAGTTTTTACAATTTCCAATCATATAATCAACGAATATATTATGGGGATTATGAGCTTGTTCTTGGTATTCTTCACATCTTTATTTAGTCTCATACATTGTCTGGACTACGATTACTTATATTTGGAATTGCAATGGGCACCAAGCTTTTGCACGGATGTATACCAACAAAATCCACCTTGTATTACACCAGTTAATGATAATATGTTCACCATACATGAGATTTGGCCCATGAAAAACAATCAATTTAATGTAATAAACTGCTTCAACCAAGGAGAAAATTTTGAATTCAATGAGGTATATTTTTTATAACTAGTCTCTTTTTTTCGAATTTCAAATATAGTCTGGTTTACTAAAAACTAATATATTCTTTTTCAGGTAAAACATATTTCACATGATTTAGATATTTATTGGCCCGACCTAACAAATAGTAGGACTAATAGTAATTTTTCGAGAAGACAATGGAACAAACATGGAAGATGTAGTCAATGGAGTGTTAGACAATATTTTGAAATTGCCCTATCACGTACAAGAGAACTTGATGTCTTTAATATTCTCAAGAATGCCGGAATTAATCAAGGTGGGTTTTACGCCTTAAGTAGGATGGAACGTGCAATGGAGCAATCCGGTCATGGTGACGTAAAGGCTGTGTGCAATAAGAATTGCAGAATCAACATATTCAGTTAGTAGAACTGAGATTTTGCTTAGATAAGATAGGAAATTTTATGAATTGTACCTTAGGAGAAGCCTACTCTCAAAGTTGCAAGTATTCGGGTGGGATCCCAATCAAAAGTATTTTGTTTCCATATGCAAATTTGGAATGTGCTAGGAGAATCTGGTAGCAAAATATATTTTCGTGTTGTAAATGTAAATTTGATTACTATAATCTCTCTGTATATAAATATATAAGTTGAATACATAAATTGATTTTATAAGTTAATACAGTACAAAAAAAAAGCAGAGCTTTTACCGATGAAATTTATCTGTTGTAGCAACGGTTTTAACAGTCACTACAGATGTTACCAACGGTTTTCAAAACTATCGATACAAAAGGCGTTGCTGCTCCAGCGATGGTTGGGGTAAGTTTTTGTAGGAACGACTAGTTTGTTGCGACGCTTTTCGGCAACAGTACTATTCTTAGAGAAATATAATATTTGAATTATTTTATATATAATATTTGAATACTTTTTATATTAAAAATATATAATCACAAAATATCTTTAATAAATCCAATCAACTAAATTTTTAATCTAAAAATTAAGAATATTATAGGAGATACTCTTGCTTCGCTTCGGAAAAAGATAAAAATGAAACATATTTAACTTATGGAAATTGTAACTTTAAAATAATATTATATATAAACTAAGGAATAATGATACAAAAAATAAAATAAATAATATGAAACTTCGTTGATTCAAGAAAATATAACAAATAAAATAACATTATTTTTTTCAAAGAAAACATATAGATTTAAAATAGTTATTTTAAAGAATGAATCCGCTTGAATTTTATAGCGGTCAACATGAGAAAAAAACGAGATATTCTACCTTAAACTTTGTAAGAGGAGCCATAACTATAGATGATCAAATACAATTTTTTATTTTTTTATTAAAAAATTACTGTTAAAAAAATAAGTTATATTTAAAAAGTTTATTCTAAACAATAATATTTTTATTTAAATATGTACCATTAGATTCTACATTTGTTTCTTGTTGATAAAACTTATCATCTTTTCAGGTGAGTTTGAGCTTGTAAAACTATGATTAAATTATAATGATTTGTCCACGTCGAGTATTCATTAAGACGAAAAAGTAGAATACGAGATCATATTTCAAGTATTTTTTTTTTCAAAGTTGAAAAATCATGTTCAAAAAATTGTTGGAGGTTAAAATACAAATAGAATGGATTATCATCATATCTACTAAAAAAATCATTGCAACCTAATAATTTTAGAAACTAAAGTGATGGCTAGTATTCCACTAAGATAATTAGCTAAAAGATTAAATATAATTAATAGAGCTAATTAGTTGAAACACTAATTCTATACTTGCATTTTATAAAGATGAATTTTAATTTATTTTGTCTATTTAAAAAATAAGCTTATTATAAAAACAAAATTTGCTAATTAGAATACAAATATTGCAACATGATGCATAAGTTCCTTGTAGAGATACTAAAATACAACATTACAGTATAATCAAAAAAAAAAAAGCAGGTACAGAAAATTTACAAACGACCGGGAGGATGCAAACAAATTTTAGGAGGAGCAAGTACAGAAAATTTACAAAATAGGCCATAAAACTTGGTCTGATTATTTGTAAAATTTCCAATGATAGACTCATCTCATTTCAAATCTTGTACCTCCTTCACAAAAATAGCATCTTCCTTCCAAAACTGGTTTTCTATCAATTGTGAAACATGAATCTTCAATTGATTGTTCTCACTCACGAAACTGGAATTCTGTCTACAAATGCGCATTCATTGCTTACAGCTCTTGATTTTGTGTTAACAGTTGAGCTATTTGTGCCTTGAAACCAATGGTATATCCTTCTCCTGGCCAATAGTAGTATATAGCAATTAGCTTTCAGATCTGTAGTTCTTCATAGTGGTAATCCACTATCTCGAAAGTTCCAAAAACAAATTAACATCAATGATATATATATAAAAAAAACGAACTTTATATATTTAACATGTGTCAGAGGCTAATGAAAAAATTATCCAAAACCAAATGAAGAAGCTTACCAAAAACCCAAGATCTTCAAAGTAAACTATGGCATGTCATGTTCTTTACCGCAAAAGATATCAACCCAGTCACGGGGATAATGTTGGCCAACAAAAATCATCCAAGTCCATTTGTTGAGAATGTATTTAGAAGTGCCAAAAAGGATAAAGCATCTTGAAAAAGGAAAGTGCAACCAAGCTACACAAGCACAATAATTTACAATCAATATCAGAAAGGCTTCATAAGCACCAAATTAAGCACATTCTCTAACAAGTGTCTTACCTGGTTCAAGGAACATAGAAAAAGGGTTCTAACTGTTAAGAAAGCATAAGGGGAACTAAGTAGAATATATGGGATATGAATATTCCTAATTAGATTATGAAAACAGATTAGATAGATATCTAACAAAGGTTGGAAGTTTACACACTGGTATTTAATATATATCGGAAAAACAATATTTCCAGTCCCTGTATATTGATTTTTGTTAACTAAATTTTGACTTTCAACCTTGGACATTGATTTGGTAAAATTTAGCCTGAATTTTGTTTTTTTTTTTGTTAATGTAGCTCTTACCAGCCACACCATTAAGGAGCACATTTTCGTGAATGCCAAGGATGATGATTTCGTCTATTCGGGCTACATTTAATAAAAATCAAATTTCTACTGCTAGCTAACCATAAAGTAAAAATTTGATTTCGTCTATATGGGCCAAATTGATCCTAGCCACTTCTACTGCTTTACTGCTAGCTAACCATAAAGTAAAAAATTTAAAATTTTCAAGGGAAATATTGTTTGCATGGCTTTGTTAAACTTACTTGTTTTAAGGTAGCAGAAACTTACTTGTTCTAGAGAATTGCAGTGTTGTGCATCTTTCCTCTGCTCTCTCCTAGGTATGGAACTGCATAAAAGCTTGTATAAACTGATCACCCAAAAGTTGGTATCCTGCATGAAATATGAATTGAAAGCCAGATTCAGAATTCCAATATCTATAAATAAGTAGTTTAAGCCTTTATCGGATTAAAATTCTACCATTACGGTCCTTAAATTGGTGATATCAGTTGCTTCTTTAAACATATAGACTAAACCCATTCCAACATTATTAACAAGATGATCCACTGCACCTGCATATGAAGACTCAGCCATGCTTTCTCTAAACTCGAGTAGAGAACTTCCCAATTGACAAATCCTTCTAAAGAATTGTATGAAAATAAAATACATTCTAAATTAGTCATTGTTCATATCCAATGCTTTTCCATGAAATAGATTATAACATCGCCAAAGTTGAAGTCCACTGATACCCAATAGCTGCTATAGACAGGACAGCTTTATTTGGATATAAGTGTTGATGCAAGGAGACCTTAATGACTCCATTTCTCCAACAAATACAACCCATCAAACCTGATTATTAATTCGATTAATTAATTAATTAAAACCATAAACAACTCTAATTAGCAAAGTAAATTAATAAAATTAAAGCAGTTCGTACTTGGCAATTCAATTCATTCAGCATCTACAAATTACAACCAATAAAAAAGCATCCCAGACAAAATACACTTTTTTGGAGGTGCAATAAACTACCCGAGGGGCCACATCATTCTTTTTTCATTATAAAGAAAAAAAAGCTTTTTTCTTTTCCATGTATGTGCCTTTTTGCTTTTGGATTTCCTTTTCCTAAATTAAATTTGATCGAATTAGGGCCAATTAAATAAATCAGCCAAGATTATGCATAAAAAATCAAAGATAGATATCTACCCGGGGCGATTCCCATTAGAAAATAAACAGGTAGCAGAAACGTGATGACTCATAAGCTAAAATAGGTTTGCAGGTTCAGGTGTTAGAAAAAGGTGCCTGAAACCTGATGGCAGATGAGTCCCCCATGAATAAGCTAGTATGTTAGGATCATTAACATAGGACTTCTCACCTATGAAGAAGCACGGAAACGTTCAGCATCCAACGTTTCAACGTTTTCACAAGATGTGGGAAACGGAAATGTTTCCGGGCACGTTTCTGTAACATTGAAACGCGTTTCTTAAATTTTGAATACTTACCACACATAATTTCTCCAATTAGTAATTTTCTGGAGATTGAAAACGATCTTCCGACTTGAGAAAAAACGCAGGTAAGCTTAATGCTGAACTCTTCCTTCCTTACACTTAATTAAATGAATAAAGACCTTATTCAATTCCATCTTCTTCTTCTGTGCCTATCTGTAGTATTGGACTAACTGGGGACAAGCAGGAATGTAAAAGCATTGCTACTTCTTCCGGCATTCGATAGCAGCTACTTCTGTGGTGCACATCATTCCCGTTCGTATCGTAAGCCTATGCCCTAGTTTACTATTTAGTGGCACAACTGGAAGCTCTCCGTTTATTTGTTAATCTTCTTCTTAATACTGAAATGAAACAGAGATTTCTTCTTCTTTGAGTCTAGGTACTCCGATTGGTTCTTCTTCTTCTTCGAGTCAGTATCGTCGTTTCTTCTTCAAATTGAGTCTGGTCTGGTTTCTTTTTCTCTGTTTTTTTTGTGTTTCTATACGGAGGCTTCTAGAATGTGTTTGGTTGGGCTCTTTATGTTGCTATGAATGTAATTTGTTTTTAAACAAAGATATTCCAGAACCCTCCACTTTATAGGTGTAGTACTTTTTGTTCTTTTTTATTTTTTTAGTATAAAAAATTTAACTTTAATGGTCGGGTAACTATTTTAATTATTTTAGTTATTATTATTATAGACTATCTTAATTACAATTAGGGAATTATAAATTTTGCATTTTTGATGTTTTATCAATAATTATTTTATGTATTTATAGTTTATTATTATTATTATATTTTTTAATATTTATAAATATGGTCCCATATTTTTAATATTTACACGTTTTCGTTTCCTATGTTTTTCAAAAAATTTGTTTCCACGTTTCCATCATAGCTTCTCACTCTGTCCTCCTCTTTTGGCTCTCTCATCCTTATTATCTCTTTCTTTAACATCAATTTCACTAACAACTTCTTTTGATTTCAGAAATTTCAGAATAAGATCCAATTAGCAACGAGGTTAAGCCTACTCAGATGGAAATTTCAAATTTTCAATGAAACACAACCACAATGAGAATTAATAATTATCCTTCAGGATGAACCCAATTATCAAAAACCAAAACGCTTGCCCACTCAGATAAGCCAAATTAGTTAACTTGTAAGGAATCCACTCAATTGTAGAAAGTATCTAAAGGACAACCAACTTTCAAAAGGTGATACAGATCGGTTTCGGGACGTGTTAGTTTTAAGCGTAAACTAACAAAGATGTTCTTCTCTAGCTAAACTAGAAGGAGTGAATCCCGGGTTTCATGGACTAAATACATAGGAAGAAGATGATTAATTTTGTATTGATAAAAGTTAAACATTACAAAGAGAAAGAGATGAATTTATATCATCTCAAAAACCTAATTGCCAAATTACATAAAGGGTAAATTACATAACTAATTAAAATATAAAGATAAGGGTAAATTGGGTTAAATATAAAGGGGTGGCATGGATGGTAAATAGGGAGTGGCATGGGTTGTAAATAAGGAGAAAGCTGGAGTAAGGGGCAAGTTCCTTAAAATGAAGGTACGCGGAGCGTGCCTAATTCTACGCGGAGCATAGATTGGCTGCTAAACTCTTCTCCAGATCAGTACTCAATCTACACGGAGCGTGCCTAATTCTACGTGGAGCGTAGATTGGCTGCTGAACACTTCTCCGGATTAGTGCTCAATCTACGCAGGACGTGTCCAAATCTACAAGGGGCGTGTCTGAGCTGATGACTTGTTATGTGGCCCTGTTTTGGCCGCTTTACTTGCCTGTTGCTCGTACTTGGTTCTTCCTCCGACTTCCCTTGTTCGGACCCGATCCTCCAAGGAAGATGCTCCGCATCATACACTATCTCTTAAAAAAATAACTTGACCCCAAGTTACTTGCTACCTATTGATGAAACGTGTCATTTTGAGCGGACTCAAGCTCTCAAATCGAACCAAGGTGTTGTTCGAAATGAATTCAATAAGTCTACTCCATCTATTGCCGGATTCTCTTTCTCCTTGAGCCGTTCCCCAAATCTCAACTAGTGCCTCACCCCGGGCTTCATCCTCATGATACTAGCTTTAGTCTTCGACCGACATCAAATGGAATATCTCGACGAAGTTGGTCAAACCAATCCGTCACAATGTCTTGGAGGCTCCTCTCCTTCTCAACCTCATCCCCTTCCTTAGATTTAGCTTTATTAAGAGAAAGGTTAGGTAAATCATCCACGAAACCCAAGTCATTGCGAACCAATGTTTCTTCGGTGCGACCAAGGCACCCATTCTCACTCAACTTCCAAGTTGGACAAGCCCTCAAGGTGGTCTTCCTCTTCTCACTAGGCATTAGCACCCTTGTCACTAGGTATACATTATGCTCATAGCCCTCATCCTCACCATCATAGATCTCCTCATTTTGGCTCCACCCATCATCCTCTAACTCATCATCACGATAAAACCTTTCCTCCTCATCTCCATAAGGAGCCTCCTATTGATCCCACTCAACATGTCGAAGCTCACCTTCATCATAGTAAACCCCATCTTCGTCTTCTTCATAAGCGGCCCCATACCGGTTCCACTCAACATTTCGACGTTCATCCTCCTCAATTCCCTTCTCTATCTCATCTTCTTTATGATCATATGCAATTTCGCTTTCCTCTTCGTCCTTAATTCGTTCTCTCCCATGACCTATCGTTTCCATTGGATTCTCTCCATAGTTCAAGCCGGCTAAACCTTTTGATAAGTTACCCGACTTGAAAGACACACTACACCCCAACATGGTAGAACCACCAACATCTCTCCCATCTCCATAGTCATCAACCTCCACACAACAAGTGGTTTCTTCATCCTCCACAAAAAGACTTTCAAGTCCCAAGCCATTCTTCCACTCCTCAAGAATAATACCCCCACTTTCCTCAATCATACACATAAGGTTATGCTTAAGGGGTATTTCATCAAACACATGGGGAGCATCACTTGCTACATGGTCTTCCCCAACATCCTCACCTACAAGCACTCTTTCCTCCTCATCCACATATGAACTCACATTCTCATTCATAATATCATTATCAATAGACCCACAATGAGAATCTAATTCACAAATAATTTCACCAACATCCAACCCCCCATTAGAAATAAATATATCCATAACTTCCATATGAGAATTTGCAAGTGTTGGATTTACCTATTCCTTGTATAATGGAGGAAAGATTTGGGATGAACCTTGAGGAGACAACATGGAGGTTTCTTCATCCTTTTTCCATTGGGCCCGACGTTGTCGCCTACGTTTGTTTCGGTTGCCTCTTTGTAGCCTTTCTAGCCTTTCTTGCTCTAAGTTCTCTATAGTCTTCCTCCTCATCTCGGCAAGCTCAACATAGCCTTTAGGTTAGCGGATCCGTTGTGTTATCCTTTGATTCTACAAAATCAACAAGGATGACACTCGTTGAGATCATTTGACTAACGGTGTTATCACACGAAAGCTTTTTTACCTGTAACTCATCATACAGAAGCTTTTTATACCGTATATTCACCGACTGATATGATATTTTTCTTTGATTCCAACATTGAGACGTACTAATGTTCATCTACCAGCAGCTAACTCGGCTAGATAACATCATTGCTCAGATTTGTCAATTTATGAAATTTCACATTTCTAATGTAAATCCACCTTACGCGCGAGAATATCAAATATAGATAGCTAAACTAGAAGGAGTGAATCCCGGGTTTCATGGACTAAATCCATAGGAAGAAGATGATTAATTTTGTATTGATAAAAGTTAAACATTACAAAGAGAAAGAGATGAATTTATATCATCTCAAAAACCTAATTGCCAAATTACATAAAGGGTAAATTACATAACTAATTAAAATATAAAGATAAGGGTAAATTGGGTTAAATATAAAGGGGTTGCATGGATGGTAAATAGGGAGTGGCATGGGTTATAAATAAGGAGAAAGCTGGAGTAAGAGGCAAGTTCCTTAAAATGAAGGTACGCGGAGCGTGCCTAATTCTACGCGGAGCATAGATTGGCTGCTAAACTCTTCTCCGGATCAGTCCTCAATCTACACGGAGCGTGCCTAATTCTACGCGGAGCGTAGATTGGCTGCTGAACACTTCTCCGGATTAGTGCTCAATCTACGCAGGGCGTGTCCAAATCTACGCGGGGCGTGTCTGAGCTGATGACTTGTTATGTGGCCCTGTTTTGGCCGCTTTACTTGCCTGTTGCTCGTACTTGGTTCTTCCTCCGACTTCCCTCGTTCGGACCCGATCCTCTAAGGAAGATGCTCCGCATCATACACTATCTCTTAAAAAAATAACTTGACCCCAAGTTACTTGCTACCTATTGATGAAACGTGTCGTTTTGAGCGGACCCAAGCTCTCAAATCGAACCAAGGTGTTGTTCGAAATGAATTCAATAAGTCTACTCCATCTATTGTCGGATTCTCCTTCTCCTTGAGCCGTTCCCCAAATCTCAACTAGTGCCTCACCCCGGGCTTCATCCTCATGATACTAGCTTTAGTCTTCGACCGACATCAAATGGAATATCTCGACGAAGTTGGTCAAACCAATCCGTCACAATGTCTTGGAGGCTCCTCTCCTTCTCAACCTCATCCCCTTCCTTAGATTTAGCTTTATTAAGAGAAAGGTTAGGTAAATCATCCACGAAACCCAAGTCATTGCGAACCAATGTTTCTTCGGTGCGACCAAGGCACCCATTCTCACTCAACTTCCAAGTTGGACAAGCCCTCAAGGTGGTCTTCCTCTTCTCACTAGGCATTAGCACCCTTGTCACTAGGTATACATTATGCTCATAGCCCTCATCCTCACCATCATAGATCTCCTCATTTTGGCTCCACCCATCATCCTCTAACTCATCATCACGATAAAACCTTTCCTCCTCATCTCCATAAGGAGCCTCCTATTGATCCCACTCAACATGTCGAAGCTCACCTTCATCATAGTAAACCCCATCTTCGTCTTCTTCATAAGCGGCCCCATACCGGTTCCACTCAACATTTCGACGTTCATCCTCCTCAATTCCCTTCTCTATCTCATCTTCTTTATGATCATATGCAATTTCGCTTTCCTCTTCGTCCTTAATTCGTTCTCTCCCATGACTTATCGTTTCCATTGGATTCTCTCCATAGTTCAAGCCGGCTAAACCTTTTGATAAGTTACCCGACTTGAAAGACACACTACACCCCAACATGGTAGAACCACCAACATCTCTCCCATCTCCATAGTCATCAACCTCCACACAACAAGTGGTTTCTTCATCCTCCACAAAAAGACTTTCAAGTCCCAAGCCATTCTTCCACTCCTCAAGAATAATACCCCCACTTTCCTCAATCATACACATAAGGTTATGCTTAAGGGGTATTTCATCAAACACATGGGGAGCATCACTTGCTACATGGTCTTCCCCAACATCCTCACCTACAAGCACTCTTTCCTCCTCATCCACATATGAACTCACATTCTCATTCATAATATCATTATCAATAGACCCACAATGAGAATCTAATTCACAAATAATTTCACCAACATCCAACCCCCCATTAGAAATAAATATATCCATAACTTCCATATGAGAATTTGCAAGTGTTGGATTTACCTATTCCTTGTATAATGGAGGAAAGATTTGGGATGAACCTTGAGGAGACAACATGGAGGTTTCTTCATCCTTTTTCCATTGGGCCCGACGTTGTCGCCTACGTTTGTTTCGGTTGCCTCTTTGTAGCCTTTCTAGCCTTTCTTGCTCTAAGTTCTCTATAGTCTTCCTCCTCATCTCGGCAAGCTCAACATAGCCTTTAGGTTAGCGGATCCGTTGTGTTATCCTTTGATTCTACAAAATCAACAAGGATGACACTCGTTGAGATCATTTGACTAACGGTGTTATCACACGAAAGCTTTTTTACCTGTAACTCATCATACAGAAGCTTTTTATACCGTATATTCACCGACTGATATGATATTTTTCTTTGATTCCAACATTGAGACGTACTAATGTTCATCTACCAGCAGCTAACTCGGCTAGATAACATCATTGCTCAGATTTGTCAATTTATGAAATTTCACATTTCTAATGTAAATCCACCTTACGCGCGAGAATATCAAATATAGATAGCTAAACTAGAAGGAGTGAATCCCGGGTTTCATGGACTAAATCCATAGGAAGAAGATGATTAATTTTGTATTGATAAAAGTTAAACATTACAAAGAGAAAGAGATGAATTTATATCATCTCAAAAACCTAATTGCCAAATTACATAAAGGGTAAATTACATAACTAATTAAAATATAAAGATAAGGGTAAATTGGGTTAAATATAAAGGGGTTGCATGGATGGTAAATAGGGAGTGGCATGGGTTATAAATAAGGAGAAAGCTGGAGTAAGAGGCAAGTTCCTTAAAATGAAGGTACGCGGAGCGTGCCTAATTCTACGCGGAGCATAGATTGGCTGCTAAACTCTTCTCCGGATCAGTCCTCAATCTACACGGAGCGTGCCTAATTCTACGCGGAGCGTAGATTGGCTGCTGAACACTTCTCCGGATTAGTGCTCAATCTACGCAGGGCGTGTCCAAATCTACGCGGGGCGTGTCTGAGCTGATGACTTGTTATGTGGCCCTGTTTTGGCCGCTTTACTTGCCTGTTGCTCGTACTTGGTTCTTCCTCCGACTTCCCTCGTTCGGACCCGATCCTCTAAGGAAGATGCTCCGCATCATACACTATCTCTTAAAAAAATAACTTGACCCCAAGTTACTTGCTACCTATTGATGAAACGTGTCGTTTTGAGCGGACCCAAGCTCTCAAATCGAACCAAGGTGTTGTTCGAAATGAATTCAATAAGTCTACTCCATCTATTGTCGGATTCTCCTTCTCCTTGAGCCGTTCCCCAAATCTCAACTAGTGCCTCACCCCGGGCTTCATCCTCATGATACTAGCTTTAGTCTTCGACCGACATCAAATGGAATATCTCGACGAAGTTGGTCAAACCAATCCGTCACAATGTCTTGGAGGCTCCTCTCCTTCTCAACCTCATCCCCTTCCTTAGATTTAGCTTTATTAAGAGAAAGGTTAGGTAAATCATCCACGAAACCCAAGTCATTGCGAACCAATGTTTCTTCGGTGCGACCAAGGCACCCATTCTCACTCAACTTCCAAGTTGGACAAGCCCTCAAGGTGGTCTTCCTCTTCTCACTAGGCATTAGCACCCTTGTCACTAGGTATACATTATGCTCATAGCCCTCATCCTCACCATCATAGATCTCCTCATTTTGGCTCCACCCATCATCCTCTAACTCATCATCACGATAAAACCTTTCCTCCTCATCTCCATAAGGAGCCTCCTATTGATCCCACTCAACATGTCGAAGCTCACCTTCATCATAGTAAACCCCATCTTCGTCTTCTTCATAAGCGGCCCCATACCGGTTCCACTCAACATTTCGACGTTCATCCTCCTCAATTCCCTTCTCTATCTCATCTTCTTTATGATCATATGCAATTTCGCTTTCCTCTTCGTCCTTAATTCGTTCTCTCCCATGACCTATCGTTTCCATTGGATTCTCTCCATAGTTCAAGCCGGCTAAACCTTTTGATAAGTTACCCGACTTGAAAGACACACTACACCCCAACATGGTAGAACCACCAACATCTCTCCCATCTCCATAGTCATCAACCTCCACACAACAAGTGGTTTCTTCATCCTCCACAAAAAGACTTTCAAGTCCCAAGCCATTCTTCCACTCCTCAAGAATAATACCCCCACTTTCCTCAATCATACACATAAGGTTATGCTTAAGGGGTATTTCATCAAACACATGGGGAGCATCACTTGCTACATGGTCTTCCCCAACATCCTCACCTACAAGCACTCTTTCCTCCTCATCCACATATGAACTCACATTCTCATTCATAATATCATTATCAATAGACCCACAATGAGAATCTAATTCACAAATAATTTCACCAACATCCAACCCCCCATTAGAAATAAATATATCCATAACTTCCATATGAGAATTTGCAAGTGTTGGATTTACCTATTCCTTGTATAATGGAGGAAAGATTTGGGATGAACCTTGAGGAGACAACATGGAGGTTTCTTCATCCTTTTTCCATTGGGCCCGACGTTGTCGCCTACGTTTGTTTCGGTTGCCTCTTTGTAGCCTTTCTAGCCTTTCTTGCTCCAAGTTCTCTATAGTCTTCCTCCTCATCTCGGCAAGCTCAACATAGCCTTTAGGTTAGCGGATCCGTTGTGTTATCCTTTGATTCTACAAATTCAACAAGGATGACACTCGTTGAGATCATTTGACTAACGGTGTTATCACACGAAAGCTTTTTTACATGTAACTCATCATACAGAAGCTTTTTATACCGTATATTCACCGACTGATATGATATTTTTCTTTGATTCCAACATTGAGACGTACTAATGTTCATCTACCAGCAGCTAACTCGGCTAGATAACATCATTGCTCATATTTGTCAATTTATGAAATTTCACATTTCTAATGTAAATCCACCTTACGCGCGAGAATATCAAATATAGATAGCTAAACTAGAAGGAGTGAATCCCGGGTTTCATGGACTAAATCCATAGGAAGAAGATGATTAATTTTGTATTGATAAAAGTTAAACATTACAAAGAGAAAGAGATGAATTTATATCATCTCAAAAACCTAATTGCCAAATTACATAAAGGGTAAATTACATAACTAATTAAAATATAAAGATAAGGGTAAATTGGGTTAAATATAAAGGGGTGGCATGGGTTGTAAATAAGGAGAAAGCTGGAGTAAGGGGCAAGTTCCTTAAAATGAAGGTACGCGGAGCGTGCCTAATTCTACGCGGAGCATAGATTGGCTGCTAAACTCTTCTCCGGATCAGTACTCAATCTACACGTAGCGTGCCTAATTCTACGCGGAGCGTAGATTGGATGCTGAACACTTCTCCAGATTAGTGCTCAATCTACGCAGGGCGTGTCCAAATCTACGCGGGGCGTGTCTGAGATGATGACTTGTTATGTGGCCCTGTTTTGGCCGCTTTACTTGCCTGTTGCTCGTACTTGGTTCTTCCTCCGACTTCCCTCGTTCGGACCCGATCCTCCAAGGAAGATGCTCCGCATCATACACTATCTCTTAAAACAATAACTTGACCCCAAGTTACTTGCTACCTATTGATGAAACGTGTCGTTTTAAGCAGACCCAAGCTCTCAAATCGAACCAAGGTGTTGTTCGAAATGAATTCAATAAGTCTACTCCATCTATTGCCGGATTCTCCTTCTCCTTGAGCCGTTCCCCAAATCTCAACTAGTGCCTCACCCCGGGCTTCATCCTCATGATACTAGCTTTAGTCTTCGACCGACATCAAATGGAATATCTCGACGAAGTTGGTCAAACCAATCCGTCACAATGTCTTGGAGGCTCCTCTCCTTCTCAACCTCATCCCCTTCCTTAGATTTAGCTTTATTAAGAGAAAGGTTAGGTAAATCATCCACGAAACCCAAGTCATTGCGAACCAATGTTTCTTCGGTGCGACCAAGGCACCCATTCTCACTCAACTTCCAAGTTGGACAAGCCCTCAAGGTGGTCTTCCTCTTCTCACTAGGCATTAGCACCCTTGTCACTAGGTATACATTATGCTCATAGCCCTCATCCTCACCATCATAGATCTCCTCATTTTGGCTCCACCCATCATCCTCTAACTCATCATCACGATAAAACCTTTCCTCCTCATCTCCATAAGGAGCCTCCTATTGATCCCACTCAACATGTCGAAGCTCACCTTCATCATAGTAAACCCCATCTTCGTCTTCTTCATAAGCGGCCCCATACCGGTTCCACTCAACATTTCGACGTTCATCCTCCTCAATTCCCTTCTCTATCTCATCTTCTTTATGATCATATGCAATTTCGCTTTCCTCTTCGTCCTTAATTCGTTCTCTCCCATGACCTATCGTTTCCATTGGATTCTCTCCATAGTTCAAGCCGGCTAAACCTTTTGATAAGTTACCCGACTTGAAAGACACACTACACCCCAACATGGTAGAACCACCAACATCTCTCCCATCTCCATAGTCATCAACCTCCACACAACAAGTGGTTTCTTCATCCTCCACAAAAAGACTTTCAAGTCCCAAGCCATTCTTCCACTCCTCAAGAATAATACCCCCACTTTCCTCAATCATACACATAAGGTTATGCTTAAGGGGTATTTCATCAAACACATGGGGAGCATCACTTGCTACATGGTCTTCCCCAACATCCTCACCTACAAGCACTCTTTCCTCCTCATCCACATATGAACTCACATTCTCATTCATAATATCATTATCAATAGACCCACGATGAGAATCTAATTCACAAATAATTTCACCAACATCCAACCCCCCATTAGAAATAAATATATCCATAACTTCCATATGAGAATTTGCAAGTGTTGGATTTACCTATTCCTTGTATAATGGAGGAAAGATTTGGGATGAACCTTGAGGAGACAACATGGAGGTTTCTTCATCCTTTTTCCATTGGGCCCGACGTTGTCGCCTACGTTTGTTTCGGTTGCCTCTTTGTAGCCTTTCTAGCCTTTCTTGCTCTAAGTTCTCTATAGTCTTCCTCCTCATCTCGGCAAGCTCAACATAGCCTTTAGGTTAGCGGATCCGTTGTGTTATCCTTTGATTCTACAAAATCAACAAGGATGACACTCGTTGAGATCATTTGACTAACGGTGTTATCACACGAAAGCTTTTTTACCTGTAACTCATCATACAGAAGCTTTTTATACCGTATATTCACCGACTGATATGATATTTTTCTTTGATTCCAACATTGAGACGTACTAATGTTCATCTACCAGCAGCTAACTCGGCTAGATAACATCATTGCTCAGATTTGTCAATTTATGAAATTTCACATTTCTAATGTAAATCCACCTTACGCGCGACAATATCAAATATAGATAGCTAAACTAGAAGGAGTGAATCCCGGGTTTCATGGACTAAATCCATAGGAAGAAGATGATTAATTTTGTATTGATAAAAGTTAAACATTACAAAGAGAAAGAGATGAATTTATATCATCTCAAAAACCTAATTGCCAAATTACATAAAGGGTAAATTACATAACTAATTAAAATATAAAGATAAGGGTAAATTGGGTTAAATATAAAGGGGTTGCATGGATGGTAAATAGGGAGTGGCATGGGTTATAAATAAGGAGAAAGCTGGAGTAAGGGGCAAGTTCCTTAAAATGAAGGTACGCGGAGCGTGCCTAATTCTACGTGGAGCATAGATTGGCTGCTAAACTCTTCTCCGGATCAGTACTCAATCTACACGGAGCGTGCCTAATTCTACGCGGAGCGTAGATTGGCTGCTGAACACTTCTCCAGATCAGTGCTCAATCTACGCAGGGCGTGTCCAAATCTGCGCGGGGCGTGTCTGAGCTGATGACTTGTTATGTGGCCCTGTTTTGGCCGCTTTACTTGCCTGTTGCTCGTACTTGGTTCTTCCTCCGACTTCCCTCGTTCGGACCCGATCCTTCAAGGAAGATGCTCCGCATCATACACTATCTCTTAAAAAAATAACTTGACCCCAAGTTACTTGCTACCTATTGATGAAACGTGTCGTTTTGAGCGGACCCAAGCTCTCAAATCGAACCAAGGTGTTGTTCGAAATGAATTCAATAAGTTTACTCCATCTATTGCCGGATTCTCCTTCTCCTTGAGCCGTTCCCCAAATCTCAACTAGTGCCTCACCCCTGGCTTCATCCTCGTGATACTAGCTTTAGTCTTTGACCGACATCAAATGGAATATCTCGACGAAGTTGGTCAAACCAATCCGCCACAATGTCTTGGAGGCTCCTCTCCTTCTCAACCTCATCCCCTTCCTTAGATTGGGTTAAATATAAAGGGGTGGCATGGGTTGTAAATAAGGAGAAAGCTGGAGTAAGGGGCAAGTTCCTTAAAATGAAGGTACGCGGAGCGTGCCTAATTCTACGCGGAGCATAGATTGGCTGCTAAACTCTTCTCCAGATCAGTACTCAATCTACACGGAGCGTGCCTAATTCTACGTGGAGCGTAGATTGGCTGCTGAACACTTCTCCGGATTAGTGCTCAATCTACGCAGGACGTGTCCAAATCTACAAGGGGCGTGTCTGAGCTGATGACTTGTTATGTGGCCCTGTTTTGGCCGCTTTACTTGCCTGTTGCTCGTACTTGGTTCTTCCTCCGACTTCCCTTGTTCGGACCCGATCCTCCAAGGAAGATGCTCCGCATCATACACTATCTCTTAAAAAAATAACTTGACCCCAAGTTACTTGCTACCTATTGATGAAACGTGTCATTTTGAGCGGACCCAAGCTCTCAAATCGAACCAAGGTGTTGTTCGAAATGAATTCAATAAGTCTACTCCATCTATTGCCGGATTCTCTTTCTCCTTGAGCCGTTCCCCAAATCTCAACTAGTGCCTCACCCCGGGCTTCATCCTCATGATACTAGCTTTAGTCTTCGACCGACATCCAATGGAATATCTCGACGAAGTTGGTCAAACCAATCCGTCACAATGTCTTGGAGGCTCCTCTCCTTCTCAACCTCATCATCCCCTTCCTTAGATTTAGCTTTATTAAGAGAAAGGTTAGGTAAATCATCCACGAAACCCAAGTCATTGCGAACCAATGTTTCTTCGGTGCGACCAAGGCACCCATTCTCACTCAACTTCCAAGTTGGACAAGCCCTCAAGGTGGTCTTCCTCTTCTCACTAGGCATTAGCACCCTTGTCACTAGGTATACATTATGCTCATAGCCCTCATCCTCACCATCATAGATCTCCTCATTTTGGCTCCACCCATCATCCTCTAACTCATCATCACGATAAAACCTTTCCTCCTCATCTCCATAAGGAGCCTCCTATTGATCCCACTCAACATGTCGAAGCTCACCTTCATCATAGTAAACCCCATCTTCGTCTTCTTCATAAGCGGCCCCATACCGGTTCCACTCAACATTTCGACGTTCATCCTCCTCAATTCCCTTCTCTATCTCATCTTCTTTATGATCATATGCAATTTCGCTTTCCTCTTCGTCCTTAATTCGTTCTCTCCCATGACCTATCGTTTCCATTGGATTCTCTCCATAGTTCAAGCCGGCTAAACCTTTTGATAAGTTACCCGACTTGAAAGACACACTACACCCCAACATGGTAGAACCACCAACATCTCTCCCATCTCCATAGTCATCAACCTCCACACAACAAGTGGTTTCTTCATCCTCCACAAAAAGACTTTCAAGTCCCAAGCCATTCTTCCACTCCTCAAGAATAATACCCCCACTTTCCTCAATCATACACATAAGGTTATGCTTAAGGGGTATTTCATCAAACACATGGGGAGCATCACTTGCTACATGGTCTTCCCCAACATCCTCACCTACAAGCACTCTTTCCTCCTCATCCACATATGAACTCACATTCTCATTCATAATATCATTATCAATAGACCCACGATGAGAATCTAATTCACAAATAATTTCACCAACATCCAACCCCCCATTAGAAATAAATATATCCATAACTTCCATATGAGAATTTGCAAGTGTTGGATTTACCTATTCCTTGTATAATGGAGGAAAGATTTGGGATGAACCTTGAGGAGACAACATGGAGGTTTCTTCATCCTTTTTCCATTGGGCCCGACGTTGTCGCCTACGTTTGTTTCGGTTGCCTCTTTGTAGCCTTTCTAGCCTTTCTTGCTCTAAGTTCTCTATAGTCTTCCTCCTCATCTCGGCAAGCTCAACATAGCCTTTAGGTTAGCGGATCCGTTGTGTTATCCTTTGATTCTACAAAATCAACAAGGATGACACTCGTTGAGATCATTTGACTAACGGTGTTATCACACGAAAGCTTTTTTACCTGTAACTCATCATACAGAAGCTTTTTATACCGTATATTCACCGACTGATATGATATTTTTCTTTGATTCCAACATTGAGACGTACTAATGTTCATCTACCAGCAGCTAACTCGGCTAGATAACATCATTGCTCAGATTTGTCAATTTATGAAATTTCACATTTCTAATGTAAATCCACCTTACGCGCGAGAATATCAAATATAGATAGCTAAACTAGAAGGAGTGAATCCCGGGTTTCATGGACTAAATCCATAGGAAGAAGATGATTAATTTTGTATTGATAAAAGTTAAACATTACAAAGAGAAAGAGATGAATTTATATCATCTCAAAAACCTAATTGCCAAATTACATAAAGGGTAAATTACATAACTAATTAAAATATAAAGATAAGGGTAAATTGGGTTAAATATAAAGGGGTTGCATGGATGGTAAATAGGGAGTGGCATGGGTTATAAATAAGGAGAAAGCTGGAGTAAGGGGCAAGTTCCTTAAAATGAAGGTACGCGGAGCGTGCCTAATTCTACGTGGAGCATAGATTGGCTGCTAAACTCTTCTCCGGATCAGTACTCAATCTACACGGAGCGTGCCTAATTCTACGCGGAGCGTAGATTGGCTGCTGAACACTTCTCCAGATCAGTGCTCAATCTACGCAGGGCGTGTCCAAATCTGCGCGGGGCGTGTCTGAGCTGATGACTTGTTATGTGGCCCTGTTTTGGCCGCTTTACTTGCCTGTTGCTCGTACTTGGTTCTTCCTCCGACTTCCCTCGTTCGGACCCGATCCTTCAAGGAAGATGCTCCGCATCATACACTATCTCTTAAAAAAATAACTTGACCCCAAGTTACTTGCTACCTATTGATGAAACGTGTCGTTTTGAGCGGACCCAAGCTCTCAAATCGAACCAAGGTGTTGTTCGAAATGAATTCAATAAGTTTACTCCATCTACTGCCGGATTCTCCTTCTCCTTGAGCCGTTCCCCAAATCTCAACTAGTGCCTCACCCCTGGCTTCATCCTCATGATACTAGCTTTAGTCTTCGACCGACATCAAATGGAATATCTCGACGAAGTTGGTCAAACCAATCCGCCACAATGTCTTGGAGGCTCCTCTCCTTCTCAACCTCATCCCCTTCCTTAGATTTAGCTTTAAGAGAAAGGTTAGGTAAATCATCCACGAAACCCAAGTCATTGCGAACCAATGTTTTTTCGGTGCGACCAAGGCACCCATTCTCACTCAACTTCCAAGTTGGACAAGCCCTCAAGGTGGTCTTCCTCTTCTCACTAGGCATTAGCACCCTTGTCACTAGGTATACTTTATGCTCATAGCCCTCATCCTCACCATCATAGATCTCCTCATTTTGGCTCCACCCATCATCCTCTAACTCATCATCACGATAAAACCTTTCCTCCTCATCTCTATAAGGAGCCTCCTATTGATCCCACTCAACGTGTCGAAGCTCACCTTCATCATAGTAAACCCCATCTTCGTCTTCTTCATAAGCGGCCCCATACCGGTTCCACTCAACATTTCGACGTTCATCCTCCTCAATTCCCTTCTCTATCTCATCTTCTTCATGATCATATGCAATTTCGCTTTCCTCTTCGTCCTTAATTCGTTCTCTCCCATGACCTATCGTTTCCATTGGATTCTCTCCATAGTTCAAGCCGGCTAAACCTTTTGATAAGTTACCCGACTTGAAAGACACACTACACCCCAACATGGTAGAACCACCAACATCTCTCCCATCTCCATAGTCATCAACCTCCACACAACAAGTGGTTTCTTCATCCTCCATAAAAAGACTTTCAAGTCCCAAGCCATTCTTCCACTACTCAAGAATAATACCCCCACTTTCCTCAATCATACACATAAGGTTATGCTTAAGGGGTATTTCATCAAACACATGGGGAGCATCACTTGCTACATGGTCTTCCCCAACATCCTCACCTACAAGCACTCTTTCCTCCTCATCCACATATGAACTCACATTCTCATTCATAATATCATTATCAATAGACCCACGATGAGAATCTAATTCACAAATAATTTCACCAACATCCAACCCCCCACTAGAAATAAATATATCTATAACTTCCATATGAGAATTTGCAAGTGTTGGATTTACCTATTCCTTGTATAATGGAGGAAAGATTTGGGATGAACCTTGAGGAGACAACATGGAGGTTTCTCTATAGCCTTAGGATAACGATCGACTCTGATACCAACTGATACAAATCGGTTTCAGGACGTTTTAGTTTTAATCGTAAACTAACAAAGATGTTATTCTCTAGCTAAACTAGAAGGAGTGAATCCCGGGTTTCATGGACTAAATTCATAGGAAATAAGAATTCCCCATTTTTGAAGGTAAAAACCTTAACAAAGCTTCAATGAAGAAGATGATTAATTTTGTATTGATAAAAGTTAAACATTACAAAGAGAAAGAGATGAATTTATATCATCTCAAAAACCTAATTGCCAAATTACATAAAGGGTAAATTACATAACTAATCAAAAACATCTAATCAAGTGTATTTGACACTTATAATCTATCAATCTAAAAGATTAGGAAAAAAAAACTTAACTTCTTGATAATAATAATAATAGAATCAATGACTAAAAATGAGAGAGAAACTTAAAATGGTAATCATGACCAAACACGATTTATAATTGAAATAAATTTTATTGTAAGTATAATGTTTTAATACCTCTTTAATTATTTTCTTCAATATGTCTTCAACTTTAATGAACAACTATTGTGTGAAACTTTATATCTATTCGTATAAAAATGCATAAAAAAAAATTCAATTCAGTATGAGTTAGATAAACTCAAATTAAAGAAAATCAATGGACTTCACTAGGTTTTGAATTTGGAAAATTGATTTATCTCCAATTAAACCTAACAATCGAGTTCATATAAAGCCGAAATCCAAATTTTAGTTAGAGTTAACAATCCAAACGATTACACCCATCAACTTATACTAAAAAAGAATGAAAATATACAAAATCTTTATTTTAGTCATTTTGAAAAAAAACATAGATAAGGTAGCGAGAGGTGTGGGACAACACAAATGAGAACAAAATAACTACTACATATTAAAAAAAATCGAATAATTACCTTGGAAAACATAACGATTTCTTGTAATTTTTTACACTTTTGCTCTTCCCGGTTTCAGTTGGCCATGCCTTTTCTATTTCCATTATACCCAGAAACTTATACTAAAAAAGAATGAAAATATACAAAATCTTTATTTTAGTCATTTTGAAGAAATAAGGTAGCGAGAGGTGTGGGACAACACAACTGAGAACAAAATAACTACTACATATTAAAAAAATCGAATAATTACCTTGGGAAACATAACGATTTCTTGTAATTTTTTACACTTTTGCTTTTCCCGGTTTCAGTTGGCCATGCCTTTTCTATTTCCATCAAATTTCTTCAATTGGAGATATCAAAGTCTAAATTCTGACAATTCTTGAAGAAAATGTTATTAATACAGTTTATCAATGGAAATCGCTCCTAAATAAATCTGAATCTCTTAATGAAGTAAGAACAAAATTATAAGACTATATTATTTGAAGTAAGAACAAAATTATAAGATTAAGAACAAAACTAACACATAATAAAAAAATTAAAGGTCGATGAGGACTCTGATTTTCAGTGGTAAATGAATATAATGATGGAATGCTATCTATCATACTTTATATATAAGTTTATTTGTGACTTTTGGATTTCTTTCGCTTTGTATTTTTCATCTTCCTGTAACTCTTACTTTCTTTTATTACTTTAATTGATGGGTTATTTATTGATTGACAATAAATAATATGTTAATGTCGTACTAATTATACAGAGAAAATTAAAACTCAATAACTCATTTATTCTCTTTTCTCCTACGGTGCCAACTAAGCCAAAAAGCCTCTAAAACAATTTTTACAAATTCTCTCTGCTTCCGCTATTATATATAGTATAGAGATCATTATTTCCAAATTAAAGTAAAGAAGGATAACTGAATTTGATAAAAATAATTACCCAATATTATTAAAAATTACAATGATTTATAGTGTTTGGTTCTTGTGAAGCCTGCTCCTCAATTGGAGTATCCATCATTGTACTTGTGTTGTGATATTTTGGATTTGTGACACAACAAAGCACAATATTATCAATAAAAAAACAAAATAATTTAATAATACCAATATTACTTTGTGCATTCCCTCGCAATTCAAGTATAGTAGAAGACAATTTCTGAATTGTATTACTCTTCGATCCTTCATTAAGCTCGCTAAACTGAGCAAAGTATTCAGGTGCCCCACTAGCCGTCGGAACCACTTTGATCCTTGGTAGTTTCGGCCTTTCTGTCTAAAAAAAAAAATATCGGGGTGTTGAATTAGTCTCCCTAAAAATAGTTCATTAAGTGTTAGGCTTGTTCAAAATTAAAAATTGCAGTATTTTAGTCTTATTAGGTATTTTTCTTTTTACCGGTTAGGCTCTCCTTAAATCCAAATTATTAAATTTTTTTTGAGCTGGTAGACCCTCTTAAATCAAAATTTGAGAAAACTACAGAAGAAAATAAGAAAATGATGCAAGCAATTTTATTCAATCTGTCAATGTTGTGCACACTTGAAAGATACATATTTATAGCCTTTTTATAGGCTTATAATGCAACAATAAACGAGATTTTTAAGGAATCAATAAAATCTTCACTGTTAGACAAACGTAATTCTGTCTTAAGAATGTTAGACAAACGATTACGTCTGTCTTAAAAATGTTAGATGTGATTAACCAAAAAAACAAAACGAACATAGAAAAATATATAAACAGTAAAACTGGAAATTAAAAGGAAAGAGTTAGACAAATCTGAGGCCTGTATTAGCAGTTTCCTTAAGACAGATGTCGTCGCTATTGGCGATCGTCTCCCATGATACAACAGATTACGCAAGCGAACTCAAACCGTGTGTAGCCTAGTTATCACCGCAATATGAAAACAAGAACAATGTGAACAGACAGAGAGCAGGAAGAATCCCAAAGAATATTTTCTCCAACAGTTTCAGCAACTTGTGAATTTTGACAATCCATTCTATATAAATAGAGCTCGAAAGGATATGTCATTTCACGAACAAACACGACTGTACACGGACAGACACGACTGTTTACGTACAAACACGACTGTTCACGAAGGACATGACTGTTCATGTAAGGAGGTGTTTGTTGGTATTAAAATTAACAAATAATTTTATTCAATTTTTTCCAACAATCCCCCACATGAATAAAATTAAAAACGAGACGATTACGAAATGGTGATAACTTTCTACAGAAGATATCTGCATAGGATAGGTAGCTAATTGTTGGTCCCTTATAACGTTGCAAGTATAGTTCCAAGGGGGGTTAGGAACTATTTAAACTTTTTAAACCTTAGGGCAGAATTCTTTTCTAAAGAGAAAAGGATTTAACAGCGGCGCTGAGTGATCAGTAAGATACTGGCTTAGTCAACTGGTGACTAGGTCAGTTTCTTGACTTGAGTCAGGAGATAGCACTAAAGTTTATTCTTGAGCTCAGATGTTCGATGCGCACAACTCAGCTTGACCTCTTTACTTGGTCAGTTTTTGGTTATTTAATCAAGAAATATATATATAAGGAGTTTAAGGTAAGAAATATGTTACTCAGCAGATTTATCCAGGTTCGGCTTCTTCTAAGCCTACATCCTGTCCCCGGAACAAGTTCTGAGATTTTGAATCCTCTACTGAGCTCTTTAAAGGTAGAGCCTCAAACTTTTTACAATCTTAGCAACTAAGTATAACAAGAGTACCTTCCTCTATACCTCTACTCAATCCTAATCTCTCGCTGAGTACTATAACCGAGTACTCAGCCTCTCATTTCTAATCTCTAGAAATGATAAGTGTTTGTCCTAAACAATGATTGCTAAGACACCTTAGATGATTGAATAATCACTCTAGACTTTTACACAAAAGATATGAAATTTAGTGTAAGATTGCTTTGCTTCTTGCTTGCAAAACTTGCGTAGAAATTTGGTCAGCGTAATGGCTTGATCAAGTTCTGTGTCGAATGAAGCTTCTGATGGCACTATTTATAGAGACGTCTTGAGGCATCGGTCATTTCGAATTTCGAAATAACCGTTGGAGGGAAACAGCTTCCTGTCGTTGTCATCCTGACTTGCTTAGAGCTCTCGGCCAATCAGATTTGTGTATCTTCTGTCATCGGTCAGCTTTTGGTCAGCTCAGCAGAATGTCTCTCCTTTTATGGTAAAGTCAACTAGACAGCATACTGTGTCGTCTGAACTTTACCCAAAGTGGAAATACTTTGTCTGGAAGTTTTCCTTAGCCAACTGCTGTCTTGTACGCTTTGTCGAATCAACTCAGCAGCTTCGTTCCGAAGTTGTTCCCTGAAGGTCTTCTAGATCCTTCTCATGCTGAGTTGCGTTTTGCACACAGCGACATCGTTTTGATAAACGCGGGCCGAGTTGTCTTGAGTTGTTTGACTTGGGCTTTGAATTTCGTATTGGGCTTGGGCCTTTTAATCCTTATATCTTATAAACAATTTTAACTCAACATTGAACAAACACATTAGTAGAATAAATCAAAGCATTTAAACTTAGTGTGTTTAGAATATGTTCATAGTTATACTTAAACAATTTTGTCAAATCAAAATTATGTGGAAAGGTGTTTCAACAAACTCCCCCATTTTGATGTTGGCAAAACTATTCAGTGATTAACTCAGTATTGAGCTCCCCCATGATAGTTGACCTATTATAACTTAGCAAACTCCCCCGTAAGAGTTGAGCTGCTGACTTAGTTTTACTCTAAACATTTAAAGGTTTAATCGAGTAAGTCTAAGGTAAGTTTTTCAGATATAGGTCAGCTCATGGAACATATTCTATTTTACTCAGTGTTTAAGCGGAAGGTTTTATCATTCAGAGGGCGCTGAGTAATTTGTTGTTCAATGAGTTTTATAAACATATAGGTCAGTGTCAAACATGTTATCAGCATTTAGTTCAATCAATGAATTTTATAGGCCTTAAACATAGCTGATTTAATTGAAGATACAAAATAACATAATACACAGCATTGTATACAAATAATTCATAAATCAGAGTTTGAACAGAAGATGCAAGTATGATATTTAATATAGGTAGTCCAGTGTTTACAATCAAAAGTTCAAAGATAGGCATTCAGACTACATATACAAACTACTTACTTAGCTAGCCTATATATCTATTTCTTTTTCTTCTGTTGGGACTGACTAGACCCATGTTATGTTCTCGCTTGGTCTTTCTCCCCCGTTTTGTCAGCATCGGGAGGAGGAATCCTAAAGCTGTCGGTTAAGACGGCCCTGGTCAGTTCGTTGGACAGCTCTTTAAGTCTGTCAGCGCTTTCATTGACACCAGCAAAAATGGCAACTCCCTGATCTGAGACTTCAGCGGGTATATTGAGTTCGGCAGCGCTGATCATACTGACGATGAAAGCTTCAGACTTACCAATCCATATAAGCGCATCAGTCAGTCCAGCAATGACTTGATGGAAGGTTTTGAGTAAATAGGTGTCAAAGTACTGACGCTGATGTTAGATGAGGTGCCGCGGCCTAATCTCCCGGGCGGACCGGGGGGTGGACAACCTCATGGCGACATAAGCGGTGATTGGCGCCGAAAGCAACCAATCGCGGAATCAAGCTGCTCGGCAGGACCGGAGCTCGGAGATATGGAAGAGTCGCCACCCACGAATGGGAAAATGAACACCGATCCCTTACGGGAGACCGATGTGGGTTCGGGAAACTTAGGTACGAGCCGAGAAGGCTAGCTCCTTTCCGGAGAAAGGCTACTATGCACCCGGACATCGCCCGGTTATGAACCATCGGCCTCCTACTCAGCATGTTAGGCGATAACGGACTAATCGTATACTTCTTTAAGTTTAAAATTCATTTGAAACCCTTTTCTTTCTCTTTTTGGAAACCATTTTGAGCATATGATATTGAAAAGCCACATCAGTAAAGAATCACCCATTTATGTTTATACATACACAGAGAGGGGGAAGAAAGAAGTGATTTATTTACAACCGTATTTAAATGTTCTATTCTACATTAACTTACTTCCCCAAAACGATGTTTATTACATGGTTCGCACCTTAATCGCCGTTGGAACGATTTAGGTACGTTTTAAAACCCCGTTTGATGAAGCTTACCCGAGTCGCCGTTGGAACGACTCGAGTAATTGAAAACGTTAAAGTAAAAGCCTTTTAATAAGAAAACGTGGTTAAACATACAAGTCAATTTTATTTTGTACAAATTCATTAAGAAAGCGATTCAAAATCTCCATTATTAACAAAGAAAACGATTTTGATTACAATGTTCGCTTAATCCGTCGTTGGAACGGACTAAGGTTTTAAAACGTGGTGTTTAGAAAACGATTTGAAATATCAACCAAAATGACTCTATTTATCTACATTAGAGATTTAAGAAAGCTCATTAGCTTAAATAATTTAATTGAAAACTCTCTTTTTGTGACTTATTTTCCCCACTTATTTAATGGACTCTCTAACTATTATAATTACATCAATAAACACATTTAGGCCCAAAATTTAATTTTTCCAAGTGAAGCCCATTTGAAACATGGACTTATAAATGACCAAAAGAAATAAAGAAAATAATATAGATATATATTTACACATTTTAGCCTAAAAGACATAAAATAAGAGTAAAAGAAAATATATTATCTAATACATATATAAGAAAGAATAATGAAAATAATATATTTATACTTTAAACATAAGAAAATAGTGAATGAAATTCATAAATAGGAAAATAGCCTTTATCACTCAAAATAATTTTATTTAACAAAAATTAAGATAACCCAAATATACCCCAAAACTATATATATATACATAACTAATATAATCCTAATGTCAAAAAGACTATATGTCCATCCCCCAATATCTACTAATTATCTCCCAAAATGCCCAAGTAAATAACATTTAAAATAGAATTTAATGTAATTTAAATGAATAATAATAAAAAGAAAGTAATATGTACATATACAAAAAAATTAGAATAAAAAATGGAATACCAATCTCCTAAAATAATTATATATGTTGAAGTTTTAAAACAATTTGAAAAGAATATGTTACATTATTATATATTTATATACTAAGGATTAAAAGTCTAAAAGTTAAGAAAAAGGGACAGAAATGGCATTTTTTACATTTTGGCAGATTTACCGACGGAAAATCCGTCGGTAAACAGCATTTAGTGACAGAATTGGCAAATTACAGCAGCACTCCAATATTTTCCAGATTTATTCAAAAGCTTTAAATTAAATCTAATTCAATCGTTTTGGACTTCCGAACTACCAAAGATGGATCATAGTCGAAAACGGAAGTTCCTAAAACGATGTTTTTATTTTAAAACGTTATTTGAAAACCTCTTTTAAATTAAAAACTTATAATTACAACATTTTCGACACCCGAACTACCTTTTTATCGGATCACGGTTCGTATTGGGATATCCAAAACGAGGTTTTTATTTTAAAACAAAACCCGAGTTTTATTTAACACGAAACGAAAATTAAATAAATACGTTAATTAAATAAAACGTGACAAAATAAATAAATAACTAAAGGAATAAAAACTATAGCATAAAAAAATAAATAGAATGAGAGAATAAATTAAATAAAATAAAGAGTCTAGTCCTCGGATAATACCTTTGATTCGGTATCTGACAGTCGAAGCCGATTGATTCCATGAACCGCGAGCTCCCGATATTAATAAAAATTTAGTAAAAATTGAACTTAGGAAATTTGGAATTTTTGAGAAAAAAAATATTTTTCTCAAAAAAAATCCACTCTCTCTCTCTAAAAATGTTTAGAGTGAGAAAGTTTTCCCCCCAAAAAGGCCTCTCTTCACCTTGGGATCCGTGCCCTTATATAGGGAAACGGATCCCTGAACAATGGGCGACGCCCAAAAAAAATTGGGCGTCGCCCATTGTGGTTGGGCGGCCGCCCAACCTAGTGTTGGGCGGCCGCCCAACTTTCGTTGGGCGAGCGCCCAACGCGAGGTTGGGCGCCCGCGCCCAACCCTCGTCGGGCGTCCGCCCGACGTGGTTGGGTGCCCGCCCGGCGACCCCCGGGGCGTGCCCTGCGCCGTCGGACGCGTGCACTCCGTGACCGCCAAGCGCGCGTTCCGCGCAGCTAGACGCTCGCGCGTCGCGGCCGCCGAACGCGCGCCTCGCGCCGCCAGGCACGTGTGCTCAACGGCCCACGAGGGCAGGCACCTCCAGCGGTCCCATGCATTGCCCCGGGCGTCGAGAGCGTGCCACTCGCGGTGCGTCCGACGGACGCCGCGCGCACGTCTCGAGCCGTCAAGCGGGCGTTCGACCATCGTCGTCCGCGTGCGGGATGCCGTTGCGTGCCCGCGCCGTGCCGTTAATTTTCCTCAGCTTATTATTCTTTATATATTTTTCAAAACTTCCGGAATCAATCGCTTCGACCGTCTTGTTTCAGGTTTTCATCACAGGTCCTCCGACTCGGTGTCTACAGTTGCCCCTACTTTTCTATTTTGACAGTGATGT
Source organism: Euphorbia lathyris (assembly GCF_963576675.1). Classification (NCBI taxonomy): domain Eukaryota; kingdom Viridiplantae; phylum Streptophyta; class Magnoliopsida; order Malpighiales; family Euphorbiaceae; genus Euphorbia; species Euphorbia lathyris. The sequence goes on along the minus strand of NC_088912.1, from coordinate 69,181,984 downwards.
GTGTGGTTCGAAAACGTTTTTGCTAACGTAACACATGCAATGTAAAACATATAAAAGTAAAAGTCACGTAACGAGTAGGAGGAAACATACCTGAGCTTTGCGCTGCGCGCTCTGGCGTTGCTCTCTGACTGCATCAGACTCTGCTTCGGGCTGCACCCTAGTTCACGATCGCGGGGATAATGGCTAAATAGCTACCCCTAGTTTATGACCGCGGGGATAATGGCTAGACGGCTACCCTATTTCAAGATTACGGGGATAATGGCTAAACAGCTACCCTGATTTACGACTGTGGGGATAATGGCTAAACCGCTACCCTATTTCAAGATCGCGGGGATAATGGCTAAACAGCTACCCTATTTCAAGATCACGGGGATAATGGCTAAAAAGCTACCCTATTTCAAGATTACGGGGATAATGGCTAAACTGCTACCCTATTTCAAGATTACGGGGATAATGGCTAAACAGCTACCCTGATTTACGACTGTGGGGATAATGGCTAAACCGCTACCCTAGTCTACGATCTTAGGTAAATATGGCTCAAAAGCAACTCCGGTCTGCGACCATGAGTTAGATGGCTCAAAAGCAACTCCGATCTGCGACCGTGAGTCAGATGGCTCAAAAGCAACTCCGGTCTGCGACCGTGAGTCAGATGGCTCAAAAGCAACTCCAGTCTGCGACCGTGAGTCAGATGGCTCAAAAGCAACTCCGGTCTGCGACCGTGAGTCAAATGACTCAAAAGCAACTCCGGTCTGCGACCGAGAGTCAAATGGCTCAAAAGCAACTCCGGTCTGCGACCGAGAGTCAAATGGCTCAAAAGCAACTTCGGTCTGCGACCGTGAGTCAAATGGCAAAAAAGCGGGTTCTATTTCTGGATTTTCTTACCACACGGTTGTCTGTACTTTCTCACTAGAGCTATCATCTCGACGATTCGATGGGCACACGTCTGAGTCCGAAATGAAATAGACTACTGATTGTTTTTCTGTTGACTGCCGTCTGTATTTCGACTGGTGTCACTGTTCTGTAAAAATTAGCTGTTGTCTGGAATTGATGTTTTGACAATGTTAGTCACTGTCTGGGAGAAATGCAGGCTGAAACGGACTGCAAATCGGAGGTTTGTGCACCTGGTAATTAATTATTTACTTTTTACCTTTATGTCAAATCGTACTTTTTTCACTATTTACGGGAATGCCATTCCCTTTTCCTATATAAGGTGGTGGGGTTTCATTTCCACCCCACACCTTCTCTCTCCTCTTTCTCTCACTAGACTTCAATTTGGATTATTCTCGGGATGGATTTAGACGAATGGGATGGCACCAGAGGCATGGACGAGGTTTACGTAAACCTGGATAGAGTGGATACCTTCCACGACCCTACAACACACTTGAGCAGGACACGCTGCAACGAGGTAAGTGGTTTCTCACTTTTATTTGATTTGAACTCTAGGCTTTAGCATTCCTATACGAACGTGATTTGCATGCCAACTCTTAGAGTGCCTTAGAAGACTTTAGCTAGAAAACGTGAATTCCTTTATTTACACGTAATACCTGTTTGTTTTTGTAAGAATGCGCGCTTTATGCATGTGAATAGTACACTAAGAATTTATGCATGTTAACAGTAAAAACGATGTGAATAGTAAAAACGTGAATAGTGCACGTGAATAGTAAAAACGTGAATAGTGACAACGTGAATAGTAAAAACTTAGCTAATGCACGTGAATAGTACACGTGAATAGTGACAACTTAGCAAACGCACGTGAATAGTGCACGTGAATAGTGACAACGTGAATAGTAAAAACTTAGCTAATGCACGTGAATAGTGACAACATGAATAGTAAAAACTTAGCTAATGCACGTGAATAGTAAAAACGTGAATAGTGCACATGAATAGTAGAACCTAATCTATGCTCCTCGTCGCCGCAGACGAGAGTGGATCAAAGAATTGACTCAACCTTACGTGAAGGACCCTACATGAGAGATTTTTGCAGAAAATTGGTCCTAACTGACCGGATGTCTCTAGGTTAGAAAATGGAAGAATACCTAGTCTTAACGCGTTCTTTTCAATTGCCTGCTTTAGGAGCTGTATTTAAATTTTCTTATCTTGTTCTTTTTTAGTTCATTGAGATTTCGGGGACCACCGCCGAGGTTCTCTCATGGTATGATAGGCTAGGTGCCGCGGCGAGAGCCCGTGTGCAGGAGTTGGGCTTCGAGCCCTTTATTGCAGCGCTGCCCCGTACCAACGGGGTGTGTGATCCTTTTGGCCTACGGGCCTTATGCGAGCGGTGGGTTGACTCGACCCACACCTTCCACCTTTCCTTTGGGGAGATGACCATCTCGCCTCGAGATTTTTCGCTGTTGACAGGATTGCGAGGGAGCAACACTCCCGTCCCTTTCCACTTTGGTATGATGCGACCACGGGTCGACCCCGCTAGGCTTGCTACCTTGATTGGACCGGGAGTTCGCCTATGCGCCAAGTCTACTCCGGCGAAGTTTGTCTCTACCGCGAGCCTCTTGAGTAGACGTGATTTCTGCGAGACTGACGCTACCGACCTGGCGGTTCGTAGTTTCTTAGTATATGCTCTGAGTGAGACGATTTTCCGCACGAAGGGCGGGAAGGTACACGCAGGTCTCATTCAGGCACTTAGCGATCTGGATGCAGCGGCTTCTTATGATTGGGTAGGGGTAGGCTTAGCCTTTCTTTACAAGTTCTTGGATCTGACTTGCCGGAAGCGCAAGGACTTCGGCGGTTATACCTTTGCCCTGCTGGTACGTGACGCCTTCTTGACTTATCCGTCTTATCTTTTTCGCATTTTTCACACTCCTAGTCCTTGTTTTTACCGCAGGTGTGGGCATACGAGAGACACATCCTTCCTAGCCGGTCTCGACCTCGACCGAGAGTGCTGAGGCTGCCATTTATGACTCGATGGAGGGACTTCGACTTGAGCGCTGAGAGGAGTCGGACAGTGTCGCGGCTTCTGGATCGGATCGACTCGCTGACCCTGAGTCAGGTAGATTTTGCCCCATCGTGCCAGATTTTGGTTTGAGCCTTTCTGACTTTCTCTTTATGTATTTTGCTTTAGATTCAATTCAGGTGGGATGACCTCAACTTCGGCCCTGAGTATGCATACGTGTCGATGATCCAGGAGCAGCAGTGTGTGCTCACCGGCCCCTGTGTGCGGGCGTGGTATCTAGGGGATCGAGGCATTACCGGGGTTAGAGACGCTCATTGGACGCCGGGTGAGATCCCCATCTCTATGTTCGCGGTATGGACTCTGCCCTTATCGACCATTCGTCGAGATCTGACTCGCTGTTTTGTCGGTAGAGTGGTCTGGATTCATGCCGGGGGCCGCGAGCCTTATTTGTCTACTTTACTGAGCACGAAGGATGCCCCGGCGGCAGCGATGGAGGTAGATCCAGTGGCGGACGTGTTTTCGAGAGAGGCGGTCGAGGCCGTCTTTGGTCAGGCGGAGGTTCCGGTAAGTGATTCCGCCCTCTTTTCATTTTATTCATGATATGCTCGGAGGTTTTATTGTGTGTTTTTTTTTTTTTTTTTGCAGGAGGGATCTTGGAGGAGTGCCCACTTATCTGATTTTTTTGATGGCACTCAGACTCAGACACCAGCGCGCGAGCAGCCCTACTTCATCGGCGAGTCCTCCAGCGCAGCCCGACCGGAGAGATCGTCCATAGGCGTGCCTATACCAGGCTACGGGAGGGATTATGCTACGATCCGCTATGACGAGTCTGGGACACCTTATGCGGGATTTGAGGCGGCCCCTCCTATCTTCTCCTCGAGGGTCCCGTTTGATCCCTCGGACGCTTCACTGACCACTAGGGAGACCTGTACAGACTACGTGGATCTATCCGGCTTCCTACGAGATTGCCTCAGCTTGCGCTGCACCGACCACCTGGTATGTATCATTATTGTACTTTAGTGTAGTGAAATGTATGCATGTATGTATGATTTATGTTTTTGCCTATGCTGCCTCTTATCTTTTTTTTTCTTTTTTTTTTTTTTTGTAGAGTGATCTTCATGCCCATGAGCGGAGACAGAGTGAGCTAGTGCGGGAAGCTGATGCCCGAGTTGGTCGTGTGTATCAAGAGAGGAACGACCACTGGTCGGGAGTGATGCGACGGGAGACTGAGGGTCGCCTCGCCGTCGAGGAGAGGGCGCGTGATGAGTCGATCAGACACCTTGCTGCAGAGGAGAGAGCACGAGCTGCTGATGAGAGAGCACGGGTTTCTGATGAGAGAGCGCGAGCTTCTGATGAGAGAGCGCGTGCTGCCGAGGAGACACTATCTGCGGAGCGGGCATCTCACCTGAGAGATTTTGAGAACTATTGGGACTTCCCTCCGTATTAGGCTCGTTATGTATTGCTTTGTAGCTTTCATTGTTGCTTTGTAGCTTTTATTAGAGTTTCCCAGATGTATAGCTGATGTATAGGGAGTGGGGTGGATAGTAGGTAGGCTTTTTGTGAAAAGTGGGATAGGAAATGTATAACTCGCGATTCATATTATCATGCATTCAGTAGATTATGATGATTCCAATCATTCTCGTCAAATATATTCATGCCTTTATTTATTTACAAACAACAGAAATACTTAGTCTCTTATACATTGTTTTTGTAATTGCTCAAGTTATAATTATTGTTACCAGGACCCGCCTTTCGGTTTTCGGATCCCGGCGATTTTCCTCCTCTCCTTTTACTATCCCGGAATTTTTAAATGAGCGCCCTTTCGGGTTTTCACCCATTGGGATTTCCCTTATTGTTGCATAGGTCGCCCTTTGCGGGTTTTCGACCTATCGGGAATTTTTCTTTCTTTATTTATTTATTTTTTTTTTTTTACGAAAAGTATTTCTTAAGCCTATCCAGATTGGTAGGTTCGGAGAATTCCATGCCGTCCATTGTGGTTAACTTCACCGCTCCTTTGCTTAGTATCTTCTTCACGACGAATGGTCCTTCCCAGTTAGGCCTGAACTTCCCCCTCGGGTCGGTGTGCGTCACACGGATCTGTTTCAGCACCAAATCTCCTTCTTTGATAGGGCTGGTCTTGACTTTTTTATTGAAAGCCCGAGCCATCCTTCTTTGATACAACTGTACATGGTAAAGGGCTTCCATCCTTTTCTCATCAACTAAAGCCAACTGCTCGCATCGCCTCTTTACCCATTCCGCCTCAGAAATTTCTGCTTCCACTGCGATTCTCAACGATCGCTTTTCAATCTCAATCGGCAAAACTGCTTCTGTTCCGTATACCAAGGAGAATGGTGTTGCCCCAGTCGAGGTTCTGACTGTCGTGCGATAAGCCCACAACGCGAGTGGGAGGTGCTCATGCCAATTCTGATGTGATTCCACCGTCTTTACGAGGATCCTTTTAAGGTTCTTATTAGCTGCTTCTACTGCCCCATTAGCCTGTGGACGATACGGAGAAGACCTGTGATGTTCAATGCCATATTCTCGGAAAAGATTCCTTACTTCCCCCTGAAACTGGACTCCGTTATCCGTGATCATGTGATGAGGCACTCCGAACCTGGTGATCAAGTGTTTTTCAATGAACTTTCTCATCTGCTTGGATCCCAGTTTGCTAAACGACTCTGCTTCTACCCCCTTGGTGAAATAATCGATGGCGACTGCAATAAACTTATGTCCATTTGAAGCATTAGGCCTTACTTCGCCAATGATGTCAATGCCCCAAGCAGCGAATGGCCAAATAGGTGCTAGTACGTGTAATTCCATGGCCGGAAGATGACTGCAATCGCCGTGGATTTGACAATCGTGACATTTCTTCGCATACTCGTTACAATATCTTTCCATGGTGAGCCAATAAAAGCCTTGCCTAATAATTTTCTTAGCTAGTACTGCTCCTCCCATATGGGCTCCACAAATTCCCGAATGTACTGATTCCATCGCCTCGCGGGCTTCCCCGGCATCCAAGCATCTTAGTTGTAATCCATCAACGTGCCTTTTGTAAAGCAAGTCGTTGTGGATGACGAACTGACGGGCTAGCCTTCTAATCACAGCTTGATCCCTAGGTTCCGACTCTGCCGGATATGTTCCATCTTTCATGAAGTTCACGATATCGAAATACCACGGTTTTTCATCTGCCCCTAACAGCATTACGTCTTCGTAGCACGGTTTGTGAGATCTTCTCAATACCAATGGTTTCGAAGCAAGGTTCCGGGGGTTGTCCCAAACTGACACCAAAGTAGCCAAGGCATCCGCCGCCTGGTTCTGTGCTCGAGGAATATGATAGAAACGACATTCCTTGAATCTTCGTGCCAACCCTCCTAGCTGATCTAGATACGGACGTAGCCTTTCTTCTCTCACTTCCCAGTTCCCTTGTGCCTGTTCGATGATCAACTTGGAGTCACCCCAAATTTCGACATATGATGCTCCCAGTGCTGCTAATGACTCCAAACCATAAATGCACGCTTCATATTCGGCCATATTATTAGTAAGAGGGAAGGATAACTTCTTCGCCATCGGGATTCTTTCTCCTTCCGGTGAGATAAGTAGTACTCCTACTCCGGCTCCACTCGAATTAACTGCTCCGTCGAAGAACATTTCCCATGGTATGACTTCGATTGCGTTCAAATGTTCATCGGGGAAATCATAGCTTACTTCTTCCTCTTCTGCATTCAGGAGTCGGTTAGCCAGAAACTCTGCCATGGCCCTTCCTTTGATAACCTTCTTCGTCACATATTCAATGCCAAACTCGGACAAAAGCAACAACCATCTGGCTAACTTCCCCATCAAGGATGGAGTTCGGTATAGATACTTCACGGGGTCCATCCGAGAAATAATGATCACTTTATACGATTGGAAATAGTGCCGCAGTTTCTTCATCAACCACACCACTGCCACACATGTCTTTTCGATCATGTTGTATTTGAGCTCATACTCTAGGAACTTCTTACTCAAATAATACACCGCGTGTTCCACACCGGTGTCTCCCTCTTGAGCTAACATTGCTCCGATAGATCGCTCCTCAATTGCTACATAGAGGAGAAGTGGCTTTCCCAGTTTAGGCGGTCTCAACACTGGCAGATTAGACAAGTAACTTCGGACACTCTCCAACGCCTGTTGACACTTATCATTCCAAACGACGGGTTGGTCTTTCCTTAACAACTTAAAGATTGGCTCGCAAATTGCGGTGAGTCTTGCTATGAACCGGCTGATATACTGAACCTGCCCCAGAAACCCTCTCACTTCCTTCTCATTTCTCGGCGCCGGCATCTCTTGTATAGCCTTTACTTTATCAGGATCTACCTCGATTCCCTTATTTCCGATTACATAGCCTAAGATTTTCCCCGACGAAACGCCGAAAAAGCACTTCTTCGGGTTTAACCTTAGCTTGAATTCTGCAATTCGGGCCAAAAACTTCTCGAGGGCGGAAAAATGCCCTTCTCTTGTCTCTGATTTGACCATCATGTCATCCACGTAGACTTCTACCTCCTTGTGTATTATGTCATAGAACAGGGCTGTGGCCATTCGCTGGTAGGTTGCCCCGGCATTTTTCAAACCAAATGGCATCACTCTGTAACAGTATGTTCCCCACTCTGTTGTGAACGAGGTTTTCGCTTTGTGCTTTTCGGCCATCTGAACTTGCATGTAGCCCATGAAACCATCCACATTTGTGTGTAAGACGCTTGATGCTGCACTGTCGATCAATACATCGATATGAGGCAAGGCGAACTCATCCTTGGGGCATGCCTTGTTAAGATCTCTATAATCCACGCACATCCTCACTTTGCCATCCTTTTTCGCAATGGGCACTACATTTGCGACCCAAGGGGGATAGTCGATCACTTCGATGAATCCTGCTTCTAACTGCTTCTTCACCTCCTCTCTGATCTTATCTGCCCATTCGGGTCTCATACGTCAGAGCTTCTGCTTTACGGGCCTCGCCTCGGGATATGTTGGAATACGGTGAGTTACGATTGATTGATCGATTCTAGGCATGTCTTCGTATGTCCACGCGAATACAATTTCGTATTTTTTAATTATTCTCTCAAATTCTTTTCTCTCTTCAATAGTTAATTCTTGAGCAATTTGTATAAGTTTAGGATTTTCATCCGTACCAAGATTGAAAGTTGACATTTCTATTGTATTGATTTCAAATGTAGGCATGTTATATGAATGAGAATGCATGGAATGATCATGATCAACATCAAGCAAGTAAGCAAAATCAGAATTCATTTCATTGATAGCGTGGGTGATTACATCATCGGACTCAAACAAAGCAGTAATACAATTTTCATCCTCAATATCTTCGGGCTTCTCATAAACTTTGGAGGTACTAGGCTCATCTCTCACTCCTGCAGTTGCTTCAATGGTAATGACCTGCTCCTCGGCAGTTGAATCCAGCATCATGATCTCCTCGACAAAGCAGCTTGCCTTTCCTTTGCCCCAGTCGGCGACATCATTGAAGATTTCAAACCCTGGCAGAATCTTTCCTTCCGTGCTAGTCCACGACTCGGAGGTTCCCGAATATGGCTTTCCATGCCCCTCGCTTACAAAATGCTTCCTCAAGCCTATTTTTCCTTCTGCACTCATGTTGGATGGACTTCCCTGCTCATATCCCAAACCCCTCCGGGTTTTCTGACTTTTAAAATCCGGAAACTCCGACAACCCTTGATGGTGTGCTCCTAATCCCATTCCCGGGATGAAACCTCCCTTCATCATCTTCACCACATCGGTGGTCATGCTCGACTCGTAAATCCCAGAGACTTGGAATCCGGAGAAAAGTTGAGGCTCAATTCCCAATGCTGCCACCGAGCTCAGTTTCTCAGCTCTAATTGTAACTATCTCCTCCCCGAAGGGGAACTTAATCATTTGGTGGAGCGTGGAGGGTACACCTCCCAGCTTGTAGAACCAAGGGCGTCCCAACAACACAGCAAAAGTTACCGGGATGTCCAATACTGTGAACTCAGTCTCTTCCTCATGCGGCCCTACCTTCAATTTGGCCTTGAAAACTCCTTCAATATGCCTACGGCTGTCATCGTATGCTCTGATCACTGTTTCAGAAGCTGTCAAATCTCCTCTCTCCACTCCCAACTTGGACAAGAGCTTCAAAGGACAAACATTAATGGCCGATCCATCATCGACTATAACACAGCTAGTCTTCTTCCCGTTGATTTCCGCTCGGATATACAATGGCTTATTGTGAGCCTTCCCCTCTTCTGGGAGATCCTCGTCGGTAAATGTGATCTCAGTCCTCTTTCGGGCCATAATTGCCCCTACTAGCGCTGTCGGCTCGGTATCGGTGGAAATAACCAAATTCTGCAACTCTTTCATCAGATTTTCACGATGGTACCTAGAATGGCATAAAACTTCCCAGACCGTAGACTTAGCTTGCATCTTCTTCAACTGTTCAAGAACTTGGTCATCGGGCTTAGGAGCCGACCCTTCTCCAATCTCAGTCTCTGCCATTGGTGCCTTTCCTTCGGCCACACGACCTGATCTCGTCATTACCGCAATTTTCGGCTCATCATCCGACTCGTCCCAAATATTGATAGGGATCTTCCAATTGGCATCCTCCTCGTCCGAGGAACTCGCCCAAATGTCTACGACCATCAAATCCATGACGTGAGGAACACTCGGATTCAGGAAAAAGGGATCCGCTGATCCATACAAGGCCCAACCTATCAACTCGTCATAGTCACGGAGGGACACCCGGTTCATCCTCCTTGTGGCCAATGGAATAGCGCCTCGTTGTATGCACATAAGCTGCACCTTATCGCTCATTGTCTCATTACACTGCTCATAATGGTGCCTCCACCTTCTAGCATAATCCATAAAATGTTCCTCGGGGAATTGCCTAATCCTGTCCAAATCATCCAGGGATCCCATCCACGGAATGTACATTTCGTATCTCGCCACAAAGGCATTTCTGAGTGGTACCCAATGACACATCTCTTCCTCCGACAGACCCTGATGCCACAATAAGGCTTCTCCCATCAAGGTTTCCGGAAAATGTTCATGCAACTCACACTGTGGGAACCCAGCGTTATACATATGATCGCGGAATATCCTCGCATGCTCTACAGGATCCCGGTATCCACCATACCTAGGCATTGCTAACACCGCATCAGGTGTTTGGTAAGACGGGGAATCAGGAGTTTGCTCTGCTAGCATCCATACCGTATGTTCCTTGATAAATCTCTTCGTCATAGCTGCCCAATCGGTCTTAACATACATCGGCAGCGACATGTACCACATCAGCGGTTCACCCATCAATGAATTACAAAACAAGCTAGTGATCTCTTCCTCTTTGAAACCCAAGGCTGTCATAGCCGACAAATAGAAGTGAAGGTGCTCCATATGGTCCTTATTGCCGTTATACTTGCTCACCCTTGGCAATGGACGCTTGATGGGTCCAATCTGCATTGCAAAGTGCTCCGCGGTTCTATCCTCAGCTCTCTGATACTTTTCAAGAAACAAATCCGACAACCGAACCCAATCGTGCTTGCAAGAGTCGGGCAATGAATGGAACCATTGCAAAGGCTCACCTACCAGCGAATGGTGGAACCACTGAGCAATTTCATCTACCCCGAAGGATTCAATAAACATGTCGTGCATATACTCACGCAAGTGCACTTCGGGATCCCTTCCTCCACTGAACAAACCCAAATTTGGCACGATAGTCCGAGACGCCCCTTCACCGGTCTCTTCGGCACTATCCTCGTCATATGGTGCTCCACCATCTGATCCCTCCTCCATTGGTTCTTCCTCTTGTTCCTCACCCAAGACGGACACATACAAACCATTTCCCATATTGCTTCTTTCGACGGAGTCCAACAACTCCTCTACATCTTCCTCAAAAGATTCCATCACAACAGTTTCCGTCAAACCAACTCCGATCACGCTCACCCTATGATTAGGCAATGGATTGCGCCTAACGGAAGGGTTGGCTGACGAAGGATCAGTTATCTTCTTCTCCTCAATCAAATCTTGGATTTCGTGTTTCAGCCTCTCGCAATTCTCAATCGTATGTCCATAACTGCTGTGAAATTCACAATACCCTCTAGCCTGAATCTGCGGAGTAGGTTGAGCTTTGTTATACGGGGTAAGGGCTTTCAACAACCCCTTCTTCTGCAGACGTTCAAAAACTTTCGCATAGGTCTGATCGAACTTGGCGAACCGCCTCTTTTCGATAGCATTAAGATCAACCACTTTCACTGTCGCAGATTCCGTACTCGCGCTAGGCCCTCCGACACTATATCCAGACTTCGTCCACTTGGTATAAGCTTTCTTCGGCTCCCCATCGCCTTCGACAGTCAAGGCACAACTATACATCTGATTGAAATCTGTGAACGGCATATATCTCAACTCATTCTTAATATACGGCAACGTATTGCCAATCACCATTCGGATCTGATCTTGCTCAAGCGGCTTCTGTTTCATGACCGCGGCCTTAGCCCTCCATCTCTTCACGAAGTCTGAAAGGGATTCCCCAGTCTGCTGCTTATTGCTCTCTAACTCTTTCAAAGTGACTTCCAACATGGTGTTAAAACTATACTGAGCGATGAATGACTTCGCTAACTCCTTCCAATCCTTCTTTGTCACCATTGGCAGCGCATGGAACCATGTGAGGGCAGCCCCTCTAGGTAAGTGTTAAACAGCCCCAAGACTTGATCCTCGGTCAGGATCGTGTGCTTCATTACCGCAACGTACTGATTCATATGAGCGGTGGGATCTCCAGTTCCATCGAACTTTTTCATGTCAGGGAGCCGAAATTTCAGAGGCAAAGCTGTTGCTGTCAAGCAATTCTTCAAGTTATAGAAATCCTGACTTCCGGAGCTTCCTCCGCGCAAGTCCTGCACTTTCTGTGTGATGTGTTGCCTCCACTCCTCTTCCTTAGCTTTCTCCTTCTCTAACTGTTTTCGGACATAATCCTGATAATCCTCCTCATTCCCAAAGCGAGGGCCATCGTTCACCTCATTCTCCGCACGCTTACTACCACTCTTGTTGTCCTTCAGTGCTAACTCAGCTAGCTGGGCCAAGATTGCGACCAGCTGGTCATTGATATTGTTCACAGAATTCTCCAATTCAGCCACCTTCTCGTCGGTTGCGGACATACTGACGGAAGACTGAGTATACTCGGATGAAGATGATTCAGGAGCCACACCTACTGATTCGGAACTGTCTACTCGCAACTGATCAAACTGTCTGACAAGCCGATTACTCTCGCGAAACCACAACCGCTTAATGATGACGTCTGCGCGAACGGTATCCATTAGTATGTATGCATGATTTCATATGCATGATTCGTGGTGTGTGCGTTTATTTATTTACGATTATAAGATAAGAAGAACAAATGTTAGTTCTATTTACATGTATCACAACATCTCTCTTCCACCCTTATTCCTCCACACACTCGTTGGTCCAGGTCTCTTTCCTAGGATTTTGGTTTTTTGGCTCACATTGCGGTCCAGGGGACGCGTGATGCCGTCGATTATTGAGGGAAAGTAAATCAACCATCAGACAATACAGTTCGTTTTGACGTATCAACGTTCAGTGACTAAGAAATCGACCAAGTTGGATTGTTCTTTCAGAATAACTCGTCTGTCGTCCTTTCGTGAGACGCATTAATTCGGGTTTTGACTCCTTTTGAGCGCATCTCAGTTTTTAGACGTGGTTCGAGTTATTCTTCTAGTCCAATCGTTCGTTATTGTCAATGACTCGTTCCCTTTTGTTTGCGTGGGTTCGTGTCTCGATTTTTGGATTACAACGGGACCTTTTGGATCTATCGAGAGACGTAACCACGTGTTTATTTAGTGATGGAATCACTTTTGGATTTTATTTTAGGGAACGGACTCATCGCGTAACGCGTTTGTTCTTAGCGTCGAGGATCCGTTTGCTCATTTTGCTACGTGAAAAGACGGCGAGTCTTATTTTGAGCGCATGATAATCTTTCGGCTAATTACAACTCTTTGTTCCTCCCACTCCACGGGATATATCATCTCAGTGTGGTTATAGAAAATAAACATTTCATTGAATCGCGTGTTTATTCGAAGCGAGGATATCACCGTTTTCCTTCCTTTAGGCACGATTTAAGCAAACACGTACATCGGGCCATATTTCTTGCAGTTTTGGTAACGGTCGAAATGATCGAGTCGTTAGTCAAAACCCGCAGTCTCGTCCATATGGCGCAATTATATGGTTTGGCTTGATTCGGCTTCGAGATTTTAAACGGGGTATACACTCGTTCGAGGCACGTATTCAACGGTATTGGTTTATTTTCTTTAACTACTCTCGGGATTGACATATATCGCAGATTCGGAATGATTTTGGTCTTTTAGTTCATTTTTCTTTTCTTAGTCACCTTTTTCGGACACGTCCATTTCTCTTAAGAATGACGCAAGGCATAACGTAAAAGCTCGTCTTTTATTCGGAAGGGACGGGCTACTTGTGCGAAACTTTTCACGTTACAACAAGGTCGTTCGAAACAGAAATGTTCTTCGTTTTTGTTTCGTCGTGATCTCGTTTTATCCCAATTTATTTAAAGAATGTGAATAATGGCTACCGTTAATATAGTCTCTTGTATCGAAATGTAACTATCCTTAACACCGAACCGATTCATACTAATACGTGCTTACGTCATAACGTATTTCTTGAACACGTGCCTTCGTCGGGACACCGAAAGGGACAAGGTGGGTCGCACATGTTCATTCATATGAGATGACTAAGTCGTCTTTAGTTCAAATCGTTTCGATGTTTTAGGGTAACCAGTATGTCGATTCATGAGTATATATTAACGCATCGTCTCATTTTCTTTACATATTTTAGGATTAGACACGTATCATGGCGGGTTGAAAACACGAACTGATTCATTTATCACATCAAAAATAGTAACGGGTAATCCTATGGAAACTTCTAAGGCTACTATATGCTGACACGGCTGACCGCGGGACCTCACAGGACCGCACAGATTCGCCCCTAATGAATGGATGGGGACCCTCTGGCGCCTTACTGTAAGGGGGAACTTACGCTATCCTCTTTCGAGCGACGAATGGACTCTCGCTAGAGGTTTCACGGAAATTACCCAAAGGGTTTGCAATAATGCTCGTGAATGCATACGAAAAGAAGTAAAACGATCCGTCCCCGTTAAGGGCTTAGTGCATGCCTTCCGGAATCAAATTTCTCGCTTCCCCAGCAGAGTCGCCACTTGTTAGACGAGGTGCCGCGGCCTAATCTCCCGGGCGGACCGGGGGGTGAACAACCTCATGGCGACATAAGCGGTGATTGGCGCCGAAAGCAACCAATCGCGGAATCAAGCTGCTCGGCAGGATCGGAGCTCGGAGATATGGAAGAGTCGCCACCCACGAATGGGAAAATGAACACCGATCCCTTACGGGAGACCGGTGTGGGTTCGGGAAACTTAGGTACGAGCCGAGAAGGCTAGCTCCTTTCCGGAGAAAGGCTACTAGGCACCCCGACATCGCCCGGTTATGAACCACCGGCCTCCTACTCAGCATGTTAGGCGATAACGGACTAATCGTATACTTCTTTAAGTTTAAAATTCATTTGAAACCCTTTTCTTTCTCTTTTTGGAAACCATTTTGAGCATATGATATTGAAAAGCCACATCAGTAAAGAATCACCCATTTATGTTTATACATACACAGAGAGGGGGAAGAAAGAAGTGATTTATTTACAACCGTATTTAAATGTTCTATTCTACATTAACTTATTTCCCCAAAACGATGTTTATTACATGGTTCGCACCTTAATCGCCGTTGGAACGATTTAGGTACGTTTTAAAACCCCGTTTGATGAAGCTTACCCGAATCGCTGTTGGAACGACTCGAGTAATTGAAAACGTTAAAGTAAAAGCCTTTTAATAAGAAAACGTGGTTAAACATACAAGTCAATTTTATTTTGTACAAATTCATTAAGAAAGCGATTCAAAATCTCCATTATTAACAAAGAAAACGATTTTGATTACAATGTTCGCTTAATCCGTCGTTGGAACGGACTAAGGTTTTAAAACGTGGTGTTTAGAAAACGATTTGAAATATCAACCAAAATGACTCTATTTATCTACATTAGAGATTTAAGAAAGCTCATTAGCTTAAATAATTTAATTGAAAACTCTCTTTTTGTGACTTATTTTCCCCACTTATTTAATGGACTCTCTAACTATTATAATTACATCAATAAACACATTTAGGCCCAAAATTTAATTTTTCCAAGTGAAGCCCATTTGAAACATGGACTTATAAATGACCAAAAGAAATAAACAAAATAATATAGATATATATTTACACATTTTAGCCTAAAAGACATAAAATAAGAGTAAAAGAAAATATATTATCTAATACATATATAAGAAAGAATAATGAAAATAATATATTTATACTTTAAACATAAGAAAATAGTGAATGAAATTCATAAATAGGAAAATAGCCTTTATCACTCAAAATAATTTTATTTAACAATAATTAAGATAACCCAAATATACCCCAAAACTATATATATATACATAACTAATATAATCCTAATGTCAAAAAGACTATATGTTCATCCCCCAATATCTACTAATTATCTCCCAAAATGTCCAAGTAAATAACATTTAAAATAGAATTTAATGTAATTTAAATGAATAATAATAAAAAGAAAGTAATATGTACATATACAAAAAATTAGAATAAAAAATGGAATACCAATCTCCTAAAATAATTATATATGTTGAAGTTTTAAAACAATTTGAAAAGAATATATTACATTATTATATATTTATATACTAAGGATTAAAAGTCTAAAAGTTAAGAAAAAGGGACCGAAATGGCATTTTTTACATTTTGGCAGATTTACCGACGGAAAATCCGTCGGTAAACAACATTTAGTGACAGAATTGGCAAATTACAGCAGCACTCCAATATTTTCCAGATTTATTCAAAAGCTTTAAATTAAATCTAATTCAATCGTTTTGGACTTCCGAACTACCAAAGATGGATCATAGTCGAAAACAGAAGTTCCTAAAACGATGTTTTTATTTTAAAACGTTATTTGAAAACCTCTTTTAAATTAAAAACTTATAATTACAACATTTTCGACACCCGAACTACCTTTTTATCGGATCACGGTTCGTATTGGGATATCCAAAATGAGGTTTTTATTTTAAAACAAAACCCGAGTTTTATTTAACACGAAACGAAAATTAAATAAATACGTTAATTAAATAAAACGTGACAAAATAAATAAATAACTAAAGGAATAAAAACTATAGCATAAAAAAATAAATAGAAGGAGAGAATAAATTAAATAAAATAAAGAGTCTAGTCCTCGGATAATACCTTTGATTCGGTATCTGACAGTCGAAGCCGATTGATTCCACGAACCGCGAGCTCCCGATATTAATAAAAATTTAGTAAAAATTGAACTTAGGAAATTTGGAATTTTTGAGAAAAAAAATATTTTTCTCAAAAAAAATCCACTCTCTCTCTCTCTAAAAATGTTTAGAGTGAGAAAGTTTTCCCCCCCAAAAAGGCCTCTCTTCACCTTGGGATCCGTGCCCTTATATAGGGAAACGGATCCCTAAACAATGGGCGACGCCCAAAAAAAATTGGGCGTCGCCCATTGTGGTTGGGCGGCCGCCCACAACAATGTTGGGCGATCGCCCAACGGCGTTGGGCGAGCGCCCAACGCGAGGTTAGGCGCCCGCGCCCAACCCTCGTCGGGCGTCCGCCCGACGCGTTGGGCGTTCGCCCGACGTGGTTGGGTGCTCGCCCGGCGACCCTCGGGGCGTGCCCCGCGCTGTCGGACGCGTGCACTCCATGACCGCCGAGCGCGCGTTCCGTGCAGCTAGACGCTCGCGTGTCGCGGCCGCCGAACGCGCGCCTCGCGCCGCCAGGCACGTGTGCTCAACGGCCCACGAGGGCAGGCACCTCCAGCGGTCCCAAGCATTGCCCCGGGCGTCGAGAGCGTGCCACTCGCGGTGCGTCCGACGGACGCCACGCGCACGTCTCGAGCCGTCAAGCGGGCGTTCGACCATCGTCGTCCGCGTGCGGGATGCCGTTGTGTGCCCGCGCCGTGCCGTTAATTTTCCTCAGCTTATTATTCTTTATATATTTTTCAAAACTTTCGGAATCAATCGCTTCGATCGTCTTGTTTCAGGTTTTCATCACAGGTCCTCCGACTTGGTGTCTACAGCTGAATATTGCTATGTCGAATGTGATTGAAGGTTTGTCTTGTGATAGACAGCATCTCGTTTTGTTTCATTGCGTCAGTGTCCATCTCCTGCTTGTTCAGATTCAGCAATCGAACGGCTTCACCAATTTGCTCCACTGAGCACTGAGAGTAAGAGACCATTTGCTCATTGGTCTTGAGTTGCTCGGTGTGAAGCTGAGCAAAGAGCATCTTGACTTCAGCAGAGGTTGCATAGCCTTGGTTCGCAGCTGACAAGTTCTGAACTTGTTGTTGTAGAGCATTTAAGTGTTGAACGGTTGTCAGCTGGATCTCAGCCAGCTTGGCGATGGCGTCCTGCTTAGCTTACTGTGCTTGAAAAGTAATGATGATGTTCAGCAAGTCCTTAAATCCCTTAACTTCGTTGAGAAGCTGAGTGACTTGGGAAAGCTGAGTAGTCTCAATAGTTGAAGATCCAGTAGCAAGAGAAGGAGATTGTTCAAGGTCTTTAATCAAAGCTTGCACTGAGTCAATTATTCTTTTGCCAGACTCAGTGGCATTTAGATAACTTTGAGAGCCTTCAGTGACATCAGTGTGACCGGTAGGAAGAGGAGTTAGAGGAATGACGTGGTCAGTGACTGGTAGTGTTGTTCCAATCTGCACTTGAGGTTCTGGTAGGGTTGATTGATCGGCAGAGTTGTTGAGTGGAGAAGTAGAAATTCGAATACTGTCAATGCTGATGGGGGAAGATACATTTGGAGTTAGCACAATGCTTGGATGGACAGCATTGACAGTAATCGCCTCAACTTGACTTGTTGAGTTGGCGGAAGCACTTAAGTCGGCATGTTCCTGTTGAGAAGAAACAGAGGCTTGCTTTTCTATAGATGCCGATGCAGTAGAAGGTTGTTGTCGTTTGAAAAATTTTAGCTTAACTGCAGAAGGGTCCTGGGTTGGCTTTTGAATAACGAAGTCAGGAAGAGTTGGTGGTTGTACAGGAGGCTCACTGACTGTCTTTTCACTTGCTTTAACCAATCTTCTTTTATGAGGAGGATTGTCAGCCAGATAGATTCGCCTGAGTGAGATGGAGAAGTTTCTTCTTGCTCAGTATTTAGCTGGTCAGCTAGCTCTTGGACTTGATCAACATTGTGTTGGTTAAGTTCTTGTTCTTCTCCAGCAGCCAACACAGTATTGGCTTGCTCAGCTTCATTTTCACTAGCTGTCTCCTTGGAGTCAGCATCATCGTTGTTCTCATCATCATCATCAGAATCCCCATCCAATTCTTCCTCTACTTGGGAGATGAACTGGTCATCCAGTTCCACATTATCCTCTTGCTGTTGATCAGCAGCAGCTCCCTGACACTGAGTGTAGTGAGAATCATCAGGAACTATGAAGTCTGATGGGATGGCATCTATGGGAGTCAGTTGTGAAGACTTCTGCTTCTTCTGAGGTTGCACATCAGTATCAGTTCTGTCCTCAGTTTCAGGCTCATCTTGCCTGCTTCGTTTATCAGCTGACTTAGGTCTCTCCTGACCCTTAGTACCAGCTGACTTTTGCCTCTTAGCTGGAGACTCAGTATCATGTGAAGGAGTCTCAACAGCTTTCCTCTTACGAGAAGCGGGGGCCTTAGTTCTTTTCCCCTTCTGCGGAATAACTGTTTGCTCAGCTTATCCAGCAGCAGTAGCAGCAGCAGCTTTTCCTTTCTTCAGAGGCTGACCGAACTTCAACGCTCTCAGTGAAGCTGCTGTGATCTCAGATCCTTTAGCTTTTACTTCATCAGTCAGGTCTATCTGATGATCAATGAGGATCCTGGTGATGAGCGATCCTAGCCTTAGAGTTCCGGTACTCCTTAGGAAGCCAGCAATGAGGAATACTGGCATGTTGATCGGCTTGTACATCAGTATATGCCAGATGAAGCATTGCTCGAAGTTTGTTGCTGAGGTGGTGCAGTTAATCTTGGGATAGATAAAATAACTCAGCAGATAATGAGCCATCTTCTGGTGCTGACCCATGGAGGAACTGGATACTTCTCCTGAGTGGCCTTCAGGTTTACAGAAGTTGACCTCGTACCCAGTACCATCCTGATCTCCAGATCTCCTTAGCCTTGCTCCCTCAGTTTTTAATTTGAGCAGATTCCCTAGGTAGAGAGGGTTGATGAAGATGGTTTTCTTTTTCACCACGGTTACCAAGTAGTCCTGGTTATCATCGGCAACACGAAGGTTGTGGTAAAACTCCTTTACAAGGGCAGGATAGGTGGGATCCCTAATTGAAAATAGCTCAGTCCATCCATTCTGTGAAATCCACTCACAGAAGGGTTGTTCGGATTGTAGGAAGGCTTCAGATACCCATCTTGATGGCTCAACCTTCCATTCTCGGACGTTTTCGAAGACCTTTGAATAGGTCCTGACTTTGTTAGGCTTTCCCTTACCAGAGGAGGTTTGGCCAGTTTTTCCTTTGCTCGGCGAAGTGACTTTGGTAGATTCCGGCACAGAGGTTTGCCTGGAGGTTTCATCGGAGCTGGGCTTAGGGTGGCCGACACCGGAAATGTTGAATGAAACTTTAGTCATAGTTGAAGAATGTGTTTGGGAAGCAATGAGAATTTTTTAGAGAGAAAGCTCTTTGCCTTAAAATTCGGTAGACGTAAAGAAGATAACAATGGGGATTTACCCATTATTTATAGCGGTGAAGTGTGGATCTTAACGAATCCATGTGTCAGTTTTACCTTAGGATTGTCAACCAACAAAGATCCTGGTATTTATGACACATTTGTTGAAACACCTTTCCACAGGATTTTGATTTGACAAAATTAATTAAGTGAAATTAAATATTCTATAACACATTAAGTTTAAATGCTTTGATTTATTGTTACTAATGTGTTTGTTCAATGTTGAGTTTATAATTGTTATAAGACATAAAGATCATAAGGCTCAAGCCCTATAAGGAAGTCAAGGCCCAAGTCAAACAAGCCCAAGATTGCTCAGCCCGCGTATCTCCAAAACGCTGCCGTTGAAGTAATGAAACGCATGCTGAGCAAAGAAGGATCGAGAAGATCCACGTAGACAACTTCGGTATGAAGCTGCTGAGCTGTCTCGACAAAACGTACAAGACAGCCGCTGACCACAAGACAGCTTCCAGACAAAGTATTTCCTCTTTGAGTAAAGATCAGAAGACACAGCAAGCTGTCTGGTTGACGTTACCCAAAATGGAGGAACATACTGTCACACTGACCGAAGAACAGAAGATGCTGGAATCTGATTGGCTAAGAGAACTGCTGACAGACTGAGTGAAAACGACCTGTAGCCGTTTCCCTCCAACGGTTATTTCGAAATTCGAAATAACCAGAAGCTCTCATAGCTCTCTATAAATAGAGCATTTAGAATCCACATTCCATAGAGAACTTTGAGCAAAAGTCGTTACGCTGATCAAACGTGTACAAAAGTTCTCCATCAAAAGCAAAACAAATTCTTACACTACAAGCTTATTCATTTGTGTAAAAGTCTAGAGTGATTGATCCTCAATCATCTAAGGTGTTCTAGCAATTGTTGTTTAGGACAAATCTTAATCATTTCTAGGAATAGAAAGGAGAGGCTGAGTACTCGGTTTTAAGTACTCAGCGGAGAGATTAGGATTGAGTAGAAGTATAGAGGAAGGTACTCTTGTCATACTCAATTGATGATATTGTAAAAGGTTTGAGGCTTTACCTTTAAAGAGCTCAGTAGAGGATTTGAAATCTCGGAAGTGTTCCGGGGACAGGACGTAGGCTTAGAAGAAGCCGAACCTGGATAAATCTGCTGAGTGAAGTATTTCTAAACCTTAACTCCTTATTTATATTGCTTGCTTAAAACAAACTAAAACTGACCAAGTAAAAGAGGTCAAGCTGAGTTGTGTGCTGCCAACGAATTAAGTCAGGAATAGACTCTGAGTGCTATTTCCTGACCTAAGCAACGAAACTGACCTAGTCACTAGTTGACTAAGCCAGTGTCTTGTCGATTGATCAGCGCCGCTGTCATATAATCTTTTCTAAAAGAAAAGAAATCTGCCCTAATCATTTTAAAAGGTAAAATAGTTCCTAACCCCCCCTTGGAACTATACTTGCAACCTTACAAGGGACCAACAACATTCGGCGCGTACGTCATCCTAGGTGGCTATTCGCGTGCTTAAGAATTAAGTGCAACGGATCTAACACTCAGCGTTTAGAATACTAAGCGTTTTGAATTCTGAGTGGTCAGTAGTATGAGGGAATGATTTCTCAGTTTAAGATTACTACTTGGTGTGCATATTGACTCAGTATTGATGTGTATTTTGTGTTAAGTGCATAGCATAACAATCACTCAGCATGCATTTGCATAAATCATTCAGTATAGTAATTCACTCAGCATAATTTCACATTTTAGAACTGGAATTTACTGAAGAGGATTAAACATACCAATGGCTTCTCTCAGTATGCTAAACTATTCACGAGCCAGTGGCTTTGTGAAGATATCCATAAGCTGCTCATCCATTGGGACGTAGGTCAGCTTTATCTCACATTTGAGTACATGGTCTCTAATGAAGTGATGCCTTATGTTGACATGCTTCATTCTTCTGTGTTGAATTGGGTTCTTTGATAGATCAATTGCACTTTTGTTGTCGCATTTGACCTCAATTGTCTTTGTTTGAACACCATAGTCTTCAAGCTGTTGCTTAATCCATAGGACTTGAGCAACACAGTGACCAACAGCAATGTACTCAGCTTCAGTGGTAGACAAGGCTACTGACGCCTGCTTCTTGCTGAACCAAGATACAAGACAGCTTTCTAAGAAATGACATCCTCCAGAGGTGCTTTTCCATTCTAGCTTGTCTCGACCATAGTCAGCGTCAGTGTATCCAACGAGTGTAAAGCCATGTGTGTTGGGATACCATAAACCTACGTTCACTGAGCTTTGCAAGTATTTAAGGATTCTTTTTACAGCTATGTAATGAGATTCCTTAGGGTTAGATTGATATCTAGCACAGTAGCATACTGAGAACTGAATGTCCGGTCTACTGGCTGTTAAGTAAAGTAGAGAGCCTATCATACCTCGATATAATTTGCTGTCTACTGACTTACCATTCTCGTCAGCGCAGAGGACAGTGTCAGTGCCCATAGGAGTGGATATTGGCTTGCAATTTTCCAAGTCATATTTCTTTAATATCTCCTTGGAATATTTAGCTTGACTGATGAAGATGTCATTCTTTCCTTGTTTTATTTGAAGTTCGAGGAAGAAGTTGAGTTCTCCCATCATCGACATTTCAAACTCAGTCTGCATTTGTTTGCTAAATTCCTTGCACATTGATTCGTTAGTTGCACCAAATATTATATCATCAACATAAATTTGAGCCAGCAGGGTATCTTTACCCTTTCTTTTAATGAATAAGGTTGTATCAGCTTTGCCCCTGACATAATTTCTAGTCAGCAGGAAACTGGTCAGCCTCTCATACCAAGCACGTGGTGCTTGTTTGAGGCCGTACAGAGCCTTTTTGAGTTTATAAACATGGTTTGGGAATTTTGGATCCTCAAACCCTGGAGGTTGATTAACATAAACTTCCTCGTTTATAACTCCATTAAGAAATGCATTCTTAACATCCATTTGGAATAATTTAAAGTTCATGTAAGATGCATATGCACATAAGATCCTAATAGCTTCTAGCCTTGCCACTGGGGCAAAGGTCTCACCGTAGTCAATACCTTCTTGCTGACTGTAACCCTGAGCTACAAGCCTTGCTTTGTTCCTGACTACATTTCCTTGCTCATCCATTTTATTGCGGAAGACCCATCTTGTTCCAATGGTCTTCTGACTCCTTGGATGTGGCACTAGCTCCCATACATCGTTTCTTCTGAATTGGTCAAGTTCCTCTTGCATTGCGCTCATCCAGAATTCATCTTCCGCAGCATCAGCGAAGTTCTTAGGTTCCTGTACTGAGACGAAGGCTACATTGCTGAGGTACTTCCTGAGTTGATTCCTCGTCATCAGGGTATTCCCAGCAGAATCAAGGATTGCACTCTCTGAGTGCCCTCTTGGAATCCTTATCTCTTTAGGTAGATTTATGTCTTGTGCTGTCTGTGTTTCAACAATCTCTACAGAAGTAGATGGGTCAGTGAAAGTAATCTTAGGTTCACTCTTACTCTTGGTCAGCCTTTTAGTGAATGACTCAGTAGCTGGTTCTTGGTCAACGGGTACTGAGTGTGGATCATCTTCGGTCAGCGGCTGGTATCTACCTGCAGGGTTAGTTTCGTCGAACTCCACATGTACTGACTCTTCTAGAACTTGAGTTCGCTTATTAAAAACTCTGTATGCTTTGCTGTTTGTTGAGTAGCCCAAAAAGATTGCCTCATCAGCTTTTGAGTCAAACTTTGCTAAGCTATCTTTGGTATTTAAAATAAAACATTTACAGCCAAAGGCACGAAAGTATCCAATGTTGGGCTTTCGTCCTTTCCAAAGTTCATAGGGGGTTTTCTTTAATATAGGTCTAACTAGAGCCCTATTAAGAATATAGCACGCTGTGTTAACAGCCTCTCCCCAAAAATACTTTGGAAGCCTATGCTCATCCAGCATTGTCCTGGCTATTTCAACCAGAGTTCTGTTCTTCCTTTCAACAACCCCATTTTGTTGAGGTGTTCTAGGAGCAGAAAAATTATGGTCAATGCCGCTGGCTTCACAGAATTCAACAAACTTTTGGTTTTTGAATTCTCCACCATTATCGCTATGGATGTGAGCTAATTTTAGGTCTTTATCATTTTCAATTTTTCTAACCAAATTTGAAAATGTCTCAAAGGTTTCATCCTTGCTACTCAGCAAGATGACCCAAGTGTACCGAGAGAAGTCATCTACAATGACCAAGGAAAATCTTCTTCCACCCAGACTCAGCGGCTGGACTGGACCGAAGAGATCCAAGTGTAGTAATTCTAACGGACGCTTAGTTGAGACAATATTTTTGCTGTGAAAAGATTGTTTGGTTTGTTTTCCAGCTTGGCAAGCGTGGCATAATTGATCTTTTTCAAATTTAAGTTCAGGCAGTCCCTCAACCAATTTCTTTCTTGCTAATTTGGCCAGTAGGTCCATCCTTACATGACCAAGTCTCCTGTGCCATAGCCAGGAATTTTCTTCCTTTGATACCAAGCATACAGTTTTTGAAAAATTTTTCTCTAAGTCTAGCATAAAGACATTATCTATGCAAGGGGCAGTTAAGATTAACTCATTTGTTGTACCCTCGTATATTTTACATCCAGTAGCATCAAATATAACTTTTCTCCCATTGTCACATAGCTGAGCTACGCTGAGTAAGTTATATTTGAGTCCGCTGACTAGGGAGACTGACTCAATAATGGGGTTACCTCCAATGGTTCCTGACCCTACTATCTTACCCTTTTTGTTGTCTCCAAAACTTACGCTTCCTCCTCGTTTACGCTCAAATGTGATGAACTGAGTTTCATCACCAGTCATATGCCTCGAGCATGCGCTGTCAATATACCACATCTTTGACTTCTCAGCACATCTCAGGCTTACCTGCATTGTAACTAGTTACTTTTAGGTACCCAATTCTTTTTGGGTCCTTGCTTGTTAGGTGCAACAGGTAAAGCATCATGTTTAATTTTATGGCGACATACTTGGACAGTATGGCCATTCTTTCCACAGAAGTCACAGCTGACCTTCTGTTTAGGATGTTTCACTGACTGGTCAGCACCCGAGTGCTGAGCGTGCCAGCACACCTTAGTGGTGTGTCCTTTCTTCCAACAAAAGTCACACTGGACTTTCCGCTGGGGATTCCATCTCTGCTGAGTACCTTGGTACTGAGTTCTCAGAGGAATGTTTCTTTTATTTGGAACCTTTAATTGGTTCTAGATAGTTGTGACGTCCTTTCTCAGTTTCTTTGAAACTGATTGGACTTCAGAGACAGACTCATGTATGATCTTCATGTTATCATGCAAAGTCGAGTTGTCCTGAAGAAGGAATCTGAGGTCACTCAGCTTAACCTCTTCAACCTCATCACAGTGCCTGCTGAGTGCTCTAATTTTCTTATTACATTTTTTAATAAGTGTATAGAGATCACTCAGGGCATTACCCATTTCGTTTCTGAGCAGAGAAAGTGATATTACCTCATTTGATTGCTCCTCATCGTCAGATTCAACGGAGGGGTCAGCATGCTCAGAGACGCATGGCTCAGCAAGTTCGTCAGCCATGAAGCATATCTTCGCTGACTCGGTGGCCTCAGCTTCTATTGATGAAGACTCATCACTGTCGCTCCATGTAGCCACCATTGCCTTTTTGCCATTGTTCTTATCTTTCCTCAGCGTGGGGTAGCTTGACTTTATATGGCCAGTTTGATGACACTCAAAGCATGTAATGGGCTTTGAGTTGTCTTTCTTGTATTTGCTGTCGCTGGAGTCAGCTTTATACTTATCAAACTTTCTGTATGGCTTCTTAGAATATTTGTCATTCTTCCTAAAGAGCCTTTTCATCTTCCTTATGAACATAGCCATCTCCTCATCATCTGTTGAGCTCCCGTCAGTGGAGTCAGCTTTCATGACAAGAGACTTCTACTTCTTGTCTTCAGATTTTTCCTTCACCTCGAAGTTTTTCATAGATATCTCATGGGTCAGCAACGAGCCGATGAGTTCGTCATATTTGTAGGTGGTTAAATCCTGAGCTTCCTCAACAGCGGTCTTCTTTGCTTGCCAGTCTTTAGGAAGACTCCTGAGTATCTTTTTAACTTGTTCTTCCTCAGTGAAGATTTTCCCAAGTCTCTTGAGCTCATTAATGATGTTGGTAAACCTTGCATTCATGTCAGATATGCCCTCATCATTGTTCATCTCGAACAGCTCGTACAGTCTCATCTGCTGGTTCACCTTGGACTCCTTTACTTTATTTGTTCCTTCGTAGGTGACTTCCAGCTTCTTCCAGATCTCTTGCGCCGACTCACAACCTGAGATTTTATTATATTCTGCAGCATCGAGCGCACAGTGAAGCATATTAATAGCCGAAGCGTGATTTTGAAGCTTCTTAAGATCATCCTCTGTCCATTTGGCCTCAGCTTTTACAACTGTTAGGCCAGCCACAACTTCGACAGGTACAAATGGGCCTTGAACTATAGATAGCCAGGCACTCATATTTGTAGCCTGAATGAAATTTTTCATCATGTTCTTCCAGAAGGTATAGTTAGACCCGAAGAATAGGGGAGGCCGAGTGATGGACAGCCCCTCAGGCAGTATCTGAGTTGTTTGGTTTCCTGGGAGAAACCGAGTACTGTTTTCGCCCATGGTAGGGATCAGCTCAAGGTTGTTAGACCTTTTATAGTGAGCTTTTAGGCTCTGATACCACTTGTTGGTCCCTTATAACGTTGCAAGTATAGTTCCAAGGGGGGTTAGGAACTATTTAAACTTTTTAAACCTTAGGGCAGAATTCTTTTCTAAAGAGAAAAGGATTTAACAGCGGCGCTGAGTGATCAGTAAGATACTGGCTTAGTCAACTGGTGACTAGGTCAGTTTCTTGACTTGAGTCAGGAGATAGCACTTAAAGTCTATTCCTGAGCTCAGATGTTCGATGCGCACAACTCAGTTTGACCTCTTTACTTGGTCAGTTTTTTGTTATTTAAGCAAGCAATATATATAAGGAGTTTAAGGTAAGAAATACGTTACTCAGCAGATTTATCCAGGTTCGGCTTCTTCTAAGCCTATGTCCTGTCCCCGGAACAAGTTTCGAGATTTCGAATCCTCTACTGAGCTCTTTAAAGGTAGAGCCTCAAACCTTTTACAATCTTAGCAACTGAGTATAACAAGAGTACCTTCCTCTATACCTCTACTCAATCCTAATCTCTCGCTGAGTACTATAACCGAGTACTCAGCCTCTCCTTTCTAATCTCTAGAAATGATAAGTGTTTGTCCTAAACAATGATTGCTAAGACACCTTAGATGATTGAATAATCACTCTAGACTTTTACACAAAAGATATGAAATTTAGTGTAAGATTGCTTTGCTTCTTGCTTGCAAAACTTGCGTAGAAATTTGGTCAGCGTAATGGCTTGATCAAGTTCTGTGTCGAATGAAGCTTCTGATGGCACTATTTATAGAGACGTCTTGAGGCATCGGTCATTTCGAATTTCGAAATAACCGTTGGAGGGAAACGGCTTCCTGTCGTTGTCATCCTGACTTGCTCAGAGCTCTCGGCCAATCAGATTTGTGTATCTTCTGTCCTCGGTCAGCTTTTGGTCAGCTCAGCAGAATGTCTCTCCTTTTATGGTAAAGTCAACTAGACAGCATATTGTGTCATCTGAACTTTACCCAAAGTGGAAATACTTTGTCTGGAAGTTTTCCTTAGCCAGCTGCTGTCTTGTACGCTTTGTCGAATCAACTCAGTAGCTTCGTTCCGAAGTTTTTCCCTGAAGGTCTTCTAGATCCTTCTCATGCTGAGTTGCGTTTTGCACACAGCGACATCGTTTTAATAAACGCGGGCCGAGTTGTCTTGAGTTGTTTGACTTTCGTATTGGGCTTGGGCCTTTTAATCCTTATGTCTTATAAACAATTTTAACTCAATATTGAACAAACACATTAGTAGAATAAATCAAAGCATTTAAACTTAGTGTGTTTAGAATATGTTCATAGTTATACTTAAACAATTTTGTCAAATCAAAATTATGTGGAAAGGTGTTTCAACACTAATGTGCCTTGAACATTCCCTTGTGAAAGTATATTTACTTTACTGGCTGACTAGTAGACGCGATGCTTTGAACTATTCTGCCGTTTGTGTAAACAGTGATATACCCCACACAGATATCAACATAACACGGTATGGTTCTCATGGTTATGTTCGTTATGGTCATGAACATCGCCTGGTTCTGAGAGAGTTTAAGATAACTAGGCCCCACACTAGTCTCCATCGAAGCGACCACACTTCACTCTGACATAGGTGATTTATTTGCTCAGAATACTGATGCACAATGTATCATTAAAAGCATATAGCTTAACCTTTTCCCGTTGGTGTCACTGTTTACATCTAGGAATGGACGAGGGTTTAACCCCCACAGTGAACGCGCAAGGTTTATGCAATTAGGTTGTCCCTTTGAACCTATTTCTTGGGATCTCCAGTCAACTAGGTAGGGGTTTCCTTCACATAACGCCTCTTCTCTATGGGCTTTAGTCGCATTCCTTTCGATGATTTTTCAATTTGATATCGGTTTAACCTTTAGGTTAGCGGATCCGTTTTGTTATCCTTTGATTCTACAAAATCAACAAGGATGACACTCGTTGAGATCAATTGACTAACGGTGTTATCACACGAAAGCTTTTCTACTTGTAACTCATCATACAGAAGCTTTTTATACCATATATTCACTGACTGATATGATATTTTTCTTTGATTCCAACATTGAGACGTACTAATGTTCATCTACCAGCAGCTAACTCGGCTAGATAACATCATTGCTCAGATTTGTCAATTTATGAAATTTCACATTTCTAATGTAAATCCACCTTACGCGTGAGAATATCAAATATGGAATTTTCGCATATCATCATCATTTCTAAAGAAAACATATTTTCTTTTATCTGCAAGTCTTTAAAGTTCATACCAATGAATTTTTCTAGACTTTTAATGTGGCTTACACGTTGCCACTGGTACAAGTAGGCCTAAAGCCTTTGAAGTGACCGTGTTCTTAAAACTGGATCCATCTTCAATTAACACATGTACCAACATATGCCAAAAGGCAATTAATCTGTTTAAACAAACAGAAGCCAGACAATAATTGACAACTTTTTCTTCTTGGAATTCCAAACAAACCAAGTTAGAAGCAGAAAATTTATAATCTGTTTAAACAACCAGATATATAACAAATAATTAACAACATAATATTAAATTGTCTTCCAATTTGTTCCAAAATAATTTTTCAATTATAATCTGTACGTCAAGATAATTGATCATCTTTTTTCCTGAAATTCTGACAAACATAGTTAGAATCAAGATAAATTATTCATAACAAATAATTAACAACAAAATATAATTTAGGCCGAAATTATATTCTGACTAACCATTAATGGGCTAAAAACATCATGAATTTTTACTCATCTATGGAACAGTAACTTAAACGAACCCATTTGAAAGAAATTCATCATAACAAGATTCACCTTTATCATTGCCATCTCTAGCAACTGGCTATAGAAAAAGAAAACTTGTAGTACATGATAACATACCTCTTTCATACCTCACATTTAAAGATATTAAATATTAATATTGGTTACACCTTCATATTGATCACTGATGTAGATCAAATTCCACCAAGTGAATAATTATTGATGCACATATCCTCTACATCTCCATTTGATATATTCTGAATTTTGTTTTCCGCCATAGCATTTTCTTCTCTTTTCTTGAATTCAATTCATTTGTATGAATAGATTTCAAGCTTGATGAAAATTGTGAGTAAACTACAAAATGTCAATACTTCAGACAGACATAACAATAAAGTTAGAAATTAAAAGGAAAGAGTTAGACAAATCCGAGACCTGTATTAGCAGTTTCCTTAAGACAGATGTCGTCGCTATTGACGATCGTCTCCTAGGATACAACAGATTACGCAAGCGAACTCAAACCGTGTGTAGCCTAGTTATCACCGGAGTATGAAAACAAGAACAATGTGAACAGACAGAGAGCATGAAGAATCCGAGAGAATATTTTCTCCAACAGTTTCAGCAACTTGTGAATTTTGACAATCCATTCTATATAAATAGAGCTCAAAAGGATATGTCATTTCACGAACAAACACGACTGTTCACGAAGGACATGACAGTTCATGTAAGGAGGTGTTTGTTGGTATTAAAATTAACAAATAATTTTATTCAAATTTTTCCAACATTCACTACTTATATCACTAACAAATAAATGCCCACTAAAACTAGACTTAGTCAAATAACAAACTTTGAACCAGAAAATCAAATCTCAACAGAGTCTGCATCTCATTCATCTTGAACAAATCCCATCATTTTCTCATTCTCCTCAACCAGCTTCTCCAGCAACTTTATATTCTTTCCTTCCCTTCATCTTTCTCAATTTCTTTGCCATTTTCGTGCTTTTCTCAAAACTTGATATTGTTTTTTTTTTAATTTTAATCAGTTAAAGCCAAATACACGTTTCCATTAAGATACACAACAACAAGTTTCATTCATATATGTACCAAAAACAGAATTAATTTATTTAATATACCATTCTATTCGGAATTATTAGATAATTATAATTGAAATCATACTTTAATTAATTAATTAATAATTACAGCTAGCTCCCAATTCAACTTTGAAACTAGTTAAAAAAAAACAAAGCATAAATCAAATTCCTAAGCTAAGCTAATTGTACATGATTCTTCTTGTAACCCGTAATCTGTATATCACTACAAAGGATTCCAATAGACGGAAGGGAAATCATTTCTCCGGTGAATGGATCAAAGAGGCTCACATCTCCATTGCAAGTTTCAACAACTAATTTGCCATATTTCCAACAACCCAATATTTCCTTCACCACCGGTGGTCCAATGCTTATTAGTTTTATCTAAGATTCTTCTACACCAATTTTGAGCAAGACCGATATCTCATGTATGGGTTCCACATCTTCACAAGGAGTAACACATATAGCCACAAACTTGTTTAGCACGAAAAATTTGATTTTATCCCGGCCAGTGTCGTTTTTAATATTGGTGATATGTGGTGTAACCGTAGTTTTAAATAACTCAAGGTTCACATCAAATGACACAAGCACTTCATTAACTATATGCTCTTGAGTATCTGGGAAATATTTGTAAGTTGACGCTAACAAATGGAAAAAAATTCCATCACAGCGGATAGGAGTCCCTCTACCCAAAGTTACTATGCAAGGATAATCAATTTTTTTCCAAGAATCAATCCTAAAGCTATATAACTCAACCTCGTTTCCGCCACACCCACCACTAAAGTCTTGAATGAAAATTTTAAAAAATTTATAATCATTAGCCTTAGCATCAAAGCAAAAACCAACATCGAAACATCCAGCATCATAATCATCTTTATAATTAGATTCTGGCAACACCTTAGTTTCTTTAGTGGTAGGATTCCATATAAAAATCTTACTGATGATCCGCGAAGCCAAACCGGGCCGAATCATAAACACGGGCCCAACCTATACTTAGGCCCATGGTTCAAGATCAAATGGGCTCCTAATAAAGGAAGCGAGTAAAGCGGATAACCGCCCTGAAATCCTAACAGGGCCTTAAACCTCCCACTCAAACAAACGAAACCACGTTGGTGGCCACGTAAGGGACGTGGCATAGAAAGAGTAACCGCCCTCGGCGGTTACCTAGAGATACTTATAAAAGAGACATGAAAGCAAATGGGGAGGTAGGTTCACATTTTTCTCCTCAATACTATTATCAATCTACTAGCCTTCCACATAAAACTGACTTGATCGTCGGAGAGTTTTCCCGGAGATCCTGTCTCCGGTTTTGTTTTGCAGGTAACTACGACGAGGACCATCGAATTAAATCCGACAAGTTATCATTGGTGCGGTGAACGTGGACCTTTTTTACCAACAGCTGGTTAAAGGTACACCAAGAACATGTCAGAGCCATCACGAACAACCGGAGTTACAACCAGATCAACCAGTATGAACTCAAGAGGTCCACGGACTGTGAGTTCGCAGCCTGCGAGTACACAACCTGTGATACCCAGCTCGATGAATCCTTCAGGACAGTTGAGTCCAGTATTGGAGGTCCAAGTGCAAACTGAGATGGAGATGTCGAATAGTGAGTTTGTGCAAATGGCAAGACAAGTCTTGGCTTCGAATATGAGCCAAGCGGCTGGAGATCGAATGATTAGTTTGTTAACTGCAATCGCTGATCACAATACCGCCGTAGCGGCTGCTCCTCAAGAACCCGTTGTCATCTCGACACAACCACCGACTATTCCTGCCATATCTGCGCTTCCGCAGCCATCTCGAGAGACAAATCGGATGGGTCAGAGTAGTCGCATGAACCCACACAGCCATCCAGGCAACTACTCGCACCAAGATCCTATTATAACGTCTGGAATGAATATGTCTGGGCGGGAGCACACTTGGAACTTTGATCCTATAACTGGACAGCGGTTAGACCCACAGCGAGAACAAATGTCGACACAGTATGGCGGGTGGATGTCAACCGGAATTCACCAGCAGCGGATGGAAGAAGTTCGGCGGGAACCCAATACTGAATTGGAAGATCAACTGCGAAGCATGATGGAGCGAATGGGGTACACACCTAGGGCGAGAGCAGTGGTGCAGAGTGATTCGCCTTTTGCCCCATCGTTGCGGGAGTTTATTCCAGATCGCAGAATAAAAGCGTCGGCGATACCTAAATACTATGGGGATCCAAATTCTGACCCTGAGGCACATGTCAGAAACTATAGGGAGTTGATGGATGTTGCAGGAGCAAGCGAAAGCATAATTTGCCGATTGTTCTCGACCACTTTGGGCGGTGCAGCATCCGATTGGTTTCGGTCTCTACCTACTGAATCTATTCACAACTGGACTCAATACAGTCGTGATTTCTGTGCAAAGTTCGTGGGCTGTAAAGCAGCAGATGTGACGGATAGACAGCTGAAAGAGATCAAACAGAGAAATTACAATTCCCTAAGGGAATTTGTTGTAGCCTTCAATGATATTCTGGTGCGGCTACAGAACCCGGATATCGTGAGCATCCGCAACATAATGGCGGATGGAACCACAGATTGGAGCATGCGGGATGAAATCATCCGCAACAAGCCACGCACAGTGGCCGAACTCATGAAGATAGCAAAGGAGTTCATGGAGGTGGATGATGTAAATAGGGAACATAGAGCTCAAACCCGGCGAGAAAGAGATGCCACTAGATCCGCTTCGGACAATCGGCGCCATCAAAATCAAACCCAGTCCAAGGGTAATTTTGTTCGGAAGGGCGATCGCTCCTTCCAGGGAGGGGGATATCAAACGCCATTGAATACGACTCTCCAGGAGGTCTTACTTTGGATTGAAAAGAACCCCCTGAAGAAGGATGTGCGGTTTCCTGAGACGAAAGGTCGAACTAGTTTGGGGCGATATCCTAACAAATATTACAGGTTCCACAGATTGAACGGCCATGACACGAACGATTGCTACGAACTGAAGAGGGAGATTGAAAAGCTGATTGAGAGAGGCAAACTGAGTCAATTCGTTAGAAAAGAAACGATGGAGGAAAAGGTAACACTTCCGCGTGAGGTAGAAGTAAGACCAGAAAAGAAGCAGAAAAAAGGAGTGATTAACGTGATAGCAGGCGGGATCTATGAGCCTCCAACAAAAAGGGCTCGCAGTGAACAGCGAAAAAGCAACACGAGTAGGGAGGATGCCCTCAATTACTCATTTGCGCGAATCACGGAGCCGCATGCGGATGCGTTGGTGATTACGGTGGCCATTGAAGGATGGGACGTTAAGCGGGTCCTTATCGACACAGGCAGTTCTTGCAATGTTATTACTCGAACTGCATTCAACAAGTTGGGAATTAACGAAGAGCGAGTAGAACATACGTTCATGGATGTAACTGGTTTTGGAGGTCAATCATCTCAAACAAGTGGACAGGTGGTGTTGGAGACAGAAATGGGCGATAAAAATCTAAAATGGCGAGGTGATCTGGAGTTCGCAATTGTTGATCTCCCATTGGCTTATAATATAATCCTGGGGCGTCCGTTCCTATCGGAGACAGAGTCGCTCATTTCAATGAAGCATTTGACATTGCATTTGCCAACACACCAAGGGCGAGTCGTTGTTGAGGGAGATCAACTTGTATCTCAACAAGCTTATACATTGTCACTTGAACCAAAGCCAGATAAAGAGGATAAAGTTGATGAGAAGTTGCCGGCTGAAGCGTTAGGAGAAACAGAACTATTCGCCATCTCAAATGACAAGAATGTACGGATAGCGGCAGGACTTCCAGAGGAAACGAAGAAAGCCATTACCGAGGTGTTGATCCAATGCGAGTCGGCATTCGCCGCTCCAAATGAAGTGCTGAAGGGGATAAGCCCAGAAATAGCGACACATCGTTTGAATGTGGACAAAAGTGCAACCCCAGTGCGACAGAAAAAGAGAGGACATGCTCCAGAGAGGCAGAAGGCGATTGAAAAAGCAGTGGAGGATTTGCTAAAATCAGATGCAATTCAAGAAGTCACCTACCCGGAGTGGCTAGCCAATGTGGTGCTAGTCAAAAAGCCAAATGGAACGTACAGAATGTGCGTAGACTTCAAAGATCTGAATAAAGCTTGTCCGAAGGATATGTATCCGCTACCTAACATTGATATATTGGTAGATGGGACTGCGGGATTTGAAGCTTTATCGTTCACCGATGTGAAGTCCAGTTACCACCATATACCAATGGAGAAGGCGGATGAGATCAAGACATCATTCATAACTCACCAGGCAACTTATTGCTTCAAGGTGATGCCCTTTGGACTGAAAAATGCTGGAGCAACCTATCAACGGATGATGAACAAAATATTTTCAGACAAATCAGGCGAGAACTTCTCGATCTATGTAGATGACATGATCATTAAAAGCAAGAAGATGCAAGACCACCCGCAGGATATTAAAGAAATCCTGGAAGTGCTGATCCAATATGGCCTCAAATTGAACCCAGAGAAATGCACGTTTGGAGCAAGAGCAGGGAAGTTCCTGGGTTTCATTGTTAGTGGCAAGGGAGTTGAGGCGAATCCTGAGAAGGTTAAAGTAGTGATGGAGATGAAGACACCGAGGAATATAAGAGAAGTACAGCGACTCAATGGGCGGTTGGTGGCATTAGGGCGGTTCATATCATGCTCGGCTAGAAGATGTCTACCTTTCTACAATGCCATCAAAAAATCTAAGTCCTTTGAATGGACACCAGATTGTCAAGAAGCATTCGAGGGGATAAAACGATTACTATGTTATCCGCCCTTAATGAGCAGGCCAGAGGATGGAGAAGATTTATTTCTTTATGTATCCGTCACCAGCACGGCGATATGCACCGTAATGGTACGGGAGGAAGAAGGGCAACAATATCCGGTGTACTACGTGAGTAAAGTCTTGAAGGACGCAGAACTTCGATATTCGAGGTTAGACAAAATGGCCCTCGCGGTGATAACCACGGCGGCTAGGTTAAAGCCATACTTTCAGGCGCATACTATCATTGTGAGAACTGGAATTCCAATGCGAAAGGTACTACAAAAACCTGACGCATCCGGCCGATTAATGGAGTGGTCAATTCGTTTGGGAGAGTTCGATATTCGCTACGAAGGAAGACCAGCTCTAAAAAGTCAAGTACTTGCCGATTTCGTGAATGAGTTCACATGGGATGAAGACGAAGGTCCAAAGGCACAAAAAGAAGAGTGGAGTATGTTCACAGATGGGGCATTATCCACAGATGGAGCTGGACTGGGAGTCGCCATCAAGGGTCCGGATGTTATTCGCC
Organism: Euphorbia lathyris; assembly: GCF_963576675.1. Lineage (NCBI taxonomy): Eukaryota > Viridiplantae > Streptophyta > Magnoliopsida > Malpighiales > Euphorbiaceae > Euphorbia > Euphorbia lathyris. The sequence continues at coordinate 69,146,406 of NC_088912.1, read as the reverse complement.
TGTACTATGCGGCATGGTTAACATTCAAAACTACCAACAATGCCGCGGAGTATGAAGCAATGATATGCGGATTGAAGTTGCTTAATGAACTTATGCCAGAAAGAGTGGTAATCTACAGCGACTCTAAACTTATGATAAATCAGATCACAAAAAATTATCTGGTGAAACAGAAGGATCTGGTCAAATACCATCAGGTTGTCGGCAGATTGACACAGGAGTTAACACATAAAGGAGTCGTCTGGGAGATGGTGCATGTTCCAAGAGGCCAGAACACAAAGGCTGGTGAGTTGGCAAAGGCAACAACGAGTAGAGACCCATGGAGTCAAAAGGCATGTAATTTGGAAATAAGGTCGTCACCAGCATTCGAAGCCGATCAGATTATGGTCATCGAAGAGCTAGAAGACGATGAAGATTGGCGGATGCCCATCCGCCACTATCTAGAAAATGGAGATTTGCCGGTTGATAAAAGTTTAGCTAGAAAGCTACTCGGGCAGTCAGCAAGATACTCAATTCGGGATGGAACTTTATACCGAAAATCATATACATGTCCATGGTTGAAATGTATTAGCCTCAATGAAGGAGACTACGTGCTGCGAGAACTCCATGAAGGAATTTGTGGCGCACATGAAGCATCCGCGGCGCTGGCAAGAAAAGTCAAGTTGATGGGTTATTATTGGCCAAAGGTGGTGGAGGATTCCCATAAGCTGGTAGCGGAATGTCACAGCTGTCAAATCCATGCAAATGAAAAGCATGTTCTCGGAGCCGAACAAGTCACTATAATGACGGCGTGGCCATTCGCGACATGGGGAATCGATATAGTGGGTCCGTTCCCAGAAACAACAAAGAAAAGGAAGTACTTGATAGTCGCAGTTGACCACTTCAGCAAATGGGTAGAAGCGGAGGCAGTAACCGCTCAAACACCTGAGCGAATGATCGAGTTCTTACGAGAGAACATTATCATGCGGTTTGGAATCCCACAAACGCTTATAACCGACAATGGCACCCAGTTCAACTGTGTCAAGTTCAAAGCATATTGCGAAAGCATGGAGATGAAGAATCATTTTTCTTCCGTAAATCATCCCCAGTCGAATGGTATGACAGAGGTTACCAACAGGGCCATGATTCAGGGAATCAAGAAGCGACTAGGTGATAAGAAAACAGGTTGGGCGGATGAGATACCTCATATGTTATGGGCATACAGAACCTCTGTAAAAATAGCAACAGGTGAAACACCTTTCTCGCTGGTTTATGGAGCCAAAGCAGTCCTACCTGTTGAAATCAAGTCGCCTACGGATCGGGTAATTTATTACTGCGACACCCAAAATCCTATCAACATTAGAGATGCATTGGATTCTGTTGAAGAACGAAGGGAAAAAGCTTACATGCGAATGGCAGTATATCGCAATAGAATCAAGAAGTATCATGACAGAAGGATGCGAAAGGTGATAATCAATGAGAGCGACTTGGTCTTGAAAAAAGCAGATAAAATACAGTCCAGAGAAGGCAAAGGAAAATTAGGCGTCAACTGGATCGGGCCTTACAGGGTATCCAAGAAGTTGGGACCATCAACTTTTGAAATAGAAGAAATGAGCGGCAAAAAGCTCCCGCGCACCTGGAATCTAGAGAATCTACGCCTATATAAACAGGCCGAGTAGTTCAGGGAAATGACGAGTACTCTTTTTCCTTTTATGAGTTTTTTCCCACTGGGTTTTCTGATAAAAGGTTTTAATGAGGCTTGGATCCCACACAGTTTAGGTACCCATGTAACAAGAAGTCTTTTTTCTTTATCAATAAAGAGGTTCATTGGTTATAATTATGCAGTATGTTACGAATGAATGCAGGTCCTTTTCAAATTGCTAATACAACCACATAAGTATGTTGCCTACAAAAGAAAGGCGGATGCATGATTATGCATCATTCGTCAAACCTTATGGTTAACCTTAAACACATAAATGTGTTGCCTACAAAAGAAAGGCGAATGCAGGATTACGCATCATTCGCAAAACCTTATGGTTAACCTTAAACACATAAATGTGTTGCCTACAAAAGAAAGGCGGATGCATGATTACGCATCATTCGCAAAACCTTATGGTTAACCTTATGATTATTTGAAAAATTATAAGGCATAAAATTAAGCGAATAAATGAGTACTCAAAAAATTGCAAAAAGGGTCTGGCCACCCTAATGAACACAAAACTAACTACGAAAAATTACAAGTATGAAGTCGGCAAGAGGCAAGGGTCGCATACGAAAATAACCGGCATTAAAGCGAAGAAGGATAAAACAATAATTGCGCATATATGTAAAGCGGTGGCAAAGTCGCTCGGTTGATATATATACTGGCAGTTTGTTACATACAACAGTTCAGATATAAATAAAATTATACTACAGTTTCTTCTCCTTCGCCTCTATTGCCCCCTTCGCCTTCAGCGGCTCCTTCATCTTCTCCTGTGGGGTGATCTGCTTCAAGCGAGTCCCCAACAGTCAAATCAGTAACCGCATCAGAGTGAGGTACCTCTTGTTCAACGTGAGAAACATCTTGTGGTACCCCTCCTTCTACGTTCTGATTTGGGATCTCACAGCTAATTGGAGAGTCATGAAAACTCTGCCAATCTAGGAGAAGTACCTCATCCATATCGGCATCCTCGGCCTCCAACTTGTCCCATTTTTCAGCTAAATCCTTTTCAGGAATGGGAACCTTGGGGCGATTAAGTACATGATCTTGATGACCATGCTCATAAGCCGTATGAATCCGCTCTCCATACCAATAGATGCGAGCACCATCTTCAGCGGCGATCTCCTCGGCCCTCCTCTTTTGCATCTCCAAAGCTTCCTTGGACGAATTCAGATCATCAATAACCTTCTGAAGCTCATCGGACTTAGCCTGGAGGGATTTGAGAGCTTCCTCCTTCTCGCTGATGGCCTTCTGACAAACACCTTCAAGGGCCTTTACTTTGCCTTGGACATCATCAAAAAGCGACTTCTGAGTCGCCAATTCAGTGCCAAGGCTTTCCAGCTCTCTAGCTCGTTCAGCATCCCTGCAGAGAGCACCCTCCGCGAAATTGATAATCTGCATATAGGACGATACGTGAATAGAAAGAGCGAATGGAGACATGCATTTAAGGGATGGAACATGAGTAGAAAGCAATATACCTCTATAGCACGCTTCTCAATCCCCTCCATGGCAGTCGGAAGCGGCACCTGTTCGCGCACACGAGAAGCGGAGGGAAGTCGCCCAAGGACATTGCATATGGAAGAAACAATGTCCCTACAGGAAAAGCTCACGGCCTTACCAAAGGTTCTGGTCCACCATCCGCTGATATCAGGAATCGGCTATGGATACACAAGGAGAAGGGTCAGGAGAACAGCGAAAACTGATAAGAGAAAATAAATAACGCAAGAAGAGCGAATAAATTATGATACCTCATGAAAGGGGGTACCGCCCTTGGCTTTGGATGGAGTGGATGTAGATGTACCACCGACAGTCAAGGATACGGAGGTATTCTTCTTCCTAGGGCGAGAAGACTCCACATCCACATTACTCTTCCGCTTCCTATTTAAGGGAAGCTCCTCAGAAACAGAAGCGGGGCCCTGTGAAACGGAAGCAATTATGGGGGAAGCCGCCTCAACAGAAGGAGTCGCCCCCACAGGAGAATTTGCCCCTGCAACAGAAGTTGTTCCCGCCATCCGCTTCTTCCTTCTCGCCAGGGCTTTCGCTTCCCGATCTGCAGCGAGTTGAGATAAAGGATCACCCTTGCAAAGGGTTAAAAGAAATCATCAACTTGGAAATAAGTTAATAGTACCTTGTACAAAAACGCGATAAGGGATATAGACAACACGATCTCCCTCGCGGTAGGCAATCGCTACTCGGCTTCTTAGCATATGGAATGCCTGATCATATGTCCATACAAAAGGAGGAGTACTCTTCAAGAACTTTATAATAGCGGATTCTTCCTTGCTGGGGTAACCAAAGTTCAAACTCTTTACATTAGGTCGGCCCCAGCAGCGAAGAAAGTTTGGATTCCCTTCATGGAACTTAATGAAGAAATAGGACTTATCCCACTCACGGATTTTGTTCGACTTCTCATCAAAGCCGTAGTAATCGCTATGTCGGATGAAAGTAAAGTACTCCCCCGAACTCTTGAAATGATGAAGCTTAGAGAAAATCTTGAGCGAGAGGGGAACCTCCAAACAATCCGCCAGAAACTTATCTAGGGTTAAGTCGGCCCATCCATTGGGATGCAGTTGTCCAGGTGCGATTCCATAACCACCAAGGATGGAAGCAATCTCATCCGCCAGCGGATACGTGAAACCGCAGATAATCTGGGCGACAAAAATGGTAAAGTACCCCTTTGGGTAGTCGCCAGGCCCTCTATTTTCCCCAGGAATGCTTGTCTCCAGGCCTTGAAGCCAAGGATACTGCTCCCGCAAGTCGTCAATCATCTCGCGGCAAACTAAGCTTCCGGACCTATCCTTTTTCGGTAGTAAACGGGGAGTTGGGACAAGTGGTGGAATCAACTTCTTGGGGTCGAAACCTAGGCCCTCATCAGTTGTATTCGCCAAATGGAGAAAATCGGCGGGATGAGAGTCCGACCTAGGAGAGCTAGTTGAAACTTCATCAACCATCTCCTCGACCTCGTGACACACCTCGCGATCGTAATTTTCGTCGAAAGGTGCGAAATCAAGTTCAGGGTTCGACATATCAGGGAAGGGAACGAACAGAAATAAGAAATAGTTGAATGAGCTGCAAGTTACAGAAGGGGAAAACTTACATGTGAGAAAGAATACAGAGAAGAACGAACGCAAAGATGTTGACGCCGGAGAGGAAATGACGGAGAACAAAAGAACCACTTTCGAATTTCGAATATCCAGACAAAGACGAAGAGTTGCCTATAACATATGAAAAGACCCTAAAGGGCTCTTGCCAAACTATGGGGGAGGCATGTGATGATCCGCGAAGCCAAACCGGGCCGAATCATAAACACGGGCCCAACCTATACTTAGGCCCATGGTTTAAGATCAAATGGGCTCCTAATAAAGGAAGCGGGTAAAGCGGATAACCGCCTCGAAATCCTAACAGGGCCTTAAACCTCCCACTCAAACAAACGAAACCACGTTGGTGGCCACGTAAGGGACGTGGCATAGAAAGAGTAACCGCCCTCGGCGGTTACCTAGAGATACTTATAAAAGAGACATGAAAGCAAATGGGGAGGTAGGTTCACATTTTTCTCCTCAATACTATTATCAATCTACTAGCCTTCCACATAAAACTAACTTGATCGTTGGAGAGTTTTCCCGGAGATCCTGTCTCCGGTTTTGTTTTGCAGGTAACTACGACGAGGACCATCGAATTAAATCCGACAAGTTATCACTTACTCATACGATCAGTAAGACAAACTAAACCATTGCAGCAATCCACCAATGTAATAAAATTATTATATCCAATTTCTTCATGAGGAGTTAAAGAAATAGAATCACCAAGATTGTCATAAGAAATTAGATTGAAATAACTATGACCCGTATTATCATCACAGCGCTTGATAAGGAGTCGAAGATCATCATCATCAACATCGTCAGAATTGATCAAAGCAAGATTTTTATGCATAAAAATAGGATCGGACAGAAGAGAATACCAGGCTTTACAGACACTTCGGAATCGAAAACAAGTAATGATAGGCAACCTTAACAATATATTCATAACTATGTCTTCAGGTAGATGTGAGTCGATGATAGTCTCCATGGAATTCAAAGATTAACTTTCCATCTCAATACTTTGTTGAAGCTTGCTGCATTTTTATGGTTTGTTTTTTGTTTCGTTTTTTTTTTTTTTTTTGAAGGATCCTGCTTTATTAATTTATACAACCTATTTCGTGAGAGACACCAATTCTAGGTTCATTAGGATTTCACATCACTAACAATTCTCAATTAACAATATTTTATTTATAATATCTTTTTTTTCTTAAAGGATTTCACCGAATTGATTTGGTCAAATTTTTAGTGGTGAATTTGCATCAATACATATAAATTTGGTTTTTAACCAATGGGTTAACGTGTAAAAATGCCACTAATATTTTGGGTTAGGAGCAATTTTACCCCTAACGTCTAAATTGTACAATTTTACCCTTAACGGTTGGAAGCCAATATCAATTTCACCCCTAACATTAATAAATTGGTCAGTTTGAGACATTATTATAAAACACATATATTTTTGTTCTTTATTCTGCATCAATTGCATAACAATTCGTTCTAAAAAAGGATTTTATGTTTTTTATAGTTTAATAAGAGAATTGGAGATTAATATTTATAAATTTGGTGAATTTTTTTAAATTTTTTTTGTCTAATTCGTAAAAAAAAATAGAGTATATTTTTTATTTTTTTCACATCCTAGCATATGTTTGCAATTTGTTACTGATAAAATGACGCACGTTTGAGGTATAGATGACAAGATTCATAATTGAGAAGACAGTTTGATGAATTATTTTTCAAATTGACCCAATTTATCAAGGTTAGGAGTAAAATTGCTCATACCCCGAAACGTTAGATGTATTTTTTTGCACCATAACCCATAATTAATTAAGAATTTCATAGCCAAAGTTGTTAACCCACTTCTAATTTTAGTTCAGTTAAATTAAACTAATAACTTTTTATTTTTTTATCTTTAAATTAATTTTAGTTTTTATCTTTATATTTGTATGTTTGAAACCTATTAAATATATATATATATATATATATATATATATGCTAGTATAGTACAAGTTGCTTTCATCTCTAATAATTGTTAAAAAAAATCTTCTTGTTTTCATGAGATCTATCTAACCATTCAACCAAAAGGAACCGAATTTTAAGGGTTAAAAAAAAAGATGAAAATGAATGCATCAATTATTTTAGGATTAAAAAAATATTTGTGGTTTACCCATTTAAAAGCAAGCTAATGATTTAAAAATTTGTAAATAAAAATTTGTGATTCATGTAGATAAAAGCAATGTTATCAGAACCGGACCAGATATCAAACCGGATTTATAACTGGATCATTTGATCGGATCGGATAGTTCAGATTGATCGAACCAGATGACGTAATAAATAAATAATGTATATATAATTAATTAATTAATTAAAATTATTTTTATAAATTATTTATAATCCGAAAAGTTTAGAACAGAAAATTATAATAGTTAGACAATACAGTAATAAGAAGTTAGCTTTCAAAAGGATAAAAATTTGTTATAAAGAAGAAGAAGAATAAGAAGAAGTTAAGAAATAGAAAATTGAGGGGAAAAACGTCTATTTAGTTAAAGATATTGTTTAATCGTGGAAAAGCTCTTGGTTGGATACGATCCTAAAAAGTAATTAGAATTGGCTATGGAGGTCTGCTGGGTAAATTACACCATGGCTATTGAACTTTACCCATTTTCATATTATGGCCACCGAATTTCATTTCTTCTCGGTATGGCCACTGAACTTTACACTTTTTAACACCGGTGGCCACTTAACACCTCAAAACGACAATTGACGGCTAAAAATAAATAATTCAAACCGTTAACGATATTCTAAGGAACTTTAATTCTTGAAAATTTTCGTTTTGAGGTCATTTAGGTGTTGTTTGGTTAGGAGAGATAAAGTGAATTTTTAGACAGAGAAAGCTCCAAAAAATGTGATTTTCGAAAATAAAAAATGTAGTTTTATGGTAAATTTCGTTCTGAACAACTTTAATTATTGAATATTTTTATTTTGAGGTCGTTAACGATTATTGACGGTCATTTTGAGAAGTTAGTTAAAATTGAGTGGCCACCGGTGTTAAAAAGTGTAAAGTTCAGTAGCCATACCGAGAAAAAATGAAGTCGAATGGCCATAATGTGAAAATTGATAAAGTTCAGTGGCCATGGGTGTAATTTACCCGAGGTCTGCTAGTGGAGATCCTAAATAATAAGTTAAAATTTGATATAAAATTCTATGCCACATCGGAAGTTCAAAAATAAAAAGTTATTAGTTTAATTTTGAGTGTAATCCTAATTGAACTAAAATTAGAAGTGGGTTAATAACTTTGGCCATGAATTTCTTAATTAATTATGCGTTATGGTATAAAAATATTCCTAACGTTTTGGGTCATGAGAAATTTTATTTCTAAGGTTTGAGATACTATTATAAAGTACAAATATTTTTGTTCTTGATTCTGCACCAATTGCATAACAATTCGTTCTAAAAAAATGATTTTATGTTTTCTATAATTTAATAATAGAATGGATATTAATATTTATAAACTCGGTGAATTTTTTTGAATTTTTGGTCTAATTCGTACAAAAAGACAGTATATTTTTTTTAGACCTAATGCTCCTACATCCCTCTTAACTTGTCCAAATTGATCATTTTCTCCCTCCTTAACTCATCGAATGTCCTATGTACCCCCATTAACTCCATAAAAGTGATATCTCTCACCCTTTATGGTCCTATTTACCCTCTTAACTCCATAAAAGCGGTATTTCTTACCCCTTTATTGTGCAAAATTAATAGAACTTATTCAAATGAGTTTGAAAATATATTTTTTAATATCAACTTTGTATTTTGTTTTAATTTGATAATTATACAATAATATTGTTTTAATTTGGACAAGTTAAGGGGCTAGGGGAGCATTAAGCCTTTTTATTTTATTTTTTTCACATCCCAACATATGTTTCCGATTTGTTACTGATAAAATGTCGCACATTTGAAGTGTAGATACCGGCCTTCAAAGAAATTAAACTCAATAAAGATATTTTCAATCTTTTAAATTACGTTTTTCTGCTTTTTTTTTTTTTTGCTTGTTTTAGGACATCTTCTTAGGATGCAAGTCAGTTGAGGCAGAAGAAAACGAAGTTTCTGAATCAAGTAACTAGGTGCTTTTGTTGAAGGCCAATGTGAGCTGGATAATCAGATTAAAAATTATTCTCTAATGTCTTTACTTTTAATTCACACAATGATTACTCTAATGTTTCTGTGCTTGATGAGATTGTGACTACTGACGTAAATAACAATTTTGATTGCCCCTTTTGATTACTCTGACTTTAAGAATGTTGTGTTTCAAATACAAGATGATAAAGCTTCTGGCTTAGATAGGTTGCACCCGAGGTTATATCAACATTTCTTAAATCTGATTAGTACTGATATTTCTCGTTCATGACCGAGAAGATAGTTTGACGAATTATTTCTCAAATTGACACAGTTTATCAATATTAGAGGTAAAATTGATATTGTCTTCCAATGTAAGAGGTAAAATTGCACCATTTTAGACGTTAGAGATAAAATTGCTCCTGACCCAAAAAGTTAATAGTATTTTTTGCACCATAACCCATAATTAATTAAGAATTTCATTGCCAAAGTTGTTAACCCACTTCTATTTTTAGTTCAATTAGGATTACACCCAAAATTAAACTAATAACTTTTTATTTTTTTATCTTTAAATTAATTTTAGTTTTTATCCTTATATTTGTATGCTTGAAACCTATATATATATATATATATATATATATATATATATATATGCGAGTACATGTTGTCTGCCTTCGTCTCTAATAATTGTTAAAAAAATTTACTTGCTTTTTCATGAGATCTATCTAACCATTCAACCAAAAGGAACCTAATTTTAAGGCTATATTAATTAATGACATATTGTTCATACTCTTTTTCATAAAAAAAAAATGAATACATCAATTATTTTAGGATTAAAAAAATATTTATGGTTTATCCATTTTAAAAACAAGCTAGTGATTTAAAAATTTATAAAAAGTAATTTGTGATTCATGCAAATAAAAGATTTATGAGCCACATTTTCATCTAAAAATTTATTAATTTATAAAGTTATACATTATATATTTAATAATTTATAAAATTTTGTTGCGGCTATAGCTGCTTGCAACTAATTACTTACTGTATATATAACGTATAATTAATCAAACATTGCTTTTATTGGGCTAAAGTTGTTAACTCATTTCTATTTCTAACTCAACTAAAATTGTACCCACTTAACAACTTTTTATTTATAAAAATTAAATTGATGATTTTATTGGTCTCAATAAAACAAATTCTAATATTTATTTATTTAATAGTCAAATTTTTTTTAAATTAATTAAATTTTCAAATAAATAAAAAATACATACGTCATTTTCAAATTCTCTTATTTAATTTTAATTAAACATGTACATATATATTGGTGTATGCATATACCTCAGCTCAAAGTAGTACTTGAATTAATTAAGTTATACAAAAAAAAAATTAAGCAAAATAAAGAAATTAAATAATTTATTAATGGATTTGAGTTTGGTTGGGTTCCACTAATTAGTTTACTCCATAAATAAATAAATGAATAAATAAATTTATATTATATATATATATGGAAATGTAGATTAAATGAGTTTTATTAGTTTAAATTTGGTTGTGTTTTCTATATAATACAGTAAAACCTCTATAAATTAATACTCGATAAATTAATAAACTCTTTAAAATAATAATTTCTTCCGGTCCCGAGTTGGGCCAGTTCAAAAAAAGATCAATTTTAATAAATTAATAAGATAATAATTTTCTAGAACAACCCTTTATAAATACTTTGTAATATTACATCTATAAATTAATAATTTCTCAAATACATATGCCAAAATATATATAGATATATACGTAGGATAATTTAGCAAAATATGAATCTATAGTATTTTGTTTTTTCTTGAAACTTAAATCTAGTTGAATTTCATCACTAACTATTCTTAGTGCATTCAAAAGTTCTGGTGTATCCTTGTCAAATTGTAACAAAAAAAATTGTAAAGAGTTGATGATGCTATAATTGCTTCATTTCTTATGACTGGTTTCAAAGGTACCGTTCATTAACTATGATACACTGAATATTTTTAACATAAATACAATGAACTTCTAAGTTCAATTAACTTATATAATGCACATTTAATTTAATTTGTTCATTGATTTTAGACAAAAACTTTATTTAAATTAGTAATTTAAAATTTATTTTAAAAAAAATTTAAAATCATCCTTAACTCCAACCTAAAATATGAATCTATAGTATTTTGCTTTTTCTTGAAACTTAAATCTAGTTGAATTTCATCACTAACTATTCTCAGTGCATTCAAAAGTTCTGGTGTATCCTTGTCAAATTGTAACAAAAAAATTGTAAAGAGTTGATGATGCTATAATTGCTTCCTTTCTTATGACTGGTTTCAAAGGTACCGTTCATTAACTATGATATACTGAATATTTTTAACATAAATACAATGAACTTCTAAGTTCAATTAACTTATATAATGCACATTTAATTTGATTTGTTCATTGATTTTAGACAAAAACTTTATTTAAATTAGTAATTTAAAATTTATTTTTAAAAAAATTTAAAATCATCCTTAACTCCAACCTAATTTTTGATAACACAACTATATAACCATTTATTCATCCTTCGTAGTTTTTACAATTTCCAATCATATAATCAACGGATATATTATGGGGATTATGAGCTTGTTCTTAGTATTCTTCACATCTTTATTTAGTCTCATACATTGTCTGGACTACGATTACTTATATTTGGTATTGCAATGGGCACCAAGCTTTTGCACGGATATATACCAACAAAATCCACCTTGTATTACACCAGTTAATGATAATATGTTCACTATACATGGGATTTGGCCCATGAAAAACAATCAATTTAATGTAATAAACTGCTTCAACCAAGGAGAAAATTTTGAATTCAATGAGGTATGTTTTTTATAACTAGTCTCTTTTTTTCGAATTTCAAATATAAGTAGGATGGAACGTGCAATGGAGCAATCCGGTCATGGTGACGTAAAGGCTGTGTGCAATAAGAATGTGCATAATCAACATATTCAGTTAGTAGAACTGAGATTTTGCTTAGATAAGATAGGAAATTTTATGAATTGTACCTTAGGAGAAGCCTACTCTGAAAGTTGCACGTATTCGGGTGAGATCCGAATCAAAAGTATTTTGTTTCCATATGCAAATTGAGAATGTACTAGGAGAATCTGGTAGCAAAATATATTTTCGTGTTGTAAATGTAAATTTGATTACTATAATCTCTCTATATATAAATATATAAGTTGAATACATAAATTGATTTTATAAGTTAATACAGTACAAAAAAAAAGCAGAGCTTCTACCGATGAAATTTATCTGTTGTAGCAACGGTTTTAACTGTCACTACAGATGTTACCAACGGTTTTCAAAACTATCGATACAAAAGACGTTGCTGCTCCAACGATGGTTGGGGTAAGTTTTTGTAGGAACGACTAGTTTGTTGCGACGCTTTTCGGCAACAGTACTATTCTTAGAGAAAGATAATATTTGAATTATTTCATATATAATATTTGAATACTTTTTATATTAAAAATATATAATCACAAAATATCTTTAATAAATCCAATCAACTAAATTTTTAATCTAAAAATTAAGAATATTATAGGAGATACTCTTGCTTCGCTTTGGAAAAAGATAAAAATGAAACATATTTAACTTATGGAAATTGTAACTTTAAAATAATATTATATATAAATTAAGAAATAATGATACAAAAAATAAAATAAATAATATGAAACTTCGTTGATTCAAGAAAATATAACAAATAAAATAACATTATTTTTTTCAAAGAAAAACATATAGATTTAAAATAGTTATTTTAAAGAATGAATCCGCTTGAATTTTATAGCGGTCAACATGAGAAAAAACGAGATATTCTACCTTAAACTTTGTAAGAGGAGCCATAACTATAGATGATCAAATACAATTTTTTATTTTTTTATTAAAAAATTACTGTTAAAAAAATAAGTTATATTTAAAAAGTTTATTCTAAACAATAATATTTTTATTTAAATATGTACCATTAGATTCTACATTTGTTTCTTGTTGATAAAACTTATCATCTTTTCAGCTGAGTTTGAGCTTGTAAAACTATGATTAAATTATAATGATTTGTCCACGTCGAGTATTCATTAAGACGAAAAAGTAGAATACGAGATCATATTTCAAGTATTTTTTTTTTCAAAGTTGAAAAATCATGTTCAAAAAATTGTTGGAGGTTAAAATACATATAGAATGGATTATCATCATATCTACTAAAAAAATCATTGCAACCTAATAATTTTAGAAACTAAAGTGATGGCTAGTATTCCACTAAGATAATTAGCTAAAAGGTTAAATATAATTAATAGAGCTAATTAGTTGAAACACTAATTATATACTTGCATTTTATAAAGATGAATTTTAATTTATTTTGTCTATTTAAAAAATAAGCTTATTATAAAAACAAAATTTGCTAATTAGAATACAAATACGTAGATTGCAACATGATGCATAAGTTCCTTGTAGAGATACTAAAATACAACATTACAGTATAATCAAAAAAAAAAAGCAGGTACAGAAAATTTACAAAATAGGCCATAAAACTTGGTCTGATTATTTGTAAAATTTCCAATGATAGACTCATCTCATTTCAAATCTTGTACCTCCTTCACAAAAATAGCATTTTCCTTCCAAAACTGGTTTTCTATCAATTGTGAAACATGAATCTTCAATTGATTGTTCTCACTCACGAAACTGGAATTCTGTCTACAAATGCGCATTCATTGCTTACAGCTCTTGATTTTGTGTTAACAGTTGAGCTATTTGTGCCTGGAAACCAATGGTATATCCTTCTCCTGGCCAATAGTGGTATATAGCAATTAGCTTTCAGATCTGTAGTTCTTCATAGTGGTAATCCACTATCTCAAAAGTTCCAAAAACAAATTAACATCAATGATATATATAAAAAAAAAGCGAACTTTATATATTTAACATGTGTCAGAGGCTAATGAAAAAATTATCCAAAACCAAATGATCAAGAATGACCAAAAGAAGAAGAAGCTTACCAAAAACCCAAGATCTTCAAAGTAAACTATGGCATGTCATGTTCTTTACCGCAAAAGATATCAACCCAGTCACGGGGATAATGTTGGCCAACAAAAATCATCCAAGTCCATTTGTTGAGAATGTATTTAGAAGTGCCAAAAAGGATAAAGCATCATGAAAAAGGAAAGTGCAACCAAGCTACACAAGCACAATAATTTACAATCAATATCAGAAAGGCTTCATAAGCACCAAATTAAGCACATTCTCTAACAAGTGTCTTACCTGGTTCAAGGAACATAGAAAAAGGGTTCTAACTGTTAAGAAAGCATAAGGGGAACTAAGTAGAATATATGGGATATGAATATTCCTAATTAGATTATGAAAACAGATTAGATAGATATCTAACAAAGGTTGGAAGTTTACACACTGGTATTTAATATATATCGGAAAAACAATATTTCCAGTCCCTGTATATTGATTTTTGTTAACTAAATTTTGACTTTCAACCTTGGACATTGATTTGGTAAAATTTAGCCTGAATTTTGTTTTTTTTTTTGTTAATGTAGCTCTTACCAGCCACACCATTAAGGAGCACATTTTCGTGAATGCCAAGGATGATGATTTCGTCTATTCGGGCTACATTTAATAAAAATCAAATTTCTACTGCTAGCTAACCATAAAGTAAAAATTTGATTTCGTCTGTATGGGCCAAATTTGATTTCGTGAACGCCACTTCTACTGCTTTACTGCTAGCTAACCATAAAGTAAAAAATTTAAATTTTTCAAGGGAAATATTGTTTGCATGGCTTTATTAAACTTACTTGTTTTAAGGTAGCAGAAACTTACTTGTTCTAGAGAATTGCAGTGTTGTGCATCTTTCCTCTGCTCTCTCCTAGGTATGGAACTGCATAAAAGCTTGTATAAACTGATCCCCCAAAAGTTGGTATCCTGCATGAAATATGAATTGAAAGCCAGATTCAAAATTCCAATATCTATAAATAAGTAGTTTAAGCCTTTATCGGATTAAAAAAGCCAGATTCAATTCATTCAGCATCTACAAATTACAACCAATAAAAAAGCATCCCAGACAAAATACACTTTTTTGGAGGTGCATCACAGGAAACAAACAGACAAATTTACTCTAAATGCAAGGACGCCATGCCCGCTGAGGGGCCACATCATTCTTTTTTCATTAAAAAGAAAAAAAGCTTTTTTCTTTTCCATGTATGTGCCTTTTTGCTTTTGGATTTCCTTTTCCTAAATTAAATTTGATCGAATTAGGGCCAATTAAATAAATCAGCCAAGATTATGCATAAAAAAATCAAAGATAGATATCTACCCGGGGCGATTCCCATTAGAAAATAAACAGGTAGCAGAAACGTGATGACTCATAAGCTAAAACAGGTTTGCAGGTTCAGGTGTTAGAAAAAGGTGCCTGAAACCTGATGGCAGATGAGTCCCCCCATGAATAAGCTAGTATGTTAGGATCATTAACATGGGACTTCTCACCTATGAAGAAGCACGGAAACTTTCAGCATCCAACGTTTCAACATTTCCACAAGAAGTGGGAAATGGAAACGTTTCCGGGCACGTTTCTGTAACATTGAAATGCGTTTCTTAAATTTTGAATACTTACCACACATAATTTCTCCAATTAGTAATTTTCTGGAGATTGAAAACGATCTTCCGACTTGAGAAAAAACGCAGGTAAGCTTAATGCTGAACTCTTCCTTCCTTACACTTAATTAAATGAATAAAGACCTTATTCAATTCCATCTTCTTCTTCTGTGCCTATCTGTAGTATTGGACTAACTGGGCACAAGCAGGAATGTAAAAGCATTTCTACTTCTTCCGGCATTCGATAGCAGCTACTTCTGTGGTGCACATCTTTCCCGTTCGTATCGTAAGCCTATGCCCTAGTTTACTATTTAGTGGCACAACTGGAAGCTCTCCGTTTATTTGTTAATCTTCTTCTTAATACTGAAATGAAACAGAGATTTCTTCTTCTTTGAGTTTGGGTACTCCGATTGCTTCTTCTTCTTCTTCGAGTCAGTATCGTCGTTTCTTCTTCAAATTGAGTCTGGTCTGGTTTCTTTTTCTCTGTTTTTTTTATGTGTCTATATGGAGGCTTCTGGAATGTGTTTGGTTGGGCTCTTTATGTTGCTATGAATGTAATTTGTTTTTAGACAAAGATATTCCAGAACCCTCCACTACATAGGTGTAGTACTTTTTGTTCTTTTTTATTTTTTTAGTATAAAAAATTTAACTTTAATGGTCGGGTAACTATTTTAATTATTTTAGTTATTATTATTATAGACTATCTTAATTACAATTAGGGAATTATAAATTTTGCATTTTTGATGTTTTATTAATAATTATTTTATGTATTTATAATTTATTATTATTATTATATTTTTTAATATTTATAAATATGGTCCCATATTTTTAATATTTCAACGTTCTCGTTTCCTATGTTTTTCAAAAATTTTGTTTCCACGTTTCCATCATAGCTTCTCACTCTGTTCTCCTCTTTTGGCTCTCTCATCCTTATTATCTCTTTCTTCAACATCAATTTCACTAACAACTTCTTTTGATTTCAGAAATTTCAGAATAAGATCCAATTAGCAACGAGGTTAAGCCTACTCAGATGGAAATTTCAAATTTTCAATGAAACACAACCACAATGAGAATTAATAATTATCCTTCAGGATGAACCCAATTATCAAAAACCAAAACGCTTGCCCACTCAGATAAGCCAAATTAGTTAACTTGTAAGGAATCCACTCAATTGTAGAAAGTATCTAAAGGACAACCAACTTTCAAAAGGTGATACAGATCGGTTTCGGGACGTGTTAGTTTTAAGCGTAAACTAACAAAGATGTTCTTCTCTAGCTAAACTAGAAAGAGTGAATCCCGGGTTTCATGGACTAAATCCATAGGAAGAAGATGATTAATTTTGTATTGATAAAAGTTAAACATTACAAAGAGAAAGAGATGAATTTATATCATCTCAAAAACCTAATTGCCAAATTACATAAAGGGTAAATTACATAACTAATTAAAATATAAAGATAAGGGTAAATTGGGTTAAATATAAAGGGGTGACATGGATGGTAAATATGGAGTGGCATGGGTTGTAAATAAGGAGAAAGCTGGAGTAAGGGGCAAGTTTCTTAAAATGAAGGTACGCGGAGCGTGCCTAATTCTACGCGGAGCGTAGATTGGCTGCTAAACTCTTCTCCGGATTAGTACTCAATCTACACGGAGCGTGCCTAATTCTACGCGGAGCGTAGATTGGCTGCTGAACACTTCTCCGGATCAGTGCTCAATCTACGCGGGGCGTGTCCAAATCTACGCGGAGCATGTCTGAGCTGATGACTTGTTATGTGGCCCTATTTTGGCCGCTTTACTTGCCTGTTGCTCGTACTTGGTTCTTCCTCCGACTTCTCTCGTTCGGACCCGATCCTCCAAGGAAGATGCTCCGCATCATACACTATCTCTTAAAAAAATAACTTGACCCCAAGTTACTTGCTACCTATTGATGAAATGTGTCGTTTGGAGCGGACCCAAGCTCTCAAATCGAAACAAGGTGTTGTTCGAAATGAATTCAAGAAGTCTACTCCATCTATTGCCGGATTCTCCTTCTCCTTGAGCCGTTCCCCAAATCTCAACTAGTGCCTCACCCCGGGCTTCATCCTCATGATACTAGCTTTAGTCTTCGACCGACATCAAATGGAATATCTCCACGAAGTTGGTCAAACCAATCCGTCACAATGTCTTGGAGGCTCCTCTCCTTCTCAACCTCATCCTCTTCCTTAGATTTAGCTTTATTAAGAGAAAGGTTAGGTAAATCATCCACGAAACCCAAGTCATTGCGAACCAATGTTTCTTCGGTGCGACCAAGGCACCCATTCTCACTCAACTTCCAATTTGGACAAGCCCTCAAGGTGATCTTCCTCTTCTCACTAGGCATTAGCACCCTTGTCACTAGGTATACATTATGCTCATAGCCCGCATCCTCACCATCATAGATCTCCTCAGTTTGGCTCCACCCATCATCCTTTAACTCATCATCACGATAAAACCTTTCCTCCTCATCTCCATAAGGAGCCTCCTATTGATCCACACTCAACGTGTCGAAGCTCACCTTCATCATAGTAAACCCCATCTTCGTCTTCTTCATAAGGGGCCCCATACCGGTTCCACTCAACATTTCGACGTTCATCCTCCTCAATTCCCTTCTCTATCTCATCTTCTTCATGATCATATGCAATTTCGCTTTCCTCTTCGTCCTTAATTCGTTCTCTCCCATGACCTGTCGTTTCCATTGGATTCTCTCCATAGTTCAAGCCGGCTAAACCTTTTGATAAGTTACCCGACTTGAAAGACACACTACACCCCAACATGGTAGAACCACCAACATCTCTCTCATCTCCATAGTCATCAACCTCCACACAACAAGTGGTTTCTTCATCCTCCACAAAGAGACTTTCAAGTCCCAAGCCATTCTTCCAGTCCTCAAGAATAATACCCCCACTTTCCTCAATCATACACATAAGGTTATGCTTAAGGGGTATTTCATCAAACACATGGGGAGCATCACTTGCTATATGGTCTTCCCCAACATCCTCACTTACAAGCACTCTTTCCTCCTCATCCACATATGAACTCACATTCTCATTCATAATATCATTATCAATAGACCCACGATGAGAATCTAATTCACAAATAATTTCACCAACATCCAACCCCCCACTAGAAATAAATATATCCATAACTTCCATATGAGAATTTGCAAGTGTTGGATTTACCTATTCCTTGTATAATGGAGGAAAGATTTGGGATGAACCTTGAGGAGACAACATGGAGGTTTCTTCATCCTTTTTCCATTGGGCCCGACGTTGTCGCCTACGTTTGTTTCGGTTGCCTCTTTGTAGCCTTTCTAGCCTTTCTTGCTCCAAGTTCTCTATAGTCTTCCTCCTCATCTCGACAAGCTCAACATCCATCTCCCTTGCTTCGGCTTAGAGTACTTCAAGGCTCTTGGCGGCATACTCTCTAATGGCTTGTACAAAACTCGGTTGAATCATCGTCGAAAGAAGTCTCCATTAGGATAACGATCGACTCTGATACCAACTGATACAGATCGGTTTCGGGATGTGTTAGTTTTAATCGTAAACTAACAAAGATGTTATTCTCTAGCTAAACTAGAAGGAGTGAATCCCGGGTTTCATGGACTAAATCCATAGGAAATAAGAATTCCCCATTGTTGAAGGTAAAAACCTTAACAAAGCTTCAATGAAGAAGATGATTAATTTTGTATTGATAAAAGTTAAACATTACAAAGAGAAAGAGATGAATTTATATCATCTCAAAAACCTAATTGCCAAATTACATAAAGGGTAAATTACATAACTAATCAAAAACATCTAATCAAGTGTATTGGACACTTATAATCTATCAATCTAAAAGATTAGGAAAAAAAAACTTAACTTCTTGATAATAATAATAATAGAATCAATGACTAAAAATGAGAGAGAAACTTAAAATGGTAATCATGACCAAACACGATTTATAATTGAAATAAATTTTATTGTAAGTATAATGTTTTAATACCTCTTTAATTATTTTCTTCAATATGTCTTCAACTTTAATGAACAACTATTGTGTGAAACTCTATATCTATTCGTACAAAAATGCATAAAAAAAATTCAATTCAGTATGAGTTAGATAAACTCAAATTAAAGAAAATTCAATGGACTTCACTAGGTTTTGAATTTGGAAAATTGATTTATCTCCAATTAAACCTAACAATCGAGTTCATATAAAGCCGAAATCCAAATTTTAGTTAGAGTTAACAATCCAAACGATTACACCCATCAACTTATACTAAAAAAGAATGAAAATATACAAAATCTTTATTTTAGTCATTTTGAAAAAAAAACATAGATAAGGTAGCGAGAGGTGTGGGACAACACAAATGAGAACAAAATAACTACTACATATTAAAAAAAAATCGAATAATTACCTTGGAAAACATAAGGATTTCTTGTAATTTTTTACACTTTTGCTCTTCCCGGTTTCAGTTGGCCATGCCTTTTCTATTTCCATTATACCCAGAAACTTATACTAAAAAAGAATGAAAATATACATTTTGAAGAAAAAAACATAGATAAGGTAGCGAGAGGTGTGGGACAACACAACTGAGAACAAAATAACTACTACATATTTAAAAAATCGAATAATTACCTTGGGAAACATAACGATTTCTTGTAATTTTTTACACTTTTGCTTTTCCCGGTTTCAGTTGGCCATGCCTTTTCTATTTCCATCAAATTTCTTCAATTGGAGATATCAAAGTCTAAATTCTGACAATTCTTGAAGAAAATGTTATTAATACAGTTTATCAATGGAAATCGCTCCTAAATAAATCTGAATCTCTTAATGAAGTAAGAACAAAATTATAAGACTATATTATTTGAAGTAAGAACAAAATTATAAGATTAAGAACAAAACTAACACATAATAAAAAAAATTAAAGGTCGATGAGGACTCTGATTTTCAGTGGTAAATGAATATAATGATGGAATGCTATCTATCATACTTTATATATAAGTTTATTCGTGACTTTTGGATTTCTTTCGCTTTGTATTTTTCATCTTCCTGTAACTCTTACTTTCTTTTATTACTTTAATTGATCGGTTATTTATTGATTGACAATAAATAATATGTTAATGTAGTACTAATTATACAGAGAAAATTAAAACTCAATAACTCATTTATTCTCTTTTCTCCTACGGTGCCAACTAAGCCAAAAAGCCTCTAAAATAATTTTTACAAATTCTCTCTGCTTCCGCTATTATATATAGTATAGATATCATTATTTCCAAATTAAAATAAAGAAGGATTTGTATAGTGTTTGGTTCTTGTGCAGCCTGCTCCTCAATTGGAGTATCCATCATTGTACTTGTGTTGTGAGATTTTGGATCTGTGACACAACAAAGCACAATATTATCAATAAAAAACAAAATAATTTAATAATACCAATATTACTTTGTGCATTCCCTCGCAATTCAAGTATAGCAGAAGACAATTTCTGAATTGTATTACTCTTCGATCCTTCATTAAGCTCGCTAAACTGAGCAAAGTGTCCAGGTGCCCCACTAGCCGTCGGAACCACTTTGATCCTTGGTAGTTTCGGCCTTTCTGTCTCAAAAAAAAATATCGGGGTGTTGAATTAGTCTCCCCAAAAATAGTTCATTAAGTGTTAGGCTTGTTCAAAATTAAAAATTGCAGTATTTTAGTCTTATTAGGTACTTACTAAATCCAAATATTTTTTTTACCGGTTAGGCTCTTCTTAAATCCAAATTATTAAATTTTTTTTGAGCTGGTAGACCCTCTTAAATCAAAATTTGAGAAAACTACAGAAGAAAATAAGAAAATGATGCAAGCAATTTATTCAATCTGTCAATGTTGTGCACACTTGAAAGATACATATTTATAGCCTTTTTATAGGCTTATAATGCAACAATAAACGAGATTTTTAAGGAATCAATAAAATCTTCATTGTTAGACAAACGTAATTCTGTCTTAAGAATGTTAGACAAACGATTACGTCTGTCTTAAAAATGTTAGATGTGATTAACCAAAAAAACAAAACGAACACAGAAAAATATTTTTTTATTGATAGTAGAGACTGTGCAAGGCTAGCCCAAAGACACCCCAGCTTGGTTGGCACCCCTAAGAAACCAACCTTGACAGCCCCGAAAGAACCAAAAAAGGAAAAATACAATCAGCGAGAAGTAAAAGAAAAAGAAAATCGAAAATTTACAGCGTTACAGATGTCAGAAAGAATAAAAGAATGACAAAAACTTGGGGCCGAATGCCACCAAAGGATATTCTGTGCGTAAACCCCGCTCCTTGCCAGTGCGTCTGCCGCTCGATTCCCCTCCCTATAAATATGAGTAATGATCAAATCCATCTGTGAACATTGGTGAAGGCATTTTAACCAAAGCTGACGAATTTGCCATGGCACATCCTCGGAACGCGACCTTAGAAGTTGGACAACACTAGCCGAGTCTGATTCTATCCACAAATTGAGCCAACCACGTTCCCACGCGATGTCAACCGCAAAAATAACCGCGTGCAATTCAGCGGCTTGCGCTGTGGCGGAAGCGATAGGGAACGCGAAGCTTCCTCTTACGAAGCCTCTCGAGGAGCGGAAAATCCCGCCAGCGCCAGCCATTCCCGGAGAGCCCAAAGCGGAGCCTTCCGTGTTTACCTTTAACCAGTTGGCGAGAGGAGAAATCCATATAACACAAATCAAGTTTGGAGCTGGATGCGGTTGGGGATCAATTCCCAGGTTCTGCAGAATTTTGTAGTCATATGGGCTATAGTAGTGACCCCTGTTTGCTCGTTGACATTCCATGAGGTTGATCTTGAACTTGGAGATCATGGTTTGGATTGAAGGGAGCACTATCTCAAAAATAGCCTGATTTCTAGAGTGCCAGATATGCCAAATTCCGTGGATGACTGCACACCTCCAAATAGCACGGACCTGTTTACCAAATCTGAAATTCATTAGTCTTGTGAAAAAATCTGGAAAGCTACCTGTGTAGTCAATGATGATACCAAACAGTGAACTAAGGTGTAGCCAAAAGGCCCTCACAAAGGAGCATCCCATGAACAGGTGAGCCGTCGTCTCTTGAGAGTTTTGACAGTGGACGCATATAGAAGCAAGCTGTATGCCACGGTTTTGCAGAATGTCCTGTGTGGGGAGGCTCTGATGCATTAGCTTCCAACACATAATAGATCTGGATGGAGGAATGTCGGTACTCCAAATAAAACGACGCCAGGGAGGCTCAGGCCCGTCTGTAACCAGATGGTCATAGCATTGTTTAACACAGTAACGCCCATGCTTCCCAGGCTCCCAGATGCAGTAGTCACTGTCATTCCATCCCCTAGAGATTTCCGAAATGCGCTCCTGAACCTCCCTTGGAAAAAGGTGCAAATTTACCCAATGGTTGTTCTGAAGGAATAGCTTAACACATTCGTATTTAGCCCGCAGCAGCGCACTTGACAGTCCAAGCTGCTCTCCCACCGATGGACGAATCCAAAGGCTCGACCAAAAATTCAATTTCGAGTTCTTCCCAATCCACCATAAGCTTTGAGAACGGATTGTCTTATAAACCGCTTTGCAGGAAGACCAGACAGATGAGGGATTGATATACTGACGCGTCAGTCCAGAGATAGTTACGAATCTCGAGTGTAACAGATTAATGATGAAAGAATCACCTTGCACCAAATCCCAACCGATTTTACCAAGAAGAGCCGTGTTGAAATGAGTTAGGTTTTTTATACCTAGCCCTCCAGAAGCAATGCTACGGCAACAGACGCGCCATGGAACTGTCACCAACTTACGTATATCAGAACAGCCCGTCCAGAGGAAGTTTCTAAGCCGCGTATTTATAAGCTTCAACAGACTGCGAGGCCATTTATCGACCGTTAGGGCATGCACCATTGCCCCGGTGAAAGCTGATTTAATCAGTGTTGCTCTACCTGCAAAAGAGAGAGATGTTCCCTTCCAATTACTGAACTGAGCCAAGAAACGGTCGGTCAGCCCCGTAAGATGCCTCCTCATAGGCGCTCCGGTAAACAAAGGTACGCCCAAATATGAGAAGGCCGGTTCAGCTTGTCGAATATCCAGGATGCCCGCAAGACGATTTCGTCTGTGAACAGTGACCTCCGTACTGAAGAAAATTGAAGATTTTGCCCAGCTCACCTGCTGCCCAGAAATATTATGATAAAGCTGAAATACATCTTTGATTCCTTCATATTACTGATCGACGCTTTGCCAAAAAGTAACATGTACACTAGGGGAACTCCCTTCCCATCCCACAGAAAAATATATAAACAGTAAAACTGGAAATTAAAAGGAAAGAGTTAGACAAATCTGAGGCCTGTATTAGTAGTTTCCTTAAGACAGATGTCGTCGCTATTGACGATCGTCTCCCATGATACAACAGATTACGCAAGCGAACTCAAACCGTGTGTAGCCTAGTTATCACCGGAGTATGAAAACAAGAACAATGTGAACAGACAGAGAGCAGGAAGAATCCCAAAGAATATTTTCTCCAACAGTTTCAGCAACTTGTGAATTTTGACAATCCATTCTATATAAATAGATCTCGAAAGGATATGTCATTTCACGAACAAACATGACTGTACACGGACAGACACGACTGTCTACGTACAAACACGACTGTTCACGAAGGACATGACTGTTCATGTAAGGAGGTGTTTGTTGGTATTAAAATTAACAAATAATTTTATTCAAATTTTTCCAACAATCCCCCACATGAATAAAATTAAAAACGAGACGATTACGAAATGGTGATAACTTTCTATAGAAGATATCTGCATAGGATAGGTAGCTAATGTGCCTTGAACCTTCCCTTGTGAAAGTATATTTACTTTACTGGCTGACTAGTAGACGCGATGCTTTGAACTATTCTGTCGTTTATGTAAACAGTGATATACCCCACACAGATATCAACATAACACGGTATGGTTCTCATGGTTATATTCGTTATGGTCATGAACATCGCCTGGTTCTGCGAGAGTTTAAGATAACTAGGCCCCACACTAGTCTCCATCGAAGCGACCACACTTCACTCTGACATAGGTGATTTATTTTCTCAAAGTACTGATGCACAATGTATCATTAAAAGCATATAGCTTAACCTTTTCCCGTTGGTGTCACTGTTTACATCTAGGAATGGACGAGGGTTTAACCCCCACAGTGAACGCGCAAGGTTTATGCAATTAGGTTGTCCCTTTGAACCTATTTCTTGGGATCTCCAGTCAACTAGGTAGGGTTTTCCAAGGATGACACTCGTTGAGATCAATTGACTAACGTTGTTATCACACGAAAGCTTTTCTATCTGTAACTCATCATACAGAAGCTTTTTATACCGTATATTCACCGACTGATATGATATTTTTCTTTGATTCCAACATTGAGACGTACTTATTTTAAGGTTGTTTGATTTCTACATTTTTAGTTACTTTCATAAATTAAATCTAGCCAACTAATGTTCATCTACCAGCAGCTAACTCGGCTAGATAACATCATTGCTCAGATTTGTCAATTTATGAAATTTCACATTTCTAATGTAAATCCACCTTACGCGCGAGAATATCAAATATGGAATGTTCGCATATCATCATCATTTCTAAAGAAAACATATTTTCTTTTATCTCCAAGTCTTTAAAGTTCATACCAATGAATTTTTCTAGACTTTTAATGTGGCTTACACGTTGCCACTGGTACAAGTAGGCCTAAAGCCTTTGAAGTGACCGTGTTCTTAAAACTGGATCCATCTTCAATTAACACATGTACCAACATATGCCAAAAGGCAATTAATCTGTTTAAACAAACAGAAGCCAGACAATAATTGACAACTTTTTCTTCTTGGAATTCCAAACAAACCAAGTTAGAAGCAGAAAATTTATAATCTGTTTAAACAACCAGATATATAACAAATAATTAACAACATAATATTAAATTGTCTTCCAATTTGTTCCAAAATAATTTTTCAATTATAATCTGTACGTCAAGATAATTGATCATCTTTTTTCCTGAAATTCTGACAAACATAGTTAGAATCAAGATAAATTATTCATAACCAATAATTAACAACAAAATATAATTTAGGCCGAAATTATATTCTGACTAACCATTAATGGGCTAAAAACATCATGAATTTTTACTCATCTATGGAACAGTAACTTAAACGAACCCATTTGAAAGAAATTCATCATAACAAGATTCACCTTTATCATTGCCATCTCTAGCAACTGGCTATAGAAAAAGAAAACTTGTAGTACATGATAACATATCTCTTTCATACCTCACATTTAAAGATATTAAATATTAATATTGGTTACACCTTCATATTGATCACTGATGTAGATCAAATTCCACCAAGTGAATAATTATTGATGCACATATCCTCTACATCTCCATTTGATATATTCTGAATTTTGTTTTCCGCCATAGCATTTTCTTCTCTTTTCTTGAATTCAATTCATTTGTATGAATAGATTTCAAGCTTGATGAAAATTGTGAGTAAACTACAAAATGTCAATACTTCAGACAGACATAACAATAAAGTTAGAAATTAAAAGGAAAGAGTTAGACAAATCCGAGACCTATATTAGCAGTTTCCTTAAGACAGATGTCGTCGCTATTGACGATCGTCTCCTAGGATACAACAGATTACGCAAGCGAACTCAAACCGTGTGTAGCCTAGTTATCACCGGAGTATGAAAACAAGAACAATGTGAACAGATAGAGAGCATGAAGAATCCGAGAGAATATTTTCTCCAACAGTTTCAGCAACTTGTGAATTTTGACAATCCATTCTATATAAATAGAGCTCAAAAGGATATGTCATTTCACGAACAAACACGACTGTTCACGAAGGACATGACAGTTCATGTAAGGAGGTGTTTGTTGGTATTAAAATTAACAAATAATTTTATTCAAATTTTTCCAACATTCACTACTTATATCACTAACAAATAAATGCCCACTAAAACTAGACTTAGTCAAATAACAAACTTTGAACCAGAAAAGCAAATCTCAACAGAGTCTGCATCTTATTCATCTTGAACAAATCCCATCATTTTCTCATTCTCCTCAACCAGCTTCTCCAGCAACTTTATATTCTTTCCTTCCCTTCATCTTTCTCAATTTCTTTGCCATTTTCGTGCTTTTCTCAAAACTTGATATTGTTTTTTTATTTTATTTTAATCAGTTAAAGCCAAATACACGTTTCCATTAAGATACACAACAACAAGTTTCATTCATATATGTACCAAAAACAGAATTAATTTATTTAATATACCATTCTATTCGGAATTATTAGATAATTATAATTGAAATCATACTTTAATTAATTAATTAATAATTACAGCTAGCTCCCAATTCAACTTTGAAACTAGTTAAAAAAAACAAAGCATAAATCAAATTCCTAAGCTAAGCTAATTCTACATGATTCTTCTTGTCACCCGTAATCTGTATATCACTACAAAGGATTCCAATAGACGGAAGGGAAATCATTTCTCCGGTGAATGGATCAAAGAGGCTCACATCTCCATTGCAAGTTTCAACAACTAATTTGCCATATTTCCAACAACCCAATATTTCCTTCACCACCGGTGGTCCAATGCTTATTAGTTTTATCCAAGATTCTTCTACACCAATTTTGAGCAAGACCGATATCTCATGTATGGGTTCTACATCTTCACAAGGAGTAACACATATAGCCACAAACTTGTTTAGCACGAAAAATTTGATTTTATCCCGGCTAGTGTCGTTTTTAATATTGGTGATATGTGGTGTTACCGTAGTTTTAAATAACTTAAGGTTCACATCAAATGACACAAGCACTTCATTAACTATATGCTCTTGAGTATCTGGGAAATATTTGTAAGTTGACGCTAACAAATGGAAAAAAATTCCATCGCAGCGGATAGGAGTCCCTCTACCCAAAGTTACTATGCAAGGACAATCAATTTTTTTCCAAGAATCAATCCTAAAGCTATATAACTCAACCTCGTTTCCGCCACACCCACCACTAAAGTCTTGAATGAAAATTTTAAAAACTTTATAATCATTAGCCTTAGCATCAAAGCAAAAACCAACATCGAAACATCCAGCATCATAATCATCTTTATAATTAGATTCTGGCAACACCTTAGTTTCTTTAGTGGTAGGATTCCATATAAAAATCTTACTCATACGATCAGTAAGACAAACTAAACCATTGCAGCAATCCACCAATGTAATAAAATTATTATATCCAATTTCTTCATGAGGAGTTAAAGAAATAGAATCACCAAGATTGTCATAAGAAATTAGATTGAAATAACTATGACCTGTATTATCATCACAGCGCTTGATAAGGAGTCGAAGATCATCATCATCAACATCGTCAGAATTGATCAAAGTAAGATTTTTATGCATAAAAATAGGATCGGACAGAAGAGAATACCAGGCTTTACAGACACTTCGGAATCGAAAACAAGTAATGATAGGCAACCTTAACAATATATTCATAACTATGTCTTCAGGTAGATGTGAGTCGATGATAGTCTCCATGGAATTCAAAGATTAACTTTCGATCTCAATACTTTGTTGAAGCTTGCTGCGTTTTTATGGTTTGTTTTTTGTTTCGTTTTTTTTTTTGAAGGATCCTGTTTTATTAATTTATACAACCTATTTCGTGAGAGACACCAATTCTAGGTTCATTAGGATTTCACATCACTAACAATTCTCAATTAACAATATTTTATTTATAATATCTTTTTTTTTCTTAAAGGATTTCACCCAATTGATTTGGTCAAATTTTTTAAATTTGATTTTTGATTCAAAACATTAGTGGTGAATTTGCATCAATACATATAAATTTGATTTTTAACCTATAATTAATAGGTTAAGGTGTAAAAATACCACTAACAGTTTAGGTCAGAAGTAATTTTACCTCTAACGTCTAAAATTGTACAATTTTATCCCTAATGTTGGAAGCCAAGATCAATTTTACCTCTAACGTTGATAAATTTGTCAGTTTGAGGCACTATTATAAAATATAAATATTTTTGTTCTTTATTTTGCACCAATTGCATAACAATTCGTTCTAAAAAAAATGATTTTATGTTTTTTATAATTTAATAATAGAATTGAAGATTAATATTTATAAATTCGGTGAATTTTTTAAATTTTTTTAACATCCCAACATATGTTTGCGATTTGTTACGCTCGTGTGAAGTGTAGATGACAAGATTCATGACCGAAAAACAGTTTGATGAATTATTTTTTAAATTGATCATTTATCTACATTAGAGGTAAAATTGCTCATGACCCAAAATGTTAGGGGTAAAATTGCACAATTTTAAACGTTAAAGGTAAAATTGCTCCTGACCCAAAACGTTAGGGATATTTTTGAACCATAACCTATAATTAATTAAGAATTCCATGGCCAAAGTTGTTAACCCGCTTCTAATTTTAGTTCAATTAGTATTATGCTTCATTAAGGTGCATGTGATCAAGACTGTATACCCAAAATTAAACTAATAACTTTTTATTTTTTATCTTTAAATTAATTTTAGTTTTTATCCTTATATTTGTATGCTTGAAACCTATTATATATATATATATATATATATATATATATATATATATATATATATATATATATATATATATATATATATATATGCTAGTTCAGGTTGCCTTCATCTCTCTAACAATTGTTAAAAAAAAATCTACTTGCTTTTTTTCATGAGATCTATCTAACCATTCAACCAAAAGGAACCTAATTTTAAGACTATATTAATTAATAAGACGTGTTCATACTTTTTTTCGTAAAAGAAGAAAATGAATACATCAATTATATTAGGATTAAAAAAATATTCGTAGTTTATCCATTTTAAAAGTAAGCTAATGATTTAAAAAATTGTAAATAAAAATTGTGATTCATGCAGATAAAAGATTTATGAGCCACATTTTCAGTCAAACATTTGTTAATTTATAAAGTTATACATTATATATCTAATAATTTATAAGATTTATCTAGTTACTGTTCATTATGTTTCGCTCTCGCCTTTTTGTTCATGCTCACCACCGGTAGGGGCGTCTCCAACACTTTGGAGGTCCTAGGTAATTTTGTACTTTTTTTTCACATCTAAATTTAATCTTCTCACCAGTAATGAGAACAATAACCAAACGACAAAGTACTAATTCCTAGAATTAATCTTGAACGGTTGAACTCGGACCTAATTGCAAAATTATATGGAGAGAAACAGAAGAATGTATACTGGTAATTAAAGATTGGTGAAGTCGTGACTTTATTATGAATTGCACGATTTTAAACCACTATTTAACCCTCAATTAGAATTGTTTTTATTTATTTAATTATTTTTGCATAAGGAAATCTACGTGTCAAATAAAATTTAAGACATGTGACTTGTTACGGGCATATGTCAAAATATCACTATATATTATAGGGATAACGATTTAGTCAAGTCTCCATCAAAATGACGTAAAATTTCACCAATTGAAATAGTTAAGGGTCAAATGTGAGTAAATAATAAATCAATAACCAAATAACTAAATTTTAAATAAATTATGGACTAAATAACACTTTAAATCAAATTATAAATTTTAGTTCATATCAGTTATTTATAAAAGTTTAAGTATTTATTACTACAATTTTTTTTAACGAAATAATAGGTTGTAATTAGTACAATTGTGGTGGTTAATAAAAATGAGAGTAGGAGGGGTAATTGAAATTAGGGATAAGGTACCAAAATAGGCCTAACGTTTTTGGGGAAGTATCAATTTAGGCTCAACGTTCAAAATAGCACCAATATAGGCTTAACATTTACAACATAATATCAATTTAGGTTTAACGTTTACAATATAGCATCAATTTAGGCCTCACGTACAAAATAGCACAAATATAGGCTTAACGTTTACAAAATAATACGAATTTAAGCTTAACGTTTACAAAATATATCTAATTTAAGCTAAACGTCATAATTAAGTTAGCCACATTATATTTTTTTCCTATTAACTTTATATGTTATCTTTTTATTTAGTTCTATTTTCTTATTTATTATAATACAATTAATTAGTTTTCTTGTCCATTAAAACCTTATATTTATTTTTCATCAATCATTTCATGACTCCTAAATTCAATGAATCATGTAATATATGCAAACCTTAGGATGTGTTAGCATAAGGTATATGCAAGAAAATATAGGTTTATGATAAGAAAAACATAAGTAAAATTTCTAAGAGTAGATAGAAGTAAATAAAGTTTGAATTCTTTTTTTTATGATAAGAAAAACAACATATATATAATTGTACTTAAAGTATTCAAATTATTAGGATTTGTTAGCATAAGATCTTAATGAGCAAGAATATTAATTAATTGTATTATAATAAATAAGAATGTAGAACTAAATAAAAAGATAACATATAAAGTTAATAGGGGAAGAATATAATATGGTTAATTTAATTATGACGTTTAGCTTAAATTTGATATATTTTGTAAACGTTAAGCTTAAATTCGTATTATTTTGTAAACGTTAAGCCTATATTTGTGCTATTTTGTACGTGAGGTCTAAATTGATGCTATATTATAAACGTTAAACCTAAATTGATATTATGTTGTAAACGTTAAGCCTATATTGGTGCTATTTTGAACGTTGAGCCTAAATTGGTACTTCTCTAAAAACGTTAGGCCTATTTTGGTACCTTATCCCTTGAAATTAGAATAGAAGCCTCGTTCTTAAAAAATTAAAAAGAAAAAGAAATAGGAAAAGAGGAAGAAAGACAATCAAAGCATGCAAAATAAATAAATACGCCTCACACTTGGTGAGGCCCTAGGTGCTGGTTTAGGGGAATTCTCTCTAGAGCCCGGCCCTGACCACCGGTTTGAGCAATTGTTTGGTATACATTCTAAGTCTCACATCGGAAAGATACAAGAAAGTTACATAGTTTATAAAGAAGTTCACCAACTACATTAATATGAGGACTTTTGGAAAGGAGTCCAAAAACAAATTTCTACGGACTCGGTCCAAAGCGGACAATATCATACTAATGATGGTCCTTCAAAAGGTTACAAATAATGTTACATATTATATCTTAATTAGATTCTTATCCATAACACGTATTTTTATATTCCTAATCTTACACTACCTCTTGTATTTATTTCTACAAATAGAAGGCTTCATGTCTAACCCTAATAAAATGAATTCATTATAATGCTTATACTTCTCTCTCTATTTTTATTATACTTATATCCTTACAATATATTTACTATATATCTATTATATATTCAACACCTATTTCTATTTTTTCAATGGCCGAATTTATTTTGGAAAATTTTTAAAATACTCTTAGAGTACAAGTGACATGGTACTTTGGGTTAATAAAAATATGAGAGCACTTCCAAAAGTTATCTATTTTGACAACTTTAATAACAGTAAGGATCGGACAGGATAATAAAATAAAATAAAATTTATTAAATGGGAAAAGCTATCCGGATAGAATCTATCCGGATAGAAGGGATAGAAAAAAAAATCCTACTAAAATGTCCTTTTGAAATATTTTTATTTTTTTATTTTTTATATTCTATTATTTGTATATTGGAAACAGAAGAGTTAATAGCATTTACTTTTTATCGTGTTATTTATATATAGTAATTAATTATTAGCCGCTTTTTAATTTTTTATTAAATGATTGGCTTTTCCTTTTAACTAATGGATTGTGGCAATTGTACTGCTACTTTCATCTTTTAAGTATTAAGTTCCACTTTTAAAGATTTTCTTTTTATCAAACTTTAATTCTATGAGAAATAAATGTGTATAGAATTAAATAGTATTTACAAAATAGGATTTTCAATTAAAGTATTTCAAATTATCAAAATCATCAATTTCATCCTTAAATTATTAAAAAATTATTAATTGAGTTCTTATTCTAAATAAAAATAATTAATTAAATTCTTATCGAAAATTATTCGGTTGAACAATTTTAGACTTTTTCTCCCAAATCCTTTTTGAGCTAATACAGAGATAATCACAATCAATATCAAATAATCACAGTTTTTGATATTAGGATATGATGAAGACTCAATTGATGATTTTTGCTTAACTCACGGACCTAATTAAAGATTTTGATAGTTTAAAGTCCTAATTGACTTTGAAATTTTAGTTTAAGAGTCAAATGAGTTTTATGACTTTAATATGTTAAGAACTATCTCTTTTTTAATATTGTACTCTTTATCAAAATTTTACTGTTCAATTATATTTTGGGACAAAATATAAAAATAAACTTTGTGGTTTAGTCGATTTGTAAGGTAGTCCTCATGGTTTAAAAGTTTGTAAATAATAATATGTATTTGTATGAATTTTGCAATTAAATCATATATTTGGGCCAAACAATACTTGTGGTTTAGTTAATTTACAAAGTTAAACCTTAAATTTTGGATAATTTGCAAAGTCTATGTCTTCTAATTACCTAAAATTTCTCTCTTTGGGGATAAATAGTCACGACAAGAATTTTTACAGGAATGATGGAGTTTATAAACCATAAAAAGCACATACTCCTACTTGCAAACTTTTAAACCATGTAAATTGTCTTTGCAAATCTATCAAACCAGTTTTGTACGTTTTCATATATTTTATATAGTGTTGTAATTAGGGCTTTAAATGAGCCGAGCCTCTCATAATCAGCTCGGTGATCAAATCCATAAAAGCTCAGCTCTACTCTGTTTGATTTATAAACAAGTCGCTCGTGAACATGGTTTAGAGGCTCAATTCATAAATTAACCGAACTTGAGCATGACAAAACTCGGCTCAATAGCTCACAAGCAGGTTGGGTTATAGGCTCGCGCACAAGTTAATAAGCAAACTTGATTATATTGTTCACGAACAACATTGCTTTAGGTTTTTTTTATAAATCATCATCAGTCACTTCATATATTCATTACATTCACTTCTCCTCCTCTCATACCTCTTATCATTTTCGCCTCCCTCGCCTTGCAATATTTTTTATTTAATGACTAAAATGGGGTTTTTAATGTTTATTCATGTAAAATTGTATTATTTCATTTGCTAAACATTCTATTATTTTATTTGATATTATTTCGTTCGGGAACAAAAGAAATGAGCTGCTCGCAATAAAGCTCGTAATTAAAATAAATGAGCAGCTCACGAGCTAAACTCATGAACAAGATTAGGGGTGTCAATATGTGTTCGCAGGTCGTAAATGGATTGTGTCAACCTAGTCAGTTGACCTGTTTAGGTCAATCCTAACAGGACCCGTTTAATAAACGGGTGGACACGACACAACCCGTTTATTAAACAGGTTGAAACGGATTGACCTAGATAACTCGTTTACGTAAACAAATAAAATATGACTAAAAAATTAACATAACTCGTTTGATCCATTAACCAGCTATATATCAAAATATGTTAAATGAGTTGTATGACTCGTCAACCCATTAACCCATTATAATAAAAATCCAATAAATAAACATAAAATGTTAATTAAAATGTATAATATTCAACAAATATCAAAATAAACTCAAACACAAATAATAAAAAATCTTAAAATAAAGTTAGATTGTATCTTGTCCATAATAATATATAATATTTACAAGCATATATAGGTTAAACGAGTTATATGGGTCGGGTTAAATGGGTTCTCGGGTTGGGCCGACACGACCCACCAACACGCTTAAAATTGTATGGGTTACAATTAATTCGCAGGTCAACCCGCAACCCGACCTATTTCATAAACGAGTTAAGTGAGTCCACCCATTTGACCCGTTTATCACTCAAACCCATTAAGGCTCAACCCTAATTCATTTAAGTTGCGGGTTACGCGAATCATGGCCCATATTGACATCCCTAAACAAGATAAACGAGCTGACTCGTGAGCAGCTCGTGAACAAACGATCTTCTGAACGAGCCAAGTTGCAACACAAATTTGAGCTCGATCAGAGCTCGAAGCTCGACTTAAGCTTGTTAATATTATGATGAGTCCGAGCTTGAGCAGGTCAAAGCTCGGCTCGGATCGGCTCGATTATAGCCCTATCTGTAATGGTGTCGAGCTTTGGTATGATCATGTTCGGCTCATCAGAATATTGACAAGTTCGAGCTCAACATTATGTTTGTGAGCTGAGCACAAACTTTTAACGAGCTTGTTCACGAGCTTTGTTACCACTAGCTCGTTAGTTTTCTCATAAGTTTGTTCATAACTCTATAATCGAGCTTACTCATGAGCTTTTGAGTCGAGATTCGTCGTGCTCAAGCTCGTCTTGTTTATAAATCGAGCCAAAACTAATCAAACTTTTATCAAAACAATATATATTATCCATCTCTATGAGATGAATCCTCTACAGAAAGCGATAACATGGAATATATGCCTCGTTCACAATCCTAATTACATCATAGTGCTTTAAATCTTAATTTTAAGTAGGCTTAATACATCATTTGCCCCCTGAACTTCTTCAAAAAGCTTGATTGGCCTCCTGAACTTTTAAAGTGTCTCGATAGCCCCCTGAACTTGCATAAAATGTTCAGTTAGCCCCCTGAACTTGCGTAAAATGTAATCAATTGATCACTCGGTCGTAAAAAAAATAAGTTAAATGCGGAAGATGTATTATACGAGTCTTAAAAAAAGTAAAATGACCAAAATAGGAGTATACAGTTCTAATATTAGAGAAGACAAGTTGTATAGTTGAGCAAGTAATAACTTTATTTTTAATTTATTTTTTAATTATGTAATAACATTCTAAGATGCGTGGAATACATTTTCTGCATTTAACTTACTTTTTTACGACCGAGTGATCAATTGATTACATTTTACGCAAGTTTAGGGGGCTAATTGAACATTTTATGCAAGTTCAGGGGGCTATCGAGATACTTTGAAAGTTTAGGGGCCAATCAATCTTTTTGGACAAGTTCAGGGGGCAAATGATGTATTAAGCCTTTTAAGTACTTAAACATTATTCGATAATATAAATGTAAATCAGGTACAATTAAATAAATTACTCTTGAGTCATTTTATTAGTGTGAATTGTCAAATTAGATCAAATTAATTTTTATTGATTATTCCTGAATTAATTGATGCTTAGAAAATATGATTAAAACAAATGAGTTTTTATTATTCTTGAATTAATTGATATATAATTTTTTTTTTTTTTTTTGAAGAAATGTGGCTTCTATAATTTTTTGTAGTTTTTTTTATTAAAATTAAGTAATTATTAAATAGGGAAAAGTACAAAAATAAACCTTGTGGTTTGGCCCATTTTCAAACTGCACCTATGTGGTTTAAAAGTTTGCAAAGTGATACCATGTACTTCATTCCGCATTCCGTTAGCAAACACATACAAAATTGACTAACGGTGTTAAAAGTTAAAGGGAAAAGAGTTAATTTGGTCCTTATATTTATTTATTTTATTAATTAAACCCTCTTATTATCTAATTATCACAAACAAACCCCAAAATAAAAAATAAAAATCAAATATACCATCTTCTCCATCTCCCTTTAATTTCTTATTTTTCTTCTTCTCTTCTCTCTCTTAATTTCTCTCTCTAAAATCTCTCTTATTCCCATCATCTTCCTCTCCTCCATTGTCCCTTTCTTCTTCTCCTACCTTTTTTTTCTTCTTCTCCATTGTTTCTTTTGAATTAACAGTTCTAAAACGTGAACATATCAAGTGCTCGAATAGAAAAATCAATTTTAAAAAAAGGTTAAAAATCCAATAGAATTAGAAATACACGAAACAACTAATTGCCAGCGGTTTAAAGGTGGGTATGCAGAACCTTTTCTAGACAAAATGAAACAAGAACAGGGCCAGCCAAATCCCCAATAAGACAACCTGAAACAAAGAAATCATAATGAATTAGCTCAGAGGTTCACAAAACAAGAAACTCAATTTAGACAATGTAGAATGCTAAAAAAAAACATGTAGTAAGTAGAGCTTTACCGATCCACTGGCCAGTTGAAGGGCGAATTAAGGTAGCACCAATCCCTGCCCCAACAGAAGCAAAAACGAGAGATGCACCACACCTCAGAGTAACACCAGTTATTTTCTTCCCAAGGATTGTAACTTGTTCTTTATCAACATCGTGGTTTTCTTCTTCGGATTTTGCTAATCGAGAAAAGAATCGATAAACTTCGATGCCAACTTGTATAAGCCAAGATAGAAGCTATGGCATTAGAAAAAAAGGTAGGAGAAGAAGAAAGGGACAATGGAGAAGAGGAAGATGATGGGAATAAGAGAGATTTTAGAGAGAGAAATTAAGAGAGAGAAAAGAAGAAGAAAAATAAGAAATTAAAGGGAGATGGAGAAGATGGTATATTTGATTTTTATTTTTTATTTTGGGGTTTGTTTGTGATAATTAGATAATAAGGGGTATAATTAATAAAATAAATAAATATAAGGACCAAATTAACTCTTTTCCCTTTATCTTTTAACACCGTTAGTCAATTTTGTATTTGTTTGCTAACGGGATGAAGTATATGGTACCACTTTGCAAACTTTTAAACCACATGGGTGCAGTTCGAAAATGGATCAAACCACAAGGTTTATTTTTGTACTTTTCCCTATTAAATACATATAATTCTAAGAATTAAAAAGATATAATTAATATATTTTTTTCTAATTCACTTGTTGAATTCAGTTCAATAAAAAGTGTCCAACAATTACGGAAATTACTATATTCAGTGTCTAGGATGATGGGCAAATCATTAATGATTCAATACTACTAATTTCAGTAACAATCAGTTCAGTTCAGTTCAGTTCAGTTCAGTTCAGTAGTAATCAGTTCAGTTCAGTTCAATTCAGTTCAGTTCAGTATTCAGTTTCAGTATTCAATAATTTATCATTATTTATTATAATTATTATATATTATTATTATTTATATATAATTTATTATTATTATCATTATTTATTTATAATTTCAGCCATTTATTATAATTATTATAATTTATTATATATTAATTTATCTATTTTCATTATAATTATATTTATATATAATTTATGTTTTGTCATCATATATATTATCATTATTTATTATAATTATAATTATTTGGT
Organism: Euphorbia lathyris; assembly: GCF_963576675.1. NCBI lineage: Eukaryota > Viridiplantae > Streptophyta > Magnoliopsida > Malpighiales > Euphorbiaceae > Euphorbia > Euphorbia lathyris. The sequence goes on along the minus strand of NC_088912.1, from coordinate 69,108,862 downwards.
GCAACTTATTTGCAAATTTTGCGAAAAGTAAATAAATATTATATTAATACGTTTACATTACAATGCTCTAAAAAATTAACTGGCTCAACTACCTTAATATCTCAAATAGTGCAATTTTATCCCTAATATTAGAAGCCAATAGCAATTTTACCCTTAACATTGATAAATTGAGTCAAGATTTTGTATTCATATGAAAATTCATATTTAGACGTTAGGAGTAAAATAACCCCGGACCCAAAACGTTAAAGGTATTTTTGTACCTTAATACTTAATTGTAATAAAAAGTTAAGAGTGTGTATTCATATAAAAATTTGTATTTAATTTCATAGGCTTTAAATTATATATAAATTTGTGTTTGTATGTGATGACCCGCGAAGCCAAACCGGGCCGAATTCATTACACGGACCCAGCCCATACTTAGACCCATGGTCTAGGATCGGATGGGACCCGAATAGAGCCCGAATAGAGGAAGCGGGTGAAGTGAGTAACCGCCCCGAATTCCTAAATGGAGCATCAAAACTCCCACTCAGAACAAACGATACCACGTTTGTTGCCACGAAAGCCATGAAAGGGACATGGCCTAAAAAGGAGTAACCGCCCTCGGAACGTGGCCTGGAAGGAATAACCGCCCTCGGCGGTTCGGCGGTTACTTAAGAACACTTATAAAAAGCCATAAGGCCAAAGGGGAGAGGTACGTTCACATTTTTCCCCGTAATGCTATTATTACCAACCTTCATACAAAGAACTGACTAGATCGTCGGAGAGTTTTCCCGGAGATCCCGTCTCCGGTTCTGTTTTGCAGGTAACTCCGGCGGAGATCATCAAATCGGATTCAGCAAGTTATCATTGGTGCGGTGAAGGTGGACCTTTTTTACCAACATTTGGTTAAAGGTACACAAAGAACATGTCAGAACCATCACGAACGACCGGCGTTACAACCAGATCAACTAGTATGAACTCAAGGGGTCCACGGACTGCGAATTCGCAGCCTGCGAGTACACAATCTGTGGTGCCTAGCTCGACGAACCCTTCGGGACAATTGAGTCCATTATTGGAAGTCCAAGTGCAAACTGAGATGGAGATGTCTAATAGCGATTTTGTCCAAATGGCAGGACAAGTCTTGGCTTCAAATATGAGCCAAGCGGCGGGGGATCGGATAATTGGTTTACTAACCGCAATCGCTGATCACAATAACGCTGTGGCGGCTGCTCCTCAACAACCTGTTGTCATCTCCACACAACCATCGACTACTGCCACCATATCTGCGCTTCCGCAGCCATCTCGAGAGCCAAATCAGATAGGTCAGAGTAGTCGCATGAACCCACACAGCCACCCAGGCAACTACTCGTATCACGATCCTAGTATGATGATCCATCCGACCTGGCAAACATCCCAACCGACGTCGGGAATACCAGGAATCCTTCCACTACAACACACGGAGCCTTTGGTTTGCGGGCATTCAGAGTTAATGACGTCTGGGGCGAATACGTCTGGGCAGGGGCACACTTGGAACTTTGATCCTATAACCGGACGGCGGCTAGAACCACGGCGAGAACAAATCTCAACATCAATTGGCGGGTGGATGCCACCCAGAGTTCACCAGCAGCGGATGGAGGAGATTCGGCGAATACCCCATCCTGAGTTGGAAGATCAACTACGGAACATGATGGAGCGAATGGGGTACACGCCTAGGGCGAGAGCAGAGGTGCAGAGTGATTCGCCTTTTGCTCCGTCGTTGCGGGAATTTATACCAGATCACAGGATAAAGGCGTCGACGATACCTAAATACTATGGGGATCCAAATTCTGATCCTGAGGCTCATGTCAGGAACTACAGAGAATTAATGGATGTTGCCGGAGCGAGTGAAAGCATAATTTGCAGATTATTCTCGACCACTTTGGGCGGAGCGGCATCTGATTGGTTTCGGTCTTTACCTGCTGAATCTATTCACAACTGGAATCAATACAGTCGTGATTTCTGTGCAAAGTTCGTGGGTTGTAAAGCAGCGGATGTGACGGATAGGCAGCTGAAGGAGATCAAACAGAGGAACTATAATTCCCTAAGGGAATTTGTTGTCGCATTCAATGATATTCTGGTGCGGTTGCAGAACCCGGATATCGTGAGCATTCGCAACATCATGGCGGATGGAACCACGGATTGGAGCATGCGGGAGGAAATCATCCGCAACAAGCCGCGCACAGTGGCCGAACTCATGAAGATAGCAAAGGAATTCATGGAAGTGGACGATGTCAACAGAGAACATAGAGCTCAAACCCGGAGAGAGAGAGATGCTGCTAGATCCACTTCGGACAATCGGCGCCAGACCCAGTCCAAGGGTAATTTTGTTCGCAGAAGCGATCGCTCCTTTCAAGGGGGGGCATATCAAACACCATTGAATACGACTCGCCAGGAGGTGTTACTTTGGATCGAAAAGAACCCCCTGAAGAAGGATGTGCGGTTCCCCGAGGCGAAAGGCCGAACTAGTTTGGGGCGATATCCTAACAAATATTGCAGGTTCCACAGATTGAACGGCCATGACACGAACGATTGCTATGAACTGAAGAAGGAAATAGAAAAGCTGATTGAGAGGGGCAAGCTAAGCCAATTCGTAAGAAAAGAAACGATTGATGAGAAAACAACGCTCCCGCATGAAGGAGAAGCAAGGCCCGAAAAGAAACAGAAGAAAGGGGTGATAAACGTGATAGCTGGCAGGATCTATGAGCCGCCAACAAAAAGGGCTCGCCGTGAACAGCGAAAAAGCAACACGCATAGGGGGGATGCCCTCAATTACTCATTTGCGCGAATCACGGAGCCGCATGCGGATGCCTTGGTGATTACGATGGCCGTAGAAGGATGGGACGTTAAGCGGGTCCTTATTGATACCGGCAGTTCTTGTAATGTTATTACTCGGACTGCATTCAACAAGTTGGGAATTAATGACGAGCAAGTGGAACATACATTCATGGATGTAACTGGTTTTGGGGGTCAATCATCTCAAACAAGTGGACAGGTGGTGTTGGAAGCAGAAATGGGCGATAAGAATCTAAAATGGCGAGGTGATCTAGAATTCGCAATTGTTGATATCCCGTTGGTCTACAACATAATTATAGGGCGTCCGTTCCTATCGAAAACGGAGTCGCTCATCTCAATGAAGCATTTGACATTGCATTTGCCAACACACCAAGGGCGAGTCATAGTTGAAGGAGATCAACTTGTGTCTCAACAAGCCTATACATTGTCACTTGAACCAAAGCCAGATGAAGAGGATAAAGTTGATGAGAAGTTGCCGGCAGAAGCATTAGGAGAAACAGAACTATTCGCCATCTCAAATGACAAGAATGTACGAATAGCGGCAGGACTCCCCGAGGAAACGAAGAAAGCCATTACTGAGGTGTTGATCCAATGCGAGTCGGCATTCGCCGCTCCGAATGAAGTGCTGAAAGGAATAAGTCCAGATATAGCAACCCATCGGTTGAATGTGGACAAAGGTGCAACCCCAGTGCGACAGAAAAAGAGAGGACACGCTCCAGAGCGGCAGAAGGCGATTGAAAAAGCAGTGGCAGATTTGCTAAAATCGGATGCGATTCGAGAAGTCACGTATCCGGAGTGGCTAGCCAATATGGTGCTAGTCAAAAAGCCAAATGGAACGTACAGAATGTGCGTCGACTTCAAAGATCTGAATAAAGCATGTCCGAAGGATATGTATCCGCTGCCTAACATTGATATATTAGTAGATGGAACTGCAGGATTTGAGGCTTTATCGTTCACCGATGTGAAATCCAGCTACCACCAGTTACCCATGGAGAAGGCGGATGAAATCAAGACATCATTCATAACTCATCAGGCAACTTATTGCTTCAAGGTGATGCCCTTTGGACTGAAAAATGTGGGAGCAACATATCAACGAATGATGAACAAAATATTTTCAGACAAATCGGGCGAGAACTTCTCGATCTATGTGGATGACATGATCATTAAAAGCAAGAAGATGCAGAACCACCCGAAGGACATTAAGGAAATCCTGGAAGTGCTAATCAAATATGGCCTCAAATTGAATCCAGAGAAATGCACATTTGGGGCAAGAGCGGGAAAATTCCTGGGTTTCATTGTTAGTGGCAAAGGAGTCGAGGCGAATCCCGAGAAAGTTAAAGCGGTAATGGAGATGAAGACACCGAGGAACATAAGGGAAGTACAGAGACTGAACGGGCGGCTGGTGGCATTAGGGCGATTCATATCATGCTCAGCTAGGAGATGTCTACCTTTTTACAACGCCATCAAAAAGTCTAAGTCCTTTGAATGGTCGGCGGATTGCCAAGAAGCATTCGAAGGGATAAAGCGACTGCTATGCTATCCGCCCTTAATGAGCAGGCCGGAGGATGGAGAAGATTTATTTCTTTACGTATCCATCACTAGTATGGCGATATGCACTGTGATGGTGCGAGAAGAAGAGGGCCAACAATATCCAGTGTACTATGTGAGCAAAGTCTTGAAGGATGCAGAACTTCGGTATTCGAAGTTGGACAAAATGGCTCTCGCGGTGATAACCACGGCGGCTAGGCTAAAACCATACTTTCAGGCGCATACTATCATTGTGAGAACCGGAATTCCAATGCGGAAGGTACTGCAGAAACCTGACGCATCCGGCCGATTAATGGAATGGTCAATTCGCCTGGGGGAATTCGATATTCGCTACGAAGGAAGACCAGGACTAAATGGTCAAGTACTTGCCGATTTCGTGAATGAATTCACGTGGGATGAAGATGAACGTCCAAAGGCACAAAAAGAAGAGTGGAGCATGTTCACAGATGGGGCATTGTCCACGGATGGAGCTGGACTAGGAGTCGTCATCAAAGGTCCGGAGGTTATTCGCCTGTACTATGCGGAAAAGTTAACATTCGAAACTACCAATAATGCCGCAGAGTATGAAGCAATGATATGCGGATTGAAGCTGCTTAATGAACTTACGCCAGAAAGAGTGGTGATCTACAGCGATTCTAAACTCATGATAAATCAGATCATAAAAAACTATCTGGTGAAACAAGAAGATCTGGTCAAATACCATCAGGTAGTAGGCAGATTGACGCAGGAGTTAACACACAAGGGAGTCATCTGGGAAATGGTGCATGTTCCAAGAGGCCAAAACACAAAGGCTGATGAACTGGCAAAAGCAGCGGCGAGTAGAGAACCATGGAATCAAAAAGCATGCAATTTGGAGATAAGATCCGCACCGGCATTTGAAGTCGATCAGATTATGGTCATTGAAGAGCTGGAAGATGATAAAGATTGGCGGATACCCATCCGCCAATATCTAGAGCAGGGAGATTTGCCGGATGACAAAAGCCTAGCCAGAAAGCTAATTGGACAATCAGCGAGATACTCAATTCGAGATGGAACTTTGTATCGAAAATCATATACATGTCCATGGTTGAAATGTGTTAGCCGCAATGAAGGAGACTACGTACTGCGAGAACTCCATGAAGGAATGTGCGGCGCACATGAAGCATCCGCGGCGTTGGTAAGAAAAGTCAAGCTAATGGGATACTATTGGCCAAAGGTGATGGAGGATTCCCAGAAGATGGTAGCGGAATGTCACAACTGTCAAATCCATGCGAATGAAAAGCATGTTCCCGGAGCCGAACAAATCTCTATAATGACGGCATGGCCATTCGCAACATGGGGAATCGATATAGTGGGTCCATTCCCAGAAACGACAAAGAAAAGGAAGTACTTGGTAGTCGCAGTTGACCACTTCAGCAAATGGGTAGAAGCGGAGGCAGTAACCGCTCAAACACCTGAACGAATGATCGAGTTCTTACGAGAGAACATTATCATGCGATTTGGAATCCCGCAAAAGCTTATAACTGACAACGGCACCCAGTTAAACTGTGTCAAGTTCAAAGCATACTGTGAAAGCATGGGGATCAAGAATCATTTTTCTTCCGTAAACCATCCCCAATCGAATGGTATGACAGAGGTTACCAACAGGGCCATGATTCAAGGGATCAAGAAGCGGCTAGGCGATAAAAAAACAGGTTGGGCGGATGAGATACCCCATATGTTATGGGCATACAGAACTTCTGTAAAAGCAGCAACTGGCGAAACACCTTTCTCGCTGGTTTATGGAGCCGAAGCAGTCCTACCTATTGAAATCAAGTCGCCTACAGATCGAATAATTTATTATTGCGACACACAAAATCCTATCAACATTAGAGATGCATTGGATTCTGTTGAAGAACGAAGAGAAAAAGCTTACATGCAAATGGCAGTATACCGCAACAGGGTCAAGAAATATCATAACAGAAGGGTGCGAAAAGTGATAATCAACGAGAATGACTTGGTCTTGAAAAAAGCGGATAAAATACAATCCAGAGATGGCAAAGGCAAATTAGGCGTCAACTGGATCGGACCATGCAGAGTATCCAAGAAGCTGGGACCATCAACTTTTGAAATAGAAGAAATGAGCGGAAAAAAGCTCCCGCGCACCTGGAATCTAGAAAATCTGCGCCTATATAAACGGGCCGGGTAGTTCAGGGAAATGACGAGTACTCTTTTTCCTTTTATGAGTTTTTTCCCACTGGGTTTTCTGATAAAAGGTTTTAATGAGGCTTTGATCCCGCACATTTCATATACCAATGTAACAAAAAGTCTTTTCTTTTATCAATAAAGATATTCAATTGTTGCATACAGCGTCTAAGTGCGGATCCTTTTTAGGACAACCACTTCAGTGTGTTATCTACAAACAAAAGGCGGGTAAATCGCGCAAAAACCTTATGGTTAAACTTAAAAACACATAAATGTGTTGCCTCTTAAAGAAAGGCGGATGCATGATTATGCATCACTCGCAAAAACCTTATGGTTAAACTTAAAAACACATAAATGTGTTGCCTATTAAGAAAGGCGGATGCATGATTATGCATCACTCGCAAAAACCTTATGGTTAAACTTAAAAACACATAAATGTGTTGCCTCTTAAAGAAAGGCGGATGCATGATTACGCATCACTCGCAAAACCTTATGATTAACCTTATGATTATATTATTTTCGAAAGAAAAATTATAAGATAAGGCATAAAATTAAGCGAATTAACGAGTACTCAAAAAATTGCAAAAAGGGTCTGGCCACCCTAGCGGAAACGAAACAAAACTACGAGGAAATACAAATATGGAGTCGGCAAAAGGCAAGGGTCACGTATGAAAACAAAGGGCAATAAGGAATAAAGCAAGAATCGCACGTATAGGTAAAGCGGCAAGCAAAAGAAAATATATATATACGGGCAGTTTGTTACATACAACAGTCCAGATATAAATCAAACTATGCTACAGCTTCCTCTCCTTCACCCCTATGGCCCTCCTCGCCTTCAGCGGCTCCCTCATCTCCTCCAGTGGGCGGATCTGCTTCAAGCGAATCCTCAACCCTCGAATCAGTAACCGCTTCAGAGGGCGGTACCTCTTGCTCAGGCTGAGAAAGGTCTTGTGGTGCCTCTTTTTCCGCGTTCTGAGTAGGGATCTCGCAGCTAATTGGAGAGTTCTGAAAACTCTGCCAATCTAAGAAGAGTACCTCATCCATATCAGCATCCTCGGCTTCCAGCTTGTCCCACTTCTCAGTTAGATCCTTTTCGGGGATGGGAACCTTAGGGCGGCTAAGTACTCGATCTGGATGCCCATGCTCATAAGCGGCATGAATTCGCTCCCCATACCAATAGATGCGAGCACCATCTTCGGCTAGAATCTCCTCAGCTTTCTTCTTTTGCATCTCCAGAGCCTCCTTTGATGAATTTAGATCATCAAGGACCTTTTGCAGCTCGTCGGACTTAGCCTGGAGGGATCTGAGAGCTTCCTCCTTCTCGCTCATAACCTTCTGACAAGCGCCTCAAGAGCCTTTACCTTCCCTTGGACATCATCATAAAGCGACTTCTGAGTCGCCAATTCAGTACCAAGGTTCTCCAACTCTTTGGCTCGTTCAGCATCCCTTTGGAGAGCGCCCTCCGCGAAATTGATAATCTGCATATAAGACGGCTCGTGAATAAAAAGGGCGAATAGAAACATGCGATTACTATGGACACAAGATCCTTGAAAGGGAATGACAAGCCTCTACCCCCAAAACAACAATATACCTCTATGGCACGCTTCTCAATCCCCTCCATTGCAGTAGGAAGCGGTACTTGTTCTCGCACACGGGAAGCAGAGGGGAGCCGCCTAAGGACATTGCATATGGAAGAGACAATGTCCTTACAAGAAAAGCTCACGGCCATACCAAAGGTCCTAGTCCACCACCCGCTGATGTCGGGAATCGGCTGCGAATGTATAAGGAGAAAGATCAGGAGAACAGCAGATAACTCACGAGGAAAAATTAACAACATAAAAAAAAGGGGGGAATGGATTGAGATACCTCGTGAATTGGAGTACTGCTCTTTCCTTTGGACGGGGCGGATACGGGTGTGCCGCCAACAGTGAGGGACACAGAGGTGTTTTTCTTTCTGGGACGAGAAGACTCTGTATCCGCATTATGCTTCCGCTTCCTAGTTAAGGGAAGGTCCTCGGAAGCAGAAGCTGGACCTTGTGAAACGGAGGCCCTTACGGGAGAAGCCGCCTCAATAGAAGTAATCGCCCCTCCAGGAGAATTCGCCCCTGCAACGGAAGTGGTCCCCGCCATCCGCCTCTTCCTTCTCGCTAGGGCTTTCGCCTCCCGATCTGCAGCGAGTTGAGATAAAGGATCACCCCTGCAAAGGGTTAAAAGAAATCATCAACTTGGAAATAAAAAAGTACCTTGAACAAAAACGCGATAAGGGATATAGACAACGCGATCTCCCTCGCGGTAGGCAATCGCTACTCGGCTCCTTAGCATATGGAAGGCCTGATCATATGTCCATACGAAAGGAGGCGTACTCTTCAAGAACTTTATAACAGCGGATTCTTCCTCACTGGGGTAACCGAAGTTCAAACTCTTTACATTGGGCCGGCCCCAGCAGCGAAGGAAGTTTGGATTCCCTTCATTAAACTTGATAAAGAAGTAAGATCGATCCCACTCGCGGATCTTGTTCAGCTTCTCGTCGAAACCATAGTAACCGCTCTGACGGATGAAAGTGAAATACCCCGCCGAACTTTTGAAATGATGAAGCTTGGAGAAAATTTTGAGCGAGAAGGGAACCTCCAGACAATCCGCCAGAAATTTGTCCAGAGTTAAGTCGGCCCATCCGTTGGGATGCAATTGACCAGGTGCGATTCCGTAACTGCCAAGGACGAAGGCAATCTCATCCGCCAGCGGATACGTGAAACCACAGATAATCTGGGCGACGAAAATGGTGAAATACCCCTTTGGGTAGTCGCCCGGTCCTCTATCCTCCCCGGGAATGAGGGCTTCGAGACCTTGAAGCCAAGAATACTGCTCCCGCAAGTCATCAATTGTCTCCTGACAAACTAGGCTTCCCGATCTGTCCTTCTTCGGTAGCAAACGAGGGGTTGGGACAGGTGGCGGAATCAACTTTTTAGGGTCAAAACCTAAACCCTCATCGGATGTATTCGCTAGGTGGAGGAAGTCGGCGGGATGGGAATCAGACCCAGGAGAGCTGGTTGAAGCTTCATCAACCATCTCATCGACCTCATGAGATACCTCGCGGACGTAATTTTCGTCGAACGGTGCGAAGTCGAGGTCAGGGTTCGACATATTGATGAAGAAAAATGAACAGAAGTAAAGAGTCGAGCGAGGTACAAGTTGTGGAAAGGAAAACTTACATATGAAAGACTACACAGAGAAGAATGAACGCGAAGAGGTTGATGCCGGAAAAGAAACGACGATGCCGGAAAAGAAACGACGGACAAGGAAATTCACAATTTTTGAATTTTGAATATCCAGACAAAAACGAAGAGTCCCCTATAAAAAGACCCTAAAGGGCTCTTGCCAAACTAAGGGGGAGGCATGTGATGACCCGCGAAGCCAAACCGGGCCGAATTCATTACACGGGCCCAGCCCATACTTAGACCCATGGTCTAGGATCGGATGGGACCCGAATAGAGCCCGAATAGAGGAAGCGGGTGAAGTGAGTAACCGTCCCGAATTCCTAAATGGAGCATCAAAACTCCCACTCAGAACAAACGATACCACGTTTGTTGCCACGAAAGCCACGAAAGGGACATGGCCTAAAAAGGAGTAACCGCCCTCGGAACGTGGCCTGGAAGGAATAACCGCCCTCGGCGGTTCGGCGGTTACTTAAGAACACTTATAAAAAGCCATAAGGCCAAAGGGGAGAGGTACGTTCACATTTTTCCCCGTAATGCTATTATTACCAACCTTCATACAAAGAACTAACTAGATCGTCGGAGAGTTTTCCCGGAGATCCCGTCTCCGGTTCTGTTTTGCAGGTAACTCCGGCGGAGATCATCAAATCGGATTCAGCAAGTTATCAGTATGTAATTTATATTTTTAATTTAAATTAGACTCATTTTTATTTAATGTCATAGGATTTTATCGAGCCTAGATTTTATTTGATATTTAATTTAGTTTAATCTTTAATAATATGTTTATTTATTATTGATATTATTTTTTTAGTAGAAATATTATTATTATTATTATTATTATTATTATTATAATAAGTTTATTAATGTCCAATATTATCATTAAATTATTTTAAAGTCTAATATCATCATTATTGTTACGTTCGATTAAATTCGGTTAAGTTCGGTATCATTCAGTTAAGTTCAGTAGCATTCAGTTAAATTCAGTTCAGTTCAGTATTCAGTATCATTCAGTTCAGTTCAGTTCAGTTTTTTTCAGTAATAAAGAAAAAAGCCTAATACATTAAATACTATTTTAATTTGTAATTCTATCCCTATTTTTTCTATCCATTATTAATAAATAAGTTATAAATTAAGGATGTGTCGGACTTTTTTTTATCCTATACCTATTATCTATTGTGAAGTTTAAGTATTAAAGATGCTCTGTTATACTTGTTAATCGTAAAAACTTCTTTAAGTAGTAATTTTTAGGTTGACCAACTAGAATAACTAAAATGTATTTTTCTAGAACTAATAATTCAAAACGGCATCTCTAAACTAAAGTTATTCTCTTTCTACAAACCTTCTCTCTCTTCAAGCTTTTTTCTTCCTTATTCCCTTTCCTTAATCCAAACATGAGCTTCTCTTTTGTAATCTAAAGTCAATCGGAAAAACATCGCCATATGGTTTTGAGCAGGAGGAGCCACCGGGAAACTCAAGTATCGGAGATAGAATCAAATAATGGTACAAGGAACGGGGATCTGTTGTTAGACGAAGAGATAGTAGAGAAAGAATCAGATAATTTGATGAAGGAGAAGCCAAATGGAATTGATCTCCGATCATCATCATCATCAGAAGAAGAAGAAGAGCCACCACTTTATCTCACTTCATCGGAAAATCCATCCACCTCTCAACCAGCACACAAGGTATCAATGGCTGCTTATTACATCTTGTTTTTATCTCAATCCATACACACTATAGTCTTTGACTTTAACAATATTAATAACTTAGTTCATATCTCCATAATTATATTGATTAATAGTTGTGGTTGAATGTGGGGTGTGATGTCTCAGGCTATTCCTCACACACATACGAGTATTGTTCCGACGAAATCATTTAGTTACGAAGAGGTAGCAGCAGCCACTGATGATTTCTCCGATGCCAAGTGCCTTAGCAGGGGTGCTTTTAGTCAAGTTTATCGAGCAAAACTTTTAGATACTCAAGTTACAATTAAGAAGTTTGCTGAAGATAACGAAACTGGATTTTTGTCTGAGATTTTGACCATTAGCCGCACCAATCATCCTAACATTCTCAACATGCTTGGATACTGCATCGGCGAAACTACCAGAATGCTTGTTCTGCAATTTATTCCCAGCAACACCTTGGACTTTCATCTATATGGTCAGTCACTACTCCTGCTATATGTATATGTACTGTGTGTTTTTGTAAAGTTATATGGAAACAAACAACATTGCAGGAGGAGAAACACCTAGCATCAATTGGCCAAACAGAATGAAAATCGCATTAGGCGTCGCTAAAGGACTCACATATTTGCACGAAGATTGTGAGTCTTCTTTAGTATTCACTAAAGAATTTAGTTAGTAATAAGCTATAATATCCTCTTAAGGTTCAAGTTTGTTCTTATCTTTAGGTGATCCCAGTATCATTCATAGAAATATTAAGGCGAGCAATGTACTTCTCGATTTCGACTTTGAACCCAAGGTAAAACTTATCATTCTTCCTCAACATGTTGAATTTGAACCTACTTCAAATATAGGAGTTAGTTTAGCAATACTTCTATTATGCTAACAAAAATCTTGGAGTTGGCTTTGCAGATAACAGGTTTCGACTTTGCTATTAGCATACAACGTTCTGTTTCCAAAACCGTAACTCAATCCTTAGGAACTGGGTAAGTGTATATACATTTGTCCGGGCATTCTGAATACTACTTTTCATATATTCTCTCTAATACACACTTCACTTCCTTTAAATCTGTGCAGTTATATGTTTCCAGAGAACTGTTCAGATCATAGGCATTTTGATAAATATGACGTTTTCTCCTTCGGTCTCATACTATTGGGATTGATTACTGGGAAGAAACCTTTTTCTTACGTAGAAGATCAAAGTCCTCATCTAGCCACGCAGGTATGCACTTGTTTCAACTATATATGTCTTTCTGATTTCCTGGATAGAGGCTTAAGATTAAACTCATTGAAAAACAATGGTAGATTAAAAAGTATAGCTAACACACTAGAATGGGAGAAGTAACAAATTTATCTTCCTTTCCTAAACAGATACTGCCTCTGATGGAAAACGTGCTGAAGAAGAAAAAGTACATGAGTGTAGTCGATCCCACATTGGGGAATGCGTATATTGAAGAAGAAATGGGTCGAATGATACATTGCGCTGCAGCTTGCATATATAAACCCGAAAACATTCGGCCGCACATGAAGGAGGTAATCATCCTATGTATAGATAGATTGTATGATAAATTTCATGTTCGAACTAAAAAGCATATTGCAGTTCAATGCTTGAGAAATGCTAGTATTTAGTATTTACTATTTTTGAACTTAAATTATTGTTATGATTGGATATGAAACAGATATTTCAAGCTCTGAAAGGAGAAATATCAACGAACCTTATATGGCAGCATAACAATGACAAGACCCACCTAAATGCACTAGAAGGCGATATACCAATGGAGCTTATATGGCAATAGGGATTAGAATCCATTGGCGGTTGGGATTTCGAAATCGGACAAAATTCAAATCAAACCAGTCAAAGTTGAAGTAAAAACTCAATCTCCATTCGAGTTTGTTTGGTTTTCTCGAAACCAAACAATTTCATTCCATGATGAATTAGAAAAAACAAATGTTGTTGAGATAAATTCATTATTCAAGAAGCTAAATGGAGTTTGCGGAGTAAGTTCATGTCATTAGGAAATTCTTGGGATTCAACAATGCACAAACAAGAATCCTCCTATAATCACAAAAGAATTGCAAGCAATACATTATACAATAAAGCCATCTCTTTCCCCCTCATGTTGGTGTTATAGGATGTTTGTCAAATTACGATACATGTCCGAACATGCATGAGCATACATGTCCGAACATGCTTGAGCAGTTTCGGACATTGCACTAAATACCTCTAGCAAGCTATATCTGAGACTTGTGAAATATTTATCCCTTGCAGCTTTGCAAACTTTTTGGCATGCTTCCTCATCTTCTTCCAAATGCTGCGTAGCTTTGCATCTTTCTCTCGTCTTCAACTCTTCTTCTTGTTGATGCACTATGGTCTGTGTTATAGCAGCAAAATTTCTTATAGCATTTTTTGCAACTTCATCAGGAAGTTTGTCCAGATCGTTTTTCCAAGCTATGACAAGTGTATGAAATGCTGCATTCTCAATCGGAACCCTTGGAGGAGAAAAAACCTTTTCTTTCAAATTGCAATCAAAGGGAATAAGAATTAGCTTTGACCAATTGTGGAGTGCACTTATGAAATCTTTCTGATACTCTATAAGCCCACAAAACTGTGTATGCCAATCATGTACTGCCCCACACAGCTGAATAGTACAATTATATTCACTAGTTTCCTTCACAAGTTGAGGATTGTCCAACAATTTCAAAGAATATACAATCTTGGCCTGGGATTCATGATGAAAGAGCATGGCTTTCCACATCATTGCCATCCTGTCATTCACACCAAGTATTTTTTTTTTATATTACTGCAGTGGAGATAAGTGAGCCTAATACATGCGGGAACAATGATATAAACAAAAGTATTCAAATTTAACAAAAGAATTGCAAACTGAAACATCTTATAGTATCTAACCCAGAAACTTGTAATGATATTAACCTAGGTATGTCGGTCATTATGCATGCAAACCAAAGTTCATTAACCAATGTGGTAGGATAGAACGCCAACTATAAAGTCTAGCAACATGTTCATGAGGGCATGTTTAGAAACATAGTGGAAGTTTGAATGAAAGCAACTAAAGAATTGGCGGAATGAGGTACAACAGATAATAAAAACCTAATTTGGATACTTTGATTGGGAACAACAGATAGGCCTTTCATTTGACATAAGGAAGCAAATAATAAGGCATAGATCTAGAATGGGCAGAGGATAATAATAGCTTTCAAGCAGTAGACTTGAACTGACAAATAACTGGCTTCAGTTTCGGTAGACATAAGAGATAAGCAGAATGCAAATCATGATCTATCAAATTTCATAAAAGTAGCTCCCAATATTGAGAGAGATACATGCAACTTCAACAGCTAAATTTTAATGAGATCGACTTTCAAAGGGACTTACTCATCAATAAGCTGAACAAGTCTTGGATATAATTGTCCATCACGTTCACCATTTATCTCTTCAATGGTAGAAACTGCTGATTGCATTTCTACAATGTACCTTGTATGCAAATGACTTATGGCTGTGTCTAATTTAACCAGTTTTTTAGGATTACTACCCTGTTTCTTCTGCTTATTTAGCAAGGAGACTGTCTTCTGATACTCATATTTGATGACTTCCCCAGCCTATCTACAAGCATACAGACACATTATAAGATTTTTCACATCACATTATACAAGAAAATTATCACATCTAAATGAACTTCCGTTGCCTCAACAATATTGATTAAAAAGACACAGATTGAGTATGTGTACAAACTATTAGCAATAATTTCAAATCAGAAAGGGATTTGTGGAAATGGAATAGCTATAAGACATCCATTTTTACTTTCATTCAGTTATAAGGTAAGGCAAATGAAGTAAAAGCGTTTAAGGACATAAGCGAGGTCATTACAGAGAAAATTTCCATGTGGTGATCATGCTTAATCAGAAAGTTATTCCAGTGGGACAAGAGAAGCATCAAAAGTAAGTTGGGCGACAAAAACTAACAAAGGTTGCATCAATAAAGCAGGCAAAAAAAAAAAAAGTCTCCTGGTTAGCAGAAATTGTAATTATAAATGCAGTGCCCTGTGAAGTAGTGACTTCTAGGAAATAGTTTAAAGAAAGAAAACAACTTTTTGGGTATACCAAAATTGACATCGGGCAAGCCGCACAAGTGGCCACTGCATTTCAGCCAACCACAACTATGCAAAAACAATAAACTTTAATGTATTCTGTGAATGAGGTATGAGCTAATCAGTTCAATTTAAACTGAACACTGAAGAACTTTAACAATCAAGACAAGGTAAAAAAGAAGAAGAAGAAACTCTACAAGTAATATGGATACATGATATAAGAGAAGAAGATGACAGAATATGCAAGTTTCAAAGAATTTAAGAAGCCAAAGTAAACATGGAAACATACGTTTACTTCGTCATAAAGCTTATTCTCCCAAGCTAGCATCTTATCCAACACAGTAGCAAGAGTTCTAATCTCCTCTGTATTGAGATCATCCTCGCCTTGCTTTCCTTTAAATGAGATTAAATGACTGATCCTATCATTAATATGTTCTACAAAATGAGATTCAGGCAGTTTGAAAAATCAAATCAAATATTAAGCATAAAAACTAGCATTCGGTATCATAATGTATAATCGAATCGCATGAAATCAAGTAACAAAGAAGAGAATGAACCATTTGGTCGATTATCAGCAAAATTAGAGTGGTAATGCAATTTTGTAGTCTCCAACATCCGGTAGACCGGAAGGGTACTCTCAAAGGCCTTCAAGAAATGATGGTCAATATCCAAAAATATCTGCTTCAAACTCACTGGTTGTGTAGTTTTTCTCCCTAATTTTCCACCGCGTTTCTTCACCATCGGCATTGGCAACTCCGCCGTGTTTTGCACCTTTTCCTCCACCACCACGTCCTCTGCTTGAAAATAGTAATCCCAATCTGATCCATGATGCATAGTTGTGCCTCGTGTCGCCTCATCTTTGAATTGCTGTACAGATCCTCTACTAGTAGGGTTCCTTGTGAATTCTTCAGCTTCTGACTCCAACTCCTCTTCTTCCATTATAATTGGTGGAACCACTGGCTTTGGAGCAAAAGATGATGGGAGCGGAGGCGGAGGTGGAAGCAAGGAGGGATTAGGAGGCGGATTGTTGGGATTGGAGAGAGGCGGAGACGGGGGAAGGAAGTCAACAGAGGAAGGGTAATGGGAGTGAGTGCCGTCGGCTAAAGCAGCGCCGGTGTTCTTTAAGCATATAGCGTAGGCTGCGAGGGCAGCGAAGAAGGCGTTACGTGTGGAGATTGCTTGTTTGATGAATTGTATGCGAAGTTTAAAGCGAGAGAGAGAGAGGGCTACTTCTTCATTCTTGTTCTTGGATTGACTAGAACCCATCTTTTTTCCGGTTTCTCTGCTAAAAAAAAAAAAAAAGGCAAATGAGGAAATAGATGAGTCCAAAAGTACAACTCCTTTGACTTTTATTTTTTTTCTTGACTTATTTGATAGAGAGAGATGTGGGGTTAAAATTAAAGAGTTGGACTAGTTTGAGGTTAAACCTCTAATTCCGAAAATAGTAAATTAAAGAGTTGTAGGAAGCACTTAACTACTTATTTTATTCCTTTTTTTTTTTTCTTTTTTTTGGAGCAAAGAAATCAATGCATTAAAGAAGAGCACTTGCATGACAATCAAATAGGTAAAACAGAAAATAAGAAATCCCTAGTATTGGAATAGACATGTCTAACTATTAAATGAGTGGTTCTATTCGCTAAACGAGAAATATACGTTAATTTAAAATCCGGTTGAGCGTTCAAAATGTCCCTGCAATCCTGTATGATCAAGTCAAATTCCATGAAATCTTGTCGCCTGTATAGAACCGCATCGACAACTGATTTAGCATCTGACTCAAACTCAACATGGGTATAGTTTTGACTAGCTAGCCCACATAGACATGTGTGTACCGCTAAAGCTTCAACAATTTTTGGTTCCTTCATACCATGTATTAAACAGCTACTACCAAATAAAAATAAACCAAATTCATCTCTTACCACTGCACCCAAGCCACATCTCCCTTCCGAAGCAAAAATCGCGGCGTCCATATTACATTTTACCGCTCCTGTGGCTGGCGGAAACCAACGCCCAACCAGATTGGATCCCTGTGCTTCAGCAGTTGCGCCAAACGGAGCCAGAAGAGGATGTCCCGCCGCTACCCCATCCCCACCCCAACTTTCCTCTCCTACATTACTCTCGCCCCCACATGCACCTTGCCCCGCCTCCACTTCCGAAACCCGATGTACCTGCTATTGATGTCTAGCCGCAGTGGCTGCCGCTCGGTGTCCCAATTCCACGCTATCAGCATGTTGGCCCGTAGTTGAGGTCCTACCCGACGCGGATCGCTTTGACAAGCCTGATCTGAAAGCTTTCCAATCCCGAACTTCATCAAAGACCACTCTCCAGCTCAAGTCAGGTGGCCACCATTCTTCCCTCCATAATACCTTATTCCGGTGTTCCCAAATTGTCTTCAAAACACATCAGATTCTTTCACATCTTCCCGGAGCCTGACTTTCAAGTTCTTGTAGCAACCACTGGGGGAAAGTCAAGCTACCAACTTATGGTATCGCCAAGCTAGCAATCTTCCAAATTTCACCTGCAAAAGAACAAACTGTGAATAAATGGCAATCCGTCTCATCCTCCTCCACACACGTCGAACATTCAATTGATAACAGGACTCTTCTTTGAGCAAGTCTAGACCGGGTTGGTAAGCACTTTACACACACTTTCCAGAGGAATAACTTTAGTTTTGGTGGGACATCCAAATTCCAAAGCCTTTTCCACCCCTCATTCACAACTCCCTCTTGTTCCAATAGCAATCCAGTGATATATCCAGATCTTACATTATAAAGCACATCTTTAGACCAATGCCACATCTTCACATCCTCCCTATCCCTCAATGGTAAAATAGGGTTAGACTATGCTTACTTTGTTTTTAACAAAGTAAGTCTTACTTTATTTGTTCCACCATTGGATGGTGATGAACTTTGACAAAGTAAGCTCATCTAATGGTGAAAAAAAACAAAGTAAGACTTACTTTGTCAAAAACAAAGTAAGCATATAAGACACTTGGTAAAATAATATCACAGATGGCAAAAACTTCAGATTCACTAAAATAACCCATCAATTTGTCCCTATCCCACTTCCTTCCATCCTCCTCTAACGGGTCTGCTACCCTCAGATCCTCTAGCCCAGTAATTAGATAAGAATGCACTCGAAACTCATCTAGCTTTGACACTCATCATTAAAAATAAATAATAACACGATAATCTAAAAAAAACACGATAAATCTAAATTTATTGTTATATTTTTAAATTTATATAAATCTAAATTTACTATTATATTTTCAAAAATTATATTTATATTTAAAATTATATGGATTAAAATTAACCATTAAGCTACTCCATTCATTTTCTTATATAAGTTATTCTAGGGTATTTCACATAAATTAAGGAATATATTGGTTGACTGAAAAAATTTATCTCATGTCACTAATGGGGAATAAACATTGGAATATTAAAAAACACATGTACCAATATAAAAAAAATTAATATTTGGACCAAAAAACTAAACTAAAAGTTATTGGAATCCTAAAATGACTTATATTTGGAGAAAAAACTAATTTGCTAGAAGAACATGTATAAGAGAATGGAGGGAGTAATGAATATTATTGAAAACTTTGAGAAAAATATGAAAATATTAGGTTTTTGTTTTAGTAAAATGGTAAATTACAAATTGAAAATATATTATATATTTTTTTGACAAAAAAAATATATTATATAATATGTTTCATTATATAAGTCATTATAGGGTTTTTACGCAAATTAAAAAATATAATTAATATAGAATCAAATTAATAAATGTACATTGATTATTTTTTTTTTTTTAAATCTCTCTCATGTAATGTTTGAGGAATAAGTCTTAGCATATTTAAAAACACATGGATAAATTGAAAATCAAGACAAAAATTCAATGCTTAGACTAAAAAATCAGATTAAAAATTATTGAAAAGGTAAAACGACTTATATAATTAATGGAACAGATAGATTATATAATATCCAAGATAATATCAGCAATACAAGTCTAGATTTTTTAAATCTCCTCCTAGTGATTAGGATTATTCATTAAGGTTGTTCATTTTAATTTAACAATTTAAATACTTAATTAGTAATGTGGATTTATATTTACAAGGTAAATATCACTTGCTAGATAAAGAGTATCGTGAACATGAATGCTATTTGATAGTTTACCACAAGATATGGTATCATCAACCGAAATTTCGTGGTGCAAATCTAATAGAGTCTCAAGAAATTTTCAATCGTGCCCACTCTTCCTTAAGAAGTTGTAATGAAATGGCATTTGATATTTTGAAGACACGATAGAAAATTTCAGAGAAAGTATCCAAATACTCGTTGCAATACCAAAATAGAATTGTTTGTGTTGCATTTGCTTTACATAACTACATAAGATTAATCAAAATTCTTGATCCAACATTTAGGATCATAGATGAAAATCTCACTTTTATAAGTAAAAACCTAACAATAATTTCATTTTTTAAATATATTTTTATGTCTTATAAAAACCTAAGTTATAACATGTATATGATAATTTTTTTGCGAAAGTGATCAGGAATATGAATTATTAAAAAAAGAAAATAATATCTATATAATACCTGAAAGGAATTGTGCTTGCTTTCTCATTAATTTCTAAGAGTATAAATAATGTATTACATGCTTAGTCTAAGGCTATAAAATAGAAGAAGACCACTGTAGAAGATACATAAAATATTTATATAACAGAATAGGTAACCGAACAAGATATACAAGATATTTACATATCTAACACACCCCCGTAGTCGAAACTGGAGATTCCCGGATGCTTAGACTGTCACGGAACTCATCGAAAAGAATTTGTGGAAACCCTTTGGTGAAGATGTCTACAATTTGATAACGCGATGGCACATGGAGGACCCGGACCTATCCTCGTGCGACTTTTTCTCACACAAAATGAATGTCCATTCCGATATGTTTAGTTTGTTGATGTTGTAAGACATTGCCGGAAAGATAAATCACACTAATGTTGTCACAATACACTATAGCCTTAGTAATTGGACAATGAAATTCGAGCATTAGATTACGAAGCCAACAAGATTCAAAAACCATATTTGTTACCTCCCGGTACTCGGTCTTGGCACTAGAGCGAGAAAGAGTTTGTTGACGTTTTGAAGACCATGAGAGTAAGTTATCCTCCAAGAAAACACAATACTCAGATGTTGAACGTCTTGTGTTGGGACAACATCCCCCTAACCAGCATCGGTATAGGAGAATACATCAGATACATTCGATTTATAGAGATGGAGTCCAAAGTCAAGTGTACCTTTAATGTAGCAAATAATTCGCTTTAGTGCTGTCATGTGGTCTTCCTTTGGATCGTGCATATGGAGGCAAAATTGTTGAACGACGTAAGAAATGTCCGGTCTTGTGAAGATGAAGCATTGAAGACCTCCAGTCAGGCTGCGATATTAAGTGGGATCTAGGTAGGAGTTGCCGGAAAGGATGTTTAATTTGCTCTTGGTGTCAATGGGAGTGGGACACATGGTTTGCAAGAGTCCATGCCTGCCTTTTGAAGGAGTTCTTGTGTATATTTTTGTTGACAGAGGAAAAAGCTGTTTTTGTGACGAGTAACAACAAATCTCAAGAGTATAAATAATGTACTACATGTTTAGTCTAAGGCTATAAAATAAGAGAAGATCACTCTAGAAGATAAAGAAAATATTTACATAACAGAATAAGATATACACGATATTTACATATCTAACAATATCAATATCTTTATTTGTCATTTTACACAAACAACTATTAGCAATCGTGTAAATTTTATAAATCGGTTTACACGAACAGCTAGTGAAATCAGCTAAACAAAAAGGTAATCGGCTAACCGGCTAACAGCTAAACTGTATTTGTTAAGCAAGACTTGTATATTTGTTGGTCTAATTGTGTGTGTGTGTTTTTTTTTTTTTTTTTTTTGTACAAACCCAACCTGCATATAATTTTTTAGGTACTTAGTTTATATATATATATATATATATATATATATAATTTATCAAAATTTTCCTTCTTTTTACATAAATTAGAATCTAAACTTTAGATTTTTTATTTTAAAAGATAAGGTGTAAAAATACTTTTAACGTTTATAATTAAAAGTAAATTTACTTCTAACGTCTAAAATGATACAATTTTACCTTTAACATTGGCTATCAAACGTAATTTTACTCCTAACATTGACAAGTAAAGTCAATTTGAGAATTATTCATCAAACCGTGTTTTCACAGTCATAAACTTTGTCATTTCTAACGTATATGTGTGTCATCTTTTTATCATTCATCAGTAATATATTACAAATACATGTACACACGTGAAAAAAATTGAAAAAAAATAAAATTTTTTGAAGTGTTTTGTACGATTTGAAAAAATAAAAAATTCGGATTTAAAAATATTAATTTTCAATTCTATCATGAAATTTAAAAATTGTAAAAAATAATTTAAAATCAACTAATATGCAATTTATGTAGAATATGGAAACAAAATATAAGTGTTTTCTAATAATGTCTACCCAACTTGTCAATGCTAGAGGTAAAATTGCATCATTTTAGATGTTTGAGATAAAAATTACTATTAATCGTTAATGTGAGGTATTCGACCCGATCCCATATAATAATACCCTTAACTTTTTATTTATGGTTATACTAAACCCTGATGATTAAATTAGTAAGTTTTCGGAAAAAAAAATTCAGCTATGGGCAGGGGCGGAACTAGGGGGGGTTGGCCGGGGCTCGAGCCCCGGCTGGCCGTCCGAGAATTGAGAAAAAAAAAATTTAGTAACGGTGTCTCGTAATATTTTGGAAAGAACTATATTGACTCTATGTAGTATTATTTCAATATATAAAGGTAGATAAGATGGTTAAGTATGCTTGCTTTTATTTAAGAGGTCATGTGTTCAATTCCCTTAAGTCTCATTTTTTTAAAATATTTTTTGTTTATTTTAATTTTATTTTTCAATAATTATAAAAACATGTTACCATTATTAATTTAAATGAACTCTTTATTTTTATTTTTATTTTCATAACACTTTTGAATTCATTTTTAATATATCTTTACAAAAAAAATAAACATATTTAATATTCATTTTTATTATGTCATTACCATTAAAAAAAGTAAACATGTTTAATTTTCTATTAGTTCAATGCTAGTTTCTAAAAAAAATGATAATATTTTTACAGTTTTAATGCGTTGGAGGCTAAAAAAATTTTGCCGAGCCCTAACGGGCTGGACTTTGAAAATTTACCGTCAATTGCACAGTTAATTTTGATTTATTTTTTACGTTTTGAAATTTTTTTTATTGGTATGTTTGAGCCCCGGGTCATCCGGGGTCCTGATTCCGCCACTGGCTATGGGTCAGTTTGCCATTATTTTAGCCAACAGAACCTGTTATGATTCATGAGAGAAGTGACGTGGAAAAAGTACGATAAGTGTTTGATAAATACACAATTTTATTGTTCTAAAATTAAAAAATAAAAATGAAATATATATTGGATTATTGAAAATTATGGCTAATTTTTTCCAAAAGAAAAACTCAATATAAGCTTTCTGGTGCCCGCTATTTTCATCAAACACTAGATATTGCCTTTTTTGACTTTTAAAGAAACAGTTTTAAATTTACTAAATACTGCTATTACCTGAATATATTGCTTTTTATAGTTTTTTTTTTCCCTTTATGTATCTTGTACTGACTCTAACTTGTATACGGGGCGTTTGGTATTCTATTGGGATAGGGATAAAGATAAAAGTTTGGATAGAAACAAGGATAAATGGTTGAGATAAGGAAAAAAATATGATAGTCGAGAATTATTATTCAATGTTTGGTACATGGGATAAGGATATGGATAAAATAATACATTTTACTATTTTAACCTTATTTAAACTACATAACATTAATTTGAGGGATAAGATTGACTTTTCCATCCTATTAAAATCGCAGGAGTTTATCCCACCTCCTTATACCACCCCCCCTCCTGGGTATAGGATTTGAGGGATAAGAGCTTTATCCCTCATCTGTCTCACTCTTCTATCTCCAAAACAAACACAGGATAACTTATCTCGTATTTTTTATCCCTGTCTCACGTCCTATATCCCTTCTAACAAACACCGTGTATGAGTACAAGATTATATTCTTTCTAATTTTCGTGTTATATTTCGTGTTATATTTGTACTTTTTTTTTTTAGTAATATATGGCATTTTTAGATTAAAAAAATGTGTTAAAAAAATGAAAGGCTCAATCAGTAAAATTAAAATAATGAGAGGTGCTTTTGACTTTTAATGTTTAATGCATATATACGTACTAAATTTGACAAGTTTTTATCCAATGGCATCTTAACTTTTAAAATAACTTATCACAAATCTATCTATCACACATTTATAGTTGGCTTTAAAACTCTATCACATGTTTATAATTGGCTCATTCGGACTTACTACCAAAAAAAATCATTCACGCTTTTCTTTAATCTCCACTTGCTTA
The DNA here is from genome assembly GCF_963576675.1 of Euphorbia lathyris. Classification (NCBI taxonomy): domain Eukaryota; kingdom Viridiplantae; phylum Streptophyta; class Magnoliopsida; order Malpighiales; family Euphorbiaceae; genus Euphorbia; species Euphorbia lathyris. The sequence continues at coordinate 69,084,852 of NC_088912.1, read as the reverse complement.
AATTATTGCATTTGTTTGCATCAATAATTGGCAACTCCAATTTATTTAAACAAGCTGATAATGTGGGCAGCACATGCCGGACAGACAAAGTCAACTCAACTAAAGACGCCGATATTCATCCTCCGTCACTACTGCGTTAATTCAAGCTCAACTCTTCTCTGCCTTTTCATCTTTAATTTAATTCCTCCATGTAAGTTACCAGTTAGGTCATTCTGTTTCTTCCTTCTCATCCCACCCCTGCAATTCAATAACATACCACTTGTCTTCTTCTTCTTCTTCAATTTAAAATGTCATTGGTTGGGCTAGATTCGCTTATGCATCAAGCTTGGAGCTTGGTGATGGATAAATCAGTCAGGTCAATCGCCATTTTAGGCGAAGGAGGAATCGGAAAAACTACCCTCATGAGACAACTCTACAACAAGTTAATGACTACCAACCATTTTGGGACTGTGATTTGGGTCACAGTTTCATCAAATTTAACATTCGAAAAAGTTCAGGATGACATCTCCAAAAGCATTGCCCTTTTTAATGCTGTATGGGTGGAATCCACCTTTAGCGGAAAGGCCCAACTCATGCTTGATGAATTGACTAGCCGACAGAAATTTGTGCTATTTTTAGATGATTTATGGGATTGGGAAGTAGATCTACAAGGACTCGGCATTCCATTTGGGGAAAAGTATAAAAAGAATGGATCCAAGTTAATTTTCACAACCCGATCTGAGACTGTAGCCAAAAACATGTATGCTCCACGCGTTTTGACATTGAAGAAGCTCTCAACAGAAGATGCTTGGCAATTGTTCTGGAATAAGGTTGGGGATAATAAATTTGCTGGTTCATCCATAACTCAGAAGTCTTATGTTTACATGGTTGCTGAAATCTTGGTGGCTAAATGTGGTGGTTTACCACTCCTACTCAGTGTTCTTGGACGAGTCATGGCTGGGAGGAAGACATTCGAAGAATGGTTCTATGCTCTGGACGAGATACATAGAATGAAAGGTAGAGAATCAGAAGTAACTCGCTTGTTGGAATTCTGTTTTAATAGATTGCCTAATCACTCAATTAAGTCTTGTCTCTCATACTTGAGCTTGTTTCCTGAAGACTTCACCATTCTTAGAAATGAACTCATAGATTTTTGGATTTGTGAAGAGCTTTTAGGGGATGATGAGTATGACATTCTAAACTTGGGATATAATGCTATAGATACAATAATTGCAGCAGGTCTACTAGATGAAGAAAATGCTTATGTGAAATTGCTTGATATGATTCGTGAAGCTGCTTTATCAGTAGCTATTGAAGGTCCAATGTTTGAGAATGCTCAGTTACTCAAGGCAACTGATGTTGAAAAATTGGCAACTGTAGGCTGGATTTCACCAATGGGAAATTCCATCCGAAATCATGTTCCCAACATTCTTTTCACCTTCTTGCTCAATCACAATCCTTTCATTATGATCAAAGGTAAATTCTCTCAGTTTGTGGATGGATTAACTGTTTTAGATTTATCAAAAACTGGGGTAGTAGAAGTACCAAGAGCACTTTCAGAGCTGGTTTCATTACAGTATCTGAATCTATCACAGACATGGATAGAATGGTTGCCAATTGAGTTAAAAATGTTGAAAAAATTGAAGTGTTTGAACTTGGAACATAATGATCAATTGCGTGTAGTTCCTAGGCAACTGATATATGGTTTGTCTGCCTTACAGATTTTAAAGTTATTCCGTTGTGGATATTCTGTGGAAGAAGTGGAAGATAATATATTGTCCCTTAGATATATGGATATAGATCCATTATCATGTTTGGAGCATCTTAAAGTACTAAGCATCACAATAACATGTCTCTCTACTCTTAACAATTTTTATAGCAATACCATATTGTTAAACTGTACTCAATCTCTGTCCCTCGAGGTCTTTTGGGGTTCGAAGTCGCTTGATATTTCGCCTTTAGCTACGATGAAGAACTTAATTGCATTGGAAATCCATCAAGTTGAAGATCTGGAAGAGCTGGACAAGAATTTACATTATGAGAAACTGGTAAGAGAGGGAAGTTTTAGAGGACTTGGAGAAATAAGTTTGGGAAAATGCTCGAGTTTGAAGGAGTTGACATGGGTTATTTTAGTGCCAAATCTGAGAATTCTAAAGGTAAAAATGTGTGAACAAATGAAAGAGATTATCAGTATCAGAAGATTGGATGAAATATGGGAGGAAGGAGAAGTGGAGCCATTTGGAAAACTTGAGATTCTTGTACTAGAGAGTTTACCAGAATTGAAGAGTATATATTGGAAGTCATTAGGTTTGCAGTGCCTGAAGAAAATAGAAATAATAGACTGCTTGCTTCTAAAGAAGCTTCCATTAAACAAGAATAGCACAAAGAAAAATGAGTTGGTAATTGAAGGAGAAGAAAATTGGTGGAAACATGTTGAGTGGGAGGATGATGTTACTAGAAATAGTTTTTTACCATGTTTTAAACCATTTTATTAATGTAATAATAGTTGAATCTTTTGCTTTCTGCTTGATAAATTCATTCAGTAGAGATCCTGAAGTAGTGTGCTTATTTCCTAATACATCTTTATTGTAGTTATAACATTAATGAGTTAAGAAATGAAGCTATTTTAATTAGAAAATAAAAGATAGAAATGAGAAATGAGATGCAATCAATTTCTGGCTGTAAATTACCTCGGTTTCTCAAGATCAAAATCACATAAACAAACACACAGTTGTGTTCATATGGACCCTGATGACTACCTAAATTTGGTCATTCACCGTTAGATTTAGGCGGATTAAATATAAGCCTTAGGATGTTTTGAATCTCCACCTCAGAATTTTAATCCGCCTAGTTCTAACGGTGAATGACCAAATTTAGATGGTCATCATGGTCCATATGAACGCAACTGTAAACAAACATCTGGAGGAACCAATTGTTGAAACGCTATTTATATATATAGAAAAAGGAGTTTAATAATGTTTAATTATAAAGTTTAGATTTTTTTTTTTTTTGGAACAAATGAAATCAATTAATCAATATTAGAGTCATGAAAAATAGTTTTCTGCAACCAATCCGGAACAGAAAAAGAAATAAACTCACTAGCATTGGACAAGCATGGCATGTAACGACATGTGCCCTTGTTCGCTAGTCTCGAAAAATAAAACACTTTAAAGTCGTGTCTGTTACCCAAAATGACTTTACAATCCTGTATGATAGACCCAAACTCCGACAAATCAGACCCAGTGGCATTGACGCTATTAACAACAATCAATGAGTCACTTTCAAAAAGCACGTTTACACCGTGTAAATGGATCGACCAATAGATAGCTTCCCGTAGTGCAATGGCCTTTATAATACGAACTTCAGCTATAAACGGAAGTAAGCGGCTCCGACAAGCCATAAATGACCCGTCTGAGCTTCGAATTAGCGCACATGTTCTAATTTTGCTAGAAGTAAAAGAATGTGAGCTTTTGGCATTGATTCAAGAAATGGAGTGGATAGCGGATCAAGGGTACAACAAGTTATTTTTGAGCCGATGTCAAGATTGTTGCCGATGTTATTTTTTATGTGTTATGGTATTAAATCATTTCGGTTTATGTCAAGAAAGCCCATTATGATTTAAAGAATTCAGATGGACCCTAATCAACACAAGAGAAAGTAGAGTGATAGTCTTGGCCGAAGCTTTGACTTTAATCAATGATTCAGTCATCTTCATGTTGCCGAAGGCAGCTTCGAGAGGAGCATTTGTGAAAGACACGTGGATCAATCAAAACGTTGGACTCCAAATGCACGCTCCTCACTTTCACAAACATGTAGGCACGCAAAGATAAGGTCCATTGACCTATCATAAGATGCCACATGTCCAAAGGAACCACTTTAATTATCTATAAATAGTAGAAGTATTCCCAGAATTAAGGTATCTAATTTCTTAATCACTTTGATATATTTCATTCATTTAGTCCTTGATATTCTCTCGATTATCAACTGAATTTAGCATCAGAGAGGGTTTGCCGGTCTCCGGCCCCTTTGCTGACGGTTATTGTGTTTTCAGGTGATCAGAGTTCTAATCGGAGACTCATTACACAAAAGTACAATAACATTATAGTAATGAAGATCAGGTAGAGTTCGGTGACTTGATTGGTGGTGTCGGTCCTTACTTCTTCTAAACGACTTGATGACTAGTGGAGAATTTCTGGTTAGCTTCCGTCCCTGTGGGGGCGTCGTTGGGTTCGACGGGGGGAAGCTCCGATGCCAAAGTCAGTATAAAGTATGGTGGAATAAACTGAATTGACAAAGTAGGGTTTCTGGGATTGTGTGAATGTGTACCTTGATAGCTTGAGATACAAGCTATATATAGTCATGAAGTTGTAACCCTCGGTAACTAGAAAGTCTCCATTAATGCTTCATTAATGGCGGTTACTGGTTTCCCTTAAGTATGTCCGTTAGCTCATTGATAGCTCATTGCGGATCGAAGGGTGATGGCGGATCTTACATAGGTTTGATTACGGATCTCATGTGGCGGAGTCTTGGTGATCCGACCATCGGATGTCTTTGCTTGATACGCCATGGCCTGTTTCGACCGGTTCAATATGCGGTCGTTTGGGTAAATATCTTTCTTGATCGCTTGGATAATATCTCGATGTTATTAGAAGCCCCCCTAAAGTTCCTTTAAAGTCCTTTAGGGCTTTTGATCTTCTTCGTGCGCCGTCATGATGACTCGCATTGATGGTCACTTTGTTCAATGCCAATCGATGGGTGACACGCGTCATAGGCGCGCTGCTCGATGGAAGGGGAGATACCTTCTTCCATCTTCCCTTTCTCTTTCTGATAACATCGTGATATTATCCCAAGGATCAAAAGGGATATTCGCTTAAAGAACGCCACGTGTTGGCCACCTGATACGGGAATTCCGTGGTGTATTGAAGTAAAGAGATCCGACAGGCGGATCACCTAAGAACTCGCCAAGAGAGACCCGCTGGCGAACCTGTGAGGCGGATCTCCATAAGCTCTCAATCTGCCATGAGAACGGCTGAGCCGACCTTGTAATAAAGACCATTAATGAGCTATCAATTAGCTAAACCGCCAACTTAAGGGTAACCAGTAACCGCCATTAATGGGGCATTAATGGAGACTTTCTAGTTACTGAGAGTTACAACTTCATGACTATATATAGCCTATGTCTCAGGCTATCAAGGTACATATTCACTTACACTTTGTCAATTCAGTTTGCTCTCTTGTTCCTCCTTACTGACTTTGGCATCGGAGCTTCCCCCCGTCGAACCCAACGATGCCCCCACAGGGACGGAAGCTGATCGGAATTTCTCCACTAGTCATCAATTGGTGCGGTGAAGGTGGAATCCTTAATCAAATAAAGGGTTTTTCGTTCACTTTAAAAAGACATGGAAAATGGGGAAACGAACCCCACATCGGGGGAAGAAACACCATTAGTAACACCATCGAGTCAAACTGTAACTAGTGCTGGACGCGCTGATTCCAATGCTCCCACAACACAAGCTAAAAGTAGTATGCCCCCAGATGCATTCATCAACATGTGTGCAGAAGCAATAGGTGAGAAGTTTGGCTCTGAGATAGGTAATCGCCTACGGTCATTCATGACCATTCCTCCATTTTGGAGCATGGCGCCCACATCTACGATATCTTCTTGGCCCCAGATGACTCTAGGACCTAATGCCCTCAATTCTTCATTTCTCCAAGCTCACAATACAGAGTCCATGGTAACTTCCACGGCGGCGTTAGGGGAACTACCTCTCAATCGGGAATTATTCCCTGCTGGCACATGAGGAAGTCAAAGGAACGATCAAACTCTTCATGGCGGATCTGTAGGCCAAGGGCTAAACCTAGGCGGATCAGATATCCCAAGGCGACCACGGTCGAATCTCTCCTTGGGTGGATCAGAAGGGCGAAAACACAAAAAGCGTAGAAAAGAGAAGAGTAGGCGGTCCGAATCACCTTCGCCCCGGCGACTGAGATCCTCCCGTAAGGGTAGATCACCCCCATCTACTGGACGTAGACAGAGCAAAAGGCCAGTAGAGACACCACGTTCGAATGGGCCACCGCCACCACCACACCAAGGGAATGATGGGCACATTCCTTCAGGAGGCTCTGGAGGGGGTAGCGGTCAAGCTCCCCCGGGCGGACAGGGTGGAGGAGGTGCAGGTGGAGGAGGAGGTGGACGTGGAAACGGAGGCGGACACGGAAGCGGAGGCGGACGATCACCCTCGGATACGTCTTCGGGATCCAGCTCTTCATCTTCCCCAAGCAGATCTCCACGGAGGGGCCGCCCAAGGGCGGGTCCGGAGAATTTTGATGACAGAGTTCGAGCTGCGGTGCTCCGCATGAATGAGGAGAATGCCAGGCATAACCCATTCGCCAATTAAGATTCGCCCTTCACGGCTTGGATCGAGGCAGAGGAAACGGATAGGCATTTTAAAATACCTAATCTCCCAATATACATGGGCGCTGACAACCCAGAGGCCCACGCCAGAAAATACCGAATACTGCTTCGCCTCAACCGTGCAACTGAACCAGTGCTATGCAAAATGTTTATTACCACGTTAGGAGGTCCCACTTATAACTGGTTCCAATCTCTACCTCCTGGCTCGATAAACAGTTAGGATCAACTAAGCAGGGAGTTTTGTGCTAAATTCGCCGGCTGTATCCCTCCAGTGGTCAAGTCACGGAAGCTCTTTGAATTAAAACAGAAGCCGAACGAATCCCTTCGAGAGTACGTAAACACTTTCAACAAATTGTGTATACAAATTGTTGATGTAGATATCTCCATGGCAGTGGAATCTCTGGTAAAAAACACAACTTGTAAGAGTTTACAGGAGGATCTAATTCGGAAGAAGCCCAGCAACATGGCAGAATTGATAGAGCGTTGCAAAGACTTTATGGAGGTGGATGACATTCGCCGCGAGTCACTATCTCCGCCTAGAAATGACAAAGGCGAATCTCGCCACCGAGATAGAGAAAAGGACAAGCACCAAGACTCCTCCTCTAGAGGCCGGCGACGGGGTTCAGAGAACAAATCAACGTTTGTCACGTCCTTCACGCCACTCAATGCCTCTAAAAGCGAAGTGCTCATGTGGATAGAGAACATCCAGCATAAACGGAGCATTTCATACCCCGAACCAAAAGGGGGGGAGTACACCAACACTGGTAAAAATCCTAAAAATTATTGTAAATATCACAGGAAAAATGGCCATGACACAGATGCATGCTGGGAGTTAGCCCGGGAAATAGAGCGTCTCATTGAAAGAGGCAAATTGGATCGGTTCATCCAGAATGATGGCAAGAAGGGAGATGGTGATAGATCCAGAGATGACCCGAAGAAGAAAGGAAAAGGGACCATCAATGTCATAGCAGGCGGACCTGGGTACCAACCAGTACTGAAAAAGATAAAGACCACCGCTCTTGATAGGGCATCACTAAATCGCCCCTTTGCAGATATAGGTCCAGAGATCTCTCCTCATGCGGATGCATTGGTCATTACTATGATGGTGGAAGGCTGGGAGATGAAAAGAGTGATGATAGATACTGGGAGTTCGTGCAATGTCATCACAAGGGGAGCATTCGCCAAACTAATGGTAGACCCGATCCAGGTGGAAACCACCATAGTAGACATCCTGGGAGTGACAGGACACACCATTCGCACGAAGGGCCAAGTAACGTCAGATTGTGAGTTAGCAGATGATGAACAAGTTTGGAAAGGCGATCTGGAATTCTCTATCCTGGATGGTCAGTTAGCCTATAATATGATCCTTGGGCGACCTTTTATCTCCGAAGCGGCAGCCCTTATCTCCATTCACCACTTAACTCTTTACATCCCCACGGCCAAGGGAGGTGTAATGATCAGAGGGAGTCAAAAAGTAGATCAGGAGACATACTCGGCATCATTAATGATTCGCCCCCAGTCAAAGGAAGAAGACGAAGAAGAACTCGTCACAATGGCCTTGGGCGAAACAGAAATGTACGTCATGGCAGATGAAAAGCAGGTACGGATGGCTAAAGGGCTCAAGGGAGAAATTAAAGACGCAATCACTAAGGTTCTCCATGAAGCAGAAGACGTCTTTGCCTGGAAGGATGAGATCCTTCCCGGGATTAGTCTAGATGTGATCACTCACAAACTCAACATTGACAAAGATGCAGTCCTGGTTGCCCAAAAGCGGAGAAACCATGGCCTAGAAAGGCAGAAGGTGATAGAGGAAGAAATCACCAAGCTCCAACGGGCGGACGCCATTGAAGAGGTACTTTATACACAATGGCTGGCGAATGTCGTTCTAGTGAAGAAAGCAGGCGGATCCTACCGCATGTGTATTGACTTTACAGATCTCAATAAAGCTTGTCCAAAGGACAACTACCCCTTGTCGTGTATCGATATCCTCGTAGATGGAACCGCGAGACACGCTATGTACTCCTTCACGGACGTGAAATCAAGCTATCACCAAATACCAATGGAGCCTTCAGATAGAATCAAAACCTCATTCGTGACTCACCAAGCCACTTATTGCTTCAAAGTCATGCCCTTCGGGCTTAAGAATGCAGGTGCAACCTATCAACGGATGATGAATAAAATATTCGCAGAGAGCAAATGTGATAACTACTCTGTCTATGTAGATGACATGATCATCAAGAGTACCACTGTGAAAAAGCATGCAGATGATGTAAGGGAGGTACTGGGCGTACTCCGACGTCACAATATCAAACTGAACCCAGAAAAATGTACTTTTGGTGCAACGTATGGAAAGTTCTTGGGATTCATGATTAGCCAGAAGGGAGTGAGCCCAAATCCTGGCAAGGTTAAAGCCGTTCTGGAGATGCAAGCGCCACGGAATATCAGGGAAGTGCAACGCCTTAATGGGTGGATCGTAGCCTTGGGCAGGTTTATCTCTTGTTCGGCCCACAGATGCCAACCCTTTTATGAGGTCATCAAGAAGCAAAAGGCGTTCGAGTGGAATGAGGATTGTGAGAAGGCCTTCGAAGGAATCAAACGGTTTCTCACAGAACCGCCCTTAATGAGTCGGCCCTTGAAAGGTGAGGATCTTTATATGTATGTCTCGGTTACAGATAAGGCTGTTTGCACAGTCATGATAAGAGAAGAGGACGGCCAGCAGTATCTAATTTATTACGTGAGCAAAGTATTAAAGGATGCTGAAACCAGATATTCCAAGCTTGATAAAATGGCGTTGGCTGTTGTCACCACGGCAATTCGCCTTAGGCAATACTTTCAGGCTCATACTGTCATAGTTCGAACAAACATACCCATGAGGAAGGTATTGCAAAAGCCGGACACTTCGGGCAGATTGATGGAATGGGCAATCCGCCTTGGGGAGTTTGATGTACGATATGAAAGCAGATCAGCCTTGAAGAGTCAAGTCTTGGTAGACTTTGTGAATGAATTCACAGAAGAAGGGGTGAATCTCCCCAAATCTCAAGTCGAGGAGTGGACAATGTATACAGATGGAGCCTCCTCAGCAGAAGGAGCCGGCATAGGCATCGTAATCACAGGCCCTCAATATATATAACTAAGGTACGCAGCAAAATTGGATTTCATTGCAACCAACAATGCAGCGGAATATGAGGCCTTAATATTGGGACTACGCCTACTGAAAGAAATCACTCCCGAGCGGATCGTGGTCTATAGTGACTCCAAGTTGATGGTCAACCAGGTGATCAAAAATTACGAGGTAAAAGATGACGTTTTGGCCAAATACATTGCTGAAGTTAAAAAATTGCTGGATCACCTTGAAGCCATAGAAACTAAATGGGAGCTGATTCATGTACCTCGCGGATCAAACACCGAAGCAGATCATCTAGCTAAAATAGCTTCTAGCAAGGAAAACTGGGCGGATCCACAGTGTCCATTCGAAGTTAAAGCAGCTCCGGCCTTCGCCTCGGAAGAAGTATCCCTACTCACAACCGTAGAAGGTGATTGGAGGTCTGCCATCCGCCATTATCTGTTAGATGGAGCACTACCTACGGACAAGGAGGAAGCTCGGCGGATAGTCAGGAAAGCGGCTTATTTCTCAATGATGAATGATTGTCTCTACAGAAAATCTTTTAGCCACCCTTGGTTGAAATGCATTTTGCCAGAAGAGGGGCAACAGGTTCTCAAGGAGCTGCACGAGGGAGCATGCGGAGCCCATGAGGCATCCGCCTCCATCTTAAAGAAATCAAGGTTAGCAGGATTTTATTGGCCCACAGCGGAGCTTGATGCACAGAAATTAGTGGAATCTTGCCATAGTTGTCAGATTCATGCAAATGAATCCCATACCGTCAAACATCTCTAGAGGCCCATCATCGAGGGTCGACCCTTTGCTGTCTGGGGAATTGATATTGTTGGACCATTTCCTCCTACTCGTAGATAAAGAAAGTACGTGGTAGTGGCAGTAGACCATTTCACTAAATGGGTAGAGGCTGAAGTTGTTTCCTCCATTAATGCTGAACGCATGGTGGAGTTCGTCAAAGATAATATCGTGGGAAGATACAGAGTTCCGCACACGATCATCACCGACAATGGAACGCAATTCAACTGTGGCGAGTTCAAAGCTTTCTGTGAAAAATTGGGCATTTTAAACAGATTCGCCTCCGTATATTACCCACAATCCAACGGTATGACTGAAGTCACGAATCAGACAATCGTAAAAGGAATAAAGAAAAGACTGGGGGAGCATGATAAGAAATGGGCGGATCAGTTAACAAGCGTCTTATGGGCGTATCGTACTACACCTCGCACGACCACAGGCGAAACCCCATTCGCCCTTTCTCATGGCGTGGAAGCTGTAATCCCAGTCGAGATATTGGTTTCGAATGACAGAGTTGCATTCTATTGCGAGGAGGACAACGGTCAGAGATTAAGAGAAAGCCTTGATCAAGTGGAAGATAAGAGAGACAAGGCATATGTGCGTATGGCGGCTTATAAGCAGCGGATCGCAGCTTATCATGACAAAAACGCCAGACTTGTAGAATTGAATGTGGGAGATCTCGTGCTCCGCAAGGCCGACAAAATCCAATCAAAAGAAGGGAAGGGCAAGCTAGGGCTCACCTGGACTGGTCCATACCGCATAGTGGACAAGATTGGGTTCGCCACATTTAAAATCCAGGACATGGACGGAAATACATTGCCACGCACTTGGAATCTCCAAAATCTCCGCAAGTACTTCGCCAGAAAATAGAATGTAAACAAGGTCTTGAGTACTCTTTTTCCTTTAATAAGCTTTTTTCCCATGTGGTTTTTCTTGTTAAAGGTTTTAATGAGGCTCACATATAAGACCCGCTTGCTGTAATAAAGCATATCTTCTATCAATAAAAAGCAATTGTTCTATTGTCCATATTCTTTTTAAGTATTTTCTTGCAGCAATATAAATATTCCAGTCTCAAAAAGAGGGGGGGCATCAAACGCTCTCCACATTAAAAAGTGTTGCTATCTCATAGCTACTTTTTCTCCTCAAAGATAGGAGAACAATCTCATGGGCGGATCCATCTGTAGATGATCCCCATTCGAGATAGAGTTAAAACGTTCCTTGGACGCAAGGTCTTTACACTCTCTTACTCCCTTCCCAAAGAAGGGTTCACAAGTCCTACGGGCGGATCACTTCACCTCAAAGATAGGTAGCAAGTTGATCCCTAAAGGCAGCTTTACTTCCTCTAAAGGAATAAAACAGCTTCAAACCTTCATAAAGGTTCATACAATGGAGTATGGCTGGCCACCTACTCCAAAATAAATCCTAAAAGCCTATATATATATATTTCCTTACGCAAATGTAAAGGTAAAATAAATAGCAAACATAAGGATTACAAATTGTACTTAAAGTTTTACAAACAAAATAAACATCAAGTAACAACAGGAGCATTCTCCTCAACATTCTTCTCGTCAGAAACACCTGCTTGAGAAGCTTCTTTCTCGGCAGCCCCAGATACGCCCACCAAGGAGACCTCCTTTTCTACGGAAGGGGTTCCCCCAGGAAGAGAGGTGCTATCGGTTATCGGCTCCTCACCTGACTTCGGAGGCACTTCCTCGAGGTCCACTAGCTTGACGTTGGTTGAAGGTTTACTTTCCTCGACAGGTCCCTTCATCCATTTCCGAACATAGTCACGGAGGTAGTCCTTGATGTCTGGGATTTTGTTAAATTTGAGAACATCTTTTGGTTCTGGAACGGCGAACTGCGGATCTGTGAAATCAATCTCAGGATGCGCCAGCGAGACATACGCCATGATCAGTTCGCCGTAAAAGAAAGCTTGCTCACCAGCTATGTACTCAGCTTCTTCTAAAGCATTCTCATGCTCCTTGGCATCTGCCTCAATCTTCTCCTTTAGCTTCTTTATCTCGGCGTCCTTAAGGGCCATGGCGGACGAGGCGGATGCGATATTCGCCCTGGCATCAGCTATTTCTTTCTCCAACCTCTCTATGGTAGCCTTATCCGCCACGCCTTGAAGGAGTTCAGCTTCCATAGCACGTATGCGAGTATACATCTGTCAAAGACAAAGCAGTTTTGTCAAAATGAAGGAACAAAGGTACAACTTTTTCTAAAAACAGAGAGATTCATCCTAGCAAAGGGACCTACCGTAAGAAGCTCCATCTTTCCTCTTTGAGTATGGATTGATCCTGGAATCTGGTTCTGATTCCTCTGTACCTCGCCCAGCTGACCCAGAGCCTCATATAGGTCATTGATAACAGATTCATTCTCTAAAGATCCATGGACACCATACTTGGTGGACCAGTATCTGCCTAGGTCAGGCTTCACCATCTGCACGAAAATGTAAGGATCAAAATTTTGATTCCAAACATAGCTAAACAGATAAGAGGTAAGGACAACCTACTTGTCCCATCTCCACCACGGGCATGGCGGATCTCATGGCATCCGCCATAACCTTCGGACCACTCGAAGCTGCAGGTTTCCTCCTTTTTAGAGGCGGATCGGCTGCCGTCTCCGCCGGACGTTTCCCAATATCCTTTTGGGGATTCACCGTTTGAGCTTTCTTACGAGCTTCATCTTTCATCAACTTCCTACGCTTCTTTGCAAGAGCGTGATTGGCCTTAGATAAACCCCTACCAAGGAAAACAACAAAGTAATCAAGGTTCAAAAAGAAAACGAAGTTACCTTGGTCAAATTGTGTAATCTTCGAGTAAATGAACTTGTCCCCATCCTTGCGAATCAGGGGAATATAGCTCATCATGAAATCTAGGGCATCAGCATATGTCCAGGCATCCGCCTTGACACTTTTCATGAGCTCCGCCACCACCTCATCACTATTCGTCAGAATACGCATATCTCCCACCATATGTAAAGGTTTGGGATTCCAATATATTGGGAAGCCTAGAGATTCGCCCTCATTTATCTTCACGTAGAAGAATTTTTCATCCCAGCAATGGACGTTGGACATTTTGCCACTAAACGGCGAGTACACTCCAAATTTTGCAAAAGTGTCGCTTTGATGGTTTATGAAAGGCTCTGAAGATACGGGGAGTGTACACTACTCCTAAGTTCGAGGCCAGATAGCAATCTAAAGCTATGTCTAACCATCCATTAGGATGTAATTGGCTAGCAGTAATGTCAAAATAAGCAAGGATGTCCGCCATCATCTTGGGAAGAGGCAGTCGAAATCCTCATTCTACATTACTATAGTACACTGACAAGAATCCGCTTGGCGGACAGGCGGGTCGTTGATGAGCCTCCGCCAATTGGGTCTCATAGTTATTTATCCAGGGGAATCTACTCGCCAGATCCGCGGCACTCATACGAGACGGAGTGGACTCCGCTCGAGGTTTCTTTTTCCTAGGAAGGGTAGAAGAAGAGGCCATCCTCCCAGAAAAACGCCTAAGATCTACGGCCGGAGCAGTTTCAGTGATCGGAGTTGAGAGGTTTTGATTACTACTACCTAAACGAGTTCGACCGTGATTACACGCCGAGTCGAGCAACTCAGCTAAATCGGAGTGAACCGTACCTTCGGAGGAAGTAGAATTTTCCGACGAAGAAGAGGTCCAGCTAAATACAACCTCGGAAGGAGATGACAAATTGAAAAGTTCAGAGGTAGACCCAGAGGATGAAAAGGAACTTCTAAAAATTCAAAACACAATATACAGAGCGAAAAGATGAACTTACATGAAGAGTAGAAGATTAAAAGATTCTGAAAAATACTCCGAAGAAGCTCTGCACAGAAGATGCGAAAGAAAATGGAGAAGAAGAACGAATGAGGAAGAAAGAGAAACGGGAAAAAGAAGAAGGCGTCTTCTCTCTCCTCGGGTGATGCGCCTGCTACACGTGTCACTCCATGATTGGCATCGAACAGAGTGCTCATTAATACAGGTAATCATGACGGCGCGCAAAGAATCCCAAAAGCCCTAAAGGATTTTAAAGGAGCTTTGGGGGGGCTTCTGATAACATCGTGATATTATCCCAAGGATCAAAAGGGATATTCGCCTAAAGAACGCCACGTGTTGGCCACCTGATACGGGAATTCCACGGCGTATCGAAGTAAAGAGATCCGACGGGCGGATCACCTAAGAACTCGCAAAGAGAGACCCGCTGGCGAACCTGTGAGGCGGATCTCCATAAGCTCTCAATCCGCCATGAGAACGGCTGAGCCGACCTTGTAATAAAGACCATTAATGAGCTATCAATTAGCTAAACCGCCAACTTAAGGGTAACCAGTAACCGCCATTAATGGGGCATTAATGGAGACTTTCTAGTTACTGAGAGTTACAACTTCATGACTATATATAGCCTATGTCTCAGGCTATCAAGGTACATATTCACTTACACTTTGTCAATTCAGTTTGCTCTCTTGTTCCTCCTTACTGACTTTGGCATCGGAGCTTCCCCCCGTCGAACCCAACGACGCCCCCACAGGGACGGAAGCTGATCGGAATTTCTCCACTAGTCATCACTTTCTCCTTCATTTGCGTCTTCTTCTTTTGTTTTTCTTCGAGCTTTTTCAGAGCCTTTCCCGGTGTTCAGAATCCTCAAAGCTTTTAAGGCTCATGTAAGTGAATCTTTTTCGCTCTGTTTTCTGAATGTTTAGGAGTTCTTCTTCTTCTGAGTCTACCTTTGAACTCTTTAATTTGACCACTTCTTCTGAAACCACAATTAGCTGGACTTCCTCTTCGGAAAATTCTGATTCTACCGAAGGCACTGCCAGTTGTGATTTAACCGAGTTGTGTAACTCAGTGTGTAATAGTTACCGAACTCGTTTAGTTAGGACTCAGAACCTTCCCATCCCCGTTACTCCAATTGTTCCGGCGATAGATTCTAGGCAGTTTTCTAGGATGGAGGCTTCTTCTTCAGCCCCGTCTAGGAAAAAGGCGCCACGTGCGGAGTCCACTCCGTCTCGTATGAGCGCCGCGGATCTAGCGAACCTGGCAGATCGCTATCCCTGGATTAGAAATTATGAGATCAAATTGGCGGCTGCTCATCAGCGACCCGCCTATCCGCCCGTTGGATATTTGTCTATATATAGATGTCATGTGGAGAGGGGATTTCGTCTTCCTCTTCCCAAAATGATGGCGGATATTCTGGAGTATTTTGGGATCACGGCCTGCCAGTTACATCCAAATGGCTGGCTGGATTTGGCCCTGGACTGTTATTTGGCGTCGAACCTAGGGGTAGTCTGTAACCCTCGAGTCTTTCGATCTCTTCACAAACCGACGAAACGAAAGGCCGAGTCTTTTTATACTTTTTCCAAATTCAATACCTATTCGCCTTTCTTCGGTAAAATGTCCAATGTCCATCTCTGGGACGAAAAATTCTTCTTCGTAAAGATAAGAGAGGGTGAACCCCTAGGCTTTCCGTCGGTCTGGAATGCCAAACCTTTGCATATGGCTGGAGACTTGTGTATACTGGCAGACAGTGACGAGAAAGTGGCGGATGTCATGAAAAGTGTCAAGGCGGATGCCTGGACATATGCTGACGCCTTGGATTTCATGATGAATGACATTCCCTTGATCCGCCGGGAAGGGGACAAGATCACTTACGCGAAGTTTACACAACTTGATGAAGGTAATTTTGTTTTTCCTTGAACCTTGATTATTTTATTGTTCCCTTGTCAGGGGTTTGTCTGAAGCTAGTCGCACCCTTATAGAGATACGCAAGAAACAGAAGGAGGAAGAGGCTCGAAAGAAGGGGCAGGTAGCGGATCCCCGTAAGAGTTCTGAGAAACGTCCTGCTGGCGATCTGGTTGATCCTCCTCTCCCAAAGAAGAAAAAGTCTGTGTCTAGCGGTGGAGGGAAGCTACTGGCGGATGCCATAAGAGCCGAGAAACCAATGGCGAGGCTCGAAGAGGTGCGTCTATCTTATCATTTTCTCTTCTTTTACTTGGATCTCATTTTCTGCCTTTTAATGCTTGCATAGTTGGTGAAGCCGGACTTAGGAGGCTACTGGTCCACCAAATATGGTGACAAAGGATCGTTAAAGAATGAATCCGTCATCAATGATTTGGACGAAGCTCTCAGCCAACTAGGCGAGGTACGGGAGAGCCAGAATGAGATCTCGGGATCTGCCCATGTCCAGATGGGAAAAATAGAGCTTCTTACGGTAAGTTTCTTCTATCCCTTTTGCATTTTTGGATGAAAGAGTGATCCCCTTTGGGGAGAGTTTATTCTTTTGTTTGAATTGGCTTTTGCCTTGATAGGTATACACTCGCATGCGTGTTATGGAAGTGGATCTCCTTCAAGGAATG
Source organism: Euphorbia lathyris (assembly GCF_963576675.1). Classification (NCBI taxonomy): domain Eukaryota; kingdom Viridiplantae; phylum Streptophyta; class Magnoliopsida; order Malpighiales; family Euphorbiaceae; genus Euphorbia; species Euphorbia lathyris. Next base: position 69,068,178 of record NC_088912.1, on the reverse strand, counting down.
GCAAACAAGGCAACCATAGAAAGGTTGGAGAAGGAGGTCGTTGTTGCCAATGCGAACGCTGCTTCTGCTGTTGCACTAAATGAGAGTAAGGATGCTGAGATCCTTAGATTGAAGGAGAAGATAGATGCGGATGCTGAAGCGCATAAGGCTGCCCTACTGGACACGGAGATCCTGGCAGGGGAACGAGCTTACTACTATGGCGAGTGGATCATGGCGTATGTTCAACTTGCTCATGCTGAGATTGATTTTACAGATCCAGAGTATGTGGTTCCTGACGTGGAGGTTTGCCTTAAGTATCGCAAGATTCCAAACGTCAAGGATTACATCCGTGATTACATTCGCAAAGTGATGAGTGGATCCGCCGAAGAGAGTAAACCCCTTGTCGATCTTGAACCAGAGGACCTTGATGAAGTGTCTCAGAAGGCGGGTGATAAGAGTGAGGAGCTGATAACTGATTGTACCATTCCTCAGGAGGGTACTGTTTCTGTAGAGAAGGAAGCCCCACTAGAGGGTGCATCTGGTGTAAAAGATGCTAAGGAGGATGCTCCTTTAGTTGTTTAGTTCTTTTGTAAAACTAAGTACAATTTTTAATCCTTGTTATAACCGTTTATCTTTATTTTATGCTTTATGTTTTCCGCAAGTAAATCTATAGGTTTTAGGATAGAGTTGAAGTAGGTGGCCAGCCATACCTCAAAGTGTGAGCCTTTGTGAAGGCTTGGAGCTTTTATTCCTTTAGAGGAAGTTAAGCTGCCTTAGGCGATCGATTGCCTTCATGTCTTTGAGGTGAATCGATCCGCCACTAGGACTTTGGACTCTTTTTTGGAAAGTGTGTATGAGAGTGTAAAGGTCTCACGTCTGAGAAATGTTTTAACTCTATCTCTGACGGGGATCAATTTGTTTCCTATCTTTGAGGTAGATAGATCCGCCGATGAGATTTTTCTCCTATCCTTGAGGAGAAAATAGTTTATGCCATGATAGCATTATCCTATGTGTGGGAATGCATTTGTTGGCCCCCTTTCTTTTTTAATCTGGAATATTTATATTACTACAAGAAAATACTTAAAAAAGAATTTGATAGGACAAAAGTTGCTTTTTATTGAATGCCGATGTGCCTTATTACAGCAAATGGGTCTTACATGTGAGCCTCATTAAAACCTTTAATAAGAAAAACCTCATGGGATAAAAACTTACTAAAGGAAAAGGAGTACTCAAGACCTTGATTACATTCTACTTTCTGGTGAAATACTTGCGGAGGTTCTGGATGTTCCACGTACGTGGCAGTGTGTTCCCCTCCATGTCTTGAATTTTAAACGTGGCGGATCCAATCTTGGTGATTATTCTATATGGACCTGTCCAGGTGATCCCCAACTTTCCTCTTCCTTCCATAGATTGGATTTTATCCTCTTTTTGTAGCACGAGATCTCCTACATTCAGACTTACAAGCTTTGCATTTTTGTCATGATAAGTTGCGATCCGTTGCTTGTAGGCTACCATGCGTACATACGCCTTCTCTCTTTTCTCCTCCACTTGATCGAGACTTTCTTTCAACCTTTGGCTATTTTCATCCTCGCAATAGAATGCAACTCTGTCACTAGGGACCTGTATTTCAACAGGGATTACAGCTTCCACGCCATGAGAAAGGGCGAATGGTGTCTCGCCCGTGGCCGTTCGTGGAGTGGTCTGGTACGCCCATAGGACCCTCATTAACTGATCCGCCCATTTTTTTATCATGCTCCCCCAACCTTTTCTTTATTCCTTTAACGATCATCCGATTTGTAACCTCGGTCATCCCATTAGATTGGGGATAGTAAACAGAGGCGAACCTGTTTTGAATGCCCAGCTTTTCACAGAAAGTTTTGAACTCTCCACAATTGAATTGCGTCCCATTATCAGTGAGAATCGTGTGGGGAACTCCGTACCTTCTGACGATATTATCTTTGACGAACTCCACCATTCGTTCGACGTTGATAGAGGAGACAGCTTCAGCCTCTACCCATTTAGTAAAATGATCCACAGCCACCACCACATACTTTCTTTGTCTTTTGGTAGGAGGAAAGGGACCAACGATATCAATTCCCCAAATTGCAAAGGGTCGACCTTCGATGATGGGCCTTTGAAGGTGTTTAGCTGTGTGGGATTCATTGGCATGCACCTGGCAATTATGACAAGACTCCACTAACTTTTGGGCATCAAGTTCTGATGTGGGCCAATAAAATCCTGCTAACCTGGACTTCTTCAAGATGGAGGCAGACGCCTCATGGGCTCCATATGTGCCTTCATACAACTCTTTGAGGATCTGTTGTCCCTCTTCAGTCACGATGCACTTCAACCAGGGGTGACCAAAAGATTTTTTGTATAAGCAATCATTTATCACTGAGAAATAGGTGGCCTTCCTTACCGTCCATTGAGCTTCTTCTTTATCTTGTGGCAGGGTGCCATCTATCAGGTACTGGCGAATAGGTGACCTCCAATCACTTTCGATGGATGCAAGTAAGGATACCTCTTCTGAGGCGAATGCTGGTGCTGTCTTGACCTCAAACGGGCACTGTAGATCCGCCCAATGCTCCTTGCTTGAAGCCATTTTTGCTAGGTGGTCGGCCTCAGTGTTAGATCCTCGGGGAACATGGATCAGTTCCCACTTGGTTTCTTTGGCTTCGAGGTGGTTCAGCAATTTCTTAACCTCTTCAACATATTTGGCCAGAATGTCATCTTTTACCTCAAAATTTTTGATTACCTGGTTGACCATTAATTTGGAATCACTGTAGATTACGATCTACTCGGGAGTGATTTCCTTCAACAGGCGTAGCCCCAATATTAAGGCCTCATACTCCACTGCATTGTTGGTTGCGAGGAAGTCCAATTTTTCTGCGTAATGCAGTTTTATATATTGGGGACCTTTGATCACGATGCCTATACTTGCGCCTTCCGCCGAAGAAGCCCCATCTGTATACTGTTGGGGTTTAGTGTCCTATAGACAATTGTTGCAGGATACAAACTTAATGTAAATGAATTGTTCTTTATGTCATTTGTTTTAATGAGATATATGTTTTATAACTATATAAAGGCAATCCCTTTTAAGCACTAAATAAAGTCTAATAAAAGGAAATCCGTAAGTTTGTTTAAAGTGATTATAAAGTGTTCATACAAGCATGAAGTGAGACAAAACTTTATAATAAACTAATAAACTTAAAACCACCCCAAGTCAAGTGATATGTTTAGGATTGATATATCACTGTTGAGACTTGTATGTAACAATGTCTTCTGTCCGACAGAAAGCTGATCTCACAAGCTTCATATATATAGATATCTGGACAGTTACATAGATCCGATGAAACGTCGTTCATTAGGATTGGGGATCCGATTTGAGATAACAGGATGGGTAGATTCTTCCTTGTCACCTGTTCATCTCATTGGTATTAATAGGTATAACTAATCCTCAGACTCAAAGGAATGTTAATTGGTCATCCTGAATTACTGAATGTGAGACTTTGATCCTGTGGTCCCACGATCCTTAACAGAGATGACTCTGGGGTATGAACTGCAAAGGTTGGGTGTCACAGGAGGTAATGTCAGGGTAGTTATACATTGGATTGAGCATTTATCACTCCCGATTAATGGGAGATACATCCAAGGATCGCTTGTGGAAGACTCGACTCTAAATCCTTGCAAGGTGATAGCTTAAGAGTAGAAATATAGATTTCACTTAACCTATCTATTTGAGTTTGTTGGTCCCTTGTAAGGTTGCAAATATAGTTCCAAGGGGGGGTTAGGAACTATTTGACCTTTTTAATAAATTCGGGCAAATTTCTTTTTCTTAAGAAAAGATTATATGACAGCGGCGTTGATCAATCGACAAGACATTGGCTTAGTCAACTAGTGACTAGGTCAGTTTTGTTGCTTAGGTCAGGAAATAGCACTTGGAGTCTATTCCTGAACTAATTCGTTGACAGCGCACAACTCAGCTTGGCCTCTTTTACTTGGTCAGTTTTAGTTTGTTTTAAGCAAGCAATATAAATAAGGAGTTAAGGTTTAGAAATACTTCACTCAGCAGATTTATCCAGGTTCGGCTTCTTCCAAGCCTACGTCCTGTCCCCGGAACACTTCCGAGATTTCAAATCCTCTACTGAGCTCTTTAAAGGTAGAGCCTCAAACCTTTTACAATATCAGCAATTGAGTATGACAAGAGTACCTTCCTCTATACTTCTACTCAATCCTAATCTCTCCGCTGAGTACTTAAAACCGAGTACTCAGCCTCTCCTTTCTATTCCTAGAAATGATTAAGATTTGTCCTAAACAACAATTGCTAGAACACCTTAGATGATTGAGGATCAATCACTCTAGACTTTTACACAAATGAATAAGCTTGTGGTGTAAGAATTTGCTTTGCTTTTGATGGAGAACTTTTTGTACACGTTTGGTCAGCGTAACGGCTTTTGCTCAAAGTTCTCTATTGAATGTGGATTCTGAATGCTCTATTTATAGAGAGCTGTGAGAGCTTCTGGTTATTTCGAATTTCGAAATAACCGTTGGAGGGAAACGGCTTCATGTCGCTTTCACTCAGTCTGTTCAGCAGTTCTCTTAGCCAATCAGATTCCAGCATCTTCTGTTCTTCGGTCAGTGTGGCAGTATGTTCCTCCAAATCGGGTAATGTCAAACAGACAGCTTCCTGCGTCTTCTGTTCTTTACCAACAGAGGAAATACTTGGTCTGGAAGTTGCTTTGTGGTCAGCGGCTGTCTTGTACGTTTTGTCAAGACAGCTCAGCAGCTTCATACCGAAGCTGTCTACGTGGATCTTCTCGATCCATCATTGGTGAGCTCCGTTTCAATACTCAATGGCAGCGTTTTGAAATACGCGGGCTGAGTGATCTTGGGCTTGTTTGACTTGGGCTTTGACTTCCATATAGGGCTTGGGCCTTATGATCTTTATGTCTTATAACAATTATAAACTCAACATTGAACAAACACATTAGTAACAATAAATCAAAGCATTTAAACTTAGTGTGTTGTAGAATATTTAATTTCACTTAATTAATTTTGTCAAATCAAAATCCTGTGGAAAGGTGTTTCAACAAACTCCCCCATTTTGATGTTGGCAAAATTAATCAGCAAGGAACTCAGTATTGAGCTCCCCCATGATAGTTGACCTTTTTGATTAAGTGAACTCCCCCGTCAGGGCTGAGCTACTGACTTAGTTTTATTCTAAACATTCTAAGGTTTAATTGAATAAGTCTAAGATCAGTTTTCAGGTATAGGTCAGCTTATGGGTCATATTCTATTTTACTCAGTATTCAGCGGAAGTAATGTATAGTGACAGAGCATAGCGCTAAGTAATTTATTTGTTCAATGGTTTATATTAGACAAGTTCAAACATTAATTTTTATACGCAGCATGAATTCAGATAATACTTAGCATGTAGGATATATAACCAGGATAAGTAACCAAAAGAAGTTAGGCATATTTAATTGCTTTCAAAAAAATAAGAACAGACACATAAGGAATTCTTAACTACTTCTAAATACCTTCCTAACTTCTTCCCTAACTTCTAACGTCTAACGTTGAGTTCCTTCTCCTGAATTGCCACTTTTCTCCCCCGTTTTGCCAGCAGCAGTAGGCAAATTGACGGATGGGGCAGTGGACTTGGTGAGTTCTTGCAGCATACGAATTTGACCCTCCAAAGAGTTCATGTGATTGACCATAGTCAACATGAGTTCGGTCATTTTGGTCATTTGAGCTTGGGTTGGTTGATGCGTGTGAATCGAAGAGAAGTGGTTGATCAAGTCATGAATTTCACGCAGAATTTGGTGAGTTACAGATGGATGAGAGGACTGATCGTGAGTGGACTGGTTATGGTTTGGTGGAGAATGAATTTGTTCTTGAAGCAGAGTGTTAACTGAGGCAATGACACGTCGTCCTGATTCAGTAGCACCTAGGTGTGCAAATTTGGTAGGAGTGGGCTCGCACTGAGTGCCTTGAGTAGCATCAGGACTATGGGGTGTGTTGACTTCAGGTGCTGAGTTGCTCTGGTATTGAGTTGGAGGTGGGATTTGAGCCTCTTTTGGACTAGCAGGGGTTTTGGCTTGTTTCTCACTTTGAGGAATAGAGGCTTGTTTTTGTGGAGAACCCTCTTGGGTAATGTGGGGCTCAAGAACAGTTTCTTCTTCTGTTCTCATTTTCTTCTGAGCTGACTCAGCTAGGTCCTGATCAGCTTTCTTCTTGTTTCTTTCCATTAGCCTTACCTTTCTTAGGACAGTACGAATATCCTTCAAGCAGGTTCCCTTTTTCTTCTTCTTCTCAGTTTGAGCAATCTCAGATGGCACAGTAGAAATATACTCAGTTTGAGGTTCATGTGTTTGTTCTGTACCCTCGTCAGATTGAGCAGTTTCAGCCATAACATTAGCTATAGCATCATCCAGATCTGTTAGATTTTCCATTTCTCCAATGGGTTGCTCAATCTCAGCCATAATATCCTCCTTCTCAGTGCTTCCATTTCCGTCATATCCTTTCAGGGGTTGACTATGTGATAGTCCATTCAGCAGACCTGCAGTGATAACATTTCCTGATGAACTTATTTCACCTACAGTCTCTATATTCTTGTCCTGTATTATCTTTGTGATGAGAGAACCCAAACGGAGCTGCCGTCCACTTTGTTGAAAAGCTCCGACCAAAAAGACAGGAAGATTGAATGGAGTGCTGGTCAGCATGTGCCAGATGAAGCATTGTTCAAAGTTGGAGGCGGATGAGGGTGAGCTGAGTTTAGGAAAGATGAAGTTGGTCAGCATGAAGTGGACCATCTTCTGATTTTTGCCCATGCAGGTGCTGGGTACTTCTCCTTTGTAGTCTCTGGGTTTACAGAACCCCTTCATCTTTTCTGCGATGGCTTTTGGTATTGGCTCCTTTGTTGTCCTGAACTGGATCCCTGTATTTGGTATATCTAGCAGTGTTGCTAGATATTCAGGAGTTATCACTATCTTTTGACCTTTAACTGTGGTCTCTAAGTAGTCAGAGTCATCTGCATCAACGTGCAGGTTGGAGTAGAACTCTCTCACTATCGTGGGATAGGTTTGTCCGGAAAGAGAGAAGAGACCTTTCCATTTGTTCTTTTTGATCCATTCACAGAATGGTTTCTCAGAAGAGACGAAACCAGAGTGAAAGTATCGACTCCTTAGTACTTCTTGATTCTTGGCCCAAGAATGTACCTTGATCATCCTTCTTACCATGCTAGTTGAAGGACCAGCCTGATCAGTGGATTTGAGGGTTGGAGAGAAGGTACTTTTGTTTAAGGACATTTTTGAAGTTCTGAAGCTCTTAAGTGCTTAAGGAAAATTCTGAAGCTTTCTAAAGTTCAGTGCGCATGAAGAGAAGGTAGTGGGTTAATATCCACTATTTATAGATTTTTAACTTGGATTTCCATTTGAATTTAGGTCGATTTTGCCCTTAGGTTGTCCAATCGGCAGAAACCCTGACATTTATGACACTTTTAAGACGTATTCGACGCATGCGTTGTACAGGTGTCATGACACGTGCGTTTGCATTGAATGCTAATGATTACTTTTACTCAGCGTTTGTTGTTATAAACGTTTCATATTCTGAGTAGTCAGTTTTGTTCAACGGATAGTTATAGAGGTTAGTTACTCGACATGAGATAACTCACACAGTGTGCATTTATTTCTGGTCATGTGATTTTGACAGATACTCTTTAAAACACTCAGCATGTTAACATTCATTCAGCATGCATCATATCACATTTTTACTTAGGAATTTAAGACAGTGGATTAAACATACCAATGGCTTCTCTCAGTATGCTGAATTGCTCTCGTGCTAGAGGCTTTGTAAAGATATCAGCGAGCTGCTCATCGGTTGGTACATAAGTCAGCTTGATTTCTTCCTTGAGTACATGATCTCTGATGAAGTGATGTCTTATGCTGACATGCTTCATCCTGCTGTGCTGGATTGGGTTCTTTGAGAGGTCAATTGCATTTTTGTTGTCGCATTTAACTTCAATTGTCTTTGTTTGAACACCATAATCTTCAAGTTGTTGCTTAATCCATAGGACTTGAGCAACACAGCTTCCAGCAGCAATGTACTCAGCTTCAGTTGTGGACAGGGCTACTGACGCCTGCTTCTTGCTGAACCAAGATACAAGACAGCTTCCTAGGAAATGGCATCCTCCAAAGGTGCTTTTTCTTTCGAGCTTGTCCCGTCCATAGTCAGCGTCAGTGTATCCAATGAGTGTAAAGTCATGAGTATTTGGATACCACAAACCTGCATTTACTGAGCTTTGCAAATATCTAAGGATCCTTTTTACAGCTATGTAATGGGATTCCTTAGGGTTGGCCTGATATCTAGCACAATAACATACTGAGAACTGAATGTCCGGCCTACTTGCTGTTAAGTAAAGTAAAGAGCCAATCATACCTTGGTACAACTTGCTGTCTACTGACTTACCATTCTCATCAGCACAGAGGACAGTGTCAGTGCCTATAGGAGTGGATATTGGCTTACAATGTTCTAGTTCATATTTCTTCAATATCTCATTGGCATATTTAGCTTGACTGATGAATATGCCATTCTTTCCTTGTTTAATTTGAAGTCCAAGGAAGAAGTTGAGTTCTCCCATCATTGACATTTCGAATTCAGTCTGCATTTGCTTGCTAAATTCCTTGCACATAGATTCATTAGTAGCACCAAATATGATGTCATCTACATATATTTGTGCCAGCAGGGTATCTTTACCCTTTCTCTTAATGAATAAGGTTGTATTAGCTTGACCTCTGACATAATTTCTAGTCAGTAAGAAGTTGGTCAGCCTCTCATACCAAGCACGTGGTGCTTGCTTGAGACCATACAGAGCCTTTTTGAGTTTGTAAACGTGGTTTGGGAACTTAGAATCCTCAAACCCTGGAGGCTGATTGACATAGACCTCCTCGTTTATTACTCCATTAAGAAATGCACTTTTAACATCCATTTGAAACAGTTTAAAATTCATATAAGATGCATATGCACATAAAATCCTAATTGCTTCTAGCCTTGCCACTGGGGCAAAGGTCTCACCATAGTTAATACCTTCTTGCTGACTGTAGCCCTGAGCTACAAGTCTTGCCTTGTTTCTGACTACGTTTCCTTGTTCATCCAGCTTGTTCCTGAAGACCCATCTTGTTCCAATGGTATTTTGGCTTCTTGGATGTGGCACTAGCTCCCATACATTATTCCTCCTGAATTGGTCGAGTTCCTTTTGCATGGCATTCATCCAGAATTCGTCATGCTCAGCTTCGGCAAAGTTCTTCGGCTCCTGAACTGAGACGAAAGCTACATTGCCGAGATACTTCCTTAGTTGATTCCTTGTCATCAGCGTATTTCTAGCTGAGTCAAGAATTGCATTTTCTGAATGCCCTCTTGGGACTTTTATCTCCTTGGGTAGATTCATGTCTTATTCTACTCGTGTTTCAACATTCTCTGCAGAAGTAGATTGGTCAGTGAAAGTAATTTTAGGTTCACTCTTACTCTTGGTCAGCCGTTTTGTGAAGGACTCAGTAGCTGGTTCTTGATCAGCAGTTGCTGAGTTTGGTTCATCTTCTATCAGCGGCTGGTATCTTCCTGCAGGGTCAGTTTCATCGAATTGCACATGTATAGATTCTTCTAATACTTGGGTTCTCTTATTAAAAACTCTGTATGCTTTGCTGTTTGTTGAGTAGCCTAGAAAGATAGCCTCATCAGCTTTTGAATCAAATTTGGCTAAGCTATCTTTGGTATTTAAAATAAAACATCTACAGCCAAAGGCACGAAAGTATCCAATGTTGGGCTTTCGTCCTTTCCAAAGTTCATAGGGGGTTTTCTTAAGTATAGGTCTAGCTAGAGCCCTATTCAGAATATAGCATGCTGTGTTAACAGCTTCTCCCCAAAAATACTTTGGAAGCCTATGCTCATCCAGCATTGTCCTGGCTATTTCAACCAAAGTTCTGTTCTTCCTTTCTACAACCCCATTTTGCTGAGGTGTTCTAGGAGCAGAAAAATTGTGGTCAATGCCGCTGGCTTCACAGAATTCAATAAACTTTTGATTTTTGAATTCTCCACCGTTATCACTACGGATATGAGCTAATTTTAGGTCTTTTTCATTTTCAATTTTTCTAACCAAATTTGAAAATGTCTCAAAGGTCTCATCCCTGCTGGTCAGCAAGATAACCCACGTATACCGAGAGAAATCATCTACAATGACCAAGGAAAATCTTCTTCCACCCAGACTCAGTGGCTGGACTGGACCAAAGAGATCCAAGTGTAGTAATTCTAACGGACGTTTAGTTGAGACAATGTTTTTACTGTGAAAAGATTGTTTGGTTTGTTTTCCAGCTTGGCAAGCGTGGCATAATTGATCTTTTTGAAATTTAAGTTCAGGCAGTCCCTCAACCAATTGCTTTCTTGCTAGTTTGGCCAGGAGGTCCATGCTTACATGACCAAGTCTCCTGTGCCATAGCCAGGAATTTTCTTCCTTTGTTACTAAGCACACAGTTTTTGAAAACTTTTTCTCTAAGTCTAGCATAAAGACATTATCTATCCGAGGGGCAGTTAAAATTAACTCATTAGTTTTACCCTCGTATATTTTACATCCAGTAGCATCAAATATAACTTTTCTCCCATTGTCACATAGCTGAGCTACGCTGAGTAAGTTATATTTGAGTCCGCTGACTAGGGAGACAGATTCAATAGTAGGGTTACCTCCGATGATTCTTGAGCCTACTATCTTACCCTTCTTGTTGTCTCCAAAACTTACACTCCCTCCTCGTTTACGTTCAAACGTGATGAACTGAGTTTCATCACCCGTCATATGCCTTGAGCATGCGCTGTCAATATACCACATCTTTGACTTCTCGGCACATCTCAGGCTTACCTGCATTGTAACTAGTTACTTTTAGGTAACCAATTCTTTTTGGGTCCTGACTTGTTAGGTGCAACAGGTATAGCATCATATTTTATTTTATGGCGACATACATGGACAGTATGGCCATTCTTTCCACAGAAGTCACAACTGACCTTCTGTTTAGGATTTTTTACTGACTTGTCAGCACCCCAGTGTTGAGCATGCCAGCACACTTTAGTAGTGTGTCCTAACTTCCCACAAAAGTCACATTGGACTCTTCGCTGGGGATTTCGTCTCTGCTGAGTACCTTGGTATTGTGTACCTTGATACTGAGTTCTCAGCGGAAAATTGTTTTTGTTTGGAACCTTTAATTGGTTCTGAATGGTTGTGACATCCTTCCTCAGTTTCTTTGAAACTGACTGGACTTCAGAGACAGACTCATGAATGGTTTTCATATTTTCATGCAAAACTGAGTTGTCCTGAAGAAGATATCTGAGGTCACTCAGTTTGACCTCTTCTACTTCATCACAGCGCCGGCTGAGTGCTTTAATCTTCCTGTTACACTTTTTAACAAGTGTATAGAGATCACTCAGGGCGTTACCCATTTCATTTCTGAGTTGAGAGAGTGAGATTACCTCATTAGATTGCTCTTCATTATCTGACTCATCAGATTGGTCAGCATGCTCAGAAATGCATGGCTCAGCAAGTTCGTCAACCATAAAGCATATCTTCGCTGACTCGGTGGCCTCAGTTTCTGTTGATGAAGATTCATCACTGTCACTCCAAGTAGCCACCATTGCCTTCTTCCCACTTTTCTTGTCTTTCCTCAGCGTGGGGCAGTTTGACTTAATATGGCCATCTTGATGGCACTCAAAGCATGTAATGGGCTTTGAGCTGTCCTTTCTGTATTTGCTGTCGCTTGAGTCAGCCTTATACTTATCAAACTTTTTGTAAGGCTTTTTAGAATATTTGTCGTTCTTCCTGAACAGCCTCTTCATCTTTCTTGTGAACATGGCCATCTCCTCATCATCAGTTGAACTCCCGTCAGTGGAGTCAGCCTTCATGACAAGTGACTTCTGCTTCTTGTCATCAGATTTTTCCTTCACCTCAAAGTTTTTCATGGATATCTCATGGGTCAGCAATAAACCGATGAGTTCGTCATATTTGTAGGTGGTTAAATCCTGAGCTTCCTCAACTGCTGTCTTCTTTGCTTGCCAGTCTTTTGGAAGACTCCTGAGTATCTTTTTGACTTGTTCTTCCTCAGTGAAGATTTTCCCAAGTCTCTTGAGCTCATTAATGATGTTGGTGAACCTTGCGTTCATGTCTGAAATGCCCTCATCATTGTTCATCTCGAACAGCTCGTACAGTCTCATCTGCTGATTCACCTTGGATTCTTTTACTTTGTTTGTTCCCTCGTAGGTGACTTCCAGCTTCTTCCAGATCTCTTGTGCCGACTCACAACCTGAGATTTTGTTATATTCTGCAGCATCGAGCGCACAGTGAAGCATATTGATAGCCGAAGCATGGTTTTGAAGCTTCTTGAGATCATCCTCTGTCCATTCAACCTCAGCTTTAACAACTGACTGGCCAGCAACAACTTTCATAGGTACAAACGGGCCTTGGACTATAGATAGCCAGGCACTCATGTTTGTAGCTTGAATGAAGTTCTTCATCCTATTCTTCCAAAAGTTATAGTTTGACCCGAAGAATAGGGGAGGCCTAGTAATGGACAGCCCCTCAGGTAATATCTGAGTTGTCTGGTTTCCAGGGAGAAACCGAGTGCTGTTTTCACCCATGGTATGGATCAACTCAAGGTTGTTAGACCTTTAGTAATGAGCTTTTAGCTCCGATACCACTTGTTGGTCCCTTGTAAGGTTGCAAATATAGTTCCAAGGGGGGGGGGGTTAGGAACTATTTGACCTTTTTAATAAATTTGGGCAAATTTCTTTTTCTTAAAAAAAGATTATATGACAGCGGCGCTGATCAATCGACAAGACACTGGCTTAGTCAACTAGTGACTAGGTCAGTTTCGTTGCTTAGGTCAGGAAATAGCACTTGGAGTCTATTCCTGAACTAATTCGTTGACAGCGCACAACTTAGCTTGACCTCTTTTACTTGGTCAGTTTTAGTTTGTTTTAAGCAAGCAATATAAATAAGGAGTTAAGGTTTAGAAATACTTCACTCGGCAGATTTATCCAGGTTCGGCTTCTTCCAAGCCTACGTCCTGTCCCCGGAACACTTCCGAGATTTCAAATCCTCTACTGAGCTCTTTAAAGGTAGAGCCTCAAACCTTTTACAATATCAGCAATTGAGTATGACAAGAGTACCTTCCTCTATACTTCTACTCAATCCTAATCTCTCCGCTGAGTACTTAAAACCGAGTACTCAGCCTCTCCTTTCTATTCCTAGAAATGATTAAGATTTGTCCTAAACAACAATTGCTAGAACACCTTAGATGATTGAGGATCAATCACTCTAGACTTTTACACAAATGAATAAGCTTGTGGTGTAAGAATTTGCTTTGCTTTTGATGGAGAACTTTTTGTACACGTTTGGTCAGCGTAACGGCTTTTGCTCAAAGTTCTCTATTGAATGTGGATTCTGAATGCTCTATTTATAGAGAGCTGTGAGAGCTTCTAGTTATTTCGAATTTCGAAATAACCGTTGGAGGGAAACGGCTTCATGTCGCTTTCACTCAGTCTGTTCAGCAGTTCTCTTAGCCAATCAGATTCCAGCATCTTCTGTTCTTCGGTCAGTGTGGCAGTATGTTCCTCCAAATCGGGTAATGTCAAACACACAGCTTCCTGCGTCTTCTGTTCTTTACCAACAGAGGAAATACTTGGTCTGGAAGTTGCTTTGTGGTCAGCGGCTGTCTTGTACGTTTTGTCGAGACAGCTCAGCAGCTTCATACCGAAGTTGTCTACGTGGATCTTCTCGATCCATCATTGGTGAGCTCCGTTTCAATACTCAACAGCAGCGTTTTGAAATACGCGGGCTGAGTGATCTTGGGCTTGTTTGACTTGGGCTTTGACTTCCATATAGGGCTTGGGCCTTATGATCTTTATGTCTTATAACAATTATAAACTCAACATTGAACAAACACATTAGTAACAATAAATCAAAGCATTTAAACTTAGTGTGCTGTAGAATATTTAATTTCACTTAATTAATTTTGTCAAATCAAAATCCTGTGGAAAGGTGTTTCAACAGAGTTGTCTCGGCCTGTACAAGTAAAATGAACGTCTCGCTATATGTGACTTGACATCACCCATAGTCATAAGATTCAGTTCAAGGATGTAGTTGATAAAGGATCGAATTATACTGTAACTAATACGGAAGGGTTAACGACAGAATCAACCTGTCTTCTTAACGGACTCTGGGGGAATGATTACAGACTTGCCAATAACATACTCAGTACATCATTCCGTTATGCAAGGATTAAATATAATTCTTGAAGAAATTAATTTAATAGTTGCATACGGCCAGAAGTAGTAAGAACCTAATGGACCACACATAAGACTTGGAACCAAAAGAGAGATGGATGTCATTAATAGATGGAAGCCCAAATGAGCCCAGTAAGGCCCATTTAATTAGGGGTGGCCGAAATTTGTATATAGTAAGTAATGAATTATTTTAATTCCCTTAATCCTAATTTGATTAGGTTTGTGAATTAAATTAATTAAGAGAGATAATTAAATTAGGAGTTTTAATTAGATTAATATACTCCTATTATTATCCAATTAGGTTATTTATTATTATCCTAAATATATTAGATATATTATAAGATAACAATTAGGAACCGAATTGAATTCCTATTAAGTAACCTATTCCTATCTAACTAGGGTTTAGATACAAGTTATTATATATACCCCTAATGTGTGAATTTCGACTAAGCTAATCCCCTCCCCTTATTGTGATTTTCGAAACCTACATTAAGAGAGAAAAAGTGAATTCGCATCCCCTAGTTCGTGGACAAGAATTCATACGGCTTCCGTCAATTGATTAATCTCATTCATCTCCTTTTCTCTTTGATCTTGTGTTGGTTAATTAGAGGCAACCTAATTTGGTTGCATCTCATAAGGGTTGATTCCATCTTAACCTCACCGTGTTATACTTTGTGGTTGGAATCTCGGAGAAGAATTGTGGGCGCTTCTTTAACAACGGTAGATTGTTCATCGAAAGGTATTCCTTCTTATCCCTCTTTATATGAAATAACGATTAACGGATCCTATGGTTAAAAGGAAATAGGCTAAAAAATTTATATTTCCGCTGCTATACCTTAGCCCTAATTTCCAATAGTGGTATCAGAGCCATCGTTAAATCCGTTATTTCATATATGAAAATTTAGAAGTTTTTCAATAGGATTGAATAAATATTTATGGTTAGGATTAATTAACAAATTGTTTGATTAATTAATTCTAAAGATAAATAAATTTTAGTTAATTGTTAATTAAAATTGATTATGCGTATGTTCCTAATTATTTCGGTTGATAATCATTATAACAAAATCTATTTGTTTTATAGTTAGGTTAATAAAATTAGTTTTATTAATTCTAAAAGATAAAACGGAAATCTATTGTAGTTTTTCCTATTTCTGAAAATCGTTTTTGAAATCGTTTTAAAAACTGATATATATATTTATATTTTATAAAAAAAAAATATACGACAGCGGCTCGGGTCGCGCCTCACGGCGCGACCAGCCGCTGTCGCGCGGCTGCTGCCAAACGGCAGCAGCCTAGTTTCGGGCCCTAGCCCGAATCCCACTTGATTTTAATTGTTAAAATCGGCTTGTAAATAATTTATATATATATATATATATGTTTCGGAAATCAATAGTTTTCTGTTTTGATTATCGAATGAAAAATTCGTTTAAAAGTTTGTTTTTACCATGTTGTAAATCAAAGCGTTAAATGAATTGAAATCAAAATAATTGGGACATGCATAATCGACGTTTTATATGGTTATATTAATCTAAGGGTTAATATAAAGATACGAAACGATAAGATGTAAAATTGGATGAAAGTTAATTTGACGAGTTAATGTGATTAACCTAAATATTACATAAGACGGTTATGTAATCAACCAATTAAATTTATTTAATTGAGTCTTTGCATGTTTGGAGTTATGGACATATTTGGACCCTCTTTTAGTCTTTTGGTATTTTTGAAATAGGGCATGCGCGTCCTGCCTTTCTACTATCTATTGTAATTTCTCCTCTCATCTGATTCCCTTCAATTCAATTGAAGTTTTCTTATAGTAGTATAGAAATTAATATGTAATTTCAAGGCGCCATGGAGAAGACGGAGGACCTAAAGAGAAATATGTAATAGTTAGTATTTCCTTAGGTTTGGCCTTTTATTCCGTCTCTGGCTCGACGGAATAATTTAGATGATATGTCCATAACGCCAATGTATGTATGTATGTGTGTCTGATGTATGCTAAAGCAAATCAAGACTAAGTTAGATTATGAGACTTAAATAAAAATCCCTCATTAAAAAGTTAAGTAAATAAGCAAGTTATTAAAATCGGTTGCCCCTCCCTAATATTATAATTCAGCCGGCAGTACTGGGGGCCTTTGGGTTGTTGGCTAAAGTCAAGCTCGGGGTCTTATGGTAACACCTGGATTATCGAAAATCATTCTTTCATGAATATGGGGTAGTACTTAAATTAGATTATGATAATTGGATGGGCAAACTCATGTTGTCATAAACTAATGGGCAAAATGGTTGGGATTAATATGAATGACATATTAGTTACTAATGTGGTTAGTAACCCAATAACCTAGGAATCACGTTCGAGATGTGATTGATTGCATGAATCTACCTAACAAATGGGACTAGCTTGTTGGCTAAAGTCAAGGCGAAATCTCAGGAGTTAGGATCCTAGCTCACTAAAGGATTTGTGAAATTCTTCGAATTAATATGGAGGGTTATTAATTTGGCAAAATAGTGGGAGCAATATGAAATAAATTAAAAGGCCTATAATTTTAGATTGTTATACTTTAAAGCAAATGAATGACATACGTTTACTCTTTCTCACTCTCAGGTTTTGTTTAAACACACACTCTTAAAATCATGACTAAAACCAATCTGCAAAACATTCTTACCGATAACAAACTGAATTGTTCAAACTTCACCGACTGGTTTCGCAACCTCAAAATTGTTTTGAAGTTCGAGAAAATTGGGTATGTACTTGATACATCGATACCCCCTGTCCCTGAAGATGATGCTCCTATCGAGGAAATTGATGCTTACCAGAAGCACAAGGCTGATGACGATCATGCCGGATGCATCATACTTGCATCGATGACATCGGAATTACAAAGGCAACATGAGGAGATGAATGCCTATTCCATCATCATGCACCTAAAGGAATTGTTTGGGAAACAAACCAGGTGCGAACGCTACGAGATATCTAGGCTGTTATATTGTTGCAGGATGCAAGAGGGCACATCAGTCATGACACATTGTGTCAAGATGATTGGCTACATTACCAAACTTTCTAGTATTGGATTTGCGATGGATAACGAATTAAGTGTTGACTTAATTCTTCAATCCCTCCCAGAAAGTTATTCACAGTTCATTATGAACTATCAGATGAATGACTTGCAAACCTCTCTTGAAGAGCTTGCAAACATGCTCAAGTCAGTTGAGCCCAATATGAAGAAAGACAAGACCATACCGGCTCTTGTAATTGAGGGATCGAAGAAAAGGAAAGGGAATTTTCCCAATCCTAAACATCCCAAGAAAGGTAAGAAAGCTGTGTCCAAGGGAAAGGAAGTGAAGAAGCCCAAAGGAGAATGCCACTTCTGTGGTAAAGACGGGCATTGGAAGAGAAACTGCAAGGAGTATCTAGCCACCCTCAAGAAGGGAAAAGGCGGTGCTTCTACATCTGGTATGTTTTATATTGAAATAAATACAGTTTCATTGTCTGAATCTTGGGTACTTGATACCGGATGTGGATCTCATATTTGTACAAATATGCAGGAGCTAAAACAGACTAAGGAACTTAAGAAAGGAAGCATAAACTTACGAGTGGGAAATGGAGCAAGAGTTGCCGCCCTCGCAATTGGAGATTATGTTTTACTTTTGCCCTCTGGGCTTGTAATAGAATTAAGGAATTGTTTATACGTTCCTGAGATGTCTCGTAACATTATTTCTATTAACCGTCTTGTTGACGACGGTTTTCATATTTCAATAAAGAGTTTGATCATTCCTCCGACTCCCTTCCGCTCCATCAGAAAACAGTCGCCGATTTAGTGGCTGGTCACTGGCTGCCATAGAGGTAAGAACCGTCGAATCTGCAGGTTGAGAGTGGAAAAATGAAGAATCACGAGCGTTTGGTCCTATGGTTGCATTTTGCCATTAGGATGTCGTAGGTGTTGGTGCCATACGCCGAAGCGGGGGAATTAACATGTACGATCTTAAGCGGTTTTCCATCTCAGGGCCAAACTCTCTTCCTATGGATCCAACACATACTTCAAGAAATGAGTCAGGTGACATACTTCCCTCACCATGTACCGTAGGAGCTTCAAGATCAACGTGACCAGCGTTCGTAACAGGATTGGCTGATGGTGTTACTAAGGGCGTTTCAATCCCTGAGGAGGGATCAGACCCTCCACTCGTCATGTCTTATAATGTGAATGAAACCCTTATTTGGTTAGGGTTCCACCTTCACCGCACCAATTGATGACTAGTGGAGAATTTCTGGTTAGCTTCCGTCCTTGTGGGGGCGTCGTTGGGTTCGATGGGGGGAAGCTCCGATGCCAAAGTCAGTATAGAGTATGGTGGAATAAACTGAATTGACAAAGTAGGGTTTCTGGGATTGTGTGAATGTGTACCTTGATAGCTTGAGATACAAGCTATATATAGTCATGAAGTTGTAACCCTCGGTAACTAGAAAGTCTCCATTAATGCTTCATTAATGGCGGTTACTGGTTTCCCTTAAGTATGTCCGTTAGCTCATTGATAGCTCATTAATTGCCTTTATTGAGGAATCGGCTCAGCTGTTCAGCTGGCGGATCGAAGGGTGATGGCGGATCTTACATAGGTTTGATTACGGATCTTATATGGCGGAGTCTTGGTGATCCGCCCATCGGATGTCTTTGCTTGATACGCCATGGCCTGTTTCGACCGGTTCAATATGCGGTCGTTTGGGTAAATATCTTTCTTGATCCCTTGGATAATATCCCGATGTTATCAGAAGCCCCCCTAAAGTTCCTTTAAAGTCCTTTAGGGCTTTTGAGCTTCTTCACGCGCCGTCATGATGAGTCCCATTGATGGTCACTTTGTTCAATGCCAATCGATGGGTGACACGCGTCATAGGCGCGCTGCTCGAGGGAAGGGGAGATACCTTCTTCCATCTTCCCTTTCTCTTTCTCCTTCATTTGCGTCTTCTTCTTTTGTTTTTCTTTGAGCTTTTTCAGAGCCTTTCCCGGTGTTCAGAATCCTCAAAGCTTTTAACGCTCATGTAAGTGAATCTTTTTCGCTCTGTTTTCTGAATGTTTAGGAGTTCTTCTTCTTCTTCTGAGTCTACCTTTGAACTCTTTAATTTGACCACTTCTTCTGAAACCACAATTAGTTGGACTTCCTCTTCGGAAAATTCTGATTCTTCCGAAGGCACTGCCAGTTGCGATTTAACCGAGTTGTGTAACTCAGCGTGTAATAGTTACCGAACTCGTTTAGTTAGGACTCAGAACCTTCCCATCGTCGTTACTCCCGTTGTTCTGGTGATAGATTCTAGGCAGTTTTCTGGGATGGAGGCTTCTTCTTCAGCCCCGTCTAGGAAAAAGGCGCCAAGTGCGGAGTCCACTCCGTCTCGTATGAGCGCCGTGGATCTAGCAAACCTGGCGGATCGCTATCCCTGGATTAGAAATTATGAGATCAAAATGGTGGCTGCTCATCAGCGACCCGCCTATCCGCCCGTTGGATATTTGTCTGTATATAGCTGTCATGTGGAGAGGGGATTCCGTCTTCCTCTTCCCAAAATGATGGCGGATATTTTGGAGTATTTTAGGATCACGGCCTGTGAGTTACATCCAAATGGCTGGCTGGATTTGGCCCTAGACTGTTATTTGGCGTCGAACCTAGGGGTAGTCTGTAACCCTCGAGTCTTTCGATCTCTTTACAAACCGACGAAATGAAAGGCCGAGTCTTTTTATACTTTTGCCAAATTCAATACCTATTCGCCTTTCTTCGGTAAAATGTCCAATGTCCATCTCTGGGATGAAAAATTCTTCTTCGTAAAGATAAGAGAGGGCGAACCCCTAGGCTTTTCGTCGGTCTGGAATGCCAAACCTTTGCATATAGCTGGAGACTTGCGTATACTAACGGACAATGATGAGAAAGTGGCAGATGTCATGAAAAGTGTCAAGGCGGATGCCTGGACATACGTTGACGCCTTGGATTTCATGATGAATGACATTCCCTTGATGCGCCGGGAAGGGGACAAGATCACTTACGCGAAGTTTACACAACTTGATGAAGGTAATTTTGTTTTTCCTTGAACCTTGATTATTTTATTGTTCCCTTGTCAGGGGTTTGTCTGAAGCCAGTCGCACCCTTGTAGAGATACGTAAGAAACAGAAGGAGGAAGAGGCTCGAAAGAAGGGGCAGGTAGCGGATCCCCGTAAGAGTTCTGAGAAACGTCCTGCTGGCGATCTGGTTGATCCTCCTCTCCCAAAGAAGAAAAAGTCTGTGTCTAGCGGTGGAGGGAAGCTACTGGCGGATGCCATAAGAGCCGAGAAACCAATGGCGAGGCTCAAAGAGGTGCGTCTATCTTATCATTTTCTCTTCTTTTACTTGGATCTCATTTTCTGCCTTTTAATGCTTGCATAGTTGGTGAAGCCGGACTTAGGAGGCTACTGGTCCGCCAAATATGGTGACAAAGGATCGTTAAAGAATGAATCCATCATCAATGATTTGGACGAAGCTCTCGGCCAACTAGGCGAGGTACGGGAGAGCCAGAATGAGATCTCGGGATCTGCCCATGTCCAGATGGGAAAAATAGAGCTTCTTACGGTAAGTTTCTTTTATCCCTTTTGCAATTTTGGATGAAAGAGTGATCGCCTTTGGGGAGAGTTTATTCTTTTGTTTGAATTGGCTTTTGCCTTGATAGGTATACACTCGCATGCGTGCTATGGAAGCGGATCTCCTTCAAGGAGTGGCGGATAAGGCAACCATAGAAAGGTTGGAGAAGGAGGTCGCTGTTGCCAATACGAATGCTGCTTCTGCTGTTGCACTAAATGAGAGTAATGATGCTGAGATCCTTAGATTGAAGGAGAAGATAGATGCGGATGCTGAAGCGCATAAGGCTGCCCTACTGGACATGGAGATCCTGGCAGGGGAACGAGCTTACTACTATGGCGAGTGGATCATGGCGTATGTTCAACTTTCTCATCCTGAGATTGATCTTACAGATCCGGAGTACGTGGTTCCTGACGTGGAGGTTTGCCTTAAGTATCGCAAGATTCCAAACATCAAGGATTACATCCGTGATTACATTCGCAAAATGATGAGTGGAAACGCCAAAGAGAGTAAACCCCTTGTCGATCTTGAACCAGAGGACCTTGATGAAGTGTCTCAGAAGGCGGGTGATAAGAGTGAGGAACTGATAACTGATTGTACCATTCCTCAGAAGGGTACTGTTTCTGTAGAGAAGGAAGCCCCACTGGAGGGTGCATCTGGTGTAAAAGATGCTAAGGAGGATGCTCCTTTAGTTGTTTAGTTCTTTTGTAAAACTAAGTACAATTTTTAATCCTTGTTATAACCGTTTATCTTTATTTTAGACTTTATGTTTTCCGCAAGTAAATTTATAGGTTTTAGGATAGAGTTGAAGTAGGTGGCCAGCCATACCTCAATGTGTGAGCCTTTGTGAAGGCTTGGAGCTTTTATTCCTTTAGAGGAAGTTAAGCTGCCTTAGGTGATCGATTGACTTCCTGTCTTTGAGGTGAATCGATCCGCCACTAGGACTTTGGACTCTTTTTTGGAAAGTGTGTATGAGAGTGTAAAGATCTTACGTCTGAGAAATGTTTTAACTCTATCTCTGACGGGGATCAATTTGTTTCCTATCTTTGAGGTAGATAGATCCGCCGATGAGATTGTTCTCCTATCCTTGAGGAGAAAATAGTTTATGCCATGATAGCATTATCCTATGTGTGGGAATGCATTTGTTGGCCCCCCTTCTTTTTTAATCTGGAATATTTATATTGCTACAAGAAAATACTTAAAAAAGAATTTGATAGGACAAAAGTTGCTTTTTATTGAATGGCGATGTGACTTATTACAGCAAGTGGGTCTTACATGTGAGCCTCATTAAAACCTTTAATAAGAAAAACCTCATGGGATAAAAACTTACTAAAGGAAAAAGAGTACTCAAGACCTTGATTACATTCTACTTTCTGGTGAAATACTTGCGGAGGTTCTGGATGTTCCACGTACGTGGCAGTGTGTTCCCCTCCATGTCTTGAATTTTAAACGTGGCGAATCCAATCTTGGTGATTATTCTATATGGACCTGTCCAGGTGATCCCCAGCTTTCCTCTTCCTTCCATAGATTGGATTTTATCCGCTTTTCGTAGCACGAGATCTCCTACATTCAGACTTACAAGCTTTGCATTTTTGTCACGATAAGTTGCGATCCGTTGCTTGTAGGCTGCCATGCGTACATACGCCTTCTCTCTTTTCTCCTCCACTTGATCGAGACTTTCTTTCAACCTTTGGGTATTTTCATCCTCACAATAAAATGCAACTCTGTCACTAGGGACCTGTATTTCAACAGGGATTACAGCTTCCACGCCATGAGAAAGGGCGAATGGTGTCTCGCCCGTGGCCATTCGTGGAGTGGTCCGGTACGCCCATAGGACGCTCATTAACTGATCCGCCCATTTTTTTTATCATGCTCCCCCAACCTTTTCTTTATTCCTTTAACGATCGTCCGATTTGTAACCTCGGTCATCCCATTAGATTGGGGATAGTAAACAGAGGCGAACCTGTTTTGAATGCCCAGCTTTTCACAGAAAGTTTTGAACTCTCCACAATTGAATTGCATCCCATTATCAGTGAGAGTCATGTGGGGAACTCCGTACCTTCCGACGATATTATCTTTGACGAACTCCACCATTCGTTCGACGTTGATAGAGGAGACAGCTTCAGCCTTTACCCATTTAGTAAAATGATCCACAGCCACCACCACATACTTTCTTTGTCTGTTGGTAGGAGGAAAGGGACCAACGATATCAATTCCCCAAATTACAAAGGGTCGACCTTCGATGATGGGCCTTTGAAGGTGTTTAGCTGTGTGGGATTCATTGGCATGCACCTGGCAATTATGACAAGACTCCACTAACTTTTGGGCATCAAGTTCTGCTGTGGGCCAATAAAATCCTGCTAACCTGGACCTCTTCAAGATGGAGGCAGACGCCTCATGGGCTCCATATGTGCCTTCATACAACTGTTTAAGGATATGTTGTCCCTCTTCAGTCACGATGCACTTCAACCAGGGGTGACCAAAAGATTTTTTGTAATAGGCGGCCTTCCTTACCGTCCATTGAGCTTCTTCTTTGTCCTGTGGCAGGGTGCCATCTATCAGGTATTGGCGAATAGGTGACCTCCAATCACTTTCGATGGATGCAAGTAAGGATACCTCTTCTGAGGCGAATGCTGGTGCTGTCTTGACCTCAAACGGGCACTGTAGATCCACCCAATGCTCCTTACTTGAAGCCATTTTTGCTAGGTGGTCGGCCTCGGTGTTAGATCCTCGGGGAACATGGATCAGTTCCCACTTGGTTTCTTTGGCTTCGAGGTGGTTCAGCAATTTCTTAACCTCTTCAACATATTTGGCCAGAATGTCATCTTTTACCTCAAAATTTTTGATTACCTGGTTGACCATTAATTTGGAATCACTGTAGATTATGATCCGCTCGGGAGTGATTTCCTTCAATAGGCGTAGCCCCAATATTAAGGCCTCATACTCCACTGCACTGTTGGTTGCGAGGAAGTCCAATTTTGCTGCGTAATGCAGTTTTATATATTGGGGACCTTTGATCACGATGCCTATACTTGCGCCTTCCGCCGAAGAAGCCCCATCTGTATACATCGTCCATTCCTCGACCTTAGATTTGGGGAGATTCATACCTTCTTCGGTAAATTCATTCACAAAGTCTGCCAAGACTTGACTCTTCAGAGCAGATCGAATTTCGTAACGAACATCAAATTCGCCTAAGCGAATCGCCCACTCCATCAATCTCCCCGTGGTTTCTGGTTTTTGCAATACTTTCCTCATGGGTATACTGGTGCGGACTATGACAGTATGTGCCTGAAAGTAGGGCCTGAGACGTATTGAGGTGGTGACAACGGCCAGTGCCAGTTTATCTAATTTGGAGTATCGGGTCTCGGTATCTTTTAACACTTTACTCACATAATAGATTGGATACTGTTGTCCATCATCTTCCCTGATCATGACTGTGTAAACAGATTTATCTGTAACTAAAACATACATGTAGAGATTCTCACCTTTCAGGGGGCCGACTCATCAGAGGTGGTTCCGTGAGAAATCGCTTGATCCCTTCGAAGGCTTGCTTACAGTCCTCATTCCACTCGAATGTCTTTTTTTTTTTGATCACCTCATAGAAGGGTTAACATCTGCGAGCCGAATAGGAGATGAACCTGCCCAAGGCCATGATACGCCCATTCAGACGTTGCACCTCTCTGATATTCTGTGGTGTTTTCATATCCAGGACTGCTTTAACTTTATCCGGATTTGGACTCACTCCTTTCTGGCTGATCATGAATCCCAAGAATTTTCCATATGTCACCACAAAGGTACATTTCTCTGGATTCAATTTAATGTTGTGATGCCAGAGTACACTTAGGATCTCTCTTATATCATCTGCGTGCTTTTCCACAGTGGAACTTTTGATGATCATATCATCCACGTAGACAGAAAAGTTATTACCTTTGCTTTCTTCAAATATTTTATTCATCATCCGTTGGTATGTAGCCCCTGCATTTTTAAGCCCAAAGGGCATGACCTTGAAGCAGTAAGTGGCTTGGTGAGTCACGAATGAAGTTTTGATCCTGTCTGAAGGCTCCATCGGGATCTGGTGATAACTCGACTTCACATCAGTGAAGGAATACATGGCATGTCCCGCGGTCCCATCTACTAGAATATCAATACATGGCAAAGGATAGTTATCTTTGGGACAAGCCTTGTTGAGATCGGTGAAGTTAATACACATGCGATATGATCCGCCTGCCTTTTTTACTAACACCACATTCGCCAGCCATTGTGTGTAAAGTACTTCTTCGATGGAGTCCGCCTTCTTAAGCTTAGCAATCTCCTCTTCTATTACTTTCTGTCTTTCAGGACCATGATTCATCCGCTTTTGTGCTATTGGGACAACGTCCTTGGCAATATTGAGCTTATGAGTGATCACATCTGGATTAATTCCTGGGAGAATCTCATCCTTCCATACAAAAAGGTCTTCTGACTCATGGAGAACCTTTGTAATAGCCTCCTTAATCTCACCTCTTAGCCCTTTAGCAATTCGTACCTGCTTTTCATCCGCCATAAGGTACATCTCTGTTTCACCCAGAGCCATTGTGACAAGTTCCTCTTCTTCCTCATCTTTAGACTGTGGGCGAATCATCAAGGATGCCGAATACGTCTCCTGAGCAACTTTTTGATTTCCTCTGACCATTACTCCTCCTTTGGTCGTGGGGATGTAAATGGTTAGATGGCGGATGGAGATGAGAGCCGCTGTTTCGGAGATGAAAGGCCGACCCAGGATGATATTATAGGCCAATTGACCATCTATAATGGAGAACTCCAGATCTCCCTTCCAGATTTGATCTTCGTCCGCCAACTCGCAATCTAACGTTACCTGTCCTTTCGTTTGGATTGTGTGCCCTGTGACTCCTAGGATATCCACAATAGTGGTTTCCACTTGGACAGGTGAGCATAATGACAATAATTGTAATCCCACACCTAAGAGATCGATTGTTCCTAAAAATGAGTCTAAAATATTGACCTTTAGGCTCTAGCTCACAATTTAGGGGTTATTTGCAACAATCCTAGCCTCACCTAACGAAACGTTCCATGTCAATCTTAGTTAAATAACACTCTTTGGAGACTCAAATGTTGTTCACAAGTTTTTGCATGCATCGATTTCAACTGAGCTTTTAGACTTTCAAAGCACGATTTCAACTGTAATGTCAGGATTGCTAGATGCATCAAAAATCAACTGCCTAAGATTCTTTTTATTTCTAACTACTGAAAGCGAAAAATTGAAAGCAAAAGCTAAACATGCCACAAAACACAAATACAAATAGTGGCATAAAACATGCAATTGGTACATGTACAAAATGTCCTATCCTATTGCCTCCTACCCCCCCACACTAAATCATGCATTTAATTCCAAAAGATGCATATTTATGAAATTGAACAGTAAGTGAAAGAAAAGAGATAGGATAGGAAAAACTCCCTCAGGGGGCCTCTATGTAACGCAATGTTTCCACTACGCCCACGTTATCTTCATAAATTTTCAGACGTTGCCCGTTGACCTTGAAAGAGGCATTGTGGCCGTCTGTGATCTCGACTGCTCCGGAGGAGAATAACTGGGTGACCTCAAACGGTCCATACCACCTCGACTTCAGCTTACCAGGGAATAATCGCTGCCTGGAGTTGTACAGTAAAACCTTATCCCCTACCTCAAAGTGGCGTTTGATTATTCTCTTGTCATGCCATCTTTTCGTCCTCTCCTTGTAGATCCGTGAATTCTCATAGGCACTGAGCCTGAACTCTTCCAGGGCATCAAGCTGCAATAACCGTTTCTCACCTGCAACTCGTGTATCAAAGTTTAGAAAACGGGTAGCCCAGTAGGCTTTATGTTCGAGTTCTACAGGGAGATGACATGCCTTACCGTAAACTAGCCTGAATGGGGACATGCCAATTGGTGTTTTGAACGCTGTCCTATATGCCCACAAGGCATCATCTAATTTGAGTGACCAATTATGCCTAGAGGAATTTACTGTTTTTTCAAGAATGGTTTTAATCTCTCTATTTGACACTTCAACTTGACCACTGGTCTGGGGATGATACGGGGTAGCCACTTTATGAGTGACCCCGTATTTATGCAGGACCTGTTTAAAAGCTTGGTTACAAAAATGAGACCCGCCATCGCTAATAATGGTGCGGGGGGTGCCAAACCGTGTGAAGATATTCTTTTGTAAGAATCGGATGACAGCCCGCGCATCATTATTAGGCAGGGCTACAGCCTCCACCCATTTAGAAACGTAGTCCACGGCTACAAGGATGTAGTCGTTATTGAACGACTTCGGGAAAGGTCCCATAAAGTCTATCCCCCAAACATCAAAGATCTCACAGACTAAAATTGGTTTCATAGGCATGGCATGTCTCTGTGAAATGTTACCAGTTCGTTGACACTTATCACAGTTTTTAACAAAATTAAAAGCATCATGGAAGATTATGGGCCAATAGAACCCACTCTGGAGTACCTTAGCTGCAGTTCTGTCCGTGCCATGGTGGCCACCTACCTCTTTAGAATGACAGAATGCAAGGACGGAAGCTACCTCCTCCTCAGGAATGCACCGACGGATGATGTTGTCGCCACAAACCTTGAATAGGTAGGGATCATCCTAGAGGTACTGCTTTGCGTCGTGCAGGAACTTCCTCCTCTGCTGGTAAGAGAGGTCTAGAGGGATCAGCTTTCCTATAAGGAAATTAGCAAAATCGGCAAACCAAGGGACATGTCTAATTGACAGTAAGTGCTCATCGGGAAATGTCTCCTGGATGTCTGCATCGGTGTCTGTATCCACCTCCTCTTGTTCCAATCTAGAAAGATGATCAGCAACCACATTTTCAACTCCCTTCTTATCTCGTATCTCTAGATCAAACTCCTGTAGTAATAGAATCCACCTAAGGAGTCTAGGTTTGGCATCCTGTTTTGAAAACAAATACCTCAATGCAGCATGGTCAGTGTAAACAATAACCTTTGAAAGCACCAAATATGAACGAAACTTGTCAAGTGCAAAAATCACAGCTAATAACTCTTTTTCTGTGGTGGTATAATTTAATTGAGCGTCATTCAGAGTTCTACTAGCATATGAAATTGGTCGGCAAATTTTATCCACTTTCTGACCTAAGCATGCACCTACAGCTGTGTCACTGGCATCACACATTAGCTCGAATGGTAAATCCCAGTTGGGACTAACCATTATGGGAGCTTTAATCAATCTGTCTTTTAAAGTGTTAAAAGATTCAAGACATTCAGGTGTGAAAACAAAATTGGCATCCTTCAGCAACAATTGGGTCATAGGCCTGGCAATTTTAGAAAAATCCTTAATAAAGCGCCTATAAAAACCAGCGTGGCCTAAAAAACTCCTAACTGCTTTGACATTGGAAGGGGGAGGTAGTTTTTCAATGACCTCAACTTTAGCCGGGTCTACCTCAATCCCTTTTCGTGATACCTTATGCCCTAAAACTATACACTCAGTGACCATAAACTGACACTTTTCCCAGTTTAGGACTAGGTCAGTTTCCTCACATCTTTGCAGCATTAATCCCAAATTATGCAAACAGCTATCAAAAGTGGTACTAAAAACAGAAAAATCATCCATAAAGACCTCCATGAATTTTTCTATCATATCAGAAAATATAGCTGTCATACACCTCTGAAACGTAGCAGGTGCATTGCATAACCCGAAGGGCATCCGTCTATATGCAAATGTCCCAAAAGGGCAAGTGAAAGTGGTCTTTTCCTGATCGTCAGGATCCACTGATATTTGCATGTAGCCCGAATACCCATCCACACAATAGAAGAAAAACTTACCTGCCATGCGTTCAAGCATTTGATCAATGAACGGAAGAGGGAAATGATCCTTCCTGGTGGCGTCGTTCAATTTCCTGTAGTCCACGCACATTCGCCACCCGGTGGTTTTTCGCACCGGGATTAGTTCATTCTTCTCATTCAATGTCACTGTTGTGCCCCCCTTCTTCGGCACCATATGCACGGGACTCACCCACTGGCTGTCAGAGATTGGATAGATCATCCCTGCATCAAGCAACTTAATTACCTCAGCCTTCACTACTTCCTTCATTTTTGGGTTGAGTCTTCTCTGTGGTTGAGCAGTCGGCTTCACCTTATCCTCCATATAGAGCCGGTGTTCACAGAGAGACGGGCTGATTCCCTTGATGTCAGACATTTGCCATCCAAACGCTCCTTTGTGCTTCCTCAGCACCTCCACTAAGCGATCTTCCTCAGGACCTGTAAGTTCAGCCGAAATAATCACAGGTAAGTGTAAAGGAGGTGCCAAGAACACATATTTTAAATGGGCAGGTAAGGGTTTGAGATCGAGGGTTGGTGGTTCTTCAATCGAGGTCTTAGGCCTTGTCTTGGTTCCTCTGTCCAGGAGTTCATCGTGCTGGGCCCAATGACAACCCTCTTTACCTTCTCCCTCGGTCTCCAAATCCAATGGCTCCTCATCTAGTTCAATACTCAGGTTCCGTTCTTCAGTTTCCTGGAAAACATTCTCAACCAAAGAGTTAGTTACGCTCAGAAAATTACAACATTCATCATCAACAGGAAATTTCATAGATTTTAGAATGTTGAATTCAACTTCCTCGTTTTGAAGCCTGAGAATCAGTTTGCCTCCCTCGACATCAATCAGTGTTCGTCCAGTGGCGAGAAAAGGCCTCCCTAACAAGATCGGGACTTGATCATCTTCTTCAATGTCCATGATCACGAAGTCAACTGGGAAGATGAACTGATCTACCTTGACCAAAAGGTCTTCCACCACTCCAACCGGACGCCTTATAGACCTGTCAGCCAACTGAATTGTGACTGACGTAGGCTTTGGGTCTCCCATTCCTAATTTCCTGTAAACAGACAACGACATAAGATTTATGCTTGCACTAAGATCACATAAAGCACGTTTAAAATGAACCTTGCCTATTGTATAGGGAATGCTAAAACTACGAGGATCTTTAGATTTTTTAGGTAACGGATTTGTTAGCATGGCAGAACATTCCTGGCTTAGCATTACAGTCTCATGATCTCCTAATTTTCTCTTTTTAGAGATCAGCTCTTTTAAAAAATTTCCATACACAGGAATATTCTCAAGAAGTTCAAGAAACGGGAGGTTAATCTCGATTTTCTTAAACACATTCAACTTTTTGGAATAATCCTTGTCTAACTTAGCTCTCCCAGAAGTAGGATAAGGCAAGGTAACCTGTGTTGGTGGTGCA
Organism: Euphorbia lathyris; assembly: GCF_963576675.1. Lineage (NCBI taxonomy): Eukaryota > Viridiplantae > Streptophyta > Magnoliopsida > Malpighiales > Euphorbiaceae > Euphorbia > Euphorbia lathyris. The sequence continues at coordinate 69,038,064 of NC_088912.1, read as the reverse complement.
TCAGTTTCAGCAATCGGAGTTGGATCAGAAACACTTACCTGTGGGGTAGACGGGGTAGAGATATTACCAGGAATGGGGTCTGAAGCCTTGTCTTGCTGAGGCACAAAGGCTGGTGCGCTTACCTGTGTTCCGCTCCTAAGCGTGATTGCTCGTGCTTCCTCTTCTACCAATTTACTGACCTGTGTTTGAAGCCTTTGGCAGAAAGCTTCATTGTGTGCCAATCTTCCTTCTATGGCACTCAGGCTCTCTCTCAAGACATCTATACTTCTCTCCCAGTCAGTCTCAGAACCTGATCCTCGATGTCTGTCCTGCTGCCAATGCGTGCCATTTGACCCATACTGTTTTAGATAATGGATCTGTTCAAGTACAATCGGGCACTCCACGTTCTTGTGCCCTCCGCTACACACCTCACAGCTTGCTACTGGTTCCGATGATTTCAGGTGAGTTTCCAGTAGATCTACTTTTTCTGTAAGCGCTGCTATCTGATGATTTGATTCTGAAATTATTCCAGGGAACTCTTTGGCTGTTGTGCCTCTTCTTGGAGCCGGCTTCTCAACTTGCCAACATGCACTCCTTTCAGCTAATTCTTTCATCAGATTATATGCTTGAGCTGCAGTCTTGTTGAATAGATTTCCTCCCGCTGCTGCATCCAGAAAGGCACGGCTGACAGGAGATATTCCTGAGTAGAACATGTCAACAAGCTGGTACCACTGGTAACCATGGTGGGGGTACCGTCTTAACAACTTCTGGAACTTCTCCTAGGCTAGATGCAAGTTCTCACTGTCGGACTGCCTAAACGAGGTGATGTCGCTTCTGAATTGTGCAGTCTTTGACGGAGGGAAGTACTTTGCTAGAAACGCTGATACTGTAGTGTCCCAGTCAGTGAGAGACCCTGGCTCAATGGATTGTAGCCATTCTGCAGCTTCTTCTTTCAAAGAAAATCTAAACAGCTTCTGGAAGATCTGTTCAGATGCGACGTCTTCACACTTGAAAGTGCTGCAGTATTCCATGAATTTGTCAAGATGTGAGTTAGGATCTTCGTAGTAATCCCCACCGAACTGTCCCGAGTTCTGGATCATCTGAATCATTGTTGGTCTGATTTCAAATGACATTGCTGTTATTGTCGGATCGAGGATGCCAGAGGTGCTTATAGGCCTATTTGCCCTCAACAGCTCCATGACCGACGGATCTTCGGCCATTGTGTCACCCTTTTACGTCCTGCAAGAACAATATCAGCTTAAGAATCAAAGTGCAATGATGAGTAATTCCCAGAACCTCGGTTCTTGGAATTCCAAACAATTATATAAACCTATCACCAAAAGTAAACTAGTTATAAACAAAAATAGTCCCCGGCAACGGCGCCAAAAGAATAGGACATTTTGTACATGTACCAATTGCATGTTTTATGCCACTATTTGTATTTGTGTTTTGTGGCATGTTTAGCTTTTGCTTTCAATTTTTCGCTTTCAGTAGTTAGAAATAAAAAGAATCTTAGGCAGTTGATTTTTGATGCATCTAGCAATCCTGACACTACAGTTGAAATCGTGCTTTGAAAGTCTGAAAGCTCAGTTGAAATCGATGCATGCAAAAACTTGTGAACAACATTTGAGTCTCCAAAGAGTGTTATTTAACTAAGATTGACATGGAACGTTTCGTTAGGTGAGGCTAGGATTGTTGCAAATAACCCCTAAATTGTGAGCTAGAGCCTAAAGGTCAATATTTTAGACTCATTTTTAGGAACAATCAATCTCTTAGGTGTGGGATTACAGTTATTGTCATTATGCTCATAGGAACCCTAAAATCTACTAAAAAGAAGAAGGTAGGAGGAGGAAGAAAAAGGTCCCCCTCACAAATGAGGCATATTGTTCTATTTATAGTGCCAGGTGAGTTAGGGGTATTTTGGACATTTATTTTGGCCAAAATTCGCGCCCTGAAGGTGAGAAAACGCTGGGAAATTGCTTCCCAGCGTCTCGTCTCGTCGAGACAAGAGGTGTCTCGACGAGACGAAAGGGTGTCTCGGCGAGACAATGGGTGTCTCATCGAGACACCACGTGATGGTTCCCTTTGGGAACCATCGGGCCGCCTCGTCTCGGCGAGACAGGTTGTGTCTCGGCGAGACGAGGGCCTGTCTCGAAGAGACAGACACTGTCTCGACGAGACAGGTGTTGAGAAGTCCGCAAACCCCTCCTGGATGCATCTGTTTCGGTCCTTGCTTCCCGCATTTGTCCTGGTGGTCCTTGAACTGTCCGGAAATGCTCAAAAACGTCCTAAAAACACCTGAGAATACAGAAAATGCCATAAATAACAGAAATGATTCCTTTTAACTAATAGATAGCAAAAATGAACTAAAACAATCCTAAAAACCCTATATAAATGGGAGCTATCAACAGGATCGATCATAAGTTTGGCGAATGCTCCCTTTGTAATGAAGTTGCACGAACTTCCAGTGTCAATCATTACTCTTTTCATTTCCCATCCTTCTACCATCATGGTAATGACTAGAGCGTCTGCGTGAGGGGGAACTTCTGGGCCTATGTCCGCAAAAGGGCGGTTGAGTGATGCCCTATCCAGAGCGGTGGTCTTTGCCTTCTTCAGCACAGGTTGATATCCTGGTCCGCCTGCTATGACATTGATGGTCCCTTTCGCCTTCTTTTTCTGATCATCCCTTAACTTATCACCATCTCCTTTCTTGTTGTCATTTTGGACGAACCTGTCTAGCTTTCCCCTTTCTATAAGCCTTTCTATCTCCTTGGCCAACTCCCAACACGCGTCCGTATCATGACCATTCCTCCTGTGGTATTTGCAATAATTTTTGGGATTTTTCCCTGTGTTGGTGTACTCCCCCCCTTTTGGTTCGGGGTATGAAATGCTCCGTTTGTGATGGCTGTTTTCTATCCACATCAGCACTTCGCTTTTGGAGGCGTTTAATGGTGTAACTGATGGTATGTATGCCGATTTGTTCTTAGAGCCTCTATGCATGCCCCTGGATGACGAATCAGGATGTTTGTCCTTCTCTTTATCCCGTCTACGAGATTCGCCTTTGTCCCTTTTAGGCGGAGATACTGACTCCCGGCGGATGTCATCTACTTCCATGAAGTCCTTGCATCTTTCTATCAGCTCTGCCATATCTCTGGGCTTCTTTCTGATTAGATCTTCCTGCAAGCTTTTGCATGTGGTGTTTTTCACTAGAGCTTCCACTGCCATAGAGACATCCACATCAACAATTCGTATACACAATTTGTTGAAATTGTCTACATATTCTCGAAGGGGTTCATTTGCTTTTTATTTCAATTCAAAAAGCTTCCGTGATTTGACCACTGGAGGGATGCATCCAGCGAATTTTGCACAAAACTCTCTACTCAACTGATCCCAGCCGTCTATTGATCCTGGAGGTAAAGATTGGAACCAATCATAGGTGGGACCACCAAGCGTGGTGATAAACATCCGACACAATACTGCTTCACTGGCCCGGTTAAGGCTGAGCAACATGCGGTACTTCTTGGCATGGGCTTTAGGGTTGTCCACGCCCGTATAGACTAGGATATTAGGAATTTTAAAGTGCCTATCCATTTCCTCAGCTTCGATCCACGCTGTGAAGGGTGAATCCCGATTGGCGAATGGATTATGTCTCACATTCTCTTCATTTTGGCGGCGCACCTCATCTCTGATTAGTTCTCAATATTCCTGTGATTATCCCTGGAACGTCCTCTACGTGGGGATCTACTCGGAGAAGATGAAGAACTGGAATTAGATGAAGGATCCGATGGCAAACCACTTCCTCCTCATCCTCTTGGGCGACCACTTCCTCCTCGTCCTCCTGGTGGAGCTTGCCTATTAACTCCTGGATTAGGAGGCGGATGTTGTCTATCTTGACGAGGTTCCTGAACCGGCCGCTTACTCCTTCTGCGCTTTGGGGGGGGAAGGAGATCTACCTCTCCGGGAGGATCTATGCTTTGGGCGAGATGGAGATTTAGATCGCCCCCTTCCAGCCGTCTTACTACGTTTTTTGTGCTTTCGACCCTCTGGTCCGCCCTTTGGGGGATCAGACCTGGCGCTATTTAGAGCTCGAGTCCCGCCAATGCTAAGCCTTGGGTTTGCAGGTCCTTCAGGAAGAGTTTGATCATTCCTTCGACTCCCTTCCGCTCCATCAGAAAACAGTCACCGATTTAGTGGCTGGTCACTGGCTGCCACAGAGGTAATCACCGTCGAATCTGCAGGTTGAGAGTGGAAAAATGAAGAATCACGAGCGTTTGGTCCTATGGTTGCATTTTGCCATTGGGATGCCGTAGGTGTTGGTGCCGTATGCCGAAGCGGGGGAATTAACATGTACGATCTTAAGCGGTTTTCCATCTCAGGGCCAAACTCTCTTCCTATGGATCCTGCACATACTTTAAGAAATGAATCGGGTGACATACTTCCCTCACCATGTACCGTAGGAGCTTCAAGATCAACGCGACCAGCGTTCGTAACAGGATTGGCTGATGGTGTTACTAAGGGCGTTTCAATCCCTGAGGAGGGATCAGACCCTCCACTCGCATGTCTTATAATGTGAACGAAACCTTTATTTGGTTAGGGTTCCACCTTCACCGCACCAATTGATGACTAGTGGAGAATTTCTGGTTAGCTTCCGTCCCTGTGGGGGCATCGTTGGGTTCGACGGGGGGAAGCTCCGATGCCAAAGTCAGTATAGAGTATGGTGGAATAAACTGAATTGACAAAGTAGGGTTTCTGGGATTGTGTGAATGTGTACCTTGATAGCTTGAGATACAAGCTATATATAGTCATGAAGTTGTAACCCTCGGTAACTAGAAAGTCTCCATTAATGCTTCATTAATGGCGGTTACTGGTTTCCCTTAAGTATGTCCGTTAGCTCATTGATAGCTCATTAATTGCCTTTATTGAGGAATCGGCTCAGCTGTTCAGGTGGCGGATCGAAGGGTGATGGCGGATCTTACATAGGTTTGATTACGGATCTCATGTGGCGGAGTCTTGGTGATCCGCCCATCGGATGTCTTTGCTTGATACGCCATGGCCTGTTTCGACCGGTTCAATATACGGTCGTTTGGGTAAATATCTTTCTTGATCCCTTGGATAATATCCCGATGTTATCACAAGCCCCCCTAAAGTTCCTTTAAAGTCCTTTAGGGCTTTTGAGCTTCTTCGCGCGCTGTCATGATGAGTCGCATTGATGGTCACTTTGTTCAATGCCAATCGATGGGTGACACACGTCATAGGAACGCTGCTCGAGGGAAGGGGAGATACCTTCTTCCATCTTCCCTTTCTCTTTCTCCTTCATTTGCGTCTTCTTCTTTTGTTTTTCTTCGAGCTTTTTCAGAGCCTTTCCTGGTGTTCAGAATCCTCAAAGCTTTTAACGCTCATGTAAGTGAATCTTTTTTGCTCTGTTTTCTGAATGTTTAGGAGTTCTTCTTCTTCTTCTGAGTCTACCTTTGAACTCTTTAATTTGACCACTTCTTCTGAAACCACAATTAGCTGGACTTCCTCTTCGGAAAATTCTGATTCTTCCGAAGGCACTGCCAGTTGCGATTTAACCGAGTTGTGTAACTCAGCGTGTAATAGTTACCGAACTCGTTTAGTTAGGACTCAGAACCTTCCCGTCGCCGTTACTCCCGTTGTTCCGGCGATAGATTCTAGGCAGTTTTCTGGGATGGAGGCTTCTTCTTCAGCCCCGTCTAGGAAAAAGGCGCCACGTGCAGAGTCGACTCCGTCTCGTATGAGCGCCGTGGATCTAGCGAACATGGAGGATCGTTATCCCTGGATTAGAAATTATGAGATCAAATTGGTGGCTGCTCATCAGCGACCCGCCTATCCGCCCGTTGGATATTTGTCTGTATATAGCTGTCATGTGGAGAGGGGATTCCGTCTTCCTCTTCCCAAAATGATGGCGGATATTCTGGAGTATTTTGGGATCACGGCCTGCCAGTTACATCCAAATGGCTGGCTGGATTTGGCCCTGGACTGTTATTTGGCGTCGAACCTAGGGGTAGTCTGTAACCCTCGAGTCTTTCGATCTCTTCACAAACCGACGAAACGAAAGGCCGAGTCTTTTTATACTTTTGCCAAATTCAATACCTATTCGCCTTTCTTCGGTAAAATGTCCAATGGCCATCTCTGGGATGAAAAATTCTTCTTCGTAAAGATAAGAGAGGGCGAACCCCTAGGCTTTCTGTCGGTCTGGAATGCCAAACCTTTGCATATGGCTGGAGACTTGCGTATACTGACGGACAGTGATGAGAAAGTGGCGGATGTCATGAGAAGTGTCAAGGTGGATGCCTGGACATACGCTGACGCCTTGGATTTCATGATGAATGACATTCCCTTGATGCGCTGGGAAGGGGACAAGATCACTTACGCGAAGTTTACACAACTTGATGAAGGTAATTTTGTTTTTCCTTGAACCTTGATTATTTTATTGTTCCCTTGTCAGGGGTTTGTCTGAAACCAGTCGCACCCTTGTAGAGATACGCAAGAAACAGAATGAGGAAGAGGCTCGAAAGAAGGGGCAGGTAGCGGATCCCCATAAGAGTTCTGAGAAACATCCTGCTGGCGATCTGGTTGATCCTCCTCTCCCAAAGAAGAAAAAGTCTGTGTCTAGCGGTGGAGGGAAGCTACTGGCGGATGCCATAAGAGCCGAGAAACCAATAGCGAGGCTCGAAGAGGTGCGTCTATCTTATCATTTTCTCTTCTTTTACTTGGATCTCATTTTCTGCCTTTTAATGCTTGCATAGTTGGTGAAGCCGGACTTAGGAGGCTATTGGTCCGCCAAATATGGTGACAAAGGATCGTTAAAGAATGAATCCGTCATCAATGATTTGGACGAAGCTCTCGGCCAACTAGGCGAGGTACGGGAGAGCCAGAATGAGATCTCGGGATCTGCCCATGTCCAGATGGGAAAAACAGAGCTTCTTACTGTAAGTTTCTTCTATCCCTTTTGCATTTTTAAATGAAAGAGTGATCCCCTTTGGGGGAGAGTTTATTCTTTTGTTTGAATTGGCTTTTGACTTGATAGGTATACACTCGCATGCGTGCTATGGAAGCGGATCTCCTTCAAGGAGTGGCGGACAAGGCAACCATAGAAAGGTTGGAGAAGGAGGTCGCTGTTGCCAATGCGAATGCTGCTTCTGCTGTTGCACTAAATGAGAGTAAGGATGCTGAGATCCTTAGATTGAAGGAGAAGATAGATGCAGATGCTGAAGCGCATAAGGCTGCCCTACTGGACACGGAGATCCTGGCAGGGGAACGAGCTTACTACTATGGCGAGTGGATCATGGCGTATGTTCAACTTGCTCATCCTGAGATTGATTTTACAGATCCAGAGTACGTGGTTCCTGACGTGGAGGTTTGCCTTAAGTATCACAAGATTCCAAACGTCAAGGATTACATTCGTGATTACATTCGCAAAGTGATGAGTGGATCCGCCAAAGAGAGTAAACCCCTTATCGATCTTGAACCAGAGGACCTTGATGAAGTGTCTTAGAATGAGGGTGATAAGAGTGAGGAACTGATAACTGATTGTAGCATTCCTCATGAGGGTACTATTTCTGTAGAGAAGGAAGCCCCACTGGAGGGTGCATCTGGTGTAAAAGATGATAAGGAGGATGCTCCTTTAGTTGTTTAGTTCTTTTGTAAAACTAAGTACAATTTTTAATCCTTGTTATAACCGTTTATCTTTATTTTACGCTTTATGTTTTCCGCAAGTAAATCTATAGGTTTTAGGATAGAGTTGAAGTAGGTGGCCAGCCATACCTCAAAGTGTGAGCCTTTGTGAAGGCTTGGAGATTAAGTACTAAATCTTACACCTAGTGTTCCTTTGCAATTTGATGTTCCTGACAGGGCATGGAGTGGCAAAGATGTTTCTTATGATCATTTACGTGTCTTTGGATGCAAGGCTTTTGTGCATATTCCCAAAGATGAGAGATCTAAGCTTGATGTGAAGACTAGGCAGTGTGTGTTCATTGGCTATGGACAAGATGACTTGGGTTACAAGTTGTATGATCCAATTCAGAAGAAAATTGTGAGAAGCCGAGATGTTATCTTTGTGGAAGATCAGACTTTGAAAGATGTTGAGAAGGCAGAGTCAGTTCCTCAGCATATTGATGATCTCCTTGATAGGGTTGAGATCCTCGGGGAACATGGATCTGTTCCCACTTGGTTTCTTTGGCTTCGAGGTGGTTCAGCAATCTCTTAACCTCTTCAACATATTTGGCCAGAATGTCATCTTTTACCTCAAAATTTTTTATTACCTGGTTGACCATTAATTTGGAATCACTGTAGATTACGATCCGCTCGGGAGTGATTTCCTTCAACAGGCGTAGCCCCAATATTAAGGCCTCATACTCCACTGCATTGTTGGTTGCGAGGAAGTCCAATTTTGCTGCGTAATGCAGTTTTATATATTGGGGACCTTTGATCACGATGCCTATACCTGCGCCTTCCGCCGAAGAAGCCCCATCTGTATACATCGTCCATTCCTCGACCTTAGATTTGGGGAGATTCATACCTTCTTCGGTAAATTCATTCACAAAGTCTGCCAAGACTTGACTCTTCAGAGCAGATCGACTTTCGTAACGAACATCAAATTTGCCTAAGTGAATCGCCCACTCCATCAATCTCCCCGAGGTTTCTGGTTTTTGCAATACTTTCCTCATGGGTATGCTGGTGCGGACTATGACAGTATGTGCCTGAAAGTAGGGCCTGAGACCTATTGAGGTGGTGACAACGGCCAGTGCCATTTTATCTAATTTGGAGTATCGGGTCTCGACATCTTTTAACACTTTACTCACATAATAGATTGGATACTGCTGTCCATCATCTTCCCTGATCATGACTGTGTAAACAGCTTTATCTGTAACTAAAACATACATGTAGAGATTCTCACCTTTCAGGGGCCGACTCATCAGAGGTGGTTCCGTGAGAAATCGCTTGATCCCTTCGAAGGCTTGCTTACAGTCCTCATTCCACTTGAATGTCTTTTGTTTTTTGATCACCTCATAGAAGGGTTGACATCTGCGAGCCGAACAGGAGATGAACCTGCCCAAGGCCACGATACGCCCATTCAGACATTGCAACTCTCTGATATTCTATGGTGTTTTCATATCCAGGACTGCTTTAACTTTATCCGGATTTGGACTCACTCCTTTCTGGCTGATCATGAATCCCAAGAATTTTCCATATGTCGCCCCAAAGGTACATTTCTCTGGATTGAATTTAATGTTGTGATGCCGGAGTACACCTAGGATCTCTCTTATATCATCTGCGTGCTTTTCCACAGTGGAACTTTTGATGATCATATCATCCACGTAGACAGAAAAGTTATTACCTTTGCTTTCTTCAAATATTTTATTCATCATCCGTTGGTAGGTAGCCCCTGCATTTTTAATCCCAAAGGGCATGACCTTGAAGCAGTAAGTGGCTTGGTGAGTCACGAACGAAGTCTTGATCCTGTCTGAAGGCTCCATAGGGATCTGGTGATAACTCGACTTCACATCAGTGAAGGAATACATGGCATGTCCCGCGGTCCCATCTACTAGAATATCAATACATGGCAAAAGATAGTTGTCTTTGGGACAAGCCTTGTTGAGATCGGTGAAGTTAATACACATGCGGTATGATCCGCCTGCCTTTTTGACTAACACCACATTCGCCAGCCATTGTGTGTAAAGTACTTCTTCGATGGCGTCCGCCTTCTTAAGCTTAACAATCTCCTCTTCTATTACTTTCTGTCTTTCAGGACCATGATTCCTCCACTTTTGTGCTATTGGGACAACGTCCTCGGCAATATTGAGCTTATGAGTGATCACATCTGGATTAATTCCTGGGAGAATCTCATCCTTCCATGCAAAAAGGTCTTCTGACTCATGGAGAACCTTTGTAATAGCCTCCTTAATCTCACCTCTTAGCCCTTTAGCAATTCGTACCTGCTTTTCATCCACCATAAGGTACATCTCTGTTTCACCTAGAGCCATTGTGACAAGTTCCTCTTCTTCCTCGTCTCTAGACTGTGGGCGAATCATCAAGGATGCCGAATACGTCTCCTGAGCAACTTTTTGATTTCCTCTGACCATTACTCCTCCTTTGGTCGTGGGGATGTAAATGGTTAGATGTCGGATGGAGATGAGAGCCGCTGTTTCAGATATGAAAGGCCGACCCAGGATGATATTATAGGCCAATTGACCATCTATAATGGAGAACTCCAGATCTCCCTTCCAGATTTGATCTTCGTCCACCAACTCGCAATCTAACGTTACTTGTCCCTTCGTTTGGATTGTGTGCCCTGTGACTCCTAGGATATCCACAATAGTGGTTTCCACTTGGACAGGATCGATCATAAGTTTGGCGAATGCTCCCCTTGTAATGAAGTTGCACGAACTTCCAGTGTCAATCATTACTCTTTTCATTTCCCATCCTTCTACCATCATGGTAATGACTAGAGCGTCTGCGTGAGGGGGAACTTCTGGGCCTATGTCCGCAAAAGGGCGGTTGAGTGATGCCCTATCCAGAGCGGTGGTCTTTGCCTTCTTGGTCCGCCTGCTATGACATTGATGGTCCCTTTCGCCTTCTTTTTCTGATCATCCCTTGACTTATCACCATCTCCTTTCTTGTTGTCATTTTGGACGAACCTGTCTAGCTTTCCCCTTTCTATAAGCCTTTCTATCTCCCTGGCCAACTCCCAACACGCGTCCGTATCATGACCATTCCTCCTGTGGTATTTGCAATAATTTTTGGGATTTTTCCCTGTGTTGGTGTACTCCCCCCCTTTTGGTTCGGGGTATGAAATGCTCCGTTTGTGATGGTTGTTTTCTATCCACATCAGCACTTCGCTTTTGGAGGTGTTTAATGGTGTAAACGATGGTATGTATGCCGATTTGTTCTTGGAGCCTCTACGCCTGCCCCTGGATGACGAATCAGGATGTTTGTCCTTCTCTTTATCCCGTCTACGAGATTCGCCTTTGTCCCTTTTAGGCGGAGATACTGACTCCCGGCAGATGTCATCTACTTCCATGAAGTCCTTGCATCTTTCTATCAGCTCTGCCATATCTCTAGGCTTCTTTCTGATTAGATCTTCCTGCAAGCTTTTGCATGTGGTGTTTTTCACTAGAGCTTCCACTGCCATGGAGACATCCACATCAACAATTCGTATACATAATTTGTTGAAATTGTCTACATATTCTCGAAGGGGTTCATTTGCTTTCTGTTTCAATTCAAAAAGCTTCCGTGATTTGACCACTGGAGGGATGCATCTAGCGAATTTTGCACAAAACTCTCTACTCAACTGATCCCAGCCGTCTATTGATCCTGGAGGTATAGATTGGAACCGATCATAGGCGGGACCACCAAGCGTGGTGATGAACATCCGACACAATACTGCTTCACTGGCCCGGTTAAGGCTGAGCAACATGCCGTACTTCTTGGCATGGGCTTCAAGGTTGTCCACGCCCGTATAGACTGGGATATTAGGAATTTTAAAGTGCCTATCCGTTTCCTCAGCTTCGATCCACGCTGTGAAGGGCGAATCCCGATTGGCGAATGGATTATGTCTCACATTCTCTTCATTTTGGCGGCGCACCTCATCTCTGATTAGATCCTCAATATTCCTATGATTATCCCTGGAACGTCCTCTACGTGGGGATCTACTCGGAGAAGATGAAGAACTGGAATTAGATGAAGGATCCGATGGCGAACCACTTCCTCCTCGTCCTCCTAGTGGAGCTTGCCTATTAGCTCCTGGATTCGGAGGCGGATGTTGTCTATCTTGACGAGGTTCCTGAACCGGTCGCTTACTCCTTCTGCGCTCTGGGGGGGAGGAGATCTACCTCTCCGGGAGGATCTATGCTTTGGGCGAGATGGAGATTTAGATCGCCCCCTTCCAGCCGTCTTCCTACGTTTTTTATGCTTTCGACCCTCTGGTCCGCCCTTTGGGGGATCAGACCTGGCGCTATTTAGAGCTCGAGTCCCGCCAATGCTAAGCCTTGGGTTTGCATGTCCTTCAGGAAGAGTTTGATCATTCCTCCGACTCCCTTCCGCTCCATCAGAAAACAGTCGCCGATTTAGTGGCTGGTCACTGGCTGCCACAGAGGTAATCACCGTCGAATCTGCAGGTTGAGAGTGGAAAAATGAAGAATCACGAGCGTTTGGTCCTATGGTTGCATTTTGCCATTGGGATGCCGTAGGTGTTGGTGCCGTACGCCAAAGCGGGGGAATTAACATGTACGATCTTAAGCGGTTTTCCATCTCAAGGCCAAACTCTCTTCCTATGGATCCCGCATATACTTCAATAAATGAGTCGGGTGACATACTTCCCTCACCATGTACCGTAGGAGCTTCAAGATCAACGCGACCAGCGTTCGTAACAGGATTGGCTGATGGTGTTACTAAGGGAGTTTCAATCCCTGAGGAGGGACCAGACCCTCCACTCGTCATGTCTTATAATGTGAACGAAACCCTTATTTGGTTAGGGTTCCACCTTCACCGCACCAATTGATGACTAGTGGAGAATTTCTGGTTAGCTTCCGTCCCTGTGGGGGCGTCGTTGGGTTCGACGGGGGGAAGCTCTGATGCCAAAGTCAGTATAGAGTATGGTGGAATAAACTGAATTGACAAAGTAGGGTTTCTGGGATTGTGTGAATGTGTACCTTGATAGCTTGAGATACAAGCTATATATAGTCATGAAGTTGTAACCCTCGGTAACTAGAAAGTCTCCATTAATGCTTCATTAATGGCGGTTACTGGTTTCCCTTAAGTATGTCTGTTAGCTCATTGATAGCTCATTAATTGTCTTTATTGAGGAATCGGCTCAGCTGTTCAGCTGGCGGATCGAAGGGTGATGGCGGATCTTACATAGATTTGATTACGGATCTCATGTGGCGGAGTCTTGGTGATCCGCCCATCAGATGTCTTTGCTTGATACGTCATGGCCTGTTTCGACCGGTTCAATACGCGGTCGTTTGGGTAAATATCTTTCTTGATCCCTTGGATAATATCCCTATGTTATCACGACTCTTACTCCGTTAAGTTCGTTTGGAGACAAACTAATAAGACGGCTCATGCTATTACTCAGTCAACTCGTTTATACTATGTTTTTCTCTAGTGTTCTGAGTTTTATTATAAATGTTATATTACATTCTTACTTGTTGAGGTGCATTATTAAAACTTGGTTTCTAAAATATAACATTTTTTTTAATAAAATACATGGTGTTATAAATAATTTACCATTAAAGTAATTATTATTAATGGATGTCCACCATATTAAATGCATAGCCACCAAATTAAATACATGTCCACCAACAAATAAACATGTATTAAATACACACATGTTATGCTTATAGATAAGTGTAATTAGGACCACTCATTTTGTAAGCCTACTACTATAAATAGGCTTATACCCCCATTTGTAATACACACCAAGATTAAGCTTTTATGCTATTATAATCTTTGTCTCAATCTAAGTTCTTCATTATATTATTATTAATCTCCATATATATATTTTACATATATTTATTAATCTATATATAAGTGTGGTTATAATCACACTATAATTTCGGTAATTTATAACACGTTATCAGCACGAGTTTGCTCTATTAATTAATTTCGACACAAATTTGTTCTTCCAATAATCTCAAGTAAGTGCTATTAATTTTATTTATTACATATTATTTTTTTTTGTGTTCTAACAAAATTGTTTGTATCATATTTTAGACATGTCAAACCTTACAAATGTTGAATTTATGGTACTTGACATCTCGGGGAATAATTATCTTACGTGGGTGCTAGATGCTGAAATTCATTTGGAGGCCAAAGGTCTTGGTAATACTATCAAAGAGAAAAATAATACTGATATGCAGAGCCGTGCAAAAGCAATGATTTTTCTCCGTCATCATCTTGGTGAAGGATTAAAGTCAGAATATTTGACAATAAAAGATCCATATGTCTTATGGAAAAATTTAAAAGAAAGGTATGACCACCAGAAGTTGGTCATGTTACCAAAGGCTCGTTCTGCCTGGGCAACATTAAGGTTGCAGGATTTTAAATCAGTATCAGAATATAATTCTGCACTTTTTAGAATCACATCCCAATTAACATTGGGTGGAGATGTTGTTACGGATGAGCTTATGTTAGAGAAAACTTTCTCTACTTTTCATGCATCTAATGTGATTCTGCAGCAACAATACAGAGAGAGGGGCTTTAAAAAATATTCTGATTTAATTTCTTGCTTACTAGTAGCGGAACAAAATAACGAGCTCTTACTGCGAAATCACGAGTCTCGTCCTACTGGATCGACCGCATTCCCAGAAGTGAATGCAACTTTATACAATAATGAAAATAACCGTGGACGTGGACGTGGACGTGGCCGTGGCCGTGGTCGCGGTCGTGGATGAGGTCGCGGATATGGTCGTGGTGGAAATGGCCGTGGTTATAATTATGGTGGTTATAATAATAAAAATACAAATTCCCACCAGAAGTGGAAAAATCAAATTGAAAAATTTGACAAAAGGAATAACTAGGGCAAGAGTTCAAATGAGAACCCAAATGGGAATGAAACTACGTGCTATCGTTGTGGCATGACTGGTCATTGGTCACGTACCTGTCATACGGCAAAACATTTGGTTTTACTTTATCAAGCATCAATGAAGAAGCAAGGCAACAATATTGAAACTAATTGTGTCTTTGATAAAGATACCCCAATGGATATTTCTCATTTGGATATGGCAGATTTCCTCCTTTCGGCACCCACCGAACCCATCGCACCCACTGAAGATGAAAATTAATGTCATGTATTTTATTTGTAATTTTATTTTATTAATGTATTTTATTTTTATGTAATTTTCATTTTTAATAAATAATAATATGTCATTGTTTTCTTCAATGAAGAAGATGAATACTTCCCCAGTATTAATTAACTTCAAGATAAATGAAGCAAATATATGCATTGTGGATAGTGCCACTACACATACTATTATTAAAGATGCAAAATATTTTTCTTCATTAAGAAAGGGAGAAGCAGTTGTTACTACAATATCTGGTAACACAAAATTAATTGAAGGCTCCGGAAGAGCCAGTATAATCCTACCAAGAGGAACAAAGTTTATTATAAATAATGCATTATTTTTCCCAAAATCTCACAGAAATTTGCTAAGTTTCAAAGATATTCGCAGAAATGGATATCATATTGAAACTGTAAGTGAAGGAAATCAAGAATATCTTTATGTTACGAATATAACTTCAGGGAAGAAATGTATGATGGAAAAATTTAATACTTTATCCTCTGGTTTATATTTCACATTCATTAATGTGATTGAAGCAAATCTTACAGTAAACCAGAAGTTTACAGATTCAAATATTTATAAGATTTGGCATGATAGACTGGGTCATCCTAGTTCTATAATGATGAGAAAAATTATAGAAAATGCACATGGGCATCCATTGAAGAGCCAGAAGATTCTTCAAAGCAATGAATATTTTTGTGCTGCTTGTTCGCAAGGCAAATTAATTATAAGGCCCTCGAAGGGTAAGATTGGAATTGAATCACCGATATTTTTAGAACGCCTTCAAGGCGATATATGTGGACCAATTCATCCACCATGTGGACCATTTAGGTACTTTATGGTTTTAATTGATGCTTCTACTCGATGGTCACATGTGTGTTTATTATCATCACGCAATATAGCTTTTGTGAGATTACTTGCTCAAATCATTAGATTAAGAGCACAGTTTCCTGATTATCCAATTAAGACAATTCGTCTTGATAATGCCGGTGAATTCACATCCCAAACATTTAATGATTATTGTATGTCACTTGGGATACGTGTTGAACATCCTGTAGCTTATGTTCATACACAAAATGGTCTAGCAGAATCATTTATTAAACGTCTGCAATTAATCGCTAGACCATTACTTATGCGAACTAATCTTCCTACATCTGTGTGGGGATATGCAATTTTACATGCAGCATCACTTATATCTATTAGACCGACAAGCTATCATGAGTATTCCCCATTACAATTAGCTTTTGGTCATGAGCCTAATATTTCTCATCTGAGAATTTTTGGATGTGCAGTATATGTTCCTATTGCTCCACCACATTGCACTAAAATGGGTCCTCAAAGGAGATTAGGAATTTATGTTGGTTATGAATCTCCCTCAATAATTAAATATCTTGAGCCATTAACGAGAGATATGTTTACTGCACGTTTTGCAGATTGTCATTTTGATGAATCCACATTCCCTAAATTAGGGGGAGAAAATAAAGATGTGGAAAAGGCAATAACATGGAAAGCTTCATCACTCTCTCACATGGATCCTAAAACAAAGGATTGTGAACAAGAAGTTCAGAAAATAATTCATCTTCAAAATTTAGCAAATCAGTTGCCAGATGCACTTGCTGATCCAAAACGAGTAACAAAATCGCATATACCAGCAGCTAATGCACCAATTCGTATTGAAATTCCTGAAGAAAAACTTGATAATCATTCTCAAGCACGCCTGAAGCGTGGACGACCTATTGGTTCAAAGGATAAAAGTCTGAGAAAAAGAAAATCAGTTAATGATAAGAATGAATCTATTGAAGATGAAAATACTAACATAAACACACTTCCTGAAGAAGTGCAAACCCCTGAAATAGTGCAAACACCTGAAGTTGCACAAACACCTAGAGTTGTTGCAAATGAAGAGATTTTAATAAATTATGTTAGTTCTGAAAAGAGATGTGATAGAAAGGAAATAGTTGTGGATCATATTTTTGCATATAATATGGCAATGAACATTATAGATGACAATATGGATCATGAACCACAATATGTTCAAGAATGTCAAAGTAGAAATGATTGGCAAAAATGGAAAGATGCAATCCAAACAGAATTGAATTCTCTCAACAAACGCGAGGTTTTTGGACCAATAGTCCAAACACCGAAAGGTGTTAAACCCGTAGGATACAAATGGGTATTCGTTAGAAAGAGAAATGAGAAAAATGAAGTTACGAGATATAAAGCAAGACTTGTTGCACAAGGTTTTTTCCAAAGACCTGGGATTGATTATAAGGAGACATATTCTCCTGTTGTGGATGCAATAACTTTCCGATATCTCATTAGCTTGGCAGTACAAGAAAGATTGAGCATGCGCTTAATGGATGTAGTTACAGCTTATCTATATGACTCACTTGATAACGATATCTACATGAAAATCCCTGAAGGATTTAAGCTGCAAGAAAAATGTGAAAAACGAGAACTTTATTCGATAAAGTTACAAAGATCCTTGTATGGACTGAAACAATCTGGGCACATGTGGTATAATCGTCTTAGTGAATATCTATTGAAAGAGGGTTATAAGAATGATCAAATTTGTCTATGTGTTTTCATAAAGAGATCGGGAACTGGATTTTCTATCATTTCTATTTATGTAGATGATCTGAATATTATTGGAACTCCTGAAGAGATTTCAAAAGCAGTGGATTATTTGAAAAAGGAATTTGAGATGAAAGACCTTGGAAAGACAAAATTTTGTCTTGGCTTACAAATTGATCACCTAGAAAAGGGGATTTTTCTTCACCAATCCACTTACACAGAAAAGATCCTTAAAAGATTTTACATGGACAAAGCACATCCATTGAGTAGCCCAATGGTTGTTCGATCACTTGATGTAATCAAAGATCCTTTCCGACCTCGGGAAGATAAGGAAGAGATTCTTGATCCTGAAGTACCATATCTGAGTGCAATAGGTGCACTAATGTATCTTGCTAACAATACGAGGCCCGATATTCCTTTTTCTGTCAATTTGTTATCTAGATACAGCTCTGCACCTACACGAAGACATTGGAATGGAATTAAGCATATATTCCGCTATCTTCAAGGAACTATTGATTTGGTTTATTTTATGCATATGAATCTAAACCTAAATTAGTAGGCTATGCGGATGCGGGTTACTTATCTGATCCACACAAAGCTCGATCACAAACAAGCTATTTATTCACATATGGAAGTACAGCTATATCTTGGCGCTCTACGAAGCAAACTATTACAGCTACTTCCTCAAATCATGCTGAGTTAATAGCTATTCATGAAGCAAGCCGAGAATGTGTTTGGCTAAGATCATTAACCAAGCATATACGAGAGTCATGTGGTAAATCATCAGATGAAGGAACACCGACTACAATATATGAAGATAATGCAGCTTGCATTGCTCAACTGAAGGAAGGCTACATTAAAGGAGACAGAATAAAGCACATTTCACCAAAAATTTTCTTTACTCATGATCTTCAAAAGAATGGTGAAATCAGTATTCAGCAAATTCGATCAAGTGACAATCTTGCAGATTTGTTCACAAAGGCATTACCTTCTACAATTTTTAAGAAGTTGGTTTACGGTATTGGAATGCGTCGTCTCAGAGATCTTCAGTAATACTGCGAATAGGGGGAGTAAACACTGTACTCTTTTTCCCTTGACCAATGGTTTTTTCCCACTGGGTTTTACCTGGTAAGGTTTTTAATGAGGCAGTGCCCTATTCGCATGAATGGACATCCAAAGGGGAATGTTATAAATAATTTACCATTAAAGTAATTATTATTAATGGATGTCCACCATATTAAATGCATAGCCACCAAATTAAATACATGTCCACCAACAAATAAACATGTATTAAATACACACATGTTATGCTTATAGATAAGTGTAATTAGGACCACTCATTTTGTAAGCCTACTACTATAAATAGGCTTATACCCCATTTGTAATACACACCAAGATTAAGCTTTTATGCTATTATAATCTTTCTCTCAATCTAAGTTCTTCATTATATTATTATTAATCTCCATATATATATTTTACATATATTTATTAATCTATATATAAGTGTGGTTATAATCACACTATAATTTCGGTAATTTTATAACACATGGTTGTTTTTCATGTTTTTTTTATAAGAGGATGTATTTCCACGGGAGAGTATTCTATACTCTTCAATAACAAACTGCATAGTGAAAAGTTTTAAAAACATATTTTTTATTTTAAAAATAAATGCAGAATAGTTTGTGATGATAAGTTATAGCACAACTGGTAAAAGATAGTTAATGCCAATCTTAAGGCAACACCCGTAATAAGATTTGGATCAATGACTTAAAATATTTATCGGATGAATTTCAAACAGTAAAATACTCACATTCTAGGCCAAATGGTAATACCATAATACATAAAGTGGGTTACTAAACCCAACCCTAAATTTATACTTCTAGCCCCTGGAATAGATCATACTACCCTTTGCACTAAATTTCAAAAAACCCAAAACCTCTCAAGAACCCTATACGATTTTTGCTCAAATCCGGACAAATTACTGAACCGAATCATGGATGGTGATATAATTCGTAAAGGAAAAGATAAAATGGTAAGATTTACCGCTTTATTTCGTTGATTTGTATCTCGAATTGAATCTGTTGGGTTATTGAAAAAAATCGCCGGAATCGCAGTCGGGCGTATGAACATCACGCCCGATCTGCGGTTCGGGCGTATGAGTATCACGCCCGACCAGTGGTGCGAGTACAGGTATTTTTTATAAATTTAGTTATAATTTTAGTATATTTATAATTTTAGTATATTTATAATTTTAGTATAATTTTAGTATAATTATAATTTTAGTATAATTGTAGTATAATTATAACTTTAGTATAACTTTAGTATATTTATAACTTTAGTATAATTTTAGTATATTTATAATTTTAGTATAATTGTAGTATATTTATAATTTTAGTAATATTAGAATATTTATAATTGTAGTATAATTTTAGTATATTTATAATTTTAGTACAATTTTAGTATATTTATAATTTTAGTATAATTTTAGTAATATTAGAATATTTATAATTTTAGTATAATTATAATTTTAGTATAATTGTAGTATAATTATAATTTTAGTATAACTTTAGTATAACTTTAGTATATTTATAACTTTAGTATAATTATAATTTTAGTATAATTTTAGTATATTTATAGTTTTAGTATAATTGTAGTATATTTATAATTTTAGTATAATTTTAGTAATATTAGAATATTTATAATTTTAGTATAATTTTAGTATATTTATAATTTTAGTATAATTTAGTATATTTATAATTTTAGTATAACTTTAGTATAATTTTAGTATATTTATAATTTTAGTATAATTGTAGTATATTTATAACTTTAGTATAATTTTAGTATATTTTTAATATAATTTTATAATTTTCAAGGACAAGCAAACGTCCCAAAGCTAGTGAGGACGAGAGCTGGGTAGTTACTGCAACGGTTGATGGTGGTCCCGTTGATGGTTCCGTGATTCCTAGTTTTCTAGGACATGTTGCCTCACGGATGTTGGGAGGAGAGATTCGGTCGTTTCTGACATGCTACAATAGATCAGCAGCATGCAAAGATTTGTGTCAGTGGTTTTCTGATGCGTCACCCGAGGTAAGCATAATATAGTGTGTCAACATTTATTGTAATTTGTATTTTTAACTATAAACATAAAAAACATTCAGTAATTGTATAAATTGTATATGTGTCATTTTACAGCTGAGGGAGATGATCGAGAGGACTGGTTTGTCTCACCTTCCACATGCCATGTTCAAGAACCTCGACACTCCGCTGTTGACTGCGTTCGTGGAGCGGTGGCAGCCTGATACGAACTCCTTCCACATGCCGTTCGGGGAGATGACTATCCAGCTGCATGATATGTGGCAGATTCTTCGGATCCCGATCGACGGTCCGATGGTGTCCGAGTCTCCCCCTACTGACGGGCTTCATGCCATGTGCATGATGATGTTTGGGGTGAGTCAGGCTGAGCTTCTGTTGCCGACCCGACATTTATGGGGTGGTGGAGGTGTATTTTTTGGGGCTGTACAGGGGCTTCTGACCGAGGGTAGGGATGACGCTACTCGGGCCATAGCATGGATGTGGCTTATGCTTGGATCCACTCTTTTTGTTGACAAGAGTGGAGATAGGATTAGGCCGACCCATCTTGCTGAGGTTTACAGCGGTGTCAGCGGGGCAGCTGGACTATCATGGGGGTCTGCTACACTAGCCATGTTGTACCGGCAGCTGGGGATAGCGAGCAGGTGAGACTGTTCAGGTATATGCGGATGTTTGACTCTACTGCAGGCATGGATATACGAGTATTTTCCAGTGTTCCGGCCGCATAGAGGAGCTCACTTGATCCCAGCTGACCATGCCCGTGCACTGAGATGGGAGGTCGGGGTACCAGGCAAGACGACCGCCCGACTAGATACCTTTCGCGGGCAGCTGGATCGTGTGACGGCGGCAGAGGTATTTTATAAAATTTTAAAATTTATTTAAGTATTATTTATAGTATATTATTATTGAGTATTACTTTTTTCCAGGTGACGTGGTTGCCTTATGGTCCTGTCGCCGACAATTATCGGCTTCGAGTGTCCTACGCCGGTTGGATACGGTGTAGAGACATCGTCGAGCCGTATATGCCCGATCGAGCGCTGCGTCAGGTCGGATATATTCAGCCTATCCCAGCTGAGCGTATTAGACCTGATAAAGCAGTACGACCATGGAGATATATCGCGTATAAGCTCACGCATTCCTTAGTCACAGTTGGGGATACGTGACGGAGATTTCCATCGGCTCGGGGCATTGATCGGAGGAGATGCCGACCCGTTGGATACGATCCCACTGTCTGTGAGCCTGCTTATATGGACTGGTATAGGCGACATTCGCATCCCCATCTCATTCATGCACCACAGGCTGCACCGGTACAGCATGCTCGCGCCAACAGCGAATTTGTAAGTTTATTATTATTTAATATTATTATTTAGTATTAGTTTATATGTGTTTAATTGTTAATATTTATTTATTAATTGTTAATTTTTTTTTGCAATGGGTTAGCTGGTTGTGGCGTGTCACCCAACTAGCGGCTACCCACCGATCTGACGAGGATGTTCTACGCATTAAGAAGGAGATGGATGAGTTTATGGATGCGTGGCGTCGGGCGAGCTGAATTTTTGTTGTAGAAATTCATACATTTTAACACTTTTTGTTGTATATATTATATTTAACCATTTACGTTTATAAATGTTTATGTTTATTAATGTTTATTTTAATTTTTAAGTTTTCTATTTTTATTTGTTACGTACAATTCTGTAGTTACAGGCTTAACGGCCTATTTACGGGTTTCACGGCCTATTTACGGGTTTAACGAACTATTTACGGGGTTAAAAAGCTAATTTTTTTACCAATCCGACACGCGGGCGTGTGGATATCACACCTCACCACGTGGTCGGATGTGATAGCCCCACGTCCGACCTTGCGGTGAAGCGTAGGGCTATCACGTCCGACCACGCGGTGAGGCGTGATATCCACACGCCCGCGTGTCGAATTGGCAAAAAAAATTAGAAATTTCCCTCTCAAAATCCATGAAAGGTCATTTTCGTCCTTTCACGGAGCTAGGGGTAGGAATTTGGGGCTGGGTTTAACAACACCCTACCTAAATTAGCTATCTTAGAGAGGAATGAGGATGTCCCGTTATGGGATTTCTAATTTTTTTTTATTGGTCAATATGGTCCAGCTCTTTCTTAAAATAAATGCAAGTTTTCATAAAATAAAAAAAAAAAAAAAAAAGTTATAGCACTAGCACAGCTGGCAAGACGACTTAAATTTGGGTAATTAATTATAGTTCCTAGTTGTCAATTTTTTATTTGTGAGTCAACACGGAAACAACACTGTTGATAGTTTAAGTTCAAAATCGCATCAATCTCTTTCCCTAAATTGGTAATCGAAATCTCTGTTTGTGCGTTGCCATCTAAGTCGGTTATTCTGATTAGAAAATTGAATTGAAGAGGATCTCCAGAGAGAGCCACCGGACCGGAGATAGAATCAGATGAAATGACCCTCCCGCCAGAAGAAGAAGAAGAACCACCAGTTTATCTGCAGCCGATTGATGGGCCAGTCGGGGACCTCTTTCCAGAGGAAAAGCCATCCATCCCTCAACGGAGACTCCCTCTAACGGCCTTTTCTGAGGTACTGCATTTTTTTTTTTTTTTTGATAAAACTGAGGTACTGCAATTTAGTTTTGTCTTATATGATATGATACATTTTTTTGAAGGTTATATATGTACTACTTTGTTTGTTTGCCGTTTACTATTATTTAATAAATTCTTTTTTACATTTTACTACTTTTATTTGTTTACTATTATTTAACTTTTCAAATCATCCCTTTCATTATTTCATACTTTTATTTTTTTTATATGCTAGAATATTTAAATTATATTTTTTTTATTAAAATTAGATAGTATAGAAAAGAGAGAAAAAAAAAAACTTAAAAATATAAAAGTATGTTTTTGATATTTAAAATAAAAGTTTTTAAGTATCAAAGGCGTAAACATCAATAATGTAATTTACTTTTAATTAGTAAAGGAAAAATTAGTTACTTAAATAGATAGATTGAGGTACTTAATTAGATCCTAAACGTATTTAGGGACGTTTGTTTCGAGAGTTTCAGGAAAGAGTAAAGAAAACGAGAGATTACATTCTCTTTATTGGTATTTTTTTTATTAATTTAATTATTATTTTTTTAGTTTTAGGTTCTCATTCCTGAAGTCAGTAGACATTTCTATTCCCTTTACTAACTTGAACTTCTACGCTCCTTATAAAATTCTACGCACTCTATTTTACTTTTTAATTTTTATTTTGGTTTATATATTTATTTATTTTTACTTTTTTTTGTCCTTGTATTAGTTTCACTTTTGATCCTTCTATTTATATATTTTTAATTTTTTTCTCACAAAATATTTTTAACTAAATTTTACTTTTTTATTTTTGTTTTGATCCTTTTACTTATTTATTTATATTTTTTTTATCCCTAGATTAATTTCACCTTTGATCCTGTACTTATTTATTTTTACTTTGAAAATAATTTTGACCAAATTTTTGTTTTTAACAAAGTAAGTTTTACAATAATTTTGACCAATGGTGAAAAACGCACAAAGTAAGTATAGCCTCTACCTGAAGGGGCTTTGTAGGTCCCGTGTAACGTAATAGGATTAGTTCTAAGGGGGGTTAGGAACTAATGTAACTTTTTCGCTTTATAATGCTGACTTAATTAAATGTTTGACAATTTAACTCAGCTTTAGGTCAGCAAGGCTGAGTGAGATGTGAGACAGCTTTAATCAGATACTGACTAGAGCTGTTTCAATTGTGAGCTGGGAAGTAACACTTTTAGGCCAGCTTCCAACTCAGCACTCTGATTACTCAGCGTCGGCTTGTACAAATTATTTACTGAGCAATTTAAGCAAGCAACACAAACATATACATATATATCAGGAGAAAGAGTTAGAGATTACTCAGCAGACTTATCTTGGTTCGGCCTCACCGCCTACGTCCAGTCCCCAGAATCCCTCCGGGCTTTTTCAATCCACTACTGAGCTCTTTAAAGGTAGAGCACAAACCGTTTACAATAGCAACTGAGTATGCAAGAGTACCTTCCTCTATTCGTCTACTCAATCCTATCTACCACTGAATACTATAACCGAGTATTCAGATTGTCTCTACCACTGAGTACTATAACCGAGTACTCAGTTTCACTCTTCTAACCTTTTACGATTGATACAAGATTGTTCTCACAAAATGAAGAACACTTTAGATTAATACAATTCACTCTAGACTTTTACACAATGATTGGAATTTGGTGTAAGAACTTGCTTTTTCTATTCAGACAGCTTCTCTTTTGAATTTTTGACTTAGTGAAGATCTTGTTTGTCTTTTTCTCTCTTGTATGTTCGGCAATGATCCAAGTGATGAACTTGTCCATTTATAGTGAATTCTGAAGCTTCAATAATTTGAATTCAGACATATCCGTTGAGAGTAAACGGTCTTCTTTCGTCATTGATTGGTCAGCTTCCAGAATTGCAGGCCAATCTTGTCTTCTGATTTTTGCAGGAGCCAAGCTTGCCAGATTCGTCTTCTTGCACCATGTTCGTCTTCTAGTGCAAGGTTTGTTTTCTTGCCAAACGTCAGGTGGTCCATGCGTCTTGAAAAGGTCCTTGAAGCGGATTTCCGAGGCTTCTGAAATGTGTCAGACTTTGTCTCACAAGTTGATGGATAATTGGACACTGATTTGATTATTACTCAGCTTGACTTAGCGGCGACTTTGATATTTACTCAGCTTGACTTAGCAGCTTCGTCTTCAAGCCTTTCTGAAGAAGACGTTTCTTTTGTAAAGTTGAGTTGCATTCTACTCAGCTCTACTGTGTGACTTGCTCATGCTGACTTTGTTCTGTCTTTCTTTTATAGTCTTTCCGTTCATGTTCTCGTTAGTTAACTTACTCAACATTGAACAAACACATTAGTACAATTAAATCAAAGCACTTAAATTTAATTGTTTAATCATAGGATTAGCTTAAATAATTTTGTCAGATCAAAATCATGTGGAAATGTGTTTCAACAAACTCCCCCATTTTGATGTTGGCAAAAGTATTTAATCAAGGAACTCAATGTTGAGCATCCCTTATGATTTTTGACCTTTTTATTCTTCTGAGATTACTCCCCCGTAAGGGTTGCATCTGTTGACTTAGTTTAACTCTAAACCTTCTAAGATCTAATTGAGTGAATCTAAGACTTGAGTCACTGACTTAGTTCATTTCTAAACCTTCTAAGATTTAATCGAAAAGAGCCTAAGGCCAGCTTCCGAAGAAGGTCAATACTTGGAACATTTAGACATTTACTCAGTTTTGATACTCTGTGTAATTCAGGTATCAGAGTTGGGTTCTGGTATCAGAGTTAGATTCAAATATCAGAGCTGGGGTATACTGAGTGTATTTTACTTGGTAAATTTTTATGTTCACAAGTTTTAAGTTGTTGTTCAATGAGTTTGTATGAGACAGATCAGCATATAAACACAGCAAGTAAGCATCGCATATATAAAGTCAGTTTGGATAAAAGATGCATATATATAGAAATACTCAGCTCAACAAAAACATGCCATAAAAAACATAAGTTACAAGCTAAGACTAGAGACTATTGCTAGTTCTATTTCTTGATATTGGCTTGAACTTGATTTGACTTGGGTTTGGTTTGGCTCGGTTTGGCTGTTCGTTGTTGCTGAGTCTGGTTGCCTGGGACAGCAGAAGTTGAGCCAGGAGGCTTCTGCTGTGTTCCGGCAGCTGGCTGCTTAGCTTTATCTTTCTCCCCTGGCTTCTGCTGAGTTCCAGCAGCTTGCTTAGCTTGATCTTTCTCCCCCGTTTTGCCAGCATCATTAGATTGAAGGGGAGGAGCATAGAATTGCCCTTGTTGAACAGCACGAGTCAGGATGGATGAATAATGTTGCATGTGACCCGTACTTTCTCTAAGACCCGTAAAGACCTGCATGCCATCTTTCATACTTGAAGCGAGAATTTTGATGTGTGCGCTGAGGATACTGAGTAAAAACTCAAGAGATTTCCCAATCCAAGTAATCGAGTCTGTCATTCGTGCATAGGATTGATAGTACATCCTGATTAGTGCAGAATCATGCGAATGACGCTGAGCATTAATGTGCCTAACATGCGCAAGTGTTGACGTGGTGCAGTGCAAAATGTCATTGGTCTTTACTTGGTCAGTATCCATTTCTTCTTTGCTCAAGTTGAGTAGGCGTATAGCCTCACCGATTTGTTCTATGAAGCATTGAGAAGAGGAGGAGATGAGTTCATGAGCCCCGGTTAGCTCGGCGGACAGCTAGGAGAAATGCTGAGTGACCTCAGCAGAAGTTGCAGATGATGAGTTCGCAGCAGATAGGGCGTTGATTTTCCATTCGATTGAGTTCATATGATTTACCATCATCAGCTGATGTTTGGCCAGCTTGGCCATGAATTCTTACTTGGGCTGTTGAGAGACCAAGAAGGTCATAACACTCATCAGCTCCTTAAGACCTTTAAGTTCGATCAGAAGTTGCGTGACAGAGGAAAATTGAGTTAGCTCAGCAGGAATGGACCCAGCAACATCGGCTTGAGACTGATGTATCTCTTGAAGTAGAGTTTGAGCGGATTGGATGATTCATCTTCATGACATAGAAACATCCAAATAAGTGTAAGTATCATCAGTGTTGTGCTCAGAGGCCGTTTTCTGGTTAGCAGTAGGTGGAGAATTTTGATGCTGCCCAGAAGTGGAAGTGCCAGCCTGGTCAGTGGCTGCACTTTTATTGAGGCCAGCAGCAGGAGCTGACTGGTTGATGAACTGCTCAGTGGAGGATGGAAGTGGTTGCTCGGCAGTCTTATTTACCTGCTCAGGGTCAGTCTGGAGTTGAGTAGAACTTTGAGGTGGAGGCAACTCAGCATTGTCTTTAGCAGGTGGAGTTTCCTTTGCTAACTCTTTTTGTTGAGCAGCAGGAACTTCAAGCACTTGCTCAGTGGAAGGATGAGCAGAGGTGTCGGCAGAAATTTGACCCTTAGTGGCTTGTTCCTCAGCTTGAGAAACAGAGGCTTGTTTTTCCTTTACTTGGTCTGGAGTGGGCTCAGTGATGGTGGTGAAGAATTGAAACTGGAGCCCAGGTAAGTCTGTGATAGGGTCCTTCAGTGGTGATTCATCCAGCAGATCGATAACGCCGGGCTTTTGAGCTTTGCGTTTGAAACGCTTGTCCGCACTGCCCTTTTGAGATTTGGTTGGAGGAGAAGGGTCAGCAGCAGGAGAGTCTGGTGACTCAAAAGAGAAGTTGAGTCCTAAGTCATCATAAAGGTTCTCCTCAACCTTGTCCTTTACTAGAGACTTAGCTCCTTGCTCATTAGCCTGCTCAGCGGCAGCTGTTTTACTTGGCTCAGCAGAATGTACCTTGTCAGCTTGGGCTAGTTTTTCAGTACAACCTTGATCTTCCTCCTGATCACAAGGTGTCTTTTCCAAGTCAATTTCTTGACTTCGTACAAAATGTGAGTCCGCTGAAATCACAAAGTCAAGTGGGTTAGCGTCTAACGGATTCAACCCAGAGGTTTTCTTCCTCTTAAGTGGCTGTTCAAGTGTCTCCTCACTTTCCTCAGGGTCAACTCTCTTCTGTTTCTTCTCAGCTGACTCTGGCTTTTCTTGCACTGGCTCAGCAGGAGCAGGTTTCTTTCCACCAACTACCACCCTGATTTTCTTGGCAGTTTTGTTAATATCCCTGGCCAGTGGGGTTTGGTCAGCTTTTCTCTTTCTTTCCTGCCTAGTGCGCTCAGCATGTTCTGCTTCAACCACAACTTTCTTTCCTTTCTTTGACAGCTCAGTAGTTGTCTTTTCAACCACATCTCCTTCAGCAGGAGCTTCTTCGACCAAGGGTCCCTTACCCTTCTTAGGTTTGATGGGAAGGCTGTGAGCTAAGCCAAATAGAATCGCTGAGGTGATCTCAGTGCCCTCTATGTAAATTTCCTCCTTTAGGCTGACCTTTTGATCCTGAAGGATTTTGGTGATTAGGGAGCCCATCCTGAGTATCCCCGTGCTCCGTTGAAAAGCCCCAATTAGAAAGACGGGCATATTGAGCGGCTGGTAGGTCAGTATGTGTCAGATAAAGCACTATTAAAGTTTGAGGCTGAGGAGGAGGAGTTGACCTTGGGAAACAAGAAGTTGGTCAGGATATAGTGGGCTTGTTTTTTAGGCTGACCCATACTTTTACTGGAGATTTCACCTTTATGATTCTTGGGTTTGCAGAATTCAGCTTCGTAATCAACATGCATGTAGTCGTTTGTGCACCTGAGTTCTGATCCTTCTTCCTTCAGTTTTAGCAGTTTAGCAAGATAAGGAGTGATGGTGAACTCCTTGTTCTTGACTTTCGTGATCATATAGTCGCAGTCATCATGGGCTACCCTTAGGTTTGTGTAGAATTCCTTTACTAACTGCGGATAAGTGGTTCAAGGAAGAGAGAAGAGGTCGGTCCAGCCATTCTTTGATATCCATTCGCAGAAGGGTTGCTCAGCTTGTACGAAGCTCTTGGAGAACCAGCGAGAATGGAAAACCTTGAGATTTTTAACATTTTTGAGGACCGGAGAGAACGTCCTTTCCTTACGTTTTATCTTGAATAGTGAGCTACTCAACTTAATTAAATGTTTGACGATTTAACTCAACTTTAGGTCAGCAAGGCTAAGTGAGGTGTGAGACAGCTTTAATCAGATATTGACTAGAGCTGTTTCAATTGTGAGTTGGGAAGTAACACTTTTAGGCCAGCTTCCAACTCAACACTCTGATTACTCAGCGTCGGCGGCTTGTACAAATTATTTACTGAGCAATTTAAGCAAGCAACACAAACATATACATATATATCAGGAGAAAGAGTTAGAGATTACTCAGCAGACTTATCCTGGTTCGGCCTCACCGCCTACGTCCAGTCCCCAGAATCCCTCCGGGCTTTTTCAATCCACTACTGAGCTCTTTAAAGGTAGAGCACAAACCGTTTACAATAGCAACTGAGTATGCAAGAGTACCTTCCTCTATTCGTCTACTCAATCCTATCTACCACTGAATACTATAACTGAGTATTCAGATTGTCTCTACCACTGAGTACTATAACCGAGTACTCAGTTTCACTCTTCTAACCTTTTACGATTGATACAAGATTGTTCTCACAAAATGAAGAACACTTTAGATTAATACAATTCACTCTAGACTTTTACACAATGATTGGAATTTGGTGTAAGAACTTGCTTTTTCTATTCAGACAGCTTCTCTTTTGAATTTTTGACTTAGTGAAGATCTTGTTTGTCTTTTTCTCTCTTGTATGTTCGGCAATGATCCAAGTGATGAACTTGTCCATTTATAGTGAATTCTGAAGCTTCAATAATTTGAATTCAGACATATCTGTTGAGAGTAAACGGTCTTCTTTCGTCATTGATTGGTCAGCTTCCAGAATTGCAGGCCAATCTTGTCTTCTGATTTTTGCAGGAGCCAAGCTTGCCAGATTCGTCTTCTTGCACCAGGTTTGTCTTCTAGCGCCAGGTTTGTCTTCTTGCCAAACGTCAGATGGTCCATGCGTCTTGAAAAGGTCCTTGAAGCGGATTTCCGAGGCTTCTGAAATGTGTCAGACTTTGTCTCACAAGTTGACGGATAATTGGACACTGATTTGATTATCACTCAACTTGACTTAGCGGCGACTTTGATATTTACTCAGCTTGACTTAGCAGCTTTGCCTTCAAGTCTTTCTGAAGAAGACGTTTCTTTTGTAAAGCTGAGTTGCATTCCACTCAGCTCTGTTGTGTGACTTGCTCATGCTGACTTTGTTCTGTCTTTCTTTTATAGTCTTTCAGTTCCTGTTCTCGTTAGTTAACTTACTCAACATTGAACAAACACATTAGTACAATTAAATCAAATCACTTAAATTTAATTGTTTAATCATGGGATTAACTTAAATAATTTTGTCAAATCAAAATCACGTGGAAAGGTGTTTCAACAAGTTTATGTATTAAAAGCCAGAATTTTTTTTTTTTTGAGAAAAAAAGCCATAATTAATAGTTCTATTTAAGTAAAATCATGAATACTATAAAAAAAAATCTCATAATTCAGTCAAAAAAAAGCAAGTTTATTGATTGATTAATTAATAAATTGTGTCATTAGTTTAAAATCTAAAATATATGGATAATAATTTAAAATTTAGTTAGTTGAGGATTAAAGATCAAATTTTACATTCATTATGCAAATTAACAAACTTAACTTATGGTACATTTTGATCTTTACCAAAACATAATACTCATAACTATTTATTTTTGACTCACTTTCAGGTTATCCCCCATTTAAATACAAGTGCTATCAGGACGAAGTTATTTAGTTATGAAGAACTGGCAATAGCAACTGATAATTTCTCCCATTCTAACAGCCTTGGCAGAGGTTCTTTTAGTCGAGTTTACCGGGGAAAACTTTCGGATACTAAAGTTGCAATTAAGAAGTTTCTTAATCCTGATAGGAATGAAAGTCATTTTGTGTCCGAAATTTTAGCCATCAGTCGCATCAATCATCCAAACATTGTCAAGATGCTTGGATACTGCACTGATTATGCTGATAAACTGCTTGTTTTAGAGTTTCTTCCCAACAAGTCCTTGAAATTTAATTTACATGGTAACGATCTCACTTATCCTCATAATTCAACTTGTAATTACCCCATTTAAGCTGTTGATTCTGGGAAATAACATTGCAGGCAGGACGTTGCTTACTATCAATTGGAAAAACAGAATGAAAATTGCCTTAGGCACTGCTAAAGGATTGGCATATTTGCACAACTGTGAGTATATTGGAACTAATAATACTTTCAACCAGTTTCACCTGGTTTTAATTTCAGATCATTTCATTTCTAGTTACTCTCTGGTTTCAGGTAATCCCAAGATCATTCACCGCAATATTAAATCGAATTCTATTCTACTTGATTCTGACTTTGAACCGAAGGTAATATATTTTTGGCAAATATGTTAACTTATAGCTCACACTTTGTTGCTAATTTATCATATCCTAAAAACTTGATTTCGTCGTTTTTAATCAACTTATGATTTTCTTTTTTTCAGATTGCAGGATTTGAAATTGCTGTAAGTTTATCACATTCAATTTCTCACATCATGACCGACTTCAAGGGAACTTTCGGGTAAGATGAATCCCCTATTTGTTTAGATATATGAGAGTTGCTCTTCATGAATTTATCTTTATGTGATTATAATTTTGCAGTTATATGGCTCCTGAGTACATGAAAGATAGAAGACTTTCAGATAAAGCTGATGTTTTTTGCTTTGGTGTTGTACTTTTGGGGTTGATAACTGGGAAGAAACCTTACTCTTATACAAAGGATGGATGTCCTTACCTAACTACTTGGGTACGTGCTTCCTCTTATAAGTGACAGATTCAGAATTCACTGGATTGCTTTGATAATTGTTTGTTTTGAAATATGCAGGCGATGCCTCTACTTGAATTTGCGTTGGAGTCGAACGAGTACAACATTGCTATTGATCCGAGACTGGGAAATGAATACGATAAAGAAGAAATGGGTCGAGTGATGTGTTGTGCTGCAGCTTGTGTGTATAAACCTGAAGAAAATCGGCCAGGAATGGACCAGGTAGGTGTGCATATGGTTCTACTTGTAATTGATAAGCCATTAATGTAATGTTTACATTATAAGCATATATATGTGAAATGCAGATAGTTGAAGCTCTACAAGGAAGTTTGGCAATGGAGCAGATATGGCACCTCAAGAATGACAAGCATTACTTGCGAGGACCTCTGCCCATAAAAGATACTTGACTTGCACTGTCTATACTTGAATTAATGTTATTCTTTAAGAATGTATTCTGTCTGGCCACTTTCAACTTTCTTACTAACCATTTCCTACTAAATTGAGCTTGTCTATCTGATCAAGTTTGGAAGTTAAATATCAATATGCCATGGTTTGGTGAAGATATCCGATGATTAATCTTCAAAATCAATACGAGGACTGCCAAGAAACCACTAATCAACATAGTCTCGGACAAAATGCACATCAATATCAAAATGCTTAGTATCGATCATGATCTACTGGATTGGCAGCAATGACAATTGTTGAAGTATTATCACAATGGAGAGAATGAGACAAGAAACACGGATCAAGAAATCTTTTAGAATGTAAGTGATCCATTTAAATTCACGGGTAGCCATAACTTGACTTTTATATTCCGCTTCAGTTGAAGCAAGATTGACAATAGCCTGCTTCTTTTTTTTTAGGATACTATAGCTTTCCAATAAAGATGCAAAACCTAGTCATTGATCTTTTGTACTTTTTACAAACTTCCTAGTCTGAGTCACAATATCCAACAATTGATAAGCCAAACTGTTTAGGATAAAGACACTCCTCTATTAAGTGTTCCTTTGAGATATTTCAAAATGTGCAAAGCTGCATCTGAATGATATTGATAGGGAGTTGACATAAACTGACTTTGTAACTGAGTAGAAAAACTGATATCAAGCCTAGTGAAGCCTAAATATAACAATTTGTTAATCAACCTTAGAATATATAAGGAGAAGAAAGTTGTTGACGTTGTGAATGAGGGTGAAAACTAAATGGTAAAGAAGATGGTGTTGTGCTAACATGTTCTAAATTTGAATCTTTAAGGAAATCTGAAATGTATTTAGCTTGAGAAACAACTAAACCAACTTCAGATATAGCAATTTCTATCCTGTAAGAAATATTCCACATAACCTAAGTCCTTGTTATGCAAATAAGTCTTAACTTGGTTAATCAAAGTCTTTGAGGTGCCTGAGATGAGAAGATCATCAACATAAGAAGAAAAGTAGGCATCAGTATCAGGAAACATTAATTGGAATGTGAAGTATGCCAAAATCACATACATCTACTTGTTTGTTCGTGCTCTTTCTTTATGCTGCTCGTGAAAAATGACATCTATAGTAACAATAGAACTGTCTATTTCAAGGTTGTACACTATAAACCCTTTATAGCCTTGTTTATATCCAATCAAAACCCCTTTAGAAACATGTGTTGCAAACTTGTCCTTGTTGGGAAAAACATTGGTGATTTAACATAAACTCAACCAGAAATCTGTTGTTTTAGTGGATGCTTCTCCATTTGAGCCCGGAGTCTCCAATATCGGCTTCCAAGTGAACACTACCTATGAGAGGTACAATATTTCCACTAATTCCTACTAAAGGAGATGTGCTCGTGGTCAATTTTTCTGCTTCAATATCGAGACTCTCAAAGACCTTTCACGTATAATATTGACGGAGCTGCCTATATCAACAAAAACCCTTCGTACTTTAAAGTATGCTATTAGCATCTCAATTACTACAGCGTCGTCGTGTCATTCATCAGGTTTATTTCTTATGTTGCCGAAATAGAAATCAGACTACAGCTAGTCCATCTTTTCCAAGGTGGCAACTGAAGGAAAATAGATAAGTCTAGGCACAGCGGAAATATAAATTTTTATCTATTTCTCTTTTCAGATGGATTAAACATATATACTTTGTTGATGAACTATCTACCGTTGCAAACGAACTGTCCACGGGGATATCACCGTCAATCACAAGTACAAACAAAACCAAAACTAAAACGTTAGTAATCAACCAATTAGAGCAACCAAGTGTAGATTGCCTCTAACGATATCAACACAAACTAAGAAACGAATGAAACGAGAAAAGTAATTTATCGAATGAGAGACGAGAAGAATTTTTAGTGTTTGATTTTACTAACTCCTAGGGGTGTATTTTTAGCGTTTAAAATTTTTCTCTAAGGATAAGCTGACCGAAATATGCAACATAGGGATGTATTTATAGTGTTTGCTTTTACTAACTCCTATTCTTGTTAGATTTAATTAATTAGACTTTTAATTCCATTAGTTTTTCTAATAAATAAAGTATTTTTTAAAATAACTAATATCTATTAAATAAAATTAATAAATATAACTCTAATCCCATTAGAGCATTCAATTAAGTTAGGATAATTACTAACCAATTAACATTATTATTTAATTGATTTAACCATAAATATAATCTAATTATAACTATCTAACTAAATCAATTAATAAATATACTTATAATCCTATTAGAATACTTAATTAAGTTAGGATAATAATTTAGAGATATAATCAAATTATACTATCCAATTAATATTATCCTTTTGGTTTAACTATAAATATAATCTAATTATAATTATCTAAATAAATCAATTAATTCAACTTAATAATCCCCTATATATATTTCGGCCCATACATGTCCTTCCTCTCAAAATTATCATTCCATCATTCGATCTTAATTCTACGTGTGATCCATTAGGTTGTTACCGCAGCTAGCCGTATATGTTTATTTAAATTACTTTCCTCAAACCTATTTAAACTAAACATATAAAGGAATAAGTGTTGGTCCCGTGTGATTAGTTCCAAGGGGGGGGGGGTTAGGAACTAATGTAACTTTTTCGCTAATTAATCTTGCTGACTTGATAATTTTAGTGAGTTTATTAACACAGGTTTGGTCAGCTTGGCCTATCTTAGTGTAAGACAGCTTTAGTCAGATGTTGACTAAGACTGTTTCACTTGTGAGTTGGGAATTGACACTTTTGTGGTCAGCTTCCAACTCAGCACTCTAATTTACTCAGTGTCAGCTTTAAACAATTTATATGCTGAGTAAATATAACAAGCAACACAAGCGCGCGCGCACACACACACACACATATATATATATTAAGAGAGTTAGAAATTACTCAGTATGACTTATCCTGGTTCGGCCTCTTCGCCTACGTCTAGTCCCAGACTTCTCCGGGCTTTTAGAATCCAATAATGAGCTCTTTAAAGGTAGAGCACAACCCCTTTACAAGCAATTGAGTATGCAAGAGTACCGTCCTCTATTCGTCTACTCAATCCTACTGAATGTTATAACCGAACACTCAGATTTTCTCTACCACTGAGTACAAAAACCGAGCACTCAGCTTGACTCTCTCAATCTTTACAATTGATACAAAAAATGTTCTTTCTAGAAGAAGAACACTTTAGATGAATACAACTTCACTCTAGCTTTTACACAGAATATGAAAGTTGGTCTACGATCTCTATTTTGTATTTGTGTGCTTTGGTTTTAGCTCTTTTTGGCTTTCTATGATCGGCTGTCTATTGTACTTGTGCTTTTATCCAAGAGTGATCTTCGTCCTTTTATAGTTGAGATCAGAGGTTCAAATGATTTGAATTTGGATCTTTCCGTTGAATCCAAACAACTCTTTCTTCAGACAACGTTCTGGTCAGCTTCAGTGTGCAGGCCAATCTTGTCGTCTGAATCAGGCAGATGCCAGGCTTGTCTTTTTCTGCAGGTTTGTCTTATAGTGGTAGTTTGTCTTTTAGCAACCGGCCAGTTGACCTATGTCTCTCGAAACCGTTACCTTGCAAGATTCCAAGGTTTCTATTATTGGTGCAAACAGATGTCAGAATTTGTCTTTTAGTAAACGGACAAATCATGTTGTCCTGAAGAACACTCAGCTTGACTCTGTCGTAGCTTCTTGTTCTTTCTTTCTGAGTTGCCTTTACTCAGCTTGGTCTGCAGGCCTTATTTGTATAGAAGACTTTATTCTTTTGATACTGAGTTGCGTTCAGCTTCTTTATCTAGCTTTATCTTCAGACTTCTGTTCTGAAGGTGACTTATCTTTTACGATGCTGAGTT
This sequence comes from Euphorbia lathyris, assembly GCF_963576675.1. Taxonomy (NCBI): domain Eukaryota; kingdom Viridiplantae; phylum Streptophyta; class Magnoliopsida; order Malpighiales; family Euphorbiaceae; genus Euphorbia; species Euphorbia lathyris. The sequence continues at coordinate 69,001,975 of NC_088912.1, read as the reverse complement.
GCTCTTTACTCAGTTCGTGCTGTGCTGACGGTGTCCTATCTTACTTTTTTATTTCTGTTTACATCTATATTTATACTCAACATTGAACAAACATATTAGTACAATTAAATCAAAGCACTTAAATTTAATTGCCTCTTAATCATGGATTAATTTAAATAATTTTGTCAAATCAAAATCATGTGGAAAGGTGTTTCAACAATAAGTGCAGACTGTTTTATCAGAATCGTCACATTCCCCTAGAGCGATAAGAAGTCAGGTTGATTTTGACGGTTACCTTTCCGTATTAGGTCCAGTATAACTCGATCCTTCATCAGCTATGTCCTAAGACGAAACTTGTAACTATGGAATACGTCGAGTTATGTATAGCGAGACGTCTGTTTTACTTGTACATGTATAATTAACTCTGATTAGATAGGTTAAGTGAAATCTTCATTTCTACTCTTAATCCTATCACATTGGAAGGATTTCCAGTTAATTATCTAAAAGAGGTCATGGATATATCTCATATTTATCAAAAGAAATATGTTTCGCCGTTACGTGGACCGAAAAGCAAATTATACAACTGCAAAGTCGCAGTCTTTCGCGGTTTAGTTAAACGTGAACCCTATGAAGCAAGATCGCCAAGCTAAAAGCAAACATGTAACATCAAAACTTCAAATATCAATCAATATATAGGTGCAAACTAACTTCAAATACATAAATCTAACTAGTCCAAAGAGATTTTTGTATGTAAAATCAACATAATACTTACATGAAGAGTTTGAATCTGGGATTGATGTATAAAATTGAAGGATTGTCAATGATTAGAAGAAAAAACGAAAGGAAGAAGAAAGAGAAAAAATGACTAAATTTGTCTTATATACAGAGAATATTTTGGGAAAGTCCATCTATATAATAAATGGTGTAACGAATATAAATATGTAAATGGAATTTCTAATTGGATCAGTTTTATAACTTATTCTTTAATTAATAATTTTAAAAGGTTAAAGAACTACATTATAATTAGGGTAATTAATTTATTAGTCCCTATATTTTGACAAAACACACTGTTTAGTCCCTGTATTTTCATAAACACATGGTAAGGTCCCTAACCTTTTTTTCAATGAACTGTTTAGTCCTTCCTTCTATTTGTTAGATTTTTTTTACCGTTTATGACTTCGGAAATGACTAAATTACCTTTTACTATTTACCTGAAGAGAAAATCCAATTTAAAAGAAGAAGCTATTTGTATGGAGAACAAGAAAAAAAAAAGACCCAATGCTTACGAATTTGAACGATTAAGAAGAAAATAAAAAAGAAGAACACTGAAAGTTGATTTCAGATGCATTAGAGTTTAAAGGAAAGGAAAAGAAGAACGCAAATCTAAATTGACTAACAAAATCTTCATGAGAGTCTAACGACAGGGACTAAACAGTTCACCAAGAAAAACGTTAGGGACTAAACAGTTCATCGTGAAAAAGGTTAGGGACTTTATCATGTGTTTTTGAAAATACAGGGACTAAACAGTGTGTTTTGTCAAAATATAGGGACTAATAAATTAATTACCCTTATAATTAATATATACGTATAAAAAGGTTAATTACTTAGGTTCCGTTTGTTTTTCAGAAAATATTGGATAATAGAAAACTTTGTACTGGAAAATAAAATAGTTTTTGGTGTTTGAATATAATACTTAAAGACGAAAAGAAGTTGTGTGCGATTATTGTTTTCAAAGGGACAATAAAGAATGAAGTAGGAAAACATTTTACTTTTTTTTTTTAAAATCTTTTTTATATTTATTAATCTAAAATTTTCCGTTATGTGTTTTTCTAAGCAAACAAACACCGGAAAATTTCAAGCAGATAAACTGGGCTTAATTGATTTTTAATATATATGTTAATTAGGATTAATTTGAGCATTAAGCCATTATAATTTTATTTAAATAATAAAGCTAATTTAACTTTTAAGGTTAATTTAAGGCATTACACCCATTTTGTACTAAATTAAAGCCTCAAAATAAATTAGGACCATAAACTATTAAAATCATCCATTAAACCCCTGCACTAAGCAAAAATCGTTAATCGAATCCCCATCCTATCTTAAATCAGAAATTATGACTATTTGATAAATATTGTAATAATCTATGTGTTTGTTCAAAATGAGTTGGAGAAAGAAGGTATGAAATTGTTCAACCGAATGGTTTTCGATGAGGCCTCAATTAAAGATTTTTGTTGTATGATGACTCAATTGATGATTTTTGGCTTAATACATCATTTGTCCCCTGAACTTGTCCAAAAAGTTCGATTGGCCCCCTGAACTTTTAAAGTGTCCTGATAGGCCCCTCAACTTTTATAAAATGTTTAGTTAACCCCCAAACTTGCATAAAATGTAATTAATTGATCACTCAGTCGTAGAAAAATAAGTTAAATGTGGAAGATGTATTCGACGCATCTTAGAATGTTATTGTTAAAATAATAAACTTAATTTTATTATTATATAAAAAATAAAAACAAAAAAACAAGAAATAAATGTACATTTAATTATTTTTTGTCATGAAATGTAAAATGTCAAAGAGAAGTAGTTGGGAAGGATGGAGGTATACTTGACTTTGACTTTGACAATCAACATTATCTTTGTAATATTGTAATAATGTAATATGTAATATGTGAGTTATTTGCCTATAAAGGCATATGTAATCTTCATTTTTGTGTGAGTGAAAATAATATAAAAGAGTTGAGTGTTCTTTTGTCAAGTAGATAGTATTTTGTGTCATTTCTTCATTATCCGAATTACAAAAAAATATTCTTTCAAAATTACACTTTAATCCTTAATAAATTACAATTTGAGTCCTTTATACTTCAACAAAGTGATATCAGAGCCACGTTACGAGAGTCAGTCTTCCGCCAAACAGACCCTATAAAAATGTCAGACGGTCTCAAACTTCCTTATCAATACCCTCAGCTCACCAAAACCAATTATTCAAATTGGTGTATTCGAATGAAGGCGTTACTCGGATGTCAAGATGTCTGGGACATTGTTGAAAAAGACTACGTAGTCCCAGCCAACGAGGCAGCGCTGTCACAGGCAGAAAAAGATACTCTGCAGAAAAATCGCAAAAGCGATCAAAAGGCGCTTACTCTCATCCATCAAGGTTTGGATGAATTAATGTTCGAGAAAGTAGCCGAAGCTACGACTGCCAAACAAGCCTGAGAAATTTTACGAGTTTCTCTTCAAGGGGAGGAGAAAGTTAAAAAAGTTCGTTTGCAGATGCTGAGAGGAGAATTTGAGATGATGAGGATGAAGGAGACGGAGGCCATTAGTGATTACTCATCCCGAGTAAAATCTGTCGTAAATCAGATGCGGCAGTATGGAGAAAAAATTGAAGAGTCCAGAATTGTTGAAAAAATTATGCGATCACTACTACCAAAATTTGATTACGTAGTGGTGGCTATGGAGGAGTCCAGGGACATCAGCGAAATGTCCGTTGATGAAGTTGTAGGGTCACTACAAGCACGAGAGGAGCGGTTTGAGAAACGAAGAGAAGATTTCGCAGAACAAGTCTTAGCAACAAAGGCTGTGTTTAAAAATGGCGAAAGTAGTCAATCTGGAAGAGGACGCGGAAGAGGTCGAGGAGGAAATGGTAGAGGACGAGGACGTGGCAGAAATCGAGGCAGAAATGAAAACGGCAACAACAACAATGACAGAAGCACTCAATTCACCAGAGGCAGAGGAAGAGGCCGAGGACGTGGTCAAGGAAGAGGAAACTGGAGGCCGAATGAAGGACGTGACAAGTCCAATATTTAGTGTTATAATTGCTCCAAGTATGGTCACTACGCGGTAGAATGTTGGAGTCCGCCTAAGGAGGTAGAAGAGACTGCCAATAATATTCAAGATGAGGAAGTAACTGGCACTGTGTTACTTAACTACGAAGGTGAAGAAAATCGCGAAAATAATATATGGTATCTTGACAATGCGGCAAGTAACCATATGTGTGGTGACAGAAAGATGTTCGTGGAGCTCTATGAATCTGTTCGCGGTAATGTTGTATTTGGAGATTCCTCTAAGGTTCCTATTACAGGCAAATGAACTATTCTTATTCGGCTAAAAAATGGCGCTCACCAGTTTATTGAAAATGTTTATTATGTTCCTAGCATGAAAAGCAATATTTTGAGCTTGGGACAGTTACTAGAGAAAAATTATGAAGTTCACATGGTGGATCAGAAACTACTCCTGTTGAATGAGAAAAAGGAGTTGATTGCACGAGTACCAATGGCGAAAAATAGAATGTTCACAATTAACATTCAGACAGACGTGGCTAAATGTTTGAAAGCTTGTGTGCAAAGTCCCCCCTGGCTTTGGCATTTACGGTACGGACATCTCAATTTTGGAGGACTGAAGCAGTTGGGACAGAAGCAGATGGTAAACGGATTGCCTCACATTGACCAGCCCCATCAACTGTGTCAAGGATGTCTTGTTGGAAAACAATTCAGAACCAGTTTTCCAAAGGAGTCCATGTCAAGAGCAAAGGCACCACTTGAGCTAGTTCACACAGACGTGTGTGGACCGATCACTCCACAGTCTCTGGGTAAAAATAAATATTTTCTACTTTTCATTAATGATTATAGTAGAAAAACTTGAGTGTATTTTTTGAAGGAAAAAATAGAAGTTTTTGAGACATTTAAAAAATTCAAAGTCCAAGTGGAGAAAGAAAGTGGTCATTTTATTAAAACACTCAGATCAGACAGAGGCGGTGAATACATGTCCATCTCTTTCAAGCAATTTTGTGAAGATCATGGAATCCGTCATTTCCTTTCAGTCCCGAGATCACCTCAGCAAAATGGCGTAGTAGAAAGAAAGAACAGAACTGTGCTCAACATGGTGAGGAGCATGTTAAAAAGCAAAAATTTACCGAAGGAGTTATGGGCCGAAGTAGTAGACTGTGCTGTCTACCTGTTGAACAGATCGCCAACTGTCAGTGTTTGGGATCAAACTCCACAAGAAGCATGGAGTAGAATAAAATCCAGTATTTCTCATTTGCATGTTTTTGGCAGTGTTGCTCATGTCCATATACCGGATGAAGAACGCAAGAAGCTAGATGATAAAAGCAAGAAATATTTGTTTGTGGGCTATTCAGAACATTCCAAAGGGTACAAAATGTTCGATCCTCAAACTCAGAAAATCGTCATCAGTAGAGATGTCACTATTGATGAAGAAGCAGTTTGGGACTAGACCGGTGAAAAAAAAACAGTTACAGTTTTTATCCGTTCATGGATGAAGACAATGATCAGGAAGAACCAGCCAAGTCAAAGCCACAACACCAGCAACCAGTTCGACATCAGCAAGCTCATCCAGTTCGAGTTCATCCTTGAGTGATGGAGACAGTTCAGATGAACATCCGCCCGGAAAGCCAAAAAAATTCATACCTATTAAAGATCTCTATGATGTAACAAGAAATCTCGATGATGAATTAACTCTTTATTGTCATTTTGTTAATGATGAACCAACAGATCCAGAAGAAGCGATGAAAGATGAAAAATGGAGAAAAGCCATGGAAGAGGAGATTCATTTGATCGAGAAAAATAAAACATGGGAGCTGACGTCACTTCCGGCCGGTCAAAAACCCATTGGAGTTAAATGGGTGTTCAAAGCAAAGAAAGATGCAAATGGTGAAATTGTCCGACATAAAGCAAGGTTGGTGGCGAAAGGGTTCAGTCAACAACCCGGAATTGACTACAATGAAATTTTTGCTCCTGTTGCCAGAATGGAGAGTATCAGACTGGTAATTTCTGTAGCTGCTCAACACGGGTGGAGAATCCATCAAATGGACGTGAAATCCGCATTTCTCAATGGATATCTGGAAGAGGAAATTTATATCCAGCAACCACCTGGGTATGTTGTGAAAGGTCAAGAAAATAAAGTGTTAAAATTGAAAAAGACACTTTATGGTCTTAAGCAAGCACCACGAGCCTGGAACAGTCGCATTGACAAATATTTTCAAGAAAATGGTTTTGTCAAATGCCCACATGAATATGCCCTGTATGCAAAGGTGAAAAATGGAGATATGTTACTTGTTTGTTTATATGTGGATGATCTCATTTTTACAGGGAACAATCCTAAGATGTTTGAAGAGTTCAAGAAGACAATGGCTCGTGAGTTCGAGATGACTGACATTGATCTAATGTCATATTATCTTGGCATTGAAGTGAAGCAGAATGACGGCGGAATTTTTATTTCTCAAAGTGGTTTTGCAAAGGAGATCTTAAAGAAGTTCAAGATGGAAAATTGTAATCCCGTCAGCACACCAGTCGAATGTGGAATCAAGTTGACGAAAGATGAAGGTGGAGACAGAGTCAATCCGACATTATTCCGAAGCTTGGTCGGAAGTCTCAGATATTTGACGTGTACGAGACCGGATATTCTTTATGCAGTCGGCTTAGTAAGTCGATACATGGAAGCCCCAACGGTGTCACATTGGAATGCAGCAAAAAGAATTCTCTGTTACGTGAAAGGTACAACTAATTTGAGATTACTTTATTCAAAAACTGACGATTTCAAATTAGTTGGGTACAGTGATAGTGATTGGGCCGGTGATAAGGATGACAGAAAAAGTACAACTGGTTTTGTATTTTTTCTGGGTAATACTGCATTTACATGGAGTTCGAAGAAGCAGGCAATTGTGACGCTGTCAACCTGTGAAGCTGAATATGTTGCTGCAACCTCATGTGTCTGTCATGCAATTTGGCTCCGGAAATTGCTAAAAGAATTTCAGATGAGTCAAAATGATCCAACGGAGATTTTTATCGATAATAAATCTGCATTGGCATTAGCGAAAAATCCAGTGTTTCATGATCGAAGTAAACACATTGATACGATGTATCATTTTATTCGGGAGTGTATTGAGCAAAAAGAGGTGAAATTGAAGTTCGTGAAGACTCAAGATCAAATTGCAGATATTTTCACGAAGCCGTTGAAGTACGATACGTTCAGCCATTTGAGAGTTGAACTGAGAGTCACGAAAAATTAAGTTTAAGGGGGCATGTTAAAATAATAAACTTAATTTTATTATTATATAAAAAATAAAAATAAAAAAACAAGAAATAAATGTACATTTAATTATTTTTTGTCATGAAATGTAAAATGTCAAAGAGAAGTAGTTGGGAAGGAAGGAGGTATACTTGACTTTGACTTTGACAATCAACATTATCTTTGTAATATTGTAATAATGTAATATGTAATAGGTGAGTTATTTGCCTATAAAGGCATATGTAATCTTCATTTTTGTGTGAGTGAAAATAATATAAAAGAGTTGAGTGTTCTTTTGTCAAGTAGATAGTATTTTGTGTCATTTCTTCATTATCCGAATTACAAAAAAATATTTTTTCAAAATTACACTTTAATCCTTAATAAATTACAATTTGAGTCCTTTATACTTCAACAGTTATTACATAGTTAAAAATAGATTAAAAATGAAGTTATTGCTTGCTCAACTATACAACTTTGTCTTCTCTAATATTAGAACCGTATACTTCGATTTTGGTCGTTTTACTTTTTTGAAGACTCGGACAATATATCTTCTGCATTTAACTTACTTTATTTTTTCTGCAACCGAGTGATCAATTGATTACATTTTACGCAAGTTCATGGAGCTAACTGAATATTTTATACAAATTGAGGGGGCTATCAGAACACTTTGAAAGTTCAGGAGGTCAATCAATCTTTTTTGACAAATTTAGAGAACAAAGGATGTATTAAGCCATGATTTTTAGCTAGTTACGATAATGATTTTTATAATTTAGGGTTGTAATTGATTTTAACGTCTTAGTTTAAGGAGTTATAGAATATTTTTAATTTATATGATTGCCTCATGTGACAACTTGTTATTAAGTGGCACATGCAGGGAGAGAAGGTCTGAATAGTGGGCAGTTTGTCTTTGATGCGAGTTTCCATTCCATTTCAACGTGCTTTCTACTATTCTCTACAATTTCTCGTTGACTTCCTTTGCTAGATCAAGAAACCTTTCTTTCTCCTTTTTGAGGTAACCCATATTTCCGCAATCTCTCCTCTCCTGCCTGCCTCATCCATCAATTCAACCTCCACTTCTACTTGTATCTCAATTTTAATTTTCTTCTCATTCAAAATGCCATTCGTCGGCTTGGATTCCCTCGTCAATCAAGCTTGGAGTTTGGCCACCGATCACTATGCCAGATCAATTGCCATTTTGGGCGAAGGAGGAATTGGAAAAACTACTCTCATGCGACACATCCACAACAAATTAATCACCACTCCAAACGATTTCGACTATGTCATTTGGGTCACTGTATCCTCTAACTTAACCCTAGAAAAAGTTCAGGACGACATCTCCAAAACCATTGGGATCTTCGATTCCGAATGGGTTGAATCAACCTTCGAACAAAAATCTGAACTCATGCGCTCCGAGCTCGCCGAAAAGAAGTTTGCCTTGTTTTTAGACGATTTATGGGAAGCTGAAGTCGATCTTCAAGGCCTCGGCGTTCCCTATGGTGATGGCTACAACGCAGTATCCAAATTAATGTTTACAACGCGTTCTAGAACGGTGGCCAATCGTATAACAACAACTATCTTGGAATTGAAGATGCTTTCGATTGAAGATGCTTGGAAATTGTTCTGGAATAAGGTTGAGCAAGATATGTTTAATCTGGAATACGCTGAACAATCGTATATTAATATGATTGCTCGAATCCTTGTTGTTAAATCTCGCGGTTTGCCTCTCTTACTTTGCACTGTTGGGCGTGCCATGGCTTCCCGGGTCAATCATCAACAATGGTTCTATGCTCTTGACCAGATTCATAAGATGGAAGGTACGGACACTGAAGTTAATATTTTGCTGCAGTTCTGTTTAGATTCTTTGCCAAATCACACAATTAGATCTTGTCTCACTTACTTTAGCTTGTTCCCTGAGGATTTCACTATTCTTAAGAATGAATTGATTGATTTTTGGATCTGTGAACAACTTTTTGTGGATCTTAATTTGGGATATAATGCTATTGATACAATAATAAGAGCAAGTTTGTTGGAAGAAGAAGACGATTCTGTCAAATTACTGGATATGGTTCGTGATTTTGCTTTATCAGTAGTATTCAAATCTCAAATGTTCAAGAGTGCTCAATTACTTGAACCAACTGATCGTGAAAAGTTAATTACTGTGGGATGGATTTCACCAATGAAGAATTCCATTCGGGACCTTGCGAATCTCCAGCAAAATCTGTTGAACTTTATGCTCAATCATAACCCCTTTGTTATGATCAAAGGTCAATTTTCTGAGTTTATGGATGCAGTAACAGTTCTGGATTTATCGAATACTGGAGTAGTAGAAGTACCACGAGAAATCTCAGAATTGGTCTCATTACAGTATCTAAATTTATCACGCACATGGATTGAAAGGTTACCAGTTGATTTGAACATGTTGAGGAAGTTGAAGTGTTTGAATTTAGAACATAATGATCAACTGCGTGAGATCCCTAGACGACTGATATCTGGTTTGCCTTCATTGCAAATTCTGAAGATGTTTCGGTGTGGATTTTCCGTGGAGAAAGTGGAAGATAATATGTTGTATTTGAGCGAAATGGACATTGATCCATTGCTGCAATTGCAACATATCAAAGTACTGAGCATGACAATAACATGCAACTCTGCTCTATCCAAATTTTTCAGCAATACCAAACTGGTAAACTGTACTCAATCTCTATCTCTTGAGGTTTTCTGGCGCACAAAGTCGCTTGACATTTCACCTTTAGTAGATATAAAGAATCTACGTATTTTGGAAATTCATCAAGCAGAAGATTTGAAAGAGTTCAAGTGGAATCTACATCGGTCAAATAGGCTACGAGAAAGAACTTTTGAAGGGCTTCAAGAACTAACTCTGGAAAAATGCTCGAGCTTGGTGGAGTTAACTTGGGTTATTTTAGCTCCACGCCTCAAAGTTTTAAGAGTGAAAAGCTGTGAAAACATGAAGGAGATAATCAGTAGTAAACAACTGGGTGAGACTTGGAAGGAAGGAGAAGATTTGGAGGTATTTGCAGAAGTTGAAGTTGTTGCTCTAGAAAGTTTACCAAAACTGAAGAGCATATACGGCAGAGCACTGCCTTTTCGACGTCTAAAAAGACTTGAAATAATTGAATGTTCGACTCTCAGAAAGCTTCCGCTAAACTCTAGTAGTGCCAAGGGAAACGAAATAGTGATCAAAGCAGAGGAAGATTGGTGGAAAAATGTTTGGGAAGATGATGTTACTAAAGCTGCGCTTTTGCGGTATTTTAATCCATTGATTTTAATGTAGAGAGCTGCATCTGGATTGTTTGTTGTTGTGTGTATTTTGATTTTCCTTTGATGTATTGTTTTTACTTGATTGTGGTCAAGTGATGTAATGTTTGTACCATTATATTTAGAATTTGAAGGATTATAAATTCCATTTCGTGTTCATTTGTGAATGGTATTTGGCTGAGGCTTCTGGAAATTCAGAATGGTAAATTGTTTAGTCTAGCCTTAACCCCTGATGACTCAAGAATCAAAAGTAGGAGCCAATAAAAGATAATCTATATTATGTAAGCCTATTCAGAGTTAATGCTGTCAATCAGTTATGAGAATGCAATTTCAATTTCTAGCTATAAAATAGTCAATTAGCTCAATTTCTCAACTAAAAACAGAGAAACAACGAGAATGCAAAAAAATTCAACAATATTTGACAAAAAGGGGCGTTCCGAGAATCAAACTCGGGACCTCTTGCACCCAAAGCAAGAATCATACCACTAGACCAAACGCCCTTTATGCTTCTTTAACTAATAACTTATATTTATTAATAATTTATGGCAAATCACAATAAACATTAAATTGATAATTACTACATGTATTAGTATGAACAATCATCTAACTGGTGTGGTTATTTAGAAGAGTTTTGAAGCGAGGCAATGAAATTGAGCACTGAGGAACTAGTATAACAAGATTAAGTTGAATGTGGTATGAAGTAATTGCATATTTAATCATCTCAGACAATATAAAAGCTGTTTTAACAATATATCAAGTATGAAGCAGCTAATTGTTAATCATTCTGCATCTTTGTGCTGGAAATTCAGTACCATAATAGTTAATTATGCACAACAACAGAAACCCAATTTAATTGCTTAAATCTTCTCCACTTGAATACAAATAAATAATTCAACTAAACCAGTGATTGTATATTTCAATCACTGGGCAACTTCCCAGATCGGAAAACTGCAAATTTGTTCTTCTTTGAATAGGAAAACTGAATTCCATTATCATTCAACAAATCTTCAATCAATCTCTTATCCCTTTCAGGCTCTTTACTCTCACATTCAATCTCATAACTGGTCCCAAATTCATAAATAGTCTCATCAACCTCCAGCTTTAGCCCTTTCCAATCAAACACTTGTCTAACATTCCTAAACCCACCCAATCCCACAAACCCTAACTCTTTCTCTTTAACCCCAAATTCCTCTCTGACTCTCCTCATTATATTTGAGCTCTCCAACGATCCCAAACGCGATGGCTCCGCGACGATCAAGCGTCCAATTAGCGGGTCAAGAGGCTCTTCTTGCTCCTCAACGCGACTGATACCATTGGAAAGGACGGGCTTGGCTTTCAGGGAGAGGACACAGTGGGCATCTTGATTGTAAAAGCGGATTCGGAGAACGGCGAGGTTTGAAGTTAATTGGGAGTTAATGGTGTCGAAAAAGAAGTTTTGTTGAGCTAATGTTTTGGTGTGGAAAGGAGAGAGAAGGGAGGACAGATTTTGGTGGGCAGTTGAATCTGGGAGGCGGAGTTTAACTTCGACTTCCATTATCAGAATTGAATTGATGATATTTCCTGCCAATAATTCAGTAGAAAATATAGTGAAAGAGAATCAGGAATTGCAGGAGGCGGTAATGGCAGCTTTTGCAAAAGGGGGAAGATAGAGATTAGAATTTCAACCCTAGAATTTGTACGAGGATATACCCAAAAACGTGTGTCTTTCATGTTTTACATTTTTCATAACAAGTTCAAATGGCAAAAAAATCGGTGTGATATTTTTTTTTTTTTTTCCCGTTAAGAGAATATCTCCAACACTAACTAGCTATTTGACTCTCTAAAATAATATAAAATATTAGTTTAGTCAAATTTAACTAGTTAAATTTATGTCTTGTTCCAACTATGCTAGCTATTTGACTCTCTATTTAATTATTTTATCATTAAAAATGATTAAATTAAAAAAAAAAAAGTAGAAAAAAGATACAAAGAAGAAAAAAAAAATGAATAAAAAATAGAAATAGCTAGTCAAGGAGACTAGTCAAATTTAGCTAGTGAAAATGGCTAGCTATTTCTTTTAAAGAGCCATATCACATTGTTAGAGTGGTCACTCTCTAAATGGCTAGTTAAATTTGACAATTTAAAGAGTCATGTCACCCTATTGGAGACGTTATAAGCCATTAATTTTAGTTTGTACATATTATTAATTTCGTGATTATTATTTTTTATGACATTAAGTACATATTTGTTAAATTATTTAGTAATTGGAGTATTTAATTCACCTTACTTGGTAAATAAAATGATGACTTGTTAATTAAAAAATGTAATTTTGTGTGAAATATAAATTTTATGTTTATTAATAGAATTACAAATAATTTAATTTTTATGCAATAAATTGATGATTAATATATCTTATATTTCATATGGATGATAGAAGTAATATCTTATTGTTTTTTCAGATACACAATGAAGAAATTTGTTAGATTTAGGATCCAACTTATCTAACATTATGCGTTTAACATATGCTGAAAATTCTAAATTTTCATCAAACAGAAAATGAGTTTGAGATAGGCAAAGTGGTAATGTGTGGCGCGTGCCCGATTGGAAAGTGTTGGTTGGTGATTCACTCCGAGCTGCTCGCAATCCTCAACGGAGTCACTTTGGCAAAGAAATGCAGTGTCATTATTTCTTCGGAATGCAAACTCGCGGTGGACGTTATTAACGATGTGAGTTATATTGATACTATCATTTGCTGTATAAAGACTGTAGCATCTCTTTTTATGAACTGTAATTTTATTTTATGAAAGTCGTACTCTTAATGGGATTGCACACGAACTTGTTTAATAGGGTCGTAGCCTTAGCTGGCCTCAAATTTTCATGGACTGCTGTAGTGATACTGATTATGTTTATACAAGTGCTGCTTATAAAAAAAACAATTAATTCTGAATGAGATGATTTTGAATTAGTCGGGTTTATTTCATTTCAATCCACTGTATTTTTAATTAGATTAAAGGTGGCGCAGGGCAGCTCCCATGAAGGAGGTATTATATTATTTAGCAAAAACAGAGGAACAATTGGCATAATTTTCTAGAATTCTGACTTTGCTCTCCGTTGACTCTTGAGTTTCGAGAAATCGTCAATGGAAAATGACTTGGCTATCTTCTAAGTCAGGCTGTATAATTCCGAGTATTGATGTTTGTATAGAAAGTGGAAAAAGGTTGAAAATGGGTTGTAGTGAATCCAAAAACAAGAAGAAGGAGAAAGAAGAAGCCCTCTCTCCCTTTAAACATCGGATGCATTTCATCAAACAATCCATTTCAAGCCGTAACGCCTTGTTCGCCGCTATCTCTGCATATGCTATATGCTTAAAGAACACTGGCGCTGCTTTCTCCGACGGCACCTATCCACACCCTTCCCCTCCTCACATCCTTCCCTCGCCTCCGCTCCTCCCCATTCCCCACAAATCAATTCCTCCGCCTCCGCCTCCGCCTCCCCCGCCCCCGCCTATCCGATTTTCATATTCGTTTATGCGACCTGTTCGTATGCCGGAATTTAAACCAGAACCAATGGTGGACACAATAATGGAAGAGGAGTCGGATTTCGAAGCTGATGAATTCACAAGGAACCGTAGCAGTAGCAGTAGCAGAGGAAGTGGTAGTAATAGACCACAACCGCAACTCAAAGAGACGGCCATACAAGGAGCAAGTATGCATCAGGGATCATCATGGGATTACTTTTTTGGACCAGTGGAGGACGGGGTGGAGGAGGAAATTGTGGAGTTGCCAGTGCTGGTGCCGGTGCGACCACGCGTTAAGGAAATAGTGAGAAGAAGTAGACAACCAGAGAGTTTGATTCAGATATTTGGGGATCTTGATTTTCATTTCTTGAAGGCCTTTGAGAGTACCTTTGAGGTCTCCCAGATGTTAGAGACTACAAGATTGGATTCTCACTCCAATTTTCATCATAATCAACCAAATGGTACATACATACATTCTCTTTCTCTCTTAATTTCATACAATTAGATTATACTAATGAATTTTGGTAATAGATGCTTGCTACTTATCTTGTAGAAAATATTGAGGAGATTGAAACTCTTGCTACTGTGTTGAACAAATTGCTTGCTTTGGAGACCAAGCTTTATGACCAAATAAAGGTATGTTTGGAGGCCAAACTTTGGATTCTTATATTGTTGTCAAACTTGCATAAATTGTCATCTGTTCGTATCAATTTATCCATGTTCCTTCTGTCATTATTGCAAATTTTGAGTTCATCTAGCCATTGCATTTCCATGATTCCGTTTGTAATTTCATATACTATTATAAATGTAGTTTGTAGGCATGTCGATGTTTGTCATTTCATCAATATTATAAATGAGGCGACATGTAATAAGATTGTGAAGAAATCTGGATTCCTTCAATGGCATGATGTATATGTGATACTTGCATTTCAATGTCAGGGTGAACCCAAGGGGACTTTTAATGCGCAGTTCATTAGAATTTCTCTTTCTAAGAACTCCTTTATTGCCCTTCTTTTATAACTTGAGAAGCAAATGTGATAATTTTCGTGTTTCATGCTTTCTGAAAAATGTCATATAACTTGCATGGGGTGTGAATGCTGCTAGATAGGCTGGGGAAGTTATCAAATATGATTATGAGAAGAAGTGCTCCTTGTTAGATAAGCAGAAGAAACAGGGTAGTAATCCTAAATCATTGCAGAATATAAAAACATCCATAAGTCATCTGCATACAAGATACACTGCAGAACTCCAATCAGCACTTTCTACGACTGCAAAGATAAATCATATGCGTGACGAACAATTATATCCAAAACTTGTTCAGCTTGTTGATGGGTAAGTTGCTTCGAAAGCCTCTGCTCGTTTTAGATCAATGTGAAATGAAATGGCTATTTGTTGTTCTTGATCCAATCTAAATTGGTTTTTTAATTTCTATCCTCTTATCATGAGTGCATTTGGACCTCATTCTGCCCATTCTTAAGTTGGCCCTCATCCAATTCTTCCTCTATGCTGTTGAACTCCCCCTCGTTGTATGAACATGTTGCTAGCTAGACTACCTAATATTCATGTTTTACCAAATTGGTTTTAAATGAACTTTGGTTTGCTGCCTATCAGTACAAGTTTCAGGTGATTCTATAACATGTTCCAATTAGCAATTTCGTATTCTTTTTGCCAATGCACTTTGCATGATACATTTTGAGTTGATTCTCTTGTATTTCGTGTATTAAACACGAGACACGATAAGAAAATAGCAACATTTTAGCTCAACAAAATGAAAATGTCTATTCTTTTGCAAGCAAAAGTAACTGGTGTGAATGACAGGATGGCAGAGATGTGGGAGAGCATGCTATTTCAGCATGAATCCCAGTTGAAGATTGTATATCCCCTGAAGTCATTGGACAATGCTCAACCCTTGAATGAAAGTAGTAAATATCGTTATGATTGTACGATTCAGCTGTGTGGGGCTGTGCGTCGTTGGCATACCCAGTTTTGTGGGGTTATAGAGTATCAGAAGGATTTCATAAGAGCACTACATCGGTGGTTAAAGCCAAGTCTTATCCCCATTGCAACCAATTTGGAAGAAAAGATGAATTCTCTGATGGCTGAAAATGCACCAATCCATGAACTTGTCATAGCTTGGAAAAATGATTTGGACAAACTTCCTGATGAAGCTGCAAGAAATGCAATAAGCAACTTTGCTGCTGTAGTACAGAAAATAGTGCATGAACAAGACACGGATTTAAAGTTGAGAGAAAGATGTCAAGCTATACCGGAGGAGCTTGACTGCAAGGAAACTCAACTTCAAGAATTGAATCCTGATAAGCCTGCTATTATTTCATTGAAGCAACAGTTGGAAGACGATGAGGAAGCATGCCGAACCCGAACAATTCGTAAACAGGGAAAGGATGAACCTTTGGCAAGTCTCAAACATAGCTTGGCAGACTTCTTTGTGGCATTGTCTGAAATTGCTCAAGCATGTTCAAACATGTATCGTAATTTGAGAAGCATAGCGCAAAATCAACATGCAATTGCAAGTTGAAACTCATGACTAAAGTCAAAGTTGTAAGAAACGTTAGGTTCTAGTCCGACAAATAGAGAGTTTGATGATTAATTGGGGATTAGTCGAATTTATATATATATTTATTTGTTAATAAACAAATTATTATACAAATTCAATTAAAATATGTATTATACTATCTACAAATAATAATATAAAATAATTTCGTTTAAAAAATGTGTATATCTATAATATATATCTTTAAAAATGTGAGAACAACATTTCAATAATAGTATTATTGAAACAACTCAAACATGTAAAAACAACAGTGTTCATAAGAAAATTCACCAAAAATTAAAAACAATATCATTAAAATCTTAAACCATATCATAGAAATTAATAAACACCAGTCAAACCTAATGCGGGCATCTAATCGACTAAATGTGTGGAGACGAGTAGTCAGAGAAGTCGAGGCAAGGGGAGCAACACGCCTAAGGAAGAGATGACAAACCGTGTGAAAAACAAGGCTCACACGGTATGTGACTTTACTTAACCATCAAACTCTTACCTTTTTCAATTTTTTCTTAATTACAAGGCATCATACAGGACACCTCAACCACAAAAGAGAAAGCTTCATTGATGGGGAAAGTGAAGGCATCATGCGGGGAACTTCTAGATGTTTTTGAAAATGACTATCATTTCTGACTTTCCAAATGCAGAGATCATAAGCGCCTTTCGCTTACAAGATAGCTTGAACATACGGAAAAACATCATCTAGAAGAGGCCAAAATTCTATCCAGGGAGAATTACAAAACTGGATCAATTTGGAGGCCTATTTATATATTTAAACCAATTACACACCATATTACATATCTAGACTATTTATTTGTGACTTTTCTAAAATACCCAAATCGTTTCATCTTCCCCTCTTTGTTTCTTTCTTATTGTGCAAACCGAAGCATCATTTCGTCTTCCTCTTTCTTCTTCTTCTCTTGGTTTCTTTCTTCTTGTGCGAATCGAAGACATCGTTTCATCTTCCTGTTTCTTCTTCCCCTCTTGGTTTCTTTCTTCTTGTGTGAACTCGAAGGCACCATTTTCTTTGCAGTTTATCATATTGTTTATTGTCGATTTCAATGGCAAAAGGCGGAAATAAGGTAAGTATCTACTGTATTTCTATGATTTCAATGTTTTTAGGGTTTTATATTTTCGTGTTATCTGTTTGTGTGAATTTGGTTTATGGTTTAGTTCTGCTTTTTCATTTTTTAGCTATATTTTGTGAAATAGAACTTAGAGATAATTCAAAATCATAGTATGAAGGCCCTTTTTTTTCTCCAATAAAACGATTTCGTAGAATGAGTTTGCTCCGCAGTTTGGCAAAACTGCAAAGTAAACTCATGTGCTGAAGTAGTATTTTTTTTCCCAGAAAACGACTTTGCAGAATGAGTTTGCTTCACAGTTTGCGAAAATTGCTAAGCAAACTCATGTACTAAAGTTGTATTTTCTCCATAAAATGACTTCACAGAATGAGTTTGCTTCACAGTTTCGCAAACTGCAAAGAAAAACTCATATTTGCCAAGTTGTATTTACCTTCGCAGACTTCACAGTTTTGCTTACTGGGAAGCGTTTCTTTCATTATTTTCCTAAAATGACTAAATTTTTGGGAAGGCTAAATACAAAAGCATCAAATTCAAGTATCCATTTAGTTTGAATACAAAGGCATCAATCACAGTGAGAGGTGATTGAGATGTGATGAAGAAAGTGAATACCAAATTAACTTGAGAGCAAATGTTTACTTTTTGAGTTTAGGGT
This sequence comes from Euphorbia lathyris, assembly GCF_963576675.1. NCBI lineage: Eukaryota > Viridiplantae > Streptophyta > Magnoliopsida > Malpighiales > Euphorbiaceae > Euphorbia > Euphorbia lathyris. Next base: position 68,983,901 of record NC_088912.1, on the reverse strand, counting down.
AGTACACGGGTGCCCATGCTGTTGCTGGAAGGAATACCCCTGGTACATTCACTAATCAGCTTCAAACTTCCTTCAATGAGCCTCGACTACTTACTGGTCCAAGAACTGATCACTAGAGAAGTATTTAGGTTAGGGTTTGGGGTTTAGGGTTTAGTTGTATTCCAAACGACAGTGATGCGACTCTTGTTGAATTATTGTTGCAATATTGTTGTAAATTTTGATAATATTTTGTTTTGATGTCGTTTGGTTATACAGATTTGCTATTGTTTTGGTTATACATGTTGTTTACTTGTATATATTTTAGGCAAATAACAAAAGATAACATATTCTTAAAAATGTGCCAAGAAAAATAATATTATTGAAACAATTCAAACAAGTAAAAAATAGTGTCTATAAATAATATAAAGGTTAATTACAAAAAACTACCCTGTGGTTTCGCCGATTTGCGATGTGGTACATGTGGTATTTTTTGTTACAAACAGGTACTCGTGGTTGACACCGTTACCAAAATCGCGAAAACGACAGATTTTCCGTCAGGGGCGATGACGTGGCCGAGGGTATTTGCGTCATTAAGAAAAATTGAAAATATAAAAGGGCATAAATCGAAATTAAAAACCCCATTAAACACATGTCCTTTGATATTCTAACTCCTCTTCATCTTCTCTACAAAACCAGCTAACATTACGAACTCCAGCCCTAGTACGAACATGAATGACAACAAATTATTGAAGTAAATTACTATACGCGAGTAGTAGAGCATCAAGTGAGAGGCTTTACACCGTAATTTCGTGTTAAAGGGCATGGTTCTTACCTCGTTCCTGCATCGCAAGTAGGGAAGTTGAGGGGTCTTGATTGAGTTGACGTGCCAGACAAGGTAAATTCTTCCTTCTATAACTTATCGTTCTTGCTTTTATTGTTTGATTTAGGGTTTTCGTCTGTGTTGGATGATACTGTTATCGTATTTTTTTAGTTGTTGAGCAGTTTTTTTTTGTTCTTTCCATTCCCTTTTAGTTGATTGCATGTCGTTGATGCAAGTTGTGATTTCTGTTTTTGTATGCTTAGTACGATTACTGAATGTGTGCGGGTTGTATGACTGGGGGTACGTTACCCATGCGTTTCCTCCAGTACAAAAGGCCCCTCACACTGCCGAACTGTTGTTTTAATCACTTTTAGCTTAGCAACCGTAGAAATTTGATTCGAAGGTTCACGATGAATGATCTGGTTGTTCATTTCTGGCTAAACAAAATTAAGTTTCTATCTATCTTCTTAGAGTTGGGGCTGCTGAAATTACTTTTGAGAATGAGTTGTCACAGGGTAACCACTCCATCATCTTCGGTTCAAGGGTAGTCAGTAAAGTGTCTTGTTTGGAAATAATCCGGAAATGTCAAGAGACCGAGGGCTATGTGATTTAATTCTTTCTAAAATGTCCGTCCTTCTTGCTTGAGGACAATCAAGATCTAAGTGTGGGGAGGTTGATATTTCCATATTTCATAGGTGTTTATTTACATTTCAGCCACTATTTTTAGCCATTTTCAACTATGTTTGTTTATTGTTTTCGTGTTTTAAGTCAATTTCGTGTTCCCCTTATCTTATGGCGTGATTAGCGTTTTTTTTCAGGACTTTTTGGAATTCCTCGGAGCTTTAGGAAGCAATCAAGCATCAGCCGAGAGAACGAGGAGCTGAAACGGACCCGGCCGCATGCTGTCTCGCCGAGATAACTTCTGTCTCGCCGAGACAGCCTCTGTCTCACTGAGACAACTTCTGTCTCGCCGAGACAGAGCACGAACCAGCAACGCAAACCCGGCTCTTTTTGCTAAATTGCCCCTATGAAGACTTGGAAATATCAATTTTCACTCCTGTAATTTACCTTTTTGCCCTTGCAGCTCTTGTTGGGACTATAAAAGGGAATTAGGTTTTTATCTTTAGCACTCTCTCTTTCTTTTTTTGCAAAAACATCTTTTTGAGCAGCCATTGTTATAGAAAACCACATTTTTGGAAGCTAGTTTTGTGGCTCATTTTATAACAATTGATAACTTTCAATCGAAGATTCAGCGACGATCACTAGAGTGACAGTCTAGTTCTCTTCTCCTTTGTACTCTTCTATTGATTTTCAATATAATTATGGATTTCGTTTTTATCATTGTGATTGTGTTAAATTGTATATCCATGAGCTAATCTCCATCCAATCTGTGATGGAGGTGAATTTGGTGTGAATGATTATATTTAGGTTTGGAGTTAAGGCCTGATTTGATTGTCAATTGTAAACTGATTGTCTGTACTTAATGTCCTGATCCGAGAGGAAATGGAATTCTAGATAGATTTGAGACCGAGAGGAGAGAATCTATTCTGAACCCGTACAGTCAGACCTCGCTAGGACACTAGGAGTGCGGTTATTACTCGGGCTACGACTTAGGGTTCAACCAAATAGAACTTTATAATGCTTTACATGTTGGAGAACATATAGCCTAACCAAGCTATTGTTTGAACATATATGAATAGAGGTTTTAGAATACTGATCACATTCATACCTTTTCTAGAATGGTTGCCGTTACAATTCGACATGATTTAATAACTCTTAATTCTCAACCTAAATATATGATTTAGCCAAAGGATCCGAAACCCCAGATTTCTCATCCATAATCCCATCATCTGTTATCCTTAGTACTAATTTTCAGTTCTTTATAATTAATTGCGTATTCAGTTTAATGCCAAATCCGTCCAAATTTTGTTTGTCTTGACACTTTGACGTTTGATTAGACTTAGTGGCTCTGCATTCCTGTCTCTCTGTGGGTTCGACCTGTGCTTGCACACTTTATTACTTGTTGCGATAGGTTTATGATTGACCTTAATTTTGCTATATACCCAAAGAGCATCAACGACCCAAAATTATCGGGACTCGATCATCCTCCTCCATATCAAGAACAATAAAATCAGCCGGAAAGATGAATTTATCCACTTTAACCAACACATCTTCTACAAACCCTTTGGGGTATGCAAGAGAACGGTCGGCTAATTGTAAGGAAACCTTAGTGGGTTTCGGCTCTTCTAAACCCAATTTTCGAAAGATACTTAATGGCATGAGATTTATGCTTGCTCCAAGATCACATAGAGCTCTTTCGAAATACATACCACCGATAGTACACGGGATAGAGAAACTTCCCGGGTCCTTCAATTTGGGTGGTAGTTTATTGAGTAGGATAGCCGAACATCCTTCCGTTAATTTCAATGTTTCATTATCCTCCAATTTTCTCTTTTTGGAAAGTATATCTTTTAAAAATTTAGCATACATGGGCATATTTTCCAAGGCTTCCGGAAACGGAATATTTATATGTAATTTCTTGAAAATGTCGAGAAATTTGGAGAATTGCTTTTCTTGTTTCTCCTTGTTCAACCTTTGGGGAAATGGAATTTTTGTTTTGTAAGGTTGAACAAGTGGATCCGCAAAAAGCTTTGGAGGAGATGAATCTTGAGGTTTAGAAGTACTTACCTCATCCGTGGTATCTTTTACCTGTTTGCTCGGAGCCGATTGTAACTCTTTGTTGTTTCTCAATGTGATGGCTTTCACATGCTCCCTTGGGTTTGTTTCCGTGTTGCTTGGAAGGGATCCCATAGGACGTTCGGATATGGCTTTTGCTAATTGGCTTATGCTCGTTTCAAGCCCTTTTGTAAATGTCTCTTGATTTCTCTTCCACTCCTCCATACCTGCAAGACGAGATTCCATTTTTGCAAGAATTGTTACAATAGCCGAAGCTTCATCACCAACATTTCTCTTTTCATTAGGATTAAATCCGGGTGGAGGTCTTTGCGGATTTTGCACATTTTGATTATTAGTCCATGAGAAATTAGGGTGATTTCTCCAACCATTATTGTATGTGTTGGAATAAGGATTAGATTGCTTAAAATTTCCCACAAAGTTTGCACTAGCGGTATCCCCAAGGAATGGGTTTGCCGCTTGACAATCCTCACTCTTATGTCCATTTAAACCACATAAATCACACAAATTATTTTGGTTCAAATTAGCCATTAATAGATCCAATTTTTTATTTAACTCATCAATGCCGGATCTTGATGACGAATCAACCAAATATGTTCCCGCTCTTGTTTCCAGGTTTTTCTCCGCTTGCCAATGAGAGCACCTTTCCGCCAATTCTTGGATTAAATCATAAGCCTCCGTTTGGGTCTTCTTAAGGATGTTTCCACCTGCGGCGGAATCAATTGTGGCACAGTTAGCGGAAGATAAACCATTATAGAAAATACTAACCTGTTGCCACTTCTCAAATCCATGATGTGGGCATTTCTTCAATAGTCGATGGAATCGCTCCCACGCATCATATAATGTCTTTCTCTCGGTTTGGCGAAAAGAACTTATCTCGTTTTTGTACATCGCCATTTTAGATGGAGGGAAGTACTTAGCTAAGAATTTCTTAACTAACTCATCCCATGTCCCAATGGATCCGGCCTCGAGAGAATCCAACCAGTCAGCTGCATCATCCCTTAAAGAAAAAGAAAACAATTTTAGTTTAATAGCTTCTGGTGGTACCCCATTTTGCTTAAGCATAGAACAATGTTTAACAAATTTATTTAAATGGGAGTTTGGATCTTCTCTCGGATCTCCGCCAAATTGACCGGAGTTTTGTATAAGTTGGATCATTGCCGGCTTGATCTCGAAGTTGTTTGCTCCAATGGTAGGTTCCACGATACTTGAATTCATGTCCAAACGGTTCGGAGTGAGTAGATCCATGATGGAACGTTCCTCTTGCGCCATGTTTGCTCTTCGATTAGCCAAGTTCCTGTGAAAAGTACGCTCAATTTCAGGATCGGGCAATAATAAAGGCCAACTTAAACTTCTTGTGTTCATAAAAACAACAAAAATAAAAGAAAATAAAACGTCTAAATTAATAGAAGCTCGACTAGATTAATATTATAATTCTACTATCCCCGACAACGGCGCCAAAAACTTGATGAACGTTTTACGTATACGTGCATGTGAAGGCAAGTGTACCTTAGTCGTGTATCAAGTAATAAAATGAAAGTAGAGTATCGTTCCCACGAGGATGGTGATTATAAGTACTAATCTCTTTGCTTACTATCTATTATTTAAACAACCGAAATGTAGAGTTTGTTGGACAACCAAGCTAAGACTTAAGCAAGAAATGAAATAAAAATTACACAAATTAAGTGAGAGATTACTTATAATAAAAGAAACTAAGGCTTCTAGCTTCACTTAACCTCTTTGCTTGGTAATAACACGTAACCTCTTTTAAGTTGTTTTATCCTTTTTAAGATGGCGATTTTTCTTATTAACTAATAGTTCTCGAGATCGGTTCTAAACTCTCGACTAATTACTTTCCCTTGGTCCGGCTCAAGTAATTAATCAAGAGAAGCATTAAGTTTTCTTATTTCCAAACCTTCGATTTATTACTTTCCCTTGGTCCGGCTTAAGTAATAAATCTAAGATTTGTAACAAGATTAAATCTAAACCTTTTTAACCTACTTTACCTTAGTCCGGCTAAAGTGATTACTTAAGATTCAAGAAAAACCGCTCAAGTAATTAGTTCTAAACTTTCGATTAATTACTTTTCTTTGGTCCGGCTCAAGTAATTAATCCAAAGAAGCATTAAGTTTTCTTATTTCCAAACCTTCGATTTATTACTTTCCCTTGGTCCGGCTCAAGTAATAAATTAAAGATTTGTAATAAGATTTATGAAAAACCTTGGAAAACCAATAAGTCACACTAAATGATCATTAGGTCCAACTTATGAATTTCGATTAATCAATTTAATCACGGTCAATATAAATGATTAATTATATCCAAGTAGAGAGTTGGCCCATCTCCTACAAGTATTAAGAATCATAAGTTAGTTCTCCAAAAGGATAAAGATAACTTAAATAGGTTAAACGTAATTACCATATAATTAAGGTTAAGATCCACTTTTAGCCTTAGTTAAGAGGGGTTTAGCCCATCATTAGATTAAAACACATTTTAGAAAGATAGATAATAGAGTTCATATTAATAAAAGAGATTAAAGTTTAGAAGAAACCGTAGTGACGATTACCGAACGAACTTCTTTGGTAACTTGAAACTTACTTTTATTAGATGAACTTTTGCACAAACAAAACTCTAACAACAACAAGAACAACACAAACAACTGATTCTTAAGGATAAGAATCAACAAAATAACATTATAGAGGGAAGAATTAAGCCTAAGCTTGGTGTGTCTTCAAATGGCACCCAAAGCCTCCTTTTATAGTAAAATGGTACACAAAATTCCAAAGAACAAGTCATCCTTATGGCCTCCCACTCCTTATCATCTGAATTTAGCATTTAAGAGAGCATGGGGGAAGATTTTAATAATTTAGGAGTTGAAATGTCAAAGGAATCTTAGGCTTCAACATATTCATCAACTTTGGTTAATTTTCTGGGCCTGATTCACTTCGAATTTGGAGATGATTATTATTAGACATTTGTTCATCTTTATCTTAGCTTTCCAACGCATTTTGAATCGCCTCAATCCGAGTCCGTATGAGGGAGAAAAGTTGAAAATACGAAAATGTGTCAAATCTGTCCTAGTGTGAACAATTAGACTCTTATCTTGCAGCACCTATCCGCGACGAAGTGCACGCTGGGTGTCACTAAAGATCCTCTTTTCTTGTCCTTTTTACTCCCGAGTTTCTGCCTTAAGCCCCGACTTGGTTATTTGTACCGAAAACCTTGCGAAAGTGCCTAGAAAACACACAAAGTGGCTTAGATACATAAAATGAAGAAAAAAATACAAAAACCATCATTAAAATTTATTAAAATGGTATAAAATAACTAGTAATTAAATACTAAAAATGCTATAAATTACGACGATAACATGTAGGTATTTATTTTAAGCGAGTGGGCTTCTTTTTGGTTTTGCTAGAATTCGAAGCATTCGCGATGTTGAGTGCCTAGTTTTTGTTAACGTGATTTTTCTATCTCTAGATAACTCAACATACATTGATCACTCAGCATGTACATCTACTCAGCATAAGGTGATTACTCAATATTTGTATCTATTCAGCATGGCATTTGCACAAACATTCAACTTTCCACTCAACATGTCAATCACGCAACATTCAATTTTTCATATAGATTTATTTAGAGTGGATTTGACATACCGATGGCTTCCCTTAGTGTATTGAATTGTTCTCATGCCAAGGGCTTAGTGAAGATATCTTCATTTGTTGGCACATAGGTCAGCTTGATCTCATCTTTTAGTACGTGATCTCTGATGAAGTGATGTCTTATGCTAACATGCTTCATCCTGCTGTGTTGGACTGGATTCTTAGATAAATCAATGGCACTCTTGTTGTCACATTTGATCTCTATCGTCTTTGTTTTAACTCCATAATCCTCAAGCTGTTGCTTTATCCATAGGACTTGTGCAACACAGCTTCCAGCAGCCACGTACTCAGCTTCGGTTGTAGACAGGGCTACGGATGATTGCTTCTTGCTGAACCAAGATACTAGACAGCTTCTGAGGAAATGACATCCTCCCGAAGTACTTTTTCGTTCTAGCTTATCTCGTCCATAGTCAGCATCAGTGTATCCGATGAGTGTGAAGTCATTTGAAGTTGGATACCATAGACCTGCATCAACTGAGCTCTGCAAGTATCTAAAGATTCTTTTTACAGCAATTAAGTGAGATTCCCTTGGGTCAGCTTGATATCTTGCACAATAACATACTGAGTACTGTATATCAGGTCTACTAGCTATGAGATAAAGTAAGGAACCTATCATACCTCGATAGAGTTTACTATCAATTGACTTACTCTTCTCATCTTTGCATAGGACAATATCAGTACCCATGGGGGTTGATATTGGTTTGCAATCTACCATGCTGAATTTCTTTAACATTTCCTTGGTGTACTTAGACTGACTTATAAAGATGCCATTCTTACCTTGCTTGATTTGAAGTCCAAGGAAGAAGTTGAGTTCACCCATCATGGACATTTCAAACTCAGTTTGCATCTGTTGGCTAAATTCTTTGCACAAAGATTCGTCAGTAGCACCAAATATTATATCATCTACATATATCTGTGCAAGTAGGGTATGTTTACCCTTTTTCTTAATAAACAAGGTTGTGTCAGCTTTTCCCCTGACATAGTTCCTGGTCAGCAGGAAATTGGTCAACCTCTCATACCTCTTGGAGCTTGCTTTAGGCCGTACAAGGCTTTTTTGAGTTTATAAACGTGGTTTGGAAACTTTGAATCTTCAAACCCAGGAGGTTGGTTAACATATACCTCTTCGTTTATAAAGCCATTAAGAAATGCACTTTTTACATCCATTTGGTATAGTTTAAAATTCATGAAACTAGCATAGACACACAATATACGTATAGCTTCTAGCCTAGCAACAGGTGCAAATGTTTCTCCATAGTCTATACCCTCTTGCTGACTATAGCCTTGGGCTACAAGTCGAGCTTTGTTTCTAATCACATTTCCATGCTCATCTAGCTTATTTTTAAAGACCTACTTGGTTCCTATGGGCTTTTGATTCCTAGGTCTAGGTTCTAGATCCCATACCTCATTTCTGGTGAATTGGTCAAGTTCTTCTTGCATGGCATTTATCCAATATTCATCTTGCTCAGCATCAGCAAAATTCTTTGGCTCAAGCATTGAGACGAAGGCAACATTGCTAAGGTATTTTCTAAGCTGATATCTGGTCATCAACTTGTTGTTGGCGGCATCAAGAATGGCATGTTCAGTGTGTCCTCTTGGGATCTTTATTTCCTTTGGCAATGTTGAGTCGCTTGGAAGAGGTGTTTCTACAATCTCTACAGAAATAGATTGGTCAGCAAATGATATTTCAGTTTCTTGCTTACCTTGGGTCAGCCCTTGTATAGATGACACATAGGCTTCTGGTTGATCAGCGGAAGCTGAGCTTGGTTCATCTTCTTCGAGCTGAGCTGACTTACCTGTAGGGTCAGTTTCATCGAACTCAACATGTACAGATTCTTCTACAACTTGAGTTCTTTTATTAAATACTCTATATGCTTTACTGTTTGTTGAGTACCCTAAAAAGATCGCTTCATCAGCTTTAGCATCAAATTTAGCAAGGTTGTCTTTTGTATTGAGTATAAAGCATTTACACCCAAAGGCACGGAAGTATCCAATATTGGGCTTTCGTCCTTTCCAAAGCTCATATGGAGTTTTCTTAAGTATAGGTCTAACTAGAGCCATATTCAGTATGTAACATGCCGTGTGAACAGCTTCACCCCAGAAGTACTTTGGAAGCCTATTTTCACTCAACATTGTCCTAGCTATTTCGACAATAGTTCTATTTTTCCTTTCAACAACCCCATTTTGTTGAGGTGTTCTAAGAGCGGAGAAATTATGGTCAATACCACTGGTTTCACAAAATTCATCAAACTGTTGGTTTTTGAACTCTCCACCATTGTCGCTTCTAATGTGAGCTACTCTTAGGTCTTTGTCATTTTCAAGCTTTTTAATCAATGTGGTAAACATCTCAAAAGTTTCATCCTTGCTACTCAGCAAGATGATCCAAGTGTACCGAGAGAAATCATCTACAATAACCAAGGAAATTTTCTTTCCTCCCAAGCTGAGTGGCTGGATAGGTCCGAAAAGATCCAAGTGTAGTAATTCCAATGGTCTTTTGGTTGAGACAATATTTTTGCTATGAAATGACTTTTTAGTTTGTTTTCCTTGCTGACAAGCTTTACACAATTGATCTTTTTCAAACTTTAATTTGGATAATCCCTCAACTAATTGTTTTCTAGCTAATTTGGCAAGAAGGTCCATGCTGACATGCCCAAGTCTTCTATGCCATAGCCAGGAGTTGTCCTCTTTAGACACTAAGCATATGTTTTTAGAAAACTGTTTTTCTAAGTTCAACATGTATACATTTTCTACACGAGGGGCAGTTAAAATCAATTCATTTGTATTTCTCTCGAGTATTTGACACTTAGTATCATCAAATACAACCTTTCTGCCGCTCTTGCAAAGCTGAGCTACACTCAGCAGATTGTATTTGAGACCTTTAACTAAGGAGACAGACTCAATGGTTGGGTTACCTCCGATAGTACCTGAGCCGACTATCTTACCCTTCTTGTTGTCTCCAAAGCTTACGCTTCCACCTCGTTTAAGCTCTAGTGTGATGAACTGAGTTTCATCACCTGTCATGTGTCTTGAACATGCGCTGTCTATATACCAAAGTTTTGATTTCTCCACGCATGTCAAACTGACCTGCATTTTAAACTATTTGTTTTTAGGTACCTAATTCTTTTTTGGTCCTTTCTTGTTAGTGTAGACAGGTGCAAAGTCATATTTTAACTTGTGACGACATACATTTGTAGTATGGCCACTTTTACCACAAAAGCCACACATAGTTACCCTTTGAGAGTGATGATGAGTGTGGTCAGCATTGTTGTGCTGAGCATGCCAGCATACCTTGGTAGTATGACCTTTCTTACCACAGAAGTCACATTGGACAGTCTGTTTGTTATGCCAGCACACAGCTTTTGTGTGTCATTTCTTCCCACAACAGCTACATTGAGTAAACTGTTTATGCTGACCAGTACCTGAGTACTCAGCATGGGGTTTATTCTTAGTTGAACCTTTTATTTGGTTCAGTAAAGTTATGACATCCTTTCTAAGTTTCTTTGACTCAGTTTGAACCTCTGTGACAAACTTATGTAAGATTTGCATGTTGGTATGTAAATCTGAGTTGTCCTGGAGGAGATATCGGAGGTCACTCAACTTGACCTCTTCAATCTCGTCACATCGCCTGCTGAGTGCCTTAATATTTTTGTTACACTTCTTAGTTAGTGTATATAAGTCGCTCAGGGCATTTACCATTTCGTTCTTAAGCAAAAGTAAGGGTGTTACCTCATTGTTGTTTTCCTCATGCTCAGAATCTCCAGAAAGGTCAGCTTGCTCAGACTGAGATTGGTCAGCTCCATCATCTGCCATGAAGCATATATTGGCTGTTTCATTTTGCTCAGCTTCAGATGACGTTGCCTCATCACTGTCACTCCATATGGCTACCATAGCCTTTTTACTTCCCTTCTTCTCTTTCTTGAGGTTGGGACAACTTGACTTGATGTGCCCAGTTTGATGACACTCAAAACATGTGACAGACTTCGAGCTGTCCTTTTTGTACTTGTCACTTGACTCAGCTTTGTACTTGTCATTTCTTCTAAATGACCTTTTACCGTTTTTATCATTTCTCTTGAACAGCTTCTTCATCTTTCTGGTGAACATGGCCATTTCCTCATCATCAGTTGACTCAGCTTCAGTCGAGTCAGCTTTCATGACGAGTGACTTTTGTTTCTTATCTTCTGACTTTTCTTTCTCTTTAGCTTCAAAGTTTTTCATAGAGATTTCATGGGTCAGCAGGGATCCGATCAGCTCATCATATTTGTAGGTAGTCAAGTCTTGAGCTTCTTTTACAGCTGTTTTCTTTGCTTGCCAGCTCTTAGGCAGACTTCTCAGGATTTTCTTCTTATGTTCCTCTTCAGTGAAGTTCTTTCCAAGCCTTTTGAGCTCGTTTATAATGTTTGTGAATCTTGCGTTCATTTCTGAGATGTCTTCATTCTCATTCATCTCAAACAGCTCGTAGAGTCTCATATGCTAATTGACTTTAGACTCCTTAACTTTGCTTGTGCCTTCATAAGTTACTTCAAGCTTCTTCCAAATCTCCTGTGCTGACTCACAACCTGAAATCTTATTGTATTCTGCAGCATCTAAAGCACAGTGAAGCATATTGATAGCCGAAGCATTATTTTGTAATTTTCTGAGGTCATCCTCTGTCCACTCAGCCTCACTTTTAACAATTTTCTCATTGTTAACAGTTTTGTATGGCACATGTGGACCTTGAACAATTGCAAGCCATACACTCATGTTTGTGGCTTGTATAAAGTTCTTCATCCTATTCTTCCAGAATGTATAATTTGACCCAAAGAATAGGGGAGGTCTAGTGATTGATAATCCCTCAGGGAGTATCTGTGTTGTTTGGTTTCCTGGAAGGAACCGAGTGCTATTCTCACCCATTTTTAGGGATCAGCTCAAGATTGTTAGATCTTTGAGTAGAGAGCTTAGGCTCTAATACCACTTGTTGGTCCCTAGTAATTAGTTCCAAGGGGGGGTTAGGAACTAATGTAACTTTTTCGCTTTTAATTATGCTGACCAAATGTTGTTTTAAGAGTTTGATAACTCAGCGTGTTGGTCAGCACGGGTGAATGATTAGTCAGACAGTTTTAGTACTTATGCTGACTAAGCCTGCTTGACTTGAGAGTTAGGAATTGACACTTGAAGAGTCAGCTTCCAACTCAGCACTCAATATTTACTCAGTTTCAGTTTTGACAATTTATAAGCTGAGTAAATTTTTACAAGCAACACATGCACATATATATTTATATATTGAGAGAAAAGGTTTAGAAGTTACTCAGCACGACTTATCCTGGTTCGGCCTCTCTGCCTACGTCCAGTCTCCAGTTCCTCTTGGGATTTTCAATCCAATACTGAGCTCTTTCAAGGTAGAGCACAAACCTTTTACAGGCAGTGAGTATGCAAGAGTACATCCTCTATTCGTCTACTCAGCTCCTACTAAGTACTACAACCCAACACTTAGATTTTCTACCACTGAATACTTACAACCAAGTACTCAGCTTAACACTCTCAATATACCTATTGATTACACACTTGTTCTTTTTCAACTAAAGAACACCTTAGATGATTTCAAAACAATCAATCTAACATTTACACAGAGAATAGAAAAGTTGGTGTAAGATCTTCTTGTTTTTGAGTGCTTTCAAGATTTTCTCTCTTGTATTTTTCTGTTGATGCTTAGGCAAATGATCCAAGAGCTATCATTGTCCTTTTATAGAAGAATTTCTGATCCTGGATCATTTTGAATTGGTTTAGCCGTTAAGTCCAAAACGGCTCTTTTAGCAGACAGCTTCTGGTCAGCTTCAGTCTGTTCCGTCATTCCCTTTCTCTGTTTTCTTCAGGTGTCAGGTTTTGTCTTCTTGCATCAGACTTGTCTTTTTGTGCCAGTTGTCTTTTACCAATAATCCTTTTGACCCATGTTTCTTGGAATTAGTCTTCTTTGTATTTTCGAGACTTCAATTATTGGTGCAGAAGATTGGCAGACTTTGTCTTTTAGTAAACGGATCCTTCATGCTGTCCTGACTGTCACTCAGCTTCATTCGTTCTCTTCGAATGTTCAATTTTCATACTGAGTTTCTTCTTAGTCAGCTCCGTTCTGTTTGTATAATCCTGAAGGAGTCTTTTGATTTAGTCAGCTTCGTTCTGGCAACATTGAAAGAAGCTTCTGGTGATGAGTTCTACTTTACTCAGCTTCTATCTTTTCATGCTGAGTTCCGTTCCACTCAGCTTTTGGCTTATGCTGATTTCTGACCTGTCTTACTTGATATGTATATTTTTGCACTCAATATTGAACAAACACATTAGTACAATTAAATCAAAGCATTTAAATTTAATTGCTTCTTAATCATGGATGATTTTGTCAAATCAAAATCTTGTGGAAAGGTGTTTCAACACTTACCACTAAGTCAATTGTTTTTCTTATATATTATGTCGCGCGCTGCTTAATATACTATTGTCCTTGTATCTTCTATTGTTTAATATTTGACGCATACACTTATTAATATCGATTAAATGTGCATAATAATGAATTATTAATAGACAAAAAAAATATGCATAATAATGAATTATTAATAGAAAAATAAATCCAAGAACATGCTCCAATTTCTTATTTATTTAATTCCACTATATTTTTGTAATTTATGTTTTAAAATGTTAAGGACGATGTTCTAAATATTGTTACATACGTTCTAAAGTTTATAATTTATGTTATAAAAGTTAAGTATAATGTTTTAAAAAAATCAGTAAATATATGGACTATTTTTGCATTTGTTCTATAATATAATTTATAACTCATATTCTAAATAACAAACGTATGTTCTAAAAAACACAACGTTCTAAAGTTTATAGTTTGTGTTCTAAAAATTAAATATAATATTCTAAAAGAATCAGTAGATATCTGGATCATTTTTGCATTTGTTGTATAATATAATTTATAACTCATGTTCGAAAAAATATAACGCATGTTCTAAAAACATAACGTATGTTCTAAAAAATATGTCGTTTGTTCTAAACTTCATAGTTCGTGTTTTAAAAGTTAAAATATATGTTGTAACGTATGTTTTAAAAAATATATTTTCTTATATAAATAAAATATTAATATGAAATTTTATTAAAATATATAATATATTTTTATTTAAAAAATATTATATGGACCATTTTTGCATTTGTTCTATAATATAATTTATAACTCATATTCTAAAAAACATAACGTATGTTCTAAAAAACATAACGTATGTTCTAAAGTTTATAGTTTGTGTTCTAAAAATTAAGTATAATGTTTTAAAAAAATCAATAGATATCTGAATCATTTTTGCATTTGTTCTATAATATAATTATAACTCATGTTCTAAAAAATATGTCATATGTTCTTTTTTTTTGGTAGAAATATGTCATATGTTCTAAACTTCATAGTTCGTGTTTTAAAAGTTAAAATATATGTTCTAACGTATGTTTTAAAAAATATATTTTCTTATATAAATAAAATATTAATATGAAATTTTATTAAAATATATAATATATTTTTATTTAAAAAATATAGTATTGGATTTTTTTTAGCATCAGATGCACTTAATAATATATAAATAAGAATTGTATAATGAACAAACTAAAGCAAACATAATTTTATTTAAAATATATAGTATTAGATTTTTTTTTAGCATCTGAGGCACTTAATAATCTATAAATAAAAGAATTGTATAATGAACAAACTAAAGCAAGTGTATTTTTATTTAAAAAATATAGTATTGGATTTTTTTTAACATCAGAGGCAGTTAATAATATAAAAATAAATGAATTATATAATAAACAAACTAAAGGAAGTTGCCTAGCGGTAGATGGCGCATGCTTCACTCCTCCTATGATGGTGAAAAACAAGGTAAGCATAGCCTCTACTCTATATACATACATTATACATGTATAATGGTTTACAAAAGTTTGTATTATATTACAAAATGTATGTTATAACTATTTGTTTTTTTTAAAGTAATTACTGTTTAGTTTTACTTATAATTTTATTTGTTAGAATTATAATTAATTTTTATTTTTAATTTTTTAATATATATATTAGTTGGACGGGTTGGGCTCGGTTTGGAAATTTATTTTTTTAATCCAACCCAGTCCGGCCCGAGCCCGATGTGAATATAATGCGGGCTGGACTGGGCTTGGACAATGTAACTATATGGCAAACCCACTTAGGTCCGGCCTGAGTCCGGCCCGGTCCAGCCCATGAACATGTCTAGTTTGGAGTCTTTTTCAAAAGATAATTGAAATTCATTTTGTTTTAATAATTATTGAACTTTTCTTTTTCTTTCAATAAAGTAATTTCGGCTATTTGAAACAGAAAAAAGCCAACAATGACATGACAATCATGTTGAAAATGACCAATCACTTTTATGTATGACATGTGTAAACGAAGTAATGATAGAATATGAATTGTTGTTTAAATATGATTCATTTTAGTGTTTCCTATTCATATTATTTCTAGTTAGATATAAATACTTATCTATATAGTTGTAGAGAACAGATCCAATGTGACAATTTTTTTATAGTGAGACAATTCTTATGGTGTGATAAGGACCAATTTTGTAATTAAGTAGGAGAATATGATAAATTTGTAAATAAAATGAAAGATAAAATTGTTTATTTTTTTTCTTTAAAATATATTTTTTCGACTTTTCCAACCTCGTTTTTCAAAAAAATTTATACCGTTGGACTCGTCTTAATTAGACGGTCATTTTAAGATCCTAGAAGCTCGAGTAAAAAAATTTCCGGTGAACGGAATTCGACGATCTGTTTTTCTGTGAGAAAAAAAATTCAGAAAATGTAAAACATTATTCTGAGAACTTTTCAATGTGAGATTCCTTACGGTTTAGTCCCAAATCAACGGAATCCGGCGATTAGATGAACGTTTTCCGGTGAGAAACCCAAAAGTGTCCAGAAAATTCTCAAAAAATTCCAAAAAATGTAAAACATTATTCAGGGAAACTTTAATTCTTGAGTCGAAGTAGGATTTCTTACGGTTTAGTCCCAATAAAACTTTTTCCTTAATTTTATCTATTTTACATGCTTCAACAATTTATTGGGTCAAAACCGTAAGGAATCTCGTTTTGAGCCAAGAATTAAAGTTTCTTAAAATGATGTTTTATATATTTTAAATTTTTTTGATAATTTTCTGGGCACTTTTTGGTCATACCTTTCAGCACTATGTGTTGGAATATTTTGTTGGAACAATATAACAATTCTGTTAGAACAATATAAGTATTCTATTGGAACAATAAATAAAATTAAATTGATTTTTTTTTTTTGCAATAAACTTCATGAAACAAAACTTAAAAACTAATCTTAAAAATCAATCTAGTGCAATTTACACGTCTCAAAGTTATATCATAATTAAAATATTACTAGTATTTAATATACAAAATTACTAGCCAAATTGTTTTATATTACGGCTATCGCTTCTGGCGTTTCAACGGCTCCATAGCAAAGTCTTTGTATCTAGACGGAAGCACATGGATCCTCTCTCTCTTTGATCTCATCATTGGTAACACTTCCTCTTTAAGATGGTTGAAGTTAGGGTAGTTGGAAAGTTCTCCACATTGGATTATGAACCTTGCTAAAAATGACAAGCCATCTTTCCTAGAAAATAAGGAGAAGTGAGGTACTTTGGATAAGGGTTCTCTATATCATTCTCATGAGGGCACGACTTGTGGAACTAAGGGCGGCCAACTTGACGGAGGTCAGACCGATACAGCTCTTGGACAGCTTCTCTCATTACCTCCATAGTGAATGGTGGAATCGGTTGAGGGATGGCATTCTGCTGGTGAATATAAGACACATAAAGAAAACCAGTGTTCCTCCCATTTCCTCTATAGTTGCCTCACATTTCCCTAGTGATATGGTGGCCTCCTGCCTCCTCATGATATGAAGTTGTGTGGGAGGTAGGATTAATGTTCCAAAATATTGAGTAACATATGACTTACTATAATTTTCTCAGTCTGCCGAATTATTGGCCTTCTGCAAGACAACCTCTTCCTTCAAGAGCGGAATCTGATACTTCTCAACGGCAGACACACCACGCCCTTCATTGAACTCTAGGGAGCCTTGAGGACCATCATTTCCTCCACTCTTGATTACCACTGGCTCTAACAGCTTCTTCTGAAGCATTTTATCCATCTTCTAATCCATGTTGCTCTTTAGAGCTTCCACATTTCTTTCAATGGACTGAAACGTCTTTCCAAGAATGGTGAATTTTGGATCTTTAACGAAATCCATGATTGTCCTCTAGGCTAATATTATTTTCCCCTTCAATTCGTTCTACCATAGGTGGAATATTGCCTGTTTCCATGATATTTTCTTCTACACCTTCACATCATGTCTTAAATAACTGCTCCACCAGGTGGTCTCCATGATTTCCATGACGGAGACTTTGACATTTTCTAACTTCCCTATTTTTAAATTGGCTTATAGAATACACGTTGAAATATTAAAGGACCTCTTGTTCCCCTTAGATTTACCTCATGTTTCCCCTGGGGTTCACTCTAGGAAAATCTACTTACCGTAATTTTGGCCAATTAATGTAATTAAAATAAAAATAATAATTATGGTGCAAAGAACACACAATATCAAAATTGTATGTTTAACTAAATTAAAGTTTATTTAATATTTTCCTTTTGAATAGTGGATTTTGTTTATAATACTAGTACATATTAATGCTCCATTTGACACTTAAATCCTGCAATTGGTTTTCCATTTCTGATCATCACCTTAAATCAGTAAGCCAACGAAAGCCTTTGTTCCTTTTCTTAGCAAGCTAAGCTAGGAGCATTGTCAATATAATCTCTAAGGTTGAGGAGGCAACAGAGTATAAAACCAACATTAATTGTTTTATACTCTAACAACAACTTCTGGTTGTTTTATTCCAAAACATGGCAATCTGTACCAACAAAAAGTGTTCCAAGTAGAATCCAATCTTTGAACACCACCACTACCACTGGTGGTGACTCTAAATATAAACTGTTAGCTTTGATGAGAAGAACAGATTATATGAACTACACAGAAAACATTCACCATAAGATTAAACCATACACAAAACAGAAAACATATACATTCAAACACACATACCCTTCACCGAAATTAACTTTCCTTTCTCTTTCTTCTTTCCTTGTTCACATATTATTTTTCCACCCATTCATCAGTAAAATATTGCAGCTAATATCTTCCCATTCTATAGCTAAATTATATGAACAGCTAATAGAAAGAGCACAAACATTACAAGAGTGGTTTGAAACAAGGTAAGAAAGTAGTTTTGGCAGCTTCATCTTCCCATTCAACATTTTTCCACCACTCTTCCTCTGCTTCAATCATCACTGCATTTCCCTTGGTAATGGTAGAGTTTAGTGGGAGCTTTTTAAGCAAAGAGCAATCAATTATTTCCATTTTCTTCAGACTCTGAAAAGGCAATGCTCTCCAGTATATACTATTCAATTCTGGCAAACTGTCTAGTGATAGAATTTCAAGTTTCGTAAATGGCTTGAGATTTTCTTCAGCCTCGAAAATTTCACCCAATCGTCTACTGCTGATTATTTCTTGGACTTGTTCACAACTTTTGGCCCTCAAAATTGTGAGATTTGGAACTAAAATAACCCATGTCAACTCTTGCAAATTCAAGCATTTCTCAAAGGTTACTTCTCGCAGCCTTTCGAAACTTCTATTCCCTAGCAACTCTGAATAATTCCCATTAAACTCTTTCAAATGTTCTGCTTGATGGATCTCCAATGTCAATAGGTACTTCATAACAGCTAAAGGTGTAATATCAAGTGACTCTGAACGCCAAAAAACTTCAAGTGACAGAGATTGAGTACAGTTCAACAATGTAGGGTTGTTGGAAAGTTCATGGAGAGCAGAGGCACTTGTTATTGTGATGCTTAGCACTTTGAGATGTTTCAAAGATAGCAATGGATTTATATCCATATTTCTAAGAGAAAGAATATTACTCTCCACTTCCTCCACAGAAAATCCACAGCGAAATATCTTCAGAACTCGTAACGATCTCAAACTAGATATCAATTCCTTGGGAATCACACGTAATTGATCATCATATTCCAAGTTCAAGCACTTCAACTTTGTCAACATTTTTAATTCAATTGGCAACCATTCTATCCATGTATAAGATAAATTGAGATATTGCAATGAAACCAATCTTGAAATGTCTCGTGGTACTTCTTCTATCCCGCTATTTGATAAATCTAAAACCGTTAACTTATACATCGATGAAGAATGTGCAGGTTTGATCATAATGAAGGGGTTATGGTTGAGTAGAAAAGTAAAAAGGTTAGTTGGAACATTAACAAGAAGATCCCCAATAGAATTCCCCATAGATGAAATCCATCCTATGGTTTCTACAGCTTCATTCTTCTTACTTATAAATAATGGACCACCCTTGAGAAATCTGAACATGACTGCTATTAACAAACCACACTTTCGAATGACCTTACTATCTGTCCATTTTGGACCATCATATGGAGGGTTGACAAGTAGTTGCGATTTCCTGAACAATTGAGACTTTTTTACTCTTGATAAAGCAAAATCACGAATCATATCCAACAATTTTACACTATCATTTTCTTCTTCTAGGAAACCTGCTTCAGTTAATGTATGGATAGCATTATACCCCCAAATTAGAGGATCAACCCTAGTACCATAGATACCTAAAATGTTCTCACAAATCCAAAAATCTATTAAATCCTTCTTAAGAATAGTGAAATCCTCTGGGAACAAGCTAAAGTATGAGAGACAAGATCTAATTTTGGCATTGGGAAAACTATCAAAACAAAGCTTGAAGATGCAAGTTACCTGGTCAGAGTTGTTACTTCGTGCATCTTTTTCTATCTTCTGTAGAGCATATTCCCATTCTTCGCGTGTTTTCCTAAAAGACATGGCACGGCCAAGAGTAGAGATTAAGATGGGCAAACCATTGCATTTACTCACCAAGTTTCGAGCAATCTCCATAATTGTTAGATCAGTAAGTGTATCATCCCCAACCTTACTCCGAAACAATTCCCAAGCATCTTCCCCTGAAAGCTCCTTGAGTGTGAAGACAGTATAAGCACCCATATGTTGAGGTACCACTGAAAAACGCGTTGAATATATGAATTTACATCCTTCCACCCCGAGTGTTCTAAGATCAAGATGAAACCAAAGATCATCTAAGAACAAGACGAACTTGTTTCCGCTGATTTGTTCACGAATGAGATCGGATTTCTGATCGAAGCTTTTCCCAGTCCAATTGGAATCAAAGAGCCCTAGGCATTTGGAGATGTCATCCTGGATCTTCTGCAATGTTAATTTTGATGATACAGTGATCCATATTACAGTGTCGAAGTGTTTGGTGGTGATTAATTTGTGGTAGAGTTGTTTCATGAGAGTAGTTTTGCCAATACCTCCAGGACCCAAAATGGCAATGGATGTAGCCGATTCATCAATGAGCAAATTCCAAGCTTGATGCATCAGAGATTGCTGCCCCACCACAGTCATTTTAATAGCCGATTGTACTGAATTCAAAGGATGAATATGGAAGATAAGGACAAGTGGTACTTGAATTTACTTAGGAAAGGAGGGTAGGTTAGGGGTTTGACTGGAGTGTTGACTTGATAGAATGCTTGTGATTGTGATTGTGGTTATGGAATCATGGTTCCGCGTCACGAGGGTGGCTTTTGTCCTGCTTAATCTAACAGCACGTGATAGGTTCGAATTCTTTTGCCCTTTTCATGTCACTTGATGATTTTTTTTTTTTTAAGAAAAAAATGTAGGTAAACGTAGGTCTACCCACTTTTAAGATCTGGGTTAGATTTTACCGGAGTAGGGAATCGAACCTCAAACCTATTAAGTAGAGATTTAATGCCTTACCACTCGAACCAACCCTCATTCACTCCCTTAATGATTATTAAAACTTATGAATTTTTTAATCAAAATAATACTTCAAATGAGTATTATTTCTTGCAAATGGCGATTTAAAATATTTTAGATTTAGTGTTACTTTTCTTGTTGGTTTTGAAATCTATATTTATTAGTATCAAACTTCTATTTTTCGTCTTATATATCCCTGTTAGCTATATTTCTTTAATTTATTATTTGTTCGGTCTTAGGAAGAACGAAAAAGTTTCATCTTATCTGTAGATCTATAGATATGCGTAGTTGCAAAAATGGAAATTATTCAGATCCAAATGTCCGGAAGATCTTAAATGAAGAAGATTAGACTACAATGGTTTTTCAACGGGATTCGACTTGCGAGAATGATATGACTTATGTATTTATTGTGTTTATACCTTTTATGGTTTTTATTGCTCTTTGTTATCGTTTTTCTTCCCTTTGTGGATCTTTTAATAGCTTTAGGCTGTATGAGTATGATGTTTTATTCCTCATAGTTTTCATGATGTACTTGTATTTTTTAATCTAATGAAATAATACGTGACACTTTTAATAAAAAAAAATGTTTTTAAATATTACTAAGTTAACTATGGTGAGTCGGACTAATCTGACATCTTGGGTTACACTTCCTAACAAAAAAGTTGGATGAACTTCATCCGACTTCATGATGCAAGAAAGTCGGATAAAGTTCATCCGACTTATTTGCATTTTTTAAGATAAAAAAAATGAAAGTTAAAAGCGATGAAGTACGTTGATGTTCCTTGTATCTATTGATATTACACCTATGTATGCAAGACTATCTTTAAAAACATGAAGTGCAAGGAAGTCAGATGAAGTTCATCCAACTTCCTTGTTCAGAAACGTAACTTTAACTTAATGCTTAAATTACACAAGGTGTAAAGAAGTCGGACAAACTTCGTCCGACTTTACCCTAATTAAACCAGCACTATCCAGATAATAATGTTTAATTGAGCCATTTGCAAGGACTAATACTCATTTGGAAGTATTATTGTGAGTAAAAATTCAAAATTTAGGAAGAAACCATTAATAAGGCTATCCATCTCTTCTAATTTTGTTAGTTTAGTATTTTATATATATATATAATTTATTTTATTACTCGGATTAGAGGTTTGTTAAGGACCTTTTAGGTGGATTCTCTGTCAATCAAAATTTTCGACATAGATTAGAACTCGAGATTTCTAATTTAAACAACTTGAGATCTTTAACCACGGAAGTCAATCTTAATTAATCTTGGTTTAGTATCTTTCAATTTGATGCATGAGATTATTGATCAATTATAATTGCACAAATTATAAGTAGCCGTCAGGGCTAGGGCCATTGAATTCAAGAATCTGTATCAATTTTCTCCCATCCTTGGCCGTTTTTTAGACTTATAGGAGGCGCCTAGGTTGTGATCCTTGCAAAAAAAAAAACATTCCTTTGTTTTATTATAGTTCATTTTTTTGGTAAATTGTCATATAATTATTTGTGAATTATGTTTATTATTTTTTTAATATTTTGATTAATTATGTTCTCTATTTGTTTCTATAATATGGTTTATGACTTTAATAATATTGTTTCATAGTTTTTGGTGAATTATATTATGGGTTAATTACAAAAAACTACCATGTGGTTTCGCCGATTTGCGATGTGGTACCTGTGGTATTTTTTATTACAAACAGGTACTCGTGGTTGACACCGTTACCAAAATCGCGGAAACGGCAGATTTTCCGTCAGGGGCGATGACGTGGCCGAGGGTATTTGCGCCATTAAGTAAAATTGATGATATAAAAGACCAAAAATCGAAATTAAAATCCCCAAATTCATTCGAAACCTAATTCCCGATTCCAGCAAATCCCCAAAATCCTTAAACCTAAATCGTTAATCGCAGCTATAATTCTTCAATTTCGTTCGCAGGAAGAAAAATCGACCCTCAGAAGTTGCAGGAAAACAAGGTAATTGCCTTCGCCATCGCCATGAGCTCATCGTCTTCTTCGTCGAGCTTAAACACACGAAACACGTACTGGAATGGAGTTCACTATTTTTGCGGGCATAGAGCTCGGAGAAGAATGGCTTGGTCTTTGATTAACATGGGTCGGAGGTACATAGGTTGTTCTAGATACCCCAATGAAGATGCTTGTCATTTTTTCGACTGGATTGATCCACTTGTATGTGCTAGAGGAAGAGACGTTATGAAAGAGATGAAACTGACAATCAATAAGTTCGAGGATGAAATCGAGCAATACCATGGTCGTGAGGTTGAACTGCAAAATGAAATTAGTAAATTATCAGAGAAGAATAGGGAGTTGGAGGAGCTTAATGCTTGCAAAAATGCAGAAATCATCTACTTGCAAGGCATGTTAGACCAGTTCAAGAACACAAAATACCATTTCTCAAAGGCTTGGGGAGTAGTTGTGATCTTGTGTTTCGTTGCTTTCTTGTGGTTTAGTTTCACAAATGTTAGGGAAAAAGATGAGCTAGCCAAGATTGGCATCATGCCTTGATGTAACTGTTGATTGAATGAATGAAAATGGGTTTTTTGTGTGTTCATTGTGTGCTAATTGTCACTTGCTTTTTCGATCATTTTTTGTTTAAATTGCTAATTCAATTGTTGTTTCAATACGATAAACCAGAGATGTAATTGTCGTTTCAATATCGTTTTGAGTTAATTGTCACTCATAAGTTTGTGGTAATTGTGAAGTAGTTTATGTATTAGTTTGTGCCCTGTAATTGACACAGATGTAATGGTAAAACTGAAGAAGATCTGTAAACCACATATGTAATACAAAAAGTCAATAATATGTGTAAACCATTTTGTCATTCATGGACCTGATAAATACACAAAGATCTTGTCCAAAATACACAAAAATATGTCCAACTCTGCAGGACAAAAAAACCTATTACCCATATACATGACACAAAAACATGTCAAAATTTGACAATCACAAAAACATGTCCAAATTTGACATTCACAAAAACATGTCATAGCCTTCACAATCACAAAAACATGTTCACCATTTACATCAACCTAATATTTGTGAAACATTTACATGACACAAAATACATGTCACTTCTCATTAACTGGTGCCCCCGCACCCAATCTTGTTGCCATTCCTTCTAGGCATGATGTCCTCCTAGAACGCATAAGCCTGCTTGTACCTGCTTGTTCAGAATCATTACTTCTTGGTGGTCTAAAATGATATGTAGGCACTGATGTGGTACCATCTTGAAAATGGTTTGTCCGTCCTCTACCACGACCCCTACTTGTACCACGTCCCCTACCACTGCCTATGTTTGATGTCGGTTGACTTTGAGCAATCCTTGCTCCTGCATCTGAATTCACATGTTGATGTGGGGTTTGTTGACTAGCACTTGCACCCTGTGCCATCCTCTGTCTTCCACTCCTATCTAGACTCAACTGTAACAACCAATGCAGATAAGTTAATACACAATTTGAATTGGGAAGCATAAGAAACCATAATACAACAATTACCTGTGCTCCAGTTCTTCTAGCATTTTCTCTTCGCATCCTTCTCTGCCATGGACTCTCACCAGTTACCCCTACTTTACAACCTCTAGCATTGTGACCAATTTGGTTGCATTTACCACACTTAACAACACCTCCAGCCCTAGACACCTTAAATGGATTTCTTGGCTCATTAACCCCTCTAATTCTTCTCTTTCTTGGCCTGCCAGGTGGTTTTTGAACTATCCATGGATGGATATCAGGGTAATTGGTCCTATCCCATTCTTCATGTGATGGGACTGGCCTGAATGGATGACTGTACACTGCTATATATGTATCCTTCAAAAAATATTTGTCAACATATTTTTCTGGTTGCTCCCTATGCATGTAAATGGCAGCAATAGCATGCTGACACGGAATACCAGATAATTCCCATCTTCTACAAGTACACGTACGAAGATTCAGATCAACAGCAACTGTCCTATCAAAAGTGGTCACCTCATACAGTTTATCCCCAGCAGCAGTGCAGAAGCAATTCCTACTTGCAACTTTCAGTTTCTCCAAATGCTCTTGATATTTTGGACAAATGTCCCCTTTATATTTCAGCATTCCACACAATTTGATGTAATGTCTCTTCATACATGCTTTCCTAATAGTTTCCAAACATGAGACTATCGGCAAACACCTAGCTCCTTTGATAAATGAATTGAATGATTCAGCCATGTTGTTTTGAAGGATATCAGACTTGGTCCTTGTGCTGAAATGGCATCTAGCCCACGTTTTTGGATCATGTCCCATTACCCAGTTATACGCATTCTCATCATAGTCTTTCAGCTTCTTCATGTGATATTCCCACAGCTTAACTGTGCCAGCCCCTGCAGCCACCCATAGCATATCTTTGTATTCAACCCCTTTGAAGCGCAATTTCATGTTTTCATACATATGTTTAAGGCAGAACCTATGCTCCACATTTGGCATAAGCTCTTTGAATGCTTCAACAAGTCCCTACAAGTATATAGCAGTAATCACAAATCACAAAACCAACTATCACAAACAACAAAAACCAACTATCACAAACAAAAACCAACTATCACAAACAAAAACCAACCATCACAAACAAAAACCAACTATCACAAACAATAACAGTAATCAAAAACCAATTCCTCACACAAACAATAACAGTAATCAAGTGAACCAACCTTTTGCTGATCAGACATAAACACCCACCCAGTTTCTGCCACATTCCCAAAATCATCTTGTAAAGCTTGTAAAAACCATGACCATGATTCCTTGCACTCTGAATCAACCACAACAATTGCAAGAGGGAACATGTTTTCATTTCCATCCCTTGCAATTGCAGATAGTATGTGGCCTCCCATACAACTCTTTAAGTGGCAACCGTCCAAGCAAATCAATGGTCTAAGGCCTGCGAAGTACCCTTGCTTTTGTGCAGTCAGCCTGTAGTATATGTACTTGAACACCACAATCTCCCTAGGCATGCTCCTGATACCATTTGAAACTGTATTCTAATCTTGAACTAGTGTCAAGTCTGTCCTTAGAACCACCTTGTTGTCTGGGTTGGATGTTTTGATTGTCTGTGCATAATCGTATAGACGACGATATTGTTCCTTTACCTCACCCTGGATAATATCACATGCAATCTTCTTTGCTCTGTAACATTTGGCCATATGACATTGAAACCCAGGTCTCTTTTGATCTTCCTCTGAACAACCTGAACTTTCCATTCTTCATCATCCCTAAATTCTTCTAGGTACTTCTCAGCAATGAATCTGCTTGTAATCAAATGGTTATCATACTCCCTCGGACAACTGTGAACTGGTTTAAATGATTTTATCATAAAGGTACTGCTATCACCAACTTTAGATGCCCTTATGTAAAAGTCACAAGCTGGGAACTTGCACCCAACCACCACAAAATCCTTGCAATTCTTCTTGAAGTGATATGAATACCCTTTAACAACAGCCCATGATCTTAAAGCCTTCCTAAACTAGTCAGCAGAGACAAACCTCATACTAAGACTTAACTCAACATTCATATTCTCCCTGTATTGAGCACTTGGATCAGGCCTCTCATTGTCTGAGCCATGTAGACTTTCCAATTCATCGTCCAAATCAGGAGCTAGTTCATTAAATTCTTTGAGGTTCTCCTTGTCCAGCTCTTCGCCTACTGTGGATTGTGGCGCACTCATTGGTGCAGATTGTGGATCATTTGCAGTTTGAGGTTGTGGCTCATTTGTTGTTGCAGGTTGTGGCTCATTTGGCTCATTTATTAGTGCAGGTCGTGGCACGGATTGTGGTTCATCAGCAAACAACGAGCAATCCTCATACTCAAGTGACACATCCTCACCTAGACTAACAACATCATTTTCTGAACCCTCAACATAATCACTGTCATCGGAATCTTCAACATCTCCAAAATCCATTCTTGTCCCCATATGCATATCATCACTAACGTATTCATCTTCATCATCATCACTAACAGGCCCATTGTCATGCATCATTTCAGCCCCTACATTACCCTGCATCATCTCATCCAATTCCTCATCAACCCCTTGATCAGTAACTCCATCCTTAGCCCCTACATTATTCCTCATCATCTCATCCAATTCCTCATCAACCCTTTGATCAGTAACTCCATCCTTAGCCCCTACATTATTCCTCATCAACTCATCCCATTCCTCATCATCCCCTTGATCAGTAACTCCATCCTTAGCCCCTACATTATTCCTCATCAACTCATCCCATTCCTCATCATCCCCTTGAGCAACAACTCCATCCTTAGCCCCTACAATACCCTGCATCATCTCATCCCATTCCTCATCATCCCCTTGAGCAGCAACTCCATCATTAGCCCCTACATTACCCTGCATCATCTCATCCAATTCCTCATCAACCCCTTGATCACCAATTCCACAACTATCAGCCCCTTCCACAACCTGCGGTTCAGCATCAGTCATATCCACATTGAGTGGTGGGCTAAGGGATTCAAAATAGATATCCCATTCTAAATGATCCTTGTTTGCTATACACATGAAGGCTACGTTCTTATCATCCACTATCTCTTCATATGCGATCTCACCAGTTAAACCAATAACATGATACCATATACGGCATCCATGTCTACACCCCAAGTCCCTGTAATACCCTAAAAGCTGAAAAAAGGACAACAAATCTTTATCCACATCAACCTCTGCCACATCCCCTCCAACATACTCCATAGACAGAACCCAGGTGTTTGAAGAATTAGATTCCCTCTTTCCATTTTCTTTCCAATGTGGGGGGCCTTTTGTACTGGTTGAAACGCATGGGTGACGTACCCCCGGTCATACAACCCAACCACAAAACCAAGATGCTATGCATACTCATACCCAGAATTTATTTGTGCAATTGCACTTATTGAATGTAGGCATAAGAGTAGGGCGAAAAGAGGTTTTTTTTTTGTTTTTTTTTTTTTAAAGAAGAACTTCAATTACTTCCGGTAGCACGATTTCAGCTTAGGTTGACACTCAGATTTCACAATTTCGGCTTCCATCATTTTCTTAAAGGTGGGCTACTTAAATTGCACTAAGTATCAAAATTAAGTACTGGAAACACGACTTCATCATCAATTATTCAAAGGTAAAACTAAGATGGCATGTTTGTGTAATTTGTCTTTCGATGAAGTTTCCGAGGGGATATGTAATATAACAATTCTAAAGTGTTTCATCCATGTCAAGCGAAGAACCAAGACTTAAGGTTTGAAGGGGGGGCTTTGATATTGACTCTACAAGACATAACAAAACATCAAAACAGGCAGGCAGACACGCCAGACACGGTGACAGCAGATAACACTCAAACAGTTTAAACAAACATAAGACAGGAAGACTACAGACATGTAATTTTTTTTTTTTTTTTGTTTCTATCCTAATTTTCCCCTCCCCACACTTAAAACAGCATTTACTCTCGAAAATGCAGAAAAGTAAAGCTACAAAATATATCAAAGGGAAAAGAAAATAGGATCCCTTAAGGGTGGCGATCCATCCAGCCGCGCATATCGGACATGAATCCATTGACGTCCATGCGGAAATCGCGGAATTCATGTGTCAACTGCTCCAAATTGGCCTCCATGTTAGTCATTCGCTCCTCAAAGCCGCTTTCCGGCTCCTCTTGATATTCGTCATCCTCCTCTTCGGAGCTAAGCTCCATTGGCTCAAAGGAACCTGTACCTGCAGATTGAATTTCTGTCCACCACAACCCCGACTTGTGGAGGAGCTCAGCACGTAACAGATAATTCGCATCTAACAGTTTAAAATTTTCAGACTCTTTTAACTTGAAGGTGGCCATGGTTCCCTCACATACTGCTAAGCGGGAGATGATATGGCCAAAAGGGAGGGAGGTGCGCTTGGAAAAGCGAACTCCGGCCATCAAAGTCCAAATAAAGTGGGCCATTCGAGGAGGTTTGTTTTGTGTCATACACCAAAGGAGTAAGAGATCGGCCTCACTAACTTTATCGGCCTCGGGGAGGCCGACTAGGTTGAATGTTATCCATTTATGCATTAATCGGGTTTGAGGGTCAGTGATATTCTTATTTACTGTTTTATTTTTCTTAAACTCAAAAATTCCTGAAAGCTCAAACCAGACATCTTTATTGGTGAGGTCCTTATCCCACTCGGTGTAATCACCCTCCTTAAAACCCATGACCTTATTAAACTCGTCCTCAGTCCATTTTGACTCAGTGTTATCAATTCTATAGTGTAGAGTTTTTGCACCCTCATCGTCAGTGTCGATTCGTAGGGTGGTAAAGAACTCTACAACATAGAATTTATACAATTTATACCTTCTATCATCTAATTTCTTCCATCCCATTCGGGTTAGGATCTCTTTGATCCCCTCATCCTTACCCGTGTTCTCAAGCAAGGGCCAATCAAAATAACGAGGGTGAGCAAGTTTATAATCCTTGAATTTCAAGTATAGTTCGCCCTCATCAACACATTTAATGGAAAATGGGCAGAGATACTTACGTGAGAGTTCAGAAGGGTACGGAGTGTCTGCTTGCTGTGACGAGGCTCGGGGCCGAGGAGGACGGGGGGCCCTCCATCGGAGTTGCCCAGGGTCGGCAACTGGTGTTTGCTCCTCGACCATTCGCTTCTTACCCTTGGAACGCGTGTGCCTGGATGATTCTGCCATTACCAAAAGGGAAAAGAAATCAAAAGAAAAATATGTTAATGGTGGGGAGAGATGAAGATTTGAGGTTTGGGTGAAAGAGGAGATGAAGAAAGAGGTAGGAGATGAAGCTTAAGGGTTAGAATGGAGGTATATGGAGAGAAAGTAGGGTTTTGGGGAAGAAATTGGGGATAAAGAAGGTGGGGGTTCGGCTAGGGTTTGAAAGGAAGAGTTTAGGGGGTATTTATAAGGTAAAGTGGGTGGATCCAAAGCCCATCGGCCTTGATCCACGATGTGTCTCGGCGAGACAACAGGTGTCTCGGCGAGACACATGGTGTCTCGGTGAGACACAGCGCTGGACGTGCTTCTTACGATAGCAGTGGCCGCCTTGTCTCGGTGAGACATATAGTGTCTCGGCGAGACACAGCGCGAAAAGGAAGAAAAAAATTCTCAAAGATTAAGCATAAAACTATGTATAATTAAAATGTTCAAAAGTGAAGGAAAGAGTACGAAAGAAAATAAAATTGTAATGTAAAGAGGTTCTAGTCTGGGGTGCCTCCCAGGAGCGCTCAATTTTATAGTCTATGGAGCTTATAGACTGTCCTTCTCCCTCAGGACGGATCATCCAGACGGAGATGCTCAATTACTCGAGGTCCGTCATCATAGCATTTCAACCTCTGACCGTTAACCGGGAACGTCTGATTCTTATTGTCTTTGATTTCAACCATACCAGATGGGAAAGCTTGAACTACGGAGAATGGGCCGCTCCACCTGGACTTCAGTTTACCAGGCCATAGCTTTATCCGGGAGTTAAATAGCAGAACTCTGTCCATTGGCTCAAAGTTGCGCTTTATGATCCGCTTGTCATGCCACTTCTTCATTCGTTCCTTGTAAATCTTCGCATTCTCATATGCTCCTAATCGAATTTCCTCCAATTGATCCAACTGCAACAATCGCTGTTCACCTGCAATCTTATTATCAAAGTTTAGAAACCTGGTGGCCCAAAAGGCCTTTTGTTCTAGTTCTACAGGCAAATGGCATGCCTTTCCATACACCAATCTGTAGGGAGACATGCCAATTGGCATTTTAAACGCGGTCCGGTATGCCCACAAAGCGTCGTCGATTTTTAAAGACCAGTCTTTTCTAGAGAGATTCACTGTTTTTTCTAAGATGATTTTCAACTCTCTGTTAGTCACTTCTACCTGGCCACTAGTTTGAGGGTGGTAAGGTGTGGCCACCTTATGTGTGACTCCATATTTCTGCAAAAGTTGTGAGAAAAGCTTATTGCAGAAGTGTGAGCCGCCATCACTAATAATGGTGCGAGGGGTGCCAAAACGTGTAAAAATGTTCTTTTGCAAGAACTTAGTTACAACCCTCGCATCATTACTTGGTAAGGCAGCAGCTTCCACCCACTTTGACACATAATCGACTGCCACCAAAATATATTCATTGTTAAAAGACTTGGGGAAGGGACCCATGAAATCTATCCCCCAGACATCAAAGATTTCACATATCAAAATAGGACTAAGGGGCATTTCATGTCTCTTTGTTATACTTCCAGTTCGCTGGCAATTATCACATGACTTCACAAATCTAGCAGCATCGGCAAAAAGGGTGGGCCAAAATAGGCCAGATTGTAATACCTTAGCTGCAGTTTTGGTCGGGCCATGATGCCCACCTACCTCTCTAGAATGGCAAAAGGCTAGGACTGATTCTGTTTCGCTTTCAGGGATACAACGCCGAATGATATTGTCGCCACATACCTTCCATAGGAAAGGGTCCTCCCAGTAGTACTGTTTTACCTCATGTAGGAATTTCTTTCTCTGCTTATAGCTCAGATCTGGAGGTATGACCCTTCCTGCAATGAAATTAGCATAGTCAGCGAACCACGGAACTGATAAAATTGCCATTAACTTTTCGTCGGGAAAAGATTCCTTGATGTCCTCAGAGAGGATCATCTCGTCCTCTTTGTTCTCCAAGTGGGATAGGTGGTCAGCTACCACATTCTCGACTCCTTTCTTGTCCCTTATTTCTAAATCGAATTCCTGGAGCAGCAGTATCCAACGAATGAGTCTAGGCTTTGCATCCTGTTTAGAAAACAAATACTTCAAGGCAGCATGGTCAGTATACACAATAATCTTAGAAAGCACAAGATAAGATCTAAACTTGTCTAAAGCAAAAATGATAGCTAGCAATTCTTTCTCTGTGGTGGTGTAATTCACATGAGCTTCATTTAAAGTCTTACTAGCATAACAAATAGGTTGACAAATTTTATCTTTCTTTTGACCCAAGCATGCACCTACAGCTGTATCGCTCGCATCACACATTAGCTCAAACGGCTTGTCCCAATCTGGACAAACCATAATGGGGGCTTTTACCAATTTCTCTTTAAGTTCATTGAAGGCGTTTAAGCATTCAGTGGTGAAAACAAAGTCAGCATCTTTCAAAAGCAATTGAGTTAAAGGCCTAGCAATTTTTGAAAAATCTTTAACAAACCGCCTATAAAATCCTGCATGTCCCAGGAAACTCCTAACTGCTTTGACATTACAAGGGGGAGGTAAATTATCTATTACTTCGATTTTAGCAGGGTCGGCCTCTATCCCCCTTTCAGACACTCTATATCCTAACACTATGCACTCTTTGACCATAAATTGACACTTCTCCCAGTTAAGAACTAGGCTAGTGTCCTCACAGCGTTGCAACATCAACTCTAGACTTTTCAGACAACTTTCAAAAGTAGGTCCAAATATGGAAAAGTCATCCATGAATATCTCCATGAACTGCTCAACCATGTCACTAAAGATTGCTGTCATGCATCTTTGGAATGTGGCGGGTGCGTTGCACAGGCCAAATGGCATTCGTCTGTATGCAAAGGTCCCGTAGGGGCATGTAAAAGTGGTCTTTTCCTGATCTTTCAGATCGACCGGTATTTGCATATAGCCCGAATAACCGTCTACAGTGCAATAAAAACACTTACCTGACATTCGCTCTAACATCTGATCTATGAATGGAAGTGGGAAGTGGTCTTTCCTTGTGGCGTCATTCAGCTTCCTGTAGTCTATGCACATACGCCAACCAGTCACCTTCCTCACAGGGATCAGTTCGTTTTTCTCATTCAACATCACTGTAGTTCCGCCCTTTTTTGGAACCACCTGCACAGGACTAACCCAAGGGCTGTCAGAAATGGGAAAAATTATACCTGCATCCAGGAGCTTGATCACTTCAGCCTTCACCACTTCCTTCATTTTGGGGTTCAATCGTCGCTGTGGTTGAACCGTTGGTTTAATCTCGTCCTCCATGTAAATCCTGTGGGTGCACAAGGAGGGGTTAATTCCCTGTATGTCTGCCATCTGCCATCCAAAATCTCTCTTATGTGTGCGTAGAACAGTAATTAACTGTTCCTCCATATCCCTGGTCAGCTCAGAAGAAACAATTACAGGCAAGGACATAGGTGGTTGTAGGAATGCATACTTAAGATGAACAGGCAAGGGTTTGAGGTCAAAGGTCGGTGGTTCCTCAATGGAGGGTTTTGGGATGGGACCAGAATTACTTACTAGTTCCTCAACGTGCCGAATCCAATAACACCTCTCCGTTTCTAACTCACTTAATTCGATAAGTTCACTTTCTGGCACAGTGATCTCAGCAGGTGTTAGACTTTGTTCCTGATCTTCCTGGAAGACATCTTCAACAATAACATCATTAGTACAAATAAAATTACAAGAAGAAGTGTCTACCGGATACTTCATTGATTTCACTACGCTGAATTCCACCTTCTCATCGTGTAGTCGAAGGAATAGCTTCCCTTCTTCCACGTCGATCAGTGTCTTTCCTGTTGCTAGGAACGGTCTTCCCAAGATAATGGGTACCTGATCATCCTCCTCAATGTCTAGGATCACAAAGTCTGCAGGGAAGATGAACTTGCCAACTTTCACGAGTAAGTCCTCGACAATTCCGGTCGGCCTCCGTATGGAACGATCTGCCAGTTGAATAGTCACTGAAGTTGGACTCGGATCTCCCATTCCCAATTTCCTGTATACAGAGAGTGGCATCAAATTAATACTGGCATCCAGATCACAAAGTGCATACTTGAAATGTGTACTAACTATGGTGCAAGGAATGCTAAAGCTGCCAGGATCTTTAGATTTTTTGGGCAAATTTGTGCTCAACATGGCATAGCATTCCTGGCTCAACATTACGGTCTCATGGTCCCCTAACTTCCGTTTTTTTTGTGATTAGTTCCTTAAGAAATTTCCCATAAATAGGCATGTTCTCAATTAGTTCAAGAAAAGGAAGATTGATTTCAATTTTCTTAAACACATTTAAAATTTTTGCATATTCCTTATCTAATTTAGTCTTGCGACTTGGATAAGGTAGGGGTACCTTGGTAGGCTGAACATTTGGGTCTGCAAACAGTTTAGGGTTAGGGATACTTACCTAGTCTGGAGCGGGAGCGACTGGGGAACTTTTATCGGCGAGGCGCGACCCAGAGGGGGCGTCTCGCCGAGACACTATAGTGTCTCATCGAGACGCCTCCAACGGCGGGTTGTCTCGCCGAGACACTATGGTGTCTCGCCGAGACAACTCGGGTGGGGTCGCAATTTCGTCGACCGAGTCTCCTAGTCCGCTTCTTACCTGATTGCCACTTCTAAGTTGGATGGCATGGACCCTTTCCTTCGGATTTTGCTCACTGTTTGGGGGTAGTTGTCCCACAGGACGTTCAGAGTTATTTCTCGCCATTTGTCCCAACTGCGTCTCTAACTGCTTCATGTGAGCTTCATTCTGGACCATGCGAGTTTCCATTCCTGAGACTCTCCCATCTATTGCTCCCAACACTTTTATCATGGCGTCCACCTTATCTTCCAGAGTGTCTTTCTTCTTTTGGTATTGGTTCTGATTTTGCTGAGGTGGTGCCGAAGATGTTCCTTGATTGGAGTTCTGAAATCCAGGTGGGCCTAAAGCTGCTTGATTGTTGGACCAACTGAATCCCGGGTGATTTTGTCTCCAGGCGGGGTTGTAATTGTTCTGGTAAGGGCCATTATATTTCATATAATTGACTTGCTCTAGCACTATGGGGCATTCTGTGCTTCTGTGCTCTCCCACAAAGATTTCACATTTGAAGACCGGTGCGGGTGTTGGTTCAGACTTTTTCATTTCAGCCAAGACAAGATCAAGCTTTTCTGCCAGAGCTGCTACCTGAGAATCCGACTCTGATGTTCCTACTGATTTTGATGACGGGGCCTCCACAGCAAATACACCCCGCCTTGGAGTTGGCTTCTCTATCTGCCAGTGCGCACTACGCTCTGCTAGCTCCTTCACAAGGCTATAAGTGACTGCAGCAGTCTTACTGAATAAGTTACCACCTGCAGCTGCATCCAAAGAAGCTCTGTTAGCAGAGGAAATACCAGAGTAAAAGAGTTGTACCAAATGGTGCTTTTCAAACCCATGATGTGGGCACTTCCGTAGGAGTTAAACTGTTTGAAACAGTTAATATCACTCTTGAATTGGGCTGTCTTGGACGGCGGAAAATACTTGGCTAGGAATTCACTGATCGTGCTGTCCCAATCTGCTAGGGATCCCGGCTCCAATGAGGCGAGCCAATCTGCTGCTTCATCCTTCAAGGAAAAACGAAACAATGTCATATAAACATCTTCAGTAGTAACATTGTTATACTTGAAAGTGCTACAATAAAGGGTGAATTTGTTCAAGTGGGCATTAGGGTCCTCGTGATATTCTCCACCGAATTGTCCCGAATTTTGGATCATTTGGATCATTGCTGGTTTGATCTCAAAGGAAGTTGCCGCAATGGTGGGTTGCACCAAGCTAGAGGTAGCTGCAGGCCTTGTGGCCTTGAGAAGGTCCATGATAGAAGGTGGGTCGGCCATCTCCTCCGGTTGAGGGGCTTCTTCCTCAAGGGGGTTATCAATTTCTTCCAACCTAACCTACTGTCTTCGTTCCATTTTTAACCTGCGCGTAGTTTTGTCAATGTCAGGGTCAAAACGCAAAGGTGAATAACTTCGAGAACGTCGGTGCATAAACTAACAAGAAATAAAAACAACAATAAATTAAACGTCAAGATCAAATTTCAATTCTTTTGACTTAATGTGCACTCGCGTGCCTCCCCGGCAACGGTGCCAAAAACTTGATGCTCTTTGGGTATATAGCAAAATTAAGGTCAAGCATAAACCTATCGCAACAAGTAATAAAGTGTGCAAGCACAGGTCGAACCCACAGAGAGACAGGAATGTAGAGCCACTAAGTCTAATCAAACGTCAAAGTGTCAAGACAAACAAAATTTGGACGGATTTGGCATTAAACTGAATATGCAATTAATTATAAAGAACTGAAAATTAGTACTAAGGATAACAGATGATGGGATTATGGATGAGAAATCTGGGGTTTCGGATCCTTTGGCTAAATCATATATTTAGGTTGAGAATTAAGAGTTATTAAATCATGTCGAATTGTAACGGCAACCATTCTAGAAAAGGTATGAATGTGATCAGTATTCTAAAACCTCTATTCACATATGTTCAAACAATAGCTTGGTTAGGCGATATGTTCTCCAACATGTAAAGCATTATAAAGTTCTATTTGGTTGAACCCTAAGCCGTAGCCCGAGTAATAACCGCACTCCTAGTGTCCTAGCGAGGTCTGACTGTACGGGTTCAGAATAGATTCTCTCCTCTCGGTCTCAAATCTATCTAGAATTCCATTTCCTCTCGGATCAGGACATTAAGTACAGACAATCAGTTTACAATTGACAATCAAATCAGGCCTTAACTCCAAACCTAAATATAATCATTCACACCAAATTCACCTCCATCCCAGATTGGATGGAGATTAGCTCATGGATATACAATTTAACACAATCACAATGATAAAAACGAAATCCATAATTATATTGAAAATCAATTGTTATAAAATGAGCCACAAAACTAGCTTCCAAAAATGTGGTTTTCTATAACAATGGCTGCTCAAAAAGATGTTTTTGCAAAAAAAGAAAGAGAGAGTGCTAAAGATAAAAACCTAATTCCCTTTTATAGTCCCAACAAGAGCTGCAAGGGCAAAAAGGTAAATTATAGGAGTGAAAATTGATATTTCCAGGTCTTCATAGGGGCAATTTAGCAAAAAGAGCCGGGTTTGCGTTGCTGGTTCGTGCTCTGTCTCGACGAGACAGAAGTTGTCTCGGCGAGACAGAGGCTGTCTCGGCGAGACAGAAGTTGTCTCGGCGAGACAGAGGCTGTCTCGGCGAGACAGAAGTTATCTCGGCGAGACAGCATGCGGCCGGGTCCGTTTCAGCTCCTCGTTCTCTCGGCTGATGCCTGATTGCTTCCTAAAGCTCCGAGGAAGTCCAAAAAGTCCTGAAAAAAAAAACACTAATCACGCCATAAGATAAGGGGAACACGAAATTGACTTAAAACACGAAAACAATAAACAAACATAGTTGAAAATGGCTAAAAATAGTGGCTGAAATGTAAATAAACACCTATGAAATATGGAAATATCAGTCGTCCTTTTCTAGCAACCGGGAGAACACTTATAGATGTGCAACAAGGAAAATTAATTCTCCGGTTACAAGATGAGGAAGTGATTTTCAATGTTTTCAATTCTTTAAAATATCCTTCCGACAATATTGACCATTGTAACTTTCTTGATATAACAGACGAAGTTGTTAAAGATGTTTTTCAGAATGACATGTGTGAAGACCCATTGGAAAAAGTAATGTTAAATGGTCTCGAGTTAAATCAAGAGGAGGTCGTGATAGATCGAGAAATTGCCAATTTGACTTATGACCCCGAGGATTGCATGTGGATCCGTGACCAATATGAGAAAATCATTCGAGGGGACAAACCGAGGCCCAAATCATCATTGGAAGAGCCACCCGAATTAGACCTTAAACCCTTACCATCTCATTTGAAATATGCATTTTTAAGTGAAAACTCAAACTTACCTGTTGTAATTTCTTCTTCTTTGACAAGTGAAATGGAAGAGAAATTGATTAATGTGCTCAAAGATCACAAGAAAGCCTTCGGATGGACATTGGCGGACATCAAAGGAATAAGTCCTTCTATTTGCACACACAAAATTTTCATGGAAGAACAAGTTAAACCGACGGCCCAACCTCAAAGACGCCTAAACCCAAGCATGAAGGAAGTGGTGAAAACTGAAATTCTAAAACTCCTTGATGCAGGTATCATCTATCCAATCTCGGATAGTAGTTGGGTAAGTCCGGTACAAGTCGTACCTAAAAAGGGAGGTATAACTGTTCAAGCTAATGAAAAAAATGAACTAATCCCGGTAAGAAAGGTAACCGGGTGGCGCATGTGTATTGATTACCGAAAATTGAATGATGCCACTCGGAAAGACCATTTTCCTTTACCTTTCATCGATCAAATGCTTGAAAGATTGTCGGGACATGCTTATATGTGTAATTTAGATGGCTATTCCGGATACATGCAAATCCCGGTTGCTCCAAGCGACCAAGAGAAAACAACTTTTACATGTCCATATGGAACTTTTGCCTATCGTAGAATGCCTTTCGGATTATGTAATGCCCCGGCTACCTTTCAAAGGTGCATGATGGCAATTTTTGATGACATGATTGAAAACTTCATGGAGGTTTTCATGGACGATTTTTCCGTGTTTGGAAAAACATTTGATAGTTGCTTGCATAATTTGGAACTAGTGCTTAAAAGATGTGAAGATACTAATTT
Organism: Euphorbia lathyris; assembly: GCF_963576675.1. Classification (NCBI taxonomy): domain Eukaryota; kingdom Viridiplantae; phylum Streptophyta; class Magnoliopsida; order Malpighiales; family Euphorbiaceae; genus Euphorbia; species Euphorbia lathyris. The sequence goes on along the minus strand of NC_088912.1, from coordinate 68,945,481 downwards.
GATTCTAAATTGGGAAAAATGTTAGTTTATGGTTAATGAATCGATTGTTCTAGGCCATAAAGTATCATGTCAAGGCATAGAAGTAGATCCAGCGAAGGTGGAGGTGATTGCAAATTTGCCACCGCCTAATTCTGTTAAGGCTATCCGAAGCTTTCTAGGACATGTAGGATTCTATAGGCGTTTCATAAAAGATTTCTCGAAAATTTCAAAGCCATTGACCAAACTGTTGATGAAAGATGTTGAGTTCAACTTTTCTAAAGAATGCTTATCCGCCTTTGAACTATTGAAAGAAAAGTTAATTGATGCACCAATAATGATTAGTCCTGAATAGAGTTTACCTTTTGAACTAATGTGTGACGCTAGCGATTTGGCAGTTGGAGCATGTTTGGGACAGCGAAAAGATAAGAATTTTCAACCGATATACTTTGCTAGTAGGACGTTGAATGAAGCACAACAAAATTATACAACAACCGAAAAGGAGCTACTAGCAATTGTTTTCGCTTTTGATAAATTTCGTTCTTATCTTGTGCTTTCAAAAGTTATCGTTTACACTGATCATTCCGCACTAAAATATCTCTTATCTAAACAGGATGCAAAACCGAGATTGATCAGATGGGTTCTCCTACTCCAGGAATTTGATTTGGAGATACGAGACACGAAAGGGGTAGCTAATGTGGTTGCCGATCACCTTTCACGATTGGAGTTTGAACCACATAGAACCGACGTGCAAAGAGAGATCAAGGAGTTCTTTCCAGATGAATCGTTGTTTAGCGTATCAACACTACCATGGTTCGCCGATTTCGCAAACTTTCAAGCAGGTAATATACTTCCTCACGGGCTCACATACCAACAAAGACGTAAGTTCTTCGCTGATGCAAAGCACTATCTATGGGATGAGCCTTTCCTTTTTAAGGTTTGTGGAGACAATGTGATTCGTAGGTGTATCCCAGAAGAAGAGGTAAAATCTATACTTGAGTTTTGTCACTCACGTGAACCCGATGGCCACCACGGTCCAAACCGCACGGCTGCCAAAGTCTTACAGTGTGGGTTTTATTGGCCTACGATCTTTAAAGATGCATTTGAGTTTGTAAAATCTTGTGATAAGTGTCAACGAACGGGTAACATATCACGTAGACACGAAATGCCCCTATCGAGTATATTGGTTTGTGAAATTTTTTATGTGTGGGGCATTGATTTTATGGGTCCTTTTCCGAATTCATTTGGTAACCAGTTTGTGCTTGTTGCAGTAGATTACGTATCAAAATGGGTAGAGGCGATTGCTTCACCTACTAATGATGCTCGGGTGGTTACAAAGTTCCTAAAGAAAAACATTTTCACTAGATTCGGAACACCCCGAGCGATCATTAGTGATGGTGGCACGCACTTTTGCAATAAGCAATTTGACCAATTGTTGGCGAAATACGGAGTCACCCATCGGGTAACCACCCCGTATCATCCCCAAACAAGTGGTCAAGTTGAAATATCAAACTGGGAATTAAAGAGTATTTTAGAAAAAACGGTAAATTCATCCCGAAATGATTGGTCGATTAAGTTAGACGATGCTTTGTGGGCTTATAGGACGGCTTTTAAAACCCCTATAGGTGCCTCACCGTATCGTCTAGTTTTCAGAAAAGCATGCCATCTACCCGTAGAGCTAGAACACAAGTCGTTTTGGGCTCTCAAGTTTTTAAATTTTGATATGTGTTCTGCAAGAGAAAAACGTTTGATGCAGCTCAACGAACTCGATGAATTCCGTCTTTCGTCATATGAAAACGCGAGATTATATAAAGAACGGACAAAACGTTGGCATGACAAGCATATCATTCCGCGAACATTCAAACCGGGGGATAAAGTTCTTCTATACAACTCTCGGTTACGACTTTTTTCCGGTAAGCTAAAGTCGAGATGGCACGGGCCGTATGAAGTAACCGAAACATCCCCTTCGGGAGTGGTCACGGTTCAACGAGAAGGTGTGGCACCATTCAAAGTAAACGGACAACGAGTGAAACTATATGAGACCGGAGACACAAGCATGAACGATTCCGTCGCATACCTCAATGCCCCGACCACGAGCAACTAGCCACTCAATAACGTCGAGCTGATCGACGTTAAACTTAGCGCTTGTCGGGAGGCAACCCGATATTTCTAACCTCTTTATCTCAACTTTCACTCTTACTTTTATAATATATATTTATTTCAATTTTATTTTCGTTTTATTTTTCATCTTAAAAAAAAAAAGAGGCTACAGGTACACCTCGTCGCGGTGAACATCACCTCGTCGAAGTGTAAAGTTCCAGAGACTTTGCAAGTCTCTGGAACTCCTCACCTCGACGAGGTGAACATCACCTCGTCGAAGTGTAAAGTTCCAGAGACTTTGCAAGTCTCTGGAACTCATCACCTCGACGAGGTGCATCCCGACCTCGACGAGGTGAATCCCGACCTCGACGAGGTTGGGATCAACCTCGACGAGGTGGGTGATTAGGAGGGCTTAATGCCCCACTTTTGTTCTCTTCCTTATTTCTAACTTCTTCTCTCTTATTTTGCAGCGCAGCCGTCCATCCCCCCATCCATCTCCGGCGACTTTTCCAGCGATAACCTCCATTAATCATTTAATTTCTACCTCCGATCAACCCCACACACTATAATCCTCACAGTTGCCTTCGACAGGGAGTCCTTCTATCCTTTACTTTCTACTTTAGTGTTAGTTTTTATTTCACATTTCGGGACTAAATGCTACACTAATGGGGGATGGGAGTAAAGGATAGAACGTTATTTTTATTTTCTCTTTTATTGTTATTTTCGTACTTTTGTTTCAGTCGTGTGACGTACCTCTAATTTTAATGTTGTTTTACACTTTATTTTTACTTTGGTGTTATTTTGCACCTTATTTTCACCACCTTTATTTTTCTCTTTATTTTTACTATCTTTATTTAGCTTTTAAATAAATATTTTTGTTAAATAATTTTGAATAAAAACCCCACTCTAAAGTTTTGCTTTAATCGAACAAGAAAATCAAACAAAATTTTGTCTAGAATAAATGTTAAATTTTGATAGGATGAAACTTTATTTGAAAATCTTAAATTTTGTAAACGAATTTTGGACTATTTTGAATACGTAAATTTTTTTTTGATTTCACTCAGTATTTAACAAATCGACATTTACATTTTGAGGAATAAAATTGAGTTAATTGGCACACATTACCTTTCCAAAGTGAGTTTTTGAGCCTAATTTAAAAAGCATTCACTAATGCTTCATTTTTTTTCTCACGAGTGTTCCATAATTACACGAAACTTGAGAATTTGCATCAAATACCGGTCAAAACCTCACGCGTCTAGCTCAAAACACGACATGATTAAGGCCTTCCTTGTTTTACCCCCACATTTCATACTCAAAATGATAGCCCACCTTAAACATATTTTCCGTCGTTCACCCCTTCGAGCCTAGACATTCCATTCATTTCACCACGTTACAAGCCGCATTTCCTTCATAAATACCATTTTTGTTCCCCCTAAATTTATGGGTAATTAGTAACCAATATGCTTGAGATGATGATTCACAATAAATACGAAATTCAGACAAACACTTCTACCGATATATAACGGTTATACCTCTCTATTTTCGTATATTTCATACTTTCTATATATATATACATATAAATAAAATTCATATTGATATTTATATATAAAGTCAAAAAAAAAGAGAAAAAAAAAATATATATATATATATAAAAATATATAGTATCATATATATAAATAAAAATAAAAGAGAGATTTCCGTTACAAAATTTTGAATTTCTGAAAGAGAAAATCTCTCTTGAGAATCTATCAAATAATTACCCGTGAATTTATTTACCCACAAATTTCCTTTTCTCCATACCTTTACCCTCAACCAACGTTACAACCCGTTAAAGACTTTTTGATCGTGTTTATAGTCAGTCGTGTTTGGTAAAGATTTGGATGACCATGCAAATTTTTAATAGTTAGTGTTTTTATCGGATTTGAGCGAAAATTTAATGCCCTAAACACTTGAGCGTAAGAGTGACTTCCATGCGAGGTGTTTAAATTGGTTCAATTTTATTCAACACAGTGAAAAATGTTTGTTTGGAAAATAAGGGTGTAAAAACAAATCATTTTATCCAAAGAAATAGTCCGAGATTTGAATATAGACTTTTTGTCCATTTTCGATTAAAATAATTCTTGTCTTTACGTTAACTTATTCGACGATAAAATTTGTTTTCAGCTTTTCTTTGCTTGAGGACAAGCAAAGCTTAAGTTTGGGGGTGTTGTTATCGTCGTAATTTATAGCATTTTTAGTATTTAATTACTAGTTATTTTATACCATTTTAATAAATTTTAATGATGGTTTTTGTATTTTTTTCTTCATTTTATGTATCTAAGCCACTTTGTGTGTTTTCTAGGCACTTTCGCAAGGTTTTCGGTACAAATAACCAAGTCGGGGCTTAAGGCGGCAACTCGGGAGTAAAAAGGACAAGAAAAGAGGATATTTAGTGACACCCAGCGTGCACTTCGTCGCGGATAGGTGCTGCAAGATAAGAGTCTAATTGTTCACACTAGGACAGATTTGACACATTTTCGTATTTTCAACTTTTCTCCCTCATACGGACTCGGATTGAGGCGATTCAAAATGCGTTGGAAAGATAAGAGAAAGATGAACAAATGTCTAATAATAATCATCTCCAAATTCGAAGTGAATCAGGCCCAGAAAATTAACCAAAGTTGATGAATATGTTAAAGCCTAAGATTCCTTTGACATTTCAACTCCTAAATTATTAAAATCTTCCCCCATGCTCTCTTAAATGCTAAATTCAGATGATAAGGAGTGGGAGGCCATAAGGATGACTTGTTCTTTGGAATTTTGTGTACCATTTTACTATAAAAGGAGGCTTTGGGTGCCATTTGAAGACACACCAAGCTTAGGCTTAATTCTTCCCTCTATAATGTTATTTTGTTGATTCTTATCCTTAAGAATCAGTTGTTTGTGTTGTTCTTATTGTTGTTAGAGTGTTGTTTGTGCAAAAGTTCATCTAATAAAAGTAAGTTTCAAGTTACCAAAGAAGTTCGTTCGGTAATCGTCACTACGGTTTCTTCTAAACTTTAATCTCTTTTATTAATATGAACTCTATTATCTATCTTTCTAAAATGTGTTTTAATCTAATGATGGGCTAAACCCCTCTTAACTAAGGCTAAAAGTGGATCTTAACCTTAATTATGTGGTAATTACGTTTAACCTATTTAAGTTATCTTTATCCTTTTGGAGAACTAACTTATGATTCTTAATACTTGTAGGAGATGGGCCAACTCTCTACTTGGATATAATTAATCATTTATATTGACCGTGATTAAATTGATTAATCGAAATTCATAAGTTGGACCTAATGATCATTTAGTGTGACTTATTGGTTTTCCAAGGTTTTTCATAAATCTTATTACAAATCTTTAATTTATTACTTGAGCCGGACCAAGGGAAAGTAATAAATCGAAGGTTTGGAAATAAGAAAACTTAATGCTTCTTTGGATTAATTACTTGAGCCGGACCAAGGAAAAGTAATTAATCGAAAGTTTAGAACTAATTACTTGAGCGGTTTTTCTTGAATCTTAAGTAATCACTTTAGCCGGACCAAGGTAAAGTAGGTTAAAAAGGTTTAGATTTAATCTTGTTACAAATCTTAGATTTATTACTTAAGCCGGGCCAAGGGAAAGTAATAAATCGAAGGTTTGGAAATAAGAAAACTTAATGCTTCTCTTGATTAATTACTTGAGCCGGACCAAGGGAAAGTAATTAGTCGAGAGTTTAGAACCGATCTCGAGAACTATTAGTTAATAAGAAAAATCGCCATCTTAAAAAGGATAAAACAACTTAAAAGAGGTTACGTGTTATTACCAAGCAAAGAGGTTAAGTGAAGCTAGAAGCCTTAGTTTCTTTTATTATAAGTAATCTCTCACTTAATTTGTGTAATTTTTGTTTCATTTCTTGCTTAAGTCTTAGCTTGGTTGTCCAACAAACTCTACATTTCGGTTGTTTAAATAATAGATAGTAAGCAAAGAGATTAGTACTTATAATCACCATCCTCGTGGGAACGATACTCTACTTTCATTTTATTACTTGATACACGACTAAGGTACACTTGCCTTCACATGCACGTATACGTAAAACGTTCATCACTACACGTGTAACTTCTGGCACCTTGGAAAGACGCACATTAATGGCAAATCCCATGCGCCGAAGATGTCATAAATGACAGAATCTTTGTCGGTTGAACGTCCCTAGGTAAAACGGCTAGTTAATGAATAAGGAGTCGCCGTAAATCTATATAAAAAGTGGAAGGATCCCCACTCTTCACTCTTTACGCTTGCGATCTCCTGTAATCGAACCTTTCTCTCTCCCTAAACCTCAAAAACCTTCATCTGTAACAATGGCTTCCGACAAAAACGAAATCCCTAAATCTGGCCAAACATCTGGTAAACCCACTCAAGCTGACCCCGCCGGTTCATCAAAACCAATAGAAAGAAACATGATCAAGATCCATAAAAAGGTCAACAATTTGGAGGTTCTGAAATGCAGATGGTTCTCTCCAGGATTCGTCACCTCTGAGAAACCGTTCTGTGACTGGATCGAGAAGAACAAATGGACTGGTCTCTTCTCTCTCTCAGGAACAACCTACCCTAGGTTAGTACGGGAATTCTATTCGAATCTATATGTTGATGAAGATGATTTCGACTATTTGGAAACCACGATCAAAGGTCAGAAAATCACAATAACCCCTGCCTATCTAGCTACCTTACTAGATTTACCAGACGAAGGAATAGAGTTTAGGACAACAAAGGAGAAGGTGCCAAAAGAAAAGCTTGAGAAGATCAAGGGGTTCTGTAAACCCAAGGATCATAAAGGAGAAATACCCAGCACATGTATGGGGAAAGAACAGAAGATGGCTCACTACATGCTGACCAACTTTATCTTCCCCAAACTCAGCTCAGCTTCATCTGCCTCTAACTTTAAGCAGTGCTTCATATGGCACATGCTGACCTACACTCCGCTCAATCTTCCCGTCTTCTTAGTTGGAGCTCTTTAACGAGGTGGTAAGAAACTCCGTTTGGGCTCTCTGATCACAAAAATTCTCGAGGACAAGCAGATCGAGACGATAAATGAAACAAGTAGCTTGGGGAGTGAAATCACTGTCGTTCTGCTGGATGGATTGTTGTACAATCAACCCTTGAAAGGCTATGAAGAAGTTAGAGATGCTGAGGAAAATGAAGAAGCTGAGCAACTAGAAGTTGAGCTTGAAAATGAGCCTGAAAAAGAAGTGGAGGCTCATGCTGAGTCCCCTAAGACAGCTCAGCCCGAGAAGAAGAAAAAGAAGAGGAAGGCTCTTGAAACTTGCTCCAAAGACATCCATGCTGTCCCAAAGAAAGTGAGGCTGTTGTCTCAAGAAAAGGTTAAAGCTGACAAGGCTAAGGAAAAAGCTGAGTCAGCAGAGAAGAGAAAGAGGCCAGACGGGCCTGAAGATGAAGAAGAGGAAACTCCAGAATCCCCCTTGGTGAAAAGGAAGAAGGTTAATACCTTAAAGACAGTTGAAGCTGATCCCTTAGATTGGGTTGTATCCTCCCAAGGAAAGGAAACTGAGAAAGAAACTGAGCAAAGAGCTAAGCAAACAAACGTTGAAGTAGAAAGGGAAGCTGACAAAGAAACTCATGTTGAGGAAGACACCCATCCTGAGCAGGAAGAACCTGCTAATGTTGAGCAACTTCAGGATAAGGCTGAACAGAGAGTTGAAGAAAAAGAAAGTGTTGCTGTTGAGGATCATGCTGAGCAACTTGAGAATCCAAATGTAGAAGAGGAGACAGTTGCTACTGAGTCCAGTGAAGGCATTCCAGCTGACCCTTCATCCCCAAAAGCTCCGACACGACGGAGACTCAAAAAGAAGGCACAAAAGAAAATTGATCTTATGGACGACTTTCCTGTTGAAGATATTGAGACTGACCTCTCTAAAATCCAGTTCCAGTATTTCTCGAATGATGCTGAGACTGAGTCACCTCCAGCAGATCCCGTACAAAAACAAGCCTCTGTTACTCAGGATGAGGAACAAGCCAAAACCCCTGAAGATCCAATCCAAGCTGCTCAAGATGGATCAAATCCTGTTTCAACTTCACCCATTCAAGTTGAGCAGGTCAACATGCCGAATCAAACTCCACCTCCAACTCAGCATGTTGACGACTCGGCTCCTGAAGTCAATCAAAGTCCAGGTACCAATCAAGGTACTCAATCTGGCAAAGAGCCCACTCCTCCACCACTATCAAGCTCAATCCTAGCCTCTGAGTCTAATGCTGCTCAATTCACATATATGAATGCTACTGAGTCAGGACGCCGTATCATTGCTTCTGCTCAGTCCTTGCTTCAAGAATTGAACCCTCCTCAAGCTGATGCTGCTAGATCTTCTGATACTGAGTCCTCTCAACTGCCTGGAATCACTCAGCTTCTTAATGAACTCAGAGGACTCAAGGATCTAGTAAGTGTAATAACCACCATTCAAACTCAGCAACCAAGGCAAGACCAAATCACAAAGTTAACTGAACTGGTTCTCACAATGGTGAACCATCTGAACTCACTAGAAGGGAAAATCCAACAACCATCAGAAGTTAATCCAGGGTATGCCACTTCTACTGAACTTCAAGGATATTTTACTAAGTTAATTGCAGACCTGACCAAATCAAGCACACCTGGCAATGCTGAGTTTGCCACCTCTGCTGAACTTCAAGAATGCTTTACCAAGCTTCATGTTGAGCTGACCAGTACGCGTGACTTAGTATCCTCCTCCTCTCAGTGTACAATTGACCAGCTAAGTGAAGCAGTAAGCATACTCAACATCAACAAGGCACAGATGGATGTTGATCCAGTCTCCAACAGTGAACTTTTGAGCTTTTCCCAAGCCATTATGAAAGCCATGCGCATCAACAATGCCCAGCGCATGTTTTATGATTCTGCCTTGCTAAAGCTGTACCATCAATCTTTTGGTCAGATCACCAGCTCGCTCACCTGGCTGAGCAAATCCCATGAATGCCTCCTTAGCATGATCAGCAGCTCCCTCCGGGTTCCCCGGCATGTCCAGGATGACAGCGTCCCTGTCATTGATGGCTTGGGTGAAAGCACTAAGAGGCTTCAGCGATACTCGCAATGAAACCTTCCTTTATAAGCCCGATGATGGCAAAACGGGGGAGACAAGTCAAGGAGGAACTCAGCTTGCAGGTAATGCTTCAGGAAGTAAAGACAAAGGAAAAGGAATAGCTCAAGCTGACCACCAAGCTCAGAAGAAGAATAAAAGTAGAACTAGATATAGTCTAGTAAATGTTTAGAACTTGCATAGAAACCTTCATATATGTGTTTGCTTTATTTTCTTGTTTAATCTATGCCAAGTACTATTTTCTCATTATAGTCGATAAAATTGAACAAACAAATTAAGAAGTAAAACATACTCAGTATACATTAACACTAAAACACTTAGATAATAAACTGAGTAACAACATACTTCTAATATTTTTGAAAGCTGACTTAAAACTCAAAAAGTTCAGATCTTGAAAAATCCACATTAGACTAAGTCAGTATACACAAGTGTCTTAAGGGCAATTCAATTAAATCTTGGGAGGTTTAGAATTAAGTTAAGACAATATGTGCAACCCTTACGGGGGAGTCATTTCAAAAATATATCAATCATGGGGTAATTTATAACTGAGTTCCATAATTATGTATTTTGCCAACATCAAAATGGGGGAGTTTGTTGAAACACCTTTCCACAAGATTTTGATTTGACAAAATCATCCATGATTAAGAAGCAATTAAATTTAAATGCTTTGATTTAATTGTACTAATGTGTTTGTTCAATATTGAGTGCAAAAATATATATATCAAGTAAGACAGGTCAGAAATCAGCATAAGCCAAAAGCTGAGTGGAACGGAACTCAGCATGAAAGGATAGAAGCTGAGTAAAGTAGAACTCAGCATCAGAAGCTTCTTTCAATGTTGCCAGAACGAAGCTGACTAAATCAAAAGACTCCTTCAGGATTATACAAACAGAACGGAGCTGACTAAGAAGGAACTCAGCATGAAAATTGAACATTCGAAGAGAACGAATGAAGCTGAGTGACAGTCAGGACAGCATGAAGGATCCGTTTACTAAAAGACAAAGTCTGCCAATCTTCTGCACCAATAATTGAAGTCTCAAAAATACAAAGAAGACTAATTCCAAGAAACATGGGTCAAAAGGATTATTGGTAAAAGACAACTGGCACAAAAAGACAAGTCTGATGCAAGAAGACAAAACCTGACGCCTGAAGAAAACAGAGAAAGGGAATGGCGGAACAGACTGAAGCTGACCAGAAGGTGTCTGCTAAAAGAGCCGTTTTGGACTTAACGGCTAAACCAATTCAAAATGATCCAGGATCAGAAATTCTTCTATAAAAGGACAATGATAGCTCTTGGATCATTTGCCCAAGCATCAACAGAAAAATACAAGAGAGAAAATCTTGAAAGCACTCAAAAACAAGAAGATCTTACACCAACTTTTCTATTCTCTGTGTAAATGCTAGATTGATTGTTTTGAAATCATCTAAGGTGTTCTTTAGTTGAAAAAGAACAAGTGTGTAATCAATAGGTATATTGAGAGTGTTGAGCTGAGTACTTGGTTGTAAGTATTCAGTGGTAGAAAATCTAAGTGCTGGGTTGTAGTACTTAGTAGGAGCTGAGTAGACGAATAGAGGACGTACTCTTGCATACTCACTGCTTGTAAAGGGTTTGTGCTCTACCTTGAAAGAGCTCAGTATTGGATTGAAAATCCCAGGAGGAACTGGGGACTAGACGTAGGCAGAGAGGCCAAACCAGGATAAGTCGTGCTGAGTAACTTCTAAACCTTTTCTCTCAATATATAAATATATATGTGCATGTGTTGCTTGTAAAAATTTACTCAGCTTATAAATTGTCAAAACTGAAACTGAGTAAATATTGAGTGCTGAGTTGGAAGCTGACTCTTCAAGTGTCAATTTCTAACTCTCAAGTCAAGCAGTCTTAGTCAGCATAAGTACTAAAACTGTCTGACTAATCATTCACCCGTGCTGACCAACACGCTGAGTTATCAAACTCTTAAAACAACATTTGGTCAGCATAATTAAAAGCGAAAAAGTTACATTAGTTCCTAACCCCCCCCCCCCCCCCTTGGAACTAATTACTAGGGACCAACAGTAAGCAGCATGGAGTGTAAATGGAAATGTCTGAGTTCGAACGGCGTAGTTTTGAGTGTTCTCACATAACAAAGTGTCCTCACCTAAAAAATAGTTCTCACAAGAGCCATCTCATATATATATATATATATATATATATAACGGTGGAGCGGGCCGGGCCGAGCCAACTTGTGTTTTCAAAATAAATCCCAAGTTCAACTCATTTTATATGCGGGCTTGTACGAGCTCGGATCAGGCTGGATCAAATGATGAATATACATGTCCAAACCTAACCCATGATGGACAAGCTTGGGCGGGCTGGACAGGTCAACGGGTCTATAAAGGATTAATCATTTGTTTGAAGTAATTTTTTTAAAAAATTACCCCATTAGCCCTGGTTGGAAAATATATCCCTAGGAGGGACTGTTTTCTAACCAGGGTAAGAAAAATATAATTTTTTTGAATTAAATTACCCATTACGGCGCTATCAGCACTGTAATGGGTATTATTACTAACAGGAATCCCTCTAAAAGGGATTCCTGTCAATTAAGTGGGGAGTGGCTGTCCTAGCAACTGCCCAAATAAATATATAAATTATATTTTATAGAATTTTGATTAAATTTTTAAATTTGATTTATTTTAGAAATATTAGAATTAAATTTACACAATTTTATAGATTAGAACTAAATCTGTATTTATTAACAAAAAAAAATTAGTATATTAATATAATATTTTAGACAGTTTTAATTTTTCGAAAAACTGATTTAGAAGGTCAGTTGTGGCTAAATAACAGTCAAATAAGTTTTTTCAAATTATCGGTAGCGTATGGTTAAAATTGATCCTATTTGGAAACGTTAGGATTAAATTTGCACAATTTCATACGTTAGGATTAAATTTGAATTTCGTTTGAAACATTAAGGTTAAATATTTAATGCATTAATAACACAGTAAAATATTTTAGATAGTTTCAAAAAAAATAAACTGTCTAAAATATTTTACTATGTTATTAATATAGTTACAAAAAAATATGAAACTATTTTAATTTATCGAAAAACTGGATTAGAAGGTCCGATGTGCCTAAATAACAGTCAAACAATTTTTTTTAAATTTTCGATAACGTATGGTTAAAATTGATATTTTTTGGAACCGTTAGTGTTAAATTTGCGTAATTTTATACGTTAGAGCTAAATCTGCACTTCACTTGAAACGTTAAGATTAAATGTTTAGTGCATTACTAACAAAAAAAATATTTAGCGCATTAATAACACAGTAAAATATCTTAGACAATTTAAAAAATAAATGTAATTAATTTATAGGTAACATGTTTAGTTTTTTGTAACCATGGTTTTGAAAACCAGATCGGACCGACTGGTTGAATTAGTTCAACCGTGAACTGGCCAGATATCCATCTGAACCGGCTGAAACCGGTGAACCAGAATCAACCCGGTGAACCGGTTTCAATCCAATCTGGTAAAAAATGATAGAAAATTTTAATAAAACTGTACAAAGAAAGAGAGGCCCTATTTACAGTATACCTTCTTTTTGCTTTTGTATCTCATAGGCAACGTGGGATTGATTGAGTTGAACTTTTCTGTTGTACGCCTACTAGGATCTCTATTGTCTTTTTCTTTTCCTTTTTTTTTCTTTTTTCTAAAACCAACTCTCTTTTTTTTAAAATATTAATCACATTTTATGTAAATTTTTAACTCTAATATATATATATATATATATATATATATATAAAACATCATTCAGTTCAACCAATCCGAATTAACCGATTGAATCCATCAACCCCCGACTCTTTTAGCAATTCGGTTCGATGATCGGTCCGGTTTTTAAAACTTGCTCCAAACTTTAGTGGCGCTCAATATAATTTTGCTGATTTACATGGAAAAGGACACATAATTTAATAATTAATGTAAACAGCCGGCTTTCACGTTTTTGCATAAATTTACATGGAAAAAGACAAATAACTATTAACTTCATTTGAATTCCTTTTTTTTTCTCAAATACTTAGATTTTCAATCTGAATTAGCTGGAGGGTAATTTAGTAGTTTTACAAAATTATTGGTATCACGAATCGTGTTCTAAACCATTAATTTCCCTTAATTTTATTAGTATTATAGTTAACCAATAAGATAAATAAAAATTAAGAATTAACGAAGAAAGAAAACAAAATTACCTAATCAAAGAGTGGATATTGAAGAAGAGCATGAATGTGTTCTTCAGCATATTCCTTTTATATTATCAACTTTATATAATTTATAAAGTAGAATAGGTTTCTTCAATGTTATTCGTTTTAGTATTTATTGCCATCCATCCTCATCTATTAGCCTCGTCATATTTAAGTCAATTGGCAACACGAACTGAGTTTGTGTGAAAACTGTAGGAAAAGATTAGGGTTTTATCATAAATTGAAACGGAAACCGAACTGTATTGTAGTAGGAGCCACTGTCTTGAAAGCGATTTCGGCAGACTGATGTGCAATCTGAAATCCGGTTTCTCCCAAAGGTTAATAGGGAGACCTATGAACTTGTTCACTCAAAGTCGAAAGTATATTGGAATAGCAAGAGTAATTATTTGCCCAGAAATTTTGTGAGGAGAAGAGATTAAAACCGTATATATCAAAGCTGAAAACCAAACGGATATATAAAAGTTGTGAAAATCTGAACGTTATAACGTGCAATTGAGGAGATAGAATAGGAGAAAAATCCGGATTCGTTTTTTGACCAAATAATTTGCTGAAGAAAACTTCAAAGGAGTAAAACGGATATTGTGAAGAAAATTAAAAATAAAATTCGGGCCTAGTCCAGTCACGTGAACGAGCAAGCGAGCGTGTGTTATATGTTGGTCCCTTATAACGTAACAAGTTAGTTCCAAGGGGGGATAGGAACTATTTTAAATTTTAGTACGTTAAGGCTGACTTCTTTCTCTTTGAAAAAGGATTACACAGCGCGCTGAGTAAATTAAGACACTAGCTTAGTCAACTGGTGACTAAGTCAGCTTCTTTCTTTGAGTCAGGAGATAGCACTTGAGTCTATTCCTGAACTCAGATACTCAACACACACAACTCAGCGTGACCTCTTTACTTGGTCAGTTTTGTTTAAGCAAGCAATATATATATTAAGGAGTTTAAGGTTAGAAAGATGTTACTCAGCAGATTTATCCAGGTTCGGCCTCTAAGCCTACGTCCTGTCCCCGGAACACGTTCCGAGCTTTCGAATTCTCTATTGAGCTCTTTAACGGTAGAGCATCAAACCTTTTACAACTTAGAAGCTGAGTATAACAATAGTACCTTCCTCTATACCTCTACTCACTCCTAATCTCTTGCTGAGTACTATAACCGAGTACTCAGCCTCTCCTTTCTAATCTCTAGAAATGATAAAGATTTGTCCTAAACAACAATTGCTAAGACACCTTAGATGATTGAATAATCACTCTAGACTTTTACACAAAAGATATAGAATTTGGTGTAAGTATTTGCTTTGTTTTTTCTCACAGAACTTTGAATAGAATTTTGGTCAGCGTAATGGCTTGATGAAGTTCTGTGTTGAATGAAGCATCTGAAAGGCCTTATTTATAGAGACGTCTGAGGCATCAGTCATTTTGAATTTCGAAATAACCGTTGGAGGGAAACAGCTTCCTATCGTTGTTACTCAATCCTGCTCAGTGCTTTTGGCCAATCAGATTCAAGTATCTTCTGTCTTTGGTCAGTGCTGAGCAGCTTTTAGTCAGTCCGGCAGAATGTCTCTCCATTTATGGTAAGGTCAACTAGACAGCTTTCTGTGTCTTCTGAACTTTACCCAAAGTAGAAATACTTTGTCTGGAAGTTGTTCTTGCTCAGCTGCTGTCTTGTACTCTTTGTCGATACAACTCAGCAGCTTCGTTCCGAAGTTGTTCAATGAAGGTCTTCTCGATCCTTCTTCCGCTGAGCTGCATTTTGTACATAATGACAGCGTTTTGCACACGCGGGCCGAGTGGTCTTGATCTATTTGACTTGGGCTTTGACTTCCGTATTGGGCTTTAAGCCTTTTAGTCTTTATGTCTTATAAACAATTTAACTCAACATTGAACAAACACATTAGTGTAATAATCAAAGCATTTAAACTTAGTGTGTTTAGAATATATTTAATTTTACTTAAATAATTTTGTCAAATCAAAATCATGTGGAAAGGTGTTTCAACAAACTCCCCCATTTTGATGTTGGCAAAACTATTTAGCGAAGAACTCAGTGTTGAGCTCCCCCATGATAGTTGACCTAATATTACTTAGCAGACTCCCTCGTCAGGGTTGAGCTACTGACTTAGTTTCACTCTAAACATTTTAAGGTTTAATCGAGTAAGTTTAAGGTCAGTTTACAGATATAGGTCAGCTCAAGGAATATATTCTATTTTACTCAGTGTTAAGCGGAAGATTTAACATTCAGAGAGCGCTGAGTATTTTATTGTTCAATGGGTCTTATGAGACAGTGTTTTATAAACATACAAGATAATGTCAAACATTTTATCAGCATAGGATACAATCAACAAGTATTATAAGCAGTAAACACAGTTGATGTATTTGAAGATACATAGTAGCATAATACTCAGCATCATATGAAAGAACTTCAAGTTTGGATAAAAGATGCAAGTATTGAAATAAAGTAGTCAGCATATACAGCAAAAAGATAAGCAAAAAGAAACATAGAAACTACAAAGTAAAGAACAAGACTGTGTTAGCCTATTTCTATTTCTTCTTCTTTTGCTTAGACTGACTACTTCTAGCAGCCTCCTGCTGAGTTCTAGCTTGTTCTTTCTCCCCCGTTTTGTCAGCATTGGGAGGAGGAGGAATTCGGAAGGAGTCGGTTAAGGCCGCGTTGGTCAGTACGGTGGACAGCTCCTTAAGCTTGTCGGCACTTTCATTGATGCCGTCGAAGACAACAACGCCTTCATCCAAGACCTCTTTAGGTATATCGAGTTCAGCTGCGCTGAGCATGCTCAGTATGTAGGCTTGAGACTTACCCACCCAAGTAATTGTATCTGTCAGTGCAGGAAAAACTTGATGAAATATCTTCAGTAGGGCTAAGTCATAATATTGACGCTGGATATTATAATGACGCACATGGGTGAAAGTCTTTTAGGTAGTGACCAGTATCTCATTCTGCTTTATTTGGTCAGTGTCCATCTCTTGCTTATTCAAGTTCAGCAAACGAACTGCTTCGCTAATTTGCTCCACCGAGCATTGAGAGTAGGAAGCCAGCTGATGGTTGGTCTTGGTTTGCTCAGTGTGAAGCTGGGCAAAGAGCATCTTAACTTCATCAGAAGTTGCATATTGAGTGTTCACAGCTGACAAGGTCTGGAATTGTCCTTGAAGAGTGTTAAGATGTTGAACCGTTGTCAGTTGGAGCTCAGCCAGCTTCGTTATTGAGTCCTGCTTGGGCTGTTGTGATTGAATTGAGATCATATCACTTAGCAGATCCTTCAGTCCTTTAACTTCATTTAAAAGCTGAGTGACTTGGGACAGCTGAGTTGACGCATTATTGGTAGACCCAGCAGTAGGTTCAGCATTTTGATGAAGATTTTGGATTAATGACTGCACCGAGTTGATGAGTTGTCTACCAGACTCGGTGGCATGCAGATAGCTGAGTGATCCTTCATCAGGTTGCCTAGTTTCCTCAGTGTGACCAGTTGATGGAGGAGTCGAATTTTTCTCAGTGACGACATGGTCAGTGACTGGAAGGGGGTTTGCGATCTGCACTTGGTTCTCTTGGAGAGATGATTGATCGGCAGGAATGATGGTTGGTGCAAAAGTAGGCTGACTGGGTTCAGTGCTGAGAGTGGCAGGAATTTCCTTAGTTAGCACAGTGCTTGGAGCAGCAACATTATCGAGAACTTGCTCGATTTGGCTTGTAGGGTTGGTAGAGGCATTCAAGTCGGCTTGTTCCTGTAGTGAAGAAATAGAGGCTTGCTTTTCAAGAGAAGCTGGTAGAGATGCAGAAGTTTGTTTGCTGAAAAACTTTAGCTTAAGTGTAGAAGGATCTTTGGTCGGCTTCGGAACAGGAAGGTCAATGACAGTTGTCTGATTTGCCTTTACTAGTCTTCTTCTTCGAGGAGGTGTAGTGTCAGCTGGGATAGACTCTACTGAGTGAGGAGGAGAAGTCTCTTCTTGATCAGCATTGAGCTGGTCAGTTTGTTCTTGTTCTTCTTCTGCAGCCAACTTAGTATTAGTTGGGTCAGCAGCTTCCTCTCCACTGGTTGTCTCCCCAGTGTTATCCTGATCACTTTCTTCTTCCTCCTGTTGATCATTCCCTTCGTCTTCTTCTAGCTCTTCTTCAACCTGTGTGATGAACTGATCATCTAGTTGTACATCGTCTTCTTGATGCTCAGCTTCAGTTCCCTGACATTGTGTGAAGTGAGAGTCACTAAGATTAATGAAGTCAGTGGGGATAGCATCAATAGGGGTCAGCTCTGAAGACTTCTTCTTCTTCAGAGGTTGCTCATCAGCATCCATTCTTTCTTCTGTATCAGGCTCATCTTGCCTTCTTCTCTTCTGAGCTGACTTAGGTCTCTCCTGACCTTTTTGAGCAGCTGACTTCAGTTTCTTGGTCGGAGACTCAGCATCTTTCGAAGGAGTCCCAACAGCTTTCCTTTTGCGGGCAGCTGGAGCCTTTGTTCTTTTGCCCTTCTTTGGGACAGTCTCCTCAGCAGGCTGATCACCACCTTTGGCTTTCTTAACCGGTTGGTCAAACTTCAAGGCACGCAGCGCACCAGTTGTGATCTCAGAGCCTTGGGCCTCAGTTTCCTCGAATAGGTCAATCTGATGGTCTATGAGGATTCTGGTTATGAGTGAGCCCAGCCTTAGAGTTCCAGTGCTCCTTTGGAAGCCGGCAATTAAGAATACTGGCATGTTGATGGGCTTGTAGGTCAGCATATGCCATATGAAGCATTGCTCGAAGTTTGTTGCTGAGCTGGTGCAATTTATCTTTGGGAAGATATAATTGGTCAGCAGGTAGTGTGCCATCTTTTGGTGCTGGCCCATTGAGGAACTGGAGATTTCTCCAGAATGGCCAGCGGGCTTGCAAAAGGTTGCAGAGTACCCAGTTCCTTCATGATCACCAGTCCTCCTCAGTTTTGTTCCTTCATTCTTCAGTTTCAGCAAGTTGGCAAGGTAGGTAGGGTTGACAAAAATTGTTTTCTCTTTTACCACAGTTACTAGGTAGTCCTGGTTATCGTCAGTGACCCGCAGATTATGGTAGAATTCCCTTACTAAGTCAGGATAAGTTGGATCTCTGATTGAGAACAACTCCGTTCAGCCATTCTTCGATATCCATTCACAAAATGGTTGCTCGGTTTTTACGAAAGCCTCAGAGAACCATCTTGAGAAGTCTATCTTGCATTCTCTAACATCTTCGAAGACCTTAGTATAGGTTCTGACTTTGGTCAAATTTCCTTTAGAGGAGGTGGCTTGGCCAGCTTTGCCTTTGCTCGGTGTAGTGGCCTTAGTCATTTCAGGCGGAGTAGAATGCCTAGAAGGTTCATCGGAACTGGTCTTAGGGTGACCGGCACCGGAGATGTTTACGAAAATCTTAGTCATAGTTTCAGAGAGGGGTTTGGAGGTTTTGAGAGTTTTTAGAGAGAAAGTGCTTATGCTAGAGAATTCGGTAAGTGTAAAGAGATAAAAATGGGGATTTGCCTATTATTTATAGCTGTGAAAGGTGGATCTTATCGAATCCATGTGTCAGTTTTGCCTTGGGATTGTCAACCGACAAGGATCCTGGCTTTTATGACACATTCGGCGCATACGTCATCCTAGGTGGCTATTTGCGTGCTTTAGCATTAAATGCAACGGATCTTGTACTCAGCGTTTAGAATTCTAAACGTTCTATATTCTGAGTAGTCAGTTTTATACAAACGGATGGTTTAAGTAGTTGGTTGCTCAGTTTGAGATAACTACTCAGTGCGCATATTTGCTCAGTATGTGATATTCATTCATTTAGCATTAAACACTCAGCATACATCTATCCACCTAGCAAGCAATAGCATAAGTCATTCAGCATGGTAATTCACTCAGCATGAATATATATTAAGAGCTGGAATTTACTGAAGAGGATTAAACATACCAATGGCTTCTCTCAGTATGCTGAACTGCTCACGAGCCAGTGGCTTTGTGAAGATATCCGCAAGCTGCTCATCCGTTGGGACATAGGTCAGCTTTATCTTACCCTTGAGTACATGGTCTCTAATGAAGTGATGTCTGATGCTGACATGCTTCATCCTGCTGTGCTGAATTGGGTTCTTTGATAGATCAATTGCACTTTTGTTGTCACATTTGACCTCAATTGTCTTTGTTTGAACACCATAGTCTTCAAGCTGTTGCTTAATCCATAGGACTTGAGCAACACGGTGTCCAGCAGCAATGTACTCAGCTTCAGTGGTAGACAAGGCTACTGACGCCTGCTTCTTGCTGAACCAGGATACAAGATAGCTTCCTAAGAAGTGACATCCTCCAGAGGTGCTTTCTCGTTCAAGCTTGTCTTGTCCATAGTCAGTGTCAGTGTATCTAACGAGTGTAAAATCATGAGTGTTGGGATACCATAAACCTGCGTTCACTGAGCTTTGCAAATATCTAAGGATTCTTTTTACAGCTATGTAATGAGATTCCTTAGGGTTAGATTGATATCTAGCACAGTAGCATACTGAGAATTGAATGTCCGGTCTACTTGCTGTCAAGTAAAGTAGAGAGCCTATCATACCTCGATACAATTTGCTGTCTACCGACTTACCATTCTCGTCAGCGCAAAGGACAGTGTCAGTGCCCATAGGAGTAGATATTGGCTTGCAATTTTCAAGATCATATTTATTCAATATCTCCTTGGCATATTTAGCTTGACTGATGAAGATGCCATTTTTCCCTTGTTTGATTTAAAGTCCAAGGAAGAAGTTGAGTTCTCCCATCATTGACATTTCAAACTCAGTCTGCATTTGCTTGCTAAATTCCTTGCACATTGACTCATTAGTAGCACCGAAAATAATATCATCAACATATATTTGAGCCAGCAGGGTATCTTTACCCTTTCTCTTAATGAATAAGGTTGTATCAGCTTTGCCTCTGACATAGTTTCTAGTCAGCAGAAAACTGGTCAGCCTCTCACACTAAGCACATGGTGCTTACTTGAGGCCGTACAGAGCCTTTTTGAGTTTATAAACGTGGTTTGGGAATTTAGGATCCTCAAACCCTGGAGGTTGATTAACATAAACTTCCTCGTTTATAACTCCATTAAGGAATGCACTCTTAACATCCATTTGAAACAGTTTAAAGTTCATATAACTTGCATAAGCGCATAAAATTCTAATAGCCTCTAGCCTTGCCACTGGGGCAAAGGTCTCACCGTAGTCAATACCTTCTTACTGACTGTAGCCCTGAGCTACAAGCCTTGCTTTGTTCCTGACTACATTTCCTTGTTCATCCAGCTTGTTGCGGAAGACCCATCTTGTTCCAATGGTCTTATGACTCCTTGGATGTGGCACTAACTCCCATACATCGTTTCTTCTAAATTGATCAAGTTCCTCTTGCATTGCGCTCATCCAGAATTCATCTTCCTCAGCATCAGCGAAGTTCTTTGGTTCCTGAACTGAGACGAAGGCTACGTTGCTGAGGTATCTCCTGAGTTGGTTTCTTGTCATCAGGGTATTCTCAGCGGCATCAAGAATAGCACTCTCTGAGTGTCCTCTTGGTATCCTTATCTCCTTTGGTAGATTGATGTCTTGTGCTGTCTGTGTTTCAACAATCTCTGCAGGTGTAGACTGGTCAGTGAAAACAATTTGAGGTTCACTTTTACCTTGGGTCAGCCCTTGAGGGAATGACTCAGCGGATGTATCTTGATCAGCGGGTACTGAGTGTGGATCATCCTCGGTCAACGGCAGATATCTTCCTGCAGGGTTAGTTTCGTCGAACTCAATATGTACTGACTCTTCTAAAACTTGAGTTCGTTTATTGAAAACTCTGTATGCTTTGCTGTTTGTTGAGTAGCCTAAAAAGATAGCTTCATCAGCTTTTGAGTCAAACTTAGCTAGGCTATCTTTGGTGTTTAAAATAAAACATTTACAGCCAAAGGCACGAAAGTATCCAATGTTGTTCTTTCATCCTTTCCAAAGTTCGTAGGGGTTTTTCTTTAGTATAGGTCTAACAAGAGCCCTATTAAGAATATAGCACGCTGTGTTGACAGCTTCTCCCTAAAACTACTTTGGAAGCCTATGCTCACTCAGCATTGTCCTGGCTATTTCAACCAAGGTTCTGTTCTTCCTTTCTACAACCCCATTTTGTTGAGGTGTTCTAGGAGCAGAAAAATTATGGTCAATGTCGTTGGATTCACAGAATTCAACAAACTGTTGGTTCTTGAATTCTCCACCATTATCACTTCGGATGTGAGCCAGCTTTAGGTCTTTATCATTTTCAAGTTTTCTAACCAAATTTGAAAATGTCTCAGAGGTCTCATCCTTGCTACTCAGCAAGATGATCCAAGTGTACCGAGAAAAGTCATCTACAATGACCAAGGAAAATCTTCTTCCACCCAGACTCAGCGGCTGGACTGGACCGAAGAGATCCAAGTGTAGTAACTCTAACGGACGCTTAGTTGAGACAATATTTTTACTATGAAAAGATTGTTTGGTTTGTTTTCCAGCTTGGCAAGCGTGGCATAGTTGATCTTTTTCAAATTTAAGTTCTGGCAGTCCCTCAACCAATTGCTTTCTTGCTAATTTGGCTAGGAGGTCCATGCTTACATGACCAAGTCTCCTGTGCCATAGCTAGGAATTTTCTTCCTTTGATACTAAGCATACAGTTTTTGAAAACTTTTTCTCTAAGTTCAGCATGAAGACATTATCAATGCGAGGGGCAGTTAAAATTAACTCATTAGTTTTACCCTCGTATATTTTACATCCAGTGTCATCAAATATAACTTTTCTCCCATTGTCACATAGCTGAGCTACGCTGAGTAAGTTATATTTGAGTCCGCTGACTAGGGAGACAGACTCAATAGTAGGATTACCTCCAATGGTTCCTGATCCTACTATCTTACCCTTTTTGTTGTCTCCAAAACTTACGCTTCCTCCTTATTTACGCTCGAATGTGATGAACTGAGTTTCATCACCAGTCATATGCCTCGAGCATGCGCTGTCAATATACCACATCTTTGACTTCTCAGCACATCTCAGGCTTACCTGCAATGTAACTAGTTACTTTTAGGTACCCAATTCTTGTTGGGTCCTTGCTTGTTAGGTTCAACAGGTAAAGCATCATATTTTATTTTATGGCGGCATACTTGGACAGTATGGCCATTCTTTCCACAGAAGTCACAGCTGACCTTCCGTTTAGGATTTCTCACTAACTGGTCAGCACCCCAGTGCTGAGCGTGCTAGCACACCTTTGTGGTGTGTCCTTTCTTCCCACAGAAGTCACACTGGACATTCCGCTGAGGATTCCATCTCTGCTAACCAGTACTTCGGTACTAAGTATTCAGAGGGATATTTCTTTTGTTTGGAACCTTTAGTTGGTTCTGAATGGATGTGACGTCCTTTCTCAGTTTTTTAGAATCTGATTGGACCTCAGAGACAAACTTTTGCATAATTCCAATGTTACTATGCAGATCCGAGTTGTCCTGAAGAAGATATCGAAAGTCACTTAGTTTGACCTCCTCAACCTCGTCACATCGCCTGCTGAGTGCTCTAACCTTTTTATTACACTTTTTGACAAGTGTGTAAAGATCACCCAGGGCATTAACCATTTCATTTCTGAGCAAGGGTAGTGATATTACCTCAGTTGACTGTTCCTCATCATCAGATGCAATGGAGGGGTCAGCATGCTCAGAAGCACATGGCTCAGCAAGTTCGTCAGCCATGAAACAAATCTTCGCTGACTCAGTGGCATCAGCTTCAGATGATGATGAATCATCACTATCACTCCAGGTTGCCACCATTGCCTTCTTGCCATTCTTTCTTTCTTTCCTCAGCGAAGGACAGCTTGACTTGATATGGCCAGTTTGATGACATTCAAAGCAAGTAATGTGCTTTGAGCTGTCCTTCTTGTACTTGCTGTCACTGGAGTCAGCTTTGTACTTATCAAACTTTTTATAAGGCTTCTTAGAATATCTGTCATTCTTTTTGAACAGCCTTTTCATCTTTCTGGTAAACATAGCCATCTCTTCATCGTCTGTTGAGCTTCCATCAGTGGAGTCAACTTTCATGACAAGAGACTTTTGCTTCTTGTCTTCAGACTTTTCCTTCACCTCGAAATTCTTCATCGAGATCTCATGGGTCACCAATGAGCCGATGAGTTCATCATACTTATAGGTGGTTAAGTCTTGAGCTTCCTCAACAGCGGTCTTCTTTGCTTGCCAGTTTTTAGGAAGACTCCTAAGAATCTTCTTGACTTGTTCTTCCTCAGTGAAGATCTTTCTAAGTCTCTTGAGCTCGTTGATGATGTTTGTAAACCTTGCATTCATGTCAGAGATTCCTTCATCATCGTTCATTTCGAACAGCTCGTACAGTCTCATCTGCTGGTTCAGCTTGGACTCCTTCACTTTGTTGGTTCCTTCGTAGGTGACCTCCAGCTTCTTCCAGATCTCTTGCGCTGACTCACAACCTGATATCTTGTTATATTCTGCAGCATCAAGCGCACAGTGAAGCATGTTTATAGCCGAAGCATGATTCTATAGCTTCTTGAGATCATCCTCTGTCCATTTGGCCTCAGCTTTGACAACTGTTTGGCCAGCCACAACTTCAACAGGAACAAATGGGCCTTGGACTATTGAAAGCCATGCACTCATATTTGTTGCCTGGATGAAGTTTTTCATCCTATTCTTCCAGAAGGTATAGTTAGACCCGAAGAATAGAGGAGGCCGAGTAATGGACAGCCCCTCAGGTAAGATCTGAGTTGTCTGGTTTCCTGGAAGAAACCGAGTGCTATTTTCAGCCATAGTGGGGATCAGCTCAAGGTAGTTAAACCTTTCACAGTGAGCTTTTAAGCTTTGATACCACTTGTTGGTCCCTTATAACGTAACAAGTTAGTTCCAAGGGGGGGGATAGGAACTATTTTAAATTTTAGTACGTTAAGGCTGACTTCTTTCTCTTTGAAAAAGGATTACACAGCGCGCTAAGTAAATTAAGACACTAGCTTAGTCAACTGGTGACTAAGTCAACTTCTTTCTTTGAGGCAGGAGATAGCACTTGAGTCTATTCTTGAACTCAGATACTCAACACATACAACTCAGCGTGACCTCTTTACTTGGTCAGTTTTGTTTAAGCAAGCAATATATATATTAAGGAGTTTAAGGTTAGAAAGATGTTACTCAGCAGATTTATCCAGGTTCGGCCTCTAAGCCTACGTCCTGTCCCCGGAACACGTTCCGAGCTTTCGAATTCTCTATTGAGCTCTTTAACGGTAGAGCATCAAACCTTTTACAACTTAGAAGCTGAGTATAACAAGAGTACCTTCCTCTATACCTCTACTCACTCCTAATCTCTTGCTGAGTACTATAACCGAGTACTCAGCCTCTCCTTTCTAATCTCTAGAAATGATAAAGATTTGTCCTAAACAACAATTGCTAAGACACCTTAGATGATTGAATAATCACTCTAGACTTTTACACAAAAGATATAGAATTTGGTGTAAGTATTTGCTTTGCTTTTTCTCACAGAACTTTGAGTAGAATTTTGGTCAGTGTAATGGCTTGATGAAGTTCTGTGTTGAATGAAGCATCTGAAAGGCCTTATTTATAGAGACGTCTGAGGCATCAGTCATTTCGAATTTGGAAATAACCGTTGGAGGGAAATGGCTTCCTGTCGTTGTCACTCAGTCCTACTCAGTGCTTTTGGCCAATCAGATTCAAGTATCTTCTGTCTTTGGTCAGTGCTGAGCAGCTTTTAGTCAGTCCGGCAGAATGTCTCTCCATTTATGGTAAGATCAACTAGACAGCTTTCTGTGTCTTCTGAACTTTATCCAAAGTAGAAATACTTTGTCTGGAAGTTGTTCTTGCTCAGCTGCTGTCTTGTACTCTTTGTCGATACAACTCAGCAGCTTCGTTCCGAAGTTGTTCAACGAAGGTCTTCTCGATCCTTCTTCCGCTGAGCTGCGTTTTGTACATAACGACAGCGTTTTGCACACGCGGGCCGAGTGGTCTTGATCTATTTGACTCGGGCTTTGACTTCCGTATTGGGCTTTAAGCCTTTTAGTCTTTATGTCTTATAAACAATTTAACTCAACATTGAATAAACACATTAGTGTAATAAATCAAAGCATTTAAACTTAGTGTGTTTAAAATATATTTAATTTTACTTAAATAATTTTGTCAAATCAAAATCATGTGGAAAGGTGTTTTAACATTATATTTGCCAAAACCCACTAAACAAAATTTAAAGGTTTATAAAGCTAAGTCTGTATATACCCTTGAAAACTTTGATAAATTTCCTATCTGGGAAAAGAAAAGAGCTCCTAAAGCAAAGTGACAAATTACAAATATACTCACACCAATCAAAGCTATTTCTCACAAAAACATATTAGTAGATTCCCACTCTGGTAAGGTAATGAATCTTAATTTACTATGAGCTAGCCTCATCCGCAGTTATCTTAACGAGAATACATGTATGTAATGTAAGCCAATAAAAAATGACCTAATCAAAGAGCAGGTCCAAATGTATAGTGTGACAATTATTTTGCTAGAAAAACCTGTTTAGTTAAAGACTAAGTCCAAATATTGGATATTTTGAAATAGTCCGGTAATTTGAATATTGTTTCTTATAAGAAACAAAGGCAAATAAAACGTATCCATCAGTAGAAGCATCAGCATGGCTTCTCTGGAAGAGTCACCAAAGCTTCATGTCATTTACTTGGCAGAGGAAACTTTCAAGGAAGGAACAAGTGAGTGGCGCAAAGCTTGTAGTGAAGTAAGGCAAGCATTCGAAGAACATGGCTGTTTTGCACTGGACTGCACCGTATTCTCTACAGAGCTTCGGCAGGGAATTTTTGGTGGCTTAAAAGAATTGTTTGATCTTCCTACACAAGTTAAAATGCAAAATAAATGTCAAAGACCTTTGATTAGCTATGTTGGAAACATTTCCAGGATGCCCATCCATGAAAGCTTGGGTCTAGAAGATGCTGCTACTTTTCAGGCTGTCAACAATTTCACCCATCGCATGTGGCCCAGTGGAAATAATCACTTTCGGTACGTATATTGTAACACCATGTCCAATACCATGTAGATATTGTCCGCTCTAACCCAAAAACACCTTTAGTCTCACGGCTTTAAAACGCGTCTGCATGTATAGGATTCACATCTTACTAATAAGCCCCAATCACTTTTTCTCGAGGTGGGATTCAGTTCATTCCTACCTCCATCGCCATCCCTTAAGGCCGCTGCTTGCTCAGGCCTTCTACCCTGGACGCCACTCACTCCGGACCAGGTTGTTACATATATACATCATTAATGTCAGGACTACTAATTTTTATTTGATGATTTTGTATAATTTGGCAGGGATTGTGTTCATGCATATGGGAAGATTGTGGTAGAGTTGGATAAAATGGTTACAAGAATGTTATTTGAAAGCTATGGAGTGGAGAAACTTCACAAGTCATATGTTGAATCAACTTGCTATGTTCTTCGTCTACTTAAGAATAGAGTGGCTGAAGAGGGTGAGATTAATATAGGCATAGGAACTCATACTGACACAAGCTTCACCACTATACTTCACCAGAATGAAGTGGATGGTTTAGAGGTCGAAACCAAACAAGGCAACAACATCAAGGTTCAGTTTTCTCCTACCTCCTTCGTGGTCATGGCCGGCGATGCCTTAATGGTGAGTTTATAAAGCATAGTTGTGAACATCAAACTCGGTTAAAATATTTAATTATCTATCTTTTAAAAATTGAAATAGGCGTGGAGCAATGACAGGATCAAATCTCCGAGGCATAAAGTGGTGGTGAATGGAAAGGTTGATAGGTATTCAATGGGACTATTTACGTTCAATAATGGGATAATAAAAGTACCAGAAGAGCTAGTTGATGAGAAACACCCCTTAATGTATAAGCCATTTGATCATACTAAACTCCTCCATTTCTTTGCCCAAACTAGGACTTCTATCCAAGCCTATTGTGCCATTTAATTAAATTTCAATCCATTTCCATTTTCATTTTCCATGTACTATATGTTTCTATGGCTTGTTTGTGTATGGTAATTATAGTGAATTTTCCTTGTTAGACTTTGAAAAATTACTCTCAACGGTACAGCTAAAATTATCCCAGATATGGATTTATGGCTCCTGCACTGTTTGTATGTTATATTTGTATAAATAAGTTGCCTAAAGCGTTTTGCATTAAGAGTTTTACATTAAGAATTCGAATCATATCTAGTAATGAAATATAAAATACAAAGCAGAGCGAATATTATTGTATGTGCTATATTATCGAGTAGAATCATTTCATGCAATAGATATGCATAAAAAGTATTCTAATTTGTTTCTATGATATGATCATATGTGGAGGTCGTGTTCGAATTTATTAATTTATTCAAGAATCTGAAGAAAAATGAGAGGAATACTTAATTCTTAATCAATAGGGGATTAAGGAAATAAAGAATAAAATTTTCTTTGTTTGTTTGCTTTTATATTTTATTTTATTCTTGAAACCTTGCATATATTAGCTCAATTTGCATTAAATATATGGTAATTGTTAGCTAATATTTTTGGAATAGGCTAATTCCAATCTTGATTTATTGGGTTTTATCAAACGCATTAGAAAAATTGATTCTCAAATTAATTTTGTACTTTTGTAATTTTCTAACTACTAAAACAAATCATCGGGACAAAAGGTCGAAGGACTGAATAATTTTTTGGGAAAATTACAAAACTAGGTCAAATGGGAGGCACATTTACATATTTAACCCATTTACTCAACCTATTACATATCTAGACTTATTTTGTGTGACTTTCCCGTAATACCCCTACCCTTCCCACTTCCCCTCACTCTATCGGTTTCTCTCCCCTGTTCTCCTTGGTGCGCGAAAACGGTTTGGCTCCTCCATTAATGATTTGAAGACTTTTGATCTTCCTATTTGCCTTTAAATTGCATGAAATCTGCACCATGTTTCCAAATCACAATGAAGTTCTCTTTTCATCTCTTGATTCTGCAACTTCCTCACCCTAGAAAACGAAGCCATGGTTCTTCATCTTCCTGTTCGTTAATTGGTTTCTTTCTTCTTGTTACCATTCCAGAAATGGTTATTCTACGTTATTTCCGTCGTTCTTCCCAGTTTATCATACTGTTAGGAGCGAAAAATGTAAGTATATGCTGTTTTTCCTGCGTTTTCCATGAATTCACTTCGCGTAGTCGATGAATTCGCGGAGATCTGCGAAGAGAACGAGCCTGAAACTCGATGATCTACTTCGCGAATCGATGAATTCGCGACGTTCTGCGAAGAGAAAGAGTCTGAAACGTATGGATCTACCTCGCGAATCTATTAGTTCGCGAAGTCTGCGAATAGATCCTTACGTTTCAGACCTCGCAGACTTCGCAAAAGCATCGATATGCGACGTAGATAGTCACATTTCAGACCTCGCAGACTTCGCGAAAGAATCGTTATGCAAAGTAAAATCACCTCTTCCCATGCACATTTACATTCGCATGCTTCGCTAATTTTCATTTCGCGAATCCAAAATCGTCCTTTTTCATAACTAACACGGTTAATTTTTTCTGTAGATGGTTGAATACGTAACATCCTTTTCTGGAAGGCGGCGTACTGGGCTGCAGGGAAGATGATTTTCCTTCCTGTATAGGGATGAACTTCCCCAAGATTGACACATTCACTCCTGAAATGATTCGTTAGGAGAGATTGTGTCAATCTCGGGGTGCACCATGGGACACGTCCATCCTATGGTGCCAATCTTCAAAGTGGACCTAACTTAATCCGGTGCCAATTTTAAAGCGGATGAGTAATCTTCGTTTCAAAATTGGTACCGGATTAGTTATTGTGGCAATCTTGTTGTAAATTTTGATAATGTTATGATTTGAATGTTGTTATTGTGGCAATCTTTTTGTAAATTTTGATAATGTTATGATTTGAATGTTAGAATCCGTTGTTGTTTGCCCTTTTTTGTTATATACTACTTCGCGAATTAGCTTCAAAACACATCCAGGCTTCGCATATGCGAACTAAATTCATCAAGCAAACCCAAACATTTACTTCGCAGACTTCGCATAGTATGGAATATGCGAAGTCAGACGGGATGGGGCGAGCCGCGCGTAAATATTGGGGGTATTTTTGAAAAGTCACACAAAATGAGTCTAGATATGTAATAGGTTGAGTAAATGGGTTAAATATGTAAATGGGCCTCCCATTTGACCTAATTTTGTAATTTTCCCTAATTTTTTTTAGATCTCAAGTTTCATTAAAAAAGTTTTATTAGTTGAAATGATGACAACTAAAAGTAAGCAAACTCGAGGTTTTTTTTTTTTTTTTTTTACATCTTTTTTCTTTTCAAAAAAAAAAAAGTAAGCAAACTCGAGGAATTGAAAAGTTATATTTTTATTTATGTTGAAAATATTTATTACAAGATGGAAATAAAAGCTCAAAAATGTAAGAACAACTATATAAAGCAATTGCAATGAAAGAAAAATGAACTTGAAGCTAAGATGAACAGAATGATATTTTTTAATTCCACAAATTAATGAGTTTACCGGGACTCAAACCCTCGACCATTTGGTCTTGATATCATGTCATGAAACCGATTAAACTAAAAGCTCGAACTGATAGTTAAGGCTCAATCATATATCTTATATTAATCTCTGACAGTTCCTTCTTATTTGCCCCTCCCTTTTATTTGAATTTTAAAAGACAAAAAAACAAATATATATAGACTCATGGACTTGTTCATAGGTTGGGTCGGACCTAACCGGATTTTATATATATTTACATTGTTCAAGTCCACTCCAGCCCGTATTATATATGCATCGGGCTCGTACCAGGCTGGGCCTAACTAAAAAAGCTAATTCTCATACCCAGTCCAGCCCATCCAACTAATATTTATTTGAGGAATTTACACAGAAAATCAACTCTCAATTTTTAATTACAGTTAACTATCCTCTATAATTGTCTTTTATCATTTCCTTATATTTAATTCTATTTTTGTCAAATTATAGTTAATTGCATTAGAAACTGACATTAGAAAAAAGAGATAGTTTTAAAAATAGAAAACTGAAACGTGGCTAACAATGGTTTCCATTGATAAAAATGTTATATGTTTAATAAAATTTGACATAGTTGTATTATTTTCTTAAAGAATAAGTAATTTGTAATAAATCAAATCTTTCATTGGTTTATTTTCTGTTTTCTTTTATTTGATTTTCTTTAGTATTTCTGTCAATATCAATTAACAAAATATTAAAGTTTGAGATAATAATTGTAAAAATGGTTAAGGTGTAAAAATACTCTTAACGTTTTGTGTCAGGAGCAATTTTACTCTTAACGTTAGAAGCCATGAGCAATTTTACCTCTAACGTTGATAAATTGGGTTAATTTGAGAAATAATTCATCAAATTGTCTTCTCGATCATAAATCTTTTCATCTTCACTTCACACGTACGTCATTTTATCAGAAACAAATCACAAACATATGTTGGGATGTTAAAAAAATAAAAAAAAATATTGTGTTTTGTACAACTTAGATAAAAAAAATCAAAAAATTCACTGAATTTATAAATATTAATTTCCAATTCTATTATTAAATTATGAATCTTTTTTTTAGAACGAATTGATATACAATTGGTACAAAATAAAGAACAAAAATGATTGTGTTTTATAATAGTGTCTGAAATTGACCCAATTTATTAACATTAGAAGTAAAATGCTCTTGGCTACAAACGTTAGGGGTAAAATTATATCATTTTAAACGTTAGGGATAAAATTGCTCATCATCCAAAATGTTAAAGGTATTTTTGCACCTTAACCCTCGTAAAAATAAGTAATGTCTCCATAATTAAATTAATGAGTACAAATACTTCAGAATTTTTTTAATCTTAGTTTCACTTTTCTGTTTTGTAATTTCATAATTTTGGTATATTTGTGCAATTGTTTTTTTTTATATATATAATCAACATATGTGGAATTGTTAATTCATGCGTATTGAGATGTAAGCAAAAAGAAGATCAAATATTATGATTCTAATCATTGCAATATTTTGTGTTATTTATAGTATAATAATATGGAGACGGGCCGGGCTGGGCCGGGTCAAGTCCGGCTTTTGAAATAAATAGCAAATCCAATCTATTTTATGTGCGGATTTATGTGGATTCGGACCGGACTGGACCTAATATCAAATAAACATGTTCAAATCCAACCTACGGAAGGTAGATTTAGACGGACCAAACGGGCCAACGGACTCGTGAACAGACCTATAGACTCTTATACATGGAAAGTTTTTCTCATTCCACAACTCTAAAATCCAAACTCTACCAATACTAGGCTTGAGAATTCCTTGACCTCCTCTTTTCTTCCTCCTTCGACTTTCACTCTCTTTCTTCCATTTTCAACTTTCCTATTAAGTCTAGGCTGAAGGAAGCTCTAGGGACGTCCGGCCTGGGCGGCCGCCTAAGGCATCCGATTTACGGAGGTCTCCGATCGGAATTTTTTTTAAGCTTGATAATTATTAAGATTGCTATAGTTAAAAAATTATATAGGCTTGAGTTTATAACAAAATGCAGCACTAGGTTAAATGGTAAAGACGTAGTAGAGTTGTTTTAAAGAGTGAGAGTTTGATCTTTTGATTTGTATGTTTTTGCTCTCGTTTTCTTTTATTTCTGATTTTCTTAATAACAAGAAGAATATGTTTCTTATTATTATTTAAAGTTCGTTTCTCTTTATTTTTCATATATGTTTTTATTTTATTTTTACTATTATTATTATTATTATATAATTTTAATAATTATTTTTTTATAATCTTAATTTTTCCCTTAAACCAAAATATTAATATATATTCAATCTAAAATGATTAATATATGTTGATTTACTTGTTACAATATATTTTAGCACACAATTAATTTTCACTAATTTACTTATATTATAGTGAGTATTTTTACAAAACCAAAATAAAAATTATAATCTAGTAGGACAGCAATTTATAAGAAGGTCTGAATATTTATGGACCACCGCAAAACGTTATGAACCAT
The DNA here is from genome assembly GCF_963576675.1 of Euphorbia lathyris. Taxonomy (NCBI): domain Eukaryota; kingdom Viridiplantae; phylum Streptophyta; class Magnoliopsida; order Malpighiales; family Euphorbiaceae; genus Euphorbia; species Euphorbia lathyris. The sequence goes on along the minus strand of NC_088912.1, from coordinate 68,913,068 downwards.
CACAGATAATTTTTTATCCTTAAAAATAATATATGTATTTTTTGTGGGTTTATATGGACTGGACTCGGTATTTGAGTTTTATGACGTGATTTAATAAAAAAATGATTTTTTTGTAATATAACATATTGAGTTAATTACATAACCTGTACCGATCAAATTTTTTTATTCTAAGTATTTTTACAAATTCAAAATGAAAATTATAATCTAGTAGGACAATAATTCATAAAAACACTCAAATGTTTATGGACCGAGGCCAGGAGTGCGACCACCTAGGACCTGAGCCAAAAGGAGCCCATATTTTTTTACGGTATATAGTAATTTTTTTAAGACCCATAAAAATACCAGAAACGATTCTACCTAGAGCCTCTAAAATACTGGAGCCAGCCCTAAAAATCCAAATAGAGGACATTACAGAGCAAGTAGGAGGACGGGAGCAAGTTTCTTAAACTTCAAATGAGCAAGTTCAGCCAAATGAGAAATCATGGGGGGATTTCTTGGAAACCCCTAGGCGTCTTCAATGGCAGGGTTTTTTTTTTTTTTTTTGAAAAAAATGTTCTTTGCTACTTTTAATATAACCCAGGTTGAAAAAATGGATTCTAACACGGAACGAATACATTTACGGGATGGTACTGTTACTCGAGCAGGTGCTAAACAGTTTGAAAAGGAAACATATGTGGTGCAAATGTTAGATTTGTCTTACCAAATTGACACGGATATAATTCAAGAAGCTAAACTTTTTCATACCTCTCGAGTTGCTTGGAAAGTAGACACATCAAACAAATCGAACACGGGATTTAGACGAAACGGGCGATTAAATTGATTCAAATATCACAAGATGAGTTTTAGCCATTTGGATCTGCGGGAAAAGAAAATTAATTCAATATGAATTGATTTAATTTTTTAATTGTCAAAATGACAACTTCCAAAAATGTGTATAACTATTCAATTCCATGAGAATTGATTTTTGTTTTCTCATTATTAAATTTACATTATTGTCAATTGTCTGTATCCAATTATGTATTGATTTTCTTTGTGTTCATGGTTGACTAAACTAAGTACTTAAATGCTCTTGTATTATCGTTGCTATTTAAAATATGTTAAGGGCAATTCAAGTCATTTTTGTATTTGTTTTATATATTTAAAGATGAGCGTTTTCACATGTAAGCAACAAGTTTTCATTTTAATAAAAAGATTACTCTTTATGTTCTTGGAGCATTATAATTGAACAGTTCGAGATTAAATGTTTAATTGTTGAAAACTGAGAAGGGTTAATTTCTTGGAATAGTTGTCGGGTTTTCGAAACATGGTTCCTCGTGGGTTCGCATCAACTTTGTTGCTCTAATCACCATATGAGCCTTAGAATGTACATCGAAATGGATGGGTTAAGTTCAATCAGGGAGGTTGGGCTCTCAATTTCAAGGAATTTTGAAAAAAGAATATGTACCCTAGCTTTGATTCTTTTAGGAAATTTTGAAGATGAAATTGGATCTGGTTGTGGAAATGCGTGTTAAATGATTCTATTCTCATGGGTTCGCATCAACTTTGTTGCTCTAATTACTGACTGTCGGTGTCATTTGTAAACGCATTAAGATTAAGACATTTATACTGTAATTATTTTCTCTACTTCTAAGTGATTCATTATATTATATTATACTAATCTCCGTATATATTGATCTACATACAAGTGTTGTTATAATCAATTCGTAATTTTATAACACTGATATATATTGTTCACTCATTGGTTATCCAAATAATTTGAATAGTGTTGAAATACACATATATGGTTCTAACATATTGGTAACTATAGTATATAACCAAACATTATTGAGATCATACATCTTGAGGAGATTCCATTAATGCCAAAGTCGTCCTTTGGTCACTGGTAACCATGCTTTGGGCATGAATATTTGGTCCTCTCTACTTCTCCCATCTGGCTCAATACCATAATTCAGGATCAAATCAAAGTGGAAATTATCTACTTAAATACTGTAAATTTTGGCATTTTGAAGATATTTATCAGCATATAAGTGTAAGAGTTGGTGTAATTGCGTAATTGTTATTGATATGTGAAACCAATATATACATGAAGCAATTCACATTGTTGTGAAAGTCTAATCCTATAATTTAGGAGCTAACTATTTTGAATATACAGATAGGATAAATAATATCTCTAATAATAAGTTGCTACTTATTTTATTCAATTAGTCACCATTATATATCCTTGATTAAAAAGGAGTTTAATCTTATAGGAAACAGGCTTATGTTTTCATCAGTGCTTCATTTTTCCTAGCTGCAGGCTATCACGCTCCAATCTTTCTACAAAGAAACTCAACTAATCCTAATATGTACTCTCTAAAAATAATATAAATAATTGAATTTAAGAGTGGCTAAAATATATAATTTCCAACAATACTACTTATATTCACTTCTTATTTATTATTTTATAATTAAAATTATTAATAATTGTTATGTTTACCAATAGTTAGAGGAGAGATGCTCTTTAATAATAAATTATTAATAAAAAATGAATTTACGAGGCACTAAGAGATGGAGAGAAGCTCTCTATTAATAGAGAGGATGGAGATTTTTAACTCTCTCTTCTCAAATTTTAACTTAAGAGCCAAACTAATAGGCTCTTGGAGATGCTCTTGAGAATGAACAAGAGATCAATTATTGCTAGTTTGCTACCACCCTCTATCGACTGCTGACCATTTATTGTGTGTATAAATACGTTTAGTTATTTACGTGTTTGGTGAGTCGTGTTCACGTGTCATCACCTACTTTGACATGTATGAAATTCTCTACCGGAACTCATACTACAATCACATTCGTAAGGATCAATATCTTACAAGCGAGATTCAAGATAAACGGAGGATAAAAAAATGTACATGTACTGTAAGATTAATTGTGTAATATTTAGATATTGAGGAGAAATAATTACCTCATGGAAATTGTTGACCATTAAAGATTCATCAAAACCACTTTCTCCAAATATAATCTGGAACTGTTGGTGTATCTCATTCACCAGCTTTTCCCTCTCCTCCACCTCCGCGAAAAGTTCTTGCTTCATTATTTTACTTTCTTTTTCAAGAACCTCCAATCGCCGACTTATCTGTTCGATTTCAGTATCCACCAACACTTGTTTTTCTGCACCAGAATTACCATCAAACTTAATCCCAGAAGAATTTGCTAATAATGGTTCAAATCCCTTACCTGAAGTCAAGTTTCTCGAATCTGTCAACAATCTTTTACTACTAATCACCCTCTCCATTTCTCCTTTGTCTGCACAGTTATGCTGTGAAATTTCATTCAGCAATATCAGTTGATGAACAGCTTTATGCTTGCTAGTGCTTGCATTACTACTCTTTATATCCTTGGCTGAAAGATTCTTTTGCCAATAATAACTCCATAACTTCACCAAGGCAATTTGAAGTTCCCTCAGAGGTAGAATTTCTTCAAGTTTCTGCCAGCTGAAAAAACTCTCATTCGAAGGCTGGCTTCCCATATTATCTGGCAAGAGCAAAAATAACATATAAAACACAAACAAGGATTTCAAGGGACAGACATAAAATTAACAGGAAAAAGATAAAATCTTATACTTCAATTATTCTCAAAACTTGAGCATTCGTAGATGGTTTTGTTAGCCGTAATATATGATATGGACGCTCTTATTGGAAGGCATTACCAAAGAAAAAAGAATCTTCAGCCTAATTACTTTCCTATTAAATGCTTTCCTATTAAGGCATTACCAAAGAAAGAAGAAATCTTCAGCCTAATTACTTTCCTATTCCATAATTTAAATTTATTTCCTTTTGTTATTTTAGACATTATTTTGTTCCCTTTAATTGTTAGTCTTGATTCCTATAATTTAGGGGGTGATATAATTATCCCTATAATTTAGGATCTAGAATTCTCTGGTATCTGCAGCCTATATATAAAGGCTTTTCTATTCAATAAAATGTCAATTTTCATTCTCTCAAATTCAGAATTAGAAAGGGGCTCTGTCAAGGACGAGTCTGCTTTTGTCAATTCATTATGGATTCAAAGAAGAGTTCTTTTGTGTCTAGACATGTGACTAGATCCTACGTCAAGATTCATAACAATATATTACACACATAGTTAAAAGGCAAACTGTATCCTCCAACTCTAACTGTATAATAATGGATGTATTTTGAAACTATTAACAATGACCAACAGGAGGTCAAGTATACCAAAACTAAAATAAAGGGGTCTAAAATAATAAACCGTGGCAGGTACAGAACCAAATGTGATAAAGTAAAGTATGGAGATCAAGCTGACAAAATTAACCAAGTACAAGAATCAAATGTTGCTTTTTGCATTAATAAACATGACAATACTGGAGAAGATAAAAGATATATATATATATATTCATGAACCTTCTGGTGGATGCAAAATCCATTATGGTTGCTTACCTGAGACAACTTTAGTATTGAAGAACACAGAACATGTTTGCTTTTCTTCAAAGAAAAGTGTTAGGGAAAGAACATGAGTATGACGGAGTGAGCATAGGATTATGGAACTTACACCAGTTTGCTAGACAGATTAGATTGCCTGGAAGTTTCCAAGGGAACGTCTTTACACTGGATTATGACTGCACAATGCTGCTGCTGAAAGATTAATTGCAGCTTCACCTTCAATTTGTTGAGGGTCGTAATTTAGTAACAGTTTAGCTAAGCAGAAATATGCGTTTTGGCTTCTTCTGATTCTTAGGAGGCAAAGTTTGGCTCCATTAGACTAAAGGCTCAGCAGTCTTATGCTTCACCCTGAAGCATATGAATTGAATGAAAGTACAACAAGGTATTAAAGTTGCTGCCTATTTACGGCCAGCTCCTCTCTTATCTTGTCTCTAGAATAACAAGTAAGACATGGGTCCCAATTGATGGGAACCCACGAGGAACGAAGTCTCAAAAATCCACAACGACATTTGAATTCTCAAAGTGATCCAGAGTCAGACGGATAAGAACCCTTGCAAGATAAAGTTGCAAAGACATAAACAATTAAGAAATAAATCTGATTGTTCAGTCATAAAATGAGTACAACTTATATTTATCTGCTTAATTTTATGAAATGAGTACAAACTTATGTTTATCTAGTTTAAATACCCTAAGAAATAAAAACAATACACAGACTTAATAGGGAAAATTCAAAATAAAATAGACTGAAGACCAAGGGCTTAACTGAAATGTCCACTAGTACCATAAGGAAAACACGCTGCCATTGTCAGCTGAAGAATGCGACTAACGACCGGTTCTCTTGATCCTTTTGCAACCGGGCCCGGATCTTAAACCATCCAACTCTTGCCACCAACATAAATAAAGTCACGACTTCTCAATCGTGGTCTCAAACTTTCTAACCAGCTTTACTATTTTTCTTAGTCTCAAAACGAGTTCACAAAACAAGAATTAATAGCATAATAAAAGTAATAAGCCCACTTTACTTCATTCATACGACATGTTAATTCATTACCTGAATTTGTTATAAAATAGGCATTTGGTCCTCATACTTCTTCAAGCTACTACATTTCTTCATCTTAAATTTAACTCGCTTTGTTGGATTATGGAACAAAAACAGGTTTGCATTGCATCCACACTTTCATCAGCAAAAAACCCCTGAAAAACCACTTCCATTTGTATTCTCAGTTATATATTTATAAATAGAGAGCAGTTGGAGAAATAAAGATCTTGTGAAAAACTAAATCATATATCTAGCTAGCTGAAAAATGGCAAATGGATAACAAGGCATTTATTAATAAGCTGAAATTTATTGTAATACACACATTGCTTATTCTTCATTTCTATTTGAGGCTATAAACAGCAACAAGAAAAGAAAGAAATAAAAAAAGTATGCTTTTATATGCTTCCAGTTTGACTCCAGAGTATTTTACAATAGGTGCAAGATAACGACTGCCTGGTCAGGTCAATCAACTGGAACTTCAATCTCCATTTTTGGACCAGAATTTCCAAGAACCTGTCACATATAAAACATGATCATTAGCACATAATAATAACTAAAACACACTCACACACACACTGATAGAAAATGGTATAGAGTGAAAGGGCATAGTAGGAATAAATAAGGAGACGCCTGCATAGCTCTCTTAGCAAGTTATACAAGCAGAGGAAGTGAGGGAGGTGAGTATCTCTCTTATCAAGGTTCAGGCCCTATGCTGTTATTGTTAAGATAAAAGCTTATGTATCTAAGTTTTGGCTAATAATAGTGCCATTAGATTTCAACTCCAGCAACAATTAGCACATCTCCCTTGTCATAAAAGCTATCTTGAACTTTTGTTATGTCAAACCAGATTAGGGACCACCATTATCCTGAATTACCCATCATTAAGCAATTATGCAAATTAAAATCAGCAAACAGGCTTGCATTTTTTCAGTTTGTGAAGATGCAAAAGGACTGTTGTACATGTTACTACTGGTGTGGACTTTAATGTATTCCCCAACATTCCATGTCCCTACAACTTAAGCTGAAAATTTAATTATGAAAATGTTTAACCTAAGAATGTGCCTATTTAAGATGCAATGTCTCCTTTAAATCCTCTTTATGATAGTAATGAGCAAAAAAAATTGTGTTCTGCATAATTCATTTGGCAGAGGAAAAATGAAAATAAAATGAGAAGCACCTTAACAAAGTCACCCAGCATCAAGTATGATTCCCTCGTATAACCTGTCTCCTTCAAAACTTGGCTTAACACTTGCTGCAAGAAGAACAGAAAATGAAGGAATTATGAAACTTCTGTCAATCAAATGCCAAAGATAATAAACTTGTTTAGTAATGTAAATATAGTTTCTGAAATAAATCAAAGCTTGGAGGATGTACCAATGCATCAAGAAAGCACCTCTGCTTAATATTGACTTCGAAATTTTTATTGTTTAATTAGACTATCCAAATATTTATTTATTTTTTGTCCAATAACCCCTCCACGTTGTAATTGCATAAATCAATAACCAAAATCATAATAATAATAACAAATGTAACAAGAATAAAAAGAATTTTCCAAGATTCAAAAAATTGCAACTTTAAGGGCTTAAAGAGCTTAATTTGAAGAATCAATTATTTCTACGAATTTTCAAAAAAAAAATCTAATTGTAGCAAATGTATTCTTTATTTGGTGGCCTATTGGTTTCAGTGATTCCATAATTTCATTCCTCATCTATTCAATTCTTGCTACTGATGTCAATCTGATAGAGAACGGCTTATGGCTGGTTCATAATAGGAAATGGGCATGTAACAGGCAGGAGTATTTTAAAAGGAAGAAAAGGATGCAAGATATCAGAGGTTAGTTCTGCTAGAGGGGTAGCGAGTTGTACTCTTCAAGGGGAAATTCTGGTATCTTATAGGGTATTTGCCATAAACAAAAATACATGAATGGCTCCACTCAGTTTGGTGGCGAGGGAAGTGCAACTTCTTGAGGAGATTTGGGTTTAGGCTTTATATATTTTTATTTTTTTTCTTTCATCTATGTTTGTAATTGATTTCTGTTCCCTAATCTTTCTCTTTAATTAAGAAATTCTATCAATATACAGACGTATTTCTTCCATTTGAGGTGTGTTTGATTTGGTTGCTACGACAATCTAATAACCAATTTACCATACGTTGAAAAAGAATGATTATAAAACAACACAGAGAGTTCTTGGAGGTACCTCTCTTTGCTCATTAGTCATGAAAGAACCAGATAAATCTTGAAGCACGTCTAATATGTCACTGAAAGATACTTTTCCATTACCATCTGAGTCATACACCTTGAAAATAACTGAAGGAGAAAGAAATGGTGTTAATATAGCACCAAAAACATCATAACGTTTCAATTCCACAGGGAAAATGTTATCGGTATTTTCCATAAAATAAATGAATCTTAACAAGATCTCCACAATTCTCATGATCCATCAAATAAATACTTTTTCCTCCTTCATCCATGTTAGAGCTACTAGATAAAATTTCGTATATATGGGATCAAGGTCATGTTGTGAACGCAACAATACTTACGTCCTACTTTCTGTTCAACACTTGCTTTAACACTAAATGCAGATAAGAAGGCCACAAACTCCTTAAAGTTCAATCCATCCACCATTTTAAGTAGCCTCTGAAAGGAAACACAAATTTCTGCTCTCAACTTATGATGTACTCAAATTTTTCAGAATAACATATAGAATACAAAATTCAACCTAAAAGTTACCTGACAGAGTGGATTCATTGCAAATTCAGGCACAGATAAGAATTCATCAGCTGAGATAAATCCTTTAGCACTGCGATCTAGCTGGCAAAATCTTTTATATAGAGACACTATTTCTTGCTGGGAGACTTGAGTTTGACAGCAGAAGAAACCAAGGAATAGAGAACTCAAAAACCAAATTATTTGAAAAGAATGCAAGAGTGTAAGAGAAAATGATAAGAATGACTTACATAGATTGTGGCAGTGTCGTTGAACCTCTTCTATATCATATTGGGTAAGCATTGATGACGCATTCCCCATTTGAGATTTAAAAATAAATCTACAAAATTCGAATAGACAAAAACCTATCCATAAACCATAACCAAAAATAACCAACTCCCATCATTTAAAAACAAACAAGTCTTTCTTCAAACAGTATTAGTGATTGGAGTGAAATAAAGTATATCACCAATCAAAACCCTAAAAGCAGGTAAAATTTCCTCCAGACAGTGGAAAGATAGCATATTAGATATTGTTTAATGCTCAAGAAATTGGGCAAACTAAAAGGAGCTAAAATTACTTCATATTTATAATTCAACTGTTAACTCTACCAGAACACGAGCAGCAGCTTTAGTTCAGCTCCTAAGAACAGTATAGAACAAAACTATTTGTTTGTTCAACAAGAGTTAAGGAAGTATATAGTTTACCTTGCCTTTCACGAATTTCTCGAAAACCTGTAGAAGGGACAAGATGAACTTAGAAATAGTCAGATAAGAGACGGATCTGGAGAAGGAATAGGATGATTGTGAAGAATAAATAGAGGGTTGTACTTCGTCAGTATCGGAACGCGAAAACAGTAGAGAAATGCCACCAGTTCTTTCCATTTTCTACTGTTGTAGCCAAACACTGAAAAATATTTTATTTTTCAACACAATTTTCTCTTTCCCAATATTTTTCAAAACACAACATTCCAATACCCAAATTGCTCTATTTGTAAAACATTGATGCTAATGTTATACACTTTTATAGGTAAAGTATAAGGGTCTGTTTGGTTCAGTTATTAGTTGATACTTGATAGTTATTGTTCTTATTGTTAGCTGTTAGCTGTTGTAGTTAGATCTTTGTTGTCGTTGTTAGATTGTTGTTATTAGCTAACTAATTATTACTGTTTGTAAAATTATGATGAGTTGTTGTTGTTAGTATGTAAAATGTCTAATATGGATATATTTAAATTAATCAATAAATAAATTATAAAAAAACAAATTCCAAATATAAACTATGTGGTTTTGTTGATTTCAAAATTAATGAGTATGGTTTTTTTTTAAAAAAAAAAGAGGATTGAAAACAAGATTATGTATAAAAAATTAAGAAAGAACTTTAATAAAAAAAAGAACCGTCTCTCCTGGCGATAAACCTAGGTGTTACCCTGCCGCCGCTTGGTTTTAATCTCCGGTGACAAGTCTCTCCGTCAACCTGGTGAGAGTTGTCTCAGGCGATTCGAGTTGCTCTGACGAAGTAAATAATCAGTGTCGTTTGTTGTGAGGAAGGTGATGGAAAGCGAGTTGTCGCGTTTGTCGATTGAAGAGGAGAATGAAAAACTTGAACTCGACCTGCCGCCAACGATAGAAACATAGGAGGAGGAGGGGCTGCGTTGGGTTGGGAGATTTGTAGCAGATAAACCTCTCAACTATCAGGTCATGAAGAACAGGCTAGCCACCCTATGGCGTCCGGGTAGAGGAGTGAATATACAGGAATTGAGCCCAAATCTATATTCGATTGAATTCTTCCATCGTGTTGATCGGGACAGAGTTATTGTAGGGGGGCCGTGGACATTCGACAATTATACTTTGCTGATGAATGAATGGCCTGAGGATTCAAAACCTGAATTGATAGAATTGGTGCAAATGCCAATTTGGGTTCAGATTCACGACCTGCCATTAGGGGCAATGTCCGAAGCAATTGGGAAGCAATTGGGAGGTTTTTTAGGAACTTTCCTGGAGTACGATACAAAAAATAACACAGGTGCAAGGAAAGCTTATATGAGGATAAGAGTGGCCATTGATGTGTGCAAACCTTTGAAGCGGTTCAAGAAGATTGCAAGAGGTAAGGATGTGTGTTCCATTCTTGTGTTTAAATATGAACGTCTTGGGATGTTTTGTTACTTGTGTGGATTGCTGGGATATTCAGATAAGTATTGAAGCCCGTGGACACCCGATGAAAACATGAACTTCATTTTCCCCAAATGCGCCACAAACGGGGTAGCAATTAGGAAGAGAGTTATGACGGGATGCAAGGTTGTTTAGCATTGGTAAACAGTTAGTAAATATTCTCCATAGACAATTCTTAATTTTTGGTGCTACCTTCAGGTTCCAAATTAAATTCCAGTTGATTCGATTTGTATTTATCAGAGACATCGGTATTGGTCCCAATGCTTGAAAGTATCTGCTTCTTACCGTGTACGCTCCAGATTTATCCTTCAGCCAGAACCATCCATCTTCTGCCCTCCTACGTCTGATAGGAATGGAACGAATAAGCGCAGCATCACGACTATTAAAATTAATGCTGATGATCTCTTCCTTCCATCCCCCATAATCATTCATTAAATCTTTCACAAGGCCTGTTTGTAATGATGTAGCAACCGAACTTGTGGGATACGGATTCTGATCGTCAGGAAGCCATGGACTATTCCAGATGGAACTAGACTCTCCATTGCCAATCTTTCGTCTCAGCCCCTCAATCAATAAATCACGACCAGCCATGATGTTACGCCATACGAAAGAAGGGTTATGCCCTAAGGAAGCCTATAAAAAAATCAACATTAGTAAAATAATGTGCTTTCAGTAATTGAGCAACCAATGAATTTGGATGTCGAATAAGCCGCCAACTTTGCTTAGCCAACAGTGCAAGATTAAATTTGTGAATGTCACGGAAGCCCAGTCCTCCATTTGACTTTGGCCAGCACAACTTATCCCAAGCCTTCTAGTGAATTCCACCTGATGTAGAGCCCGATGAATTCCACCAGAACATGTTCAACATATTATTAACATCATTACAGAACTCATTTGGCATAAGAAAAATGCTCATTATGTAGGTGGGAATAGATTGTAGCACAGATTTGATGAGAATCTCCTTCCCTGCTCGAGACAACTATTTTTCTTTCCAACTATTGATACGTTTCCAGATTCTGTCTTTTAAAAAACCAAAGGCTTGCATCTTGCTTCTACCAACAACTATAGGCGCCCCCAAATAGAAACCCATATCCTCAACTTCTCCAACCCCGAGTTCATTACAAACATCAGAGCGGGCCTCAACTATCGTATTGTCGCTAAAAAATATAGACGACTTTTGGAAATTCACGCATTGACCAGATGCTTGCTCGTAACACCTCAAACATGATTGAACCTCCTCGGCTTCTCTTTTATTTGCCCGAAAGAACAGGTAACTATCGTCGGCAAAGAATAAGTGGGAAACTTTTGGAGCATTGCGAGACACCTGAGCTCCATGAATCAATCCCATCCGTTCTCTAGCTGATAGCAATGATGATAGGCCTTCAGCACATATCAGGAATAGGAAAGGTGATAATGGATCCCCCTGCCTCAAACCTCGTTGAGGAATAATTGGTCCAATCTCTCTACCGTCATGCAATACTTTATATGAAACTGTGGAAACCATCATCATCATCCATTGAATCCATCTTAAGTTAAACCCCATCTTTTTCATCATATTTTCCAAAAAGCCCCATTCAATACGATCGTATGCTTTGCTCATGTCGAGCTTCAAAGCAGTTGTCCCATGTTTCCCTTGCCTCAACCCGTGCAATTTATGGATCATCTCATACGCCACAATAATGTTATCTGAGATGGATCTGCCAGCTATAAATGCACTCTGAGTAGTAGAAATGATGGATGGAAGAACAATTTTAAGTCTATTAGCTAATATTTTTGATAGAATCCTGAGCAGAACATTACAGAGTGCAATCGGACGTAAATCAGAGACATATTCTGGCTTACTGATCTTTGGAATGAGCACAATCAACGTATCATTAAGATTCAGCGGGATCCTGCCAGAACGGAGAATGGAAAAACATACCTCGCATACATCAGGTCCCACTATACTCCAAAAATGCTGAAAGAAAGCCGGATTTAATCCGTCAGGGCCCGGACTTTTATCCGGATGCATAGAGAAACAAGCATTTTTTACTTCGTCGTTTGAGAATGCGTGAGATAGCAACTCATTTTCCTCCTGCGTGACCCTTGATTGTACAAACGGTAGAAGTGCGGAATCATTATTACCCATACTCGTGAATATCCCGTTAAAATATTCAGATAGAATATCGTCTGCCCTTTGTGCACCAATTACCGTTAGAATCCTTGAGACTCGAAAAGTTGTTCCTCTTTCTTCTGTCTGTTGCGTAGGAATGGAAGTATTGTGAATTTGAATCACCATCTCTTAACCAAAGCAATTTAGCTCTCTGCTTCCAAAATTCTTCTTGTTTTTTTAATGTTGACATATATGCTAATGAGGCCTGCTTGAATCTTTCCATTCCATACTCGTCCCTTCTTCCTTGTACGGCTTCCATCTGCAATCTGTACATATTCAAGGATTTTTTAAAATTTGATTCCAAAGAGGAGCTCCACTCTTTGAGTGCATCGGTACAAGCTGATATCTTAGTAGATATCGAACAATTTTTATCAGAGATCCATGCTTGACGAACAACTGTTTCACAGTGAGACTCCCTTAGCCAAGCATTCTCGAAACGGAACCTATTAATCATAGGACAGCGTAGCCACATCTTACTCTCTAAAAGGATAGCCGAGTGATCCGATGAAATAGTAATAAGATTTCGAGTTCTAGATGCTGCAAATAATTCTTTCCATTTTGAATTGACAAGTGCACGATCAAGAGTTTCCTCAATCCATCTATGAGTACCTCGACTGACTTCCCGCGTGAATGGATACCCATCCATGGGAACTGACCCTAAACCACTCTCCTCCACGGCTTTTTTGAATCCTTCAATAAGCCAATTCGGCTAACGTCTACCTCCTCGCTTCTCCTGCAAACTAATTATATCATTAAAGTCCCCTATGCAGCACCATGCATAACCCTCTTGGTCTTTGAGGGATCGCAGCAAATCCTAAGAGGCTCTCCGGCGATGTCTTTCCGGGAAACCATAAAATCCCGTAACACGGCAGGTTGGTATATTTGGAAAGGTAATAAAAGCATTAATATGATTAACTGAAGATGACTGAATTGTAACTATGACATTATCTTTCCATAATAGCGCAATACCACCCCCGTGACCCGAGCCGTTCATAATAAAATATCCATTGTACCCGAGCTTTCTACAAACCAAAATCACTTTCTTCTCCTTAATCATAGTTTCCATTAAGAAGGTAACCATAGGCCTATGAACTTTAACCAGGTCCATCAAAACATTAACTGTACGTGGGTTGCCCAGCCCATGACAGTTCCAACTAAAGATACTCATTGGGCTAGGCGAATCTCGAGTCCGACTTCTTCATCATCAGCCAGCCATAATCTCACATACGCTTCCATCATACCCTTACCTTTATCTATGAATGATCTGCTAATAATGGATCACAGCGAATAGAATAGAGGAAAAAAATCGTAGAAAACGATTACAAATCCTTCTCACAGAGAGAAGACCTAATACCACTCTATGCGGAGAGACAAACTACACTCCATGCGGAGAGACAAACTGCATGCTGTTGGGGTGACTTAAGATAAAGCGAAAATTTTGCCTTTAGAACAAAGCAAATCAATCTTTCACATTATAAGAAAGCACATATTCACCAAATAGGATCATGAAAGAACCCAATCATGCATAGATAGACAATCAAACAATTCAAAAGAAACCAATATCAAACAAACTGTACACGAAATCAATCGAAATTAAAATTCCGATCGTACACACACGCCAGCCATCAAAAGACCTAGATCGGCAAAATCAAACAAACCGTCGAGGGCATGGATGTCTGATTATATGACTAGGATTTTGATGCATAAAAGATAATCTAGGCTTTTTGGAAATGTGAAAATCTGGAGAAATCGGTAATGGATCTCGCTTGCTGTTACTGGTTAAGGCCCCCATTTTCTGAATCCAAATCCTAAAAACCCTAAAAATTCAAAACCCATTACAGAAATTCATTGTTAATCATAATCACATACCTAATTCGATAATGAGAGAGACTTCTGGAAAGGAGATTAACCTTGGGCCCGCAAATTTAAGGTTATTTTTTCCTTGAAATTTTGAATTTGAACAGAATAGGAAATGCCGATTATCCAGTGCCATGGTTGGTGATGGGCGACTTTAATTGTATTCTATAGGACGAGGAAAATGAAGGTGGGGCTATATACCCTCCTAATTTAATGAGAGAATTTACAACTGCAATTAGAGATTTGTGAGTTACATGAGCTCAAAATGGAGGGCAGTAGGTATACTTGGGAAAGAGGTAGAGGAACTGAAAGTTGGGTCGGAGAGAAGCTAGACAGGGGTTTCGCATCAGAAAGCTGGATAGAGTTGTTTTCAGATTACAGCTTACAGAATAGAGCCGTGGTGTATTCGGATCACAATACCCTGTGTCTGCAGTTAATCCGAAAGGAGAGAGGTAGTAGGAGGAGAAGGTTTAGATTCGAGACGATGTGGACGAAAGAGCAGGAATTTCTTAAAAAGGTTCGGGACCATTGGAAGCAAAGCAGGGAAGCAACCATAATCAGTAAACTTGATAGTTGCACACGCATAATGGATAGCTGGGGCAGAAATTTCAATACAAAATTCAAACAGCGGATTGAGAAGTGGAAAAGAAAGATGGAGCAAGCATATGACAGAACTGATCCAAATTCTATAGCACAGTACTATCTAGCAAATCGAAGGTTGAATGAAGTGCTTGAACAGGAAGACACATACTGGAGACAAAGAGCAAAAATGTACTGGGTTAAAGATGGGGACAGAAATACACAGTTCTTTCATGCAAGTGTGAAAAGTCGAAAAAAGCAGAACCTCATAGTCGGCTTAGTCACGGAATCAGGTCAGTATATTGATAACAATACTGATTTATTGATTCATGTGAGTGATTATTTTACTACTGTTTTCTCTCCATATTCTTCTATTTCTTCTCAAACTCTGGAAGTGGTTCCTGTGTTAGTAGAGGCGGATATGAATGAGGTCTTAACAGCCCCGTTCACAATGGAGGAATTTACAGCTGCTGTATTTTCTATGCATCCTGACAAATCAACAGGACCGGATGGGCTTAACCTGAATTTTTTTCAGGAATTTTGGGAATTGATTGGGAAGGACGTGTCGACAGGGTGTATTGAGTGGTTGGAGAGGAACGAGTTTACGGAAAGACTGAACGAGACGGTAATTGTATTAATTCCAAAATGCAATTCATCGGGATCCCTCAAGGATTTCATACCAATTTCCTTATGCAATGTTTTGTACAAAATAATTGCTAAGGTTCTTGCCAACAGACTCAAAGGTGTACTGCCAAAGATAATCAGTGATACTCCGTCAGCTTTTATGCCAGGCAGATCCATCATTGATAGCGTTCAGGTGGCCTTTGAAACAATACACTATATGAAGAGGCATAACAGGGGAGATTTAGGCGAAGTGGCCATGAAGATTGACATTAGCAAGGCATGTGATAGGGTAGACTAGAGCTTCATGGAGAAAGTGATGAATAGAATGGGTTTTGACGAGAAATGGATAAACTGGATAATATGGTATGTCACAAGGGTAAAATACAAGGTCTCCGTGAATAATGATTTAACCGAGACAATTATCCCTGGTAGACGATTACGACAGGGAGACCCCCTTGTTGGTCCCGTATGATTAGTTCCAAGGGGGGGTTAGGAACTAATATAACTTTTTCGTTTAATTATGCTGACTTACTATAATTCTTTAGTTAACTTAACTTAGTTCAGGTCAGCACGGCCGAGAAGTGTAAGACAGCTTTAGTCAGATGCTGACTAGAACTGTTTTACTTGTGAGTTGGGAATTACCACTTGAGATCAGCTTCCAACTCAGTACCAAGATTACTCAGTGTCAGCTTTCACAATTTATATCCTGAGCAATTTAATCAAGCAACACATATATAGATATATTGAGAGAGAGAGTTAGAAATTACTCAGCACGACTTATCCTGGTTCGGCCTCTCCGCCTACGTCCAGTCCTTAGAGTCCCTCCGGGCTTTTTCAATCCAATACTGAGCTCTTTAAAGGTAGAGCACAAACCGTTTACAAGGCAGTTGAATATGCAAGAGTACCTTCCTCTATTCGTCTACTCAACTCCTACTAAGTGCTACAACCGAACACCTAGATTTCTCTACCACTGAGTACTTAAAACCGAGTACTCAGCACCACTTTCTCAATTTTACAATTGATACAAACTTGTTCTTTCTAGATGAAGAATACTTTAGATGATTACAAAATCAATCTAGCTTTTACACAGAAATGGAAGTTTGGTGTAAGATCTTTTTCTTGTTTGAATGTGCTTTGTATTTTTCTCTTTTCTCTTTTTGTGTTTCTACAATCGGCAAAGGATCCAAGAATGAACTTGTCCTTTTATAGTTGAGGTCTGAAGCTGTAATGATTTGAATCTGGAATTATTCATTGAATTCAAATGGCTTTCTCTTGCGACATGTTCTGGTCAGCTTCAGATTTGCAGGCCAATCATGTCGTCTGAATTCCGCAAGCGTCAGGCTTGTCTTCTACCCACAGGTGCGTCTTTTAGCTAATGGACAGTTGACCCATGCATCTCGAAATTGACTCTATGCGTAATTACAAGGTTTCTATTATTGGTGCAGACATTTGTCGGATCTTGTCTTTTAGTAAATGGATCATTCGTGCTGTCCTGACGAACACTCAGCTTGACTGTATTGGAGTTGCTTTTGTTCTATGTTTCTGAGTCGTATTCTTACTCAGCTTCCATGGTCAGCTTCGTCTACAAGCATTAGCTTAGAGGAAGACTTCCTTTCTTTGATACTGAGTTTCGTTCCACTCAGCTTCTTTAGTCAGCTTCATCTTTGAGTATTTTTTCTGAAGATGACTTTTCCTCTATTATGCTGAGTTGCACTCCACTCAGTTTGTGCTGTGTTCTCATGCTGACTTCATCATGTCTTACTTTTTTTATTCTGTCTTGATTTACATTTATACTCAACATTGAACAAACATATATTAGTACAATTAAATCAAAGCACTTAAATTTAATTGCCCCTTAATCATAGATTAACTTAAATAATTTTGTCAAATCAAAATCATGTGGAAAGGTGTTTCAACAAACTCCCCCATTTTGATGTTGCCAAAATATTTAATTAATGGAACTCAACATTTAAAATTCCCCATGATTGAAATTCTTTTTATGCTTCTGAAGTTACTCCCCCGTAAGGGTTGCATCTATTGACTTAACTTATCTCTAAACCTTCTAAGATTTAATCGAGAAAAAATTAAGACATGCCTATACTGACTTAGTTCAATTCTAGACCTTCCAATATCTAATTCAGATGAGCCTAGGTCAGCTTTCAGAAGAGTTCAATGCTTGAAACATATGTTTACTCAGTTTGATACATGGATAGTTTAAGTATCAGAGTTTATGGAATGATGTATCAGAGCTAATGTGTACTGAGTATGCTCCATTTTAATTTTGTTTGTTCAATTAAGACAGATCAACACATAGCACAATAAGTAAGCATCACATAAGATTTGTCAATTTGAATAAAGATGCATGAATATATATAGATGGTCAGCATTAACAAAACATAACACGCCAGATAAGACTTCAAGTCAAAAAGCTACAACTAGCCAATCTATTTCTTCCTGTTGACTTGAGCTTGGTGAGCAGGATTTACTTTGCCTTTCCCTTTGGCGGTTTGTTGTTGCTGACCCTGAGTTCCTGACCCAGATGCTCCTCCCATATACTGCTGAGTTCCAGCAGCTTGCATTTCTTTCTCCCCCATTTTGCCAGCATTAGATGAAGGGGGAAGAAAGGTCTCCCAAAGAACAGCACGAGTGAGTTTTATGGAGTATGCTCGGAGTTGACTCATACTCTCCCGAAGACCATCGAAGACAGCCATGCCATCATCCAGTGTGGCAGCAGGAAGCCTAATGTTAGCACTTAGCATGCTCAGAAGATACTCTTGTGATTTCCCAATCCAAGTGATGGATTCTGTCAACTTGGCATATGATTGATGATACATTTTGAGCAGAGCCGAATCATAGAGCTGACGTTGGGCATTTGTATAGAGGACGTGGTTAAGTGTGGCTTGAGAATACTACAGAATCTCATTTGTCTTGACTTGGTCAGTATCCACTTCTTCTTTACTCAAGTTGAGTAGACGAACAGCTTCGCTAATTTGCTCAATGGAACACTGGGAAGAGGAGGAGACTAATTCACGAGTCCCAGTCAGCTCAGAACTTAGCTGGGTAAAGAGTTGATGAACCTCAGCAGAGGTTGCATAGAGTGAGTTCGCAGCTGACAAAGTGTTGAGTTGGCCCTGGAGGGAGTTCATGTGATTGGCCATTGTCAGCTGGAGTTCAGCCAGCTTTACGATTGATTCTTGCTTGGGTTGTTGAGATTGAAAAGATGTCATGACACTCAGTAAGTCCTTGAGACCCTTGATTTCAGACAGAAGCTGAGTGACAGAAGATATGTGTTGAGGCTCAACATGGACAGACCCAGCAGCATCGGCATGAGATTGCTTAATGTCCTGAAGTAGTGATTGAGCTGAGTCAATGATTTTTCGCCCAGACTCAGTTGCATGCAAGTAAGCGTAAGTCCCATCAGGATGATGCTCAGCGGCCGGAATTGGAATAGCACCAGATGGAGGAGGTGATTGGTGCTGTCCAGAATTAGATATGCCAGCATAGTCAGCAGCTGGACTTTGAATCAGATTACCAGCAGGAACTGACTGGTTTTCATACTGCGTCGAAGGATTTGGAAGAGGTGGATCGGCAGAGATATTGACCTGGTCAGAGTCGGTCTGAAGCTGAGTAGTTTGAGGGAGTTCAGAGATGGCCTAAGCAGGATTTTCCTTTACTAGCTCTTGATCTTGAGCAGCAGGAACTTCGAGCACTTGCTCGGCAGGAAATGGATCTTCAGGAGTCTTGGCTTGTTCCTCAGTGTGAGAAATAGAGGCTTGCTTTTCCTTGCTTTGGTCCAATATTAGTTCAACGGTGGTGTTGAAGAACTGAAACTGAAGTGTGGTAAGGGCAGAGATTGGTTCCTTTAGTGGAGAATCGTCCAGAAGATCAATAACTGGAGATTTTTGAGCTTTTCGTTTGAGGCGTTTACCTGTGCTGACTTTTGGAGGAGAAGGATCTGCAGGAATGGAGTCAAGGGACTCAGAAGATGAGTTCAACCCAAGGTCAGCATTGAGATCTTCCACAGCTCTGTCTTTCTCTGTGGACTTAGCATCAACTGTCTTACTCGGCACAGTTGGATTCTCAGCCTGCTCAACATCATCCGTCCTCTCAACATCAAACTGACCTTCATCATTTCTCAGTTCTTCTTCTTCTTGGTCAGCAGGAGTTTTCTCAAGATCAATCTCTCGACTTCTTACAAAGTATGAGTCTTCATAGACTAAAAAGTCTAGAGGAGGTGCATGAATTGGTTTTAACCCAGAAGGTTTCCGCTTCTTTTGTAAAGGTTGCTCAGGGGTATCCTCACTCTCTTCCTCAGGCTCAACTTACCTTTTCAATTTTTCTGCTGACTTAGGTGCCTCCTGTTCTTGCTCAGCATCAGCTTTTCTCGCACTGGATACTATTCTTAGCTTTTTAGGGGGCTGTGTTCACATCCTTTGCTGACTGGTCAGCTTTCTGCTTTTTGTCCTGTCTTGTGCAGTCAACAGGAGGTTTCACCACAATTTTCTTTCCCTTCTTGGTTGGCACATCCTGTGCTTCTTCAACCGCATCCCCTTTTCCTTTCTTTGGTATGATAGGTTGGTCATAGGCCAGTCCAAATAGAATGCTGGCATTAATCTCCGTACCCCGGACTTGAATTTCCTCTACCAAGCTTACTCGATGGTCTTGGAGAATCTTTGTGATAAGGGATCCCAACCTGAGTGACCCAGTGCTTCGTTGAAATACACCGATAAGAAAGACGGGCATATTAAGTGGTTGGTAGGTCAGCATGTGCATATGAAGCACTGCTCGAAGTTGGATGCGGAGGATTGGGAGTTGACCTTAGCGAATAAGAAATTTGTCAGGATATAGTGGGATATTTTCTGATTTTGAACCATACAGGTGCTAGTAATTTCTCCTTTGTGATCCTTCGGTTTACAGAACTCAACGGGGTAGTCAATTTTACTGGAATCATTTGTGGTTCGGATTTTGGTGCCCTCATTCTTCAGTTTGAGTAGTGTAGCAGATAGGGAGGATTGACAAAGATTTTCTTTCCCTTGACCTTGGTCACCATATAGTCACTATCATCATCAGCTGCTTTTAGGTTAGCGTAGAATTCCCTTACCAACTCAGGATAGGTGGCTTCACGGATAGAAAATAGCTCGGTCCAGCCATTTTTAGAGGTCCATTCGCAAAAGGGTTGTTCAGCTTCTACAAACCCCTTAGAAAACCAGCGAGAACGATCGATCTTCCAACCCCTTACGCTATTAAAGACTAGAGAATAGTTTCTTTCCCTTTGTTTCTTTTCCTTCTTTTTCTTCGCCTGTTTGGACGGTGTTGCTTGGTCAGCTCGAGGGTCTTTGTCGAAGGTGCTGACCTTAGATTGATCATGCTGACCATGATCTTGAGACTCACCTGAGGTCTCAACGTATTCCTGCTGAGCGCGAGATGGAGGATTTTCATCGGAGCGATTTTGGTCGTAATCACCACCGGAGATGTTTTGAGAATCAGACATGATTTTCTCAAGGATTTTAGAGAGGTTTTGGGATTTAGGAGAGAGAAAGAGATAGAATGCCAGAAATTTTGAGTGTAAAGAGATACAAGTGGGAATTTGTCTACTATTTATAGAAATATCGAGTTGATCTGATACGTTGGAGTAGCCATTTTACCTCGAGATGATCAATCGACAATAATTCTGGCATTTATGACACAATCGGCGCATGTGTTTTCTAATTATTGCGCCTACGTCATCCTAGGTGGCTATTTAATGCGCGTGCTAGCATTAATTGTGCAACGGATTTACTCAGTATCTAGGATTCTAAACGTTTGATATTCTGAGTAGTCAGTTTTACGTAGAAGAATTTCATCATGCTTAGTAACTCAGCGTATGTTTATCACTCAGTATGTATGTCTACTCAGCATAGAGTGATATACTTCATATTTAGCTCAACATGCAATAGTTACTAATTTAGCACAAATCACTCAACATTCATTTTAAACATATAATTTTAGTGAAGAGGATTAGACATACCGATAGCTTCCCTTAGTATGTTAAATTGCTCACGAGCCAGAGGCTTTGTGAAGATATCCGCAAGCTATTCATCTGTAGGGACATAGGTCAGCTTGATCTCACCCTTGAGTACATGATCTCTAATGAAGTGATGCCTTATTCTGACATGCTTCATCCTGCTGTGTTGGATTGGATTTTTAGATAGGTCAATGGCACTCTTATTGTCGCATTTGACCTCTATTGTTTCCGTTTTTACGCCATAATCCTCAAGCTGTTGCTTTATCCATAGAACTTGAGCCACATAGCTTCCAGCAGCAAGAGGACCTATAAAAAATAATGAACTCGTTCTGGTGGGGTTCAAAACCGGATGACAAAAGAGGTTTGCATTGGTTCGATTGGGCGAAGTTGTGCTATAGCAAGGAACAGGGAGGCCTTAGGTTCCGAGATCTCCGTATGTTTAATCTCGCACTATTAGCAAAACAGGGATGGAAATTAATTCGCTCGCTGGATACATTGGTGGGTAAAGTATTTAAAGCTAAATATTTCCCTGATGAATCTATACTGACGGCTAAACTTGGAAAAAATCCAAGTGCAATCTGGCGCAGTATGTGGAATGGTATAGATATTCTGAAGAGGGGGATGCGCTGGAAAGTAGGGAAGGGCAGCAAGATAAGGGTTTGGGATGATCCTTGGGTCCCTAATCTATTGAATTTCCGCATTAACTCCTATTGCATCCCAGGTACGGAAGATATGAGAGTGTTAGATTTGATCAGAGAGGATGCACGGGCCTGGGATAGTGAAAAAGTGAGGGGCTGTTTCTGTGAAGAGGAAGCAGCGACTATTTTGGCAGTCATTCTCCCATACAGAGAGATTGAGGATGAGTGGGTCTAGAGCTGGTCGAAGGAAGCTAGTTACACCGTTAAGTCGGGATACAAAGTGGCCATGGAAGGTAGAAGTGGGGAAGTGGAGTCGGAGGGATGGAGGAAATTGTGGAAATTACCGATACCTCCCAAGATGAAAAATTTCCTATGGCGAATAAATCGCCGATGCTTGCCAACGCGTAACCGACTCGGAAGAAGGGGGGTCAATATTACTGACGTTTGTCCATTTTGCAGGTCTGAACCAGAAATGGAGGAGCACCTATTCTTTCAATGTAACTCAGCAAAAGAAACGTGGAGAGAGATGGGAAGCAATACCCCGAATCTGCGTAATGCAGATACATCGGATTGGCTACTTGCACAGCTAGTGAACTTGACCGTCGATAGTGTGGTGCGTGTTATTATCAGTTTACAAGTTATATGGAAGAGGCGGAATCAACAGATATGGACGGACAATGTACAGACAATACAACAGTGCTACAGATTTGTGTGGGAAAGCATCAATGATTGGCGAGCCTTCCGGACGGGCTGTTCGAACGTCCTCGCCAGCAACGTTAGAAACAGCAGCAGCAACAGTACCCCCTGACAGCGACCACAGCAAGGCTTCGTCAAGTGTAACGTAGACGGAGCGATATTTAAAGACGAAGAAACAAGCGGAATGGGTGCGGTGGTGCGAGATGATCAAGGCAATTTTATTTGTTGCAGCAGCAACATCATAGCAGGTGTAAAAGAACCAAAAATCATCGAGGCCCTCGCAATCAGAACAAGTATACTATGGATGGCGGGAATGGGATACACTCAGGTTCAGATTGAATCGGATGCCAAAATCGTGGTCGATTACATCAACTCATCCAGGTTTGATCTATCCGAACTTGGGGTATTAATACAAGATTGTGTTGCTATTCTTAGTTGTTATCCGGGTTTTAAAATTTCTTTTAGTCATCGTATAGCGAATGGTGTTGCTCATGTTACGGCTAGGCAAGCCCGTTCCAATGCTAGCGATTTTTGTTCTTCATCTGTGCCACATTGGCTCATAGATGCTATTGTTAAGGACGGTATTATGCCGGTTTCATAAATAAAGTTCATCTTTTTGTTAAAAAAAAAGGATTGAAAAATATGGAAGTTTAGATACATAAAAATTGGTATTAAAAATAATGTTGTTAAAAGTATAATTTTTATTAACATTTACTACATAAAAATAAAAAATTTATATTTTACATAATTTTTTTTGAACCTCATAAAACTTTTGGTTGTGTTTTAATAGTTGGTACGTCAAGTGGAAGAGTTGTTAGAACTGGAGTAAAGAATGTAAAAAAAAATTGCTAAAAAACAAAAGATATTAGATTTCACGGTGAACAAAAAAATAATTAACTCTTTCTCTTTTTTTCTACGTATCAATCTAAATCTTACATGTTAGTTCGTTTGATTTTTTTCAAAATACATACAATCCACTTTCTACATACAATTTAACCTTTTGCAACTCATAGATTAATTAATACATTTTAAACAAGTTAAGAATCTATAAAAAAAAAAAATTTAAGCAAATTGATTTCAATTAAAAATTTTGGACAAGTTTTGAGATTAATGATATATTAAATTTTAAATACTATTAGTTGATTGATTCATTTCTGACTTATGATGCGATTTTGTGGACTAAATTAAATCTATTGCCACTTAATCTTTCCCTAAAATTATGGTTACACGTAAAAAAAATCACTTTCATTTGCTCTTTCTAACATTATAACTTCTCATTAAAGTGATCTTAAAATAATTGTTGTCTAACTTCAAAATAAAAAGTTCAAAAACTACTATAACAAAAAATTCAAAAATCAAAATTATTTAAAATCACACATACAATTATTCAACCATATGGTTTGGCATTTTATTATTTTATGATGTAGGAATTACGTAGGTCTTGTATTTATTTGCTATGCGGTCCAATAACGAAGAGTCCATTCCATAAGCAAATGACTTTATACACTGAACAAGACTCAAATGATTTTATCATCAGTAGAGCCAAGTCCATAACCAAGGTAGCCTGAAACTCTCTAAAAACATAACATGGCTGGAAGTTCAGTTGAAGTCTTGCTATCAAAACGAGTGCAGGATATGGTCCTCAATCATGAGGAACCACTACCACCTTACATATCTAGACATGATTCCATAGATGAACACCTAGTTCCTATTCCACCACTTGCCTTCCCTGTCATAAATCTCACCCTCCTATCTTCTTCCCAACCAGAAGAATTGGCCAAACTTAGATCAGCTCTTTCTTCATGGGGTTGCTTTCAGGTATGAACTCTCAAACTTATCTACATCAAATCTATTCCATCTCCATACTTAACAGGATAATTTCTTTGCTTTTTCAGGCAATAGAGCATGGGATCCCCAAATCATTTCTAGATGAATTAAGACATGTAGCAAAAGAATTCTTTCAACAGACTGTGGAAGAGAAGAAAAAATATGCTAAAGGAGTTGAGGAGTTTGAAGGCTATGGAGCTGACCCTGTCCCTGCTCAAGGTCAATCACTTGACTGGTCCGATCGTCTTTTTCTTGAAGTCTACCCGGAACATCGTAGGAACCCCAAACTTTGGCCACAAAATCCATTGTCTTTCAGGTCTTAAATGTGTAGAGCAATATTCCCAAAATTTCCTATGCTATTCAGCATCATAAACATCTGAACTTAATGAAATCTTTAATAAATTATGCAGGCAAGTCTTAGAAGATTACACAGTAAAGATGAAATCTTTGACAGAGAAGGTCTCAAAAGCCATGGCGAAGTCATTGAATTTAGAGGAAAACTGCTTCCTGGATCAGTTTGGTGAAAGAGCAACTCTACAAGCAAGGTTTAATTACTACTCATGTTGTCAGAGACCCGATCTAGTCCTAGGATTGAAAGCACATGCCGACGGATCAGGGTACACCATTATCCTGCAGGATGATGTGGAAGGTCTGCAAGTCCTGAGAGATAACTGGGTCACAGTACCCACAATTCCAGATGCTCTCCTAATCCTAATGGGTGACCAAATGGAGGCAAGTTCATGCTCATTTATCATTTCTAACTACAAATTGTAACTGACTGACCAGAACAGTTTGAGGCATCACTAGCATTTGGTTTAATATAAAACTGAGTAGAAATGGCATTACTAAGTTTCTATAAATCTGAAAATTGATTGGTTTACTCTATGATTGGCAGATAATGAGTAATGGAATCTTTAAAAGCCCAGTTCATAGGGTTCTTACAAACTCAGATAGGGAGAGAATTTCTGTGGCGGAGATTGGACCAGAAGCTGGATTAGTTGATGAGAATAGACCAAGATTGTTCAAGCATGTGAAGGATTATTCTGATGTGCACTGGGAATACTATCAGCAAGGAAAGAGAGCACTTCATGTAGCAAGTGTTTAAAAGCTGTCAAACCAACACCTTGAGAAAAGCGGCCTCTTTTACAAATATAAACCATTTATCTTATATGTATTTCTTATTTTTAATATTTTATTTTTGGTATGTATATAAGGAAATGTAGATGTGAGAATTAATCAATCAATTGAATTCAGTTTCATTTGTTTCCATTCTTCTTTCCCTTCAGATATTCATAAACTCTCCCCTCGTATTAAGAAGCACTCTTTCAAAGAGAAGTAGCAACACTTAAAATTTACAAATAATTCCATGACCTAATTTTTTTTGGATCAATTGGTATCATAGCACTAGATCTACAAAAGGGTAAAGGTGGTATATGGTTCCAACTCGCAATTGGTATCAGAGCACTAGATCTACAAAAGGGTAAAGGTGGTATATGGTTCCAACTCGCCACAGTTACAAAACTTCGAACGAAGAACTTGTGAGTCCTTTGCGCATTCATTAGAAGCCAAAGAGAAAGAGAGACGAAAAATGGCATAAGGTAATAGTGAGTGTATCACCAAGTTAGAGCAACAGGTGGAGTTATTATCTACATTAATCTCTCAATTGGTGAAGACTATAAAAGAGTCAAAACTTTCAAATGCATCGCCTTCAAAAAGAAAGGTGGACAATAAAAGTGATGATCAGGAAGAAACCACCACAGAGAACGGCATCGAGGGAGAAGGGAACAAGACAAACTCTATAAGAAGGATGAGTGTACTGAAGCTGCCAAGTCCAGCAAGGGCAAGAAACGAAAGGCTGATGAGCCTCAATCTCCTGAACCTAAGTCTCCGAAGAAGGACACCACAAAGAAGTTCAGAGTCTCCAAACCAGACTCTGAGCCTACGTCTACTGAGACGCAGCAAAAACAGGCCTTTACTGAGGATTTAGAGGATGAACAGCCTCTAAAGAAGAAAGCCCCAACAATAAGGGTCAAGCCACTGACGCCTGCGCCGCTGGCCATTGCCATTCCCGAGGATTCTTACTTCCTCAAATCACAAGGCATGGCTACTGAAGCCACTCACTGCTCCAGCTCAACAAACCCCTGTTGTGTTCTCCGTTCCTTTCACAAATGAACCACCTACTGACCAGCAGGATGAACCAATCCACACTGAGGAAGAATCGGCTCAGACAAACCTAACTCCTCCTTTATCACCAGCTCATATCCCCACTTCCTCTCTTAAACATAAACATCATCGATCGAGCCGAGGCAGAAGATACAAAAAGAGGAGCAATAAGCCCAAGGTTCACTTCGTTGATGACGCAACGAATGCTGATAACACACCCCTTGACCCATCACAAATCAATATCACCTTCCCATTTTTCAAAATTGATGCCCCACTGACTGATCCCTCAACTCAGGAAAATCAAGCCTCTGTTCCTAATACAAAGGACCAAGCCTCTACTGAACCAACTTGGGCCCCACTGAATCCAATGTCGTTACTCCCAACTCTTCCACCATTGAGCATGCAGCTCGTGGTTCTGAAACTCATGTCTCTGATCCTGAACCTCAAACTATATCTACCGAGCAGGATAAGAAAAAGGCTGTTGAGACTAATGCTGCCCCCGAAAGGAAAACTCCTGAACAGTCATTCATAAATGCCACTGAGGAAGGTAAACGGCTTCTCCAAGCTGCTTTTGACCTGGCCCATGATATGGCTAAGTCTCTGGCCTCAACCTCCCCCACCACCTCTGCTGAGTCCACTCCACTCAGCGAGACAATGCAGCTACTGAATAAGCTCAACAGTATTAAAGGACTCCTCAATTCCTTAACTGCATTGGTCTCTCAGCAACGCTACTCAGCATTTGCTGATCGCATGGCAGCACTACAATTAATGATGATCAAGCACATGGACTGTTTTGAGGAGAAGATTATGGTTCTCTTGAACATCAACTCAACCGATGTAACCTCTGATCAAGCGAACTCTCACTTCCAACAGCTGAGTTCTGAGCTATTTAAACTTCAGCAGACAATCAGCTCTTCTTCTGAGTGCACTATCTCTGTTTAATGGACTTTCCGCAAGTTCAAGTGAGCTCAAAAAAATTTCAACTCAACTTTCCAGAAGCAGCGCTGCTGGACAATCTCTCCATTCTACTTCTCAACCCAGTACTGATGCTGGCAAAAAGGGGGAGAAAGAGAAAGAAAAACGAAAATCCTCGAAAGAACAAAGGACTACTCATCCTAATACTCAACAAGTCAAACATCATTCTTCTTCCTCCGGTTCCAAACAGCCAGTAGACTCTGAGAAAGAGCAACAACAGCCAAGAAAATCCAAAACCGTTCAATGCAATATTAAGAAATAGATAGACCTCTTAGATAGCTAGATAGCTTCTTTGATCTTCTAGTTTCTTTTTGTTTAAGTGTCTGTTGATGTGCTTATCTATTGTGTTAATTAAATTGAACGTATCTTTCGTCTCTATAATGTGTTGATTATGCTTCTATCGAATTGCCTTTATTATAAATATCTTGACTTGCTTATAATGTCTAACACTTAAAAGATATTGAACAAATAACTCAACCTAAGAACATAATAAAATTCATTCAAGTATAAACCACTGAGTACTTTAACTTAGTGTCCTTAACAACTCAAATTCATTCTCAACTCTGATACCTGATCACGCCTAATTAATAGAATAATTTTTTTACAAGTATTAGGACTGAGTGAAATGAACATGTTCTTAAACTGACCTGCTTCTGACCTAGAACTCAGCCTTGCTATTTAAACTTTAAACGGTTCAAAGCAAAGCTAAGTCAGTAGGCCAACCCTTATGGGAGAGAACTCGGAAGCAAAAGTAAGGTCAGCAATCATGGGGGATCTCCATGTTGTGTTCTAAGTTTAATATTTTCGCCAACATCAAAATGGGGGATTTTATTGAAACACATTTCCACACTAATTTTGATTTGACAAATCTATTTAAATTAGAATTAAATCCCTAAGATAAAATTCCAACACATTAAATTTAAGTGTTTTGATTTATTTGTTACTAATGTGTCTATTGAGTATTGTTTGGAGTATTTAATTATACAAGTGCAAAAGACATTAAGATAAAGCCCAAAGCCCAATAAGCAAGGTCAAGGCCCAAGCTAAGTCAAACAGATCAAAGGCTTGTGATTCAACTCAGCCCAGCAAGTAGAAGGTTGACTAACTCATTCACAACGAAGCTGCTAAGTTCAACGGATAAGAAGACAAAGCAAAAGTTGACTTGATAAACTTGGGGACAAAGTTAATCCAAATAAGGAAAGGTTCAGAAGCAACAAAGAAGCTGTCTAGGAATCTTTGCCGAAAATGGAGAGACAACATGACGCTTACTGACCAAAAGTGATTGAAGCACTGATCAAAACAGAAAAGAATACGTTCTTATTGACCGCAACACTGAGCACTGAGGAACAAAAGGGACAGCAGAGCCGTTTCCCTCCAACGGTTATTTCGAAATTCGAAATGACCAATGCATTCAAGTGTCATTATAAATAGCTTCTCATTTGCTTCTCAATAGAAGTAGTTCTTCAACAAGTCGAAACGCTAACCAAGTTCTTCCTTGAAGTTCTGTGAAAAGCAAAGCAAAGCAATCTTACACCAACTCTCATTTTTGTGTAAAAGATTAGTTTTTAGATCTTTCAAAGTGTTCTTTGTTATTAGAACAAAAACCTTATCAATTATTAAATTGTTAGGAGACTCTGAGTTGCTCGGTATTTAGCACTCTGAGGTAGATGGTGTTGAGTATAGGATATAGAGGACGATACTCTGTATACTCGTTGACTATTGTAAGGGGTTTGTTCTCTATCCAAAAGAGCTCGGTAGTGGATTAAAGCTCTCAAGGATTCCGGGGACTGGATGTAGGCAAGAGGCCTAACCAGGATAAAATTGCTGAGTAACCTTTTCTATCCCTTAACTCCTTTATCTACTTGCTTTTTACTTTGTCTAGTAAACGCTTAACTAAACGAATACTGGGTTGTATGATTTAGTGCTGAGTTCAGGAATAGACTTCCCAGTGCTACTTCCTGACTCAACGTTGGAAACAACCTTAGTTGTTGATCAACTAAAGCTGCCTCTGACCTTGCCCAATATCATTGTGCTAAGAACAAAGTGAAAAACTTTAACTCATAACTCAAACAAGTCAGCCTATTAAAGCAAAAATTTAAATAGTTCTTTCACCCCCCCCCCCCTCCCTTTAGGAACTTATTCTTGTATCACAAAGGACCAACATGTACACCCGCCCCAAATGTTAGGCTTCCAAAGACATGTGAGATAAAACACATCTTCTCGGTCAAGAGTCAATCCTCCTCTAGTTATTAGAGATGGGGAAGAAAATGATGATGATGAGGTGTTGGAAGAGGAGTATAAAGATGAAGATGAATATAAAAATGAAGAAGTGGGAAATCTCGATGATGATATTGAGCTTGATGATGAGGATTTGGATTTGGATTTGGATTAATGGTGATGTTTGATATGTTATTAGGAATTATGATCCTATTATTAAACTAGAAGTTTTATTTTGTTTTACGATTTTAGAAGTTAAACTAGTCAATTTGAGTTATGGTTTTATTTTTTGTGTTTTTCTAATTTGTTTGTTGCCTCACGTGCGAAAGGCAATCGCCTCGCCTTTTGTCTTTAAAAAATATGGGTAGAAGACTCACCTCTACCAAACTTGGATTTATATCGCACTTTTCTGTTGGAGAGTGTAGAGATCAAGAAACAAATACACAGACTTCTTGAACAATGAGTTATCAAGCCAAGTTGTTCACCAAGTGGATGGTGCATCCTCTATCTTCTAGTGTTTCTAGTGCCCAAGAAGATAGAGGATGGAGCATGCATGTAAACTATAAACCTATTAATAAAATCACTATTAAAAATTGGTATCCATTATTGGGGATTGATAATCTTTTAGATCAATTACATATTGCTTGATGTTTCACTAAACTTGAACTTAAATATTGATACCATCAGGTACGCATTCATGAAAAAGACACTTTTCAACTTATCTTAAACATTGATACCATCAGGTAATGATCCTAATGAGAAAAGACATTTGACTTCCTTCAGTCGACGTCTTAATGATGGAATGAGAAGAACCTTTAGAAAAAAGATTGTATTTTAGAACAAAAAGTTTGTGAGACCTGGAATGGAAGTACGAGTCTTTTCACATATGTACTCAATCCAAGTGGTACATACGTGTAAAGGCAATTTCAGAATTTTCTCATCTAAAGTTTCCTCGATCAAGAGCTCAAGGTTCTTAAATGAGAAAGCCAAGATCTAAGAGGATCTTACATCATTTTATATAATGATTAATTAATAATTATATGGGTCTTGTCGTTTGACAAGTTTGGTTTTGTCTTATCCTTTAACAAGTTTGGTTTTGTCTTGTCTTTTAACAAGTTTCTTCTTTTCTTTTCAATTCTTGCATCAAAAATTCTTTTTCCATCTATGGCATCATCAAGTAATCACTCTGGAAAATACATTTTAGCTAAGATGTGAGCTTTTAAGTCATCAGTTAGCCGAGGTCATGACTATCAAAGAAGTTTTAAATTGGATTAAGAAGTATCGCCCCAGTGAGAAAATTCAAATTCAGTCGGATTGTCTCGTCATAGACAAGGCAATTCAAATGGGTTTAGAAGGTCCTTCATATTTAGTTGATATTATTTCTGATTGTATTCATTCATTTAAGCATTAGAAATATATCAAAATATAGAAAATGTGGTTCTAAATCTTCACTCACCAGTAGAACAAAAACCAAATGAGTATTTAAGCACAGAATTGGATGACGATTTAAAGTGGAATTTACAGATTACCTATCTATAGGATTAAATTTTAATGACGTAGAGAATGAAACCTCAAACCTGACAATGAGAGATTCAACTCCTTACCACTCGAACCAACTCTCGTTGGCAATGAGAGAATTATTAACAACATAACAATAGACCGAAAAGGATCTAAGGCAACATATACAAAAGCATACAAATAAACTTTGAACTAAAAGCAATGTTTTATAGCCCTTCTATTTGTCTGTCTTTCTACATTGAGATCTGTAGAGGTTCCTATCTTGCTGGATTCCCATTTAAAAAGTTCATATGCAGAATCATTTACCAAGGTCATAAATAAATTACCAATCAATCAATGTCTCAAGCACCTCAATCTTGTGAAGTAAAATCGAACTCAACTTCTTTCAGACATAAAAACCGCACAGATAAGACAATCATACTTTTTTCATGCCAC
Source organism: Euphorbia lathyris (assembly GCF_963576675.1). Lineage (NCBI taxonomy): Eukaryota > Viridiplantae > Streptophyta > Magnoliopsida > Malpighiales > Euphorbiaceae > Euphorbia > Euphorbia lathyris. The sequence goes on along the minus strand of NC_088912.1, from coordinate 68,881,033 downwards.
AATACAGAATATATCTCTAAGTGTCACAAGGAGTTGACAAGAAGATTACAAACCTTAATAGTATGTTCGGTATGAAGGAAGAGGGGAAAAAACGCTATCCGCTTCTGGGGATTGATCAGCCCTGCTAACCCTTTCGTAGGAAGGAAATGGGGTTTATGTAGACATATATAAAGGTTCTCCAAAGTAGATTTCAATGGAAACATCATATTTGACAGTTTAAAATCCTTCATTCATCAAGTATTAGTGCCACCAATAACATATTTCTGGGCAACTTTCAACAAAATGTACTAGTCTAATCCCATACAACGACAAGATGACAACTGGTACATAGAGATAATGATCAAACTAAAGCCTTCTGTGATATTCGTCAATCTTGCATTCTTCCTATGTTTCATGCTCTATAGTGTTTCGTGACAAATTATACTTCTTGCTTTTCTAAGAACTACATCCTTAAATGCTATAACCAAATAATTGCTTTGATAATAAGATGGATTTCTCGAAACTGAATAGATAAAAGAACTGAAGATTGACTATTTCTATAATGGGGTTTAAATATCACAAACCTCTTTGTCTCATCCCCCTCACAACAGAACGATTGAGTTAGCTCGTTCTGGAACCGCAGGTTGAAGCACTTAAAATCTACAATATTCAGGTCATTGACTGTATACAATAGAAAAGCTACGGAGCAGAAGTCATTAATATAACAAGTTCTGTCTAGTAATTGCATTGCGAATCACTCAAAATTTTGAGCTACTAAACACCAACAAAAGCGAAAGTAGGACCTAATACAAAGGTTAAAAGTTGACTAGGTTCAAGATCTTTCTTGTTCCATATAATTGCTAAATGGTTCAACTGGAGCACCATTATGGAGCAACTTCTGCTTTTCAGGGCGCTCCTCTGATCCATCTGAATTCCCAAACAACTGCTTCCTATAAACTTGATGCAACTTCCCAAACAACTCTTGTTTAATTGACTCAAATGCCATATCCAACCTCTGCAACTGCTCCATAGCATTCTTATTATACATAAACAATCCATAATACAGCTCAAAACTATCACCAGATGTGTTGTCCACCAAATCCAACAAAGTCTCATAACCTTTAGTATTGATTGGTGAAGACTCCAATCCAAACTTCTCCAAAACCCTCCCCATTGTATGAGTTACAAACTGTGAGCCTGCTGCATGACGGTCATGCTCAACACAGCTCATTTCCACCATTCTACATCCTTCTCTAGCAAAAACATCAAGAAACTTCTCACACCTAATCATCCTATCTTCCTCATTCCCTATTCTAACTTTATCAAACACTAAAGGCAAACCAGTCCAGGAATTTTTACCACTCTCAGGCCCAAACATTGGATGAGTGCACAAGATATCAAACTCAATTGGCAAATACTTGAGCAAAATAGTTTTAGCAAACTCTTTAACAGAAAGCACATCAACAAAAAGGGTACTACGCTTGAGTCTCTGAAAAGGGAAAAAACTGAGCACCTTTTCGGTGGAGAGAATCGAAGTGCATAAAAGCACTACATCCGGATGGGTTTCGCAGAGATCATGTGGGTTGGAGTAGAATGTAGCACCGAGCTTTGTAGCAGCATCGGAGTAATTGGTACGTGAATAGGCAAGGACAGTGTGACCTTGACGACAAAATGTCTTGGCGAGGAACTGACCGAAGTTGCCGAACCCAATGATGGCGATCTTTAATGATTGAGACTTGAGGTGATTGGATTGAAGTTGGGACTCGTAATCGTAAGGTTGGGCAGCGTCAATTGAACGGATGCGGAGAGGGAAAGGTAGGAGGCGGAGATGGGAGGTTTTTGCGGTATTGTGAGGGAAAGGAAGTGAAATAGAGTTGAAGGAAGAGGGAAGAAATGGAGGGGAAGGAATGGAAAGAGAAGGGCAAGTTTGGATCTTCATGGAAAGATTTGAAACCATTATTGTTGAGAGAGTATTCAGAATCAGAGGTGGAATGCAGAGGAAGATACAGAAGAGAAAGAAAGAAAGAAAAAAAGGTTCGTGATTTTTGAAGAATTCGTCGGCGTTAATTAGGGTAATAAGCTTCAAAGTTTGTGGAAAATGGTCCACAAAATCGATTTGTTGTTAATATGGAAAAGTAACGATAGACTGTGTTACTGTTAGTACTAGTAGACTACTCGATTGGAGTAGGGGGTGGCATTCATTGATTTTGATTTTTTTTTTTCTTTTTTGACTTAAGGCCCTAATCTATATCTTAGAATTCAATTAGATACCTAACCTCCTAAAATCATCTATTAACTCCCAATCTATATCAAAGTTTCCAATTAGCTCCAACCTACAAATATGCTAAACGGTGTTAACTTGATGCAAAAGCTGAAAAATAATAAATGGTTTAATTTTAGTGCTTTGAATTTCTCGGACTTGTTTATCAAATAGTTAGCTCATTATACTAGCTGATAACTGATTATAAACTTAGTTCATTGTTAATAATTGTTTGTGCAAACACAAAAATCCAGAAAACCAAACTGAAAATAAGGTTAACCGAAACTGATGGACTAATGTATGATTTTTAATTTTAAAAATAGCGGTTAATGGCTATGGTTACGGTTTCCTTATTCTAAACACCGCAGTTAACCGAATTTCAATTAAATATTAAAAAATATAAAAATAAATTTATTTATATGGATAAACAATTATTTAGTCCATATAGTTTTTCATAACTTATTAATCAATCCAAAATGAGATGAAAATGTGTAAATAACTCTCAGTTAATTTGTTGTTGTCTCTCTAATTTCAGTTTATGCGGATTTTTTTTTCTTATATGTTTCTGGATATAAAAACAAGGATAAAAAATTTATTACTTGTTTTCCAAAACTTTATAAACAAAAGTTTTATTATGAGCAATTTTGCCTTTTTTTTATCCGTTTAATTGTTCTTTAACACATTTTTAGACGGAGATTTGATATAGGGACTAAACCATTAACGGAATCAAAACTGAAGGATCATATAATTATTTTTAAAAAAAATTAGGGATTAATTAGTGTATTATGTAAAACCATAACGGTTAAATAATTAGTGTATTATGTAAAACCACACAGACATAATGCACGTACATCTCTCTCTCCGCAATTAATCTCTTCAACTCATCATTAACCCGCCGTCTCCCTCACAATAAAATTAGAATTCTTTTATTATTTTTATTTTTATCTACTAATGGTTAGAAGCCGAATTAAAAGGTTAACCAACCGAAATAATTGATTAACCGATTAGTGGTTAACCAAATTTAATGGACCAATGTATGGTTAGTGTCTTTAAAAAACCGATTAAATGATTAACCGATCGAATTAACCTCCATGGATTGGTTAACCGACCACGTGCATCCCTATGCAAAATGATAAATAAAGACATGGTAATAAATATGGTTAAAAATGTTATTCAAAATGACAGGGAGTGATCGCTTCGATCCTTGTGAGAGGTTTGCTGCATGAGTCCTTCCGCATTCCCCTCTCTATGGTACTCCCAAGATATATTCCCCTTTTACGGACAGTTGCGAACCGTATGCTGCTTGGTGGAACAGGCCGCGAAATCTTTACCTTCTTGCCAATGTAATGGCCTCTTCCGCTACAATCAATTTTTCCTACAGTTGATGCATGTTGAATGGTGCTCATGGTATGAAGGAATTGTTTGAGGAAGCGGTTCATAAGTTCCCTGTTGGAAGGTTCGAAGGGCCCCAAACATTCCTCATTACATAGGTCGATGTCTAGGGTTATTTGAAGAAAAACTATCGGGTCTCTGTTGGCATCGTGAGAGATATCAAGTAACCTTAAGGATATCGGGTCAGCTGTATTTTCTTGATATGCCATGGTCGTTTCGATCCATGCTCACTGCACTAATTTGATATAAGAGAATCTATGTTAAAATACTTAAGGTAGGACAGAAAGATGATCAGTACGAGATCATTGACCGACGACACCACTCTGATGCCTAAGTTAGTAAAATATAGGACATAGTACAAAGCAACTTAAAGTAATTGAGTTAGATGTTTGCATGTGCCTTGACTTGTGAAGTCATATTTTATTTATAAGGAACTCAAAGTAGGGATAATCAACGGTCGGTTTTATCTAAAAAACGAACTGAAATAACCGAATATCGAATAAGACTTAAAATTAAAACCAAATCAAACCGAATAATATTACAAATCGAACTGAATATTTCGGTCCGGTTCGATTCAGTTTTCGGTTATAACATTTGTTAAACAATTTTTTTATTTCTTACTTTATATTGAAAAACATAACAATTCTATGATTTAGTAATGTGTTGTTTATTAATGTTTATGGTGGCTGTGGTTAATAGTGTTAAGATTTATTTATTTTTTTATGCAGTATGCTTATGGTGGCTGTGGTTAATTTGTTAAACAATACTGCAAGCATATAATAAATTAATGTTCTCAAAGTTAAGATTTAATACATATACTGATCCTACCTACTATATATAAATATTAAAAATTATATAAGATTTTTTATACATTAAAAACACAATATATCTACCATTGTCAACGTTAAATATGAACAAATCAATGGTTTGAATTGAAAAGAAATGGCACAAATAAAACGTTTCAACAAAAATATGGAAGGCCAAGATGGTGATCGAGTTGTGTTCTATACATTATGGTCACCAGCAGTTATTAACTTGGTTTCTTCATTCAACATATATCTAGTTAGATAATTAATAGATAACTAGTATATAATAAATTTGACTAATCTCTATTTCGATTTGGTTCTATTATTTGTCAAAAAAAAACCCAAACGGTCAATATTACTGATATATTTCAATATTAAACCAAACCTATTAGATCAAAAACCGAACCAGAAAAACAAAATTCATCGGTTTTGATCGGTTATTTCAGTCGGTTCATGCTCTGAACAGGAATTCATATTGGCTCCTAAACGGTTACTGTATTTTAAATGTTTAGTAACATGTCTGAACAGAAATTCCTTAATCCCTAATGCGTTTGAACTGATTTGAGAGAGAGCGCGTCTAGCTTAAATCGCTAGCTGGACAGCATTTTCTAGCTTCTTTCTGTAAACCCTTCTTTCTCATTGATAGAGATTTGGAAAACATCCCATTGATCCAATAATTCATTGATCTACCTATTTCGAGGAATAAATATTTCTATTTAGCTTAATCCAACAGTTCCTTACTCCAGATGCCCAGACAAATGGATCCGAAATCCTTTAAGATGTTATCACATCCTAAAAGGCATGATTAAGGTATCTAACCAACGTTGTTGTTGCAAGGGCCAAAAAGAGGTGGGTTTCACACAAGACTCGATGGGTTAAATACGTATCACACCATTTTCCAGTTACAGTTTCACTTATGGCTTGGAGGCACTTCTTCAAGTCGACGTAGACAGGCACTAAAATGAACAACCCAATAAACATAATCTACTCAACTCCAGACATGTTGGAAGCATGGAGAGCACAAACAACCATTAGAATAGTTGTACACAGGCGCATTCCATATTGAAACTTCAGAGCATTGTTCAGCCTTTTTTTTTTTTTTTGTCACCAGAAAATATTGAGTAGAAGCTTAATAGCACAGAATCAATCAAAGTTGAAATTTCAAATACCGTCTTGCTACGAGGGAAAAGGGTAGTAATGATACAAAATTTTTGAGAAAACTTGTTCCAGAACTACAGAGTAACGGTACCAAATTCTCCTGACTCTCTCCTTACACATCAATGACCATTTCTCGCATCCTTATAATCATTCTTTCATCATCATCATTATGACCCATCAAAAATACTAGTATTTCACTAAAACTAGAGAAACTAAGTTAAGAATCCCATTAACAGGGAGAGATCATAAAATGCGCATTTTCTTGTCATGAACCCTTCACTATGTCTCCGTTCAGAACATCTTGAAAAGCAGACCACCATGAGTGGCAAAAAATGGAGCAAACACTAGAGATTCCACTGCCATCAGCTTTATCAGAATGTTGAGCGATGGCCCTGAGGTGTCCTTAAGTGGGTCTCCAATGGTGTCTCCGATCACAGCCGCTTTGTGTGGATCTGAGCCTTTAGGCCCCAGTGTCCTTGCATGCTCCGAAGCACCAGCCTGATCATAGAAAGTGTACATGTTACTGCATAAATCTAGATAAGCTTAACAGTTAAAAACTATCAATGCAGTTGATTAGGAAAATAATACCTCAATATACTTCTTGGCATTATCCCATGCACCTCCAGTGTTTGATGCAGAAATTGCTACCTGTTAAAACCAAAGAACAGTCAGTTCATAGTCACCTCCAACTGAATTCAATCATTTTAAAAAGACGCTTCCATTTCATTACCTGAACACCAGAGACAAGGGAACCAGCTAGAACACCAGAAAGGGTTTCCACGCCAAAGAGGGTTCCAACAATGAGGGGTGTAAGCATGACAAGAGCACCTGGTGGAATCATTTCTTTGATGGAAGCATCAGTTGATATCTTGACACAGGTAGCATAATCAGGCTTTGTGGTACCCTCCATAAGACCAGGAATGGTGTTAAACTGCCTGCGGACTTCCTCAACCATCTTTAGAGCTGCTTTTCCCACACTCTTCATGGTCATAGCAGAGAACCAGTAAGGAAGCATAGCACCCACAATCAAACCAATGAAGACCTTTGGGGTCAAGACATCAACTGTTGAGATTGCTGCACGACTGACAAAAGCGCCAAACAGAGCCAGAGACACCAAAGCAGCAGATCCAATGGCAAATCCCTAGACAACAAATGGGAACATAAATGAGGCATGTCACCAGTACTGAGTTTGAAGAAGATATATAATGATTGCATTTAGCAAGTAAGGGTTTGCAAATCACAAAAGCAGTATTTGCAATGCAAAGAGCTGATTGCATTTGAAATCGAATGTCAATCAATAATACCTTGCCAATGGCAGCAGTAGTGTTGCCAGCAGCATCAAGAGCATCAGTTCGTTCACGGATGCGGTGGCTCATGCCAGCCATCTCAGCAATGCCTCCAGCATTGTCACTGATGGGACCATAAGCATCTATGGCTAATCCAGTGGCGATGGTGCTTAGCATACCAAGAGCAGCCACAGCAATGCCATACATGGCTGCAAAACTAAAACTAACAAATATACTGATAGCAATGGCAAAAATTGGAATGATCACAGATTTATATCCCAAGGCAAGACCAAAGATGACATTAGTGGCTGCCCCAGTCCTGCAGGAATCAGCAACATCTTGCACAGGGCTGCATGCACAATATAAAAGCCCGTTATTAGAATACATTACAAATACAATGATAAGAGCACTAATCTTACTACATAGCATCATTCTTTACCTGTAAGCATTGCTGGTGTAGTACTCAGTCACAAAGCCAATAATCAGTCCAGCCCAAAGACCAACAGCGACACACAAGAACAATTGCCTGCAAAAGGATCACGATATTATTTGTACTATATTTTTAAAGATGCATGTACTGAATGATACAGCAAGCAAACAAACAAAGGGATCACTAAGAGAAAAACTAAATACACTTGCCACTTTGAAAAATTCCAGAGAAGTAATCATTTGACAGCATAAACATGAAATGCCACATGCCACCCCGAAAAGCATACCAGAAGTATATAAATCCAAAACAAAATATGAAGACCAGACAGCCATGACAACTCTTTGGGCGGCATAATTTAACAATTGTAAATGGCAAAAGCAAAAATATATAGTAACAATCTCAACCTTATATGTAGTACAACTGTCCACAGCACTCAAGAAACTGAAACTTCAGATAAAAAGAACTACTAATACAGATCAACTTAAGTGATGCATAACAGAGAGGAAAATGGAACAATAAGCATGTTAGTAACTTTTGATCACATCCCAGAAGTTCACTTTCTTTAAGCCTCAAAAAGCAGTAAACAGCCCATTTATGGTCACAAATAAATCAGGTCATTTTCACCTTCCCTAACCAAAAGCTGGAAACCAGTACGGACACTAGTAGAATCAAAATCAATGAAATGTACCACTAAAATATCCAATCTCAAATACACCCTGATGCTATAAACAACAATTATTTGCGACAGAATATGAAACTTACCAGTTCTTAACAACCTTCTGGGTACCAAAATTGTAAATTGTAAAAGATGAAGGCAACCCAACGAAGGAGACTACTGCAATACCCACAGTCATAAGAATGGTGGAGATGATGAGCTGCTTCTTCAGTGCCGGTTCAATTTCTTTTACAGCCTTGATTTCAAAGAAATCAGTGGCGAATAGAGTTGTAATCAAACATACAAGAATACCCACAGAACTGACAAGTAGAGGATATAGCATGGGAGTGAATTCATGGTTGATTCCAAAAGAGGAGATTGACGCAACAACCAGGGCAGCACAGGATGACTCGGCATAAGAGCCAAACAAATCAGACCCCATACCAGCAATATCTCCAACATTATCACCAACATTGTCAGCAATGACCTGTTGGAATGAAAATTAGAAACTGCGAGTAAAACTAAAATTACAGGTCAAAGAATTAGATTTCAAAGTTGGAGTCCTCACAGCTGGGTTTCTTGGGTCATCTTCTGGAATATTCCTTTCAACCTTCCCCACGAGATCAGCTCCAACATCTGCAGCTTTGGTATAGATACCACCGCCAACCCTCCCAAAGAGAGCCATGGAAGATCCCCCAAGACCATAGCCAGTTATAGATTCAAAGAGGCCTTCCCAGTCATCTCCATAATATAGCTGGAACAGATTAATAATAATGTAAAGGACCAATAAACCATTTGCAGCTAGCAGAAATCCCATTACTGCACCAGATCTAAATGCTACTATAAAGGCCTTGCCAACACCCTTTCTTGCTTCCAAAGTTGTTCTTGCATTGGCATAAGTAGCAATTTTCATCCCTAGAAAACCAGAGATAACTGAGGTGACAGCACCAAGTACAAATGCAACAGTGCTGAACATTGCCGTTGCAAGGGCTGGCTTGCAGGTCTTCTGTGGTGAGTAAGTGCATGGCTGGCTCTTCGTGCTGAAGCCCTCAACAGAACCCAAGAAAACGAAGATCAAAATCGCAAAAGCAACCATGAATACCCCAACATACTGGTATTCAGTGAACAGGAAAGATGTAGCACCTGTTGCAATCATAATATATCCATATTACTCATAAATAAATAAATAAAGCAAATGGCAGATGGCAAAATAGAAAGACCAAAATACAACATGGCCATAATTAGTATATCACAATTAGGACAAAAAAAAGTACTAATGTAGCTTATGAAAAGCTAGTAACCGGACGAAACAACAATAAGAGAGTCAGCAAGTCGTAGTCGCTTCATAAGTTGACAAGAATCAGCCAGTTTGGGCTCATCATGCTATACTCGCAGGGAAGGAAAAACGAGCAGTTTATGCTTTAGTAGCTACCGTTTTACTGGCTCTAGTATTCACTGATATTATAAATGGATCCCTTTTTTTGATTTGTATTGGAGATGGGAAAATAAAATGGAGCACCTAACAACGTATCTTCACAGACCAAGAACTATGAGATCGCCCCTTTCATTCTGGGGGCGACGGAGGGATCATACCATTCTAGCCATTTTTTTTTTCATACTTCTCCCGGAGGTCTGGAGAAAGCTGCAATCAATAGGATTTTCCTAAACCTCCCTTCGCGAAAGGAAGGAGGTGAAATTCTTTTTCCTTTCCGCAGGGATCAGGAGATTGGATCAAGCCGTAATGGTTTTAATAGAGGAAATAAATGCTTATATATAATGATATCAGATGACAGCACTAATCATGTTAGTAAAATAATAGGTTTCATCTAGGAAGCACCAACATGGGTACTCGTATTGGTAGGGGTGCAGTAAACAATATTTTTAAAAAATATGAGACACGTGAACAAGAACAAGCCAAATTTATATATATCAAAAATAACAGTCATTAGTGATTATAAACTGTAGGTATCCATAATAAGTCATTGATTCATCAAAAATAAATATTTAATAGTTCAAATTATTTAAAACTACCAAAAAAGCAGCTGCTATATTCTTTTCATTGGATTGTGATTTCTTTTTTTATTAAGATTTTATTATATTTTTGTATATATTAATCCCTCTTTTGTGTAAAATTATTAAAAAAATACCTCTATATTCTACTTAATTAATTTAGAATCCGTGTCCCCGAAGTGTCCTAGAAGTGTCCCCTTTAAAAAAAAGAAAAAGAGGGACACTTATTTTGGAGTGTCGGGTGCGTATCCACAGAGTGTCTGACACTCTTATTAACATCCTAAGAAGTGCTGGTGCTCCCTAGGGTTACATTAACACATACAACGAACAATATTATAGCACAGTGTTTCCACACTTGAGATTGACCTACAGGTAAGAATAATTTGAGCAAGACAAAATTAAAAAATCCTAATAATGAATATAAGGTGAAGCATATATGCTAAAACAGCTACCACTATTCCAGAATTTGGAGGAAGATACAAAAACTAGAATACATATACCCTCATCAAGAAAATACAAACAACAATATTTCATTCATGATATTTTATTCTTCTTAGTCAATATGTGCAAAATATTCTTCAGCAAGAAGACATCATCCATGTGCAGCACGTGTAAGGCACACACAAATGACTGTTACGCCCTAAAAGCCACACACCCTTATTTATGTAAGACAAAATAATAAAAGTGACAAGTAATAATGACCAGACTAAATAAAGATGCAATTTAGTATATTATCACCTTCCTTCCAAAATAACCGATGATTTTCAAATATACAAAGATAAAGCGTTGGTATTTCTTTATTATGTGCCATACAAAGGCAAAAAGGCAGATCTGAACAGTTCACATGCATTTAGTGCGCTGAGCTAACAAGGTGCAATCCTCATTTATGCCCAAATACATGGAACTGGAAAAAAAAATAGCAGCTTTATCTGATTTCCTCATTAAAAAAAAAGTTAAAAATGGATAATAAAAATGTTCTACTGGTTAAAAAAAATCAATTTTAGGCAAATTATTGTCTTTAATTTACACTTCGCCTGAATATAGCATAAAACACAAAGAACAGGAAATCGAGAGCATCAAAGGGCAACTCAAATCTGAGGTTAAATAACACAGCTATCAAGTTTTAGTTCTCTTATATAACAAGCAGGGTATCAAATTAACAGCACCTAATAAATGGGAAAAGCTCGAACTGTTTAAAAAAATAACCATAAGCGGAAATAAGTTAAAGCACAGAATAGAAGAATATAAACTACAGATCTAAAGCAATAACCCTGAGATCTAAACTTGTTTATACCTTCAGAGATTGCATTCTGGATTTCAGCACACTTGGCGACGACACTGTGGTCATTGAGACCTTCTTCTTCTTCAATCAGATAATCATTGAAGCCATTCTTGTTGTCACTGCCCGGCGACGACCCAGCTTTTCGCTCCGATGTGAGAGTCACGCGCGAGACTAGGAACCACTGAATTAACGAAAAGACTATCCCAACCACTGCGCACACTGGCACCAGTATCTCCGTTCCAAGCTCCGACAACAACGCCGACCCCATTCTCCTCCTGCCCTGAACCCTACAACAATCCTCCGGCGACCGTACCAGCAGAGAGAAGAAAGAAAAGCCTAAGAGTGTGAGAGACAACGAAGCTCTTCGGTGCGGTTCGACTGATTTATTTATATTATAAGCTCTTACGATTTGGGATAAATGAAGTTTGATACTATGCGGTTTAACCTATTTTACCAAGTTTATATTAGCCGTCAGATATTTCAAATTCTGATTCTGCAGAGAATACAAAATCAGACGGTGATTTGGTGAGATGTGGTGTCATAGGATAATTGGATAACTGGATATGGTGGAATACAAGGGGAGAATAGAATATGCTGAAGCATTTCCACATCAGGTTATTCATGAAAATGACCGTTTGATATCTAATTGACATCTGGAGAGATGAGCGGTCTGTGATTCAGGTGTAACATAAGAGGCGTAGATGTTGCTTGATGGAATAGAAACCTTAGATAACGTTAGCGCGTATTTTCGACGCATCAATGTCGGAATCCGCTTCCATTTTTTACTTGATAGTTTCACTTTTGTTTTTTTTTTCCTTATTGTGAAGGGAAAAAGTATTCCTTGTTTGCACATCCATTACGGATATTGTATACCCACACGCATAACAATTTTTAAAAATAAATTATATTTTTCCTCCTTTATTATGAAAATACAATAATCCATAAAAATAATACTATAACAATGTTTATATTAAATAAGTATTATTTTATTTTAATCACAACTATTTTTCTGGAAATTTTGTTTAATTGGCAGTTCACATTAATCATTAAAAAAATTAAAAGGAAAGGAATGTATGTTTTAGGAATTAAAAAGAAATAGAACTATAATTTACTTGGATAAGTATGAGATGCAAGGGTAAATCGGACAGCTAATCAATCAGGACTACGATAAGGTGTAGTATACTTTGATGCAGGGAATAATAGTACTAGTTTTTTATAGAAAAAAAATAAAAGATGAGGATATTATGGGAGAGGGGTTTGTTGACGTGGCTTGGTATTGAATGGTGTGCAAACCTCCTAAGCGGATAAATATTATTTTTATTATTATTTTGACCCCCTTGCTAATTTTATTTCCACTCAAAATCCTATCATCTTGCACTCCACCAATCTAGGAAGATATTATTTACTCCCTTCTTATAAAAACAACAAACTTAATTCATCCTGTACTTTTCAAATCATTCAATTGCCTTCTTATATTTTGGAGATAGATCGGTGCTTCGAATTTATTTAAAACTATGAAAAAATTTGTGTATTTAAAAAAAATTAGTTAAATTTTAATGGAGGATGAATTTCAAAACCCGATAAGCAAAGAAAATATCTTATTGCTCGAATTAACCCTAATTAGTTTTTAATTGTTTAATCATATAAATTAAAAAAAATTAAAATTATATTCAGCATAAATCATCTTACATATATAGTATTTTTTTACAATATACATATCTAACATTATAAAATTTTAATATTTTTTATTACGTGACAAAATTTAATGATAATTTTATAATATAATAATTTTCAAGAATAATATATTTAAATTCACCAAAAGAATAAAATTGAGGAACATAATAATCATTTTATTAAGTAAATAAATAAAAAAAATTATAAATTTACGCACAATGCGCTTACATTAAAGAAAAAAAAATCTCCACCAGACCCGGATGTGATTCGAATTCATGACCTCTCAAGATATAGGTAGGCTCTCAACCACAAAATTGAATGTAATAACCTTCGATGAACTAAATGAACACAAAATGAAGATTCTGATGCCCTAATGAGATTATTTTTCTTCAAAGAGATTTTACCACAGTTGGCAATCGTTTTCGAAGATACTCTATTACTCGAACTCTAACTTTTTCATTCGAATTATCACCACAAAACTAAGAAGTAGCACGAAGAAATTGAAACATAAGTTTTGTGAGCTAAACAAAATTCGGCAAAGAGAAAAAATATCAAATGAACTATCTCTATGTTTCGAATGAACAAAAAATACCTCTTATAGGCACACTATTGGAATTTTGTTTTTCAATTACAACATTTTATAGAATTAATAATGAACATTAATCTCATTTTTTTTTTTTTTTTGGTAGAAAAGGAAAAGAAAAATGAATAACAACAAACTACCCAGGAATTAGCCTAGGGAAGCTAACCCCAATCCTATCTTCTAAGAGAAGATGAGAGATGAAACTAGGGGAAACAGGAAGGGTAGTAACGCCTAACGTCCCTTCATGGCCCGCCGCCGCCAAGCGATCAGCAACACGATTCTGCTCTCTAAAAATGTGTCTGAACTCTACGAACTCAAAGGAGGAGCAAAGCCTTATAATAGCTTTGATGAGGTTGCGACTGTTAAGACCCATAGAATGATTCTCAGAAATCATTTTGATTGCTTCCAAATTATCAGACTCCACAGAGAGCCTCTTAACACCCAACCTTTTAGCAAGATTGATTCCACCATTAATGAAATTTAATTCTCTCGTAACCACCATTAAGCTTTTATAGTTTTCGTAAAATTTATTTTTAATTTACAAAAATAAAAAAAAAATTACAATAAATTGGATACAATAGAAATATACATCAGAATTTAACCGTGTGTGTCGAATTTTTACAATAAAACTTAAAAACATGACGAATGAATCGAAGCAAAAATTATGGGATTTGAACAAATTTTGGCTGAGAGATTTTTTTTTTATGAACTATTTATCTATTTTGAATGAGTCAAAACTCATTCTTAGATGTAGATTGTTGAGAAAAAAAATTGTCCTCAATTAATTCACTTTATGAATAATTAATTTTACTCAATTAATTCACATTAATGACAATTAAAACTGGTGTAACCACTAAAACCTTTTTTATAAAATTAATAATGACTATTAATTCTAGTAAGGAGATGTAATTATCTAATAACCATCATTTTGTATATTTTCATAAAATTGATTTTTAATTTTTGGCATGTCACCGTTTGTTGATGTGTCACTCTTATAAATGATTTTTTTTATCTCCGTGGTAAAATAAGAAGAAAATTTTGAAGAATTTAAAATGTGCATTACTTTAAGCAAGTTCATAGGATCAATAGATCATTATATAAATAATCACTTTAAACAAGTTTAAAGTCTTAATAGATCATTACAATTATTCAAAAAAAAGATCATTACAAGAACAAAACTAGGGAGGGTTCTGTTGAGCGATTTCCGCAAGTGCACGGTATACGATTATAGTAATAAAATATATCGAACCCACAAGGAACGCTTTTTTAACTAAAACTTTATTTAATTCGGGTTAATCACATGTTTAGGTTTAATAAAAGAAATACGTTTAGTTGATGAATAGGTTTTGGTAAATTAGGATTAGATAGAAGTATTATATCGAGTTTAGAGAACAATTCCGTTTTGGAATTTTGATTACAAAACAGATATTTCCGTAATTGGAATAAAATAGATCTTATTTTCATAAAGCAAAGTAAACAACTTTAACTTTGTGAGATTATGGACATGTAACAATATAGCGATTTACTCAATTAAATGGCTTCGAACTATAGAAATCCCCCTGGCATTGACATGATTCCTACCTTAATCAAACTAGTGTTTTATTTCTGATAAGCCGCGATCAGCGATCATGTCATCCATAAAAACTAAATTCGTTAAGTGTTCAACAAAGTTCTCATATGAATAAGATGGAATAGAACGTTTTAATAAAAACACCAATTTATCATTTTGAAAATCATTTTGTCAGAACAATATCAAAATAACAACAGTAAGAATGTATTGAATAAATAAGTATATCATTAATGAAATGTGAATTTCCACAAGTTAACAGAGAAGTAGAAACTTGGATAGCATTGCAACGAAAACTTTGAGATCCGGGTCGTCAATCTTTCTCTCAAACTCCGTAGGCTCGTCAAACCTCATGCGCTTCAGCCGTCAATTCTTCTCGCTGGATCTTCGGAATAGAGACTGGTCTCGTCCACTATCAGAATGAAAACTAAACTAATATTGTGTTTATAACTAATCTAAATACAATTCGTGTACAACACGATTGTTTACAGAAATGAAATCTAACTTTCTGATTCTTTTCTGAATCAGAAACTCAACATAACAACTTTCTTCTCTAATTTCTCTAACTTTTCCAACTTAACCAACCTTGATTTCTGAAATGGATCACTTATTTATAGTTGTTGAAGGGTTGTAAATGACGGGTCGTGTCTGCTGGTGAAGGGTCGCTTTTATCCGAACGAACAGACGCGTTTTTCCGAATTTAAACATGTGTTTTGTGTGCAGAGAGGTTCGCTGTCGCGACTGAGATTCTGAAAATCTCAGTCGCGATAGGGGATATAGGGGCGAGCTTGAAAACTTCATTTTCCCCCGATCTGGCCTCCGCAAGTCGCGACTGAGATTATGAGAATCTCAGTCGCGACAGAGAGATGTTCTCCCTGTCTCTCGACTGCTTTTCGTCCTCCTCGAGCGTTCTTCTGACTGATATGCATTCTCGGTACGTTTTTAAGGTTTTTCGTCCATTTTAGCTCCGTTTTTGCTCCTATTTGGATTTTACCAAATATTTAGGTACCTTGCATCAAAGAAGTAAATAAAGACGTAAAAGTATTCAAAATGAATATAATTAACATGATTTCAATGTAAATTTAACGTATTTATGTATGATAATTTAGGTATATTTTGGGCTTAACAAACTCCCACACTTAAGCTTTTGCTAGTCCCGAGCAAAAATTTCACTGAATTTATTCTTTAATCAATCTCTTTATAAATAGAATATATACCCATATATTCCTTTTTGAATTAGTTAAACCGAAAGATAAACTTTTCATGGTAAATTTATACGCAAAGTATCAAACTAGCTAGTGTAAAAGAGATATATTACTCGTCTTATATTTCAATTTTTATATTGAAGTATTCGGGACGGTGTAAGCACGCATGTTTCCGAATCTTTCGTCTCAAGGCATTTCTAAGCACAAAACTTCCTTTCCCAAACCTAAACTATTACAAATATAGATTTAAGGACTTAGGTTTAATATATTTGCTTAGTTACGCCCAAGATAAGGGTGGTCTCGATCGTAACTTTATACGCATTAATTCGCTTTCGTGTTCGTTTAAGAGGTACCGACCATGCCATGGGTGGACGCAATCGTTACTTAAAACTTTAAACACGTGTAATTTTGCTTTAATTTCTAACGTTCCTTTCATACCTCGATCGTGATAAGGGTGGTCACAATCGTGGCCAAAAGTAAACGGTACTTAATGTTCTTCCCTTTCATACCTCGATTGTGATAAGGTTGGTCTCAATCGTGGCCAAAAGTTAAGAATACGACTACTTGATTTAATTAACATGAAAATAAAATTGGGAAAGAAAAATAGCACATTCATCCTATATTGACTTGAAATTCAACATGTATTATGGCTAAAGTTTCCTTAAAAACTTCAATTGGTTTTTAATGTAAGACGAAAAATAATATCGAGCTAAAAAACTAAAGTTGTTAGTTTGATTTATGCCTATAAACCTAATTGAAAATTGAAAATAAGATTTATATTTATCATGAATTCATGATATAAAATAGAGATTTGAAACTAAAGAAATTTTACTTATATACATTTACTCGAGACGTTTTTGATAAAATCGTATCGGAGACTTGTAAAAAATATTTGTAAAAATATAGCCCGTATAGAAATATTATTTCTATCAATAATGATAACCTTAAAATATGCTTAACATTATTTTGAAAGTTAAAGTGTTTGAAACATATGAAATCAAAAATATATGTTTATGAAAAATAGCTATTATTTTTTAAAAGTGTTGCACTATATATGAAAATGTTGCATTTGTTGTTTGAAAATGTTGCATATTATATTTTACTTAAACTTGAGTAACAATATGCATTTATACTTTAAATAAATAGCATTCATTCTCATTCGTGGCATTCATTCGTACTTAAAAATAAAATGATATATGAGATATCTCCTCCCACACTTAATTTGGACCATGTCCTCATTGGTGCAAAAAGCGATAAAACACGAAAAATATAACAAAATAAACCATACGAATTAGAATGGAAAAATAGAGTACCATAACATTCAAACATGAATAATAAAGAGAATTGCACAAAACATAAGTAAAAATATTGTACCAAACCGAATAAAACATAATAATAATAACGAAAATGAGTTAAAGAGAGAAACGATAAAACCTATCAAGGTGAAGGTGGTGGAGAAGGCGTAGTCTCAACTCCTTGGCGTCGGAAGAAAGAGAGCATCCGGCGACGAGTAGACTTGTGCTCACGACTCAACGTAGTGATCCTTGAACTCATTTCGGCATTATTGGCAACGACTTCATCTAACCGCAAATTCATGTGACGGTTATGCTCGTTCATTTGTGTCAAAACACGTTGCCATCCAACTTGTTCTTCTTCATTTGGTTCCACATTTACTTGCTCGTTGGCATTAACATCAACATTCTCCTCCTCCTCTTCATCTTCATCAAATTCCTCTTCATCTTCCTCATCATCATCTTGGGCACCTAAACCTTGAGAACCCGAGGCTTCACGACTCATGGTAGCAAAAACATGTCTTGTGCGATCCGCATAAGATATCAAAGCGAGTGGTCCCATTTTCTTCAATAAATTGGCCCTTTGAAGTGCCGTGAGATCCAATGAAGGTAAACCAACATGAGACATATTTTGATAATCCGCTAATTCACCTCGAGCGCCCAAAACAATGCCGGTAATCAAATTACCCATAGGCACTTGCTTATTGCGGGACTTGGAAGCTCGAACTAAGTTAGTAAATATCATCTCAATACTATCAATTGTCAAACCTTTAAAAATAGCATCAAACACAACCAAATCACGAACTTGCACTTTTGAACTTTCAACCCGACCAAATAAGGAGAATGATAAAAACTTGTGAAAGAAGAATACACAATCATCCTTAATTAGTTTACTAGATGTATTCTTTGGACTAAAAACATCTAAACTGGTTAAAGTATTCCAAACCGTGTGTGAATCAAAAGGCTTTGGCTTTGAATAAAAATTTCGAGTAGGAAAACCAAACCAACGGTTCATGGCCGCATATCCAACATCATAACGAACTCCATCACTCCGAAAAGAGATAACTCCTTTCTTCTTGTCATAGGTTAGAGTAACCAAAAACTCAATAATATGCGTTTTAAGACTAGGAAAACGCATACCAGCAAATCGTTTCCAACCAAGAACGGTAAGAAATTCATCAATATGCTCGGTAAAAGAAAGAGTATTTACCGTGTCGGTGTCAAGAAAAGGCATGTCGACGAACTCTATTAGGACATTAGAGAATCGGCGATATTTGCGTCCTTCGGCTTCCGACGTAATATCGAACGGTGCGTCATATTGAACCCGTAATCGATTGATTTCGGTGGCCTTGGCTTTGTTTGCAACGGTCTTTTGTCTAGGCATATTGGTTTTGTTTGTGAAATTTGGGTGAAATAGATGAAATTTGGGTAAAAATAGATGAAATTTGTGTGAAATAGATGAAGGTAAGAGTAAAAGATAATGGTGGTGAATTGGGGAAGAAGATGAATAGGGTAAATATTTATGGGGAAGATGAGTGAATCTTGTTATTGGGAAGAGAAAAGATGATTGATTGGTGTAAAAATAGGTGATATAAATAGGTGTAAGTAATAGGTATTGATTAGGATAGTTGAATAGGTAGTAAATAGAGTAGGAATAGGAAAAGAGGGTGAAATTTCGCCCAATCCCGCACCTGCAGGTCGCAAGTCGCGACTGAGATTTTCAAAATCTCAATCGCGACAGCAAGTAGGGAAGGGGCGAAATTTTGCCTAAAAAAATTTCCTCCGCTGTCTCAACTGAGAATTCGAAATCTCAACTGAGATTCTGAAAAATCTGGGTAAAATTGGGACTGTTTTTTATGATTTTAACACTTCAAAACCAATTCCTCCGTGAAGTAAGTGATATTAATGTAAATATTAATCCCTGAAACTGAGATAAACAAAACTGAAAAATTAAATTGAAGGAAAACCAAAGGTTGTTCCTTAAATAAAAGAAATAAACTAATGAATTAATGCACTTTTATTCACTATTTTAAACAATACCATAATATACATTTATATAGAAACATTATAAAAACATAATTGACAAACAATCACTCATATATATATTAAAAACAACAAACAGAAACACATAAAATATATATATCCCTAACTAGATGACAGACGACGTGCATTGGCCCTGTTAATCTTCGTTTGAACGAAGACTTGCCTCTCTGGTGCAGAAAGGAATGTTGGACCAGAACGGAAAACTCGTTTGACAAGTCCCTCGTTCTCCAAGAACTCGTAATCTAAAATCAGTAATGGTTCTGTATGAGTCCAAGGAACAGAAATAGTTCCCTTGGCTCCTAAAATTATTCCACATATGATGTTGGCGAACCCAATCTTCCGTTTCTTCGAACGGGAAGCAACAACTAACCCCTCCATTAAAATCTTTGAGGAGTTCACTGAGTTGCCTTGAAAAATGTCGCCCAACACATAAAGATCAGTATCTTTCACAATATTGCTACTGACTCGACCAAAAAGGCTGTGACAGAGGAATTTATGCAGATACAACATGGAATTAGAATTAATGGATTTGTTGAAGGCAAGACGTGGATTGAATTGCCAAAATCCTGTTAGCATCCTCCATATGTCTCTAGAAGTCATATCCCTTCCAGGATGGTGTTGAGTTGTGTCTCGGGGTGGAAAGCCAAACCAATTGTGAAGTTCTGGATATCCAAAAGTGAATACCTCCCCCTCACAACGAAAACTGAGACGAACACGTCTCTTATTGACGAACCTAACGGTGGAGAAAAATTCCAGAACCCAATTTCCAATTATAGGAAATTTCATAGAAACAAATTTGGTCCAACCCAAATTAGTCAGATAGCGATCAATGTCTTCGCTTATCCCGAGTTCCTCGTTCAGAAACTCGTCCAGATATATCATGCCAAAGAATTGAGCATATCTGAATTGCAGAAAGCGTTTCCCCTCATCATGGTTATAAATGGGAAACCATGCACCATATCTATCGGATATATCAACTCTCCCTTTTTTAGAAGAATTGTGTTTTTGAACGTTCTTCAAAGACTTAGTCATGTCTGTGATAGAAAAGAAAAATGAAGTCTGTAGGATTTGAGAATTTGAGAAAGAAATTTAGAAAGATGAAGTGAAAATGGAAGAAGTCTGATCCTACAGGAATATATAAGAACTATAAGTGAAAGGTTGTGTCTGTTAGAAAGAAATAGGTGTCAAAGTGATACCTCTTCGATTTAACTGACAGAAAATTTTGAAGAAAGAAGATTGTAATCCCTTACGGCTATTTCAAATGTAAAAAGACAGAAAATTTCTCAACTGAGATTTTCGGAATCTCAACTGAGATTTCCAAATCCTGGAACATAGAAAATCTCAACTGAGATTTCTGCATGTATAATTTCTCAACAACACTTAACACTTAATGAAAATTTCATAACATGACTAAATTAAAATTTTAATGTGAACAAAACTCATTTGTACTTAATGATAAATATATAAAAATAAAAAATTAAAGTAAATAAATTAAATTAATTAAAAAAACAAATAAATTAGAAAGAAAAGAATAAATTAAAAAGAAGAAGAATAATAATTATAAATATAAAATAAATAATAAAATAAAAAAACTATAAATTAAAAACATGAAAATCAAAGAAATTAATTTTTATAAAATTTATCCACGGATTCAATTGCTTGAATAGGAACTCCGTCGAAATAAATTTTGTAACGATTACCATTGACCTTAAATCGGTCGCCATTAGACTTTTCTAGCTCCAATGTTCCGTAATCAAATGTTTGAACAACCAAAAATGGTCCAGCCCATCTAGATTTTAGTTTACCTGGAAATAATTTTAATCTAGAATTAAAAAGTAAGACCTTATCTCCAACATTAAAGTTTTTAATTTTGATTTTGGCATCATGCCACTTTTTAATTTTCTCCTTATAAATGCTCGCATTTTCGTAGGACAAATAGCGTAATTCATCCAACTCGCTTAAGTCAAACAAACGCTTTTTCCCTGCGCTTTGCAAATCATAATTAAGGGTTTTTATAGCCCAATATGCTTTATGTTCTAATTCAACCGGCAAATGACAAGCTTTACCATAGACTAATCTATAAGGTGTCATCCTGATAGGTGTTTTAAATGCAGTACGGTATGCCCATAGTGCATCGTCAAGTTTATGTGCCCAGTCTCTTCTAGAAGACGAAACTATTTTCTCAAGTATCCATTTGAGTTCTCTATTTGAAATTTCTGCTTGAGCATTCGTTTGAGGATGGTACGGTGTAGAGATACGATGGTGTACTCCGTATTTTTTCATAAGTAACTCAAAAGCTCTATTTACGAAGTGAGTACCACCGTCGCTTATCATAACTCTAGGAACTCCAAATCCACAGAATATTGAATTTAAAAACTTAACAACTACTTTAGAATCATTTGTCGGGGTTGCAATTGCTTCAACTCACGTTGAAACATAATCTACGGCTACTAATATATAATTTTTACCAAAAGAAAGAGGAAAAGGACCCATGAAATCAATTCCCCATACGTCGAAGATTTCAACTTCCAATATGTTCTTAAGAGGCATCTCATCTTTCCTTCTTATATTCCCCGTTCTTTGACATTTATCACAGCGGATAATAAATGAACGGACATCTTTAAACAGAGTAGGCCAAAAGAATCCGCATTCAAGTATTCTAGCTGCTGTTTTGCTTACGCTATTATGACCTCCGTAAGCGCTAGCATGACATTCTATCATTATAGAGTCATGTTCAAACTCACTAACACATCTCCTAAGTATTCCATCGCCGCATGTTTTGAACAAGAATGGATCTTCCCAAAAATATTTCTTAACTTCTGAAAAGAATTTCTTCTTTTGCTGAGAAGTCAATCCATCTGGCACAACATGTGCAGCTAAGTAATTGGCTATATCCGCATACCATGGAGCTATGACACTTTGTACTTGCATGAGATGTTCATCGGGGAAATCATCTCGAATACCTGATGTTTCACCGATGGGACCGTTTTCATCCTCAAGTCTTGATAGATGATCGGCGACCAGGTTTTCAACTCCCTTTTTGTCTTTAATCTCAATGTCAAATTCTTGCAATAGTAAAACCCATCTAATAAGACGTGGTTTTGCATCTTTCTTAGCAAATAAATATCGTAAAGCTGCATGATCAGTATAAATGATAACTTTGGATCCTAACAAATAAGATCGGAATTTATCACATGCAAAAACTACTGCTAACATTTCTTTTTCAGTTGTGGTGTAATTTAGCTGTGCACCGGACAAAGTGTGACTCGCATAATATATAACATGAAGTTTCTTATCATTCCTTTGACCTAATACACATCCTACAGCTAAGTCACTCGCATCACACATAATTTCGAAAGGTAGATTCCAATCGGGTTTTGATATTATAGGTGTACTGACTAAAGCTGTTTTCAAGGTATTGAAAGCTTGTAAACAATCGTTATTAAAATCAAAAGTTGAATCCTTTATAAGCAAATTAGTAAGTGGTTTGGAGATTACAGAAAAATTCTTTATAAACCGTCTGTAAAA
Source organism: Euphorbia lathyris (assembly GCF_963576675.1). Taxonomy (NCBI): domain Eukaryota; kingdom Viridiplantae; phylum Streptophyta; class Magnoliopsida; order Malpighiales; family Euphorbiaceae; genus Euphorbia; species Euphorbia lathyris. The sequence goes on along the minus strand of NC_088912.1, from coordinate 68,857,883 downwards.
ACCTGCATGACCTAAAAATGATCTAACTCCCTTAACAGTGGTTAGTGGGGGTAATTTTTCTATAACCGAAGTCTTTGCTCTATCCACTTCTAAACCTTTTTCAGAAATCTTATGACCTAAAACAATTCCTTCGTCTACCATGAAATGACATTTTTCCCAATTTAAAACTAAATTCGTTTCCTCACATCTAGACAATACTTTATCTAAGTTCTGTAAACATGCATCGAAAGAATCTCCATAAACTGAAAAGTCATCCATGAAAACTTCCATTATGTCTTTAATGAAGTCATTAAATATTGCTGTCATACATCGTTGAAAAGTTACGGGTGCATTACATAGACCAAAAGGCATTCTCCTATATGCAAAAGTTTCGTAAGGACATGTGAAGGTTGTTTTATCTTGGTCATCCGGGTAAATGTAAATTTGAAAGAATCCGGAGTAACCGTCTAGGAAACAGTAAAATGCATGACCGGCTATCCTTTCGATCATTTGATCAATGAAAGGTAGAGGAAAATGATCTTTCCTAGTAGCTTTATTTAGGTTCCTATAGTCTATACAAACCCTCCAACCGGTGGTGGTTCGTGTAGGTACCATTTCACCTTCATCATTTCTTACAACAGTTATGCCTCCCTTTTTAGGTACACAATGGATTGGACTAACCCATTCACTATCCGAGATCGGATAAATGATTCCATTGTCTAAAAGTTTAGTAATCTCATTTTTGACTACTTCTTTCATGTTCGGATTTAAGCGTCTTTGCCTATCCGCTTTAGGTGGCTTATCCTCTTCTAAGTGAATTCTGTGCATTACTATACTAGGATTAATTCCTTTTAGGTCTGAAATTTTCCATCCCATACTTCCTATCCTATTTCTAACAACTTCTTTCAATTTTTCTTCTTGATCGCTTGTTAATTTGTTAGAAATAATTATAGGTAGAGAATCGCCTTCGCCTAAGAAAGCGTACCTCAAATGACTGGGTAACTCTTTAAGTTCTAATTTAGAGGGTGTTACAATTGAAGGCGGAACTGGTCCATCTTCTCTAATCAAAGGCTCTGGGTCCTTATCATCTAATTTCTCATCTATTATAGGTTCAATTATTTCTTCACTTTGAATTATATCATTGACACATTCCTTGACTAAATCAAGTTTCATACAAGCGAATTCCTCCATAGGGTATTTCATCGCTTTGTTCATGTTAAACTCGACCTTATCTTCTCCTATCCTTAAAACTACCTTCCATTCCGACACATCTACTAGAGCGCGTCCCGTGTTCATAAACGGTCTACCGAAAATTAAAGGACAATTTACATCATATGCAAAGTCTAATATAACAAAATCGGTAGGAAAAATAAATTTATCGACTTTGACTAAAACATCTTCAATTATACCATATGGCCTCTTAGTGGTTTGATCCGCTAATTGCAAAACCATAGTGGTACGTTTGATATCTTCTTCTAAACCTAACTTGTTAAAAATAGACAATGGCATTAAGTTTATACTTGCTCCTAAATCACAAAGACAACTTGGGAATTCAATATCTCCCAACTTACACGGAATAGTAAAACATCCGGGATCTTTGAGTTTAGTGGGCAAATTACTTGATACTATTGAACTACAGTCTTCAGTTAACGAAATGGATGAAATTCCTTCCCAACTGATTTTCTTTGAAATCAAATCCTTTAAAAACTTACCATAGTTAGGAATTTGTGTTATTGCATCCATAAATGTCAAATTGATATGCAAATTTTTAAGTTTATCCAAAAACGTTAGAAGTTGTTTATCATAGTCCTTATTTCGGACTTTGTGTGGAAAAGGTGGTTTGGGTACAAAAGTTTTGGTACCTGCGTCAGATGGTGAAATATTTGTGTTTAAGATATCCTCTTTGGACTTTGGTAAATCATTTCCTGGTAATGTTGCATCTTTGGGCATTTCAGGCCCTTGATAATTTTTCCCTGAACGAAGAGTAATAGCCTTCACCTGTTCTTTCGGATTTTCTTCCGTATGGCTGGGAAGACTTCCCTCTTTTCGGGATGGAATTGATTTAGCAAGTTGACCAATTTGAATCTCCAAATTAAGGATGCTAGATGAGTGGTTTTTAATAAGCTGATCGAATTTATTTTCGATCCGTTTAAAACCATCGTCGTGATTACTTATTTTTCCACTGATAGCATCTATAAACTTGTCGATTTTAGAAGATAAAGTGCTAATCGTATCTCTTGACTGATTTTGATAATTAGTGGTACGATTTTGATTAGCACTAATATTATCGTTACTGTTATCTTTCCAATTAAGGTTAGGATGATTCCTCCATCCAGAATTATAAGTATTAGAATAAGGATTATTAGTTTGGTTTTGCCCTTGGACAAAATTTACCTGTTCGATCTCACTCATATTTTCGTAATCCACATCCGTTTGGATTGGATTGCCATTGGTATCGCGTGGTGCCATAAATTTGTCAATTTTGTGCGATAAAGCAGAAAATTCGACTTTTAGCATCGCGACTGGATCAAGTTCAACTATACCTTTAACTGATGGTGAGGCTGAGGATGATGGTTTCGCCACCGGCATATGTCCACGTTCCGCGGGCCACATACTGCTGTTGATTGCCATTTCCTCCAAAAGTTCTCTCGATTGGGCTGATGTTTTCTTCATAAATAGCCTTCCCGACATTGCATCTAATGAACCCCTAGTTGTAGGATTTAGTCCATTGTAAAATGTTTACATTAAAAGTTCAGCGGGTAATTGGTGGTGTGGGCATAAACGTTGAAGTTCTTTAAAACGTTCCCAAGTTTTCATAAAGAGTCTCATTATCATTTTGAGAAAAAGATGTTAACTCCTTTATGACTCTTGCGGTTTTTGCTAAAGGAAAATATTTCGATAAAAACGCTTGGGCTAATTGTTCCCAAGTGGCAAAAGTTGCGGCTGGCATAGAAGTTAACCATTCTTTGGCTCTATCCTTCAAAGTGAAAAGAAAGAGGCGAAGTTTGATTGCTTCTGCAGTCACATCTGGGATTTTAAAAGTGTCACAAATTTCAAGGAAATTTGTTAAGTGGGTGTTAGGATTTTCGTTAGGTAACCCGTAAAATGTTACATTATTTTGCAACATATTAAGCAAAGCTGACTTAATTTCAAATTGATTTGCGGTGATTCTGGGTCTAACGATACTATTGGTTACACCGGCCACACCTGGCCTAGCGTATTCCATAAGTGTTGGTGGGTCTGCCATTTTTTCTGGCTCGGTATGTGTTTTTACTGGGTCTTATTTTTGTTTTTCTTATTTTTCTTGTTCTTCCTAATGGTTTTCTCAATTTCTGGGTCTATAGGGTCTGGTACAATGCCTGAACTTCGAGAACTGCGCATGAACCTGAAATCTTGCACGAACCGAAACTACCTACAAAACAGAATTTTTGAAAAAAATAAATTAGTATATGAAAACTTTTAAATTATAAAAGTTAAAATAAGTATGTTTAAACCTAGATTCGAAATAAAACACGAAAAATTTAAAATTTTGTCAAAAAATTTTGGCGTTCCCCGGCAACGGCGCCAAAAACTTGTTGAGCGATTTCCGCAAGTGCACGGTATACGCTTGTAGTAATAAAAGATATCGAACCCACAGGGAACGCTTTTTAACTAAAACTTTATTTAATTCGGTTTAATCACGTGTTTAGGTTTAATAAAAGAAATACGTTTAGTTGATGAATAGGTTTTGGTAAATTAGGATTAGATAGAAGTATTATATCGAGTTTAGAGAACAATTCCGTTTTGGAATTTTGATTACAAAACAGATATTTCCGTAATTGGAATAAAATAGATCTTATTTTCATAAAGCAAAGTAAACAACTTTAACTTTGTGAGATTATGGACATGTACCAATATAGCGATTTACTCAATTAAATGGCTTCGAACTATAGAAATCCCCCTGGCATTGACATGATTCCTACCTTAATCAAACTAGTGTTTTATTTCTGATAAGCCGCGATCAGCGATCATGTCATCCATAAAAACTAAATTCGTTAAGTGTTCAACAAAGTTCTCATATGAATAAGATGGAATAGAACGTTTTAATAAAAACACCAATTTATCATTTTGAAAATCATTTTGTCAGAACAATATCAAAATAACAACAGTAAGAATGTATTGAATAAATAAGTATATCATTAATGAAATGTGAATTTCCACAAGTTAACAGAGAAGTAGAAACTTGGATAGCATTGCAACGAAAACTTTGAGATCCGGGTCGTCAATCTTTCTCTCAAACTCCGTAGGCTCGTCAAACCTCATGCGCTTCAGCCGTCAATTCTTCTCGCTGGATCTTCGGAATAGAGACTGGTCTCGTCCACTATCAGAATGAAAACTAAACTAATACTGTGTTTATAACTAATCTAAATAAAATTCGTGTACAACACGATTGTTTACAGAAATGAAATCTAACTTTCTGATTCTTTTCTGAATCAGAAACTCAACATAACAACTTTCTTCTCTAATTTCTCTAACTTTTCCAACTTAACCAACCTTGATTTCTGAAATGGATCACTTATTTATAGTTGTTGAAGGGTTGTAAATGACGGGTCGTGTCTGCTGGTGAAAGGTCGCTTTTATCCGAACGAACAGACGCGTTTTTCCGAATTTAAACATGTGTTTTGTGTGCAGGGAGGTTCGCTGTCGCGACTGAGATTCTGAAAATCTCAGTCGCGACAGGGGATATAGGGGCGAGCTTGAAAACTTCATTTTCCCCCGATCTGGCCTCCGCAAGTCGCGACTGAGATTATGAGAATCTCAGTCGCGACAGAGAGATGTTCTCCCTGTCTCTCGACTGCTTTTCGTCCTCCTCGAGCGTTCTTCTGACTGATATGCATTCTCGGTACGTTTTTAAGGTTTTTCGTCCATTTTAGCTCCGTTTTTGCTCCTATTTGGATTTTACCAAATATTTAGGTACCTTGCATCAAAGAAGTAAATAAAGACGTAAAAGTATTCAAAATGAATATAATTAACATTATTTCAATGTAAATTTAACGTATTTATGTATGATAATTTAGGTATATTTTGGGCTTAACATGTTCATCGATCCTCGACTGCAGGAGAAAGTAGTGGAAAATTCGAAGTTAACCATAAAAAAAATATTGTTTGTAATTTCGTTATTCATAAAAGTTATGATAAATTCAGTATTGAATTAGTGACCGGATTACACCATCAGTGATTCACAATCCCCAAAACACGTGTTTTCCTACTAAATTTTTGTCCATTAACCTCTAAGTTTTTTATTCTAATTTCATCAATCCGTCATTATAAGCAAATTTAAAAAATTAACGAATTATTTTTAAAGTTCAAAAAATTAATTAGATAATTGGTAACTTTATGTGTTTGGTGTAAAACAAATCCTAATGTAATATGAACACTATTGTACATTTTCCTTTATTATATATGTATATATTACATTTTCCAAAAGGGTACAATATATAATAAGGGGGCGTTTGGTTCGCGTAGAGGCAACGAAATGGAATCAAGAAAGTGAAACAATGAGAAATGAATGGAATTACCATGAAGTCGCTTATCTATTTGTTTTAGTTCCACAAAAAGAATGGTATACCTTTGATTCCATTTGTAGTTGTTTGGTTCAAATGAGGTAATAAACGAGAGTTGTGTTTTTAACAATAATTTCTATACATACATGTGTCTCTATTAATAAAATATAACAAATTAAAATCATTAATTTAACCATTAAAATCAAAAGATGATGAAACTGGGGAAGTTGAAATCAAATTAATAAAAAAATGCATGAACATTATATTTTAAAAAGAAAAACGAAAATATAATGAGTCTATTAGGCTGGAACAGTCGTGGACTAGGCAACCCACGAGCAGTTGGTGTTTTAATGGATCTTATCCAAAATTATAAACCATTTATTATTTTTCATTACCGTATTGTTGGAAACTTTTCGGTTAGGGAAGGTGAAGCTAGGGGAACGAAAGCCAGCTAGGAAGACAAGCTAATCCGAAAGGGCCTTTAGTCTTTATAACAAACTACTATGATCAAACCTAAGGGTTTGGGTGGTGTGGAGGTGGGGTCAGATGCGCCGTCGGTGGTGGAGCATATTTATTAAGCATATTTTCATTCTTATTATGGTTCAATTATAGACGATTATAAAAGTCTTACTTCTAATATCAATGACATTTTTGTCAGATTTATTGGTCATTTTGCGAATGAGGTGACCCATGCTTTAGCTATGTCTTCTCATTCATTATCAGAACTTGTGGAGTGGGATACAGTCCCTCCAGATTTTATTTCACATTCCTTGTATGTTGATTCTGTTTAATGAAACTTATTTTTATTCAAACAAAAGAAAAGAAAAGAAAATAATTATCTTAAAATAATTAAAAATAAATATTAAAATTGAATAATATGATAAAGAAAAAAAATTTGGTCAAAATTATTTTTCAGAGTAAAAAAGTAAAAATAAATAAGTACAAAGATCAAAAGTGATATTAATCTAGGAATAAAAAAGTATAAATAAATAAGTACAAAGATCAAAACAAAAATAAAAAAATAAAATTTATTTAAAAATATTTGTTGAGGAAAAAAAATAAAAATATATAAGTATAAGGATCAAAAGTAAAATTAATCCAAAAACAAAAAGATATATATGAACCAAAATAAAAAGTAAAAAGTAAAATAGAGAGTAAATTATAATTTTATAAGGAGTGTAGAAGTTCAAGTTAGCAAAAGAGAAGGAATTGAATAGAAAACCTTAAGGGGGTTGATGAATAAGATTAAAAGAGTTAGAGGTAGACTCAAACAAAACTAAAACATGGTAAAAAAATGATTGAATTAATAAAATAAACAGCACCAAAAGAAATAAAACCTCTCATTTCTCTTACCATTTCCTAAAACCCGCGAAATAAACGCTCTTTAAATAGTTATATTTTCATATAGAAAAAATAGTTGATAGTAAAACCAACATTTGTAAGTTGGAAACTTGATACAGTGACTAAGATCGTTGCTTAGAAAATAAGAAAGATTGTGATATTTACATGAGCAATAAATAATAAATAAAGGGTTATTCTATGGTTACTTTGTTTAAAAAGTAACCATGTTTTTTTTAAATGACCAATAGTAATGTAACATGTATCAATATCTTTGGATTCGTTGTTTGGTAGATATGGAGATGGCGTAACCAACGGGTTTTTGACGGGGATGAGGTAGAGGAGAGAAGGCGAAATTTATCGTAACACGCACTCTTGAACTAGGAAAGGCGTTAGCTCAGTTTTCAATTGTCAAAGCTACACATCAAGTGAACTAATGGATTCAATGGCATCCACCGGAACACTCTTGTATTAAAATAAATACTGATAGGGGCAGCAAGGGTAACTCGGGGCCTACATCGGCCGGGGGTCTACTACGATACCATTTTGGAAATTGGATTGGAGGGTTTGCGGTTAATTTGGGGATTTTGCAGTCTTCGTAGCTGAGCTATGAGGCTTCTTCCATAGTATATCTTTGCTTGGGAGAAAGGTTACAGCAGGATTGTCATCGAATTTGACTTGCAGAATGTTTTGTAAGAGATGGAAGGGGATGTGGGTGATCATCATCCATAGACATGGGTTATTCTAAAATGCCGAACTCTCAGGGAGAGTGAGTGGGAAGTCGTCATTACTCATAGGTATTGTGAAGGAAATCAGGTTGGTGACTGGATGACAAGTTTCACAGGAACGTGTTCTTGGGGTTATTACAAGTGTGATGTGTCTCTTGTAAATCTCTAGAGTATTCTTGACGATGACCGTGATGGACGGTCAACAAATAGAGTAACTTATTCTTAATGTTTTTATTTCGTTTCTAGGTTCTACCTTCTTATTTACCAAAAATTGTATAAATAATAATAATAATAATAATAATAATAAATCATTAGAAAAAGTTAACCTACTATATTATAGGTAACCTTTAAGTAAGGAAGCTTTAAATATTATTAATTATAGGACAAATAATTTGTTAATCTTTATATTTTTATTTAAATATTATTTAGTCCTGGTATGTTATTATTTAGTCCTTAATTTTTGTTCCATTCAAAAGTTTAGTTTCATATAAAGGAACTAATCTGTTCAACAATTCAAATATTTGAGTGACTAAACTATTGAATCAAACAAAAATTAAGGACTAAATAATATATTACTAAAATTTGAGAACTAAATAATATGATAGATAAAAATATAGGGCTGATAAATTATTTACCTTATAATTATTTTTTTTTTTGTAACCTACGATTTTACTATTGTTTTTTTAGGAATATGGTTTAGTTATTTTTTATAAAAGGCGTAATGCTCTCCCAGTCTCCTTAACTAGCCAAAATTAGTCATTTTACCCTTTCAACTCATCGAATGTCCTATTTACTCACTTAACTCCATAAAAGTGGTTTTTCTCACCCACTCGACTTGTCCATTTATCCTTACAACTCATAGTATGTCTTATTTACCCCCTTAACTCCATAAAAGTGGTATTTCTCACCCCTTATAATCCGTTATCGATACCTAAATTAATACAATTTTTTAAACATAAACCTATATTGGTGTTATTTTGTACGTGGAACCTAAATTGATACTTCCTCAAAAATCATATGCCTATTTTGGTACCTTATTTCTACATATAATGTCTTTAACTTGTTTATATTAATGTTCTTGTTATTTGTATCTTTTATTCATTATTTCTCTTTTCAACTTTTTTGACCAGTTAAATTTTGATTATCTAATTATTGTAATACAATATTATTGTAATAAATGAAGGATCATATAATTATCAAATTAAAAAAAAGTTGATATTAAAAAAAATTCATACTCATTTGAATAAGTCCTATTAATTTTGCACTATAAAGGCGAGAAATACACTTTTATGGAGTTAATGTGGTAAATAGGATCATAAGGGATGAAAAATACCACTAGAGTTAAGAGGGTAAATAGGACATTCGATAAGTTGGGGATGGGTAAAATGACCAATTTGGACAAGTTAAAGGGGTGAGAAATACCATTTTTATGGAGTTAAGAGGGTAAATAGGACATTCAATGAGTTGGAGAGGTAAATTTGAACTAGTTAAGGGGGTTGGAGAAGCATTAGGCTTTTATAAAATAACAATTTTATGTAAATTAAGTTCCACTTTACGTAAACTAAATCTAAAAAATAAAATATTTACGTAAAGTTCAAAGGTTTTATATAAAACTCTATTTTTCACCAAGTTTGTAGTTTTTTTATGTAAAATAATAATTGTATACAAATTAAGTCAAACTTTACATAAATTATGTGTAAAGTTAAATGAATTACGTAAAGTTCAAAGATTTTATGTAAAATTATATTTTTCATTAAAATTTGTGGATTTATTCTTATAAAATATCAAGTTTATGTAAATTTAATCCAACTTTATGTAAATTATGTCTAAAGATAAAGAATTTATATAAAATTCAAAAGTTTTACGTAAAACTTTTTTTTTTGCAAAATTATTAAATTTTTTTAGGGTAAATTTCAAATAAAACCCATATGGTTTCACTAATTTTCAGATAAAGGACTGTGGTTTACTTTTGTCAAAACGGGGATTGAGGTTTCATACTTTTAAGAAAACAATGATCTTTTGGAGTAATGCTATTAAAACCATCTTTAACGACCTGAAAATGAAAATTTTCAAGAATTAAAGTTGTTCCATGTCATATTTGCTATGAAACTACATTTTCAATTTTCGAAAATCATTTTTTTTTGAACTTTCTCTCTCTAAACATTAACTTTCTCTCTTTACCAAACATCACCTAAATAATCTCAAAATAAAAAAGTTGAAAAATTAAAGTTGCTTAGAATATTAGTAGTTCTTAAAATATTTTATTTTTGAAGTAGTCAATGCTGATTTTAATAGTATCAATTGAAAAAAATCCTTATTTTACTAAAGTTGAAAACCTTTGTCCTTACTTTGAAAAAAAGTAAATTCAATTCATTTATCTGAAAATTAGTAAAACCACATGAGTTTTATTTGAAATTTACCCTTTTTTTACTGTACAAATACAATGTTATGTAAAATTAGTCCAAGTTTACGTAAAGTTTTTTTTTATAGAAATTGAGACGAGACAGAACTTGGGCGGGATAAGCACCCATGGCCCAAGAACTGACAAGCTCGCAATATATTAATAAAAGAAAAAAAAGTGAGTGTTTGAACAAGAGAAGAGGAAGGAGAACAAACAAAAAGAATGGGGGAGGAGAAAAGATAGGAAAAGTCAAGAAAAACGCAAGTGTGAAATACTACAAATGTCATCATTGATAAACCTGTGGCAAAAAGCAGGAGCTGAAGGCCACCAATTGATCACTGAGGAAGAGACTCCAAAATTTGTCAATGCATCAGCAACTCTATTTCCTTCCCTAAAGATGTGTGAAAAGAGAATGTTCATCTTAGAGCAAATACAACCACTCTTGTCGAATACTCTAAGGAACATCCATGGAACGATGTCTAAGCAGATTAACTACGTACATTGAGTCTGACTCAGTCCAAAGCTGATGCCAATTTTTCTCCCAATCAAGTTCAATTGCGAAAATAGCGGCGCTCAATTCAGCCATATAAGCAAAAGAAGGAGGGGTAGAAAAAGCAAAACAACCTTTGGGAAAGCCTCGATAGTTGTGAAAAATACCTCATGCTCCTGCCTCACCAAGAGTGCCAAAAGCAGAGTCGTCCATATTGACTTTAATCCAGCTCGGAGGAGGTTTAAGCCAATGGACCAGAATAATGTTGGGAGCAGGAGGCGGCCTAGGAGAAACCAGAAGCCATGATAAGATAACAACATCTCTCCACGAAGAGCAAAAACCTTTAGAAGTGGCAAAGGACTCTCGAATCATTCGAAAGAGGGTGATATTCGAGTGCTGAATAAAAGGAGAAACTTCCTTAAAGATTGCTTTATTCATGCAATGCCAGATTAACCAGATGTAAGTGACAGTGGCAACACGCAACACACCAGATCATCGACACCTGTAAGCCAAAATGAATGCTACGAAGAGTGCTGAAGAAGTGGGTGAATTGAGAATGACGAGGTAAAGAGCAGTCAAAATGAATCTCAATGGCCCTCCAAAGAAAATCTGTAAAAGAATAGCTAATGAATAAGTGGTTAATGGACTCAACATCCCTACCACATAGAACACAATGAGAGGCAATGGAGAATCCTAGACGTTGCAGGAGGTCGTGAGTCGGAACTTGACCATGAAAAACTCTCCATAAAGTGAAGGAACGGGAAGGGGGAGTGTGAGTATGAGCATTCCAAACAAATTTATACCAGTCTACCGAGGAGGAACTAGGACTGATAACCGAATAGTACTCTTTGGTAGAGAAAATACCCTTTGTAGAGGGCTGCCAAGCGCAGAAATCAATATCATCTCTACCCCGGTGAATAGATCGAATACTGTCTTAAACAACCGAAGGTAGAGTACCTAAGTCAAGCCACTCCGAATTTACCAAAAAAATCATCAACAGAATTATAGTGAGAATGCTTATCCTGATGATCAAGACCCAATCTGTCCGCCGCTGATGGAATGATCCACCTATCTGTCCAGAAATTGAGCGTTGAAGGCTGGCCAATCCACCAAAAGGTCTGGTCCTAAATGGATGAATAAACAAACTTACAAGAAGACCAAATAGAGGAAGGAGCAATGGTAGCTTTAGGCAAACCAGAGACAGTCAGAAATCTAGACTTCACCAGAGAAATAGCTAGATTGGTGCCTTGAATTAATTCCTAACACATCTTACCGAAGAGAGCCTGGTTAAAGATCCTAAAGTCCTTAATGCCCAAACCTCCACCCTTCAAACTTTTGCAACAAGTCTGATAAGGAATCGTGATTAGCTTCCTCTGATCAATACAACCCGTCCAAAGAAAATTCCTAACACTTTTATTGAGCTTATTCAACAATCCCACTGGCCACTTACAGATCAAGAATGAGTGAACGAGAGATCCAGTAATAGAAGACTTAATTAGAGTTAAACGCCCTGCAAATGAGAGAGAGCTAACTTTCCACTTGCTAAATTGAGAGAGAAATTTGTCTACAAGGCTGCTGAGATGACCAGCCCTTGGAGCTCCTTTAAATAGAGGGACTCCTAAGTAACTGAAAGGAAGAGACTCCAAACGGATGCCAAGATAGTGAGCAAGACGAACCCACCTCGGAGGACTCACCTGAGAAACAAAAAAGACAGCAGATTTGTCCCAACTAACCTGTTGACCGGAGATCTGTCCATATAGCAGGAAGAAATCCTTGAGTGCATGCAAATTGCTGAAGGATTCCACTCCAAAAATAAGCATGTCATCAGCAAAAAGAAGATGAGAGTGAAAAGAATTTCCTCTAGAATAATACATAGGAGAATAAGTACCCTCCCTCACCATCTTAGCAAGCCAACGAGAGAAAAAAATCCTCAGCAATGTCAAACAGAAGAGGAGAGAGGGGGTCCCCTTGTCTAACCCCTCTAGAACAAGAAAAGTAACCCTTTGGAGAACCATTAATCATCACAGAAATACAAGCAGATGCCAGAATGTTTAGGATCCAATCCTTGAAAGTGACAGAAAAACCAAAAGAATCCAACACAGCCAAGAGGAAGTTTCAGTCTAACGTATCAAAAGCCTTACGAATATCAATTTTTAAGACCATGTGTCCACCAAAAGGTAATCTGTCAAACATATAACTCCCTCAGAAGCTAAGGCAATGCACTGATGAATGCTTCTACCTTTAAGGAAACCATACTGGTTGGGAGAGACAATCCTTGCTCCAATAACTGCAAGGCGATCTGCAAGAATTTTTTTGAGATGATTTTGAAACTAAAGTTACTCATCACAATTGGACGAAAATTCTCCATTCTGTCAGCTTCAACAACTTTAGGAATTAGAGCCATAATACTTGAGTCTTACGTAAAGCTCGTTTTTTTTTCAAATTTATTGATTCTTTTATTATAAAAATACAACTTTATGTAAATTTAGTCCAACTTTATATAAATTATCTCTAAAAATAAAGGTTTTACGTAAACTTTAAATGTTGTATGTAAAACTCTATTTTTCACAAAGTTTGTGGATTTTTTCTTATAAAATAACAAGTTTACGTAAGTTTAATCCAACTTTACGTAAATTGTGTCTAAAAATAAAGGATTTACGTAAAGTTCAAAGGTTTTACATCTTTACATAAACTTACTCCAACCTTACGTAAAGTATGTCTAAAAATTTAAAAAAGAACATGTAAAGTTTAAAAGGTTTTACGTAAAAAAATTCTTTTTTGCAAAATTGTTGATTTTTTTAGTGTAAAAATAAAACTTTACGTAAATTTAGTCCAACCTTACGCAAAGCATGTCTAAAAATAATAAAAAAAATTACATAAAATTCAAAAGTTTTACGTAAAACTTTATTTTTCACAAAATTTGTGGATTTTTTCTTATAAAATAACAAGTTTACATAAATTTAGTGTAACTTTACATAAATTATCTTTAAAAATAAATGATTTACATAGAGTTCAAAGGTTTTATGTGAAAAAAAAACTTGTTTTTTTTGCAAAGTTATTGATTTTTTTTTTTGTAAAAATACAATTATACATAAATTTATTCTAACTTTATATAAAGTATGTCTAAAAATATAAGATTTACGTAAACTTCAAAGGTTTTACGTAAAACTCCATTTTTCACAAAATTTGTGGATTTTTCTTATAAAATAACAAGTTAAAGTTAATTTAGTCAAACTTTATATAAATATGTCTCAAAATAAAAGATCTACGTAAAGTTTAAAGGTTTTATCACGGTGGTGTTCAGTGGTGCCACAACGTTTCTATCTTGGTGGTGTCAAGCCCGAATTAAAACTTCAGCGACACCAGTTGTGTCCGATGTTCTATCTGCATGGCTTCCGCCGGGTCCAAGACAACTCAAGGTAAATGTTGATGTTGTTGTGTTTGAGGAAGATCAGAATGTTGGTTTCGGGATGCTAGCGCGGGATGCGAACGGGCAGTTCCTAGCAGGTCGGAGCAAACGTTTGAATTGTCCCACAGACGTTTTACTGGCCAATGCCATGGTTTGTAGGGAGGCAATCCGCTGGTGTAGCAGCAAAGGTGGACACAATCGTTATTGAAACTTGTTACAATAATAATTAGATGTAGTTAGTAGTTGGCATTTAAGGAAGTAGTTGGGAATGTAGTAGTTGGAAATTAAATACTAAGTTTGTATATAAATACTTGTAATACTTGTGAGTTAAGATAAGAAATCATATTCTCAAATAACCCTTGTGTGGTTACATGGTATCAGAGCCAAGCAGTTTGGCTTGGTAAATTAGTTCTCTGAGTTTGCATTTCTCAGAACTGGTTAACGGTGGTCTGGGTTGAAGGTCAAAATTTTCAACACCTTCGTTTATCTCACTGCCCCCTTCAACAGATTCCCCTGCCATCGATCTGTCAAGTCGCGTATCTCCGGCAACCAGAAACTCTGCGCATTGGGCTCATGCACCGCCATATATTCAATGCACTGCCCACTCGCCGGCGCATGAAAGCGCGTGTCTGCTCCGTTCGACGCTATTATTCTTCTGCCGGTCTCGCCTCTATATTTCCGGTCCATCTATGTGGTTAGTTTTCCCTTTGTAGTAATTCCGGTCAGCCCCCTTCTTTGTGATAACTCCGGCTTGTGTTCGGTCAGACCTATAATTCTGATCTGGTTTCTCTTTTCAATTGAGGTTGACAAAATTCTGATCCACATTACTCTACTTTATCTTTATTTTTAAATAACATTAGTGCATTTACTGTTCATTGAAATTTTATGGTAATTGTCATCTGCTTGGATTAATAATGACTGAGGAAAAGGATAAGAAAGTCATGACTGGAATTATTGTTGGTACCACTCGAATTACCGATAGAAAATTGACTGGAGTTAAGGATTACAATCAGTGGAAACGTACTATTACTCGGTATATTAATAATGTTGATTTGGGGGACTATTTGATTAATAATCATCCACCTATAAATGAGCAGGGAAGTAGAAAGAAATGGGTGATGGTAGACTATAAACTTTTTAATCTGATTCAGAATACTTTAGACTCCACTATTGATGACATTGTGACTCATTGTGATACTGTCAAAGAAATGTGGGAATACTTAGTCTATGTATGCTAGTAATGTCACGTCCGTGACTAAATTTCTAGAATTTATATTTTGATATTAGTATATATGATAATTATTAGATGTGTGATTTTTATTTGGTGCTATAGGAAAAGTTTGGAGTTAATTTGATGGTTTTATGTATAAATTAAAAGTTAAGATAATTTTTAAAAGATTATAGAAAGATGGAGGATCAAATTTGATGTTTGACAAATTTGAGATATATATCTCAATCTCAGGCGGTTACGATGATCTCCTTCTTTCTCTTTTTCTTTTTCTTTTTCTTTTAAATTTATCATCAGTTTTCTCTGAACCGTTTTTCCACCGTTTCTTTGATTTACGGAGATTCGACCGTCCGAATCACTCGAAATTGAAACTATAGTATCTTTATACATAGTTCTAAGTCCTAACCGAAGAGTTTTTAAGTTTTGGAAGTGTTTGGAGGGAAACGTCTTAGACAGAATTTAGCGGCGAATCGATCGGGTGTATTTTGTTCAATTAGTGACCAAGGTAAGTAACTATCAACTATATTTTGAGTTTATGTATATAGATATATATATATATATAATCAAAGAAGTTTCAGAAATTGATATTTTAAGGTTATGCAGGTATTTTGTAAATTGAGATTTTTCATGATTTTGTTTTTTATTGTGAAATTATGGTTCAAATGAAGCTATTGACTATGCTTCTAAGTGAATTTCATATTTTACTTGATTATGTTGATTTAAGGCTTAATTTGGTTGATTTACATATATACATATATGTTTTTGGTTTCAATATATATCTATATTGAACAAAATGAATTTGACGATTTCTTACGAATTGTTTTTGGATTGAGAAATCTATTACGGTTATTGTTGTTATTATTTTGGATTGAAGTCCAAATATGATTTTTATGATATAAAAGGGCTAATTGAAGCCAAATGATTTATGGTTATGAAATAGTTGATAGTTCAATTGTAATATAATGATATGTGGTTAAGTTGGAGACTCCTAAGTATTGATTATGATTTTTCTATTTCACGCCCGATGTCGATTGAGGTCGTCTAGGTTCGGGTGTGACAAGTAAACAAGACTTGACTCATATTCATAACTTGTTGTCTTCATATTATGGTCCTCAGAGAAAGGGTCGCACCTTCTTTCAGTATTATAATGAATGTAAGCAGATTTGTGAGGAGAAGCAAACTCGATTTCCTATGACAGCCGATGTTATGAAGATGCAAGAGGATGATGATCGTATATTTGTTCTTGGATTTCCGGAGGGTCTTGGTCCTGAATTCGAGATAGCACGTAGCCAGATATTGACTAGTGGGACACTTCCCTCCTTCGCTGGCCTCTATGGTCGACTTCTTCTCATTTGTAAGGATATTGAAAAGACGTCTGATGTAGTGTCTCAAGAGACAATGGCTCTGGTGAGCAATGCGACACATGGAGTTCAAAGTGGCCCTTAGAATTCCACTAGTCACCGTATCTATCAAAATCTTTAGTCATGCCATCATTGCGGTAAAGAAGGACATATTAAGAAGAATTGTCGGAAGCTACATGGTCGGCCTCAGATAAATAACCATCAGAAGATTGCTCACATTGCTGCTAGTGATGTTATCCTCCCGTCCCCTCAATCTTCATCTTTTACTCCTACAGTCACTATTTCTGTTGATGAATACGCTCGACTTCAGTAGCTCTCTCTTAATCATGGTGCCTCCCAACCTGCTACTACTGCTTTGGCTGATATAGGTAATCGGGCTGCTTGCCTCTCCACCTCATCCCGTAGTTGGGTTATTGATTATGGTGCTACCAATCACATAACTAGTAACACAAGTATTCTTTCTTCTTTTGATACTAATGCCAATCTTCCATCTGTTACTTTAGCTAATGGAGCCACCGCTCTTGTAACTGGTCATGGAACAACTCGTCCTACCTCCAAAATCTCTTTATCATCTGTTTTATATCTTTCTCAATTCCATTTTAATTTGTTATCTGTTAGTCAACTCACCAAAACCCTTAATTAATGTGTTGTTTTATTTCCAAATTATTGCCTTTTCAGGATCTTGGGACGAAACATAATATTGGTAGAGGGAAATTGGTGAATGGCTTGTATGTTCTTGACTCAACTGAAGCGGTGCCAAGACCAATTGCCTGTACAAGCTCCTCTCAATTGCAGCTTCATTGTCAGTTTGGTCATCCATCTCTTACTGTTTTGCAGAAAATGTGTTCGAGTCTTCTGAGAGACTCTACTTTTGAGTGTGAAGCATGTCAGTTTGCTAAGCACCATCGAGTACCATATTCTCCTTGGATAAATAAACGTGTTGAGTCTGTCTTTGATTTAGTTCACACTGATGTGTGTGGTCCTTGTCCTATTGTTTCTAAACTTAGTTATCATTATTTTTTGACTTTTGTGGATGATTTTTCTCGAGTTACATGGCTTTATCATTTGAAGCACCATTCAGATTTATTTACTGTTTTTTGTGCTTCTTATGCTGAGATTAAAACTCAATTTGATAAAAATATCTGTATTTTGCGAAGTGACAATGCCAAAAAATACTTATCATGTACTTTTCAGTCGTACCTTTTACAACATGGTATTATTCATCAAACGTCATGTGTTGTTACACCACGGCAAAATGGTGTAACTGAAAGGAAGAATCGCCATTTACTTGAAGTCACCCGGGCTATTATGTTCCAAATGCAAGTCCCGAAAGTATTTTGGGCAGATGGTGTTTCTAATGCATGTTACCTCATCAATCATATGCCTTTCGTCGTTCTTCAGGGTCAGATTTCGTACTCTATCCTGTTTCCTTCTCAATCTTTGTTTTCTCTTGCCCTCGCATTTTTGGATGTACTTGTTTTGTACACGATATTCGTCCTCAAGTCTCCAAACTTGATCCCAAATCTCTAAAGTGTGTCTTTTTGGGATATTCTCAAAGTAAAAAAGGGTATCATTGTTACTCTCCATCTTTGGGGTGCTATTTTGTTTCGACCGATGTCACATTCTTTGAGAATACGCCTTTATTCCGTTCATCTTCCCCTTCACCCTCTTTACCTAATGATAAAACTGATGATGATTTTTTTTATATATATTGTAAGTGAACAGGTTATCCCTCGTCCTCCTATTCGTTAAGTTTATTCTAGGCGTGTGCAACGTGCGGTTAAGGGCTTGATTGGATGGGGGGTTTAGAGGGGTTAATAAGGGAAGGGTTAGTAAGGGTTGATAGAAACCCTTGTTTGGGAGGGGGGAGGGTTAGTAAGGGTTTTTACAAACCCATGTTTGGAACACAAAAAAAATTAGAAGGGTAAGGGTTTGGAGGGGTTTTGAAGGGTTTTTTTTTTAAGAAATTTCATCCAATTTTCAAGCCCCCAATTTGATGGGTTTGGAAGGGTTAGAAATTACCCTTCCTTCCCCTTCCTTACCTTTCCCTACCCTTCTCTACCCTTCCTTTATTTATCCTTCTCTACCCTTCATCCAATCAAGCACTAAGGCACCGGCTCCAAGACCAAACACCAATGATCCCTCATCTGTTTCGGCTCCAGATCCTCCATCTTCATCTAAACCCAGTCTTGATCTCCCTATTGCCCTTCAGAAAGGTACAAGATCTTGCACTTACCCTATCTCCTCATTTGTCTCTTATAATGCCTTATCACCCCCTTCCAAGTGTTTTGTAGCTACATTAGATTCCATTGATGTTCCAAAATCCATTTTAGAAGCTATGGATCATCCTGATTGGCTAGAGGCAATGGAAGAAGAGTTGAAGGCTCTCGAACAAAATCACACTTGGGACCTTGTGGACTTACCAAAAGATAGGAAGAAAATTGGTGCTCGGTGGATATGGACTGTTAAAATGAATCCTAATGGCACTGTTGCTCGGGTGAAGGCTCGCTTGGTTGCTAAAGGCTATGCTCAGACTTATGGTATTGGTTATTTTGATACTTTCTCTCCTGTTGCCAAACTCACTTCTGTCCGTCTGTTTATTTCCTTAGTTGCCACTTACAGTTGGGAACTTCATCAACTGAATGTTAAAAATGCTTTCTTGCATGGTGACTTGAATGAAGAGGTTTATATGGAGCAGCCTCCTAACTTTGTTGCTCAAGGGGAGTCTGGGAAGGTGTGTAGATTATGAAAGTCTATGTATGGTTTGAAGCAATCTCCTTGTGCATGGTTTGGCAAATTCAGTGCAGCAGTATTGGAATTCGGCTTACATCAAAGTGCATATGATCCCTCTATTTTCTACTTCAGTTCTAGTTCTGGATGCATTCTACTGGTTGTGTATGTTGATGATATCATAATTACAGGAAGTGTTGTTGATCGGATTAAGAAGTTGAAGAAGTTCCTTAGTACTTGCTTCCAGACAAAGGATCTTGGTCCTTTGAAATACTTCTTGGGAATAGAGGTATCTCGTAGCAAGAAAGGAACTTGTTTAAATCAGAGAAAATATTATTTAGATATGTTGAAAGATGCAGGTCTAATTAAGGGAAAGACTTGTGATGCTCCAATGGTGCCAAATGTGAAGTTGATGTCCAATGATGGTGACTTACTCAAAGAACCTGAGAAATACAGGAGAATTATTGGCAAACTGAATTATCTCACGATTACTCGTCCTGACATTTCATTGCAGGTGAGTGTGGTAAGTCAATTCATATCCTCACCTAGGACAACGCATTGGGATGCTGTTACTCACATCCCGAGGTATCTAAAGGGAACTCCTAGACGAGGCTTGTTATATCAAAATCATAGACATCACATCACAGAAGGCTTCACCGATGCAGACTATGCTGGAGATCTGTCAGACAGACACTCTACTACTAGATACTGTGTTTTTATTAGGGGAAATCTTGTTTTTTGGAAGAGTAAGAAGTAAACTGTAGTTTCTAGATCCAGTGCAGAATCTGAATACCGAGCTATGGCACAGGCTATGTGTGACCTTGTGTGGTTACGTCGTCTACTTGGAGAAATTGGGTTTGGCCGGATAAAACCAATGAAGTTATATTTGTTGAAACACCTTTCCACATGATTTTGATTTGACAAAATTATTTAAGAAGAATTAAAATCACCATGATAAAAATATTCCAACACATTAAATTTAAATGCTTTAATTTATTTGTACTAATGTGTTTGTTCAATGTTGAGTAATTTGAATTATGAGATTAAAGGTATTAAAAGTGTAAGGCCCAAAAGCCCACAAGAGAAAGTCAAGCCCAAGTCAACGTCTGAAAGCCACACGGCACGAGCAGACCAAAACGCAGCTCAAGCTGAATGAAACGCAAGCCCAGCAAAGAGAAGGATCGAAAAGCCTTCATCGAAAAGCTTCAAGACGAAGCTGCTGAGTTGTGCGACAAGAAAGTCAGGTTAGCGGCTGACCTAAACAAACTTGGAGACAAAGTATTTCTACTTTGGGTAAAGTTCAGAAGACACAAGAAGCTGTCTGGAAGACTTTGCCAAAAATGTAGAGACACTCTGACCAGCCTGACGAAAAGCATCTGAGCACTGCCGAAGACAGAAGATACAAGAATTTCATTGGCCTAGGACGCTGAGCACTGACTGAGTGAAAGCGATAGGAAGTCGTGTCCCTCCCACGGTCATTTCAAAATTCGAAATGACCGGTGCCTCAAGTGTCGCTATAAATAGGCCTTTCAAGTGCTTCATTCGAAGCAGATCTTCAATCAAGTCGAAACGCTGACCAAATTGTTATTCGAAGTTCTGTGTTAGAAAAGCAAAGCAAATCTTACACCAATTCATATTCTTGTGTAAAATTCTAGAGTGATTGATTTTATCTAAAGTGTTCTTAACTTTTGTTTAGAACAAAACACTTATCATTTCTAGAAGTATAGAAAGGAGAAGCTGAGTACTCGGTTATAGTACTCAGCGGTAGAAAATAGGATTGAGTAGAGGAATAGAGGAAGGTACTCTTGTATACTCAGTTGCTATTGTAAAAGGTTTTTGCTCTACCTTTAAAGAGCTCAGTAGAGGATCCTGAAAAGCTCGGAAGGAATTCCGGGAACTGGACGTAGGCGGAGAGGCCGAACTAGGATACGTCTGCTGAGTAATATCCTTCTAACCCTTAACTCCTTTATATATTGCTTGCTTTAATACTGCCTAGTAAAACACTAAAAAGAACATACACTGAGTTGAGTGAACTGAGAAGCTGAGTTCAGGAATAGACTTAAGTGCTATCTCCTGACTCAAGAACAGAAGCAGTCTTAGCCACCCGTTGGCTAAGCTTGTGTCTGGAATTTACTCAGTACCACTGTGCTAAAAGGCTAAGTTAAAGTCTTAACCTAGAAACAAGTCAGCCTTAGTGACAAAATTTTTAAATAGTTCCTAACCCCCCCTTGGAACTAATATTGTCACGTTACACGGGACCAACAATATTGTGATAATAAAGCAATTATCTATATTGCAAATAACTATGTGTTTAATGAAAGAACAAAGCATATAGAAGTTGACTGTCATTTTACTCGAGAGAAGTTGGAAGATGGTACAATCACAACTCCACATGTCAGAACCGTAAGTCAATTAGCAGATGTGTTCACAAAGGCTTTACCAAGAACTCGAGTTAATTATATTTGTAGCAAGCTGGGCATGATAAATATCTATGCTCCAGCTTGAGGGGGAGTGTTACAGTAATAATTAGATGTAGTTAGTAGTTGGCATTTAAGGAAGTAGTTAGGAATGCAGTAGTTGGGAATTAAATACTAAGTTTGTATATAAATACTTGTAATACCTGTGAGTTAAGATAAGAAATCATATTCTCAAATAACCCTTGTGTGGTTACAAAACTAATAGTATGCTTGTTACATATGCGTTGACACAAACTCTGGTTGCACGTTCATATTTTGGCTCTATATCGTCTAAGAGGTGGTGTCGGTTGTCGATCGTCTAGGACGTCTTACCTTATGAACCCGATGGTCTAATGGTTGTGGTGCATAATATCGTCTAGGATGTGGTGTCGGTTGCCGATCGGGTTGGGATCGGGGTCGCTCTACTTGTCTCCGGTGTGGTTCTCCGGCGGATGGAGCATAGGTATTTCGTATCTCTAAGGTGAGTCTGACAATAGCAAGGGCCATCTCCCGCATACTCGTCTCGTGTTTCTCTTCTATTCCTTGCATCTTCTCACCCATTGCCTTCACACTTGATTCCAATGTATCAACTCATTGTTCATGGGATCCTGTGGCTTCATTTTGGATACGTGCTTGAACCATTTCCGAGAAGAAGTCTCCGGGAAGGAAAACGACTTGGCTCTGATACCAACTGATGTAGATTAAGTCGATGTGAACGGTTTTAATCTTAAACCGGTAAAGAATACAATTTTCTCAAGCTTAACTTGAAGGTTGAATAAATCCAAAAGGAAGAAATCCTTTTCTCCAATGGAGGCTCAAATGTTCATATTATCAAAAGTTGTCTTTCAATACAAAAAGAGAGAGTTTTATACCTTCTTTAAATTAAGGAATAAAGACTAAAAGCACATGCTAGAGTTACAAGTCTATTTAATACATCTAGGGGTAAAATAGGGGTAAGAAATAAGTAATGGCAGTAATGTAATAAATGGGTAGTGGTAAGACAGTAAATAAGAGGTGGCGGCTCTTGTTCCTTGCGTAGAGAACTTGGAGAGGAAGTATTCTTCAACCCATGCATGCTCCGCGTGGATGAGCCCCTGAACTTGGCTCGTCTTGGTTGGTCTCCCCACGCTCCGCGTGGTTGAGTTTCTGAGTTTGGTCCTCCTTGGTTGGATCTCCCTCGCCTTTACGAGCCTTGAGTCCACGCTCCGTGTGTTCTGTTCCACGTTCCGCGTGATTTGGCTCCTGGTCACTCGAGCAAATGATGTCCTCATTATCTTGTTGTTTCGTTAATTACATTTTAATAAGATTCCTATTATCGTAAAAAAAACAACCCGTTAAAACTAATTTAATAGTTGAACGGTTGAGATTTTTAGATTATGTAGATCAATGTATTAAAGACAAAATATATTTACTCTTTTTTTTTTTAAATGACAAAGTATATTTACTTTGTTTCCTAACAAAGTGACTATACCCCGCACCATAAATAAAAATAGATAATTTTATATAGTGAATAATCTATTATACTCGGATAAGAATGACACCTTTATATAAATCTTAAGCAGAGTTAAATAGGATAAGATTATTCTTTTTTAATTGATTAATATAAAGAAATTTTAGTTGGAATTGGATACACATTGTTTCCTTTAAATATATTTTCAACTGGATTGCTGTCATAATAGAAAATTGAAAGACAGTTCAATTTTTAGAGTGTTTGTTTACTACGTTATCTATTATATTTGTATTTTCATATTAAAAAGCAAAAACTATTATTAGGTTCTTAGGGGGCGTTTGGTTCACAAGAGGTAAGAGAAAAGAAATCAAAAAAGGAAAACCAAAGAAAAGGAAAGGAATATCTATTAATTCCCCTATGTGTTTGGATATGCTTAGGAAAGGGAATGAGGTAAAGGGAATCCAGTTCCCTAGAGTGCATGGGGTAATGGCTTAACCTAAAGTGGGTAAAGGGAATGGTTTTTTTTTTTTTTTGTAAACAAACAAGAACAAAGGGAATGAAACCCTTCAATTCTCATTCCCATTCCTAAAGACCCCAAACCAAATGCCCCCTTATTCTTTTATTTTTTGTTCATTAAACCAATTAGATAAATTAAACTCCTAATCATTTTTTTTATCGTATTAAGTCTTTGCTTATTAAATTAGTAAGTTGTGAACATCTAATTTTGTTAAAAATCCATTATGAATTTCATTTATATTTGAATTATAAAAAAATATTTTTTTTTACGTTTATACAGTTTTCATATAGCCACATTACAAATCGAAAATTGCTTTCAAACAGTGAAAGAATACAAATTTCGAATACAGGTGAAATGAATCACACTGTGTTAACCGAGTTTTATGTTCAAAATTGATTATTTTGGTCATCATGGACTTAATGTGATTAAAAGTAAAAGATTAGAGGCTTAATATATCTAAATAAAAGATTAAGGGCTAATGATCCAAAAAATAAAAAATCAGAGATCTAATGATGTTTTTTACCTATTAAAAATGAGAGTTTTAGATATATGTTTTCTCATATGGAATATCTGTTTTTCCAACAGCAAACTACCACATCAGTGTAGTGAGAACAGTATCCAATTTGCATATTGATAACAATTATTCTTTTCCGAATGGCCTAAATCATACACAACCCCCTGAACTTGTCACTTTTAGTCATTTTACCCCCTGATCTTACGGGACGACCCATTTACCCATTCAACTATCTAAAAGTGGTATTAGAAACCCCATGTTTTCATTATAACGAAAACAATTATGACATATCTCATTGCAAGGACCAATGTCATAATAAAAAGGGTTGTGCACTACTAAAACAAGCTGCAAATAAAGTTAGTATAGACAGTACACAAGTTCTCTTGTAAAAATTGCATACAGGGTTGCGCACTACTAAAACAAGCTGCAAATGAGGTTACATATATACAGGCTGGTTCTAATACTTCCATGAACACTTGTACTAATATTGGAATTTCATTTTGTTTCCGTTATAACGAAAATAGGGGGTTACTAATACCACGTTTAAATAGTTGAGGGGGCAAATAGGTCGTCCCGTAAGTTTAGGAGGCAAAATGACCAAAATTGACAAGTTCAGGGGGTTGCGTATGGTTTAGGCCTTTCCGAATCAACAATATTTGCCCCTCAATGATAGAAAAATTAATCAAAACAAGTATTTATTTAATACATTTAAATTGTTCCCTTAATTATGGAATAATGTTCTTTTAAGTATGTATCATTTAACTTTTCTTTTTATAAAGGCTTAATACATCATTTACCTCCTAAATTTGTTCAAAAACTTGATTGGCCTCCTGAACTTTCAAAGTATCCCGATAGCCTCCTGAATTTGCATAAAATGTTCAGTCAGCCCCTTGAACTTGCATAAAATATAATAAATTGACCACTCAATTGCAAAAAAAAATAATAATAAATAAATTAAATGAGAAAAATGTATTGTACACGTCTTAAAAAAAGTAAAACAATCAAGATCGGGGTATTGCGATTGTAATATTAGAGAATACAAGATTTATAGTTGAGCAAGCAATAACTTCACTTTTACTCTATTCTTGAATTAAGTAATAACATTCTAAGACACGTGGAATACATCTTCCGAATTTAACTTACTTTTTTGCAACCGAGTGATCAATTGATTACATTTTATGCAAGTTCAGGGGGCTAACTGAACATTTTATATAAGTTCAGGAATTATCAAGATACTTTAAAAGTTCAGGGGGACCAATCAAGCTTTTTGAACAAGTTCAGAGGCAAATGATGCATTAAGCCTTTTATAAAGGTATTTTGAAAATGAGAATTTAACTATTGAATGGTACTTGCAAATTAATCTGAAAGCATGAACCAACTAATTTATTACCAATTAATGATATTTTGAGTGGTTAAAAGTCTGAAGTCGTTTAAGTTAGAATCATAGCGCTTTAATTGGAAGAAGATCTATCTAAAGGATATCTAACGAGTTTCGAATCGAGAAATCAAACAAACTATCAGGAAAAAAACAATATATTCCATTACATCTATATCCATATATAACTCAATCTACATTTATGTGTTACTTTTAGGGCTCGTTTAGTTCATGAAATAAGTTAGGAAAAGAATAGTTATATTTCTAGCTTATTCTTATTCCTATATTTGTTTTTTTTGTTATGGAATGGTTATTCCATGGAATAGTTGTTCCACAAGTGGAAGGAATACATATATTCTTTAAATGAACCTAGAAATACTATTCCTTAGGTTATATTTTATTACATTTCAAAAATATCACTTTCATTTATCGATCAAAACAACAAGAGAGGGAAAAAAAGAGAAAAACAAAAAAAGGGGAAAAACATGAAAAGGGTGAAAAATGCCAAAACCAAAGAATACGAAAAAAACATAGAATAGAAAGAAAACGTGAAAAACGGAGAAACATAAAATACGGGAAAACGTATAAAAATGCGAAAGGCAGGAAAAAATAATAGCAGAAAACGTGAAAGACGTAGAAAACACGAAAAGTGAAAAATAGAGTAAAAATGCAGAATATAGGAAAAATAAATTACATAGGAAATGCATAAGAGCATCTCCAAGAGACTCTTAGTGCACTCTCTAAAAATAATATAAATAATTGACTCGATTTAAGAGTGACTAAGACATACCATCTCCAACAATATTCTTTATATTCACTCCTTATTTATTATTTTATCATAAAATTATTATTTGTTGTTATATTAACCAATAGTGTAAGGAGAGAGACTCCTCAATAATAAATTATTAATAAAAAATAAATTAAGAAGCACTAAGAGGTGAAGAGAGACTGTCTATTAATAGAGAGGATGAAGATGCTCTTAGTAATTTGAGGAGCCACTGAGAGGTTGTTGAAGCTGATTTTTCATTCTTCCTCCTCAAATTTTAACTTAAGAGCCAACTTAAGAGGCTATTGGAGATGCTCTAATATGGTAAAGACACACAAAATGGGAACCACGAAAAAGGGAAAAAGGAGAAAACATGAATCGAATAAAAAAACCCGTAGAATGCGACAAAAATACAAAATACAGGGAAAATACGAAAAATGCATAATACATGAAAAATAAAGAATATAAAAAAACTCAGAATACAGGAAACCTACATGAAAAACACGGAAAACAAAAAAAAAATACGAAAACCACATAATAATGGAAAAACTTGAAAAGGAGAATACAAAAAAAAAACATATAGTACAAGAAAAATGTAGAATATATAAAAATAAAAGAAAAATCGTGGAAAATGAAGAATACTGGGAAAACATAGAAAATGGAGAAATTGCAAAAATTGGGAAAAATATAGAAAACATGAAAAACACCGAAAACAGAGAATAAAGAAAAAACGCATAATACATAAAAAAAAGTAGGATATAAGAAAAACCCTTACTACATTTTTCCCCATATTTTATGTTTTTCTCATTTTACTCTTTTTTCATTTTTCACATTTTTCACGTTTTTCTCGTATTTTGCATTTTCTCGATTTTATGTGTTTTTCTAGTTTTATGCATCTTTCTCATTTTCAACGATTTTCTCGTATTATTCATTTTTCTCGATTGCTGCATTTTCTTGTATTTTACGTTTTTCCTTTATTTTGTATTTTTACTGTTTTTCTCATTTTTTTGTATTCTTTTACATTTTTCTTAGATTATGTGTTTTTTTCGTTTTTCTCATTTTCTAATTTTTTTTGTAGATTTTCGAATATTTTGCAGTTTTCATGTTTTTTTTTGTGTTTTTCCATTCGTCACTTTTAATATATATATATATTTGAATAGTTGATGGTAATAAATAATTTTTTAAATAAATAAAAAATTATACTTGAAGATAATATTGTCATTTGAACTAAAGTCCAACTATTCTTTTTTATCACATTTTATCAACTGAATATATATAAAAAGAACTTCAAGTTTATCATTAAGTACGAATTTAGAAAATGTAATTAATGGATTAAATAATTTTACTTTTTTCTAAGATAATAATAATAATAATGTAATCTAGTAAATTTAATTCTAAATGTAAATTAATTAATCTAATAAAAAAATAGAACAGAGGAGTATATTTTTTGGTAAGGGAGATTTATTGTATTACATTATTATTATTTAATGGCAGTATTAAAATTTGAGAGAAGTAGGAAGGTGTAGATTAAAGTAAAGTGAGAAATTAACGAGTTTGAAGTTTGAATGGTGTCATCAAATAATAATAATTTGCGGGAGAGGAAAGTAAAAAATAGAGTGAGAATAGCAGAATTTCTAAAAGTTTTTTCTTTATCTTTTTAAAAAACAAGAAGAAAGAGGGTAGCTTCCTAAATAAATAAAATTGTCGGGTAGCAAATAGTGATCTACTAATTAGTTGGACTTTGGCTTGGCTTGGTTTGCTTTACGTTGAAGGGAGAGGATGGAGTCAAGCTAGTTGTAGATTTAGGGACTCGCTTCTCAAGGTTTTGGTCCCCACCACGCTCAATTTTGATTGGTCGTTCTTAACGTTCCGTCCAGTCACATTTTTGGCTTTAACCTTAACCTAACTTAGCTTTCCTTTATACTCTACCTTCCTAATGTACCCGCCTAAATAATTTAAGGGCTAATTACAAATCTAGCCCAATTAAGAGGGATCATTTACATATCTAACTCACTTTACTTTCACCTTACTAAATTAGTCCATTTCATTCATTTTGTACAAAATTACCATTAGTTCTATTGATCGATGGATCTTCTTCTTCTTCTTCTTTGGTTCTTCTTCTTCGCTTGCTAATATCATTCGTTAGCAATTTTTGAGATTTTTGAAGTATTATGTCCAATTTTCCGTAGAAATGGTATGTTTTTAGCTTATACGTCTGCTTTTCTCTCTAGTCTTACCTCTGTAATGATATCGTTTCAACTTTCTATATTTTCCACCATTTTCCTCCATTGTTGTCGCATTTGTGACGAATACGACAACTGTTGTCGCATTTGTGACGAAATGCGGCAAATTTCATCACAAATGTGACAACAATGGAGAAAAATGGTGGAAATTGAGAAAATTGAAACGATACCATTATAGATGAAGAAAGAGGTTAGACCAGCGAGAAAAGCAGACATATAAGCTAAAAACGTACAATTTCTACAGGAAATTGAACATAATACTTCAAAAATCGCCAACGATTGATATCAGAAATTGATCCATCGATCAATAGAACTAAGGGTAATTTTGCCCAAAGTGGATGAAATTGTCTAATTTAATAAAATGGAAGCAAAGTGAGTTAGATATGTAAATGACCCCTCTTAGTTGAGCTAGATTTGTAATTAGCCCATAATTTAATTTTCAAATTTTATCAAACACACTGTTCTATTTGTAAGGGTGGAAAAAAACCAATAACCGAACCAAAAATTGAAAATAAGCGGTTCAATAGGTTTATATAAAGGGTGTTGTTATATTTAGCTATGGTTTCCATACTTAACCTAGAGAAAATGATGAAACTGTCCTTTATTATTTTGGGAAATCAAAATTCTATTTTTTTCTCTTTACGAAATGCGGACGTGTGCAAAATACGCCTCACCACAATGTGAGGCGTATGGCTAATATGCCTCACCACATGGTATGGCGTATGGCTGATACGCCTCACCATATGATGAGGCATACAAACAACACACCTCACCATGTGGTGAGCCATATACCTCACCACGTGGTGAGGCGTATTGTGCATACGTCTACGTGTGAAAATGTGTTTTTTTAAAATAATTTTAATTATAATTATTAATATTATAATTAAAAAAATTACATAAAGTACTAAAATGTGTTAGAATATACATAAAGTGCTAAAAAATTCTAAATATTAAAAAAGTACAATAAGTCAATTCGTCTGGTTCCATTCCTCCATAATCTGATCTAGCCGAGTCCTAACTGGTGGAGCCTGCTCAGCGGGCACGTATGCGATCGCCTGCTGAGCGACATCTGCCAAACAGCTAACCCATTGCACAAAATTAAATGTTAAAAAAACAACATAGGTAGAACAAAAACAAATAAGTAAATAAATAATAAAAAAAACTTACATATTCACTGTTGGAGCGAGAATGGTGGACCGACGCATTCTGAGGGGCACGAAGCAGACGAGGATGTGAATGTCGTCTATACCACTCCATGTACCTGGCAACACAAGCACCAGGATCGGCTCCAAATACCTGGCATCTCCTCCGATCAACGCCACGATTAGATGGAAATCTAAGCCAAATATCATCAACTGTTACTCCGGAATGCGCGAGTCAGTATGATATAGACTTTCATGGTCGAAATGCAATATCAGGTCTAATATGCTCAGTCGGGATAGTCTGAACATAACCGACCTGACGCAGGACTCGATCGGGCATATATGTCTCAACAATATCTCTATACCATATCCACCCGACGTAGGACACTCAAAGCTGATAGTCATCGACGACTGGACCATAAGGCAACCACATCACCTGTAAAAAATATTTAATAACATGTTAATAAGGAACCATATTTGTTTAAGTAAACTGTTGCAAGTTATAAAAATTTATTTTACCTCGACTACCGTCATCTGGTCTAACTGTGCACGAAAGCTCACGAGTCGGGAGGCCTTCCTGCCTGGAGTCCCGACATCCCATCTGCACGTTCGGGGAGCAGTGTTTGGAGTCTGGAGTCAGGGCCGTCTCCAGTATTTTGGAGGCCCTAGGCACATTGTGTACTTTTTTCATATCTAAATTTAATAATATTTTAGAAATAATAAATATTAAATAGCAAAACCAATATATTATTAATTATAATTCAAGTTAAGCTAAGAAATTATTATTATTCTTGCTTTTTTATATATAAAATCGAGTTTTCTTTTATATATATAAAATCAAGTTTCTTCTCACCAATCATGAGAGAAGCAAACAGACGATAAAATATTAATTCCTGGAAATTAATCTTGGACGGATGAACTCGAACCTAATCGTAAGAATCTATGGAAAGAAATAGAAGAATTTATCTTGGTGATTAAAGATTGGTTGAGTCACGTCTTTATTATGAATTACAGGCTTAAATCACTATTTAGACATCGATTGATCCAAGGAATCTTGACGTTTGATCTATCCAAAATTTTATCATTTGGCCACTCCCAATTGGTGAAGTTTCATCCAATTTGGATAGAAACTTAATAGAGTTATTGACATATGATGATATTTTGACAACTAGACTTGATAAATTTTAGTTTAGAGATTTATTTTCTTGTTTTAATCTCATTAATTATTTGGGTAAATAAACTTTAAAACGTACGGCATGTCAAGTCCATATGTCAAAATATCATCACATATCATAAGGAAACGATTTTATCAAGACGTCATCAAAATTAAGTGGAATTTCATCAATTTGAATAGTTTATGGTCCAAATGTAATCAAATAATAAATTAGTGACCAAATATTAAAATTTTAAATAAATCATAGTCTAAATAACATTTTACACCAAATTATAAATTGTAATTCATAAATGCATTTCATCTTGTAATTTATAAAAAATAAAAAATTTAAAAATCACTACAATAACAAAATAATAGTTTATAGATTGTTTCTAAATATGAAAAAAATTCAGAAAAAATCAGTACAAGTGTTGTTAAAAGAAAAAAAGAAAAAAAAAGAAAATATGAACTAAAAAATGTTGATCCAACCGTCAAAATTAACTGAAATTTCATCATTTTAAATAGTTTATGGTTTAAATGTGACCAAATAATAAATTAGTGTCTAAATATTAAAATCTTAAATAAATTAGAGTCTAAATAACATTTTACACCAAATTACAAATTGTAATTCATAAGTGAATTTTGTCTTGTAATTTATAAAAAACAAAAAAATTAAAAATCACTACAATAACAAAATAATAGTTTATACATTATTTTCGGATATTAAAAAAAAGTTGAAGAAAGCAGGAATTTTCACATACACCTTAAAGAGCAAGTGAATTTGCCCATTCACCGTTAGATATAGGCTTATTAAATATAAGGCTCAAGATGCTTTGAATCTCCACCTTATGATTCTAATAAGCCTAGATCTAACGGTGAATGGGCAAATTCTACATGCTCATTAAAGTGCATCCGATCAAGGCTCTGAAGAAAAATCAGTACAAGTGTTGTCCAAAGAAAGAAAGAAAAAATAAGAGAAAATGTGAACAAAAAAAAAAGTTAATTTAGGGAATTGAACTCTCACCCTTACAAACACATTCACTATGTCTTTACCATTCAGTCTACCACTATTTTTTGTTACAAATCTAAGTCTATATACTTTTAACCATAAAAATCTTAATAATTATCAATTTGAAACAAATTCCGATCGGAGGCCTCTGTATATCGGAGGCCCTAGGCGGCCACCTATGCAGCCTCCCCCTAGAGCCGGCCCTATCTGGAGTGGTAGTCGATGGGGTCGGAATATCGGAAAGTACTCATATAACCACGCCTGGAGGAGGGTCAAACATCCACACATGCCCGAATACTCTCCTCTACTCGCCATCCCTAGCTTCCGATATAAGGTGGCAAGTGTAGCAGATCCCCAAGAATATCCAACAGCCCCTGTAATGCTGGCGTGAACCTCCCGGAGATAGGATGACCTAATCCTATCGCCACTCTTGTCGAAAAACAAGGTGGATCCTAACGTAAGCCATATCCATGCTGTAGCTTGAGTCCAGACATCTCGACGGGCTCCCGGCTGGGTAAGGCTATCCACAGCATCGGAAAAAACTCCTCCACCACTGTAGTAGTGCTCCGACTACAATAACAACTTCTCATGCGTAACTCCAAACAGATCCATACACATAGCCTGCAGCCGCTCAACACTGCATGTATCCGAAATCATCTGACCGACCACTAGAATACAGAGAATCTGCCATATATAGTGCAAAAGGATGGTCATCTCCCGAAAAGGGAAGTGAAATGAGTTCGTATACAATAGTCAGACATGAGTATGTGATAAACAATGGTTGTGTATGTGTATTGCTATGAAACTTTAGGAATAGACATGTATACACGAATAAGTTGTGTACTTTGTTATATAGCATGTTCTGTGTCACTTGAATATACATATGTCTACTTTGTATTACAAAAAAAAGGATATCGTGCAAAGGCGGCATGATGATGTGACGTGCGAATAGCACACAAGGGGGGGCGTGATGTGCGAATAACATACAAGGGAGATTTGGATGCTGAACAAACACTTGAGCTGGATGGAGTGGAGTAATAGAGAGGCATAGAGCCAACATTGAAAATCAAATTGATTAGCAAGTAGATTTGTAATCAGTAATCATTATGTTCTTCAAGTTTGGCTCTATGCCTCTAATAGTCCACACCATCCAGCTCAATGTTTGTTTAGCATCCACACCTCATTTGTTGATATTCGCACATCATGCCTCCTCCTTGCATGCTATTCGCACGCACATCATCATGCCCATCTTGCTTGCTATACGCACATCATTATTCCCCCCTGCATGCTCTTGAGTCCATCTTTTGGCAGTTGCTACATAACCTGTCATGTTGCTGATGTATTGCTTAGCAATTCGCTCTCGGACAGAAAATGGCCCCTCAATAAAGAGCTCTATCAGCATTCCATAAATATGCCACAATAGCTAGAAAATGCACAGATAAATTAGACCCCCAAACATGCATAGATAATTAGACCCCAAACATGAATAGATAATTAGACCCCAAACATAGGCAAATGCATAGATTTATAGCATCACCTTACTGCGGCAATAGGATAGGAAGGGCGATCAAGTAGCTGGGGCATAGATACACGCCCCAAAAGACTATTATTAGGATGATAAATTTTGGTCCTGAATATGAGCTGAGAATAATAGTAATGTCATGAGTGTATATGCATATATGTGAACTGATTACTATGTATTAATAAGTTCATGTTCTTTCAACTAGAGGTGTGGAGGGGAAATTGACAGGGAAGTCCATATTGACTATGAATACACCTCCTTCATAAGGGGTGTTTGGATGGCCCTTCATCACAACAGACCATTGCGATGGTGAGGACCCACATATATAGCAGCAAGCATACATGAGTTAGCAGAAATAGAGAAGGAAGAACAATGCACAACTGGGTGAGTAAGATACATATACCTGTAATATTGAGAAACCACTTGGGTGACTCCTGTCGGAGTAGGGAAATCTGCGACTCAACACGAAAATGGAGGTCCATCGTACGTTTATCCATGATCGATATAACTAGAGTAAGTATACTATTGGGTTGTGGACTTTTGAGAATTGGTAAAAGCTTCATATTTATACTATGGGTGGGTAAGTGAAAGGTCTAGGAAGGGGAAAGGGTAGATGAGTTATTAGGTCTCTCTGTATACGGTACGCAATTAATGAAATGCATTTGGTTTTGTAGATATCAAGACTTGGGGATTCTAGGCCTAATAATGACTTAGATATGCAGATCAAGTTGGATTTTGCTTCCAACACCACACCAAATTTTGAAAGATTGAAAGATTGGAGATGTATTGCTTATTGTTTTTACCTTGTATTAATTACATTCAGAAATTTATGTAGTTCAAATGTAAACAGATTATGAGCATTAGTCTCCAATAAATTTAAAATCATTGATATACAGAAATTCTTGTTCATTTAATTATGTTTCATTATCAGAAATTTATTCGAAGAAGAAGGCCAAAAGTGACATTTACGTTTAAAAAAATGTCATCTAAACAACAATAAAAAAGACATTAAAATAAACGAATATGTCATGTGAAAATAAATCAATTGACATGATTGATTAAGACCTATGTCATCTGAAACAAGCTATAACGACATAAATTATTATAAAAAACTGTCATCGCGAATACCAATATGCGAATTTCTCATATATCTACTTGACATTTTTAATTATTAGTATGTCATATGATGGGCGTTAATAATAAATAAGCTGCATCGTAACAAGATAAATATGACAGTACATAAATAGGCTAATGTCATGTGTCGTATCTTCACATGACAGAACTTAACCGTCGTGTGAAGGTGCAACAGACGGCAGCGAGTTCCGTGACAGATTTATATCTCATGGGATGACTGAGAGACTATTTAGCGTAGTGAACACTCTGTTGAAACACCTTTCCACATGATTTTGATTTGACAAAATTATTTAAGTTAATCCATGATTAAGGGATAATTAAATTTAAGTGCTTTGATTTAATTGTACTAATATGTTTGTTCAATGTTGAGTGTAAATATAAATGCAAATGGAAATAAAAAGCAAGACAGGACGAAGTCAGCATGAGAAAACAACACAAGCTGAGTGGAGTATAACTCAGCGTGATAGAAGATCTTCAGAATAGAAGCTTAAGGATAAAACAAATCAACGAAGCTGAGTGGAACGCAACTCGGTATCAAAAATAGAGAAGTCTTCTTGAGAACTGTGTCTTGTAGAACAAAGCTGACCATGGAAGCTGAGTAAAAGAGAACCCAGTATCTGAATTAGAAACAATCGAAGACAACGGCTATCAAAGTCAAGCTGAGTGATCTTCAGGACATCGCGAATGATCCGTTTGCTAAAAGACAAGATCTGACAACTGTCTGCACCAATAATAGAAACCTTGGAATTACACAAAAGCCAATTTCGAGATGCATGGGTCAACTGTTCTTTTGCTAAAAGACAAACTGGCACAAGAAGACGAAACCTGCGAGAAGAAGACAACCCTGACGCCTGCGAAATTCAGACGACAGGATTGGCCTGCAAAATCTGAAGCTGACCAGAACATGTCTCAAGATAAAGCCGTTTGAATCCAACAGATAACTCCAGATTCAAATCATTAGGCTTCAGACTTCAACTATAAAAGGACAAGTCCATTCTTGGATCCTTTGCCGATTGTGAAAACAAGCATACATACAAAAGTACATCAATACAAGAAAGAGATCTTACACCAAATTTCTATTCCTGTGTAAATGCTATAGTGATTTTCCTTGTAATCATCTAAAGTGTTCTTTGTCTGAAAAAGAACAATTTTGTATCAATGATAGTATTGAGAGAGTGTGCTGAGTACTCGGTTTGGTACTTAGTGGTAGAGAAAATCTAAGTGCTGGGTTGTAGCACTTAGTGGAGTTGAGTAGACGAATAGAGGATGGTACTCTTGCATATTCAACTGCCTTGTAAACGGTTTGTACTCTACCTTTAAAGAGCTCAGTATTGGATTTAAAAAGCACGGAAGGATTCTGGGGACTGGACGTAGGTGGAGAGGCCGAACCAGGATAAGTCGTGCTGAGTAATTTCTAACTCTCCTTCAAAATATATCTGTATGTGTTGCTTGCTATATTTACTCAGTATATAAATTGCTTAAGCTGACACTGAGTAAATCAGAGTGCTAAGTTGGAAGCTGACTACAAAAGTGTCATTTTCCAACTCACAAGTAAAACAGTTCTAGTCAGTATCTGACTAAAACCGTCTTACGTCTCACTCGGCCATGCTGACCAAAACTGAGTTGCGAAACTCAAAGAATTAAATTAAGTCAGCACAATTAAAGCGAAAAAGTTACATTAGTTCCTAACCTCCCATTTGGAACTAATCACAAGGGACCAACAAGTGGTATCAGAGCTATATAGCTCACTACTCAAAGATATAACTATCTTGAGCTGATCCCGATAAATGGCTGAGAACAGCACTCGTTTCCTTCCAGGGAACCAAACAACACAGATACTCCCTGAGGGATTATGAATTAGTCGTCCTCCCCTATTCTTTGGATCTAATTATACGTTCTAGAAGAATAGGATGAAGAACTTTATTCAAGCCACAAATATGAGTGCATAGCTTGCAATAGTTCAAGGCCCATATGTGCCTTATAAAACTGTTGACAATGAGAAAATTGTCAAGAGTGAAACTGAGTGGTCAGAAGATGACCTTAAGAAACTACAAAATAATGCTTCGGCTATCAATATGCTTCACTGTGCGCTGGACGCTGCAGAATACAATAAGATTTTAGGTTGCGAGTCAGCACAGGAGATTTGGAAAAAGCTTGAAGTAACCTATGAAGGTACAAGCAAGGTTAAGGAATCAAAGGTGAACCAACATATGAGATTATACGAGTTGTTCGAGATGAACGACAATGAGGACATCTCTGGAATGAACGCTAGATTCACCAACATCATAAATGAGCTAAAGAGGCTCGGCAAGAACTTCACTGAAGAAGAGCAGGTGAAGAAAATCCTGAGAAGCTTACCCAAGAGCTGGCAAGCTAAGAAAATTGCCGTGGAGGAAGCTCAAGACTTGACCACATATAAATACGACGAGCTGATCGGATCTCTGCTGACTCCTGAGATCTCTCTGAAAAATTTCGAAGCAAAAGAAAAGTCAGAAGACAAGAAACAAAAATCACTTATCATGAAAGCTGACTCAACCGAAGCTGACTCATCGGATGATGAGGAAATGGCCATGTTCACAAGGAAGATGAAGAAGCTGTTCAGAAAAAATGAAAAGAACAGCAAGAGGCCATTCAGAAGAGGCGATAGGTACAAAGCTGAGTCCAGTGACAAATACAAAAAGGACAGCTCCAAGCCTGTCACGTGCTTTGAGTGCCATCAAACTAGGCACATTAAGTCAAGCTGCCCTAATCTTAAGAAAGAAAAGAAGGGAAGCAAAAAGGCAATGGTGGCCACATGGAGTGACAGCGATGAGTCAACATCATCTGAAGCTGATGCCACCGAGTCAGCAAACATATGCTTCATGGTCGATGACGCTGCTGACCACACTCGATCTGAGCAAGCTGACCTCTCTGAAGAATCTGAACAAGAGGAGTACTCAAATGAGGTAACATCCTTACACTTGCTTAGAAATGAAATGATTAACGCCCTGAGTGATTTATATACACTGACTAAAAAGTGTAACAAGAAAATAAAGGCACTCAGCAGGCGGTGTGACGAGATTGAAGAGGTCAAACTTAGTGACCTCCGATATCTTCTCCAAGACAACTCAACTTTGCATAGCAACATGGAAATTATGCACAAGTTTGTCTCGGAAGTCCAATCAGATTCAAAGAAACTGAGAAAGGATGTCACAAACCTTCAGAACCAAATAAAAGGTTCAAAAAAATCCCATGCTGAGTACTCAAGTACTGGTCTGCGCAGACAGTTCACTCAGTGTGACTATTGTGGAAAAAGGGGACACACAATAGATGTGTGTTGGTACAATAAGCGGATTGTCCAATGTGACTTCTGCGGAAAGAAAGGACATACCACTAAGGTATGTTGGCATGCTCAGCACAATGGTGCTGACCAAAAACAAAGTCACCCTAAAAGGGTAACTCATTGTGACTTCTGTGGTAAACAAGGCCACACCATAAAAGTATGCCGTCACAAATTAAAACATGACTTTGCACATGTCTATGCTAACAAACGAGGACCCAAAAAGAATTGGGTACCTAAAGATGAATGATTCAAAATGTAGGTGAGCCTGAGGTGCATGGAAAAGTCCAAACTTTGGTATATTGACAGCGCATGCTCGAGGCATATGACTGGTGATGAAACTCAGTTCATCACACTTGAGCTTAAACGAGGTGGAAACGTAAGCTTTGGAGACAATAAAAAGGGTAAGATAGTCGGTTCAGGTACTATCGGAGGTAACCCTACTATTGAGTCAGTCTCCTTAGTAAAAGGGTTGAAATACAATCTATTGAGTGTAGCTCAGCTGTGTGACAGCGGTAGACAGGTTGTATTTGATGCTACTCAGTGTCGGATACTCGAGGGAAAAACAAACAATTTGATTTTAACTGCCCCTCGCGTTGACAATGTATATATGTTGAGTTTAGAAAAACAGTTTTCCAAAAATATATGCTTAGTATCTAAAGAGGATAACTCCTGGCTATGGCATAGGAGACTTGGTCATGTAAGCATGGACCTCCTTGCCAAATTAGCTAGAAAGCAACTAGTTAAGGGATTGCCCAAATTGAAATTTGAAAAAGATCAATTATGTAATGCTTGTCAGCAAGGTAAACAAACGAAAAAGTCTTTTCAAATTAAAAACATTGTCTCAACCAAGAGACCATTGGAGTTACTACATTTGGACCTTTTCAGACCTGTTCAGCCACTCAGCTTGGGCGGTAAGAAATTCTCCTTAGTCATTGTAGATGACTTCTCTCGGTATACTTGGATCATCTTGCTGAGTAGCAAGGATGAAACTTTTGAGATGTTCACAACGTTAATTAAAAAGCTTGAAAATGACAAAGACCTAAGAGTAGCTCATATTAGAAGTGACAATGGCGGAGAATTCAAAAACCAACAGTTTGATGAATTCTGTGAAGTCAGTGGCATTGACCATAACTTTTCTGCTCCTAGGACACCTCAACAAAATGGGGTTGTTGAAAGGAAGAACAGAACAATAGTTGAAATTGCTAGGACAATGCTGAGCGAAAATAGGCTTCCAAAGTACTTCTGGGGTGAAGCTGTCCACACAGCTTGTTACATACTGAATAGAGCTTTAGTTAGACCTATACTCAAGAAAACCCCATATGAACTTTGGAAAGGACGAAAGCCCAACATTGGCTACTTTCGTGCTTTTGGGTGTAAATGTTTTATACTCAATACAAAAGATAACCTTGCAAAATTTGATGCTAAAGTTGACGAAGCGATCTTTTTAGGGTACTCAACTAACAGTAAAGCATATAGGGTGTATAATAAACGAACTCAAGTAGTAGAAGAGTCTGTCCATATAGAGTTCGATGAAACTGACCCTGCAGGAAAGACAACTCAGCCCGCCGAAGATGAACCAAGCTCAGCTTCCGCTGACCAAACAAGAGCCGCCGAGTCATCAGTACAAGGGCTGACCAAAGGTAAAAATGAAACCGAAATTACCTTTTCTGACCAATCTACTTCTGTAGATATTGTAGAAACACCTATTCCAGACAACTCAACACTACCCAAAGAAATAAAAATTCCAAGAGGACATTCGGAGAAGTCCATTCTTGATGCCGCTGACAACAAGCTGATGACAAGAGATCAGCTTAGAAAGTATCTCAGCAATGTTGCATTCGTCTCAGTACAGGAGCCAAAGAACTTCTCAGAAGCTGAGCATGACGAACATTGGATCAATGCTATGCAAGAGGAGCTTGATCAATTCAAAAGGAATGAGGTATGGGATTTAGTACCAAAACCTAGGAATCAAAAGACCATATGAACTAAGTGGGTCTTTAGAAATAAACTAGATGAGCAAGGCAATGTGGTCAGAAATAAAGCCGACTTGTAGCCCAAGGCTATAGTCAGCAAGAGGGCATTGACTATGGTGAAACCTTTGCTCCTGTTACTAGGTTAGAGGCTATACGTATTTTGTGTGCATATGCTAGCTATATGAACTTTAAATTATATCAAATGGATGTTAAAAGTGCCTTCCTTAATGGCTTTATAAATGAAGAGGTATATGTTAGTCAGTCTCCAGGGTTTGAAGATCCAAAACTCCCAAACCACGTTTATAAACTCAAGAAGGCCTTATATGGCTTGAAGCAAGCTCCAAGAGCTTGGTATGAGAGGTTGACCAACTTCTTGCTGACCAGGAATTATGTCAGAGGCAAAGCTGACACAACCTTGTTCATTAAGAAAAAGGGTAAAAATACCCTGCCAGCACAAATTTACGTAGATGACATAATCTTTGGTGCTACTGACGAATCTATGTGCAAAGAATTTAGTAAACAGATGCAAACTGAGTTCGAAATGTCCATGATGGGCGAACTCAACTTCTTCCTTGGTTTACAAATCAAGCAAGGGAAGAACGGCATCTTCATCAGTCAGTCCAAGTACGCCAAAGAAATGTTGAAAAAATTCGATATGGAAGAATGCAAGTCCATATCAACCCCAATGGGTACTGACACTGTCCTTTGTGCTGACGAAAAAGGTAAGTCAGTAGATAGCAAGTTATATCAAGGTATGATAGGCTCTCTACTTTATCTTACTGCTAGTAGACCTGACATTCAGTACTCAGTGTGTTATTGCGCAAGATATCAAGCTGACCCCAGAGAATCTCATCTTATACCTGTAAAAAGAATTTTCAGATATTTGCAGAGCTCAGTTAATGCAAGTTTATGGTATCCAAATACAAATGACTTCACACTCATTGGATACACTGACGCTGAATATGGACGAGATAAGCTAGAACGTAAGAGCACTTCAGGAGGATGTCACTTCCTAGGAAGCTGTCTAGTATCTTGGTTCAGTAAGAAGCAATCGTCAGTGGCCCTGTCTACAACTGAAGCTGAGTACATTGCTGCTGGAAGCTGTGTGGCCCAGGTCCTATGGATTGAGCAACAACTAGAGGATTCTGGAGTCAAAACGGAAACAATAGAGGTCAAATGTGATAACAAGAGTGCCATTGATCTATCTAAGAATCCAATCCAACACAGCAGGATGAAACATGTTAGCATAAGGCATCACTTCATCAGAGATCATATACTCAAGGGTGAGATCAAGCTGACCTACGTACCAATAGATGAACAGCTTGCGGATATCTTCACTAAGTCTTTGGCTCATGAGCAATTCAACATACTAAGGGAAGCAATCGGTATGTCTAATCCTCTTCAATAAAATTCTTTGTTTAAATTGAATGTTGAGTGATTACCATGCTGAGTGATTTGTGCCAAATTAGTAACTATTGCATGTTGAGTCAAACATAATATAAAATCACCTCACACTGAGTAGACTCACATACTGAGTGATTATCTTAAGCTAAGTTACTAGGCAGACGAATAATTCTCCTACGTAAAACTGACTACTCAAAATTTCAAACGTTTAAAATTCTTAACGCTGAGTAAAAGATCCGTTGTACAATTAATGCTGGCACGCGTATTAAATAGCCACCTAGGATGACATAATCACAATAATTAGAAAACACATGCGCTGATTGTGTCATAAATGCCAGAATCATTGTCGGTTGATTATCTCGAGGTCAAACCGCCATTCCAACGATTCAGATCAATTCGACACCCCTATAAATAGTGGATGAATTCCCACTTCTACCTCTTTACACTTGGAATTTCTGGAAATCAATCTCTCTCTATCTAAAATTCCCAAACCTCTCAAAATCTCTCTAAGAATCATGTCAAATGATTCACAGAATATCTCCGATGCCGGTTACGATGACAACCCGATGAAAACCCTCAATCTCCTGCTCATCAGGAATATAGCGAGACTCCCACCAAGCATCAAGAACATGGTCAACATGACCAAACTCCGAGAAAGAGCCCCCATGCTGACCTAGAAACTTCGTCGAAAAAGAAACAGAAAAAGGATAAGGGGAAGAAACCGATGGAAAGAACTTACTCCCCAGTCTACAACAGTGTCAGGGGATGCCAGGTTGATCAGTCCCGATGGTTTTCTAAGGGATTTGTAGACACTGAGAAACCGTTCTGCGAATGGATCTCTAAAAATGGCTGGGGCGAGCTATTTTCTATTCGAGAAGCCACTTACCCAGAACTAGTAAAGGACTTCTATGCAAATTTGTGAGCTGCTGATGATGACAGGGACTATATGGTCACCAAGGTCAAGGGAAAGGAAATCTTCGTCAATCCTCCCTACCTCGCTAAATTGCTCAAGCTGACCAATAGCGGAACCAAACTCAGAACAACAAATGACCACACCAAAGTTGACTATCCCACTGAGTTTTGCAAACCCGCCGGTCATGTAGGGGAAATCGCTAGCACCTCCATGGGTCAGAATCAGAAGATGGCCCATTACATCCTGACTAATTTCCTCTTCCCAAAGGTCAACTCCACTTCCTCAGCGTCAAATTTTGAGCAATGCTTTATCTGGCACATGCTGACCTACAAGCCACTCAACATGCCTGTCTTTCTCATTGGTGCCTTCCAACGAAGCACTGGCACCCTTAGGTTAGGCTCCCTCATCACCAAAATCCTCCAAGACTACCAAGTGAGCCTAGTAGACGAAATCAACGTCTGGGGTACAAAGATTTCAGCTGGAATACTGTTCGGCTTGGCCTACGACCAACCAATCGTACCGAAGAAAGGTAAGGGGGCCGCAACTAAGGAAACACAGGGCATGCTGACCAGAGAGGGGAAGAAAATAAAGCAAGCTCGCACTAACAGAAAGAGGAAAGCGATTCAAACCTCTTCCAAAGACATAGACGTTGTCCCGAAAAAGCTTCGGATTGTATCAAGAGGAAAGAAAGCTGATGCTGAGCAAGGTCAAGAGGAACCTAAGTCAGCAAAAAAACAAAAGAGGCAAGTTGAGCCTGAGGAAGAAGAGAAAGAAGACACTCCCGAGCAGCCCCTGCGTAAAAAGAAGAAGATTTCATCTGGGTTGAACCCTATAGATGCACCCCCTCTTGCCTCGGTGATATCTGAAGACTCACACTTTGTGAGAAGCCAAGAGATTGATCTCGAGAAAACCCCTACTGACCGAGATGAAGAAGAGTTAGGTGATCTCGGAGGTCAGTTTAATGTTGAGGAGACAATGGCTGCTGAGCATGAACAGACAGTTAACACTAAGCAGGTTGAAGAACAAACTGAGCCAACAGCGAAAGATCACGCTGACCTAGGGGTAAACTCATCTTTTGAATCTCTTGACTCTATTCAAGCTGACCCCTCTCCCCCAAAGGCTAAGAGATTCAAACGGCTCAAGAAAAAGGCTAATAAATCTCCAGTCATTGACCTTTTGAATGATTCTCCTCTACGGGATCCCATCACTGATCTCTCTGACATGCAATTCAAATTCTTCTCCAATCCCACTGAGCCTTCTCCAAGGAAACTCCAGAAAAAGCAAGCCTCTATTTCTCAAGCTGAGGAACAAGCCGATCCCAAGACTCCGAAAAATCCAATCCTTACCAAGCAAGTGCTTGAAGTTCCTGCTGATCAAACCTCTGAGTCAGCGCAGGAAAAGTCTGCTCGAGTCAGCTTTGAACTTCCTCAATCTCCAACTCCAATTCCAGCTGACACTGAGCAAGTGAATAACTCTGCAGATCAACCTCTTCCAAATCCGTTAACACAGAACGCAAACCAGTCAGCTCCTAATCTGAATAAAAGTCCAGCCGCTGACCTCGCTGGCAGTGGCACATCTGCTTCTGGACAGCACCAAACACAAGGTGCTACTCATATTCCGGCATCTGGGTCACACAATGATGAATCCTACATGTACTTGCATACTACTGAGTCTGGATGCCGAATCATCGACTCAGCTCAAGCCCTACTTCAGGATATTCATCACTCTAATGCCGAAGCCACTGGGTCTGATCATGTTGAGCCAACTCAACTTTCTTCTGTCACTCAGCTTCTAACCGAAATTAAAGGTTTTAAGGATATTCTGAGTATCATGACATCTCTCCAATCTCAACAGCCCAAGCAGGAATCTATAGTAAAGCTGGCTGAACTCCAACTGACAATGGTAAACCATATGAACTCTCTCCAGGGTCAACTCAACAACTTGTCAGCTGTGAACTCAATGTATGCAACCTCCGCTGAGGTTCATCAACTCTTTACCCAGCTAAACGCTGAGTAAACCATGGCTCGTGAGTTAATCTCCTATTCGTCCCAGTGTTCTATTGAGAAAATAAATGAGGCAGTCCTCCTACTCAACTTGAGTAAGGAAGAAATGGAAACTGACCAATTCAAGACGAACGAACTTTTGCAATACTCCCGAGCCACCTTCAAACATGTGCGCCACACGAATGCTCAACGTCAGTTCTATGATTCGGCTTTGCTTAAGATGTATCATCAAGCTTATGCCATGCTGACTGACACTATCACTTGGGTAGGCAAATCCTAAGAATATATTTTGAGTATGCTCAGTGCCTCTATCCGAATTCCCGGTTCTGTCTTGGACGATGGTGTTCCTGTTTTTGATGGTCTAAATGAAAGCACAAAAAGGCTTAAGGCGTATTCCGTAAGATTAACTCGTGCTGCTCTCAACGACACCTTCGTTCCACCTCCACCCAATGCTGGCAAAACGGGGGAGAAAGAACAAGCTGATAGAACTCAACATCACTTTAGGGAAACATGAGGAGCATCTAGTAGTCAACAGCAATAAAAGGGAAAAGGCAAAGTTAATCCTGTCCAAGTCAATAGGAAGAAATAGTTTGGCTAGATTTGCTAGTTTTTATTCTTGACTTGTAATTTTTTTTTGTGTTTTCCTTATCTGACATACTTTGTCTTGCTGACTATCTATAAACTTATGCATCTCTTATTCAAAATTGACTAATCTTATGTGATGCTTACTTACGTATTGTGCTTTATGCTGATCTATCTTAACTGAAAAAA
This sequence comes from Euphorbia lathyris, assembly GCF_963576675.1. Taxonomy (NCBI): domain Eukaryota; kingdom Viridiplantae; phylum Streptophyta; class Magnoliopsida; order Malpighiales; family Euphorbiaceae; genus Euphorbia; species Euphorbia lathyris. The sequence goes on along the minus strand of NC_088912.1, from coordinate 68,813,009 downwards.
AATGGAATATACTCAGTACACACTAAGACTTGATACATCTGTTCTTATAATGTTTTCCCATAACTCTGATATCAAACTAACCATGTATCAAAACTGAGTAAAAACATTGACCTCTTCTGAAAGCTGACCTAGGCTCATCTGAATTAGATCTTGGAAGGTCTAGAACTAAGCTAAGCCAGGATAAGCATGCCTTAATTCTACTCAATTAAATCTTAAAAGGTTTAGAGTTAAGTTAAGTCAATAGATGCAACCCTTATGGGGGAGTAATTTCAGAAGCATAAAAGAATTTCAATCATGGGGAATCTCGTACTGAGTTCCATCAATTAAATATTTTGCTAACATCAAAATGGGGGAGTTTGTTGAAACACCTTTCCACATGATTTTGATTTGACAAAATTATTTAAGTTAATCCATGATTAAGGGACATAAATTTAAGTGCTTTGATTTAATTGTACTAATATGTTTGTTCAATGTTAAGTGTAAATATAAATGCAAATGGAAATAAAAAGTAAGACAGGACGAAGTTAGCATGAGAAAACAGCACAAGCTGAGTGGAGTATAACTCAGCGTGATAGAAGATCTTCAGAATAGAAGCTTAAGGATCAAACAAATCAATGAAGCTGAGTGGAACGCAACTCAGTATCAAAAATAGAGAAGTCTTCTTGAGAACTGTGTCTTGTAGAATGAAGCTGACCATGGAAGCTGAGTAAAAGAGAACTCAGTATCTGAATTAGAAACAATCGAAGACAACGGCTATCAAAGTCAAGCTGAGTGATCTTCAGGACATCGCGAATGATCCGTTTGCTAAAAGACAAGATCCGACAACTGTCTGCACCAATAATAGAAACCTTGGAATTACACAAAAGCCAATTTCGAGATGCATGGGTCAACTGTTCTTTTGCTAAAAGACAAACTGGCACAAGAAGACGAAACCTGCGAGAAGAAGACAAACCTGACGCCTGCGGAATTCAGACGACTGGATTGGCCTGCAAAATCTGAAGCTGACCAGAACATGTCTCAAGATAAAGCCGTTTGAATCCAACAGATAACTCCAGATTAAAATCATTAGGCTTCAGACTTCAACTATAAAGGACAAGTTCATTCTTGGATCCTTTGCCGATTGTGAAAACAAGCATACATACAAAAGCACATCAATACAAGAAAGAGATCTTACACCAATCTATTCCTATGTAAATGCTAGAGTGATTTTCCTTGTAATCATCTAAAGTGTTCTTTGTCTGAAAAAGAACAATTTTGTATCAATCATAGTATTGAGAGAGTGTGCTGAGTACTCGGTTTGGTACTCAGTGGTAGAGAAAATCTAAGTGTTGGGTTGTAGCGCTTGGTGGAGTTGAGTAGACGAATAGAGGACGGTACTCTTGCATATTCAACTGCCTTGTAAACGGTTTGTGCTCTACCTTTAAAGAGCTCAGTATTGGATTTAAAAAGCACGGAGGGATTCTAGGGACTGGACGTAGGCGGAGAGGCCGAACCAGGATAAGTTGTGCTGAGTAATTTCTAACTCTCCTTCAAAATATATCTGTATGTGTTGCTTGCTATATTTACTCAGTATATAAATTGCTTAAGCTGACACTAAGTAAATCAGAGTGATGAGTTGGAAGCTGACTACAAAAGTGTCATTTCCCAACTCACAAGTAAAACAGTTCTAGTCAGTATCTGACTAAAACCGTCTTACGCCTCACTCGGCCACGCTGACCAAAACTGAGTTGCGAAACTCAAAGAATTAAATTAAGTCAGCGCAATTAAAGCGAAAAAGTTACATTAGTTCCTAACCCCCACTTTGGAACTAATCACAAGGGACCAACACACTCTACTAATATAGTAGATCGAGAATTGCTCCGTTCATTCCTCCCGAATCAAAACCATACCTATATTGAGCCACACTTATGTATGAGTACAAAGTTTCATTTTACATTTATATATACTTTATTTATCTCGGATGGTCATTTTACTGTCCGCTTATTCTATTCCTGGCTTTTAGGGAAGGGGCCCCCTGATCCTCTTCGTCATTTATGGCAGCTGTATATCCCTCCGTGCTATTCTTTAACAGCTTGGAGAGCCGTGAGGGGTCGGATGCCAACTCACGACTTGCTGAAACGCAGGGGTTTGCTCATCATTTCCAGATGTTGCCTCTGTCTTAGGAGCGAGGAATCTGCCACGCACTTGTTCTTAAGCTGTAGCTTTGCAATGCAGCTCTGGGAGGCTATTTCTTCTCTCTTTGGCAGAAGAATCGGGTCGGATAATCAGCTGTTGTTGAGGATTAAAGAAGTTGTCGAATTCAGATTCAGTTCTCAGATTCAAGCTATTTGGCGGAGTGCTGTGGTAACTGTGGTTTCGGTCATATGGAAATCGCGTAATGACTGCCTATTTGAGGAGATTACACCGAATATACATAGTGCTCTTCGCTTGTTAAGGGTGCTTATTCGTCAATCGGATACTTTGGGTTTTGGAACTGTGTGGAACTCGGAGGTTGAGCGCAAAATTGCGGGCTCTTTGGCCATTCGTCCGCGGTTTCACCCCGCGCCTAGGATAATCCCTGTTAGTTGGACGACACCTCCGGTTGGCTGGGTAAAAGTGAACTCAGATGCCTCAGTTACCAATAGCTCAGCAGGCGGTGGCGGCATTTACAGGGATAGTGAAGGTCGAGTGATCAGCGCATTTGCTAGACCGTCTATCCACCAAATTGCTCACATGACTGAGTTAGAAGCGGCAATCTGCTGTGTCCGTTTCGCGGCGGAAAGGAATTACAGTAACCTCTGGCTTGAATGCGATTCCGCTTATGTGGTGTCCATGTTCCGCACTCGCTCTCTGCAGGTCCCTTGGTGTTTGAGAGAGGATTGGGTTGAGTGCCTTGGCTTGCTTCCTCGCTTCAGTTTTGTGGTGTCTCACATATACCGTGAAGGCAACCAAGTGGCCGATAAACTTGCTAATTACGGTCGCCTCCTATCTTCGATTCAATGGTGGAGTTTTACTCCGGATTTTTGTTTTGAGTTGATTAGGGACAATTTATGGAACCGGCCTACGTTCCGGTTCGTTTAATTTCTTTTTCTGGCTGTATGTTCTACCTTTTAATTTTTCCTTTTAATAATATATGAGTCGGTGTTTTAGGGAGGTGCCAACCTAGTTGGGATGTCCCTGACCCCTCTCCATTTTATTAAAAAAAAATACTTTATTTATCTCTATCAGGTTTTATTATTTGTACTTATCTTATTTAACAAAAGTTTATTTGATGGTTTATGTTTATGTTTTTTTTTTTTTTAATGTTATTCGTGATTTTTTTTTTTTTGGTGCATTTTATTGTTTAGTTGTAGTTTGAATTTGATTAAATGGAAGTGTATTTACACTTTTATTACCACTGCATGTAGTTACTTTTATTACCACTGCATGTAGTTGAATAAATGTATGATTGTACATGAGGACAATTCAACGTTTTTTTTTGAAAAAACATTCTGCTTAATTTTAACTTATGAAATATGAAATAATGTAAATTTAATCATAGAAGGCACCTTAATTCTAATGTTTCCAAGTAAGATTAATTTTAGCAATACGTTATTTAAAATAAAAATAAAATTGGATTGATTGGTATTTAATTATCACTTTAGACATTTTAAATATCAATTATATCTAAGATATTTAATGTATTATTAACAAAATTATAATTTTTTTTATCAAACTGTCTAAAATATTTACTGTGTAATTAATATAATTACAAAAAACCAATGAAAAATTTATGAAACTGTTTCAATTTATTAACAAACTTGTTTGGAAGATTTGATGAGACAGCTATATAAAAGTCAAATCAGTCTTTTCAAATTTTTGATTATGCAGAGCTAAAATTGATCTTGTTTAGAAACGTTACGGTTAAATTTGTACAATTTTATACGTTAGAGCTAAATCTGTATTTCGCTTGAAACGTTAGTGTGTGTATATACACACTAAAGGCTTAATACATTCTGCACCCCCAGACGTCAACAAACCCTGGATTTTAAAAATATTCTATTGAGCCTATGTACTTGTTTAAAGTGAATACTCAACCTCCAAAATCTACATAACAGACTAATGAGAGATTTTTGGAAAAGTTAAAATGTGAATACTTTAAGCAAGTTTAGAGAGTCAATTGTCTTAAGCAAATTCAAAGTAAATAAAGCTTTTTGAAATACAAGAGAGCATTTGACTATTTTGGACAATAAAGAGCTAAACATGAATAAGAATAAGCCTATAAAAAACAATGAATAAAGGTTCAAATTGGCATTCAAAGTTGGTATGGATGGTCAATTAAGTCCAAATCAATCTTTGGATATCAACTCAGTCTTTAAAGTTGGTCGGAAAGTTCAAATTAACCTAGGATCAAATCAGTCATGAAAATATAATATGTTTTTGATACCTGAACTTTATCATGTTTACATTTTGATACTTCAAATCTATTTTTATACTTAAAAACTATTATATTCTGCGCAGCTGTAGAGCACTTTGGTGTTGGCCTAGGATTTCTCCCCCATGGAAGCAAACAATACAACTAAAATAATTTTTATCCAAAAAATAATAATTAATAAAAATCAGAAATAAAAGCTCAAGTTCATGTAAAATAGTAGCAGAAATATAAAATCAAAATTCAAGTAGGAGCAAAAAAAAAAACTAAAGCAGAGAGACAAAGATCGGAGATGGAGTGTCGGACCAACGATCAACGATCCGACTACGGAGGGATTGGCTGCCGATTTTGATTTAATCTTAGTTAGGATTAAGGATTTCAATTTAGGTTTAAGAAGAAAGAAGAATTGAGGAAGAATTAAAGAGATTAAAGAGAGTAAGAGAGACCGATGATTTGTTTTATGACCTATTTAATTTTACGTTTAAATATTTATTTTTTATTTTTTTATTTTTGTTGTAAACAAAATGACGTAGTTCTAATTAAATAAAACGACGTCGTTTTGCTTTAAAACAGAATTAAAAAAATAAAACGAAAATATTAAATTTGAAATCATTCTCAATCCTCAATTATAGAACCAGTAAATCCTAAACCTCCATGAAGAGGGACAAAGCTCTAAAACTTCAAAATTAATACATGAGTTTTTAAAAAAATGCAAATGTCAGTGGAGGCAACTGCCCCCAGTGCCCTCATACTGGATTCGCCCCTGTCGGCACATTACTTTATGTGTTAGTTCAGAATATCAATGCACTAATATTATTTTGAGGGATTTAGTGAAGTGTTTTCTGTTTTTGTTTTGGAGAGTTTCTCTCATAATTAATTGTTCGTGGCCCGTACTCCTACTTAGAGAGTTTTCCTTTGCCAGTGCGATTTCTACCTCTATTTATTCCTCTTACGTATTATCACTTAATATAATTATTTCAGTAACAATTTAAAAAAAATAAAATAATATAGTATAATTAAAATTCTAAACTTGATCACTTCTTATTCAAAATTAGATATTCTGCACTAATACGTCGAAGTCAAAATGTTCTGTAATTGCATGGAATATAACCGTTTTTTATAAAAACAGATTTTAGATATCAAAATAAAAAATGTATTATATTTTTAAGGCTAATTTGATTCTGATTTAATTTAACATTTTCAATCAACTTTAAAAGCTGAGTTGATATAAAAAAAAAAAGCTGATTTAGCTAAATTAACCCTCTATACTAACTTTGAGGGTGAATTTGAACCTTTATTAAAAGAAAAAAAACAAAGAACAAAGTAAAGCAGACTTCATACATTTTTAAGCAGAGACTCTAATTAATTATTAATGTCATAAAAAGTTAATTAATTAATAATAATTGGGTGGAAAGGAAATTCCCACCGTACGTGATTCCTAGAAAAAAGGGAATTATTGGGCGAGATTTAAATCTTAGAGAACACGAATTATAAATCTTTAATATATTGGTGTGGTGTGGGTCATTCAGACAGCCCATCTTTTTGTTGTAAGAGAAATTAGCTTCATAACATACTTGATTATATAATATTACACCCAGAGACAGCTATAGAATTTTATTTTAAGATATGATTAAAATAACTTGAAAGATTTCATAATTTAATCCACCAAAGCAACTTTTGTGTTTATTCGAAAACGACATACATCTACCATACCATTCATTTATGTTATGTTCACTAATCCACCGACGGATACTATGTTCGAATTTTGGGTATATTAGATATTGCCTAATTTTTATATATGATTTTTCTAAGTTCCCAAAATTTATTTAAATTTGATTAGAAAGATTTCACTAATCAGCTAATTAATTAAGTATCATTCACTTGATTATTATTTTTTAACTGAATATTAATAGTGGGTTATCAAACATGTAACAACCAAATTGACTTGAGATCTAACACGCCACATCTTATGGTTGCTTTGCTTGTGATTGTTATGTAAAAATTACCCACACCCATTTATCAAAATACATATATTGTAACCAAAAAAACAATACATATATATATATATATATTTTTTTTTAATGATGAGAATTTAATGGTCATTTTGCATAGAAACTTATATATCCAAAATATTCATATCTTGGTTAATGCAACCTTGTAATATTTTTTAAATGCAAGTTTTGATATGCTTCCAATAATTAATGCAATTTTGTTCTTAATTGGTATTTATTGAAGTAGTGTTGTCATTGACCTTAATCACTAGATGAATTTTAGAGGGCGTTTGGTTACTGCTTTTCATGCTCTTGTTTGTCTTTTCACTTCAAAAGGGAGAGTTTTTAGGTGTTTGGTTCGTGAGCTCGTATTTGCCTTTTACACCCGAAAAGTAGTTTTTTTTACAAAAGCAGAGAATCTCTGCTTTTTGGAAAAGTAGTTTTTTCCAACAGCAAACAGCAAACCGTAACAGCAAACAATATGTAAAACAAACGGACCCCTAGAATGATTAAAAAAAATCATAGACTGACATTTAAGAAAAACTAAATTTATTGTTTTTAATTTGTATTAGTTATTTAAATTATTTATGTTAAATTTATCTAGCTAGGAGTCCGAAATGTGGCAAGGGCTAAGGTTGAATTCATTCAACACAGCAACAACACCTCGTGGAAGTGGAAATGTCATTTTCCACTCCAAATATTGAAGGAAAATACCCAATTTTCCTTTGGGAGGGTTGTTGGCTCGTTCGTCCTCATTAGGAATAGTGATGATCATCTGTTTCAGCCACAAATATAGTTATGTATTTACAAGTTCTAATGTCATTATCGAAAGCAGGGCAGGAACCTTCAAGTTTATTTTACAAACTTTAGTATGAGCTTCTTCTGTTAGGTTTCGAGACGAAGAAGGCTATGAACTCTTAGAAAGACGAACCTTTTTCAAGCCAGTTTTTTGAGACTTGAGAGCCATAGAAAAGAAATGAAGAGGAAAATAACAGAAAAAGATCAAGGAACTTACGATTCAAGTTGCAATAGTAAAAGCAAGAAAACAGTGTGAAGTTTGAGAAAAGCACCTTCTCCATTTATAATAAAAGGGGAGTAACGAAAGGTTTTTTCATAATTATCATCTTAGGCTTTTCGTTTATCCCAAAGCCTAAGATAATAATGAGGAGAAGTTGAACGATGGCTCACGTGTTGCTTCAGCAAACTGTCATTATTGGGAAACGTTTTGGAAATAAACGTCATCCTGTCAGAAACATAAGCTCTAAAGAGCTTTTATAAGCTTAGAGGGACACATCTGATATAGGATAAATAAAGTAGGGCCAAAACAAAAGTCCAGATGAATTAGTTTATTAGGCTCAAGCTAAAGGACCATATTGCAAAGAGCTTCATGAAGAAGGCATCTAATTGTGCATGTGGATCAATGGAAGCTAAGGCCACGCTCCTAATCCCTAGATCACGCCAAAATTTGCACAGTGGTATAAATGGATTAAAGTCTAAAGCCAATCAATGGACTATACATGGAAAGGTGTTTGGCTGAACCAATCAGAAACTGACACGTGTAAAGTACATTGCAGTTTAGGTATGTAATCATCTATAAATAGCATTGGAAATCATGCTCCAGGTACGTTCACTGTTCATCTACATACTAATTGCTTTCAAGTTACTTACCTTTAAGAACACTACTGACTTAAGCATCGGAGTTGTATTTCGGCCCCTCATTGACTGTTTGTTGTGATTCAGGTCATCAAAAAGTAGCTAAAAGATTGTGTTTAGTATTGAAGACATCAATGTTAGAAGTACGAGTTAATCCATAAAGATAACTGAACATAAAATGAAATATTATTGATTACAGAACGAACAGAATATTACAAGCGGAAATACAAAATAAAAAACAAAAACATTTTTAAACATTTGAATCAACACAAAACAAAAGTTAATTGTGCTGAGACCTGAAACTACTAAGTTTTCTTAAAACATAATTTGCCCTGTAAGCATCAAATCGTGTCCCAGGATACAACAACAGCGTAAGCGGACTTGAACCGTGCATGTACCTACCATCGGAGGCAAGAGTGGAAGAACGACAAACGAGATGAAAAGAACAATCTGTTGTGCGTTTTTTGGAAGAAAATTTTCATGAGTTTGTAATACTCTTTGTGACCAAACTGGAAAAAATAATCTAGTTCTTATTCATATAGAGGAAAATCAGAAACGTTTGTCTATTAATCCGCCAATTAAGCACAATTTGAAGGTTTTATTAGAGTCCTGCAATCACACAAACGTGTGCATTTTTTAAACCAAGAGGTTGTTAATGTTTTTCCGTTTTCCAGCTCACCAACATGAACAGTAATAGGTTTGAGAGAAAAAATGTACGGGCTGGAAAAATAGGCCAGCCCAAAGGTCGTCATTTCGGTGGGCATTTATGTCGCCGCGTAGTGCTGGTGGCCCCCAATCTAGTGGGATTGGATTTGCACCCCTGGACGTGAGAGAGCATAACCTCTCGTTATTAATTAAAGGCTTGTAAAAACTTTTCTTTCCTCAAAAAAAAAAAAAAAGGAAAAACTTTCTTAGTTATTGTTTTTCTACAATTGTCGGGTGCTATGGAATGTAAGTGATGAATGTGAGGAAAGAAGAGAGGAGGTGGATTGGCCCTATGGCCCTTCTCTAAGAGCGTCTGCAACAAAGTTGAAGAGTTTTAATGATGAGTTTATGGAAAGAGCGGCTAAACAAAGTGAATCGAAAGACCCAATCTCAAACATTTGTGTCAAGCAAAGAGGGACCATCCTGCTGCCCGAAGCAACTTAGCCTAATTCAACATGTGAATAGCTTGAGTCACTAATGGGCTTGAGTCAAACCAAAGCAACAAGGTATGTATGGATGTTGGAGAAAATTAGGATCAAATAGAGGAAAGTGGAGGTAAAGAGATATCAGTTCCAATGAAGAAATGGATACTCTACTCATCACATATAAACTTAAAAATGATGGATTTCTTGCATTGGGAGAAAAGGGCTATTGATAAAAAAAAAGCTTAAGTTCACTATGCTGAATTTCAGAAGGTGGAGACTATTTTGCAGTCACTTAAGCTATAATGTTAAAGTGTTGGACAACCCGAGACCATTATGTTCCTCAAGTTGACTGCGAGGGATATTTGACCAGATATCTTTTCTATTAATCCCCGACGTTTAACCCATTCAATTAAAATGTTAAGCTGATAGATGAGGTCCAACAATAACTTTTCTATTAATCTCTAACACTTATAGAGACAAAGTTGAATCCAGATTATACAAAAATAAAATAAGAGATGGTTGTTTATGGTACAGATTGTTTGGTGCTGAAGCAATGGGGAGAGCTTGGGTTATTCCTTAGTTGGAAAATGAGATTAATGTCCATATTGAAGGCTTCACGTATCACTACAACTTATCAGACATGCCCCCGTTGACGTTAAACTTCGGATGGGAAAATGTCACATGCTACGATTTCTCTCCCTTCGAGGGCTTAAAAAATTTCGGAAGACTAAATTGGTCGACATAACAAGTATAATCCCACCATCATTCTCTATCTGTTGGAATGAATTTGTTTGAAAAAAAAATTAAATTTAATACAAAAGAAAATTTAAATACAAAAAATTTAAATTTTAAAAGATGCAACGGTTACGGAAATAATCTTAGACCTAAAGAAATTGCAATACACATTTTAGACCAAAAAGAAATCTTTATAAAAAATAAAATAAAGAAATTAAAATCTCAAAAGATGCATCAATAATAATTATAATCCATAGACCTAAACAATCATAATACACAATTTTATAACTACATTTTTTTATAATAAATTTTCGCATGATGATGCAGATAATGTTTTTTCAGAAATAAAAGTGTTGCAAATGACTTTGTCAAACTTGTTGATGTGAAATTCTTGAGTTTATCAAAGTAGGAAATTACGAATATTTCAATTCCTTTTTTAATTCTCGTAACTACGATAATGACCATTCTGTCTGTTCAAAGATTTTTATCGAAACTAATATTATGGAAAAACTATTTGAGGTCATCAACGTCACAAAAAATGTTGACTGGTTTATTAATTTTATGTATTGAAAGAAATATGTTACACCATAATGACGTAAACACGATTTTTAATAGTTCTCCATCAAGAAATGCTCGTAGATAATGTTTTATATAAGCAACTAGATACTTAAAGCGAAATAAAAAAAATGTTTTTTTTTTACGAAATTTGATGTATTTATTAGATCCCTTGTGAATTGTAATAAATATGTGTCATTTTTAAATAATTTTTCCTTAAATAATTGATTTTTCAATTTTACTTTTTACTTGTACTTATTAACAAAGGGCCTCTATTTGCTACTACGCCTCTAGACCTCCAAAATCTCAAGATCGGCCCTGGTCCAACCAAGCACCATCATATCCCAGTGCTCCAGTTACGCGCGGCTAAACCTTCTTTTATATTTTGTCATACATACCTACCATAGTCTCTTCACCTTGTAGCAAATCTTTCACTACATTTACCTCTACCAATATCCTTAATGGTTGAGATGGCTGGATGAGCAGAAATGGTGTCGTCTTCCACTGGTACCGGTGGATTCCTCATGCACGGTTGCTACCACTTTTTTTTGCACTTTTACTCTCACCATGTACAGTTTTTCGTTTCCTCTGTCTCACTCGGATAATATCGACCATCGTTGGATCTTTAGAGCATCTTTAATAGAGGGTGCTTGGAAGAGGGATTGATGATGTGACAATTGTTTCGTCAACTTTTAAATGGTGCCATCTATTAGAGTAAGAGTGGTTGCTTAGCAAGATTGCCGATAGAGGTTGATCTAAAAAGTGCCAAAACTTAACACATCATACTAAAATATAATATTTTATTAATTTAATAATCCACATTACTCTTGGCGACTTTTGTTAAAAAAATGCTTCAATAGTAAGCAATTTTAAAAGTTGACACAACGGTCACGCAAACCATTACTTTATATATAATTTATTTTAATTATAAATATTGTCGACCAACAGTGAAATGAGAGGGACTCGTTAAAAAGGTGCACCAATAGTAATAAAGTAAATCATTTTTTATATTAAAAAATGTTTGGCAACTTTAAAGCAAGTTGCCAAAAATTGGCAACCTTCTTTGGTACCCACCGTCACTCTAATAGTAGGCACCATTTTAAAGTTGTCAAACTCAATATCACATCAGCTGACACTCTTTCAAGCACCATCTATTGAAGATGCTTTAAGGTTGCTAAACTTTTTTAATATAGAAAAAAATGATTTACTTGATTACTATTTGTGCACTTTTTTCGGGAGTCTTTTTCCTTTAACTGTTAGTTGACAATATTTATAATTAAAATAAATTATATATAAAGTAATTATTTATGAGATCATTGTGATAACTTATAAATTGCTTATTATTATTAGAGCATTTTTTAATAAAAGCTACTAAGAGTGATATAGATAATTAAGTTAGCAAAATATTATATTTTAATATAAGGCTGTTATGTTTTGGGATTCTTTAATGTAATCTATTAAGCGGAATCCTCAATAAACCCACCGCTCTTGGGTTGATAAGACTGATAGTAAGTAAACCCAAAATTCTTGCATGTTCTACAAGGTCATTAAAAAACAAAAAACGTTTACACTTTGTAGATTCTGCACCCTTTGCATGTTTACTATTTTTTTTTTTTTTTGGTGAATCAATCAAATAAAAGAATAAGCATAAAGCCATTACAAAGAATCAGATATAACAAAAGGTATTAGGAAAGCTGGTATATCTTGTATCAGCACTACTGTCTCCATAGTCTCAGCTCCCCATTTGGCCAATTCATGCGTCGGTTTATTGCATAACCGTCCAGTATAGCAAAATTGTAATTTCTGGAAATCTGCACCAGTATGTGCAACATCTGACAGTATAACAGCCACTTCAGCCGACGGAGGCCTTTTTCCTTGCATTGCTTCAACAATATTTTTGGCATCCAGTTCCACCAGCAGCTCACGGAAGCCTGCTTCAGCCGCCAAACGCAGGCATTCCCGTAGAGCCGTCGCTTCCGCCACTTCCGGAGAAAAACAATGGCCTAAAGGCACCCCAGTCGCCATCAGTACCTGTCCTTTTTCATCCCTTACTAACGCTCCCGCTCCACATTGCGATCCATCCTGGCCAAACGTAGCGTCAACATTCATTTTTAACCAGGGGGGATTCGGTGGCTTCCATTGCTCATCTGTCAGATTTCGTTCTGTATGGAAAGCCATCTGCTGTTTTCCTTCCCGCCACTCTTCAAGTAGTCCTTGTGCTCGTATAATAATGGGCAAGTTTCCACAGTTCTCAGCTCCTTTACTCCGCCTATTCCTCGCATACCATAGTAACCAGATGATTGTGGTAAACAGGGGGATCATGTCCCTTTGCACTGTCCTAAAAACATTCTCCACCCAGTCGACCATATTCTCCCCTAGGATTTTGTCAATCCTCACACCCATAGGAAAAGCCTTCCATTGCTCCTTCGCTTGCGGACACCATTTGAAAATATGAATATCAGATTCCATAGGAGATCCACAACTGTTGCATCTTATCTCCACCTTCATATGGCGTTTTGCACCTTCATATGGCGTTTTGCTAAGTTGACCATGCTTGGGAGGATTCCTTTGCACGCTCGCCATAACAAATGCCGTACCTTTGCTTGAACTTTTACACCCCAAATCATTCTCCACAGACTTATATCTGGTGCAGAAGATGATGGAGCCGCGGTTCCCTGCTTGCGAATCCGCTCTGCAGTATGGTATCCAGATTTGACGTTGTAAACTCCATCCTTTGAGAACATCCAGCGAAGTCTATCATCCGGGCGCTGGTAACTCAGTGGTATCTTTAATACCTGCAAGGCTTCATCATCAGCAAACAAGGATCTAATTAGTCCTATATTCCACCTTCCCGAATGTTCGTCAATCAAGCACGAAACGGATTGGGAGGGAAGCGGAGCCTTTATAATGAGTGGGTGCAGGCATGGTAAGCCTGGGACCCACTGATCCTGGGTGATACGAATGGATGATCCATTCCCTACTGTGAATCCCAATCCTTTTGTTAGTACTCCTCTAGCCTCGATGATCCCTCTCCATACGTAACTCGGTTGAGCCCCCAATTCAGCTTCCATGAAATTGCAGTTATTATGGTATTTTCCTCTAAAAATTTGGGCACACAGGGATTGCGGGTTTAATAGAAAGCGCCATCCCTGTTTGGCGAGCATAGCCAGATTGAAAGACGATAACCACCGGAAGCCCAATCCCCCTTTCGTCTTTGAAGAGCACATGGCTTCCCAAGTCAACCAGTGCATAGGCCGATCCGATTCTCCCGCTTTCCACCAAAACCGACTGATGATTCGTTGAATTTCCGCACAGAAACTGTCAGGGAGTCGGAAGCAACTCATAATGTAGGTCGGGATAGCTTGTGCTACAGCCTTGATCAGTATTTCTTTCCCTCCTTTTGATAGAAGTTTTTCTGACCATCCATTCACTCTTTTCATTAATCTCTCTTTCAGGAAGCCGAAGATCTCTTTCTTCGATCTTCCGATTAGAGTCGGGATGCCCAGGTATCGCGGTAAGCTCCCTACTTCTTTGGCTTCAAAGATTTGTTTCAGTTGGTCTCTAACCTGGTGGCTGACATTCTTACTGAAAGACAACTCTGATTTCTCATAGTTAACGCATTGCCCTGATGCTAATTCATACAGCTTCAAGAGTTGATGAATCTCCCGTGCTTCATCTATCATGGCCTTTCCAAAGATTATGGCGTCATCTGCAAAAAATAAATGTGATATAACTGGGCAAGAGCGGCCAATTTTAATACCATGGATCAAACTACGAGCCTCGGCACCTCGTAATAGTGAGGATAGCCCCTCGGCACATAGTAGAAAGAGATATGGGGATATGGGATCGCCCTGACGAAGGCCGCGTTCAGGTTGCAGAAAACCCCTGGGATTGCCATTTATCAGAAAAGAGAAAGAGACCGACGATATACATTGCATAATTAAAGAACGAAAATGATCAGGGAACTCCATCTTAGTCATCACTTCATCCAAGAACCGCCACTTCACCCTGTCGTATGCTTTGCTCATATCTACCTTTAGTGCAAACTGGCCCTTTTTACCCTTCATCCGAGTTTTCATAGAGTGAAAAATCTCAAAAGCCACTAGAGCATTTTCAGTTATCAGCCTTCCCGGGACAAAGGCACTCTGCGTATGATGGATGACCTCAGGTAGAATACCCTTGAGCCTGTTAGCTAGTACTTTTGAAATAACCTTGTAAATCACGTTGCATAGACTGATTGGTCTTAAGTCCTTCACTTTTGTGGGATTTTTCACTTTAGGTATCAAAGTGATATAAGTGTGATTGAGGTTTGCTGGCATAGTCCCTGTTTCCAAGAACCGTAGCACGAGGTTAATCACATCATTTCCCACAACATCCCAATTAGCTTGGTAGAATAAGCCTGTCATCCCATCCGGGCCTGGCGCCTTAGAGGGGTTGATACCCTTCATAGCTCCCTCAACCTCCTCCCGACTAAACGGTGCATCTAGTGACTCTTTTCCTTCCGTACTCACTTTGTTTGTTATTTTACCCACCACGTTCTCCATCTCTGTTGGGTTAGAGGACTGAAAAAGCTTCGAGAAAGACTGCTCGATCAATGTAGTTATTCGGTCAGTCCCCTCAAACCAATGGCCATCTTCATCTTGTAATTTTGATAGTGCATTTGTCCTCCTCCGGACTGACGCCTTTGAATGGAAAAAAGCCGTATTAGCGTCACCCCCGTTCAGCCATTCAACGCGTGACCTTTGCTGCCACATGACCTCCTCCCGTCGCAGTAGTTCCGCCAAGTTCTCTGATTCCTCATGAAGCCTGTGACGAGCAGAATCAGATTCCCACTTTTCTTGGATGTCTGCAATTAGTGCCCGTTTTTCCTTAATAAGGTTGACTAGGTGACCAAACGTTGATTTATTCCACTGATGCAGCTTGATTGCACACCGCTCCACTTTAGCCTGGAAGTCAGCTTCCGTGCTATTTTGACCAGTTTCTGTCCAAACAGACCGGATTATCTCCCTGCAGCTGTTATCTCTGAGCCACATTGACTCGAAACGGAAAACTCGTGGTTGCCCAGCTCTAGTATTTCTTGTGTTGTGTATATTTAGTATGATTGGTAGGTGATCAGATGATAGTTTTTCTAAATGGGTGACCGTAGCATTCCGAAACAGCTGGTCCCAACTCTTGCTAGCTAGGAACCTATCCAACCTTTCCAGCACAACCTGATCCCCATTCCTTCCATTACTCCATGTGAACTTTTCTCCCACGAATCCCAAATCTTTGAGGTTGCACAGATCAATACAGTTTTGGAATTCTTCAATCTTGCTCAGGTCATTTTCCCTACCTCCAAATTTCTCAGATGGGTTTAGTATCTCATTAAAGTCACCGAATAGGAGAAAAGGTATGTCTTCTACGTTGTTTAAGAACTCCATCAATTCCCATGTTAGGTGTTTCAACCCCCCTTCCGGCCACCCGTATATTCCTGCCCCTCGCCACCCTATGCTCCCATCCGCATTAATCATATGAAAATAAATACAGTGAGCAGAATACCTTTGAATATGAACCATTATTGCCTTCTTCCAGCCCAGCAGTAAGCCCCCTCCACGTCTAACAGCTTGAACACCAAAAATATTATAGTCCACAAAAACTCTTTCTAGCCTTTTAAGTTCTCCATAATGTAACCTTGTCTCCATGAGGAAGAAGACATCCGGGCAATTTTCCCTTACACAGTGTCTAAGGGATCGGAACGTTCGCGGATTGCCCAACCCTTGAACGTTCCAGCTTAAAAGTTTCATGATGTAGGATGGAGCCGCTCAACGGACTCCACCCTCTGGTCATTATTGAATCAACTTCCACACATAATTTCTTCCCCAGCATCTGCTCCCCAGAATTCCAGTTCATTCCATCATGTGTCTTGCACTTCCCCGTTCCCCTATTAAATTGGATTGGGATCGAAACAAGTTCCGTTGAGTTCAGTAACCCTTTTCCTTGTTCGTCTCTCCTCTTCTCGATCCTCACCTCACGCTTCTTCCGTTTGCTCTTTCCACTAGCTTGGAAGGTAAAGTTCTCATTACAAAGCTCATTGTTTCCATTATCAGTACATTGGTTCTTAGTCCCCTCCAACTCTGGGAAAGTTGAGGCTACTATGTTTTCTTCCTCCAGGGTCAGGTTCTTGTTTATCACCACAACCTCACTAGTGTCCATTCTACCAGCTCCTTCTTCAATGTCCTGTACCGGCCGCTCTTGCTCTTGGCCTCCTTCTCCCCAATCTCTATTGATTTGATTCATGTTCAGTTGACGCCTTGGAGTGGAAGTCGTCCCTTTATCCCCACTCATTGTGGCTGCTTCTGTATGTTTGTGAAAAACCTGTCCAAACGATCGTAGCTTGTAAGGTGATGCTCTAAGCGCAGGACCATAAGGCCATTCAGTAACATCCTCCTCCTCCCCCTCCTTCTCTTCACAATCATCCTGTATGTGTCCTATGTGTCCGCACTGGTAGAAATAGTTTGGTAATCGTTCATAGCGGAAAAACACCCAGCACGGCTCCGGATTGCCATTCATTATCATTAATCCCCTGTTTAACGCTTGAGTAATATCAATAGAGACCCGAACTCGGATGTATTTTGCCCAAGAGTCAATTTCCTCCTCATCGATCTTCAGTGGCTTTCCCACCCTTGATGCTACCATCCAGGCTGCTTTTTTTGATCGGCAGTTTAAGGGGAGGTCGTTTAGCCGGACCCAAAAATCAGCATGATCAAGTTTTACCTCAGATGGTTGCTCAGAACCCTTTACCTTTGCCAGAATGACCAGGTTGCGATCAAAGTTCCAGGGTCCTTCCTTCAGAACCTTTTCCCGATCCTTGTCTGATTGAAAGTCAATCAGGAACGTTCCATTCCCACAATCCTTAATTTTGAAGGCCTTTCGTAATCTCCATAAACCAGAGAAAGCCTGGTACAGAGCTCTAACATTCAGCGGCTTCGTTGAAAGAATTCTTCCCACCAATACGAATCGAGTCTCTTGTGTTTCATTAATAACAGAACTTAGGTCGAGCGTAATGTTTTCTTTCTCTGTCAGAGAAAACTTCTTCCACAGCACCTCCATCTCACGATCCATTACGGTGAAGAAATCCAGAAATCGGTGTTATGCCCTAATCGCCAATAGCGCAGGGAGAGTTCCACGAGGGTCTACGGGTTGGCTATGCATATTTGCATGTTTACTATTTTAAATAAAGGAATTTGATCCTATTCCTAATTAAGATTTTCACAATTAATTAATTAAATTATACCACATCCGGGGAAGGTTTATGCAGACCGGTCATGTTTAACTTAACTTTTGTATGGTAATGATGTCCACTTTCACAGATTATTACCAACATAACAATAATAATTCGGTGATTAAGAGTTAACCACTTAGCTTGGTGGTGACTGATTGATGTAACCACCTAGATCATGATTTAATTGTAATAATTCATTCATCCATAAAACATTCAAGGAAAAAAAATTCTGATTTTGGTGTATTACATTCTTCGTTTCAACACATTAAGTTTTTTTATCTTTTTATTTTTTTTGTTACAATAAAATTTTATTTGGTTGACAAAAAATAGTGAATTACCGTCCCCAAATTATTTATTACAATCCTCATATTTACATTTTTTCCTTTATCATATTTTCCTTTTAAAAACTGTTAATTGGGTTTTTCTTCCGATTAAAATTGAAATTATAAAAATAATTGATGCGTAACAATTCAAAAACCTTGGAAATTGATGATTACGAGTCGGAAACATTGGATGAGGTATCAATTTCGAAAAATTTACGTTTTATCGAAGAAATTATGAAAAAATACATGGCAATGGGTCAGGCGGTCACGAAAACCGCATGGTCATTGGCCATAAGCCATGCAGTTTCCATGACCGCATGGCCATTGGCTAGATGGTTTTCGTGACCACCTGGCCAATTGCCATGCATTTTTTCGTAATTTTTTCGATAAAAATACGTATATTTTTCATTTTCGGGATTCTCGGATTGTCACACATCAATTTTTTTTAGAATTTCAGTTTTGATCAGGAGAGAGAACCAATTAACAGTTTTTGAAAGAAAAATATGAAAAGAGTAAAATTGTCCAATAGAGGGTGGTAATCAGCAATATGGGAGCGATAAATAGCAACACCGAAAAAAATATTGTGTAGAACCTTCTGAAACTTTGGTATACATACGTGATGTATAATTTTTACTCATTTTCACATGCAAGTCAACGTTGTACATACGTGCTATTTGCTAAACCTTCTGAAACTTTACTCAATTTCTTTAGGTAGTAGTCACCACCATTTTTTCTCTTCTTCAAACAACCACCCACCATTTTTTTTAATTTACAATTACATTGAATGTTTGTCAATTGAATATTTTTTTGGTAGAATAGGAAGGCTAAAAATCCCAGCAACACAACAAAAACAAACAAGAAAAAACTAACTGATAGCTATCCTTAACGACGCGCGCCCACACCGATCTGCAAAAAGGATATCCTGAAGGTCTGCAGGAGGCACACCACACTCGTGATGACCCAAAGGAAGAGTACCTGCGAAATTCGCCATCCAGTCAGCTCTTGGTTTCCTTCCCTAAAGGTGTGCGAAAATTTGATGTCCCAAGGTCTATCCCGAAACTCTTGGCATTTGTAAATTAGCCACGTATGGGGGTGATGGATAGTCGTTGTTAGACTGATAAACAGTAGAACCGATGATGAATCTAACTCCATGTAAACCTTCTGATGACCCTTATTCCACGCAAGTGTAAGTCGAAAAAATAAACCCCATAGTTCCGCTAAGAAAGCCGAACAGATACCTAGGTTTGCCAAGAAACCCCCAATCTAATTACCGTTAGAGTCTCTGATCAGTCCACCTGCTACAGCAAAGCCCGGGTTTCCTTTGCTTGAACCGTCTGTATTTATTTTCACCCATTCCCCCTCCGGAGGCCGCCATTGAACCCAAATCGTCCTTCTAACAGGCTTGACTGCACAAGTTCTTAATTGATAAGCTTTAAAGCTTTCACTAACTCTGGCTAACACAAAGTCTTTCCTCACCTGATTCACTTGTCGATCATCAAACACCCTCTGGTTTTGCCATTTCCATTGCCACCAAAGATAGGTTGCGAAGATGGATGTCCATGGGATTTCATAGAGCATCTGTTGCGATTGTAAGTTGGCTTGTAAGCAGTCCGACCAGTTCGCACTAAAGAAGGCACTGTGGTGGCTGTTAGGAACTAGCTGCTTCTAGCAGTGTCGAGTTTGTGGGCAATCTCTTAGTGCGTGTAAGAGCGTTTCCACCGATCCGCACATCAAACAAGTATCATCTGTAGCAATATGCCGACGAACTCGCTCACTGTTACACAGAACAGCTTTCTTCAAAACCAACCACATGAAGACTCGGATACGTTCAGGGACCTCCATCCGCCATATTGCATCAGCAGACTTGGACCTCGCTTACGGTGTATCATCCGGCATCAACAGGCTAGTGCTGGATGAAACAGAATACTCCCCATTTGGCGTATGCATCCAATACCAGGTATCAGTTTGATTTTCCTCTACATTTACCACTATAGACACCATCTGCAGCAGAACTGGCTCTAGGAGATAGCTTGATAATAAGGTCCAATTCCAGCCAGAATCCACGATCCAGAAATCTCAAACATGCCCTGTTAATAGACTCGGCGGAACTTGCTTAAGAGTAAGAGAGATAAGAGGAGATTTACCGCACCACGAATCAAACCAAAAAGAAGCCTCATCCCCCGAGAACACAATCCGCCCCAAACCACGGTGCAGCACCGTAAGAGAGCTGAAGACGATGTTGTTCCAGATTCGGGAACTCGAGGCCCTGTATTCAAACAGTTACAGACCCTGAGCCGATCTCCCATACTTGTGCTTGACCACCTGGATCCAAGGGGCTTGGCTATTTCGTAATCAGCTTCCATCCAAGCTTAGCTACAAGTGCTAAGTTAAAATTTCTGGTGCAGCGAATCCCCAAGCCGCCAGCTTTCTTCGAATGACACACGGTTTTCCAATTAACAAGGTGAATCTTCCGTTTTTTAGGAGCAGACCCCCACAGAAAGGCTCGATTCATAGCATCTAATTTCATACATATTCTCATTGGTAATAACACATGCTTCATCACAAAGGTGGGGATATCGGACGTGACAGATTTGATAAGTGTAAGTCTACCTACAATTGAAAGGCATTTGGCCTTCCAACCCGTCAGACGGTTCCTTACTTTATCCACCAGATAATTGAAAGTCGAGTGAGTAGGTCGTTGATGAAACAATGAAACCCCGAGATAGATTCTGAGGTCTTCTGTCTGACTAATGCCAAGAATATCCTTAGTGCCACGACTTAGCGTTGAGGAAACATTTGGAGAGAAATAGACTTTAGACTTCCCAAGGTTAACCTTCTGACCAGAACAGTCACAAAAATAATCCATAGTCTGACGTATCAAAAAGGCTTGGGCGACATTAGCCTCAGCAAGGAGGATAATATCGTCAGCAAAAAACACATGTGAAAGTTTAGGACCTCCTCTTGAGACTTGGATCGGTTTCCAGTGAGCACTCTGAACTGCATCTTCAATGAGGTGGCTAAGCCTTTCCATGCACATACAAAGAGATAGGGGGACAATGGATCCCCTTGCCGGAGTCCTCGAGTAGGCTAAAACCCAGAAAGTTTTTCACCGTTCCATAAAACATGCATTGAAGAAGCTTCAACACAGCTCATAATTAAATTTACCCAATAGGAATCAAAACCGAACAGTTGAAGAGTATCTCTGAGAAACCTCCAACTGACCCTGTCATAGGCTTTTTCTAAGTCAAGTTTGAGAACCATGTTACTTTTTCGACCCTTCTTCCGTTTTAGCGAGTGGATAACTTCCTGGACAAGGATTATCCGAGATAGACCGACCCGGGAGGAAATTGCTCTGCATAGGACCGATCATACTCCCTAAAAAAGGTTTAAGACGATTCACGATACATTTTGTAACCAGCTTGTAAGTAACATTACAGAGGCTAATAGGGCGGAATTGATGCAGGTATTCCGGATTATTAACTTTGGGAATGGTTGTGATAAGAGTGGAGTTAGCTCCCAAGTCCATAGCTCCAGAATGGAGAATATTGATCACATACCTGCACAACTCCTTCTCAATACTCGACCATTGACGTTGGAAAAAAATTGCTTGAAAACCATCCGGGCCCGGTGCTTTGAGAGGTCCCATTTGAAAGAGAGCTGTCTTCACCTCAGCAGAAGTAAATTGTTGTGTAAGCCCAAAAATCGCAGCATCCTTCAACCTAGGTAACACATGAGTAGTATATATGCAGTAGAGGCCTCTCATGATTAGTCTCACAATATAGCTGCTCAAAGAAATCTCGCACCAAAACTCGAACCTGATCCTCGTCCCAGTGCCACACGCCTCTTGAGTCCCGGATACCCTCAATTATGAAGTATTGCCTACGGATTAAAGTGGATAGGTGGAAAAATTGATTGTTGCGGTCACCATCTTGTAGCCACTTAATTCGGGATTTCTGTAGCCAGTATACTTCCTCTTGACTCAGAATGTCATCAAGTTCAGCCTGAAGCTTCCGCTCAAGCTGGATCAATCCATTTGTTGCCCGAGCAGTTAAAGCCCGTTGCGTTCTAGCTAAACGACGAAGCAGCTTCTGCTTATTGTAATGGATATTCCCAAAGACTGAGTGGTTCCATTCCCCTAACCGAGTCTCAAGAGAGGCTAAGCTGCTTCTGAAACAAGTAGACGGCTGCCAATTATTATCAAGAAACTCCTGGAAATTAGAATGAGTGAGCCAAGTAGCCTGGAACCGGAAAGGACGGGCAATTCTAGGGGGGACAGCGCCAGAGAGAGACATCATGATAGGAGTATGGTTAGATTTGTTCCGGGGAAGATGCCGAATAAAAGCTTCAGGATAATTAATTCTCCGGTCAGAACTACACAAGGCCCTATCCAAACGACAAGCTATTCGAGTCCGAGCAGTAATACCTCTATACCAAGTGAAAGGCAGACCCTGGAAACCGAGATCAATAAACCCCATACTGTCAATCCAGTTAGAAAAAAGGGAGCAGCAGTTCAGAATGCTCAGATTCCCTCTTTGCTTTTCCTCAAGTGACTTAATACAGTTGAAGTCCCCCATCATAATCCACGGACCATCAAACTGAGCCTTCATTTGATTCATTTGTTCCATAAATTGGCGTTTAAAGTGCATTTGAGGCCGAACGTACACACACGTAAGCAAAAAACTAGTTCTAGAGCGAGACCCGCTGAGAGATGTTACCTTGGTGTGGAGAAACTGAGGATTGGAGCTGCATACCTCAACTGAGTAATTATGGTTCTGCCAGAAAACCCAAATACCACCACTAAAGCCTTCACTTTCAACAATTTCAACCGTAGAAAAGGAAATCTTCCGACAGAGATCAATAGCCCATATCCCAAGGAGCCTAGGCTCGAGCAGAACTAATATGTCAGGCTGATGGATACTTATCATATGTCGAAGGGAGCGGATAAACTCAGCGCTTCCGGCGCCACAACAATTCCAAGAGATGACTTTCATAAGATAAATAATGAAAGAAAGTAACCAGGAGACCATAACTCAAGATTGAGAAAAATCCATCGATCCACTTGTCCCTGCGTCAAGACCAAGCGAAAATGGAGCTATATTGGCGGTGGGTGCCTTCAGGGATTGATTCGGGTCTTCTTTAGAGGTTCCACTAAACATTTCAGGTTGAGTCTTAAAGACAAAGTTATTTGTGCCAACATTATCATTCGGTGGTATGTTTTCCTTCGTTTGATCAGCTCAAAACTGTTTAGGCCGGTTTGATGGGGCTTCATCAGTAACTGCGCTGACCACCATATCCCCTGCACCATTCACTAATGCCGCAAACCCATTATGGCAGACGATCTCCTTCAACGGTTTCCTAAAACCTGTACCACGCCCCTGTACTCCTAAAGCATTCTTGGTTTTAAGTCCCTGAGATGAGGTAGTAGCTTCGCCAGTTTTAGCCTTGTCATGCGCCTTTGTCACAGGAGAATCAATCTTCCCTATTGATGGATGAATATTAGGTGTCATCTGTGGCTTGGGTTCTCTTGGCGAATATCTCCTCCTTGGAACCATTCTCCAAGGTCCATACTTCGCCTCTTCAGGACTTCTACTCGGCACTTCCTGGCTATTAAACACAGGGGGTCACTACCAACTGGGGCTTTACCATGATCTCTCTGACCTCCTTCCGGGTCTCCTAAAATTAGCATCGGGGCTAAGCAATCAGCTCTAGTGTGATCATATTTCCCACACTTTGTACAAGCTATATGGAGCCCCTCATATTCAATACGGTAGGACACTTCATTGACCTCAAATTCAGCAATAAGCGGTTTTTGTAAGTCAATTTCAACACAAACGCGAGCAAAGCGGTCCCTGACAGTTTTGAGAGTATGCTTATCAATCTTCACTGCTCTACCAATCACACTGGCAATAGTCATAATGAAGTCCTCATCGTACATCTGAACCGGTAAATCTGGTAAGCGAACCCAAACAAAAGTAGACGCAATAGTGGCTGTGGCTGCCACAAACTCGGGGAACCACTGGCGAACTGTGAGGTAATGTCCCTGTACTTTCCATGGACCATCACAAATAACCCTTTCCCTATCCGCCATATCGTCAAACCGAACCAGATGGAACCCGTTACCAACATCCATAATGCTCACCCCTGCTTTCGGTTTCCACAGTTCAAGTACTCTCTTTTGAAGTGCTATATAGCCAACACTCTTACCCAATATTTTTATGATTAGCGCATCCTTCCATCTCTGGGACCAATCGTCGAGTAGTTGGGGGACAACCACAAACTTCGGCTTAAGGGGATTCTCCTGATTAATAGTGACTAAACCAGCGACTTGGAGATTACGAGAGGTGTAACGAGTGTTTCTAGTCTCCGGACCGACAACCGAATCGCGGTAGGACGGACGTTCAGAGGTATCCATACGAGCAGGGCCGCCCTCGCCTGTAGGCGGCGAGCTTGACGGTGGATCGTTGATCATGCTCAGTGCAGCAGCAGGGGTTTTTTCATAAGTTTTTTCGCAGCAGCGTCGAACATAAAACTATTGAATATAATTTTCATATAAATACAATTAACTTCTTAATATGGGTTTAAAAAATTGAGATGTTTTTTTCTACTCCACCACTAAATCATAAATTTTAATAGAAAAAAACTATCATCAAATTCTAGAACTCATCAATATTATTAGTTCTGCCAATCATATCATCATAAACAGTGATTAATGATAATGAGTTCTTAGAAACTTCTTGTGTTTCATTATAAGAATTTTTTTAATAGTTTGATAGCTTTAATTTTAGTTACATGATCTAATTGAATCGATAATTATTTCTTCGACCATTCTTCAATTTTCAATTCTGGTAAGAATTTTTTAAAACAAAAACAAACATCAGAAAATATTTAATTTTCTAAAAAAAATTCCTTTTATATACTTATTATTATTATTATTATTGATTACTTTTTTTTTTTTTGAGGGAACTTCTATTCAAATTCAGAAACTGTTGCATCATCACATATCAACTTCCTAGCAATATTAGGGGCATCCTCAACTAAGTAAATAGGATTGCTGAGGCCCTTAGCCCATTTGAATCAAAGGTACGAGAAGAGTTTGTTCTTCCTTTGATTCCATCAATTTCAGCCATATATTCAGAACAGAACCGGGTGGCAAACCGTCTTGCGGCTGAGGGACATGAGAGGATGTTGGGAGTTTCAACTTTCTCTTCACCTCCTGAGTTCCTGTCTTCTCTCCTTTTAAAGGATGTGATGGGAGTTAGCTTCCAAGACTGATCCCGGATTAGGTTTTTTTTTGGATCTTTTGTTTGTCTTTTTCTTTTCTTTTCCTATCAAAAAAAAAATTATTATTATTGATTACTAACAGTTTTGGTTTTCCACTCCTATTTCTTGCCAATAATCTCTCAATTTGGGAAGAAAAGATTCCAACTTAACATGTGGGCTTGGTTTAGTTACATCTTTTTTTAAAAAACATCATTTTTATCCATTTATCATGTTTTCACTTTCTCTTCTCGGTGCACAATTAGCAATTTTGAATCTTGATCAATACGTACTATAAACTGTTTACTGTTACAGATAGATAGTAGATATAAATTACTCTGATTCGGCTCCATGGGTTATCCACATTCTTGTGACATCCCAAACAAACCAGGATTCCATTCCACATTCACTTGACATTCAACTGTTTTGTTTATTTTCCACACCTTTCTCTTGATATTACTTAATGATTTTAGGTCCATTAATCCATAATTTTAATAATCTTATTAAAAAAACTGATTAAGATTATAAAAATTATTTAACCTTCCTACAGATACCCTTTTTACATGTGTAAATGTATACAATTATAATTTTCTCCCAACTCATCTCTTGAAGACTCTTTATATGCCCAAGACATGACATGACATGACATATTCACTCTCATAGCAAACCAACTCCCTCTTAAACCCATTGAAGCCCAACCCAGCCCATTTAGAGTCATCTATATTCATTCACAATGTCTTTTTTTTTTTAACATTTTTCCAACAATAGGGCTACACCACCCAAACTTAGAAGAGTTAGGGATAATTTCAAATTAAATTATGTGGTTATAAGATTTTGTAAATCCGTACATTTTTTTTTTCACCAACCAAACTCTATAGTTTGCGCCGTTAACAGAATCAAGGCAAATATCTTAACTCTGTTAAAAGGCCGGCATGTCATGGGGATTTTTTTTTGAGGAAAATTACAAAATTGGATGAAATTGAAGACTCATTTATATATTTAACTCATTTACTCAACTTACTATATATCTAGACTATTTTTGTGTGACTTTCCCAAAATACATTTAATATATATATAACACTTAGAAATTTTTTAGCCTTTCTTCTTTCTTCCTCCCGTCTGACTTCGCAGATTTTGTAATATGCGAAGTCTGCGAAGATAATGTTTGGTTCAGTAGATAATTTTAATTCGCAGATTTCGCAATATGCGAAGCCTCGAAGATAAAAGGCTTGTTTTTAAGCATTTTTATCTTCGTAGACTTCGCATATTGCGAAATCTGCGAAGTGGTATATAACAAAAAAAAGGTATAATATAACAAAAAAAGGTATAATATAACAAAAAAGATTCTAACATTAAAATGATAATATTATCAAAATTTACAACAAGATTGCAACAATAACAACATTCAAATCATTTCAAAATCAATGTGACGAATCTTGACGGAAATTTCTCAATGTATCAGAAGAGAATCCAAGAAAAATTTCTCATCTGCATCCGAGTACACCGCCTTCTTGAAAGGGATGTTATTTATTCAACCACCTTCAGAAAAATTTAATCGTGTTAGGAAGAAAAAAGATGATTTGGCTCCGCGAAAAGAGGATTTTGCGAAGTCTTCGAAGAGAAATGTGCAAGGAAGATGATGATTTTACTTCGTGAAAAGAGGATTTCGCGAAGTCTGTGAGGAGAAATGTGACGATTTTACTTTGCGAAAGTAGATTAAGTGAAGTCTGCGAAGGGAAAAGTCATGAACATTTCTTCTCGCAGACTTCGCATAATCCTCTTTCGCGAAGTAAAATCGTCTGTTTCTGGCTCTTTCTCCTTGCAGACCTTCGCGAAACTAGATTACGCAAAATGATGTTCTGGAAAAAAGACAAAGAGAAAGCAATAGATTACTTATATTTTTTCCGCCTTTTACTATTAAAATCGTCAATTTATTTAAAATAATTTATTGGTCATCTAAATTTGCTTAAAATGATCTATTGGTCCTCTAAACATGATCCATGTATTCTTAAAATTGATTTAAGTGATCTAGATTGCAATTTATCCGTAGAAGAATTAAAACTTTAAAAGTAAAAACTTAATTTATAATTTTAAATTTTTAAAATAAATTAACTTTTTATTTTATAAATTTTTACACCACGATTTAGTGATTTAATGGCGAATTAAAAAAGATAAGTTTAGAAGCGATTCATGGGGTAAATTACATATGTGGTGTACAACATTTACCCCAAATCACACTTTAGTGTACAACCAAAATTTTGTCACACTAAACTGTACGAACTTCAGGTGACCTCCCACTAAAACGTATAGTCGGTTTTTATGACTGGTCAACTATGTCATGTCAGCTTTAGTCGGTTTTTATGACTGGTCAACTATGTCATGTCAGCATTTTGCATTGTAGAATTAAAAAAAAGTGGGACCCACTATTTATGGGGAAGACTAATATAACTTTATTGTTTATATAATTACTAAAACACCATAATCTTCGTATTAAACTCTTATTTGGGATAATTTTTATAAAAAATTACCCCATTCGACCTGGTTGAGAAATTTTTCCCTAGGAGGGGCTATTTCCCAACCAGGGTTACTTTTTTTGAATTTGTTAACCATTATGGCGCCGATGGCGCTGTAATGGGCTTGTGGATAGGAATTCCTATCCATAAGTGGGGCAGTGGCTTCACGCAACTGCCCCAAAATAAATATTAAAAAAAATATATATTATTTTATAAAAATAAAAATAAATTTATAAAATAATTATAAAAAAGAAATTAATTTATTATTTTATAAAAATAAAATTATATATCACAACGATATTATTAATGCACTAAATATTTTAATGTGTTATTAATGCATTAAATTTTTTTTTTTTGTTAGTAATACATTAAATATTTAACATATACGTTTCAATCGAAATATAAATTTAGCCATAACGTAAGAAATTGTACAAATTTAACACTAATGTTTCAAGGAAGATCAATTTTAATCATATGTTACCGAAAATTTGGAAAAAATTTGTTTGGCTATTATTTAGCCACGTCGGACCTTCTAAACCAGTTTGTCGATAAATTGAATCGGTTTCATATATTTTTTTATAATTATATTAATAACACAATAAAATATTTTAGACAGTTTCAAAAAACTAAACCTGCTACATAGAAATTAATCACAATTTTTCTTTTTTAAATTGTCTAAAATATTTTACTATGTTATTAATGCACTAAATACTTTTTTATTAGTAATGCACTAAATATTTAACCGTAATGTTTCAAGCGAAGTGCAGATTTAGCTCTAATACATAAAATCGTGCAAATTTAGCACTAATGTTTCCAAGAAAGATTAATTTTAACCATACGCTATCGAAAATTTGAACAAAATGTGTTTGACCGTTATTTAGTCACATCAGACTTTCTAAACCAGTTTGTCGATAAATTGAATCAGCTTCATACATTTTTTTTGTAACTATATTAATAATATAGTAAAATATTTTAAACAGTTTCAAAAAACTAAACCTGTTACATATAAATTAATCATAATTTCTTTGAAAATGTCTAAAATATTTTACTTTGTTATTAATATACTAAATATATTTTTTTGTTAGCAATGCACTGAATATTTAACCGTAACATTTCAAGTGAAGTGCAGATTTAGCCCTAACGTATGAAATTGTACAAATTTAGTCTTAACGTTTTCAAATTAAATTTAAACTAATCAAAATTTTATAAAATAAAAATTCACTAACATCATTGTAATATGTAATTATACAGTTAGGTTCTGATTACAACCAAATACATTTTTATCTTAAAAAAAATTATTTTTACATATCAGCAAAACACAACATCCAAACAAACTTTCTAAATCAAAACAATAAATAATATGGTAGAATTTTATGTTTTTTTACAAATTTGAAAGTTTATGACTAAATAACAGGCAAACAAGTCTTTTTAAATTTTCGATAGTGTATGGTTAAAATCGGGCTTAAAACACTTTTTGGCCTTTGACCTATCCAAAATTTATGCATTTGACCTCTGGCCTATTATTTGGTCATATTTGGCCCCTAACCTATCAAATTAGATAAAATCCAACCCATATTGAATGAAAAATTAACCGTGTTAGAAAATTAATAGCAGTAACCAATACAAAAATGACACATGACACATAAATAAAATTAATTTTCACACTATCGGAACAATAGAAAAAGTTTTTAGGATTTTTTTACTATGTAAAATAGTTACTGTTGCCATCTCTAATTGAAAATTAATTTTATTTATGTGTCATGTGTGTTTTTTGTATTGGTGACTGCTGTTAATTTTCCATTCAATATGGGTTGAATTTTATCTAATTTGATAAGTCAGGGGCCAAATGTGACCAAATAATAGATTATGAGCCAAATGCACAAATTTTGGATAGGTCAAGGGCCAAAAAGTACTTTAAGCCTTTAAAGTCGATCATACTTGAAATTGTTAGGATTAAATTTGCATAATTTCAAATGTTAGGAATAATATTGTACTTCATTTAAAACGTTAAGGTTAAATTTATACAAATTCATAATATGACTAAATTTGGACTTCCTTCAAATTTAAATACTAATTAAATTTCTATAAAATAAATAATTTTTATATAATTTTATTTTTATTTAATACTATAATAAAAAAATTATTATATATTTTGGGACCACTGTCCAAAAATATATTAGTTGACAGGAATTGATATTCCTATCAACATTTGATGCTCATAAAAAAAAAAAATTAAGGGTCCGTTTGGTTGCTACTTTTCATGTTCCTGTTTGCCTTTTTATTTCAAAAAGGAGAGTTTTAGATGTTTGGTTAGTGATTTCCTGTTTGCTTTTCACACCTGAAAAGAAGCTTTTTACAAAAGCAGAGAATCTCTGCTTTTTGGAAAAGCAGATTTTCCTAACAGCAAACAGCAAACCGTAACAGCAAATAGCAACAACAAACGACAACAGCAAACCGTAACAGCAAAAAGCAAACAAAAATAGCAAACAGTAGGTAAAATAAACGAGCTCTAACTGTGGTTGGAAAACAGCCCTTTTGGAAAAAGATTTTCCAACCATAACCAATAGAATAATTTTTTATTAAAATTGCCCCATTTAAAGGATTAATCCATAATCTACTCTCACTCTTTTCTCTCTACAATTTCTCTCTCACTCTTCTCTCTACCGTTTGAAAACTAGGATATTCAGAAAAAACTAAAACATACAAGTTTAACCAAAAAAAAAAAACTCCATAGGACATATTCTCTGAATATTACAAATATTATACTTGAATTAAAAGAAAAATATAAATTCAATTCTATGAATTAAAAGAAACAGATTGAAGCTTGTGCATGATGGAAATAGTGTGTTTGGGGATCATAATCAACCCGATTTTGGACATGTTAGAGCATCCTTTAGTGGGTGCCATTTACTTATTACTTTTAACCAAAAAGTTGTAACTAACCATTAGATAGGTTGTGTCTAAATATAGTTTCTTACTTTCTGTAGTGATGAACAATAGATTTATCCCATAAAATTCAAAGAGAGAAAAGCAAGGTGGGAGTGTAGCACACGGAGGCGCCAGATGAGGCGAGCGCCTCCGACGCCTCAAACAATAGCACTCATCACCCTGCTTTTACTTTATTATTTATAGATCCAGTCATTTTTCATTTATTTGTATTTTTATTTTGACCTTCACAAACTACTAAAATGACAAGCACTCTAATACTATGTTACTTTTAGAAGTGATTTATATCTAGGTGGCACCACTAGATATGCTCTTAGGAAAAAAATGCTAGAATGAACTCCGTATGAAAGTTCCCTCTCTCACTGTCGAGAAAATGGAATTGTCCCATCCTTTGCCAGACAAGGCAGACGAATAAGAAGAGAAGCCACACGAAAAGAATACAAATCGAAGAAGATGAAAATTATAAATTGAAAGAAACAGATTACGGATTCCACATAATTACCGCTATTTAAACTTAATTAAATTAATTTCTTTTCATAATTTTTTTAAATTTAATTACTGTTAGAATTTATGCAAAATAGTAGAGAGAGAAGTGAGAGAGAGAAAACGTAGAGGAAGAAATGGTAGAGAGAGGAGTGAGAGAGAAATGGGAGAAAAAGGTTGAAGGAAGAAGATAAGGGTATTTTAGTAATTTTATAAGGAATAAGGCTATATTAGTCATTCCATAAACAGTGTGTCCTACTTTTTTTTAATTTTACAACTGAAAAATGCTGATATGACATAGTTGACCAGCGTTGACCGGTCACAAAAATCGGCTGTACACTTTAGTGGGAGATCACCTGAAGTTCGTACAGTTTAGTATGACAAAATTTTGATTGTACACCAAAATGTGATTTGGGGTAAAGGTTGTACACCACATATATAATTTACCCGCGACTCATGCATTTAGCCATTGATAAATAAAGAAAAAAAGGAAAAATTATAAAATTGGATCAAATAAGAGATCAATTTACATTTTTAACCCACTTAATAAACTATATATCTAGACTATGTTTGTGTGGTTTTCCCAAAATATCCTTACCCTTTCATCTTCCCCCTTCTCCATTATCTTCCTTACGCGAACAGTTGCTCTCTCAGACTTTTGATCTTCATCTCTTCCTTTAAATTTCGTGAAATCTGTTACATTTCTCCATATCACCATGTATTTTTCTTCTTCTTCTTCCTCTCTTCATCTCTTGATTCTTCATCTTCCTAATCCTAGAAAACGAAGCCATGGTTCTTCATCTTCATGTTCCTGCTCGTTTCTTGGTTTCTTTCTTCTCATGACCATCGAAGAAATGGTTATTCTAGGTTATTTTGTTTTTCCAGTTCATTGTATTGTTATTGTCAATTTTAATGGTGAAAGATGCGAAAAATGTAAGTATCTACTGTTTTCTCTGTGTTTTTCCAGAAAATCACTTCTCGTCATCTGGTTTCGCAAAGATCTGCGATGAGAAAGAGCCTTAAACGTGATGATCTACTTTACGAATCGATGATTTCGCGAAGTCTTCGAATAGAAAAGTTCATGATTTTTCACTCGTAGACTTCACGAAATCATCGATTCGCGAAAGTAGATCGTCACGTTTCAGACATCGCAAACTTCGCGAAATCATTGATTTGCGAAATAAAATCATCATTTTCCCTGCACATTTATATCCGCATGCTTCGCGAATCCTCATTTCGCGAAGCCAAATCGTCATTTTTTCTACCTAACAGGATTAATTTTTTCTGAAAGTGGTTGAATACATAATATATATTTCTAGAAGGCGGCGTATTGGGGTGCCATGAGAGACATCCATCCCAAAAGGTCTGGACATCCATTTCTCATCCAAAAAGGTCTGGACTTCCAATACAGGGGGAAATTTCCATCCAGATTCGTCACGTTCACTTTAAAATGATTTGTAGTAGTTTATTGTGATAATCTTGTTGTAAATTTTGATAATATTATGATTTTAATGTTATTATTATGGCAATCTTGTTGTAAATTTTGATAATGTTATGATTTTAATGTTGGAACCCTTGTTGTTGTGCTTTTTGTTGTTATATATCACTTCGTAAAAACTCGGTCGGAATTCGCATATTGAGAAATCTGTGAAATGAAATCATCTAATAATTCAAACATTATCTTCGCAGACTTCACATATCGTGAAATCTGCAAAGTCAGACGAGAGAGAGACAAACGCGATGTAAAATTACAAACATATTAAAGGTATTTTGAAAAATCACACAAATATAGTTTATATATGCAATAGATTGAATAAATGAGTTAAAAACGTAAATAAATCTCCTATTTGATTTGATTTTATAATTTTCCGAGAAAAAGAAATTCAAAGTCAAGATAATCGGTTCATAATTGCATATTAATAGCAGGCGTATGGTTCGGTCTACTCTATCTTTATCGTCATCGTCATCGGATTGACATTTGGACCATAAAAAACTATCATCTTTACCTTGTAGTTTTACTCGCCCTTATAAGCTTACACGTTGCATTTAAAAAACATCAAGGCAGTTCTGTCGCGAGTACGCTTATTACTAGCAGCGCTGAGATTATATCATCTTTGCGATATTGTGTCTCGTGATATTCTAGGTGTTCACCGTGCAAGTTTTTAGAAGTCAACGAAATCCATCTAATCATAAATGCCCACGTCA
This sequence comes from Euphorbia lathyris, assembly GCF_963576675.1. NCBI lineage: Eukaryota > Viridiplantae > Streptophyta > Magnoliopsida > Malpighiales > Euphorbiaceae > Euphorbia > Euphorbia lathyris. The sequence goes on along the minus strand of NC_088912.1, from coordinate 68,779,567 downwards.
TACAACTAGTGGTTGTTTTAGCTAACCATGATAATCTGCAACGGTGACGCATTGACAAAAAAGAAAGGCTTTGTCATTTTCGCCCTTCTAAATCTCATAGGTGAGAAATTTGGGTCTCTCTCTTAGATCACCTCATTTTCTTTTATTTCAATAAAATTCTTATTTCATTTCACTAAAATCATTCTCTCTCCACCAAAACAAAAATATAACTTAAAAATAACTTATCTACACTTATACTAACATAACCAGCAATTTTCAACATAAAAATAAAAATATATTTTTATTTATTTAATTTAACTGCTTAAAACTATTACTATTACGTAACAGTAATTTTTTTTATATCAAATGTGAGTTAATAGTATGTTATACGTAAAAAATAAATTGTTTTTAACATGATTATCATGTCAATATTCAATAATCTTTTTATTTATTTTTGGTAGAAAAGGAAAGGAAAGCAAAGCAAAACAAGCAACTACATCGGGATTAGTCTAGGAAAGTTAACCTCAATCCTATCCTCTAAAAGAAGAGGAGAAAGAGCGATAGAGGAAACGGTAAGGGTAGAAACACCTAACACTCCCTCATGGTCTGCCGCCGCCAAGTGATCTGCAACACGGTTCTGCTCCCGGAAAATGTGGTTGAACTCAAGGATATCAAATGAGGGGTTAAACCTCTTAATAGCTTTAATAAGGTTGCGGCTATGAAGACCCATGACATGACTACCCAAAATCATATTGATGGCCTCCAAGTTATCTGACTCAATAATCTTTTTATCTAAATTAGTTGAAATAACATTATTAAAATAAAAAATAAAAAAATAAAACTTTACTAACTTTATTGAAATAAATTAAAAAAGTTAAAGTGATATTTTTGAAATTATCCTAAATTTCAATTATCATGGATGCATTTTTTTGGATAAAAACTCCTCATTGGTCTAAACCAATTTGGAAACATAATATTATGTTGAAACATGTTGTTTCAATCAAATTTTAATACATTAGGAGTGTCAAAACTTGACTTTAAAAACTGATTTACCCCAAATTTACCAAAAAAAAAAGAAAGGAAAAAGCATTTTTAATTTGTTTAAAGGGATTTATTTTCATTCTATTTTTTTTTAAATAACAAGTTGGCCTCTTAAATTTGCTAATAAAGATATGTAGCCTTACTAACTTGCTTAAAAGAAAATATATACATGTGAATTTAAAGAATAAATAATGTCAAGGTAAGCAAATTTTAAGAGCTAATAAACAGTTTGTAAATTTAGAAAGGCAATTAATCTTTTAACCTAAATTCAGGAAGCTCATACTGTATGAGCCTTCAATAAATGAATATGGCAACAAGATTTCATCCTATAAATTTTTTAATTAAATAATAGTAATCATAATTAAAATGGAGTAGTTATTTAAGTTTCAGCATTAAAGACGGGTAATGAACCCGGAACAATCAATAAACAAATAATAGATTTAGACTTAGTTATTGTAGCGCAGATCCGTTGAATAGCAACAGAAATAATTAGTATTGATTCCATATCACTGATCTAGGAGACTACTACATCACATGAGCAATCACTGTTGTTCCACGAACTAAGAATGCACCGAGGACATATAGGGGCGATAGCTCAGGAGAGGAGGTAGAGTGAAATTGTCTTTTGCAGTATCTCTAAGTATTGTGTTATTAGGGTAAACTTGTGTGTTCCCTTTTTATGTTTGGTTTAGCCTCCATGACTATCTATTTATAGCTAGGTTAAACCTAAAGGCCTAATCTCAACCCTAACTGATTAGATTACAGACGGGCCATTAATGGATCCATAAATGAGCTAGACCCGTTTACTCCATTTATTTCTATATCTCTCACTCGCACGTAACAGAAACATAATCCATTACTCAGTCTTATACATAATCGCAAATAGTTCGTGTGACCGATATACAATCAAGAACTCTAACGTAGCATACTCGTTGGAGATATACAACCTCTCGAATTACGTGTGTAATTAAGAAATAATATGTTTTATCCCAGACTTTTTTTTATCACATCTACTATAAACATCATCATCTCAATAGTTTATCTATTTTCACAAGCGTGCACACATGAACAACTATTTGGATTTGCGAAAACTAGAACTGCAATATGTGAACTAGATAAAGTCTTTCCCTTTTACTACACTATTTTCATAATAATTCATTTTACTTGCCTAGTCGTCCCCTTTCCGAGATGAATTGCTACATAGCTCGTAAGAGTATACTTCTAAAGTTTCCAAAATGAATTATACTTCTTGAACTAGTTAAGGGTATCAAGGATAACGTTTCGAGAAAAATATGTTTTTCACGAAGAGAGTCTCACACTAGAAATAAAGTGAGATTGTCATTTTTGCATCTCTTGGTCACAAAGCAAACATGGTATGAAAAACATGTGCTATGGTGTTCAAATCCTTCCATCTGAAGGAAGCGCATGTCTGTGCTCAAAGCGAAAACCATACGAAGGATTCCGTTTTGATGTGCCATATCATGTAACCTTAGTCTCTCTCATTATAGGACTACATTCGCCTATCTTACATAGAAGATTTCATTCAAGCAACTCTGATTGAAATCTCAGATTATAAATAATCTTTTGTATATATATTTATCCAATTATATGTATATCTCTATCCTGCAAACTAATAAACTTAGATCCACCGTTAGTACAAGACGGTGTCAATTATTAATCAAGGTCTCGTTTACTCAAAAATTTGCCTCATCCTTATCTTTGTCACCGTATTTAACAAAACAAGGGTAAACGCTAGTGTGAGTGAGCTAGTTTTCTGTCCCAACATGCTCAATTGTTGATAACAACCCAAATTATTCTTGAATAAGGAATAAGGGAAAATAAATAGAAATAATGGCAAACCATTATTTCTTCTAAAAGAGATATTTATGCATGATTAATGTGGAATTAATGATAATTAATGTAGGGGTGAATATGCAAATAATGAGGAAAAGGAAGGAGTTTCTAGTATTATGCCACACCACGTGGACCATGGCGAGATACGCCATAACGAGATACGCCCGATGAGAGCGAGTAATGGAGACCCGCCATTGTTCTCAAGGAGAGCGTACATACGCCTTGGCGGATTCAAGAATACCAAAAGGCGACTTTATTACCATCCATGAATGGGAATAAATACAATTAAATGGCAATTAATAGTCATTAAAGGGGAATAAAGACTTGACTGTTCGAATACCTCAACTCTGAGCGTTTCAATGCTAAATGCTAGGATTAATGGAGAATTGATAGCAATTAAAGATGAGTAATGGCACAACTCTTCACCTGCTTCCCCATTAATGCTGAAGGTTACAGAAACCTATATAAATACCCCAGCTTCCTAGGATCAAAGGTACACTTACTGATTCTCTACTTTTGTGCTTACAGTTTATTCTCAGAAATATTACTGACTTTGGCATCGGAGTGTCCCCGGCCGATCCCAACGGCGCCTCACAGGGAAGTGCTCTGATCAAGGATTTTTTCCCGAGTTATCAATTGTAAATATACAACATTTACATATACGTTTATTATAAGTGATTCAAAAGATACTTTATTAAATTCAAAATACATGTTACAAAAATTACATGTAATAGAAATATGTTTAAATCCTAAGCAATCCATGGGACCTAATATGTTTCACAAAAACATCTCACTTGACAAGTTTTCTTAGAGGGCCAGCAACCATATGAGTCGAAACATACTTCATACAAACTTTTTTGTGCAACTAAATCTCTAACAAATTGATACTTAATCTCAATGTGTTTTGCTTTGCTATAAAGCCTTTGATCCTTAGAAAAAACAATGGCAAATTGACTAGCACTACTAATTATTAGTGGAGAGCTTATAGTACAACGTTTCGGTGATCCAAGAATCTATTCAACCAAATGGCCTCCTGGGCTGCAGATGAGTAAGAAACATACTCAGCTTCCATGGTGGATAATGCTATACATGCCTGTTTCTTACTACTCCAGGAAATTGCCCTATTTCCAAGTAAAAAGACGTAGCCATACATGGATTTTCTTTCATCCAAATCTCCTGCCCAATTTGCATCTGTGTATCCTCTAAGTATAAGATTTTCTTTATTCAAAAAAAAAAAAGTAGAAGATTTTCCTTGGTAACATAGAGAATAGTTTGTTGTACCTTTTAAATACCTGAGTATTCTCTTCACAGTATACCAATGAGTTTGACTTGGGTTGGATTGATATCTGCTAACCATCCCGATAGCATGGCAGATATCAGGCCTAGTGCATAACATTGCATATATAAGGCTACCAACCACATTTGCATAAGGAACATTTTCCATTTTATGGATTTTTTTTTGTTGTGTTTGAGGGCACATCTTTGAGCTTAGAACATGATCTTTGCTGAGTGGAATATCTATGGGTATGCAGTCTCGCATATTGAATTGTTCAAGAACTTTATTGATATAAGTCTCTTGAGACAAGGCCAACAATTTCTTAGAGCGATCTCTTGTGATCTTGACCCCAAGGATATACGATGTTTCTTCCATATCTTTCATCTCAAAACTTGAACTAAGCCAAACTTTGGTTTGATTTACAAAAGTCTTATCATTACCTGCAATTAGGATATCATCGACATATAATGATAAACTTATTTCCGGAGTGCTTGGTATAGACATAGTGGTCTTCTTCAATTTGATTAAAGCTATTCGATGTTATCTCATTATAAAAACGAAGGTACCATTGCCTTGAAGACTGCTTGAGACTTTATATCGATTTGATAAATTTGCAAACCTGTTGTTCACAACCTTTTTGAATGAAACCTACATACTGTTGCATGTAAATTTCTTATTCCAATTCTCCATTGAGAATGGCAGTCATAAGATCATTTGACGTAGCTCTAGGTCCAAACTTGCCATAATTGCGAGTATGAGCCTTATGGAAGTAAATCTCACAACAAGAGAAAAAGTCTCCTCAAAGTCTATTCCTTCTTATTGTGTATAGCCCTTGACGACTAAGAGAGCCTTGTATCTTTCAATATTGCCATTAGCCTTTCGCTTAATCTTGAGAACCCATTTGTTCCCAATTAACATTCTACCATTGGGTAAGTCAACCAATTATCAAACATGGTTGACTTGCATGAAAGTCATTTCTTGTTCCATTGCCTTAATCCATTTGTCATTTTCGAGATAAAAGAGAGTTTGTTGAATATTCTTTGGTTCTGAATCATCACAAGGAGTTACTCAAAAAGCTGACTTTAACACTAAATCATCGACGATCAACTTTTTGTCTTTTAGTACGATGTGGTTCCGAATCCTAATAGACGAACTTCATATATTCATCATAATTTGGTATGCTCCCACTCGGACCAAGTTCCATATTGTCATAATAAAGGGGAATAACACTCCCACTTTCATTCAGATATAGCGTATTCATAGCGTTTTGAGGTACATTGATATGATCTTGTTCCTCAAATTCTTGAGTGGTTTGAACATTTTCATGTTCCTCAGAAATTCTCCCACTAGAATCGAGAGGTCCGTTAGGCTCTAATTCCCCATAAAGAGTGCTATCTTGGTCGACATTGCCTGATTTTGAAAACTCGTTTTCTAGAAAGATGGCATCTCATGATTCAAACTTTATGACTCTTCCATCTTTATTTTCTTCCACTAAAACATCTTCTTTTGACAATTATAGGTATCTTATAAAGATACATTTCTTACCCCTCGGCCCTAGTTTCCCAAACTTTCTCGAGGTGTCGTGGGCGAAAGTGGTGCAACCCCAATGATTTAAATTAAATTTGGAGTGGAAGTTACAAATTTGGAGGGTACTCGGTTTAGGATGTAGGTTGTCGTGAGCAACGCATCTTGCCAAAATGAAATGGGTAAGTTGGCCTCAGCCATCACCTAACCATATCAAGAAGAGTTATATTCTTCCTCTCGGCAACACCATTTTGATGCGGAGTGTATCGAATGGTCAACTTATGTTCAATTCCTTTTTCATCATATAAAGCTATGAATTCATCTGAAAGATATTCCCGACCTCGGTCAGTTCTCAAAGCTTTGAATTTTCTATCTAACTGATTCTAGGCTAAGTTTATGAACCTTTTGAAATAGCTTAATGCCTCAGATTTGTGAGACATAAGATAAAAGTGACCATAGTATAGTCTTTAATAAAATTGATGAAATAGTAGGCCCTGTGCCTTGCCCTCACATTCATTGGACCACAAACATTTGAATGGATTAATTATAAAGGGTAGTTAGCTTTAATAGCCTTTCTAAATGGTTTTCTAGACATCTTTCCTTTTAGGTAGGTCTCACATGGTGGTAATTCGACTTGGTTCAAACTACCTAACAAGCCTTCTTTAGCTAATCGATTCATACGATCTTGGCCTATGTGATTCAAATAAGCATGTCATAATAATGCTTCTTTATCATTAGAAGAAAAAGAAACCGTATTAAAGGAAACACAATTGTTATAAGCACTTAACTCAACATCCATGGCAATTAAATCATTCATAAAATAACAAGATCCATAAAAGGTATCTTGCAAACACAACCTCAAGCTGTTATCGTTAAAATACAAATTCAAATCAATGTTCATTAATTAAGGAACAGAAATGAGATTTCGACAAATCTTAGGGGTATAGAGAACATCATGTATGAAGAGAGTCCAACCACCTTGTAGAACTAACCTACAAGTACCAATCCCTCGAACTTCGACATTTGAGTTGTTTCCTACATACAACCACTTTGATCCCTTTGGCATACATCGAAAATCTATGAAGGCTTCACGATCCTTCATCACATGGTCCGTGGCACCTAAATCAAATATCCATAAAGGATCTAATTCAGTGGAAAGAACAATAGATGATACATAAACTTTACTAACAAGCATTTTAGAAACGTGTATACCTTAGGGTCTTTACATTCAGACGGATAGTGCTCTTGTTGCTGACAGTTGTAACATTTCATATTTGAGATGTTCACTTTCCGCTTGTTCTTTTTGTTCTTCCCCTTTTCGTAGGGTTCTTTTTTGCTCTTTACCCTTTCCATAGAAATGCTTATGATTCGTTCCTTGAGCTATAGGGACATTCCCTTTGGTATGAGAACCGACACAATTTGCTTCCAAATTCACTCTGACAGCAGATAACCAGTCCTCTTCCAGCTCAAGGTGGCGACTTACATCCTCAAAGGTTTTAACCGATGTGGAATGAGTCAAGTGCATATTCATATGCTCCCAGCTATTTGGCAATGGTCAAATAACAACTTGAACTTTCTCTTCATCAGTTAGTTTGTGACCTCATGTATCAAGGGAACTGATCATATTGGACATTTCTCTTAAATGCTTCTTTATATTGTGATCAATTTTCTTCTTGTAGGCATCAAACTTTATAGTAAGAGACCAGAGCTTAGTTAGAGACATGCCTCCAAACTTGTCCTTCAAAGAATCCCAAATATCCTCATTTGAGAGATCATCATCCATTGCACTGAGTAGGATGAGTCTGGCTTGAGAGTTTTTCTTCTTCCAAGCCACATAAAGATCCATATCCCTTTAATGCCGAGCAGTAGTTCCTTCCTCAGCTTTGGCCATAACCATCATCACATTATTATCCTTAAGTAAATACTTAATATTGACACTCCACGTATCATATTTCTCTCCATTAAGTTTGAGTTCTTTATTCAGTTCAACCATTATGGATTTGGTAGATAAAGTCATTGTGATACAGATATACAATGAAGTGAAAGTTGTACGACTTATTAAGAAGTACTTATAATACACGTTTTAAGTTCTTTATACAACCTATATCTAATCAATCTCAACTTCACACTGGAGTTCAATTTAAAAAAGAGACCAATCACCCTTTAATTCTAATGTTCGATTTAACTAGATAACATGCATAAAGAACACTTATTATTAGTTTGGAATTAGCTTAACGTGTGTTAAACTAATAATTGAAAGATTAATGGTTTATGTAGTGCTTTCATTTCTATCATAAATAGTTATAAAAGCTATGTAACAAAAACATAATACGTCAAACCATAATAGGAAAAACAAATTCTCACAATTCTATTAATCAATGAAACTAATAATCTCCCGAAAATGAAAGTTTTAACAAAAAGAAAAATCCAAAAAACCACATGTTCAAACCATCTACTAAAAAACCAGAACTTTAAACTAATCTGGAAAAACTAAAGTAGGCCATAACCTACAACCCATGGACACATCCATAACCTAGGCAAAATATGCATTTCTTACGGGAACATATCTCATGACACGTACAATGTACCCATCAATATTCCTGTTCAGGGTGCTGATGTATACACGGGTAAAGATTGTCTTTCCCGATCACAGAGTTATACTCAAACAATTTCGAGAAACTCTAACACCCATATCTCCTAGTATGTTCATGAACAACCGCACATCTTTTCTGTAGTGGTTCTCGTGAATTTACCACGTTGCATCTAGGATTATTGGAAGCTTTTCATATTGCAACGATTCACGGAGTTGTTTGTATAGGGTCCACTCATTATACCCTCTAGATAAACCACCTGCCCAAATGAACTCTTGCATCTGAGTATGCAATGATTCTACGTGGCTTGTAATAGCCTCAATATCATTCCAGATGATACGTTTACCTAAGTGGCACCTTCTAATGTTCCTCTCCATTCGTCTCATTCTAATCCGTTGCTCGACGAAATGAGCAAGAAGTGGGATCCTGGTAATGTGGACCATACTGTCAAGGCAAAGAAAAAAAAAAGAAAGATTAGGTCATGAACTAAATCTTTCAGGGATCAAAAACCAACTTCGATCCATTTCTTTGAGGAATATTCGATTCACGATAAAAACAATTATCCAGATTACGTGTATGTATGATTTTATTGGTTACACAATAATTGCAAACCCACTACACTCATACATTTATATGCAACAAACGACATATAAATTTATAAAAATAATATTTGATTATCTATCATGAATTAATAATTAATGAATAAGAAAAATTATTTCTAATAATTTTTTTTATTAATCACATGCTTCAAAATATATTAAATTCATTTTGAATATCTAAAAAAAAAGCATAATCAATCATTTAATAATTTTACTTTAAATAAAAAATGTGTCTCTAAAAAATTAATTTTTAAAATCTGAAAAAACGTTTTAATTTTCTATAATTTGACCTTAATTTATATAATTTTATGGGCATTTAATAATTTTTATACATTAAAAACAATTACAGAATACTTATTAATTCAATATCAATTATTCCGTACATCTAAAAATAAATTAAAAATTACAGAAAAATTCTAAATATTCATACGAGCAGACCTGTAAAATTCGACGTTGTACAAACGTCCAGGAATGCCGCACACGCCACACACACTGTGCGTGTGGACGGTGGCTGGTGGTACGTGTAGGCCTCACGCCGCCTTATTGGCGTTCGAGGCTTCCGAAACTTTGGATGGTGGGGGGTTTTTGGTGTCTCTGAGTTCGATGTTGTGATTGTTTTTGGGTTTCGACGACTGAAAATAAGCGAAACAATACAAATAGACCCTAAATCGTGCGCATTAAATCACTAAAATGCGTCAGAAATTTCCAGCAGCCATGGAGCGATTTTCTGCAGACAAAAACCATATTGAGACGTACAAAATACATAGATCTAAGACATGACTCAACCAAGCATGTATATATATTCAATTAACCAAGCAAAAGAATCTCAAAACATGCTAAAAAAATTCTTAACAGAAGTAACACAGAGCTTAAGAGCTTTGATCCCAATGAAGGGTTTAACACAGTCATAATAAATATTATCTCTAACCTCAAAGGGACGGGTAATGAACCCGAAACAATCAATAAACAAATAATAAATTTAGGTTCATCTCTTGTAGCACAGATTCGTTGAATGACAGTGGAAAAATTAACTTTGGCTCCGTATCACTGATCTAGGAGACTACTACACCACATGAGCAATCACCGTTGTTCCATGAACTAAGAACACACACCGAGGAGGGGGCGACGGCTTAGGAGAGGGGGTAGAGTGAAATTGCCTTTTGCAATATCTCTCAGTATTATGTTATTACGGTAAACAAATGTTCCCTTTTTGTCTTAGGTTTAGTCTCCATATCTATCTATTTATAACTAGATTAAACTTAAGGCTTAAAGCACTTTTTGGTCTCTGACCTATCCAAAATTTATGCATTTGGCCCCTGAGCTATTATTTGGTCACATTTGGCGCCTGACCTATCAAATTGGATAAAATTTAACCCATATTGAATGGAAAATTAACTTTGTTGAAAAATTAACAGCAGTCACCAATATAAAAACGACACACTACACATAAATAAAATTAATTTTCAACTAGAGATGACAACAGTAACTATTTTACACAGTAAAAAAATCCTAAAACTTTTTTCTAGTGTTCCGATAGAGTGAAAATTAATTTTATTTATGTGTCATGTGTCATTTTTGTATTGGTTACTGCCGTGAATTGTCCAACACAGTTAATTTTTCATTCAATATAGGTTGGATTTTATCTAATTTGATAGGTCAGGGGCCAAATGTGACCAAATAATAGGTCAGGGACCAAATGCAAAATTTTTGGATAGGTCAGGGGCCAAAAAGTGTTTTAAGCCTAAACCTAAAGATCTAACTCTAGCCCTAACTGATTAGATTATGAAATGACCATAAATGAATCCGTTAATGGATTAGAGCCGTTTAATCCATTTATTCATAAAATTTAAAATAAACATTTTTTTTTTTGGGTAGAAAAGGAAAAGAAAAACGAACAACAACAAACTACCCAGGAATTAGCCTAGGGAAGCTAACCCCAATCCTATCTTCTAAGAGAAGATGAGAGATGAAACTAGGGGAAACAGGAAGGGTAGTAACGCCTAACGTCCCTTCATGGCCCGCCGCCGCCAAGCGATCAGCAACACGATTCTGCTCTCTAAAAATGTGTCTGAACTCTACGAACTCAAAGGAGGAGCAAAGCCTTATAATAGCTTTGATGAGGTTGCGACTGTTAAGACCCATAGAATGATTCTCAGAAATCATTTTGATTGTTTCCAAATTATCAGACTCCACAGAGAGGCTCTTAACACCCAGCCTTTTAGCAAGATTGATTCCAGTAAGAATAGCCCAGAGCTCCGCAGAAAAGGAAGAACCCAACCCTAAATTCTGGGAGAACCCAGAAAGCCAGACGCCCCCTACATCTCTAAGCACACCTCCAGCCGCAATCTTACCGTTACTGAGGCAGGAACCATCAGTATTCAGCTTCACAACCCCCTCTCTTGGCCTGCTCCATCCCACGAGATGGACATCACAACACTGAGAGGCTCTGGCAAGGGACTCTCCTTTGAAACTATCGATAATAGAGAAAAGTTTTTTCGAGAAGAAATCAGCTAAGTTTGTCATAAAAACAGTTTTATCTCCAAAAATCTCCTCGTTTCTCCATTTTAATATTTGAGATTCGCTATTTTATTTATGGGTAAATTTCAAATAAAACGCATGTGGTTTCACTAATTTTCAGATAAAGAATTGTGGTTTACTTTTTGTCAAAACGAGGATTGAGGTTTCACACTTGGATTAATGCTATTAAAACCATCTTCAACGACTTGAAAATGAAAATTTTCAAGAAGTAAAATTGTTCAATGTCATATTTTCTATGGAACTAAATTTTCGATTTTCGAAAATCATTTTTTTTTAGAATTTTCTCTCTCTTTACCAAATTTCATCTAAATAATCTTAAAATAAAAAAGTTGAAGAATTAAAGTTGTTTAGAATATTAGTAGTTCTTAAAATATGTCATTTTTGAAGTTGTTAAAGGTGATTTTAATAGTAACAATCGAAAAAGTCCTTATTTTGCTAAAGTTGAAAAGCTCCATCTCCGTTTTGATAAAAAGTAAACCACAGTTTTTTATTTGAGAATTAATGAAACCACGTGAGTTTTATTTAAAATTTACTCTTTATTTATTTAATTGAGATTCTAATAAAATCTAATATCCACTGGTTTCAAAGTATCGAATTAATTATAAGTCAATCCCAAAATTTATAAATAGTTTTAATAATGGTAAATGATTATCCACATCTTTATACCTGCCTAGTCTCCAAAGATACCCTAATTCACCTTGCATTATCATCTTATCCTTTGCCTACTTTGATATTACCACCGTGCGCTACGATGTTGACATATTGATCATGATCAGTGATGAACGAATAAAAAAAAGCAAAAAATATTAACTAATTAATTTTTTTTAAATCTCATGATTTAAGTCAATTCTGATTACAAAATAGGGGTGTTTGGTAGCTGCTTTCTATCTCCTGATTACCTTTTCACTTTTCAAGAGTTCAAGGTATTTGATTAAACACTTTCTGTTTGTCTTTTGTAACCAAAAAATAGTTTTTTATAAAAGCAGGGATCCTACTTTTTGGAACAGCAGTCTTTTCACACAACAAACAGCAAACAGCAAACCGTAACAGAAAACAGCAAACAACAGATAAAACAAACGGAACTAGAGAAAGTAAACAAAAACAAAAACTTGATAAAAAAAAAGTAATGGTTACATAATAAAAACATATATTTGCAAACTTCCTAACAATAAATAGCTTTTGTTTTCTCAAAATAAATAAATAATAGTTTTTTCTTAAAAAATAAAAATAAATAATAGATTTTGTACTTTCTTTTTCCCGAAAAAAACAAATAATTAGATAAACCGAAATCTCAAATTTCAAGAATGACGTCCCATCAATTACTCCTCGTTTTCGTCGGACATTTCTCATCGATCTGAATACTTTTTCTACCTCTTATTCTTCTCCTCTCTTGGAGAACTTTCGTCTGCCAAATCTCTATTTCTGCTCACAATTAATTCAACACTGAAAAATGTCAAAGGGACCTTCTTTTATTGCAGCGATCGATCAAGGCACGACTAGCACCAGATTCATCATCTACGATCACAATGCTCGCCCTGTTGGCTCACACCAGGTGGAATTCACTCAGTACTATCCTGAAGCCGGGTAATTTCTCATTCTCTTTTCATATATACTCCATACATATTTCTGTTGGACTTAACTTGTTCTAATGGTGGTAGATGGGTGGAGCATGATGCGATGGAGATACTGGAGAGTGTGCGCTTGTGTATGGCTAAGGCAGTGGACAAGGCTACCGCTGATGGCCATAACGTTGACGGTGCATTGAAGGGAATTGGCATTACTAATCAGAGAGAGACCAGTCTTATTTGGAGCAAATCGACCGGTTCTCCTCTTCATAATGCTATTGTTTGGATGGATGTTCGCACCAGTGACATTTGCAGGTACTACTTTTTTGTTTTTTCTACGCCCGATTTAATTTTTTAGGATATGTAGGTTTTTCGTTGTTTCTTATTTTAAGATTATAGCTCCGACTTTTCGTATTTGTTTGCTTATCTCTAGTTATACGTATGTTAAACTTTCGTTGTTTTACATGCTGTATTTTGCTTTTCTCGGAAATATATTCTGAATATCATAACAATTGTTTCTCTAGTTGATTGATCTAAACGTATAGATTCTGAAATTGGTTATCGAATCCCTATCAGCGTTCTGAATTCCACTGTTTTATTATTGTATTTGGATTTATAAAGGCATTTTTTTTAAAGTTTTATTTTCTCCTTTGTCCACCTAGGAAATTGGAGAAAGAATTATCAGGAGGAAAAACTCATTTTCTTGAGGCTTGTGGCCTGCCTTTAAGTACTTATTTCAGTGCAGTGAAGATACTATGGTTGATGGAACATGTTGATGCTATTAAAGATGCAATTAAAAAGGGGGATGCTTTATTTGGAACTATAGATACTTGGTTAATCTGGAATTTAACCGGCGGAGTAAAAGGTGGCTTGCATGTCACTGATGTCTCTAATGCATCTCGAACTATGCTTATGAATATAAAAACTCTTGAATGGGATCAAGCCACGTTGAAAGCTTTGAACATTCCTGCTGCAATTCTTCCCAAAATCGTTAGTAATTCTGAGATTATTGGAGATATTTGCAAGGGTTGGCCAATTACTGGTATTCCAATTGCAGGATGTCTAGGTGATCAACACGCTGCAATGTTAGGCCAAGCTTGTAGGAAAGGTGAGGCCAAAAGCACTTACGGGACTGGTGCTTTCATACTTCTCAACACTGGTGAGGAGATAATCAAGTCCAATCATGGACTTTTGACCACTTTGGCTTATAAGCTTGGTCCAAAAGCACCAACTAACTATGCTTTAGAGGGTTCAATTGCTATTGCTGGAGCTGCAGTTCAGTGGCTAAGAGACAGCCTTGGGATAATTAGTAGTGCTAGTGAGATTGAAGAACTTGCAAAAAGGGTTGATTCAACTGGTGGAGTCTATTTTGTTCCTGCTTTTAATGGATTGTTTGCACCATGGTGGCGAGATGATGCACGTGGTGTTTGCATTGGTATCACAAGGTTTACAAACAAGTCTCACATTGCTCGAGCTGTTCTTGAGAGCATGTGTTTTCAAGTTAAAGATGTATTGGATTCAATGCACAAAGATGCAGGCGAAAAAGGTGAAGTTAAAAATGCAAAAGGGGAGTTCGTGCTTAGAGTGGATGGTGGTGCAAGTGCTAACAACCTTTTAATGCAGTCTCAGGTTTGAGCTTGTTTTATTCTTTTATTCTTTTTTTATTTTTTTAGTACTTCTTACTAACTATACAGGTTTTAGTACTTTTTTTAGTGCTAACAACCTAATTGTTGTAGTGATAATTATGACTTAGACCCATTGCCTGGAGCATTTTGAGAATGATATACAGTTTGATCAATTTATATGGATTTGATTTGTTATTCTAGTTCTGTACTGTCTAGATTTTTCAGCAGTTATTTCTAGCTTTTGTCAAGTCTTTCTTCTTCCTTGTATAATTTAAACTCATGATTGATGTCCTGTTTTCCTAATGATTTTGCAGGCGGATTTGCTGGGAAGCCCGGTTGTGAGACCACTTGATATAGAGACAACTGCTCTTGGAGCAGCTTATGCTGCTGGTTTAGCTGTTGGGGTTTGGACAGAAGCCCAGATTTTCAATTCTGCAGAAACGGTTAAGAAAGATACTGTTTTCCGACCTTTGTTAGATGAGAAAGTGAGGAAGAAGAGGGTGGATTCTTGGTGCAAAGCTGTTGAAAGAACTTTTGACTTGGCCGATCTTGCAATATGAACAACTTTATAATTGATGTTTCAAGTGCTTTTTCATTTTGTCCACAAAATAATTTTCCTTGGTTTCTTTTAACTAGGTGACCTTAGTATAGTTATGAATAATCCTATGTAGATTCTTTATCATATTACTTTTCACGTTTATATTGAAGTGGCCAGTTCAGTAATAAATTAATAATTATTGTTGATCTCTTATCAGATGTTTGATTTATATGCTCACATTCTGCAAACAGTTGTGTACTATAACGTCTAACAAGACAACACAAGGAAGATTAAAAAAAAACAAGACAACACAAGATAACTGACACTTTGCTTAAGGCCACATTAATTGACTCGTAACAGATACAAAATAAAAGCGTATCGGTATGTGGTATGTGAAGAGTACTTCAATGCAGAAGTTGCAGAATCAATTCCATTTGATTTCATTGGGATGTGGAAAAATTACCGCAGCTCTTTACTAATGGCAGGCCACAGAGAAAAGGATTTCCTTCGTAGCTGCTGTTATCAGATGCTCCAGATTGCAACTTGATTCCCGGAACACTTCCTGATAAATTGTTGTAAGCCACACTGAAGAACTTGAGGAAGTGCAGGTTAGTCAGCTCTGGTGGGATTTCTCCGTTCAAGCTGTTGCGAGAAAGATCTATGCTCTCAATTCGGCTCAGGTTTGAAAATGTTCTCGGAATGGTGCCTATCAAATGATTCCGTGACAAGTTTAATGAATGTATTCCATATAGATTTCCCAACTCTGATGGAATTTCACCAGCGAGATTGTTGGATGATAAATCCAAACCAGACTTGAAATCAAGTATGCCACTTTGGTATGAAGCAGGCCTGCTTTTGTAGAGAAAGTCTAATGCACCATCTAGATATGCGTAGCCGATATTAGAATCATCCACATTGTACTGTCCCAGTAGGATGCTTCGATAGACATAAATTGTTCTGGTTGGTGAATATGGAAGAAATGAATAATAATTCATTGCTTCCTTGAAACTGATATTATAGAGGCATGGAGGTATTGACCCGGATAGAAGATTATTCGAAAGATCCATAAACTCTATTTGATTCAATTGGCATAACTGATTTGGAATTGCACCACTCAAATGATTTCCTTTCAACAGGAGAACTTCCAAATTGGGAAGATTGCTAATCCAATCAGGAATTTTGCCAGAGAAGCTGTTGTCTCTCAAGTCCAGTACTACTAACAAGATCGAGACGTTTACAGATTGGGGCAGTGAACCTGTGAAATTGTTCGCTCGCAAATATAGACCGTTAATGTTTTGAAGTTCCAAGCAAGGAGGAAGTGGCCCTGTTAGATAATTGTACGAAAGGTCTACAAGTTGGAAAGGGAGACTGCAGGGGAGTGAACCTTTGATTTGATTGTTCCGCATCGAAAGAGTCCTCAGAAATGTCAAGTTGCCTATCCACCTCGGAATGGTACCGGATAAGTTGTTGTTGCTAACATCTAACACTGTGAGTTCTGAACTTCTGAGGATCACTTCTGACAGAGATCCTGTAAACTGATTGTTGTCCAGGTGACAAAACTCTAACCATGTCAGGTTGAACTTTTCTGAAAATATTTGGCCATGAAGTTTATTCCCTGATAGTTTCAGAGTCACCAAATTGGTCAAGTTGGAAACGAGATTCTTTGGTACTTCTCCAGTAAAATTATTGAAAGACATGTCAAGATGCTGCAAGTATTGCATATCAGCAACTGAGGACGGAATCCTACCTTCAAAAGCATTTTTTGACAAATTCAAATAGATTGCAGCTGGAAAATTCTGCCCTATGTTTCTTTGGATTTTCCCGCACAAATGATTGTCTGATAAATCAATCCACCACGTTTGCGCGTGGCGAAATGAGGGTAGATGCAATTGACCCGCTAAAGAATTATTCCTGAGAGATAGGAATTCAAGTTTTTCATTGTTCCTAATCAACGAATCAAGGCTTCCTTGGAGATTATTGTGAGAAATATCAAGTATTCTCAGCTGGTGCTGCTGAAAGAGAAACTTCGGAATAATACTGTTGGATAGATTGTTCAAATTGCAGTTAGATAGCACAAGGACCTTCAACTGAAATGATGGAACCCAGGGAATTGGATTTTCTGTTTCAACTTCAAACTGATTGTTATCGTTGACGATTCGAACCACTTGGAGTCTAGAATGATTAGCAAAGGAGCTGAAGTAGAATTCACCTCCGAAGTTGTTATGACTGAGATCAATGTACTCAAGCCAAGTCAGGGCAGCCACCAAAGACGAAGAAACCTTTCTGGAAAATTGGTTCCGAGAAAGATCTAACAGTCTGAGAGAAGTCAAATTGCTCAAACACGGAGGCAGAGTTCCTTGTAAGGAATTCTGACTAACATCAAGCTCTTCAAGCTGCTCAAGCTGACATAATCCTGGAAAACCCCCGAAAAACTTGGAATTTAAATAGCAGACAGTAACACCAAATTTTGATACAAACTTTAGTTCAAACTTGGCACACATGAACAAATAGGCCAAGATGATCTTTTTTGTCAAAAAACTTGAGTCATTAGAGTAATAAAACCTGTGATCCAACATTACCTTGACTTGTTAAAGAGCCATTGAGATAGTTCCTAGAGAGATCTAAGGCCTTCAAAGATGACAGATGTTGTAGGTTTGATGGGATGCTCCCAGTGAATCTATTCCAGCTCAAGTCTAGAATCTCCAAGCTACTGAAATTCACCAAACCTTAAAAGAAAAGAAACTTGCAAATTAAAGAAAGAAGTTATACTGTAAATAAACCAAATGTGATGAGAGAATTGCATTACTATGGATTGGTAGAGTTCCATTCAGTTCATTGAATTGCAGAATGAGGACCTTCAAGTTGCTCAATGCAGCAACATCTGCAACAAAGTTGAATTACTCATTCTATAAATAATGAGCCATGGACTTAGCAAAATTATTGTCTCAGTATCCATACCTTTTTCTGATAGTGAACCTTGTACAAAATTATTGTGCAAGTCTAAAGATTTCAGGGCTGGGAATTTCCCCAAAGTGTTGAATACATCATTCCCAAGAACATTCCAGCTCAAGTCTAAATCCTCTAGCTTGTCCAGTTGAGAGAATCTTTCAGAATCTGAAAATTCTTGAAAGCAAATGACAATATGAGACTCCACTCCAGCAATGGTTATTTAAAAGACAGCAGTGGAAGAAGTTACCTACCCTTTTTGTCATGAGTAAATTCAGCTATTGCATTGAAGGACAAATTCAGGATTCTTAGTTCCTTAAAAGGTTGAAACATGGAAACATTAAGGTACCAAATACTCAAATCTTCATAATAGCCATCAAAATGAATTAGCCTGGTATCATTGAGAGAAAGCTTGATCACGTGGGCAGTGGTGGAATTGCAGGTGACTCTCTCCCACTGACAGCAGTCAGTTGAAGTTAGAGTAGTCCAAGAAGGCAGAAGCAGGTCTGCATCAGCTCCATTAGAATTAGAATGGACAAATGCTTTGAAATGTAAGAGGGCTAATCTCTCCTCTTCAAAGCAACCATAATGCCCTTGGATTTGAACCCAAACTATCAAACTTCCCAATAACAAATTCACTACAAACTTGTCCATTAAAATGCTTTTGCTGGGGAAGAAAACATTGGCATCTTAATTAATAAATAGGTATCACATGATCCATCCACTTGGTTTTGGAGATGGGTATTGTAGGTCCTATACTATCCTATCAATGGTCTAAGAGTCATTACCATATATCCATGTGGCTGGCTTGACCATTCTCAATTGTTTGCTTGTCCCATTGTCTGGTAGAACTGATGCTCAAATGTCTCAGTGTGACAATTTTGACTTCAAAACTAATAGGCTTTATTACTGAAATTGTCATGATAAGTTTTTATTCAAAATTTCTAAAGATATATGGTAATTAGGGGTGTACTAATTTGGATTGAGTAAGTTGTTGAAGCACAGTAAGGATAATAACGATAATGCAGATTTGAGTTTGAGAATTCAGGGGTTAGTTGTCAACGAGTTCAATCTCTTTAATACGTTCGCAGTAATGTCTCAAAATTGTACAAGTAGATAATAAGCCGATCGCCTCCAAATAAAGCAACCCAGTCAATACTGATTTGATTCAAATATGCACTATTCAAAATCGTTATAATAAAAAGACTCCAAATAAACTGCTCAGTCTTTTTGAAATTAAAAATATTGCATTCTCAAATGTCTCTCTGCAGAAAATTAATATAAAATTATTCAATTAAATAAATTTTCACCCAAAATATAAGTGTTCACACCTACCCAACCCAGCTGGCTAAACATCGGATGGTGGTCAAAGGTCAAACAATTAAAACGTGAGATCGAGCATGAACAAAAATATTTTATAACTTAGAACTTTTGCATAGTTCAAAAAAACCCATGTTTTTTTATGGACATGTCTCAATTAAGTATAGTGAACACTTTGGAATAGCGGCATCACTCCTACATTCATATAGGTGAGCCTATCATAAGTACTCTCATAAATGGGTACTGCACTCTCGAATCTTTGCCCAAAAATCCAAGGAAGGGGGTTCAGCGTATACATGATCTATTTCTTAAATATCCTAATTTATTATTATCCATTGAATCTAATTCTTCCAGATAGTTTGAGTAACCATCACTATAAGGAGCATAATCATATTTTCTAAGACCATCTCTAATAAGTATTACTTTGATGTTACTTGAAAAATTTAATTACAACTAACCATTTGGGAGTTGTTACTATATTTTGATGTTACTTGAAAAATTTAATTACAACTAACCATTTGGGAGTTGTTACTATATTTTGTAACAACTCTTTATTGGAATGATAAAATGCTGATTAAGTCATTTCTTATTAATTAATATTATTTCTTTTATCCTACAAATTTTTTCAGCGACAACTATCATAGTGGTATATTATTTTATTTCAGCTTCTGTGCTTTCAATTACATTATTAATCCATGACACTTCAATTTGTACGTCTGACTATGCATTTATTGGTTCGCCTCCCTAAAGAGGTCCAGGATTGTGAAAGGTCTTAAATACGCCTAGCTAGGCAAGATTGAATTTCCCCCAGAGTGTTTGTGATGGTAGTGGTGAAATTGTGAGTCACTTGTTCCTTGCTCAAATGGACTCAATTCATTCCTAACTGTTCTTTTTCTTATGATTATGACATTTAGGCTAGATGATCATGACACATTTCAGTTGCTTATTCTTCCTTTACATCATTTCAGATTGTCGTATACACGCTCGCATCATCAAAACCCAGTTCGCTTCTCAAGTTTTTTTACAGAATATGCTCATCGATGCCTATGGGAAGTGCGGTTCTTTGGATGATGCACGGAAGCTGTTCGAGAAAATGCCTGACAGGAACACTTTCTCCTGGAACTACATGATTACCACGTTCATGAACTCGGGATTTCCTGATTAGGCTGCGCGGTTGTTGGCTTCTATGCCTGCGCCTGACCAATGTTCGTGGAATTCGATAATTCCGGGGTTTGCCCAGCATGATAGGTTTGAAGAAGCTTTGGGTTACTTTGTCAGAATGCACAAGAAGGGCTGTGTTGAATACGTATACATAGAGAGAGAGAGGATTTAAAATTATCTTGCCAAGACCGGTAATGGACCGCTACAAAATTACCTTGTCATCATTCATTCCATATATTTTTGAGACAAAATGAAATCTAAGTACCAGATTACATTGGTCAAAAGAAAAACAGCTATTTTAAAAGTTTTTTTAAATATTAATATTATTTATTCTAGTTGGAACTAGTCCAATGCTTACTACTACATTGACTAGGAGACCTGTTGTTGCCAAATACTTTGTGGGTATGTAAAGAAATTCTTATGCTAAGTCTGCACTTGAAAGCAGACAAACATAATATAGTACTCTTAGCTGTGAAGTGTTATGGCGAGGATATTGGTTATGTTTTCATTATCAGCTTTTGTGTTTTTGGTTCAAATAAATGCATATAAAGCTTGTTGGGAAAAAGAGAGGATAGGTTTGCTGGACATGAAGGAATTCCTGAAATCGAGTTGTGTAATTCTAGATGATCTTGATTCATGGGTTGATGATACAAGAATGAGCAACTGTTGTGATTGGGATCGAGTTCAGTGTAACTTCACTTCCGGGCGTGTGATTTCCATCTCTCTTAATTACACAACTGGATTGCCTTTGAGTTCTACATCAAAATATTGTACTTTAAATCTCTCCCTTCTTCATCCTTTTGAAGAACTACTCGTCCTTGATTTATCTCATAATCAATTTGATGGATGGATTTCCAACCAAGGTACTTATCTTCACTAATTTAATGTTCAATTCAAAGTAATACATCATGATATATGTTATACCAGTCAGTCATTAATTGAGCCAAATAAACTTGTTATGCTATGCAGGTTTTGAAATGTCAAGTTTGAAGAAGCTACAGGTGTTGGATCTTTCTTCTAATTTCTTCAACACCAGTATCTTGTCATTTGTTGGTGGTCTTATATCACTTAAGACATTGATTCTTGGCAGTAATGAAATGTATGGATCCTTCCCTAGTAAGGGTATGTTCCTTAGCTTGCACCGAATGTCTTCTTCTGAATAAGCCTTTTGTTTCTTATCTAATCTGCTCTTTCATCTTTTTTTCATGCTTCAGAATTAGGTAATATGAAAAATCTGCAGGTGTTGGATATAAGTTATAATCAATTCAATGACACCTTATCATTGGAAGGTAACCTCACATCTTTCTCAAACGTTGTCGACTGCCAAAACCTTAATTTAGCTGCAACAGTTTCAGTACTTAATTGGAATTTGAATTTTTGACTTAATCTTCTTGAAAGCATAAACCCTGCAAATTAGACAGGATTAATATTTATAGCTAAGAATATTTTATTTTCTGTTTTTATACCACAGGATTATGCGGCTTCAAAAGCCTCCTTGAGTTGGATTTAAGTAGTAATTACTTATCTGGACCTCTTCCTGAATGTCTTGGCAACTTGACCAACCTCCAAGTTATTGATCTGTCATACAATCAATTCAGTGGCAACTTACTTTCTGTTGTTTCTAAACTCATTTCTCTCAAGTACTTGTTTCTTTCTGGAAATAGGTTTGAAGGTGTATTTTCATTTAGTGCTTTGGCTAACCACTCAAACCTTGAGATATTTCAACTCTCATCAGGAAGTCCCATGTTAGAATTGGAAACAGAAAATCCTACCTGGTTTCCTTCATTTCAACTGAAGGTCATTGACTTGCCCAATTGCAATTTAAATAAGCAAACCAGAGAAATTCCGAGCTTTCTTCTCCACCAGCATGACCTATGGTTCATTGATCTCTCTCATAATAAGCTTGTTGGGAAGTTCCCCAGTTGGATCTTACAGAATAACTCAAAGTTACAAATTCTTAATTTGATGAACAACTCATTCACAGGAACTTTTCAGCTTCCCAGTTTCAAGCATGACTTGCTTCAGTTAGTAATTTCTAGCAACAACATCACTGGTCAGCTACCTTATGATATTGGTTTGATCTTCCCCAGTCTAGGCTATATAAACTTATCAAAGAACAGTTTTGACGGTATTGTTCCTTCTTCAATTGGTGAGATGAAATCGATTTGGATTCTAGATTTGTCACACAACAATTTATCAGGAGAGTTCCCAGGAAGTTTGTTCACCAATAGTGTGTCTTTAGACGCACTATTTCTATCAAACAACAATTTCCAGGGAAACATTTTCCCCAAGAATGTGAACTCTACTTTGTCTGTATTAGATATGAGTAACAACAACTTCAGTGGGGAGATTGGTCTAGAAGTACTGAACATCCCCTACTTATCTGTTCTGGACATTTCGAATAACAAGGTATCAGGTACAATTCCAATTCAGCTCTGTAACCTGACTAGTATTCGAACTTTAGACCTCTCCCAAAATAAGCTATACGGGTCATTTCCCTCATGTTTCAATGCTACATCTTTGACATTCCTGTTTCTGCAAAAGAATAGTCTAAATGGCTTGATACCACATGTGCTTCATAGAAGTTCTGATTTAGCTGTTCTTGATCTGAGGGATAACAAGTTTTCCGGAAATATTCCATCTTGGATTACAGAACTCTCCAAATTGAGTGTGCTTTTACTAGGTGGGAATTCACTGCGAGGTCCTATTCCTAATCATGTCTGCCAGTTAAGGAATGTGAATATAGTCGATCTTTCGTGCAACTTATTTTATGGTTCAATACCTTCATGCTTCAACAATTTATCATTCTCGGTGGGATCAGAAGCAGATTCTTTTGAATCTAGTCCTATGGGTGCGGCAGTCAGCTCACCTAGCGATAGCTACAATGCAACTCTTGAATTAGATGTGGTTGGCCTAATTTCTTGGTCTTTCTCAGACGAAATTGAGGTGGAATTTCCAATGAAGTATAGATATAATTCCTATAAGGGTTACATTATCAACTTAATGTCAGGGATGGATCTGTCACACAATGAGCTAACTGGTAGTATCCCTCCAGAAATCGGCCTTCTCCGAGAAATTCGATCATTGAACTTTTCATACAATCATTTGTCAGGACCCGTACCAGCAAAATTTTCAAATCTAAAATTTTTAGAGAACCTGGACCTTAGCAACAACAATTTGAGTGGTGAAATCCCAACTCCGTTGGCTGAGTTGAACTTTTTAGCAATCTTTGATGTTTCATACAACAATTTGTCAGGTAAGATCCTTGATAAGGGGCAGTTCGGGACATTCGGTGAAAGTAGTTACCAAGGTAATGCTGGTCTATGCGGAGAACTGATTCACAGAAGTTGCAGCAATGAAGCGGAAACACGACCATCAATTGATATGGAAGAAGATGAAGAAGAAGATGAGGGTCCTATTGACATGTTCTGGTTCTATTGGACATTCTCCGCATCCTATGTTGCAATCTTACTGACATTAGCTGCGACCATCTGCATCAACAAACATTTGTGCATTTTATGGTTTCACTTGATTGATGAATGTATCTATAAATGTTCAGTTTGGTCTTGTAGAAAGACATTCCTCTGATGAATGATCATTAATATCCGTATAAAAAAGAAGGTTGTACAATAGTATAGCTGAAGAATAAAGAGGTTCATATCAGTTAATGTTGTAGCCTTGTGTTGTTCTATCAATGGATATTTTTTGTTTGTGGCATTATAGATTATAGATTATAGATTAGGTGATTATCAAAATCTAGATTACATCTTATGTATAATAAAGATAATAAGATTAAAGATTCTAATAAGTTTCAGCCGTTTGTCCCCTTAGCTAAACAAAAACCTTTTGTTTTTCCTATAAGTGAATCTATGTCCAATAAAAATTTCCAATAACACATGTTTCCGTGCCTTCCTTCTCTGAATAAATCTCAAACATCTGTTGAAATCAAACAATTATGTCCATATGTTTCTAATCCCTTTTCAACTACCATGAAGATAATAAGGACTGATAACTTATGTTTCCATATGTTTGAAAATATTCTCAAGTAAATCAAATCAGATGAAATACTAATTCAAATATGCTTATCAATGAATTTTTATCATGAAAAAAAGATTTGTAGTTAGGCCATCTCCAACCATTCTCCATAATCTATTTTTAGAGTAAAATTGCACTATAATGGTACTCTAAAACCTTACTCTATTTTTAGAGTAAGCCTTTTAGGTCATCTCCAACCGTGCTCTCTATTTAGTCTACTTTATCTTTAAATATAGAGTTGCTACAGTAAAACTTCTCCAACCATCTACTCTATTTTACCTATTCTTTAAATATTTTATTATTATTATATTCATTTTTCACATAACATTTATATTCTTTATATTATTAATCAAAATATACCCATTTATTAATTCGTGTAACGTTTTTATAATTCGTATAATATTTAATGTTTTATAATTATAATTTAATATTTAAATATACAATACAATAAAAAAAATCAAATAACACTACAATTAAAAATTAAATAACACAAATATTTCTAAAAAAATAATATATAAATAATAAATATACATCTATAAAAAAAATATAGATGAAATTAAAATAAAAGACAACAATCAATGAATAATTAAATCTATAAAACAAATATTAAACAAAAAAACAAATGAATTAATATAAAATAAATATTACAAAACAAAATTATTTTAGATTTAAAAAAATAATAATATTATGTATTGCCTTGCGGCAAAGATGCCGCAAGGCAATATGGTACTGCATATATGCAGTACCACCAAGCTTGCGGCATCTTTGCCGCAAGCTAATCCAGCTCCATTGGAGCTGGATTTTCCAAGGGTTCTCTAAGTTTAGAGAACCCTTGGAGATGGCCTTAATACTCTATATATAAAGAATCAAAATGTCTTAAATGATTGTTTAAAAATAAAAATATCATCTAATATAATAAATGGTACATAAAATTAATATAATAATAATAAAACATTATTTATTAATAGAAATAATCCTTTTAAAGTTATAAATAGAGTAGATGGTTGGAGAAGTGTTACTATAGTAACTCTATAATTGAAAATGAAATAGGAAAAAATAAAGTTGAAGTAAGAAAAATAGAATAGGTGGTTGGAGATGGCCTTACACTCTCCCAAAAGAATGGGGGTAGTAGAGAGAAAAATCAATATATATATATATATATATATATATATATATATATTAAATGTAGTCAGATATTTAATTACATCTTATCAATATTTTTTCCAAGTAGTGTAATAAAACTCCAATTGAGAAATTGTTTCAAAAATCTCATTTATATACAAATTTAAAGTTTTTTGGCTTACCCTTGGCTAACATTAAGCATAAATTTCCTATGAAATTAAGACTATGCATTTTTGTAGGATTATCCCTTATA
Organism: Euphorbia lathyris; assembly: GCF_963576675.1. NCBI lineage: Eukaryota > Viridiplantae > Streptophyta > Magnoliopsida > Malpighiales > Euphorbiaceae > Euphorbia > Euphorbia lathyris. The sequence continues at coordinate 68,753,600 of NC_088912.1, read as the reverse complement.
ATAAAGTTTATAAGTAGAGTTTATATTACATCTAAATATGTTCTTTTTCATGAAAATACTTCTCTGTATCAGTCTAATTCTTATACTAATTATATATATATATATATATATATATATATATATATATATATATATATATATATATATATATATATATATATATATATATTGTTTGTAACAATGGAGGGGTTATACCCGGACAGCCAAACACGAACCAACAAAAACAAAGGTACTATCCAGTACGAGTCATCCTAGGGAGACAGGTACCACATATATCTGAAAAAAATTATATCTTGGATGCTAGTAGGATACACTTCAGTGAAGATCAAAGTCAAACCTCCTGCTTAGTTTGCCATCCAATCCGCAGCTCAATTTCTTTCGCCAAACGTGAACAAGTTGTACCTTCCAGTCCTGACCATAAAGCTTCTGACACTCCAAAATCAACCAATAAAGCCATTACGAACCAACCACATAGCGACTTTCTAGTCCATCTGAAACACCACTCTACCATAGTGCCTATCCCAAGCATGTTTTAAGCCAAAATGTAACCCTCGTACCTCTGCCAAAACAGCCGTGTAAATACCGAGGTTCACAGCGAAGCCATCTAACCAATTAAGAAATTATGAAATAAAAGTAGAAGACTCTTTAGACTTCACAAATTACAACTCTTTATTTCTCTCTGTTTCTTTTCTTTTCGTTTTCTATTCTATTTCTTTGGTTCTTTTCAACTGTCCTTCTCTATTCTTTTCGTTCTCTTCAACTTTGTGTCTTTGTAATTCCATTAGATTTGAATGTTAACTTAAGTATTTGGTCAATAACTTGATATAATTTCTATTTGGATATTAAAATTACATTTTTAGACTAATATTTAGAGTCAAACATGGTTATTTTTTTATTTTTTTATAATATTTTGAATTTGATCCGAATCTTACGATTCGATTTGATTCACGAGTCCCGATTCACAAAATGAGGAGACTCGAATCTCGATTTAAAAACTATAAACAAAAGCCGGCCAATCCACACGGCGCCACGTCCTCTGCCTAGCGAAACCAAACTGCAACCAGTCACCTAGGTCCAAGTTGAAAACACCACCAAATCAGCCTCACTAAGCAGTGTCCGCCACACACCCGTAGCGTGCGCAGTCCCTCAATATGTGCAGAACTGACTCTGAATTAGGACTAGACACAGTTTGGTCCAGTTCGGGGATTTAAGAATCTCCAAGATTGTATTGAACTTTGAGGATTCCTAAAAATGAATCTCCAGGATTGGATTGAAAATTTCGGTCCGATCTAATTTGGAGATTCGGGGATTCGGTTCCGGTCCAATACAGTACAGTTATTTGACGAGTTAAATAATAAAATATCTATACTTTTACCAAAAATAAATTAAAAACATAATTTAAAAGATAATAAATATATAAAATTCTTAATAAAAAATAAACAACATGTGTTTACAATACCAAATATTAATTTCAATCTAAATAAAGTAATTGGTGAACCGAATTGCTAAAGAACAAATGGGTAACTTAGTTTCAAGATTAATAATTCTAATATCTTAACACACGCATATCTTAAGAAATGCACAACTTAAGCTAAACAACAACAAATAAAAATGCAATAGCAAAAAAATGTCGATCAGATTCTACCGAGTTAAAATTCAATATATAACAGAAATCAAAATTTTACTAAAGTTAAACACTGCCAAATTAATTGATCTATTTTGATTGTCATATGTACACAAATTTTAGGATTTAACCAACAACAAAAAAGAAATAGTAGGAGAAACAATACCTGAAATTGAAATTGCAAATAATTAGATTTCACTTTAGAAATGAAATTGAGGAGATGATGTCAGAACTAGGATTTTGGTGAACTAGGATTCTCATTGACTAGAATTTTAGAATAGGAAGAAAAAAGAGTGAGAATAGACAGAATAAAAAAGAGAATATAGAAGAAAAAAAATTTCATTAACCAATTGCATAATCAATTAGTACGAAATGATTCTCTTAAATAGGACACAAGATAAGAAAAGTACAATTGGCTTAACAAATCATCGCCCTAATAATTCCAACATACCTTAAATAAGAATAGGAAATACAATCTACCTTAACCCTAATACTTCTAACCTACCTTAAATAAGAATATGAAATACAATCTACCTTAAATAAAAATAGGAAATACAACACTTCACTAAATAGGAAAAAATAAAACTTCATATAAAATATAAATTTAATACGATCCGCGTCCAACCCTACTCTGAATAGCCACACACCAAGAATTCACATCCATATATTAATTTCTTGTTAATTATTCAAAGTTCCAAATTAGATGAGTATGATTGTATTCGTCATGTAATTTGTGTTTAAAATCATGCACCTGATACATCTGTTTCGGATAATTTGGTTGGAATTTGGTCAATTTCAGGTGGGTGTGTTTGTGATATATGGTCATCGATAGAGGGAACAATTTGAAACACAAATAAAATCCAACTAGAAAATAGAAAAAACTTATTTAAACAATAGAAACAACTTATTTGAATAATTTAACTACTAAGAATCCCAAACAATCAGCACTTAATGAGCACCATCAGTTGACCCACTCAACTAACACGTATCAAGATATTGAATGTAGTTGGAATTTGTTTATCGTATGTTTGTTTTCTTAGAGGTGCTGGAATGAAGTGAGCGTATCGAGTCCAGATGGAGAGTTTGAAGATGTAGTGGGCTGGTTTTTCGGTTTCTACCAAAATTCAAGCCCTAAACTAGTGTGGGCAGATTCTCTGGGCCATCGGCTCCACCCTTGAATACCGATGCTTCCACCTCTTATAACCCTCCTTATATTCGTTTACTTAGACTTTATGCATTATTATTTCAATAGTTTGAAGTAGATAAAATTGTTTAAGATGCATATTCCTATTCAAGTTCAATTCCCACTAATCTCATTTTATTTTAGATGGTTTTTATTTATTTGAAATACTCTTTTATTTTTTTTAACACAATGTCATTTTATTTTATAAATTTTTTATTTATTTAAAATACTCTTTATTTTTACAACACTTTTGAACTTATTTATATTATGTTTTTTCCATTAAAAAATTAATTTCTTATTTTTGACACTCAAACAACTTAATTTCTAAATTAAATTTTAATTTATGAAAAATACAAAATTTTAAAACTAAATTAAAAAAAAAAAGGTAAAAACGTTATGATTTTTTAGAAAATTAGCATTGAACTAATAAAAAAAATTAAACATGTGTACTCTTTTTACGATAGACACTTTTAATATTTTAGCCAATACACTAAAGCGACGATGTTTTAACGCGTTTGAGGCTAAATTTTTGTTTTTATCATGTCTGTTTTGAAAAATTACCCCTAACCACACAACTAAAGTTAGCCCTCCAATCTAAATTCCTAGCTCCGCAGCTGGAAAGTAAATGGTGGTTTTCTACTCAATTGGGCACCAATAGAATAACAATCTGTAGAATGATGTTAGCATGGCCGCTAATGTCTGTTTGGGTTTGTTCCCAAGGCTTGTTATTCTATTTTTAATTGTCCTAATTAGTATCCAAGAATGTTTTATTTTTAATTGTCCTAATAATATTCAACCTCTCAACGACTAAACATACCAGAAGTGTCAAATACTCAATTCGGTGCATTCAAAAGAAATCATCAATCATTCTCATTACTGTTTGTAGTCCAAATACAATAACTAATTCCTTTAATTATGTTATTTTGTTAAGGTCAGTCAATAATCAAATTTAATTATTGTTAGCTAGTTGGAGTCTTTATATAAAGAAAAAAATAGAACTTGTTTAAAGTCAGTCTGTCTGATTAGCTAATTAACAAATCTTACCAAAAGAGAAACAATTCGTTTACGTTTGCCACAGGAAACACCGTGTTTTTACAAACTGGAACCAACAAACCAACCTGTCATTGTTTCCGAGAAATTATTACCCCATATCAAATATTTTTATTTAATGTATTGTTTAATTAAATTTTTGTTATAAGAATAATTAATTAATCCGAACTTATTAATTAATTAAATTGATTTTTTTATTATTTATCGATGATCTGCCTGCTGGCTTTTACCATAAACATTGAGAAGTTGTGAAGGATGGTATCTATAATTTTGTCATAGGTGTGTTTAATGGTTCTCAGGATATTGAAATGGTGAATAGAACCCTTCTGGTTCTGATTCCTAAAATTGATAAGCCTACTTCCTTTTTGCATATGAGACCTATCAGTCTTTGTAATGTTCTTTATAAGACGGTTACAAAGATTGTGGCTAATAGAATCCGTGGTATTCTTCCTGCGATCATTTGTCAGAATCAGGGTAGTTTTGTGCCCGGTAGACAAATGATGGACAATGTGGTGATTGCCCAAGAGATGGTCCACACTATAAAGATTAGGAAGGGGAAGAAAGGCATTGTGGCTCTGACTCTGGATCTGGAGAAGGCCTATGATCGTATCAACTGGAATTTCCTGATGGAGAGTCTGGAGAGAGCTAGGATCCCGGACAGCTGGAGAAGGTTAATTAAGGTATGTATCTCTTCTCCTGTGTTTCAAGTTATAGTTAATGGGGATATGTCGGAGGAGTTCTCCTCGGGCCAGGGTATCCGTCAGGGTGATCCTATGAGTCCCTTCCTTTTCGTTATTGCTATGGAGAGGTTATCGCACCTGATTCAAGATGCAATTGATAATGGGAGTTTCCACCCGATAGCTATCAATAGCTTCTGTCCCCAGGTGACTCACTTATTCTTTGCAGATGATGTCCTTATCTTCCTGGAAGGTAATGAGGAGCAGTTGAGTATTATTATGGATATTCTTGATTGCTTTTGTTCGGCCTCTAGGCAGAAACTTAATATCCAGAAATCCAAAATGATGTGCTCTAAGAATATGAATCCGAGAGTCTGTAAAAGGTTAAGTGATCTCTCTGGTATTCCTCTTACTGACTCTCTTGAGAAGTATCTGGGTATTCCCCTCCACAGTGAGAGAGTGTCTAAAGTTTCCTTTAAAGATACTTTGGACAAAGCTAATATGAAGTGTGCCACATGGAAAGCCAAGACTCTTTCTCTCGCTGGCCGCCTCACTTTAATTCAATCAGTTAATTGTGCAGCTCCCAATCACATTATGCAGGCTTGTCAGCTTCCGGGTCCTGTTCTTAATGATCTTGATAAGATCAACCGTAGGTTCCTGTGGGGGGAAGCTGTGGAGGGAAGAAAGATCCATCTAGTGCCTTGGAGTGAGGTTTGTCAGCCAAAAGTTTCTGGTGGTCTGGGCATTAGGAAAGCAAAGGATAATAATAAAGTTTTATTAATGAAACTCCTTTGGCGTATGTGGCAGTGCCCCTCCTCTCTTTGGGTTCGCCTTCTCTGTGGTAAGTATAGGAAAGACAAAATCTTTGGGGGCCCTAAGGAGAGAGTTGTCAATTGTTCTTTCCTCTGGAAAGGGCTTAGCGCCGTGTTTGCAGAGTTCTGCTTGGGGGTTGGTCTGGAGCTGGGTAATGGTAAGACCATCAGCTTCTGGTTTGACACCTGGATTGGGGATCAATCGTTAATTGATGTTTGTAGCTCCCCCCTCCTAGTGACATCCATAACTGGAGGATTGCAGATGTAGTGGACTCTGAGGGGGACTGGATCTGGTCAAAGTTTGATACATTCTTTAGCCTGGAGACTCTCCTTAGAATTCGGGGAGTGAAGGTTATTAATCAAGAGGAGGACATGGATAGGCATTGCTGGGCGCTGACTAATAATGGAGTTTATTCTTGCAAGTCTGCCTTTGAAGCTTCTACCCTCAATAGATCCGATCCTCCCTCGGATATTTGGAAATCCATTTGGGCCCTCAAAGTCCCTTACCGTATTAGAAGTTTCCTGTGTCTGGGAGTTAAGGACAGGTTGCTTACTAATTCGGATAGGCACAGACGACATTTAGCGGACTCAGGAGCTTGCAGTAGATGCAGTGGCCATGTTGAATCTTTGTGCCATGCTCTTAGGGATTGCTCTAAGAGTAAAGAGGTTTGGAAGAAAATTCTCCCACACCATATTCTCTCTTCCTTCTTGGCCCACTCTGAGTATGACTGGTTCTCTGATGGTATTAGTGGGAAGTTACTGACTTACATGGAGCATGGGGACATTCTCTTTGATATCATCTGTCACCAAATCTGGAAGTGGAGAAATGAGGAGATTTTTGGTAATAAAACTGTTGTTATTCCAAACTTAGTTGAGTTCTTCTCGAAAAAACTCTCTACTATTATTGAGAGTCTTAAAGGGGATTCCCTTGCCAGGTCTACCCAGGAAAGTAATGTCCATCTCGTGGGGTGGAGCAGGCCGAGCGAGGGGGTTGTTAAATTAAATACGGATGGCTCCTGCCTTATCAATGGGAAGATTGCTGTCGGAGGTGTTCTTAGAGATGCGGGGGGCGCCTGGCTCTCTGGGTTCACACAGAATCTTGGGTTGGGCTCTTCCTTTTCTGCGGAGCTCTGGGGTATTCTCTCTGGTATAAAGCTTGCTAAAAGCCTGTGCGTTAAGAAGCTGTCTGTGGAGTCGGACAATATGGAGACCATCAAAATGATTACTGAGAATCATGCTATTGGTCTTAATAGCCGCAACCTTATCAAAGCTATTAAGAGACTTTGCTCTTCCTTTGAGATCTTAAAGTTCAGTCACATTTTCAGAGAGCAGAACCGGGTTGCGGATCCCTTGGTTGCGGCTGGCCATGAGGGGATGTTAGGTATTACTACCCTTTCTGACCCCCCTACCTTTCTCTCTTCTCTTCTTTTAGAAGATAGGGTTGGGGTTAGCTTCCATAGGCTAATCCCAGGTTAATTGTTCTTTGTTTTGTTTTTTCCTTTCCTATTCCTACCAAAAAAAATTAAAATGGTGGTCTTCTGAATTTTAAGAAAGACTGAAACGGTTATTTTTTTTTTGTGAAGGCCTTTTGAAAGTTACACAAATAAGTTAGTCCACAAATTAGTGGAAAGATGGTTGAAGATCAAGAGTGGTTACCAAGAAATGGATATTATAGAAGAAGTTTCCGAAAAAGAAAATGACTCGGCTCTGATACCAACTGTTACAGAGTGAAACCAATGAGAGGATATTAATCCACAAAAATATTCTTTCTCAAGTCTTTGTTTGAAGGAGTTAATCCCACATAGATGAACAAAGCTCTCTAATAGAGACTAGTTTTAGTTTCAATTCATAAAAAGTTATCTTCGTTACAAAATAAGGAGCTTATATATATCCCTCTTGGGGTAGGTGAAGATACTAATATACCCTTACTAGGGTTACAACTAAAGAAGAGGGAATAAGGGTAGAATGGGGTAAAGTGTGTAAATGGCAAAAAGAGTTGATGGAAAAACAGTAATTAAATTGATGGCAAATCTTATCCCTTTTGAATCAGCTTGGCGGAGAACACAACTAAATGGACTCCACACGTCGTGCCATATGATTCGCACGACATGTGGATCTAATGTTGGATTCTTGTACAGTTTCTTCTTGGTAACCACTCTCTCCAACATGCCCAACATCCGACCCTAAATAAGTGAAAACCTCCATCCTCTCCATATCCCGTTCATCTCCCCTATAAACTCTTGGACCAACTCAGTCACAATGCCGATGGCAGGAGCCTGCCTCTCCCAATACCCTATCACCAAAATTAAAAGGCAATGACTATTAATTCTTTCATATTCAAGCGGACATCAAGCACGCTGTCATCGAACTGCATATATTAAAGAATAGTCTCACATAACATCTGTTATATCCTCTCTAAATTAAAAACCCAAGCTTAAATGGGTTTGAGATTCTTGAGAGAGCACATTCCTCTATGAATCTAGAAACCATCTTTCCTTACACCGACCTGATCATTTCACCATATATATGGAACCTCCTACAAAAAAAAATATTTTCCTCTCTCTTTAAGAGAAATTTCATATTTAGTTACAAATTAATTTTTATTTGCCTAATATATCCCCAGTCCCTTCAAGTAGTCCAAAAACTATAACTGATCCCTTGAACTTCAAAGTGTTACAACTAACCCCTCAATTTGTTTATTTGGAACAAATAACTCATCAAATAAGTTAACATTTGTGAATTTGAGGGTTTTTTTTTTTTTTTTTTTTTTGCATTTTTGTTATCAATAGATAATTAGTTATGTAATGTAATGTAACCATTGATATTTTGGACATTTTTTATTTTTATTGTGATATTATGCTGAACATTTTTTTTTTGGATTCGTTTATAGATTATTTGTTCTAAATGAGCAACTTGAAAAATTATTTGTTTCAAATAAGCAATAAGTTGAAAGAGTTAATTGTAATGTTTTGAAGTTTAGGAATGAAATAGTAATGTTTTGACTTACAGCCTAAGAAGGATTTATTAGGCCATTTTGTTTTGGAGTTTTATGTACTAAAATAGTACATTTTGCATGAAAGGTCAAGCATAATAATTTACTCCAGAACCATAGTCGATCACAATATGAAAGCATGAATGTGGACCATTATCTTTATATAGTATAGTATAGTATAGATGGTTTTATATAAGTAAATGTTAAAATTTCCATATAAAAACAAAAAGAATAGCATGGTTTGGAATAGAGAATATAAATAAGCAGGGGCAGGGTTTAGAATTTAAAAAATGGCTTGGCAGTGGTTATTATCGATTCTAATACTGGGTTTATCGGTACAGCTCCAAGCAACAAAAGCTTGCTTGGAAGAAGAGAGATTGGGTCTCTTACAATTTAAACAATCCGCCATATCAGTAGCCTCAGATAAGGATGTTCTTCCTTCATGAGCAGATGATGATGATTGCTGCCAATGGGAGAGAGTTGTTTGCAATCCCATTACTTCTCATGTGACTCATCTATATCTCAACAACACCTTCCATTACGACATCCATGATATTTCCTATGTGCTTAGTGATAATATATGGTACCTCAATCTCTCTTCGAATCAAATCGGTGTTTCACTTCATAATAATCAAGGTAATTAATTCATCCTATTGTATTGTTATTTTCTAGTGTTTTTTCTTAACTAATAATTAATTATATACTATTGAATAAGGTTTTGAAAGGTTGTCAAGTTTGGAGGATCTTAAAGTGTTGAACCTCACAAATAATCGGTTCAACTCTAGTATTTTAGCTTCATTGGGTGCTCTTAAATCACTTCAGACTTTGGTTATGGGAGATAATGAAATAACAAGTGTCTTCCCTAAAGGTAAATTACTCAACATTATTTTATTTAGTTTCCCAGTTGAAGAAACCATTCCTAATAACATTAATGATCAGAGATAGGGAAGTTGAAATACTTGGAAGCATTGGATTTGAGCTACAATTACCTCATGGGTATGCTACCTCTACAAGGTAAATATATATATATGTTTTGTTTCTCAATGACCTGATCAAACTAGTGTTGATGTTTGTCATGATGCTTCTTTTTCTTTTTGAAAAGATGATGCTTCTTATAATAAGTTAAATGTGCACTGTCAACAAACTTCGCCTTATTATTATTATTATTATTATGATTAATAAGAAATTAGGACAATTTTCAAAGAACCAACGACAAAAAGGAGAAGAATAAATATCCAAACAACCCAATCAGATCTCAGAAGCCAAAACTCAAGATAAGATATTACAGTAAAGAAAACGAAAGAACAAGGTTTGAAGATGGAGTTCGGACTTCAAATGGAAAGAGAGGAAGGAGAAGAGGTTTTTGGATTCTCAAGACTCAAGTTTACGTATTGAGAGATCTTACTCAATTACAGTAAACATAATAAATCAAAGGGTTAGTGACTTTTCACTTAGCCAAGGGTAATCTGGTCATTCCGCAAGCTTGGAGGCTAATTTAGACTTTTACCCACATTGGAGCATTCTAGAAGAACCTCGTCTCCTTGTGATGAGCACCACCTTACCCAATTATCCCCTAAAGTAATCACCACCATTCATCATCTCCTGATTTGATCAATGGTGGTGATTCATCCACTTGTTATGTCCTTTTTTACTTAGTCCCCAAGATTGCTTGCTCAATACACCTAGTTACAAATATAAAATGTAATAGTTAGTTGTTTTTATCCTTAATGAGAAATACAAGATTTAGTAAATTTCTTACCTCATTCAATTTATTATGGTATCAGAGCAAACCTCTCTTTAGAAGTTTCACCATTGAAACAATATGGCTACTCCTGTGATAACATCCAATAGCCCCTATCATCTGACCCAAAATGAAACCCCGGCCCTTGCATTGGTGTCGCAAGTCCTCACCGGGCCAAATTACCATCAGTGGTCACGAGCAGTCAAGGTAGCCCTTATGTCGAAGAACAAATTCCCCTTCGTCGACGGCACCATCAAAGCTCTGGCACTCGACGATGTAATGTACACCCAATGGGAAAGGTGCAATAACATGGTTATGTCGTGGATCCACCATGCACTGTCACCTTCTATAGCCCGAAGCATCATGTGGCTCGATAAGGCAGATCAAGTCTGGGCAGACCTGAAGGAATGATTTGCACAAACGGATTCGATCAGAATACTGGAGCTACGCAGAGAAATACATAATCTAAAACAAGGAAATGGCAACGTTTCAGATTATTATACCTGCTTGAAGATTCTCAACGACGAGCTCATGAATCTGAGACCAATGCCCAAATTCACCTGCAGGCAGACGTGCAGTTGTGACGCCTTCAAAATCCTCCTTGACCAGCAAGACGCGGACTAAGTCATCACCTTTCTCCAAGGGCTGAACGACTCTTATTCTACAATCTGCTCACAGATTCTGTTGATCGAGCCCTTACCTTCTCTTAACAAGCTTTCGCATTGGCCACTCAGCACGAACGGCAAATAGGTCTTGCACCTGTCAAAAGCAACGATGGAAATGAAAGCAACGTATTCGCAGGTTTCACCAACACTCAGAATAGACAAAACAACTGGCCGAATAACTCAAGGTATAATACTCGCAAAACAAATGGCAATACAGGTCACACAGAAGAAATATGCTTCAAGAAACATGGATACCCACCGAACTATGGCAATAGAAACAAAGGAGCTCCTTTCAGAACAAATCAGCCAAAGGCCAATGCAACGATGAATCAGAACAGGGATTGCGGAGACTCAGGAGAGGAGGATGACGGCAACCTAACACGGAACCTTTCTCCCTCACCAAAGAGCAGTACAACACGCTGCTTGCCCTATTGCCACAGAAGCCCTCAGGGAAAGCTCCGGCCTCGGGTAGCAGCGTTAACACCTTTGTTAAAGGAGAAAGTTCTAGTAAAGCCTTAAATCCTAACTCTGTTTCATCATGTTGGATAATAGACACCGGGGCTACAGATCACATCATTTGTGACACCAAATCATACAGTTCATATACAAAGATAGATAAATGTTGGGTGAATTTGCCAAATGGGGAAATGGTCAAGGCTCAGTACATAGGCACAGTGGTCCTTAGCTCACAACTCATCTTGCATAACGTATTATGCATACCTGCTTTTGACTATAACTTAATCTCAACCAGCAAGCTATTGAATACAGGGAAACTGTGCGTAGTAATAACGGGTTCAGTGTGTGCAATACAGGACTCAACCAGCTAGAAGAGGATTGGCTTGGCTAGAGAGCATGAAGGTCTATATTACCTGGAATATCCAGTACCTAGTTTCCATTCTGTTTTTCAATCAAAACCGATGTATGGCACTTACGTTTTGGCCATCCCTCTTACGAGCGATTAAAAGGCCTAAACTTATCCTGTAATGACTTTGATTCCCTAAAGGCAATACCATGTGATATTTGTCAAAGATCCAAACAGAAAAAGCAACCATTTTCTTTAAGTCACAGCATAGCAAAGCAATGTTTTGATTTGATTCATGCCGAATTTGGGGTCCCGTAAGAGAATCACATTCTAACAAGCATTACTTCTTAACCATACTTGACGATCATAGCAGGTATACATGGATCACGTTAATGCAAAACAAGGGTGAGGCAAGCAACGCACTACAATGTTTTTGTAAATATATCAGCAATCAGTTTGGCAAGAATGTAAAAGCAATCAGAACAGATAATGGGCCCGAGTTCATCATGAAGGAGTTCTATGCCACAAACGGTATCATCCATCAAACATCCTGTCCAGAAACACCTCAACAAAACGGTAGGGTAGAAAGAAAACACCTGGACATCATGAACACTACTAGAGCACTCATATTTCAAAGTTGCCTACCCAAAGAATACTGGTCAGAAGCAGTCAGTCATGCTGTTTACCTTATTAACAGATTACCCTCGACACCAATTCAGGGACAGACACCTTATGAACGCCTATATGGTGAAAAGAGCAGCCTAGAAAATCTCAAAGTCTTTGGTTGTTTGGCTTACGCCTCGTCACTTGACCGGCACAAGACCAAATTCACAGACAGGGCAATCAAATGCATCTTCCTAGGCTACAGAAATGGCACCAAAGGCTTCAAATTGTTAAATTTAACGACTAATGATGTTTTCTTTTCCAGGAACGTCAAGTTTTTTGAACAACACTTTCCTTTCACAAATCAAACAGCAATCACATCATCCTGCAGTGAGGCAGAACTAGACACACTACACTTGGCATCAATGCAAGATAATGAGTTTGACACAGAAGAGGATCATGCATTGCAAGATATGATACAACATGTTGACATCACACAAGCACAGGAAAACCAAGGCACCACAGAAATTACAACAAGCACAACAACAGATGCACAACCACAAAATATAACAGGCAGACCCCGACGGGAAAGACAACCCCTATCTTATCTCAAGGATTATCACCTGGCCTTGATAAAAGGCTCTGCTTTGCCTTGTCCCACAAATTCACCACATAGCCTCTCCAAGTTCCTTTCATACGAAAAGTTATCTCCCACTAAATGTATCTTTTCCATCAACCTTGCCTGCCATAGAGAACCTGCAAGTTACACAGAAGCCAAGTCAGACATAAATTGGCAACAGGCCATGAAAAGAGAACTTGACGCCCTCGAAGAAAATCACACATGGGATCTGACAATTTTACCTGCGGGGAAGAGACCTATCAGATGCAGATGGGTCTACAAAATCAAGCATAAAGCTGATGGTAGCATTGCACGATTCAAAGCCCGCCTCGTGGCCAAGGGTTACTCGCAGCAAGAGGGAGTGGATTTTACTGCTACTTTTGCACCTGTAGCAAAATTCACAACCATTAGAGCCATACTTGCAATAGCAACATCAAAGGACTGGTACATCCATCAACTTGACATAGACAACGCATACTTACATGGAGATCTCAACGAAGACGTGTACATGCAATTGCCTCCGGGGATGATTCCTGAGAACCCATAGCAGGTCTGCAAGCTCAACAAATCCCTCTATGGCCTCCGACAGGCGGGCCGCCAATGGAATGCCAAACTTACAGCCACCGTCAGACACGTGGGTTTTATTCAATCTGTTGCAGATCCATCCCTTTTCAGCAAGCATGCAGGTGATCAAATTACACTTTTACTCATTTATGTCGACGATGTTATTTTGACAGGGAACGACATGCACATGATCACTTTGGCAAAACAACATCTCGACAAATCCTTCAGCATCAAAGACCTTGGGAACCTCCATTATTTCCTTGGCTTCGAGTTCGTTCGAAACAAGCAGGGACTCCACATGTCACAAAGAAAATACGTATTAGAACTATTACAAGAAATGGATTTTCTGGCATGCAAACCAACTTCATCCCCAGCACTACCAAACCACAAACCACCCCCAAACACAAATTCCATCACAGATATCACATCTTACAGAAAAATAATAGGCAAACTATTATATCTCACGCATACAAGGCCAGACATCTCCTATATCGTCAATCAACTCTCACAACACCTAAACCAGCCAAATACCGACCATCAAAATAGAGTTCATAGGATATTACGGTACCTTAAAGGGACGGTGGGTCTGGGTATCTTTTTCCCCGCATGCAACGACTTACAACTTCAAGCCTTCACTGAATCCGACTGGGCTACTTACACAGAGACCAGAAAATCCATTACCGGCTACGCCGTCTTCCTCGGCACCTCTCTCATCTCCTGGAGATCTAAGAAACAGAACACTGTTTCCCGCTCATCCTCAGAAGTTGAATACAGGGCCATGGCATCCACCTCTTGCGAGATTCACTGGATTTAGAATCTCCTCAAAGATCTCCACCTTCCTCCGACCACGGCTTCTTTGCTTTTCTGTGACAACACCTCCGCCATGCATATCGCACAAAATCCCGTCTTCCATGAACGCACAAAGCATATTGACATCGACTGCCATGTGATTCGTGAACGAGTTCAAGCCGGGATCATCCGTCTTATGCCGATCTCTTCCTCTTTACAACTCGCGGACCTCTTTACGAAGGCCCAACATTCACCGCACCTCCGTTTTCTCATTGACAAACTCGGTTTGAAGAATCCCTATCAAGCCTAGTTTGAGGGAGGCTATTACAGTAAAGAAAACGAAAGAACAAGGTTTGAAGATGGAGTTCGAACTTCAAATGGAAGGAGAGGAAGGAGAAGAGGCTTTTGGATTCTCAAGACTCAAGTTTACGTATTGAGAGAAGATATCATCTGACTCAATTACAGTAAACATAATAAATCAAAGGGTTAGTGAATTTTCACTTAACCAAGGGTAATCTGGTCATTCCGCAAGCTTGGAGGCTAATTTAGACTTTTACCCACATTGGAGCATTCTAGAAGAACCCCATCTCATTGTGATGAGCACCACCTTACCCAATTATCCCCTAAAGTAATCACCACCATTCATCATCTCCTGATTTGATCAATGGTGGTGATTCATCCACTTGTTATGTCCTTTTTTACTTAGTCCCCAAGATTGCTTGCTCAATACACCTAGTTACAAATATAAACGGTAATAGTTAGTTGTTTTTATCCTTAATGAGAAATACAAGATTTAGTAAATTTCTTACCTCATTCAATTTATTATAAGAAAAAATGACTTGCATCATTGCTTTAAAACAGTACTAAAAACCTAAAGGTATAAAGTGTTATATTTGATGAATTGAGAGTACATGTAAACACATAAAAGGTACGAAGTATTAAATTTATTGAGTTGAAAAGGGCCAATAAATTAGCCACAAAATAAAGGGGCTTATAAATTAACCACTAAATAGAGGAGTTAAGAACAAAATGAGGCATGTAAATAGGTTTCACATCTCATTGTAATTCAATAATAATTGAAATTAAGATAGTGGCAAAAACAAATCTTGAATCTCACTATTCCAAAATCATGCTTGGATATTCCAAGGAGATTTGAAATTTCAGATATTTGAAAGGCAGGCAAGATGTAATTCACGCCTAACTCAAATCAATGTAGCTAATATTCCTTTTAGTCCAAACTAATTAAAATTTCCAAGTTTGCCCAAACTTACTTCAAAACTTCAAATGAGCTTCTTGAATAATGAATTAATTAACCTTAACAATCTTATCCTTAATACTTTATTCCAAGTCTCACTCGTTCTCTCTATTTGCCCTTAAGGCTACAAACATCATGCTTCAAGTCCTACTGAGTCTTTACACAATTCAAATTTGGTAGATGATACAAACTTCATTAACATGTCAACCGAATTCTCAGAAGTATGAATCTTATTCACCTAAATTTACCCTTTACTTATAATTTTCCGAACAAAATGATATCATATGTCAATATGTTTCATTCTTTCATTAAACATTTGATCTTTTGTCAAATGTATAGCGTGTTCGCTATCACAATTAATATACACAACCTCTAAGTTCATTGTAAGTTCGCCAAATAAGTTTTCTAGCTATATTGTTTCTTTGCCAGCTTCAAATAATGCAATGTACCCCACCTCCGATATTGACAATGTAACTTTACGTTTCAGAAAAGATTTCCAACTGATAGCAGTATCACCAAGTATAAAGACATAACAATTAATGATCTTCTCTTATCCAAATCTCCCACATAGTCAAAATCGCAATATTCAATCAAACTACTATGAAGTTATGCCATATTCGAGGGAATAATGAGAAGTTCCATGCAGATTCCCTCAATATCCACTTCGCCGCTTCCCAATGAGCTTTTCCAAGACACAATATATACCTTCTAACCACACTAACTGTTGGAACTAGATCAGGACGAGTACATACCATAACATACACCATGCTATCAATCGCGTTACAATAGCAAACACACGCCATGTGCTTCTCCTCTTCTTAAGGTTGTGGTGACGGTTTAGCAAAAAGCTTGAAATGAGCTGCCAATGGAGTAGACACATGTTTTACATTCCTCATGCCAAACATCTCAAGGAATTTTTTTAATATACCTTTCTTGGCTATGGTATAACTTAGCAACTACTTTGTCCCTGACAATCTCCATATCCAAGATTCTCTCCACCTAAGTCTTTTTTTTCAAATTCACCATTCAACAAATTTTCCAGCTTACAAATTTCAGATTTATCTTTGTAACCTATAAGCATATATATCAACATACAATAACAAACATATAAAGGAGCCTTCAACCTCCTTTAGATAAACAAAACTATTATCATAAGATGATCTAGAGTAACCATGTGATCACATAAAAGAATAAAACCTTTTGTACCATTGCCTCGTCGATTGATTTAAGCCCATACAAAGATTTCTTCAACATACATGTATGATCTTATTTTCCTTCAATCTCAAATCCGTTGCATATAAATCTGCTCCTCTAACTCCATAAAGGAAAGTTGTATTGACATCCAATTTCTCAACTCTAAGTCATTCATAACAAAAAGAGCCAATAAAGCATGAATTGTTGTGTGCTTTACTATAAGTGAGAAAACATCATGGAAATACAGTCCATCAATTTGACTAAACCTCTATGCCACAAGCCTTGCCTTGTAGTGTGTCTCTACCACACTTGTAATATCTTTTTTCTTCTTATACACCCATTTGTAGCCAACTATCTTCTTTCTTTTAGGTCCCAAAACCAAATTCCATGTGCCACTTCGATGGAGAGATTCAATTTCTTCTTCCATAGCTGCCAATCATTTGCTAGAATCAACCAACTTGATAGCCTCATTATAGGAACTTGGATCACCATCTGACTCCACCTCACTTGCAACAATGTGTGTGTATGAAACTGAATTTTCATACATTGCTAGTGGACGTATTTGTCTTCTCGATCTTTTCTTAGAAATAAATACAAAAAAATACACTGAAGGCTCGGATCCCAACTGACTCGACATATTAATAACAAGTTCCCCAAATGTTTGTGTGTTAGGTGACATTTCAAGAGGTGAGGAAGATACCTTTAGCTCAATTGATTCATTAGTTCTTTCATAAGGACCTGCATACTAGAAACAGAACCTTCCCTTTCAGGTGTATCATAAATGACTCATCAAATTTCACATCCCTCTACTTATTACAATCTTCTTTGGAATAGGGAACCAAAGTCTATAGCCATTGATCCTAGAACCGTAACTAGTAAATATGCATTTTCTGGCTTTATGTTTTAATTTATTACCATCATTGACATATATATATGTATATATATATATATATATGTTGGACAACCGAAGACTTTTAAATTAGAATAATCACAAGGTTTTCCAAACCATACTTCTTTTTTAGTGTTTTCTTATAACAGGTTTTATCAACAGCTTTATCCCAAAACGTCTTTTCCAAACTAGCATTAGTTCTCTCGCTAGTTGTCATGTTCACGCATTTAGCAACACCATTCTGTTATGGCCAGTAAGTGCATGTGTAGTGCATGGTTATTCTTTCATTCTCACATAATTGATCAAATTCTTCATAAACAAATTTAGGACTATTGTCAGTCTTAAATCCCCTTGCATAATTGATCAAATTCTTCATAGACATTTGATTACCAACCACTCCACCAAAAATACCTTGTCAAAATTATATTTGAAATAATTAGTTGGTGGAGAGGATTAAATTGTCGTCGCACCGCCTACAGAATGTCGATATGGCTGATCGAGGTCGACCTAAATCTCATTTTTTTTTGGGTCTCACAGCTTTAAAATCATCTATATATTTTGGGAACATACTTTACTAAGAGCATGTCTAATGGGTATGATTTGGTTGTTACCAAACTCAAATTGGTAACAACCAACCATTAGAGCACATGTAACTTAATTTGGTTTGTTACGCTTGTTGGTAACAACAAAAAAATCAAGCAAGATTTACAATTTCCCACATAAAAAGATAGAAAGTGAACATAACGCAGGCAACTAAGGACCCGTTTGTTAGGGGGAAAATATTGTGTTCTGGAAAATTTTATGTAGGGAAAATATTGTACAGGAAAATAAAATATTTTTCAGTGTTCGACTACAACACTGTAAAATACTCCATCCGTTTCATAATAATTGTCGTTTTGAGGAAATTTTTTTGTTTCAAATTATTTGACGTTTTACACTTTTCAATGAGCATTAAATGTGTTTTTTCTAACTTTGTCCTCATATAATAAAAGGAAATAAATTTGCAGAGAAATTTAAGCATTAATTGCAAGAGGGTAATAAGGTAATGTTTAACTACTTTTTAGGCGAATTAATAGGTTTCTTAATATTTGTGTAGAAACATTAAAAGACAATTAAAATGAAATAGATGGAGTATTTTCCAACCATTAAAAACGTGAAAACACATAAAAAAATGTGAAAATTTGTTAAAAACACGAAAAGTGAAAAAATGCGAAAATCACGAAAAATAAAAAAAAATATTAAAAACATGAAAAAAGTGGAAAACACGGAAATGTGAAAAAAATTAATGTTAAAAACACGAAAAACATTTTTTGTATTTTGTACATTTTTTCGTGTTATTAACGTTATTGTGTTTTTTTTGTGTTTTCACGTTTAGTTTTTCGGTTTTTCTCTTTTTCACGTTTTCTTTTTTTTCGCGTTTTTTTTATTTTTCTCACTTTGTTACTTTTTCGTGTTATTCACGTTTTCATGTTATTCGTATTTTTCATGTTTTTGTGTTTTTTACTTTTTCGTGTTTTGTTTGCATTTTTCGTCTTTTCATGTTTTTGTGTTTTTTTACTTTTTCGTGTTTTGTTTGCATTTTTCGTCTTTTCATGTTTATCGCATTTTTCACTTATTGTCACGTTTTTGTGTTTTAGCATTTTTAGCATTTTTCGCGTTTTCGCGTTTTTGTGTTTGTTTTTTGTATTTTTTCACATTTTCATGTTTTTTGTATTTTTCACGTTTTTGTATAATTCGCGTTTTCTCACTTTTTCGCGTTGTTCATGTTCTGTGCTTTTTCAAGTGTTTGCTTTTTTTGTGTGTGTTTTTGTGTTTTTCACGTTTGTTCACCTTTTTATGTTTTTGCGGGTTTTTTTTTCATATTCTCGTGTTTTGTAACGTTTTCACGTTATTCATGTTTTTTCGTGTTTCATATTTTAGTATTTTTACATTTGATAACATCGGGATATTATCGCAAGGACCAAAAGAGATAATCGCCTCAAGTATGCCATGTGGCATAGGAAGCCGCCTAGCGGATCCCTCTGGGTTAGCTCTAAGAGATCCGCTGGCGGATCTCTAAGGCGAATCTCTCCATTTACTTAAGTAACGGCTAACCGTCAACTCGGCCATAATGATCATTAAATGAATCATTAATAGTCTTAACCCGCCAGGTTAAGAGTAACTTGTAACCGCCATTAAATGAGCATTAATGGAGACTCTCTAGTTACCTAGAAGTTACAAATCCATCTACTATAAATAGCCCACGTCTAGGCTATCAAGGTACATTCACTCATACTTACTCTTCGCTAAACTTTGTCCATTCAGTTTATTCTCCATATTTGTTACTGACTTTGGCATCGGAGTGTCCCCGGCCGATCCCAACTGCGCCTCATAGGGACGTGATCCGATCAGAAGTTTCACTAGTGTTATCAATTGGTGCGGTGAAGGTGGAATCCTTAACCCAATAAAGGATTTTTTGGTCACATTGAAACATCATGAACGATGAAATACTAAATCCCTCCTCAGGGATCAAGTCGCCAGTAATCACACCATCCAGTGCTGGGCACATGAGTACGACCGCTCCCACAATGAATATCGATGGAAATATGCCCCCAGCATCCTTCCTTGATATGTGCGTTTAGGATATCGAGGCGCGATATGGGATTGAAATTGGAGACCGCCTTCGAGCGTTCATAACTATTCCTTATAGTAGTACGGTTTCTACGTCAGTGGTCTCGTCTCTACCTCCGTTAAACTTTGGTCTGGGACCAGGGGCTCGTAGCTCTTCATTCCTTCAAGCTCATAACGTTGACTCTACGGTAACTACCACGGCGCCAAGTGGATCACGACCAGTTATGAGGGAGCTGTTTCCTGGTGAAGGAAGCCGTAGGAATGACGTGGTCCCCCCTGGCGGATCAGAAGTTCCGAGGTTTAATCTTGATGGGCCGAATGTACCCAGACGACCACGGACGAATTCGTCCCTTGGGGGATTTAAAGAGCCCATTCGCAAAAAGCACAGAAAGAACAAAGATAAGCAGTCAAGATCTCCTTCGCCCCGGCGAACGAAATCTTCACGCCGTGGCAGATCTCCTCCATCTACTGGTCGTAAAAGGCGTAGTAGACCGGAAAAAACGTCTCATTTAGGAGGACCGCCACCCCATCCATCTTCGGGAACTGTTGGACACACTCTGACAGGAGGTCAACAAGGAGGAAACGAGCTGAATCCTCCAAACAAAGGAAGTGGGGGAGGAGGCAATGCAGGAGGAAGGGGAGGCGGGCGAGGAGGACATTCGCCATCGGATTCATCGTCCGAATCAAGTTCTTCATCTTCTCCGAGCAGATCGCCACGAAGAGATCGTCCCAGGGCGGAGCCGGAGAATTTCGATGACAGAGTCAGAGCCCTAGTGCTTCAAATGAATGAAGAAACTGCTAGGCATAATCCATTCGCCAACAGGGATTCGCCTTTTGCGGCTTGGATTGAAGCAGAGGAAACCGAAAGAGCGTTTAAAATCCCTAATCTGGCAATTTATATAGGTAAAGACAACCCGGAGGCTCATGTTCTAAAATACAGAATCATGGACAGACTCAATCGAGCCACCGAACCTGTGCTTTGCAAAATGTTTGTCACCACGTTAGGAGGCCCGGCTTATTTGTGGTTTCAATCCCTACCTCCAGGCTCAATAAACAGCTTCGATCAATTGAGCAGGGAATTTTGTGCTAAATTCGCCGGTTGCATTCCTGCAGTGGTGAAATCCGGAAAGCTTTTTGAGTTAAAACAAAAGGCGAATGAATCCCTCCGAGACTATGTAGACACTTTTAATCAATTGTGTATACAGATTGTTGACGTAGATATCTCCATAGCTGTGGAATGCTTTGTGAGAAACACTACTTGTAAAAGTTTGCAAGAAGACCTCATCCGCAAGAAACCAACCAGCATGGCGGAGTTAATGGAACATTGCAAAGATTTTATAGAGGTAGATGATATTCGCCGAGGCTCACCATCATCGCCAAAGAAGGATTGGGGCGAATCCCGCTCCCGAGACCGAGATCGGGACAGAGACAAACGTCAGGATTCTCCTCGAAACAAACGAAGAGATTCCAGGAACAAATCAACATTTGTCACTTCCTTCACACCTCTTAATGCTTCTAAAAGTGAGGTTCTTATGTGGATCGAGAACAGCCAGCACAAACGGAGCATTTCATACCCCGAGCCAAAAGGGGGGAGTATACCAATAAAGGCAAGGATCCTAAAAATTATTGCAAATATCACAGGAAAAATGGTCATGATACGGATGCTTGCTGGGAGTTAGCTCGAGAAATTGAACGACTCATTGAAAGAGGTAAATTGGATCGGTTCATCCAAACGGAAGGAAAAGACGATGATAGATCCAAGGAGGATCTAAAGAAGAAAGGAAAGGGCACTATTAATGTCATAGCTGGCGGACCTGGTTATCAGCCAACATCAAAAAAGGCAAAAATGATCAACCTTGATAGGATATCGTTAAATCGCCCTTTCTCAGACGCAGGTCTGGAGATTGCACCCCATGCGGATGCACTGGTCGTCACAATGATAGTTGAAGGCTGGGAAATTAGGCGGGTGATGATTAATACGGGAAGTTCATGTAACGTCATCACTCGAGAAGCATTCATCAAACTCAAAGTTGATCCTGTCCAAGTGGAACCAACTATGGTCGATATTCTGGGAGTCACTGGTGATACCATTCAGACGAAAGGCCAAGTTATTTTGGAGTGCGAACTTGCTGGGGATGATCAAGTTTGGAAAGGAGATCTGGAGTTCTCAGTCCTAGATAGACAATTGGCCTACAATATTATCCTCGGACGACCATTTATCTCCGAAGTTGCAGCCCTTATCTCTATTCGCCATCTAACACTTTACATTCCTACGGTCAAGGGGGGAGTGATGGTTAGAGGTTGTCAAAAAGTGGCTCAAGAAACTTATTCGGCTTCGTTAATGATTCGCCCTCAATCTAAAAAGGAAACAGAAGAGGAATGCACCACAATAGCAGTGGATGAGGATGATGCGGAGGACAATACATTACCACACATGGCGAATCTCTCGAGCCGACATAAACACTTGGTCAGAGAATGAAATACACCTATGGTCTTGAGTACTCTTTTTTCTTTAACAAGCTTTTTCCCACGAGGTTTTTCTTGTTAAAGGTTTTAATGAGGCTCATTTGCAAAGACCTATTTCCTGTAATAAGGTGTTTCTTCCATTAATAAAGATTGTTGGTTTTATTATCCATTTTCTTTTTTATGATTCACTACTGCAATATCAATATTCCAGTCATAAAAAGGAGGCATCCAACGCTCCTCACAATCACAACAGATCCGCCACTTGGCAGATCATGGTCACCAATAGAGTTAAAACGATCCTTGGACGCAAGGTCTTTACACTCTCTTGTCCTTCCCTAAGAAGGACTTACAAGTCCTGCGGGCGGATCGTTTCACCTCAAAGATAGGTGGCAAAACGAACCCCTAGACAGCTTTACTTCCTCTAAGGAGGAATAGAACAGCTTCAAACCTTCACAAAGGTTCATACGGTGAAGTATGGCTGGCCACCTACTTCAAACAAAAATCCTGAACATATTCACATTCAAAACACTATCGGGCACAAAGTGTAAAAGTGAATTAAATAGCAATGTTTGGAATCATACTGGTTTTTACAAAAACTTATACAAACAAAAACTAAATGATAGTAGGGGCATCCCCTTTTGCGCTTCCCTCACCCGCAGGGCACATCGGAGGATCCTTTTTCTCCACAGTTGTAGATTCGCCACCAAGAGATACCTCCTTGTCCCCTTTTGGTTCTGAATCAGCCTTAGACGGTATCGCCTGAGGATCATCCTCCACAGCTATGGTAGAAGGCTTAGCCTCAGGCAAGGTTCCTTTCATCCATCTTCTTACATAATCGCGGAGATACCCCTTGGCATCAGGCATCTTCTTGAACCTCGCCACATCCTCCGGCTCAGGAACGGCGAACTCAGGATCTGTGAAATCGATTCCGGGATGAGCTAAGGAGAAATACGCCATAAGCATCTCTCCATAAAAGAATGCTTGTTCGCCTGCCGTGTATTCCGCCTCCCCGAGAGCATCTTCATGATTTTTAGCATCGGAGGCTATCTTTGCCTTTAGCTTCTGTATCTCCTCGTCTCGGAGAATCAAAGCAGCTGTGGCAGAGGCCAAGTTCGCATTAGCAGAAGCAAGGTTGGCATTGGCGACGACAAAAGAAGAATTGGCATTTGCCAACTCTTTCTCCAGCTTCTCAACAGTAGCCCTATCCTGAAGCAGCCCGTTCTCCAAGATACGTAGGCGGGCGTACAGCTGAGAAAAGCAAAATAAGTTAGCCAAAAAGCAGAAACAAAGAAATCATCACACTCTTCCAAAAACTTACTGAAAGAAGCTCCGATTT
Organism: Euphorbia lathyris; assembly: GCF_963576675.1. Lineage (NCBI taxonomy): Eukaryota > Viridiplantae > Streptophyta > Magnoliopsida > Malpighiales > Euphorbiaceae > Euphorbia > Euphorbia lathyris. The sequence continues at coordinate 68,729,729 of NC_088912.1, read as the reverse complement.
TCCCTTTTGGACGTGGATCGATCCGGGGATTTGGTCATAGCCCCTTTGTACTTCTCCTACTTGTCCTAGAGCTTCGTCGAGGTTATTCAAAAGTGATTCATCCTCGAAAGTTCATCCCGTAAACTTGGCGGACCAAGACTCGCCAGTACTGGGCTTCACCGTCTGCACAAGTAAGAAAGACCATACGCCACTTCAAAATCCGACGAGCAGGAAAAAGAATTAAGAGATGCATTACCTGAACCGTTTTTTCAGTAGTCTTGGCAGATTTAATGGCATCCGCCATTATCTTGGTACTCCCGGCGGTATTGGGCCGCCTCTTCTTTAGTGGCGGGTCAGCAGTCGTCTCCATAGGGCGTTTGCCCGTATCAGTTTGAGGGATAGCCTCTTGATTTTTCTTGCGGGCTTCCTCTTCTCGAAACTGCCTGCGCGTCTCTGCAAGAGCACGATTTGCCTTAGATGCAGCCCTGCCAAAAGAAGATATCAAAATAAATTAAAGCTCCAAAAATAAATAAGGTACCTTGATCAAATTGAGTTATTTTCGAGTAAAAAAGTTGATCCTCCACTCGGCGGATCAAAGGAACGTCGCTCATCATGAAGGCTAAGGCATCCTCATAGGTCCAGGCATCCGCCTTAATTTGCTTCATGAGATCCGCCACAGTCTCATCACCAAGCGTTAAGATTCGCATGTCTCCCGCCATGTGTAGTGGACTAGAGTTCCAGACTAAAGGAAAGTCCAATGGCTCGTCCTCCTTTATCCTCACATAGAAGAAACTCTCATCCCAGCTGTGCACGTTAGACATTTTGTGGTAGAAGGGCGAATAAACACCAAATTTGGCCAATGTAAGATAGGACTCTGACTTCCTCTTAGAAGGTTTATGAAGGGCTCTGAAGATACGGCCATTATACGCTACGCCTAAATTCGACGCCAGATAACAATCCAAGGCCATATCAAGCCAACCATTAGGATGTAGTTGGCTGACAGCGATGTCAAAATACGAGAGGATATCCGCCAACATCTTGGGAAGAGGAAGGCGAAACCCTCTCTCAACATGACTACAAAAAACAGTAAAAAAGCCTGTCGGCGGATTGGAAGGGCGTTGATGTGAAGCAGGAAGTTGGGTTTCGTAGTTTTTAATCCACGGAAAGCGATCCGATAGGTTCGCCAAATCCGCGGCACTCATGCGAGACGAAGTGGATTCTGCTCGAGGTTTCTTCTTCCTAACAGGAACGGAAGAATAAGCCATTAAACCCAGAAACCGGTTACGGGCACCGGCCGGAGCGAAACTAGAAGGAAAAGAAGGATTTCCAGAAGAACGAGTTCGATAATGGCTCCGCGCCGAGTTATTGAACTCAGCTAAACCGGAATTAATTTCTCCGGCGAGAGATTGGGAATCCTCCGACGAAGACGAAGACGAGGACCAACTAAAATCTACTTCAATGCGAGGAGAAGATGGCAAATTAAAAAGTTCTGAAGTTGACCCTGAAGACGAAGATGAACTTCTAAACATTCAAAAAATGATATAAAGAACACTTACATGGAAACGCAGAAGCTTGAGGTTTCTGAGAAAAAGCTCCGAAAAGCAGAAGAAAATGGAAAGCAAGGGAGAAAGAGAACTCCGGAGAAAGAAGACGGCTTTTTAAAACGCTCCTAGGGCAGTGTGATTACACGTGTCAACCATCAAAGAACCTCGAACAGAGTGCTCATTAATGCGGAAACGTGTGACGACGCGCAGAAGTCTAAAAGCCCTAAAGGACTTTAAAGGCATTTTGGGGGGGCTTCTGATAACATCGGGATATTATCGCAAGGACCAAAAGAGATAATCGCCTCAAGTATGCCATGTGGCATAGGAAGCCGCCTGGCGGATCCCCCTGGGTTAGCTCTAAGAGATCCGCTGGCGGATCTCTAAGGCGAATCTCTCCATTTACTTAAGTAACGACTAACCGTCAACTCGGCCATAATGATCATTAAATGAATCATTAATAGTCTTAACCTGCCAGGTTAAGAGTAACTTGTAACCGCCATTAAATGAGCATTAATGGAGACTCTCTAGTTACCTAGAAGTTACAAATCCATCTACTATAAATAGCCCACGTCTAGGCTATCAAGGTACATTCACTCATACTTACTCTTCGCTAAACTTTGTCCATTCAGTTTATTCTCCATATTTGTTACTGACTTTGGCATCGGAGTGTCCCCGGCCGATCCCAACGGCGCCTCACAGGGACGTGATCCGATCAGAAGTTTCACTAGTGTTATCAACATTTTTTAACGTTTTCCCCATTTTTCTCTCAACGCGTATGTTTTGGGGAAAATGTGTTACCTTTTTTAAAAGGGTAAAACATTTTCCCTTATTTCTTCCTTCATTTTCCATTGACTTGCCACTTATTTTCCTTTGACTTATTTTTCTGCCCAAACAAACACTGGAAAATTGGAAAAATATTTTCCGGCACAATATTTTTCCCCAAACAAACAGGGCCTAAGTAGGAATTAAACATCATTTGCTCGGTCTCATGCCCAATAAAGCATCAATTTTTGCGTTTTCTTTTCCTGTCAAATTATAATATTAGTCTATTGTTATTAATTAATATATTTTTCTTATCCTATAAAATTCTGAAATAACAATAGCTCCTAATGGGTTGTAACTTTTCATTGTAGTGGCACCCCCAAGTTGTAATCTCCCACTAGAGATGCTCTAATATACTTTAATCACTCATTCTTTATTTATAACTAGTCGAAAACCCGTGCGATGCACGGGATATGCAACTTTTATATAATTTAGATAAATAAATTACTTTTAAGTAATTTTATATCATTCTATGAAAAAAATTTATATTATGAAAAAAATTACATTAAGTATATGTGAAATTAATATATATTTTTATTGATAATTCAAATTAAATTAAATTAATTTTGAAAAAATTGATTAATTTTTTTTATAGAATTTTAATTAAAGGTGAATGATTTATTTATTTTTACAAAATTCAATTATTTGTACTTTTTAATAATTTTAATACATTTTTTATATTTTTATATAACTGGAATTCTGTGAAACAATGATAATAAAATAGGAGATTAATTAAAAAATATATTAGAATATAATGAAAAATCAAAAATTGAATTAAACTACAATTAAAATTAAATATTATATCTAGGATACAAAAAAATTACAATCTATACTAAACAAAAATTGAATTAAACTACAATTAAAATTAAATATTATATCTACGATACAAAAGAATTATAATCTATATTAAAATGGAAGCAACATCAATATATTATGCTATAAACTATTATAATCAGTACTTTTCTAATGTTGCACATGAAGAAACTTTATCAATTCAATATGTTACATATAAAAAAATAAAATTTGTAAGAATTAGTCACAAATTCATCTTGATGATAATCATTTTGCTTGATGGAATTTCATGATAACCAAGTATTTGAATTTAATTATTCATTATGCTACAGTAACCTAATATATCCAATTGAATTAGCTTAAAGTGATGATTTCTCCTATTTTCATCTCGTAATATCTCATCAAGACATTCAATCAATTTGTTCGTCATTCTTTCATTGTATAGAATATCAGTCACACTCGCAAATATCACTTATTTGACTTCATTAATATTTTCTAATAATTATATATTCTCGAATTTCGTAAGCAAGAAAAACAAACAAAAGAATAGAAAACAAAAATGAAGGGACAAAAAAGATAATTAGGAGAGAACTATCTTCCTCTCGTTTTTTTTTCGAAAATAAGAGAGAATGTCAAGATATAAACATATAAAGAGGAGAATGAAAATAATTTTTAAACATTAATTAAATTTTTTATTTTTTCTTAATGAAGTATTAAGTCTATAAATTAATTTTAGTTAAATAGAATTAAATCGCAATTATAACCACTCAGTAAAAAAATATTTTATAATTAATATGTGAAATTTATTCTATTAATTAGAATCATTATGCTCAACATTTGAGAATTTGAAGAGATTAAAATAATAATATTTTTTAATTTATACTTTCTAACAACTTGTCCTATGATCATGCTTCATTTTCATTTGTTAAAAACTCTTGAAATATTAACAATTTTGTACAAACCACAATGTATAGTTAAAAACTATATAAGCCAATGTTGCAAAAGCAATTATCTTAGTATCTCATAATTAATGTACATTTTTAGGATTTTGAGTATCAAAATTTATTTTATTTACCTTCAGTTTGAATTTGTATTTAGCGTAATCCAAATTCTTCAAGAATAAACATCTTATCAAATGTATTAGACGCTTACAATCTCTTTGTCTAGAGAACTGAGAAAAAAATACATTCTTGATAATAATAATAATAATAAGAATAATATAACATAATTTATAATTGAAATAAATTGTAAGTATAACATTGCAATTCCTCTTTAATATTTTCTTCAATATGTCTTTAACTTCAATGAACAACTACTGTGTGAAACTTTATATCTATTTGTACCAAAATGCATAAAAATAAAAATAAAATTATAATCCATATCAGTTAGATAAACTCAAATTAAAAAAATGAGTGGATTTCAACAGGTTCCGAATTAGAAAAATTAATCTAACTTCAATTAAAGCTAACAATTGAGTTCATATAAAGCCGAAAATCTAAATTTTAGTTAGTTAACAATCGAAACGATAACACCTAGCAACATATACTAAAAAAGAATGCAAATATACAAAATCTTTATTTTAGTCATTTTGAAAAAAAAAGACAAATAAAAAAGAAAACATGGATAAGGTAGCGAGAGGTATGGAACCTGGGTAACGACAGAAATGGAGTTTCATCTCTGAAAGATGAAACTATAAAATCTATTGTTAATAAAAATAAAACAACACAATTGAGAACAAAAATAACTACAACATATGAAAAAATCGAATACCTTGAGAGACATAATAATTTCTTATAATTTTTGACATCTTTGTGTTTCCCGATTTTAGTTGTCCATGCATCTTCTATTTTTATCGAATTTCTTCAATTGGAGATATCGGTTTGAAAAAAAAAAGACAAATAAAAAAGAAAATATGGATAAGGTAGCGAGAGGTATAGAACCTGGGTAACGGCAGAAATGGATCTGAAAGATGAAACTATAACAACTATTATTTAATAAAAATAAAACAACAATACAATTGAGAACAAAATAACTACAACATATGAAAAAAATCGAATAATTACCTTCAGAAATATAATACTGTCTATCATGGCCAATGAATATAATGGTGGAATACTATCTATCATGCTTTATATAGAAGTTTATTTGTGACTTTTGGATTTCATTTGCTTTGTGTTTTTTCATCTTCCTGTACCTCTTCATGTCTTTTATTATTTTAATTAATAGGGTAATAATTATTTAATATATTATAAATATAAATTTGTTATTTTTAATTAATTAAATATTTGTTATTTTTATTTTATACTACGTTGACAACTCATCAAAAATGCTTCTAAAACACTTCTCCTTATTTCTCTCTGCTTCCGCTATTATATATAGTATAGATGTGGGATCGATTGATCAATTCATTTATGTCCTTATCGTTATCTTTAGGATCACTCATTTCTCAGGCCTTTCACCTGGATGCCACCCCCTCAAGATCGGGTCACTACAAGTTCATCAACTTCCATCTGGTTCACTCTAAAACCAACATACATGTTCGTGGAGAGTTGACTCCCATACCAATTGTAACTACCGGTCTAATACCATGTAGATATTATCTGTTGCAGGACTTTAAAATGCATTTACATGTATCAAAATTAATTTATATACATAAGTGGGAAATTGCGTAAAATAAAATACCAAAACTTTATCTTTTGTGATTTTTGAGTTAACCATTTTAATAACATAACATGAAAATTCAATGTTCTCAAAAAAAAAAAAATTAAGGAAAAAATAAATACAAATATACGTGGTTTTGCGCATTTGCAAGTAACGTGGTACTATCACTACAAAAAAAACCATCTATGACAATGCTTTTTCAAATGCAGTTTTAGGAACCGTCAATATGGAAAACCTAAATATTTAATGTTATTTCAAATTTTAAACTCATACCAACGCTGTTATTCTTTTGATGAAAATACCAACTCTGTTATTAATTTTTTTTATCTAACCCTATTTTACACTTCTCTTTCTTTCTCGTAGACGGTGTCGTTGATCGCCTCTGTGGTCTGAGGAGCTTATCAAACTAAGCCTTTGGGAGTTTGGAGGTTAATGGAGGTGAGAGTTGAAGGAGGTAATGGAAAGGGAAGGGAAGTGATGGAATGGAAAATTAAAAATTAACCTTGTTTGTGAGTTTATAGAATGTAAATGAGGTTAAGTTTAACCTTGTTTGGGAGTTTAAATTTGGAGGGGAAGGAATGTTAAATTTACTCTCCAGAGACAAGAAATTTTAAAAATGTTTACGTTACTCTCATTAACCCTCAATTTGGAGGTTAGAGTTTGGAGGTTAGAGGAAGTAAAGATTTAACCCCATTAACCTCCATTTACTCCCAAAAAATAACTCCCAAATAAGGTTAACTTAATACTTAACCTTCCATTACTCCCATTTACTCCCATTAACCTCCTCCCAAACAAGGGCTAAAACCCCCAAGTTCTCTCTCGTTAAAAATTCAGAGTGAAAACCCTAGATCAGTTTCTTCCTAGTCCTTCCCCATGTTATCTCTCGCTCTCTCTCTCTCCCCCGGCAGCAAAAGCCATCTGCATCTGAGGTGAAAAAGATCGCTGCAAGTTATCTCTCTCTGATATTCAAGCGGTTTCCATCATCTGATTTTGTCCTCTTGGATCTAATTTAAGCTCTGTTGTTTTTAAATCATTGAGGTGTTTAGTTCTGATACTCAGGTAAATCAATTTTCTATTTTAAATCTCCGCTGTCTTCAATTTGTGTCTAATCTCCTCTGTTTCATATCATATTTGGCTCTGATATCCTCTGCTTCCTCTCTGTTTCATCAGCTGACTAGTGTCCAGGTATATTAACTGATTATAGTGGTCCTAATTTAGCTTATTATGCATAATTTTTATAAAAGCCGAAAAAATTATAGAAATGATGAAGAAAAAATTGTAGCCATATACCGTAAGAGAAAAACAGAAGAATAACTAGCCATACTGTGGTATTTTAGAAATAGGTATTTCAAGAAATGATATAAAAATGATATAAAATTAGATTTGATAATATTACTATTGAGTGAAACTAAGTTATAAAACAAGTATTTTTGGTATTTTTCTCACATTTGAAGCTGGTAATGGGTTGTTTCTGAGCCCATCAAAATTTCAATAGACATACATGCATCATCAATTTTATGACTAAATTTAGGAAAATAATTTAGATCCTTTGACATTGGAATTTGAATATGATAATTAGCAATGTTATATATAAATACTCAATTTCATAAATAGAAATCTGTAGTTAGTTTACAACAACTATTAATTAAAATCTTGTATTGTATGTGTAGTTTTCTGTTGCAGCAGATGGATTATTCAAGGTTTAGAAATAGAATATCATGTGTTGATTACTTAAGCCTGCAAGGGAACAAAACATGAACATTATTAGGATTTAACTCACAACTCATATCGGCAATTTATCATTTTACCGGGATTCTGGATTACCTTTATGTGCTACTTCTGTGATGAGAGTTCGGTTTTTTGGTTGCGATTTTTTTTTTAACTAGCTTTACACCCGTACAATGTACGGGATTCACAATTTATTTACAAATTAGGAATATATATATATATAAAACATAATAAAAAATTACAATCTTAATATAAAATATTTGGTAATGTCCTAAAAAAAATATTAAAAGCAATTAGTAAAGAATTTTTTTCCGAACCCTTATCAATAATTCCTTTATCTATTCTAAAGCGCACATACGTAGAAAGTGTGATACAATTTCACAATATATATAGAATCTGTTTTGTAGAGCAAAATTTATGAATAATAAAAATCTGCTTATTAATAATACATATTTGTAAGTTAGATTATGTGATATCATCATAGTGTGCATAATTTTCAAATCATTTTTTATGAAAAAAAAATTAAATGTTTAAATCGTTAAAATAATTTTTAAATTTCATCTAGAGCTTTAGATGCGTAAATTGCACAGTTTTTTTATTAGTAAATTTGTATTTATTTTTTAACATTATAATATGTATATATTATATGGATTTATTCTGTCCAAATAATATTATATATATTATTTGAAACAACGATTTTAAAAAATATTATTTGAAATAACAATTTTAATCCAACCTCGCATTTAATTCTAGATGAAAAAAAATTAATGCATATTTGCCTAACTTGTTCAAAAAATTTGATCGGTCCTTTAGACTTTTAAAATATTCCGATAAACCTATCAACTTGTTTAAAATGTTCCAAAAACCCCTCAACTTCCTCAAAATATAATCAACTAATCACTAAATTGTAAAAAATAAAATAAAAACATAAATCGCATATGAAAAGTGTGCTGCGTAGCCTTAGAATGGCTCTTCATTTGAGTTAAAGGTGCCATCACATAGTCAAATATTATGCATAGTAAACTCTATAAATTTAATAATATCAATCCAAAAACTAAGGGTAAATAACCAACTTGCTCATTCCAATCTTGCTCCATTGACGTATCAGACTACTACCAAGTCTAAATCTTTTCCTTCCAATGCTATTAGATTTCCTGAATTCTCCTTTGGAAGTATAGAAAAAACTGACTGGAATTCCATCCTTTATTCTATCAAATTATACCAACTTGGTCCAAACTTATAATCCCTAAGAGACAACTTTAAATAGCAATTATTTGAAGCTTGTTCATCAATTGCAACCTTAAACACCACATATGTCCCAGGACTATATATAATATATATATCAAAACATTGGGATATAATTTTCAATCACTTCATCACACAATTCAGCTGGTGGCAACATCCTAAAAATGCACATCAGGGAAAAAGCACACACACAATTCATCATGGGACATTTTTAAATCCCTAAATCATTTCGTATACATTATATCACTATTAAGCTACATAATATAATTTAGAAGTCCTATTTCTAGAAAAGGAGAATAGATAAATGAGCATTATTTTTTAATGAGGTTATGGGTTTTAGGCTGAAGTTGCAATGCTTTTTTCCAACTTCCCATTGCACTGAAAGACCAGAAAATTTCTATTGTTTACTTCACACATTTGAAGGAGCATTTTCATATGGCATCTGCAATAAATTTTGCACTTATAAGATATCTGTCACATTCCAGTTAAAAAAATAGGAAACACATATTTGCTTTTTCATTTATAAATATTAGTATCTCTTACATTATTACCAATTCTACATTTCAGAATTTACAAAGAGACATGAGCAGAAAAAGTGATATCGAAAGTCTCCTTTTTTGTTAAAGTTTAATCAGATTCAGGTTAAGCATAACATGCACATAAAGTTATAGAAATAAAGAAATATGAAAATGGAATAATTAAAAGGAGTAAAATATTGGGTAAACAATCCTATCAAAAGATGTCAGAATTTAGTGACCTGAATGAAAAACACATTATTTAGTAAAGAATTAGAGAATTGTGAAATTGGAACACCAAAAAGGGTTAGAAGTGCCTTACTAAATTAAGGCACACGGCCATACTTTGTAAGCCAGAACCTACATCAACTCCTGCATAAGATAAGGGTTAAAAATTACCAGTTGCAATCCAACAACATTAGAAGATTAAAAAAAATAGAAATTTCCTGAGCATCGGCCATGGTTTTTGATACAACTCGTGAGCATTTCAGACTTTAAAACCATTGGTGGATGTCAGTAAAATTATAAGCAATCATGGTCAGAATTGATACTTTTCCTCCTATTCTAAAACGTTCTGCAAGATCATGAAACTACCTATGAATATCACCATAGATTGTCATTGGGCTTTTGACAGGCTGCATGCTGGGAAAAGTTATAAATGTCTTTCTAATTTTTTAGATGTATAATTTTTTGTATTCTTAGGTTAGAAGTGCAGGCAGCATAATAGTGGCTATTGGCCAAGAACATATTGCATAGAAATACATATATTTGACAACAGTATGTTCAAAACTTAACAATTCTTCAGATAAATAAGTACTGAAAATTCACTCCAACTTTGGTTAATAATAAGTTAACCAATTCAGCAAATGAATTCATAATAGTAATAAGGCATACCAATTCCCAACAGTAACAATTAACTAATAAAAGGACATCAGCAACATAGAAGGATTCAAATTTTAAGCCAGTATAAAGTACAGGGTGAAGGTCTGCACCTGAACATTGCTTTCTTGTATCAATATCATAATGATCTAACCTGAACCTTGTCACATAATGATTTGACCTGCAAGGAAGAAAGAAAAAAAACTCTCTATTATTGTGGCACATCATTTAAAAAATGCTCTAAAATTCTGCCAAGAGTTTTCTTCTTAGCTTTGCAATTGATTCAAACTCTTCAGGCAATTCACAAAATGGTATATTTTCACCATATTGAGTTTCAGCCATTAAACAAAGTCACCCAAATGTTAAAGTCTTAGCTGTTAACATATATCTGCAAGCACATAATAGAGAACTCTATTATGTGCTTGCAGATATATGTTAAAATTAGCTAGTCTTTCTGGTTGGAGCATTGGTTCTAAAACCCTTACCTGGTATAACCCTAAAGATTCTAACTGAACCCGGGATTTGAACATTCAGAAACGGAATAACGGAATAACAAATGGTGAGAGGAGTATGAAACCCATTCTTACAGAAGAACACACACAATGCTATCTATACTTTTCTTCCTGTTTCCATATCCTCTTTCTTTCCTGTAGTTTCCAGTTAATTTACCTTTGAACTTATAACCAACCTTAAATTAACATCAAATTTTTCCATAATTATACCCTTATCCAATATAGAGCAACAATTTACGCAAAAATAATATGAACAGTAAGAATTCTGAAAAGGTTTAATATGAATCAGAATGGAATTAGCTCTGTAGGGAACTACTAATAAGACTTGAATGTTTTAAGCATGAATTAAACCATAAAATAAATACAGTAATGTTCAATAAAAGTGGTAACTCACAAATATAATCATACGATGGCTGGAAAGGAATTACCGATTGAAGAAGGGATTCGCTTAATGAGGAGACTGAGTTAAAAGGTTTTAGTAAACATTATATCTATCAATATGAAAATCCTCCATTTCAGGCTTGCTCCATGGACATTGGCAACACCTTCATAGGCATTTTCACAAACACATAGCAAGCAATAAATGAAAATGGACAGGAAACTTACAGTGATAAACCATTCTTCAGTAAATCTGAAAAGTCCGAAGCTATCTCATTCATAATCTGGATTCAAAAGCAAGAGTTTAAAAAGAAGAAGCATAAATTAGTTAATTATAAGAACCTCAGTCATAAAATCCCATTGAAGCTCAATATGAACGTGAATTACATAATTCCTTTTGAGAAGGAAAACAAAATTGAGGAGATAAAGCGAATTGATCAAGCAATAAAAAAACAATAAAAAGAGAAAAAGAAAGAGAATAACCTTGGAAGTAATTAGATGGCAACCGCTGCCTTGTGGAGTAAAAGTAGCAGTCTTCTGAGTCTAATTAGGTGAGACTGCTGCTGACATAGAGTTGGAACAGGTTGAAGGCTTACCAGTATAGAGAGATTTTAGATGTGAATCAAATTTGGGTGAGGGAAGAAGAGACATTTGAGGGAGAGAAGAAGTTCATACAGACGTGTGTGAGAGAGAGGGGGCTAAGATCGTGAAATGCCAAAACCACCAGGATGAACAATCTGAATATATATGTGTTTTAATACAATTTGAATAACTATATCTGACATTCAGTTGAAAGAGTTGTGGAGATTGAGGGAGTGATGGAGAGAAGTTGAGGATATGAGCAGTTAGGAATGGGCAGTTGAAAGGGCAGAGATTCAGAGTGAGAGAGGCGGACATTGATTGATGGAGTGAGAGTAAAATTAGAAGAAATAAATTTAAAAATTCTAAATATCCTCAAAGTGACACATCAACAAAATTACTATGAGAGTGACACGTGGCAAGTGAGGTTTCTGCTTTAATAGTAGTAATAGATTATGTTAGGATTTAACTCATTTATGCTTGGTACTGAGTGTCTTTGTGATTATTAGGTTAATGGTGTTGATTTAATTGAGATTGAAGGTGGGGAGGTTTCACTTGCTTTTTCCTAATTTATGGATGCAACTGCGTGATTCCAATTAAGTGCTCTTCTTCTTTCTATTTGAAGTTCCAGTGTGCAGAGACAATTTCACGCTGCGATAGACTCTGGTAAATTGGGATGCTTATAGCTTCAGATTTTTTAATTTGTTACTCTCTTATGTCTCATCTTCAGTAATATTACAGCATTAAAAATGGTTTGCAGATTCCTTTTTGCTCCTCTTCTGGTTTATTTATTATGCCAAAAGATGGTAGGAATTGTAAAAGATGGAAAGGTGTGAAGTTTTTGTGCTTAGAATAGGTATGTACTTGAATCCAAAAATAGGTATGTCCTTACATGATTACATAGCAAATTTTAGATTTTTGTGCTCAATCTTCTTTGGGGCATTTTAACACTTCACTCACTCATGTTTGATTCTGATATATTGGAGATACTTCTATTATCATTTGAAAAAAGCATGTTATTGTTATTGTTACATAGCTCACATCATATTGCTTATCAAACTGAAAAACTTCCCTCACATGTTTCAATTCAATATATCCAGTTTGGCATTCATTATTTCATACCGAGACATTCCTTTTGTTATTGTTACTAATTCATTATACCTGTTGCATGCTAAATATACTTTAGTTAGCAGACATACTTTAGTTAGCAGACATACTGGTGAGATGATTGTAGATATAGGCCGACTAAAACCTGCAATTTAAGGTTTAAAGGCTTCATTAAAAGGCCTTTAAATTTCTTCTCAAATTTCTTTCTTCTTCTTTCAATTTTGATCCAGAATTGGGTTTAGTCTAATGGTGGTTTTTTTCCCAGTTAAAACAGAGAAGGCCTCTCTATGCGATGAAAAATTCTCTAGACAATGCTCCTCCTGCCAGAGATTTTATTGGAGCTCTTAAGGAAAGCTTATATTCGAACTGGAGTTCCAGGTTTGATTGCAAAAGTGAAGAAGGCTTCTCCAAGTAAGGGAATTCTCAGGGAGGACTTCGATTATGTTATTTCTGATTATGCTCAGATCTTTGTTGCCGTTGCTACTGTCAATTACAGCGCTATCTGATAGTCATGCAGAAGGAGGTAAAATTGATGGATAGCGTGTTTAAGAGCTTAATTATTTTCCTTACGTGCAGGTTAGCAGTTTGCTAGAATTTCAATTTGATATAGAAGAGCTTAATTATATTTTATTTTGATTCCATCTCCACTTAATTATTGCTTTCCATTTTCGTTTACCTCTAAACCCTTTTTTTTTTTATAAACAATATCTCATTTCTCTCTGTTTTATCTGCTCTCTTTTTTCCAGTGATGTCATAATTTTTGTAAATAGGTGCATCGATGCTTGGAATTGAACTATTTTAGTTTTTTCTTTTTTGTAATGCCTGAAATTGAGATACCTACAATAATGTGATAGTGGAAGTTCACTATGGTTTGCAAATTGGGAATGTGTTTAGTGTATATTATATAGAAATAGATATGGAAACTAAAAACAGAAACAATGATAGTTGTAAGGAAATAGAAATCACAGGAAACATCAAGTGATATAATTGACTTCAATTTATCTGTAACATATGATATCGTCAAATTCAGCATCATAATGGGTTAGTCACGACTTCAACTTTCATGGTTGTATTTTTTCCCACTTGAATGCTAAATGATTATCGATCATTCCAGAGGATACCGAAGATATGCTAAATGACTACTAGGAACATGATCAAGAAGACTTGGAGCTACCGTTGATTGAGCTAAATGAAATAGTTAAAGCGACCAACAATTTTTCGGTGGCGAATAAGCTTGGTGAAGGTGGTTTTGGCCCTGTTTATAAGGTACCTTCCCAGCTATAATCTGTTATCTAGGCCATTATTTCATCAATGTTCTATTTTACTGAAGTGAATTAGCACATTTATCTTTCAGGGTAACTTAGCAGATGGACAAGAGATAGCTGTGAAGAGGCTGTCCAGGAGTTCAGGGCAGGGGTCTCATGAGTTAAAAAATGAAGTAATTCTAATAGCCAAGCTTCAACACCGTAATCTTGTAAAACTCATTGGTTGTTGCATTCAAGGAGACGAGAGATTGAAATTGAAGTCACGACTTCAACTTCAACACCGTTTACTTCAACATTTTTGTATTGACAGATTTACTTTCTAGTGGACTAGTTTTGATAATTATTGTAGCTGTTATATCAATTTGACAATTTTGGATTATATTTTGTATGAGAAATGAATATTGACTCCATTGCATAATATATGAAAGTATATTCTTAATCTTTGGATAAAAAAATTAGTTGATTCATTAAAAATATTTTGTAATTATATATTTTATTATAAAAAGTATTGAAATATTTATATAAAATAAAAATAATTAAAAAAAGGTCCAAAGGAGGTTGAAAAGTCTCCAGCTGTAAAACCGTCGGTAAAACGTTCCAAAAACGTCTGTAAAAATTCAAAACCGTCAGAAAACCGTCGCAAAAACTGTCGCAAAACCGCCACAACCAAACCATTCATACAAAAACTTACCCCGACGCCTCAGAAAAACCGTCAGTAGACGTAGCAACGCCTGTTGTAGCAGCGGTTCTGCGACGGTTTTGAAAACCGTCGCTAGAGTCTATAGCGTCAGAAAAAACCGTCGCTACAGAAGCTAAATTCCGTCGGTAAAGAATCTTTTTTTTTGTAGTGTATTTGTTGTAAAAAATATTTGTGTTTTATATCTTAGCAAAATAAAAAAAAGTTTTAATCTAACGGTGTTAGTCATTGTTAATGTAGTACATTAATTTTGCTAATATAACATGTTAACTTGCTCATATTGTTGATGTGTGTTGAATTATTTACTTTTTCTAATGTGTATATTTGTTGGGATTTTTGAGAAGAATACAGAAGAAAATAAGAAAATGATACTAAAAATTTTATTCAATTTGTTAATGTTCTGCACAAAATGAAAGATACAGATTTATGCCTTTTTATAGGCTTATAATGCAACAATAAAAGAGATTTTAAAGCAAACAATAAAATCTCCACTAATTATCTCACTAACAAATAAAGACTCATTAAAACTAACTTAGTCAAATAACAAACTTTGAATCAAGGAAATCATAATCTCAACAATATTAACTTGTTAAATTGTCAATTAGTGTTAATCATTTTAGAAACTTGTGACGTTTTCTATAAAAACACAATTTTTTTTTTTTTTTGTTTTTTTTGTAGAATTGGGGAAATTGACACATTTGAAGGTGCTCTTGGTGCATAATAATGATCTCAATGGCAGCCTCCAAACACAAAGTAAAAAGCGGTTTCATCTGACTACATGTTTAAATATCATATTATGTGAGGCAACTAATAACTTTTAGGGCTCGTTTGGTTCGCGGAATAGAGGGGGAATAAAAAAGCCTATTCCTAAAGAATAGCTATTCCCACCTTTGGTTGATTTTTTTAATGGAATAGCTATTTCATGGAATCCCTATTCATTGATTTCATGGAATAGCTATTCTTCAATTTAGGTTAGGAATAGCCTATTCCTAATATTATATTTTTTGTAATTTACAAAATTATCATCCATTAAACCCACAATCTTCTCTTTAATCACTTTCCCAAATCTTATAAATTTTGGTCAATCCATAATTTATATCATATAAAACGTGAAAAATGGAAAAATGACGAAAACGTTAAAAAATGTAAAAATACGAAAAATATGAAACACGAAAAATGTGAAAATGTTAGAAACACGAGAATATGCAAAAAAATAAAAAACGCGAAAAACATGAAAACGTGAACAAATGCGAAAAACACGAAGACGCAAAAAAAAAAGCAAACACACGAAAAACACAAAATAGGAATAGCGCGAAAAAGTGACAAAACACGAAATATTAAAAAACGTGAAAAATAAAAACACGAAAATGCGAAAAAATACGAAAAATGCTAAAACACAAAAACGTGACAATATGTGAAAAACATGAAAATGCGAAAAACGCAAACAAAACACGAAAACGTTAAAAACACAAAAATATGATATTATATGATTCACGATTGTCACAAAAAAGATAGGGTCGTCTTACACAAAACGCACTTTTTTCATGTTTTTGTGTTTTTTACGGTTTGCACATTTTTTGTGTTTTTTCATATTTTGCGTGTGTGTGTTTTTTTTTTGTGTTAACACGTTTATATGTTTTCGCGTTTTCACCCTTTTCCACTTTTATCTCATTTTTTTCTTTTGTTTTTGTGTTTTTAATGTTTTTTTTGGCGCTTTTACATTTTGTTTTTTTACCTCTCTTTTTCGTGTTTTTACAATTTTTCTGTTTTCATGTTCTTATTGTTTTTTCGTTTTTAATGTATTTTTCGTGTTTTTTTCATCTTTCGTCTTTCGTGTTTCCCATTTTTCTATTTTTTATATATTTTTTAAAATAATATATATTAAATATTTGAACAATTTATAGTAAAAAATTAAAATTTTAAAAGAAATAAGAAATTACATTTGAGGATAATATTGTCTTTTTAATAAAAAAAATTATCTATTTCATTCTACCTTATTCCACCAACCAAACATAGGAATAGTAATTCCTAAGCATTTCTATTCCATTCTTTGCTATTCTATTCCTTTGGAATAACCATTCTATTCCATTCCATTCTATTCCGCGAAGCAAACGGCACCTTATTTCTTGTTCAGATTTTGTGTTACCACCTTCACTCGAACAACTATCCTTGTTGTTCAATGAATTTTATGGCTCTTTCACAGGTAAGTATCGAACTAACTTATTAAATATTTCTGTATGCATGTTTGTTGAACTAAGAAGATCACAACCCTCCCGCACCAGATGGTGCGTGGGTCGACCACTTGATCACTTGGTGGCGCTCCAGATGCATCTCGAGACTTGTAACCCTTCTTGTGGTCCTTGATTGTCTCTTTGAGCGCCATTCCTCGGAATAATAAGCTCGTTATTATTTCCAATGTTTCTCGGTTGCTTCGATTTGAAAAAGATTTCTCCCAATTACCCATTTTAATATTTTCGGTCAACTTGATGCCTTCAGCTGTGATGCGGACGAGAAATGGAGACAGAAGATTATCCTCCGTCGGTTACACTTTGTAAAATTTAAAATTTGTTTTTCTTATGAACTAAAGTTGAAAGAAATAAGATTCACATTATTATTTTGTGGGAAGTTCAAATTTACCCATACTAATATGAAATGATATAAATTTATCTTTAACCTCGTGTAATGTAATGAAAATTTGAACGCGTACAAGTTTGACCGTTATTGTCATATAAGACCTTCCAAACATCAATCATGTTTAATAAAAAAAAACATCAATCATGTTTAAAATACTTTTTGTTTTAGTAACACATTTAAAAGCTACGTGCCAAAATGCCAACAGCTAAGTCTGTCATATATATTATCATTTTTTTGGTCAAACCACGAGGTAATCCCGGAGGGACCGCACCACTGCATCGGTACCTTTAAGCCATGTCCACATCTAGACTAATATCTATTCGTTAGTTGGTAACTCAAATGGGTAGGACAACTGGCCTAATAACCTGTCATATGTATTATGTTACTAAGTTACAAACAACCTACCAAAATGCATGAAACTGTTCAATTTATTGAATAAACTTATTTGAAAAATTTAATATAAGAATCAAATAACTATCAAACCAGCCCGTTCAAATTTATCATTAGATATAAGTAAATTTTATCTTATTTGTTAAGTAAAATTATACCAATCGAAAATGGGTAAGTCTACACTTTCCTCAAAAGATAGGGTCAAATCGAAGTGCCTTTAATTTAACGTTATGAGGGTCCCACTTCTGACACGGTTAGATTATCTGATCACTTAAGGATCGGTGATGAGGGCCCCACTTTTGATACGGCTAGATTATCTGATCATGTAATTGAATATTTCTCTAATCTCTTCCGTTGTTCTAGGGACCATTTCGATCTTTCTCCAATTAATGAGGTAATTCCCAACTTAGTAACTTCTTTGGAAAATGAGGAATTAATTTCTAAACCTTCCATTGAAGATATTAAAGACACGATCTTTTCCATGGATCCTGACAGTGCAACTGGCCCTGATGGTTTTGGGGGAACCTTTTATCGCTTCTTTTGGGATATTGTTGGGAAGGATGTTTACAATATGGTTCATGCTTTCTTTGATCATGGTTGCATCCTGCCTGGTTTAAACTCTAGTATTATGGCCCTTATTCCTAAAGTGGCTGAAGCTGACAGAATTGAGAATTTTCGTCCAATTGTGATGAGTAACTTTGGTTTCAAAATCATCTCAAAAATTCTTGCGGATCGCCTTGCGGTTATTGCTGCAAGGATTGTCTCTCCCAACCAGTTTGGTTTCCTTAAAGGTAGAAGCATCCATCAATGCATTGCCTTAGATTCTGAGGGAGTTAATATGCTTGACAGAAAACGTTTTGGTGGTCACATGGCCTTAAAAATTGATATTCGTAAGGCTTTTGATACTTTAGATTGGAACTTCCTCTTCGCTGTGTTGGATTCCTTTGGTTTTTTTCTCACTTTCAGGGATTGGATCCTAAACATTCTGACATCTGCTCGTATTTCTGTGATGATTAATGGTTCTCCAAAGGGTTACTTTTCTTGTTCTAGAGGGGTTAGACAAGGGGACCCCCTTTCTCCTCTGCTGTTTGACATTGCTGAGGATTTTTTCTCTCGTTGGCTTACTAAATTGGTAAGGGAGGGTACTTATTCTCCTATGTATTATTCTGGTGGAAATTCCTTTCCCTCTCATCTTCTTTTTGCTGATGACATGCTCATTTTTGGAGTGGCATCTTTGAGCAATGTGCATGCTCTCAAGGATTTTTTTCCTACTCTATGGACAGTTATCCGGTCAGCAGGTTAGTTGGGATAAATCTGCTATCTTTTTTGGTTCTCAAGTGAGTCCTCCGAGGAGGGTTCAGCTTGCTAACTGTCTTGGCATCCGTTTGGAGTCTCTCCTTTTCAGTTATGTAGGAGTCCCTCTATGGAAAGGTAGCTCTCTTTCCTTTGCAGGGCGTTTAACTCTAATTAAGTCTGCTATTACTAGTTCTCTGGTTCATTCATTCCTGATCTATAAGTGGCCAATGAGTTTGTTGAAAAAGCTCAATAAAAGTGTTAGGAATTTCCTTTGGACGGGTTGTATTGATCAGAGGAAGTTAATTACGGTTCCCTGGCAAACTTGTTGTAAAAGTTTGGAGGGTGGTGGATTGGGCATTAAGGATTTCAAGATCTTTAACCAGGCTCTCTTGGGTAAGATGTGTTGGGATTTAATTCAAGGCAACAGTCTTGCTATTTCTCTGATGAAGTCTAGATTTATGGTTGTCTCTGGTTTGCCTAAAGCTACCATTGCTCCTTCCTCGATTTGGACTTCCTGCAAGTTTGTTTATTCATCCATTTGGGACCAGACCTTTTGGTGGATTGGCCAGTCTTCAACGCTCAATTTCTGGACTGATAGATGGATCATTCCATCGGTGGCGGACAGATTGGGTCTTAATTATCAGGATAAGCGTTCTCACTTTAATTCTGTTGATGATTTTTTGGTCAATTCGGAATGGCTTGGCTTAGGCACTCTGCCTTCGATTATTCAAGACAGTATTCGATCTATTCACAGGGGTAGAGATGATTTTGATTTTTGCGATTGGCAGCCCTCTATGAAGGGTATTTTCTCTGCCAAAGAGTACTATTCGATTATCAATCCTCGTTCCTACTCGATGGACTAGTATAAATTTGTTTGGAATGCTCACACTCCCCCTTCTCGCTCCTTCACATCTTGGAGAGTTTTGCATGGAAGGGTCCCGACTCACGACCTCCTGCAACGTCTAGGCTTCTCTTTTGCCTCTCGTTGCGTTCTTTGTGGTAGGGATGCTGAGTCCATTAACCACTTATTCATTAGCTGTTCTTTTGCAGATTCTCTGTGGAGGGCCCTTGAGATCCATTTTGACTGCACTTTACCTCGTCATTCCCAATTCATCCACTTCTTCAGCACTCTTCGTAGCATTCATTTTGGCTCACAAGTGTCGATGATCTGGCGTGTTGCCGCTGTATCTTGCATCTGGTTAATCTGGCATTGCAGGAATGAAGCAACCTTTAAGGAGGTTTTTCCTTCTATTCAACACTCAAAGATCACCCTATTTCGAATGATTCGAGAGTCCTTTGCCTCTTCTAAAGGTTTTTGCTCTTCGAGGAAAGATGCTGATATCTTATCCCATCTTCTGGCTTCTCCAAGGCCGCCTCCGGCTCCCAATATTATTCCGGTCCATTGGCTTAAACCTCCTCCGGGTTGGGTTAAAGTCAATGTGGACGGCTCTGCTTTTGGTAATCCTGGCGAGGCGGGTGCGGGCGGTATCTTTCGTAACTATCGCGACTTTCCCAAAGGTTGTTTTGCTTTTTCTACCCCTCCTTCTTTTGCTTATCTGGCTGAATTGAGAGCCGCTATTTTCGCAATTGAACTTGCTTGGGAGAAAAATTGGCATCATCTTTGGGTTGAGTCAGACTCCATGTACGTAGTTAATCTGCTTCGACTTCGTTCCATGGATGTTCCTTGGAGTATTCGACAAGAGTGGTTGCACTGTCTCGACATTTGCTCTAGGATGAACATTATTTTTACTCACATCTTTAGGGAAGGAAACCACCTTGCTGATGCTTTGGCAAAGTTTGGGGTCTCTTCCCCAGTGATCAATTGGTGGCCTTCAGCTCATGCTTTTTGTCAGAGATTTATCAATGATGACATCTGTAATATTTTTCATTTGCGTTTTTCTTGACCTTTCCTATACTTTTCTCTTTCCCTTTTTCTTGTTTGTTCTCCTTCATCTTCTCTTGTTCAGACACTCACCTTTTCTTTTTTTAATATATGGCGGGTTTGGCAGTTCTTGAGCCATGAGTGCTCTCCCCGCTCAAGGTCTGTCTCGTCCCAATTTCTATCAAAAAAAATTGTACCTATGATCTTAATTTTGTTAAAATCCATGAATAAAGAGATTACTGTGATAGAAATTCTTGTGTTTTTCTTTTTATACTTAGCACCTCTAAGTATCGGGGCCATTCTGGGCCTGGGGCAGAAGGGGCCTGCCCTAGGTTCCAAGGGAGGGAAGGGTTTCAAAATCAATGTTTTTATAAAAACAAAATATGTATAAATTTAATCTCAAAACTAAACGACCGCATGACACATTCACGATCCAAAAGAGAAATGAGTCCAAAAATAATATTTTAAAAAAAAAGAGAAATGTTAATTTAGAGCATAATGTATAATGATTTTGAATTTAGAAATACCCATAAACAAAGCGAAATAAATAAAAATTCGTACGAAATTTAATGTTCTTATTAGATGTTAAGTTTAATAATAATAATAATAAAAAAACTTAATACATCTTTAGCCCTTTATATTTATCCAAAAAAAATCAACTATCTCTTCATACTTTAAAAATGTTCTATCTACCCCCATGAACTTATTTAAAGTGCACAATTGACTCTCTAAAAAGTAGATATTAGCTCTCCAAAATCTATTAACCCTCTAAACTTGCTTAAAGTACACATTTCAATTTTTCCAAAATCTCTCCTTACTTTACCGCGTGAATTTTAGGGGGTTAACTGTTAACTTTAAATAAGTATGGAGGTCAATATAACCTTTTTAAAATGGAAAAATTATAAAATTTGGTCAAATGGAAGATCCATTTACATATTTAACTCATTTACTCAACCTACTACATATATAGACTGTTTTTGTGTGACTTTCCATAATACCCTTAATATATATATAACACTTAGAATTTTTTTAGCCTTTCGTCTTTATCCCTCCTGTCTGACTTCGCAGATTTCGCAATATGCGAAGATAATGTTTAGTTTATTAGATGATTTCAATTCGCATATTTCGCAATATGCGAAGTCTGAACGTGTTTTTGTGAAGTCGTATATAACCAAAAAAAATGCACGACAACAAAGGATTCCAATATTAAAATCATAACATTATCAAAAGTTACAACAAGATTGCTATAATAAACTCCTAACTAATCATTTCAAAGTGAACATAACGAATCTGGATGGAAATTTCTTCCTGTATTGGAAGTACAGACCTTTTGGGATGAGAAATGGAAGTCGAGACCTTTTGGGATGGATGTTTCCCATGGTGCACACCAAGATTGCCACGATAAACTCCTAACTAATCATTTTAAAGTGAACGTGACGAATCTGGATAGGAATTTCTCCCTGTATCAGAAGGAAAGTCACCTCCTCTACATCACAATATACACCGCCTTCCCGCTCTATGTTATGTATTCAATCACCTTCAAAAAAAATTAATAGTGTTAGGAAGAAAAAAGGAAGATTTGGATTCGCGAGATGAGGATTCACGAAGTATGCGAATATAAATGTGCAAGAAAGATGATAATTTTACTTCACGAAACGATGATTTCACGAAGTCCGTGAGGAGAAATGTGACGTTTTGACTTCGCGAAACGATGATTACGCGAAGTCTGCGAGGAAAAATCATTAACTTTTCCCTCACAGACTTCGCGTAATCATCGTTTCGCGAAGTAAAATCGACACCTTTCAGGCTCTTTCTCCTTGCAGATATTCGCGAAAATGGAATATGTTAAGTGAATTTCTGGAAAAAAACGCAGAGAAAACAATAGATACTTACATTTTTTGCGCCTTTCACTATTAAAATCTACAATAACCACATGATAAACTGGGAAAAACGATGAAAATAACAGAATAACGATTGCTTTGAACCGCACAAGAAAGAAACCAAGAGACGAGCAGAAACAGGAAGATGAAGAACCATGGCGTCGTTTTCTAGCAATAGGAAGATGAAGAATCAAAAGATGAAGAGAGTAAGAAGAGAAAGACATGGTGATGAAGAGAAATGGTGCAGATTTTGTGAAATATAAAGGAAGAAAGGAAAATCAAAGGTCTGGGAAGAGAAATCGGTTCGCGTAAGGAAAAAAAAGGGAAGGGGGAAGATGAAAGGTTAAGGGTATTATGGGAAAGTCATACAAAAACAGTCTAGATATGTAATATGTTGAGTAAATGGGTTAAATATGTAAATGAGTCTCCTATTTGACCTAATTTTATAATTTTCCCTTTTAAAATTGAAGGGGTCAGTTGGTGTTTTGTTAGAGTATAAGTCAATGTAATTGTTAGAGTATAACTCAATGTAATTAATGAATAAGATGCCTAAGGCTGCTGAAGGGCTGTTGGGGCATGCTTAGGCTGCTAGTAGGGTCAGTATGTCTCCTTGACTGTAGGAGTAATATCAGGAGCTACTACTTGTATATATATTTGTGTATTGTTCCCAAGTAAAATATATCAATGTAGCATCTTACTCTACATGGTATCCCATGGATTTCTCTGTATTTTCATGGTCTGTTACATGGTATCAGAGCCTAAGGTCTAAGGTTTCTGAATTCTTTTTTCTGGGTAGTATTTCCAGAGTTGTGAAGTATTTCCAGAGTTGTGTTTCTGCAAGGATTCAATATTTTCTGGGTAGTATTTCCCAGGGTTCCATTTCTGTCAAGAGCTTGGGTCTCTTGAATACTCACTATTGGGACGTCATTCTATCTCACCACCCCTCTGGTTCATCCTCTCCGCTTCCGATCGTCGTTTCCTCACATTCCGGCCACCCTGTATCGTCGTCGCTGTAAGAAAAGTCCTCCTTACATGGGATCAGAGCCTTGTTTCGGCTTCTCTCTTGGGTTTTTGGATTAAGATTCCAGAATTTGTTTTCTGCCTTGTGAGCAGAATTTGTGGGTTTGTAATTTTGGGCTGTTTCTTTCAGCATTTCTATTTGCCTTGTGAGCAGAGTCTAATTTCACCTCAACGGATTGTCGTTGTTCCTCTTCTGCTGCCGTCGCCTCTCTGTTTCCGACCTTTCTGTCCGGTTAGTTTGCCGGTGAATCTCCTTTTATGCAACGTTGCTGGCAGCCTCTTACGGGTTGCTTCGACTGAGTTTTGCTTGTCTGTTTCCTACGAAGTTTGATGTTCCTCTGGCGTCTCTTCTGTTCGATCTGTTCTTCTAGGTTGTATCTCCCGAATTATGTTTTTATAATCCAAAGTATCTTGAGTTTCTTGTTTTGAGTTGTATCGTCTTAAGAGTATATTATAAGTATCTATAGCAAGCTGAGCATGATTAAAATCCATGCTTCAGCTTGAGGGGGAGTGTTAGAGTATAAGTCAATGTAATTGTTAGAGGTATAACTCAATGTAATTAATGAATAAGATGCCTAAGGCTGCTGAATGGCTGTTGGGGCATGCTTAGGCTGCTAGTAGGGTCTGTAGGAGTAATATCAGGAGCTACTACTTGTATATATATCTGTGTATTGTTCCCAAGTAAAATATATCAATGTAGCATCTTACTCTACATGGTATCTCATGGATTTCTCTGCATTTTCATGGTCTGTTACAATTTTCAAGTAATTTTTTTTTTGATATAATTGATTTTTCTAATTTTCACTTGTATTTATTTATTAGGACATATATTAAATAATGTTATCTCTTGTATTGCAGGTTTGTGTGGATTGAAGAGATCGGAACAATTATTCATGAGCAATACTTATTTGGGAGGAATCCTTCCTTCCTGCATAAATAACTTGACATCACTTAAATACTTAGACATCTCCTTCAACCAATTCACAGGCCATCTACCATTATCTTGGCTCTCTTCTCTTACATCCCTCATATACATTGATCTTAGCGCCAATCTGTTTGAGGGTTCATTCTCCTTCAACATCTTTTCTAACCATTCAAACCTTGAGTTTGTTCAATTTATAAGTGGAAACACCCAATTCAGTGTTGTCAATCATGACTTCTCTCCATCATTCCAGTTACAAGTTCTTGTGCTACAAAACTGTAATCTCGATCATATTCCCCACTTTCTTATTCGTCAGTCCGCGTTGAAAATGATTGACTTTTCGCACAACCGAATCAAAGGAAATTTCCCTAATTGGTTGCTTCAAAACAATACTAATCTTCAGCAGCTCATTTTTAAGAACAACTCTTTCAGTGGTCAATTGAGTTTCCCAACTTATTTTAATATTAGTTGGTTGGATGTCTCTGATAATATGTTCAATGGACAGTTTCAGGATTTTGGTGGATTAAAGTTTCCAAACTTGAAGTTTCTCAATTTATCCAGAAATAATTTCCAGGGCGATTTTGTTTTCTCACAGGAGGGAGAATGTAAATTGATAGGCCTGGATTTGTCTTACAATAATTTCTCTGGTGAAATAACTAAATTGGTGTCAAGTTGCATTTCCTTGAGAGTTGTTAAGTTATCTCATAACAATTTCCAGGGCAAAATATTCACTAGTGGATTTAACTTGACAGAATTATTTTCCCTGGAACTTAATGACAACAGATTCGTAGGAACTTTACCGATTTCACCAATCAATTTCGAGCGGCTGTTGATGTTAGATCTTAGCAGCAACAGCCTAGACGGAGAAATTCCGAGCTGGATTGGTAACATTACAAAATTAGGTTACCTGAAATTGCATAACAATTTTTTCCAAGGTTCAGTTTCATGCCAACTCTTTGCCCATGGATATGTAGACCTTTCTTACAACCGCCTTTCGGGATCCTTGCCGTCTTGTTTCGAGTTCAATTTACAATATTCACATTCAGTTTTAACTCAAGATCCATTGCATATAAATCTGCAAGGCAACAGCTTGACAGGATTCCTGAAGCCTTTCTCA
This sequence comes from Euphorbia lathyris, assembly GCF_963576675.1. Classification (NCBI taxonomy): domain Eukaryota; kingdom Viridiplantae; phylum Streptophyta; class Magnoliopsida; order Malpighiales; family Euphorbiaceae; genus Euphorbia; species Euphorbia lathyris. Next base: position 68,703,885 of record NC_088912.1, on the reverse strand, counting down.
ATCTGTCTACCCTGTTGACATTAGACTTGAGTGATAACAGCTTGTCTGGTAGCATTCCTGAAGCGTTGGTCGCCCTTCCGAGTTTACGAGTTCTTCTGTTAGGAGGAAATCAATTCAAAGGCTTTGTCCCCAAATGGTTCTGTCAACTGAATAGCATCAGCTTAATGGATCTTTCAGGGAATTTCTTTTCTGGCTCCATACCTCATTGTTTCTACAATCTCTCATTCGGAACACAACAACTTCAAGGCACATTCAAAGTGCAGTATAGGGTGACAGCCGGCGGAGATCCAGGTTACACAGGATTGGGAAATGTTAACAATTTCTTCTATCTTGACATCTTTTTTGAGGAAGAAATTGAGTTTGTTACCAAACATAGAGCTGATACTTATAAAGGTGACATTCTCAACTACATGTCCGGATTAGACTTGTCGAGGAATAACTTTAAAGGCGAAATCGCGGATGATATAGGGAAGCTATCCCAGATTCATGCTTTGAACCTGTCATGGAATCAATTGACAGGCTCAATTCCTGCATCTTTTGCAAAGCTTTCCCAATTAGAGAGTTTGGACCTGTCTCACAATAGGCTGCGTGACAAAATTCCATCAGAATTGATAGGTTTGCATTTCCTCTCAGTGTTCTCTGTAGCTTACAATGATTTGTCAGGAAGGATACCGGACATGAAAGGCCAGTTTAGTACCTTCGACGAAAGCAGCTTCGAAGGAAACCCGTTACTCTGTGGAGTTCAGCTCGAGAAACGTTGCGACGGTGATCCTGAGTCACCGCCGGTGACATACGAAACAGATGAAAAATGGTATGAGATTGATGTTGTGGTCTTCTTTGCAAGCTTTTCGGTATCTTTTCTGTTGTTCTTCTTAGGAGTCATCACTGTTCTTTATGTCAATCCTTACTGGAGACACAAGCTGTTCTATCATACTGAAGAATTTATGTTTTCGTGCTATTACTTTGTGTATGATCATCTGTTCAAGTATGTCATTCGTCTGTATCGTTAATGTATATAGTTAGTCCAAGTTTTTGAATTCCTCTTTATCTTTATGGCATTATTAGTAATACAAGTTAAATTGGTGGTGCAGTTCGAGAAATTGTGTGTAAATTGGCCTAAATTCTATCATACTAATTATGACTTGCAGGTGTTTTGTATCACCACCTATTTCAGAACCATAAAACAGAAGATTAGATATTTGATATTTAACATTGAAAGATGTAAGACCTCTAAATTTGATATTTTAAAACCTGCATATGGCATAACATGTTGAATTCCTATTATTAGAGAACCCCAAAATAGAATGATTAACAGGATTCATGAATTCCTTTTGATATACAAATAGTCTAGTATGCTTCAGTAATTTGGATTTTAACAACTAATATATTCCTAGCAAATAATTGAAATAATCATATAAATGAACACAAAGAATCTTCAATACTTAATTTCTCACAGCTTTATCTTTTCCAAGTTCTTCAATCAAGGCCCATTTTGGCAAGGTCAAGCATTCTGCAGAGTGATAGCAGTAAATTTTTGTCCTATTTTAAAAGAAATTCAGCCACAAGAATATCTCACAGAGAAAAAATGGAAAGTTTCAAAACTTTTCATAGGAAGTTGAATTATCCTATTCCGAGCTCCTCAGATACCAAAATAAGAAAGAAAGGTAGAAACTGCCAAGATTTATCACAATATGCCCCCTTAGCCAACTAACCAGGTTCGTATCACCAAAACATTAACACATTTTAGAAGTACCATGAAAATACCTGAATTTTCATTTGACAGATGTCCGATGTTCCTTTTGTAGATTTTTAAAAAGAATCTACTCACGTATCGATTATATGTGCAATATTTGATCATATGCACATCATGGCATGCATTAAACTTCAAACTGCTAAAAAAATTTGGAACTTTGCTCATTTATTCATTCTATGTATCTTTTGTACTAGGGTTGAAGCTAAGTTTGAAAATAATTAGCAAGAATACAACTAACCATTTTAGCATTGTCCATATTAAACACCATGTTCTTTTAATGCTTCTGTCTTGAATTATTCTCATGCTAAAAATCTTCTTTGTTGGCATGACAAAAGACTTACTACTTAATTGTTTCTTCAAACTATTATTCTGAAAATATTTCCGTCAACAATCAACATGTCAACCACATAGAGCAATAAAATAATGAAATCATCGTTAAAGAATTTTTGAGCCAAAACACAATGATCTGAAATAGTCTTCTTGTATTCTTTCTCCCCACAAGTGACTCGGCCTTTTTGTACCACTACCTTGGAGTCTGCTTCAAGCCATAAAGATTCTTCTTTAGCTTGCAAACGTAATCGTTTTTTCCTTTCTTCTCGAAATCCTCTGGTTGCTCCATGTATATTTCTCGAAACCACCATGAAGGAACACACTATTTACATGCATCCATTTGTTCAACCACTAAGTCATGACTTTGATGCTAACCTAAGCATAGTACAAATGGATGTCATCTTCAGCCTGTGTGAGAAAATCTCATTAAAATTGATACCTTTTCTTTGACTATATCCGTCCACAATCAATTTGACTTTGAATCTTGGTTGCAAATTATTTTCTTCATTCTTGATCTTGAAGACCAACTCGTTCTTCAAAGCTTTCTTGCCTTAACGCAAGTTCACTAGCTCAAAGGTTTAATTCCCATGCAACGATTTTATCTCATCTTGCATGACATCGATCCACTTTTTCTTATGTTCGTCACCCATAACTTCTTCAAACTTTTCTAGTTCTCCCCCTTCGGTCACTATGGCATATTCATTTGGACAATATCCAGTAGAACTTTAAACAACTCTGCCAGATCTTGTTCGAATTGGAAAACCTTCTGAAATTGGTAGTTGATTGTGGACTTCTTCATCAACATTGTCTGGTTCGTTCTCAATGGGAACATCTTAATCAACTATTTTTAGATTTGATCATTCTGAATCTCTTCTCCAACCTTTCTTGGCACCATTGTTAGTGGAACTAGTTGTAGGTCGGTCGAGCTAGTGTGGAAACATATTTTCTAGACTTCACAATGTCTTCAATAGTTCGATCTTCAATAAAGATCGCATCACGACTTTTGATTAATTTATTGTGCACTGGATCATGAAATTCATCTTGGTCGTAGTCGATAAATACATATTATCATGTCTTAACATCAAGGTTGGATCTTTCATCCTGGCCAGGATATGCCTAGTATACACATTAAGTCCAACCACCAAACAATGTTAAGGTGTAACCATTACTCTTAACCCTTGGATTAAATGCACGATTGGTCATTGAACTTACATACTTGTCTCAAAATAGTCACACAAACTCAATTTGTCGCAATAAAATCACTCAACTTTGAATTTAATGGTTAAAAGGCATCAGAATGATAACATGGCAGGTACCCTTACCCTTTAAAAATCAATAAAAAAATATTACAAATTTAACAAAATATAAATTTAATAAATCATCCATCTAAAAATTGAACAAATTGAAACTTCATTAATAAGAATAAAGTAGCTTAATTGTATCACTAAATGGTTGAAGAACAAAAGGTTGGGGTTCAAATATCAAATTTTACCTCAAAAAAACAATAATATTTTTTTAATATATACAAGAGTTGTGACAGGTACCGGGTACACTGGTGGGTATTTCCATATCCGTCCTATTATCCTAATGGATAATGGTTTTGATCTCATACCCGTCCCATACTATTTTTTATACAAGGTACGTGTAGTCATATTTGGGTCGGGTAGTGTCGGGTACCCGCGGGTTCAGTACCCATTGACATCCCTACTCAAGGTGATCCCTGCTAATTGATATCAAGTCCTTCATGAGGCATGGCATTGTCACTCTCATCTAGTGCATGGGCCTTTCTTAATCTCTATGTGAATCGATAAGATCGAATGAGCAATAACTCTAATTGCCTTATTCGGTATTGCCACACACTTCTCAACTTCACTAATCAAGTGGCATGTGATATCTCCTCTCCCATAGGAGAGTAGAAATCCTACACTTGACACCTAGTCACTTGCCTATTTAAAAATGGTCTAAACATATTGTGTCTCATCTAGGCCCATAGCGACTTTGGATCCAAGGACTCATCTGTGAGTATTACATGAGAATCATCTATGACACTGTAACCATGATATGTTCTCATAGCGGATAAATCCAATGCTTACTATTTCATGTATGCCTTGACTGACATATAATGTCCATGACTGGTGAAATACCATCAACAGCCAACGCACATATTATCTTTGGTTCATCATCGTTCCCACGACGAGAGCAGACTAAGGATGTTTCAGAATAGTATTTTTATTGTCTAACAGTTTCACTTGCTCGGGTCCTCAACCCGTCAAACATGAGTACATAACTAATCTTGGATACTCTATAAGGTTGATTTGCATAAATGAATCAACAATGTAGATTGTTCCTTTACGATTAAGTGTACTATTAAGATTTCAATATCTTGGGACTAGGACATACATCAACACTCCTACCATCTGACCTAGTTGTCTCAAATTTGGATCCATGATGACGTTGTCATTTTCTGGCAGTGAATGAACCTCATGGGCTTTATTTTTTTGGATTGTTCTCCTCCACCATTTCATCTTTGTCATTATGCTCATCATACAATTGTAGTGACATGTTGTCCTCCTTATCGGAAAGTTCACCTCTCACCTTCGTGTCAGTGAACAATTGCTTCCTTATGTCACCTGTCTAGTAGCTCCACGATCCCTTAGCCCCAGTTTTACTCCATACGGTCACTAATAGTAGTTTGAAAGGAGAAGCCCTCAGCATAGTGTCATATGGCCACTCATTTAGGTCAATATCTTTCAGTAGGGCTTCATAGTCATCCTTGACATGGCCAATCTGACCCCACTAGTAACAAAGTTAATAGTTTCTTTTCTCATATTTGAAAGGTACACATATGATTTTACCTTTTACCACCTCCAACCTTAGATCCTTTGATCAATGGACGGTTTACATCGACACTTATCCTTTCTCTAGCATATGAATTCCAGTCGTCGATATACGAGCTTGGCATTCGTAGTGCCACAATCCCTAGCGAAAACTCTTATCTTTGTCTCTTTTGGACGAGAACTCACATAGGAACCTCTATTGCCTTACACGTCTTTGATATGGAAGCTCATGTTCAGTTTCCACGCGTACTATAGGGCTTGGGACATCACACAAAGGTTCAAAGGCTTATTGGACATTATACGTCTGATAATACATAGTTTCGTTTGGGAAACTGGGTCCGTTTGGAAACTCTTCAGATTAAGAGCCAAATCATCAGTTACATTAAGATTGAATTTTGAATGATATTAACATATTAGTTATGATTGGGTAACCATACAAAGGCCCAACAAAGTCGCCAGCTCAATTTCTCACCCAATTTTCCGTCTTCACTAGTTTTTTTTTTTTTTTTTTGAAACAAAGTAGGAATTCATTCATTGATCAAATCGGACGCGATAATTTCCTGCAGCCAAACCAGAGCAGAAAAGGACACAAAATCACTAGCATTGGACAAGGCATGCTGTGCAACGACATGGGCCTCCATGTTTGCTAGACGCGGGGAAAAAGACACTGTAAAGTCGTGTCGACTACTTAAGATAAGTTTACAGTCCTGAATAATTGAACCAAAAACAGAAAAATCTAACGCATCAGAATTGATGCTATTAACCACAAGCAAAGAGTCACTTTCAAAGCAAACATATATACAATTCAGCGCACCAAAACAGTGCTTCGCGGAGGGCTAGCGCTTCAGCCTCCCTGATATCGTCGATGAACGGGAACAGACGGTTCGACAAGCCATAAAGGATCCGTCGGAGGAATGGAGCAAGGCTCCTATCCCGCTACGGGCCTCATTTCTAAAAGAAGACGCATCACAATTACATTTTATGGTTCCGGACGGGGGCCGAATCCACCGCCTTTCACGTGTTTGAACCGCACCAGCAGCCGGCCCCGACAGTGAGGAAACAGCAGCGGTGTTAGCAATTGGCAGAGGCGGAGCCGTCACCGGAGGCACAAGTGCAGGCCGTATCTGTTCATTACGGACAGCAGCCAACCGCACACCATTTTCTATAATAGGACCGCGCAGTAGAGAGGGGGGAGCTGGAGCTTTAGTTTTTTCAAGGCGCCAGGCAGCAAGGTAGTTGGATGCTAAGGAGATCGCCACTTCAGGTAGTTGAAGTTTGCTGTCCCAGACAAGTTGGTTTCTTTGGTTCCAAATCACCCAAAGAGTCATCGCCAGCTTGGTTAGGTCCACTTCGTTGAGAGACACCATCACCTGCAAAATAGAACTCGTTAGGTAATCAAGTTGGAATACATCCGTATTGATCCCGGATAGGTTCCAACATTCCTGGACATAGATACACCTGATAAAGAGATGGTAGTCGTGCTCAATGTCAGTGTGACAGAACGGACAATGGGTCGGAATTGACATTCCCCTCCCTGCCAATCTTTGCCTTGTAGCCACACAGCCCGAGGCCAGCTTCCATACAAACATTTTGATTTTGGGAGGGATATTCAATTTCCATAACCTGCTCCATCCCGCATCAGGGATATCCCTGTTATACCCGTCACAAAGCACTCTGTATCCAGATTTGCTCGAATACATCCCATCTTTGGTGAAACTCCACATATACCCATCCTCAACATTTGTGCTAGGCAAGAGCATTCTACAAACAATGCGGGCATCCTCTACAGTTAACAGAGCCTCAATCTTACCTCTATCCCAGAGCTTCCTACCCTGCACAAAGAGGTCCACAACCTTAATATCACTGTGCTGCGCCCCATCATTCCTCAGCCACATTATTCAACCACTAGTTTCTTTCTTCATTAAAATTAGAATGATGAATATATATAAGAAAAAAAGGGGTTGAGATTAAGTGGGTTGTTAGCAAAATTAACGTAATAAATAGAGATTGTAGTCTTTTATTTTGGTTAGAATTTTAGTCCTATATGTAATCATATTGTCTTCCCTCCTTTGAGTTGAGTGTTCCAATTCCCATCTTTCTTTGTGGAGATACTAACTAATTATGACTCACCTACTCTTAACTATTTAATGATAATCCTATTCAGAAATTTGCAATTAGTTTGGATTAAATATTTACTTAAATCATTGACAGCTCTCTTTTTTTCTTTTTTTTGTTGGTAGAACGGAAAAAGCCCAAAAACAAAACAGAGAAAAAGCCCAGAAACATAACTAAATTAGGTAGAGACCAATCTCCTAGCTCAATCACCACTTCCATCTTTAAACAACATTTCTTGAACCCAGGTAGACTACACTTATGATAACCCAGCTTGTGAAATTCGATATCCAAATAGCTGTACAATTTCCTTGTCGGAAAGTATGAACAAATTTTGTTGGACTTAGACTTAGTCTTCAAAGTAGTAGCTATATATAATAGGAAATAGCTGTTATTTAATTTGTTAAATAAGCTTGCTTTTAGGAGCTGATTTGTTTAGAGCTGTTTAGATAATAGCTTCCCTTTATCTCGTTGTTTTCTGTTTTGTAAAGCTCTATAAGAGTTTCAGTTGTCATTCTATTCAATTACAAGTATTATCAGTTCCTTTATCTGGTATCAGAGCCATAATAGAAAAACACTGAGAGCAGGGGAGATAAACTTGTGAGAGTGTTTGAGAGGAAAAACACAAAAATGGCAGCAGACTCAGGAAGCTTCACAACACCCTGTGTTCCAAAATTCGACGGAGACTACGATCACTGGAGCTTGATTATGGAGAATCTCTTGCGTTCGAAAGAATATTGGTGTGTGATTCAATCTGGTTTCGAAGAACCAAAGGGGAACGAAGTCATAAACACAGCGCAACAGGAGTCAATCGATGAAGCGAGACTCAAGGATCTCAAAGCAAAGAATTACCTCTTTCAATCCATTGATAAGAGTATTCTGAAAACTATCACCAAGAAGGAGACGGCCAAACAATTGTGGGACTCAATGAAAGTCAAGTACCAAGGAAGTGCTAGAGTGAAGAGGGCTCAACTTCAACGACTTCGTAGAACTTTTGAAACACTTGAGATGAAGACGGGAGAAGGCGTATCTGAATATTTTGCAAGAGTCATGTCTACTGCTAATGATATGAGGAATTGTGGGGAAGATATGAGTGATGTAAAAATCGTTGAGAAAATACTTCGAAGTCTTACAGACAAGTTCAACTTCGTAGTATGTTCAATTGAGGAGTCCAAGGATATTGACAGCCTCACAGTAGACGAATTACAAGCATCATTGCTTGTACATGAACAAAAAGTGATTGATAAGAGGATTGAAGAGCAAGTTCTGCAGGTAGAGAATGAGCCAAGAAGAACACAAGGAAGAGGTCGAGGTACATTTCAGAGAGGAAGAAGTCCATCTAGAGGACGAGGAAGAGCTAGGCCCTTTGTCAATAGGGCTGCCATTAGTTGCTTTCGATGTGGAAAGCAGGGACATTATCAATTTGAATGCACTAGTGCAGAAAGAGGAGTCGTCAACTATGCTGAATTTGACGAGGAGGAAGAATTACTCTTGATGGCGCATACAGAAATCAGCAAGGCTGCAGGAAAGGGCATTTGGTTTCTCGATTCCGGATGTTCAAATCAAATGACAGGAGACAAAACCTGGTTTGTTGAGCTCGATGAAAGTTTCAAACACTCTGTCAGATTGGGAAATGGCATGAAAATGGCAGTTGAAGGAAAAGGAAGTGTCAGATTTGAAGTGGAAGATATCACACAAACTGTGTCAAATGTGTATTATGTTCCAAATCTCACCAACAACTTGCTAAGCATAGGCCAGCTACAGGAGAAGAAATTAGTGATTCTAATTAAAGAAGGTACCTGCAAAGTTTATCATCCGCAAAGGGGTTTGATAATAAACACGCCAATGACCGTAAATCGTATGTTCTTAATCTATGCAATGATGAAGCCACTATCTGACAATTGTTTGAAGATGGAGGGAGAAAACTTTGAGACTCTTTGGCACAAGAGATATGGACACTTAAACCACAAGTCCATTCAGATTATGCAGCAGAAACAAATGGTGAAAGGGCTCCCAAAATTGAAAGAAGCAGAAAAATTTTGCCAAGTATGCAACGTGGGAAAGCAGCAGCGACACAAATTTCCAAAGAAAAGCAAATGGAGGGCATCAGAAAAATTGCAATTAATTCATGGAGACCTCTGTGGACCAATCACCCCAGTCTCCCATAGTGGTAAAAGGTACTTGTTGGTTCTTGTAGATGATTTCTCTCAGAAAACATGGATCTACTTTCTTGCAGATAAAGCTGAAACATTTGAAACATTCAAAGTCTTCAAAAGTTTTATTGAAAAGGAAGCAAAGACGGCCATTTGCGGATTAAGAACCGACAGGGGAGGAGAATTCACTTCAAATGAATTCAACAAATTTTGCAAGGACAATGGCATAAGGCGTCAACTAACAGCAGCTTATACTCCACAGCAAAACGGAGTCGCCGAAAGAAGAAATCGGACAATTATGAACATGGTACGTTGTTTATTGTCTGAGAAGGGGATGCCAAAATCATTCTGGCCGGAGGCAGCTAGATGGACAGCTCATGTTTTAAACCGTAGTTACACAAAAGCAGTCAAGAGTATGGTACCTGAGGAGAGATGGACAGGCCTAAAACCAAATGTAGAATATTTCAGAGTGTTCGGTTCGATTGCACATGTACACATTCCTCAACAGAAGAGAATTAAGCTTGATGATCGAAGTCACAAATGCATTTTCCTTGGAGTTAGTGACGAATCCAAGGCCTATCGCATGTACGATCCGATAACAAAGAAAATAATTATAAGCAGAGATGTTTTGTTTGAAGAAGGTGAAAAATGGAATTGGAACCTGAGTCCAGCAGAAGCTGATCAGAATGTTTTAGCTTGGGGAGATGACGATGAGAGGACTACAGAGGAGTCAGAAGAGAGTGAAGAAGAGTCTGATGGAGGAGCAGAAAACAACTCAGAAGAAGTCCTAGAAACCGAGGAGTCCTCACCAGAAATTACACAGCAGGCAAGGAGAAGAAGAGAGCCTGTTTGGATGCGTGACTATGAATCTGGTGAACAATTGTCTGAAGAAGGAGAATCTGAAGAAAGCTTAGCCTTTCAAGTCTCTCACGATGATCCAATAACCTTTGAGGAAGCAGTGAAGGAAGAAAAATGGCAGGAGGCCATGAAACTTGAAATTCAAGCCATTGAAAGAAATCAGACCTGGGAGCTTGTGTCATTGCCATATAAAGCGAAGAAAATTGGCGTCAAATTGGTTTTTAAAACGAAAGTAAATGAAGAAGGCAAGGTGGATAAATATAAAGGTCGACTCGTCGCCAAAGGATACTCTCCAAAGGTCGGAGTGGATTACAATGAAGTGTTTGCACCTGTAGCTCGATGGGATACAATTAGAATCTTATTGGCTTTTGCAGCTCAACGAGGTTGGTGCATCTATCAACTTGACGTTAAGAGTGCCTTCCTGTATAGTGAATTAAAGGAGGAGGTTTATGTTGAACAACCGAAAGGTTTTATCAAAAAGGGAGAAGAAGACAAAGTGTATCGGCTTAAGAAAGCTCTCTACGGCTTAAAACAAGCTCCAAGGGCCTGGTTCAGCAAAATCGAGAGTTATTTCAAAAGGGAAGGCTTTGAGAAAAGCAACTATGATCACACCTTGTTCCTGAAAAGGAATGGAGATAAATTGTTGCTAATAAGTCTTTATGTTGATGATCTGATTTATACAGGAAATGATGATCACATGTGCACAGAATTCAAGTCTTCAATGCAGAAGGAGTTCGACATGACAGACTTGGGAAAGATGAAGTTCTTCCTTGGAGTTGAAGTCCATCAAAACAAAGAAGGCATTCACTTATGCCAAAAGAAGTATGCAAAAGAAGTCCTTGAAAGGTTCAATATGTGGAATTGCAATACTGTAAAGAATCCCATCGTTCCTGGCACTGTCTTATAAAAAATAGGCAGCAAAAATGTTGATGCGACACTATATAAGCAGCTAGTTGGATGCTTAATGTACTTAACGGTAACTCGTCCTGACTTAATGTTTGTGGTATGCTTAATCTCTCGTTATATGGCTGATCCTAAAGAAGAACATATGATGATTGCTAAGAGGGTACTAAGATATTTGAAAGGCACACTAGACTTTGGAGTATTTTACAAAAGAAGCTCAAATATGACTCTGCTGGGATACACAGATAGTTATTATGCAGGAGAGGAGAAAGACAAAAATCTGCTGGCATATACAGACAGTGATTATGCGCGAGATGTAGACGATAGAAAAAGCACTCCAGGCTATGTTTTCCTCTTAAGCGGAGCTGCAATATGCTGGAGTTCAAGGAAGCAGGGAATTGTTACTCTATCATCTACAGAGGCTGAGTATGTGGCGGCTACTTCTTGTGCGTGTCATGGAGTCTGGTTGAATGGAATTTTGAAAGAATTGGGACTCAAGGAATGTGAGTGCATTGATATTATGTGTGATAACAGTTCAACAATAAAGCTATCAAAGAATCCAGTTATGCATCGAAGGACAAAACACATTGATGTCAGATTTCATTATTTGCGCAATCTGTCAATTGATGGAATTGTGAAATTAGTCTTTTGTGGTACTGAAGATCAAGTGGCAGACATCATGACTAAACCCATTAAGTTGGATCAATTTGTGAAACTCAGAAGCTTGCTTGGTGTTAGACGGCTTGAGGAAATAAACTGATGTTGTTCAAGCATGTTTCAGTTTAAGGGGAGAAATTTGTTGGACTTAGACTTAGTCTTCAACGTAGTAGCTATATAATAGGAAATAGCTGTTATTTAATTTGTTAAATAAGCTTGCTTTTAGGAGCTGATTTGTTTAGAGCTGTTTAGATAATAGCTTCCCTTTATCTCGTTATTTTCTGTTTTGTAAAGCTCTATAAGAGTTTCAGTTGTCATTCTATTCAATTACAAGTATTATCAGTTCCTTTAAATTTAGCATCTTAATTGTCCAAGAATTACGAGCTTCATTTTGCCTTTAATTGCCCTCAAATTATAATCATAGCACGTTTTCTTATATAATCCAAACTAATCATATTTAAACATTTTAATAATATATCAATTAAAGTTGTTTGAGTGGTTAAGAGTTTTAAGTCGTTTAAGCTATAAATCGATTTCGAGTCGCACCATACGTAGAAAGTTTTAATTGGAAGGGGATTCACTTAAAAAGTATCCAACGATCCTCGAACTGAAAAATAAAATAAACTATAAAAAGACATTTTAATAATACAATAATTACGCAAAAGACTTTAAGAAGTTAATATATATGTCCACAAAAGTATAACTTCAAGTTTACATGTTGTTGCATCATGGCCTACAAGTTAAGTTAAAGATACTCATTATTCACTTTTAACTCAAAACTGAACTAAACACTAGTTTATATAAATTAGGGGTAAATTAAATTATGACCCCTCAACCTTGTTATTACTTTGGGTAAATTCCAAAAACAACCCATGTGGTTTGATGTTGTTCAAAAAAAACCCTTGTGGTTTGTTATTACCAAAAAAAAAAAGACTGTGGTTTGCGCCGTTACCCAAAATGCTGACGTGGCACAGGGGTAAGGTTGGAAATTTTTTTTTTTATTTTTCTTTTTTTATTATTTATTTTTTTATTTTTTCTTTTTCTTTTCCTTTCCCTTCTCCCTTCTTCTCCCTTCTCTCCTCCTCCTTCTTCTTCTTCTTCTTTTTTTAAATTTTTGAAATTTATTTTTTTTTAAATTTTTCTTTTTCTTTTTCTTCTTTTCCTTTCCCTTCTTCTTCCTTCTCTCCTCCTTCTTCTTCTTTCTTCTTCCTTTTTCTTCTTCCTCCTTCTTCTTCTTTCTTCTTCCTCCTTCTTCTTCTTCTTTTTTTCTATTCTTTTTTTTAAAATCCCTTACTCGAAGAAATTTGGAATTTTCCCGAAATCTGGAATTTCCAGATTTCTGGAAAATTTCCAGATTTCCGAAGAAATCTGGAAATTCCGAAACTTAAAAAAAAAGAAAAAAATAAAGGAAGAAGAAGAGGGATGAAGAAGAAGAAGAATGGAGGAGGGGAGAAGAAGGAAGAAGAAGAAGAAGAAGAAGAAGAAGAAGAAGAAGGAGAGAAAGAGGAGAAGAAGAAGGAGGAGGAGGAGGAGGAGGAGGAGGAGAAGAAGAAGAAAAAGAAAAATTAAAAAAAACAAAATTTCAGAAATTTAAAAAAAAAAAGAAGAAGAAGAGAAGAAGAAGAAGAAGAAGAAGGAGAAGAGAAGGAAGAAGGAGGAGGAGAGAAGGGAGAAGAAGGGAGAAGGAGAAGAGAAGGAAGAAGGAGGAGGAGAGAAGGAAGAAGAAGGGAGAAGAAAAAGAAAAAGAAAACGAAAAAAGAAAAATTAAAAAAAAATAAAAAAATCGAATTTCCAACCTTACCCCTGTGCCACGTCAGCATTTTAACACCGTTAAGCCCTTTTCCGTTTTTTGGGTAACGGCGCAAACCACAGTCCTTTTTTTTGGTAATAACAAACCACAGGGGTTTTTTTTGAACAACATCAAACCACATGGGTTGTTTTTGGAATTTACCCTATTACTTTTTCTTTTATCATGGTCTCTAAATTTTTAAATTGAATATAATGATCTATGAATTTGGCACTTTACTAACATAGTGATCCTTGAAGTTTATAGTTTACTAACATACAAGCAATGGTGGAGCCATGACCTAAATGTCGGGACTAAACCGTGTAATAAATAAATAAATGTTACTTCAACACATTTATAAGAATAAGGATTAATTATAAGTTGATGTCATGTGGTTACATGGATTTGTAGATGGGTACATGTTGTATTTTTCTTTACAAACCTATAATTCTGAAAATTTTCATTTCGAGAGCTTCTTAGAAAGAGGCTATCAATGATGAAATGGATTCATTGATATCAAACAGTATTTGGTATACTACAGATTTGCCTCCGGGGTTCAAAACTGTTGGATGCAAATGGGTATTTAGGTTTAAGTGTAATAGAGATGGATCTATGAATTCTTTCAAATCTATATTGGTAACACAAGGCTTTACTCAAAAAGATGGGGTGGATTATTTTGACACTTATACACATGTGTCTAGAATTACATCCATTAGAATACTTATGGCTTTAGCCTCTATTTTTGGACTATATGTACACCAAATGGATGTAAAGACGGCTTTTCTAAATGAGGATTTAGAAGAAGAAGTGTACATGAAACAACCTAGAGGGCTTTGTGCTACCTGTGAATAAAAATAAAGTTTGCAAATTGGTTAAATCTTTGTATGAATTAAAACAAGCGGCTAAACAATGACACAAAAAATTTGATTCTGGTATTTTATTATATGTTTTGACTTATAACTCAGTCGATAGGTGTATTTACTCTAAGTTTACAAAAGATTATGGTGTCATCATATGTTTATATATTGATGACATGTTAATCTTTGGAACCAATATGAAAGGAATTGATGAGACTAAGAAATATTTGACTTCATGTTTTAAAATGAAAGATTTAAATGAAGTTGATATTATCTTAGATATCAAGGCTATAAAACATAGTGGGGGTTTTGCGTTGAGTAAATCTTATTATATTGAAAAAGTGTTTAATAAATTCCAGCACTTAAAGTTTAAAGAGGTTAACTCCCCTTATGATTCATCTTGTAAACTTAGTAAAAAAGGAATGAAGAGGTATTGCTCAGCGTGAGTATGAAAGTGCAATAGGAAGTATGATGTATGCATCGCATAGTACTAGACCAGATATTGCATTTGTCGTTTGCAAACTTTCAAGATTTACGTGTAATCCTGGTCGTGAACATTGGAAAGCAATTGGTAGGGTTTTAGGTTACTTAAAAAGAACAAAAAAAACTTAGGTTGTATTATAATAAATTTCCAGCAGTTTTTTAAGGTTATTCAGATGCTAGTTGGATAACTAGTATCAGTGATAGTAAGTTCACAAGTGGTTGGATTTTTATGCTTGGTGGATGAGCTATTTCTTGGGCTTCAAAGAAACAAACTTGTATTACTCATTCCACAATGGATGCTGAATTTTTTGCCTTAGCAGCAGCAGGAAAAGAAGCTGAATGACTGAGAAATATGCTATTAGATATTAAGTTGTGGCCACAACCGATGTCAGCTATTTCTTTGAACTTCGATAGTGAAGCTACTTTGTCTAGAGCTTATAACAAAATATATAATGGAAAGCATAGACATATTAGCTTAAGACATTCATATGTACGACAGTTAATATTAGATGAGATTATAACTATTGTATATGTTAAGTCTTGTAATAATTTGGCAGATCCTTTCACGAAAGGACTTCCAATGGACGTAGCATCTAAAATATCCAAAGAGATTGGTTTAAGACCTATATGATTACATCAGCAACAACAGAAACCCAACATATGTATAATACTACCACTATGTAAAGGTTCAATGTGGTAAAAACACGTTGTTGATAACTGATTGATATACGATCTGTTATAAAAAAAAATTTAGCTAGTATATGATCATTAGGTTGAGTATTAGACTCTTAATGAAGGTTCATGTGTTGTATTTGAACTTCACCTATATGGACATAAGGAGCGGTGCCGCTCCTAATGGAAGTGGTCTATTTTTATAAGTGTCCATGAAGTCTAGGATGAGCACATAGCCATAATAGTGCTACCATTGCTATGAATGTACATTTATATAGAAGTTATGTGTGTGATACTTCCGGCATTACAAAAGAGATTATGGCTCAAAAGCGGCAAGCCACCATTAATCTCGTTTTTCCTTGAAGGATTACATTAAGTGGAGGTCCAAATCACAAAAAAATACCTACATTCATGCATAACTCTATTGAGATTTGTTTAAACACCAATATGTAAAGGCTAAGTGGGAATTGTTGGATATTAGTCTTTAATATTGGTGTTGTGGGAATTGCACATGGAAAGAATAAGAAGGAAATTTTGTAGTTTATATTGTCTGGGACCATTTGTTAGTTTCTGCTAATTTTTGGATAAGATTAAAAAGTTTTTTAACTGTAACTTTTTGGTTATAAATATCTTTAATCCTTCATATTTCTTTATTTACTATTTTTATTTTTCATATACCTAAAATTAATGGAATTGCTATCATTAATTTCATGTTAGGAAAATCCAAGAAAAAACATAGTCAGAAACTCAATAGCAATTGATAGTGAGAGCTAATATATTTTTTTAATGAGAATGACAAAATTGTCTAAATGGGAACAGTGATAAATGATTAAGGGACGATGAATAGCAAACTCCACTTCTAAATGGTTAGTTAGTTTGACTTAAATATGATATGAAGAAACTTACTCTACTTTATATTTGAATGGAGAAACAATGAAAAAGTGATGAAGAAAACTAGCCTCCGCATAAGGAGTAGTAAAACAAAGAAACTGGACCTTAACATGGGTCGGGTTCGGACCGGCCTGTCGGGCTTGTGATCAAATCTGATAAGCCCAGTCCAAGCCCACACTAATATAGTCGGGCTCAGGTTCGGACGGGCTCGGCCCTAAAAAAGGAATCCCAAGTCCGTCCGCTCAAGCCCATAAAATCATCAACAAAATATAAAGGATTTATTAGTACACACCAAATAGAACAGCACTATCAACATATGGAAATTTCCTGTGCATCTGATTTTAATTATAGATCAACTAGAAATTAACCACAAGCACAAAATAGAACACACTATCAAATTTCCAAATTCCAATCTCATCATACTGTGTATGATTTACAATTTCACGGCTTCATCTAAAATATCATTCAACATTTTAAAATTAAGAAAGTTCAAACATACATCTGCATAAGAGCAAAACAGAGTTTAGAAAATTCAATATTCCCAAATCGTACACAACAACACAGAGTTTAGAAAACTCAAAATTCCCAAATTGTACACAACACAACACAACTCAACTCATTGAATGAAGAAATAAATAATTAAGAAACATCAATTAATTAACTTCAAGAATCAGAAGATAAAATCAAGGTCGAAATAGAAAGAAAGCAATAACTCACATATACTTCTCGCACGCGGTTGAGGGGCGGTTGAGGGGAGGGGAGCGATATGCCGGTCGGTTGAGGGGCGGCGATCCGTTGTTGAGGAGGGGCGGCGGTCGGTTGTAAAGTGGAGGGGCGGCGGTGTTGAGGAGGGGAGATGAGATGAGAGAGTCGATCTTTTGGTTTTGTGAATGAGGGAGGCGCTGTTGTAGGGTTTTTAAGCAAACTAATTGTAAATTGTAAATACTGATTACTTGTTAATTATCTATAAATTTATATATGTAGGGTTTTTATGGACTCATTTAATTTATATAATTATATATATATATATATAACGGGACGGGCTGGGTCTCCCGGGTGTTTACATAGCCCAGGCCCGCCCATTTACTAGGCGGGCTTAATCGGACTTGGACCGGACCGGGTCTGATACTAATTTTATGTGTCCAGGCCCGGCTAAATGGGCCTGGGCTCGGCCGGGCGGACGGGCTCATCGGCCCATGACGAGGGTGAAAAGAAACTAACATCCTAGTTCACAAAAACCCTTGTGATAATATATGGTTTAGTTTTTGTATTTTAATAATTTATTATTTACGTTTTACTTTTTATTCTATTTAAAAATTTAATCCTTCAAATATTTAAATTATTAAGTCATTTATAAAAGATCAAACTGTTAAATAGAGCGAAATTTACGTAACTTTAGAGATTTGGACTAGTCAAACCTCTATTACAGGTGTTTGGTGAAAAGATATTTCAAATAATTTATTGAATAGAAAAACTAATTTTGAAAAAGTTTGGTTTACAAGCTATTTTCAATTAGCTTATTGTTTTATCTCAATGACATTTTTCTCTATAATTACCATTTAACTTCAAATAAAGACTTTATCATTTCTTTAATGTCATTTTATAAAAATAACTATTATTAATAATAAGTTAAGTTTTACCAAATAAGTTAGCTAATAAAAAAAAGAAAATTAATTAACAATAGTATTTGACAAATAGAACAATATATTATTAAAATATTAGAATTGAAAATGTGTTAATAGGTTAAAAAAAAAAAAAAAAAAGAGAAAGAAAATGTGTTAAAAAAAAAGATGTAACGAGAATTAACTTATTTATAAAAGAAATCCAAAAACGACCTGAAACAAAGGGCTCGCCCTTGTTTTGATTCTTTCCTATCGAATGTCAAAGTGGATTCCCTCACGCAAAGGAAGGAGAAACAAAGTCAGAATAAACAGCATCAAAAAGGAAAAAGAAATAACTTTACTTTTGTCATGATTTTTTTTATTTAATGTCCGAAAAGCCTATTTTTTCAATTTTTATTAATTAAGTGTGTAATATTTTTTCTTTCAATTTTTGTTTTGTAATATTTCAATTATAATCGCATGATGCATTTATCTGGGATAATAATTATCGAACTTTAACTATCAAATTTTTGCTTTTAGCTTTTGATCTCATTTATTGATAAATTTAAACCGTTTGTGGGATACATGTATTGTACACGCTTCAAGCCCAATAGACATTCAAATAAAAGAGTGTATCAAAGATAATAATAAAAACTATTCTTGGCTCTTAAATATCGGTTTAACCTTTTGGTTTAAATGGACTACATCGTTAAATCTAAACTTATTAAATCCAAGTCTTACGATGATTTTAATCACCACCGCAATAAAATTAGGGATGCAAATACGTATCCCATTGGTGACCCATCCCAACGAGGATATGAAATCACTAATAAGAGTCCCCATGGGACAGGGATGGGGATACTTTTATCTCCCGTATCGGGAAAAGGAAATGGTATCCCCGTCCCACGGGGATCCCCGGTCCCGCCCAGTTAATCCCCAATGGATCTCTCCCTAATTATTCTCCATCATAATTAAATTTATACTTTAAATATTACTACCTCCGTTTCATATTACATGTCTTTCTAGAGATTCTTTTTTTGTTTCATATTACATGTCATTTTATATGATCAGTGCACGTTAAGTCATCTTTTTTCTGCTATAAAATATGGATTTACGGAAATTAATTAGAATAATGGACTTATTATAGAATAAATAAACATTGGAATCAATAAATAAGGGGCAACAATGTCTTTTTTCAATATCCTTAATTTTTATACAACTCTCTAAAAAGACATATAATATAAAACGGAGGGAGTATAATTTATAACTTTTAAATTAAATTAAATGAATTTATCTTTCAAAACAAATTAAATGAGATAAATAAAATATTAGTCAGGGACTAAATGTGATATTTTTCCTATCTATCTTTATTCCTCCTAATCTAAAGGCATAATATTTTACTGCCAATGCCGTAAAAACAATTTTATTTTTAGAATGATTATTGATTTTTTGTATTTCTTAGAAGTTTTAGTATATATTGATTTTTTTAAAATATAAATGGTGATTCACTGCAAAGAACGGAGAAAAAGTTTTTTTAAACATTTTTAAACGAGAATGGGGATGGAAAATCTCAAACTAGTTATCAAGATTTCACTGCGGAAAATCTCCGATTACTACAACCAATATTGAATTACTCACTTAAAAATGTGTGGTATATTTCAGTTGAGTCTATTATTACGGTTTTGAAAGGTCATTTTTTTACAACTAGTGACGTAGTTATCAAGACTTCACTGACATAAATATATTTTGTGAAAATAAGAAAGATAATTTTATCAATAACAAATAACTAAAAACAGTTGTTTATGAAAAGCTAAGAAAAAAACGTTTTTCGTGAAAAGCTCCAAAACGCTACAGTTTACTTAGAAAATGCTAAACGATGCTGTTATATAAACTCAAACGTATATTTCTTGCGGTTTGGAGTGAAACGCTAAATGTCCATCCGAAAAGTTGAAACAAACACGTTGTTGAATTATATACGGCTATATTCGGTTAGTAATATGCACAAATGAATGATGCTGTTATATAAAGTCAAGTTGCTAGGTTTAGTTGCAACTTTAGGTTTAGTTGCAACCGTATATAAATACTTGTAATCTCTATTTTCTTCATTTCTCTTCTTTTGTATCTCGATTCTTAAAAAGTTAATATGATATCAGAACCTTCTAGAATACAACAAACCATTTTAAATTGTTTAATTTATAAAATTATAAATGATTAAATGTTCCTTTCAAAAAAAATGATTAAATGTTGAATACAAGTATTAAATAAAAAAAGTTAAGACACAAAAAATTGAAAGGATAAAAAAAACATGTCTTTTCCTCATCCTTTAATATATATATATATATATATATATATATATATAATATTAGTTGATTTAAAAAATGTTACTGATATCTAACAAATCTTAGTTGATTTTAGGCTTAAAAATAAAAGCCCTAATCTCTCCCTTAAACTTGTAACATTTTTTTATTTAGCCACCTAAACTTAGAGTGATCCCATTTAGTCACTTAAACTCAAGGCTTAACCCTTTTCCAGTCTCTTAAACTTATAATTTTTTTTCATTTAACCACTTTAACTTTAGGTCTTCCCATTTAGCCACTTTAACTCAAATATTGTAACTTTTTTGGCCTCTTTTTTCAAATCAAAACTTAAAAAATTAGCAATTCGTCAAATGCATTTGTTAATTCATCATAACCAATTAAGTTATTAAACAACTAATCCCATAATTTGGACATCCATAAAATAATTTTTCCGGATTTGAGTGTTTCCGTGATACTTTAAGTGGTGAAATTTTACCGTTATACATCCTAGAGGAATAGAAATTTAATATCCTACGCGCCTCCTAATGTTTGGAAAGACAACAAGTGACATATAAGTGCAATGTAGGCTTATAAGGGCTAAATGTGTCTCATTTGTTGAGTTTAAGTGGCTAAATGGGAACACTCTAAGTTTAGGTGGCTAAATGAAAAAATATTACGGTGCCGTTTGGTTCGCGGAATAGAATGGAATGGAATAGAATGGTTATTCCAAAGGAATAGAATAGCAAAGAATGGAATAGAAATTCTTAGGAATTACTATTCCTATCTTTGGTTGATGGAATAAAGTAGAATGAAATAGATAATTTTTTTATTAAAAAGACAATATTATCCTCAAATGTAATTTCTTATTTATTTTAAAATTTTAATTTTTTACTATAAATTGTTCAAATATTTAATATATATTATTTTAAAAAATATATAAAAAATAGAAAAATGGGAAACACGAAAGACGAAAAAAACACGAAAAATACATTAAAAACGAAAAAACAATAAGAACATGAAAACAGAAAAATTGTAAAAACACGAAAAAAGAGAGGTAAAAAACAAAAACAAAAGAAAAAAATGAGATAAAAGTGGAAAAGGGTGAAAACGCGAAAACATATAAACGTGTTAACACAAAAAAAAACGCACACGCAAAATATGAAAAAACACAAAAAAATGTGCAAACCGTAAAAAACACAAAAATATGAAAAAAGTGGAAAACACGAAAATGTGAAAAAAAAATGAAAAACGTGAAAAAATCGAAAAACACGAAAACATGAAAAAGTGTTAAAAACACGAAAAATGCGTTTGTAACGTTTTTTTATGCTTTTCCGTGTTTCCCAAGTTTTCTTGTTTTTTCCGTTTGTTCACGTTTTCGTATTTTTCACGTTTTGTCATGTTATTGTGTTTTATTTTGCATTTTTTCGATTTTTCACGTTTTAGTTTTTCGTTTTTTCCCCTTTTTGTTTTTTTTTCGCGTTTTTGTATTTTTCGTATTTTGTTACTTTTTCGTGTTATTCACGTTTTTCCATGTTTTTCGTATTTTTTCATATTTTTTTTTGTTTTTAACGTTTTCGTGTTTTGTTGCGTTTTTCGCATTTTCATGTTTTTCACATATTGTCACGTTTTTGTGTTTTAGCATTTTTCGTATTTTTTCGCATTTTCGCGTTTTTATTTTTCACGTTTTTTAATATTTCGTGTTTTGTCACTTTTTCGCGCTATTCCTATTTTGTGTTTTTCGTGTGTTTGCTTTTTTTTTGCGTCTTCGTGTTTTTCGCATTTGTTCACGTTTTCATGTTTTTCGCGTATTTTATTTTTTGCATATTCTCGTGTTTGTAACATTTTCACATTTTTCGTGTTTCATATTTTTCGTATTTTTACATTTTTTAACGTTTTCGGCATTTTTCCATTTTTCACGTTTTATATGATATAAATTATGGATTGACCAAAATTTATAAGATTTGGGAAATTGATTAGAGAGAAGATTGAGGATTTAATGGAGGATAATTTTATAAATTACAAAAATATAATATTAGGAATAGGCTATTCCTAACCTAAATTGAAGAATAGCTATTCCATGAAATCAAGGAATAGGGATTTCATGGAATAGCTATTCCATAAAAAAAATCAACCAAATGTGGGAATAGCTATTCCCCCACTATTCCGCGAACCAAACGAACCCTACAAGTTTAAGGGGCTGGGAATGAGCTATGCCAAAATAAAAACAGTTCTGAAGCATAGAACAGATGGGCACTTAATAAATAACTAATATATATATATATATATATATATATATATATATATATATATAGATAGAGTTCAAATTTTGAAAATTGAAAAGATAGGAGTACTGAAAGGGAAAAGAATTAAATGCATTGTAATATTTCTCCGAAAAAACAGAGAGAGTTCACAGGCATCTGCACACTCACTCTGCAAAGTCTCCCTCCCTCGTTTCTTGTTTCAATGCTTCTCTCTTCATTCATTGCATTGCCACTTTTTTTTATTATTATTATTATTCTTAATTACTTAATTAAATTATTTTTTTAATCAAAAAAGTAATAAATTAATGAGTCAAATTACCATAATTTTAACAATTAATCAGAAATAGAAATCGATAATAAACTAAAAATGAGAAGACTGTACTAATATATGTGTCATCTCATTCGTTTGCCGTCATATCTATTTGACTGAATAAGAGTTATTTGATATTAAAATCGATCACATTTAAATAATTATATCCCTAAATTCGGAAGAATTATTCTTTTATTTTTATCTTCGAAGGTTTGCATAGCTATTAGCTCATCACTCATGAATTCTTATGTCAGGGTCGTTATTATTGTATCCACATAGTCAACTTCTACCTAATTAATATCATTATAGTGGGACATTTACACTTTCAACTTCTAATCATCCATTTTCATCCATCTGCTAATTAAATATTCACTTCTTCCTTTTTTTTTTTTTTTTTAAAGATATTCTTCTATTTTATCTCCAAAACAAAGATTCCCTCTTCTTCAATTACTTTTTAGGTTAATTCACTATTAATAACTGACAAAAAAATAAATTATTATTGAATTATATTTCCAATTGCATCCAAATATGACTAATTCCTTGTCTATGTAATAAAACATTTACAATCCATAAAGTAATGCGTCCGAGGATAGCAAAAAAAAACAAATTATAGAAAGAAAGAAAGAAAAAATCATCGTTTTGATTACAAACTTTGAAGTTTGTACATATAATATTTTTTATTTAAACATAGAGAAAGATAAAATATTTATACTCTTCTAAAAAAATATAAAATAAAATATTTATAGTTAAGACAATGCATTAAGCAATTAAAATTATATGACGTTACTTCATAGAGAATTGATTTATGAACTAAAACAAGAAGAGCAATGATTTGGTGAATAAACATAAGAAGGTTATATGAATATGAATAATATTGATGTAGGACCACGTCATCACTAAACTGAAACGTGTACTCTAAAATTTTATAACAGAAATCTGAATGCCAAGCATCAAATTACAATTCCAAATACGAATGACATATATATATACATATTATTACAAAATCTACAAATAGCAAAAATCAGAGAAATAAGAGAGAAAAAGCTTTCCAGCACCATAATTAATAACATCTCACATTTAATCCAATCCAATCCATCCATAAATCTAAAAAAATCCCCAAAACAAGAAAAGCCTTTCTCATAAGTATGGCTTCCACTTCTAGCAACACCGCCGCCTACGGTGACTCCGACCCACCCTCGCCTAACACCACCTTCGTCCAAGCCGATCCTTCTACCTTCCGTACCATTGTCCAGAAACTGACCGGAGCACCCGACGACCCATCTGCCCAAAAGCTTCCGATCAGCCATTCAAACCGACCCCTACCCGTTCCTGGGCCGAAAAGACCTGCCTTTAAGCTGAATGAAAGAAGACAGAGCGCTAAGAACCTTCAAATCAACCTTATAAACAACAACAATTCTATGTTCCAGTTCAGACAGCAACGAGGAGGAAGTCATTTGTTGGTGTCTCCTGTTTCGACATTGGATTTTATTGCTTCACGAATGAGCCCTCGATCGCCTTGCGATGAAGAAGAAAGAGCCATTGCTGAAAAGGGGTTTTATTTGCATCCGATTAGTCCTTTGTGTACGCCGAGAGGAGCTGAGCCACCTGAATTGCTGCCTCTGTTTCCTTTGCGATCTCCTTCAGACATTGCCGATGGTGATGATGATGATGATCGTACTTCTTGCTCTTGAATTTTACCAACTCTTACTTAGTTACATCATAATTAAATTTAGGTGGTTTCTTCATTATTCTCATTAATGTTCCTTTTGATACAATTTTAATGTTCACTGTTTACTTTTCTTAATATTTGTCGATCTTCTGTTTTAGTACCATTCTACAAACTTAACAATCAAAATTAGAGGCTCTTTAGTTCGGTTATTAACTAATAACCATTGTTGTTAGCTGTTTGGGTTTGTAGCAAGTTGTTTACGGTTGCTGTTAGCCCTTCGGTATTAGCTGTTTAATTATTTGTATTTGATAAAATTATATTGAATGGTTGCTGATAGTATTTTTTTTGGTAGGAAAGGAAAAAAACAAACTGTTGCTATTAGTATTTAAAATGTCTAATATGGACATGTTTTAAATTAATCGATAAATAAATTATAAAATATAAAATATATTATATAAATTAATAAAAATAATTTAAATAAACAATAAAAAAAATAAAAATAAAAAATTTATAACGTAACAAAATCTTGTCCTTTCGATAATTATATTTTGGAAATAGAAATAATGTTAAAGAATAAACATATTTTGTGGAAATAAGAAGGATAATTTTGTTAATAATAAATAACTACAAACAACGGTTGATGAAAAATTCCAAAAATGAGTTTTTGATGAAAAGCATTAAAATGTTGCAGTTTTCGAATAAAATACTAAACACTGCGGTTATATAAACCTAATCAAACACTATATTTTTTATGTTTTGGATTGAAACGCTAAATGTTCATCCGAAAAGCTGAAACAAACACCCACTTAGCTGGTCTGTTTGTTTCAGCAGTTAGCTGTTCGTTGATTAATGTTGTTGAAACACTTTTTATCTTCTCTTTAATATTGGAAGTATAGCTTCTACCTATAAGAGTAATGATACAAAAGTACTTTTTGTATATAAGCTTACATTACTTTACCATCAAATCAAATACAATTAATTTTTTTTTTTTTTTGAAGAATATACAATTAAATTATTAAACTATTACTTATTTTACATTGGGTTAAGGTGCAAAAATACCCCTAACGTTTTAGACCAGGAGCAATTTTACCCTTAACGTCTAAAATTGTGCAATTTTACCCCTAACGTTGGAAGTCAAGAGCAATTTTACCCCTAACGTTGGAAGTCAAGAGCAATTTTACCCCTAACGTTAATAAATTGGGTCAATTTAAGAAATAATTCATCAAATTGTCTTTTCGGTCATGAATCTTGTCATCTATATTTCATACGTGTGTCATTTTATCAGTAACAAATCATAAACATACATTGGGATGTGAAAAAAATAATAAAAATAAAAAATATTATCTTTTTGTACGAATTAGACACAAAAAATTCAAAAAATTCACCGAATTTATAAATATTAATCTCAAATTCTATTATTAAATTATAAAAAACATAAAATCCTTTTTTTAGAACAAATTGTTATGCAATTGGTGCATAATAACGAACAAAAATATCTGTGTTCTATAATAGTGTCTGAAATTGACCTAATTTATTAACGTTAGGGGTAAAATTGCTCATGGTTTCCAACGTTAGGGGTAAAATTGCACCATTTTAGACGTTAGGGTAAAATTGCTCCTGACCGAAAACGTTAGGGGTATTTTTACACCTTAACCCTTTTACATTCTATCCAAACACGAATATATTATTTCATATACTTCAATTTATTTTGGGTGTTGTTAAACCCAGCCCCAAATTCCCACCCCTAGCCCCG
Source organism: Euphorbia lathyris (assembly GCF_963576675.1). Taxonomy (NCBI): domain Eukaryota; kingdom Viridiplantae; phylum Streptophyta; class Magnoliopsida; order Malpighiales; family Euphorbiaceae; genus Euphorbia; species Euphorbia lathyris. The sequence continues at coordinate 68,677,702 of NC_088912.1, read as the reverse complement.
TGAAAGGACGAAAATGCCTTTTCATGGGTTTTGGGGAGGGGAATTTCTAATTTTTTTGCCAATCCGACACGCGGGCGTGTGGATATCACGCCTCACCGCGTGGTCGGGCGTATGAGTATCACGCCTCACCGCAAGGTCGGGCAGTTGGCTGTCACGTCCGACCACGCGGTGAGGCGTGTGTCTATCACGTCCGACCACGCGATGAGGCGTGATAGCCACACGCCCGCGTGTCGGATTGGCAAAAAAAATAGCTTTTTAACCCCGTAAATAGTTCGTTAAACCCGTAAATAGGTCGTTAAACCCGTAAATAGGCCGTTAAGCCCGTAACTACAGAATTGTACTTAAAACCTAAAAATACCATACAATTTAGTCCTAAAATCAGTAAAAAATAATATAAGTTAATTAATAAACATTATGGCATTTTAACTCGTATTACCCTTTAACAAATAAAATTTAAAAACATAAAAATTAAAATAAACATTAATAAACATAAACATTTATAAACGTAAACAAGCAAATATAATATCTACAATAAAAGTGTTAAAATGTATGAATTTCTACAACAAAAATTCAGCTCGCCCGACGCCACGCATCCATAAACTCATCCATCTCCCTCTTAATGCGTGGAACATCCTCGTCAGATCGGTGGGTAGCCGATAGTTGGGTGACACGCCACAACCAGCTAACCCACTGCAAAAAAAAATTAATAAATAAATATTAAAAATTAAACACATATAAACTAATAGTAAATAATAATAAACTTATAAATTCGCTGTTGGCGCGAGCATGCTGTACCGGTCCAGCCTGTGGTGCATGAAGGAGATGGGGATGTGAATATCGCCTATACCAGTCCATATAAGCAGGATCACATGCAGTGGGCATATAAGCATGATCACATGCAGTGGGATCGTATCCAACTAGTCGGCATCTCCTTCGATCAATGTCCCGAGCCGATGGAAATCTCCACCAGGTATCCTCAACTGTGACTAAGGAATGCGTGAGCTTATACGCTATAGATCTCCATGACGGGATGGATTTTCCACCCCTAGTAGGCTGCTCCGTCTACAAAAAAAATTACACTAAATTAATAAAATTGTAAATAATGTAAATTATACTAAATTTATAAAATTATGCTAAAATACTACTAAATTAATATAATTGTAAATAATTGTAATTATATTATAATTATAAAATTATAATAAATTATACTAAAGTTATACTAAATTATACTAAATTTATAAAATTGTAAAAGTTATGCTAATACTATACTAAATTAAACTAAAATTATAAAATTACACTAAATTACTAAAATTTTAAATAATGTAAATTTTTATAAAAAAAACGTGGGCGTAAGGAAATCACGCCCGAACCACTGGTCGGGCATATGAACATCACGCCCTATCAGTGGTGCGAGCGTATGAGCATCACGCCCGACCTGCGGTTCGGGCGTATGCGTATCACGCCCTACCATTGGTGTGGGCATGTGGCTATCACGCCCGCACCACTGGTCGGGCGTGATACTCATACACCCGAACCGCAGGTCGGACGTGATTCTCATACGCCCGACTGCGATTCCGACGAATACATAAAAACCCCCCACAAATTCAGTTCGATGTAAAAATCAATGAAATAAAGCGGTAAATCTTACCACTTTAGCTTTTCCTTTACGGTTTCTGTCACCATCCATGATTTGGTTCACTAATTTGTCCGGATTTGAGCAAAAATCGTATGGGGTTCTTGAGAGGTTTTGGGTTTTTTCAAATTTAGTGCAAAGGGTAGTTCGGTCTATTCACGGAGCTAGAAGTATAAATTAGTGGCTGGGTTTAGTAACCCACTTTATTTTACCTTGACCTTACTTTAAATACACTTTATCCAAACAATGCCTAGAGTGAGTGGTGATTTAATAATATTGAATGTATTTACTTCGAGAGTAAAATAAGTTAAGATCATATGTAAATTACTTTTATATATTTACAATAAAGTATTTATATTAAACATTGAGTAATAAAAATAAAATAAAAAGTTATATATAACATAGTAAAGCTAAGGGTGTTTGATTTCTACTTTTTGACCTCATGTTTGTCTTTTAACTTTGAAAATTAGAGTTTTAGGTGTTGGTTAGACATTCTTGTTTGCCTTTTGTAACTGAAAAGTAGCTTTTTATAAAAGCAGAGAAGCTCTGCTTTTTGGAAAAACAACATTTTTAAATAGTAAACCGTAACAGAAAATAGCAAACAACAGCAAACAGTAGGTAAAACAAACGGGCCGCAAAATTACCTAAATTTTATCATCGCTTGCATTTCTCTTTATTTATATACTTTAAAATAAATAAGGACATGTTGATGCAGCTAACTTATCTTTAAAAAATAGGGTAAATTATAAAATTGGCTCAATTTGGAGGCTTATTTATATATTTATACTCATTACACCATCCATTAGATATCTAGACTATTTCAATATGGACTTTTCCAAATACCCTCCATATATATATAATAAACTTAATCATTTTTTTTCTTTTTTGCTTCTTCTTATAATCATTAGCAATCGATCTATTTCATACATCAATTCAAAATCAAAACTATTCATGGAAATATTATGTTGATTTTACATACATAAATCCCTTTGGGTTGGTTAGTTTTTGAAGTTAGTTTACACCTATATCGATTGATATTTATAATTTTGATGTTGCCCAATCGCTTGTTTACAATTTTACTTCGCAGGATCGCACACTGCGAAGATATTATTAGAAAATAAGGCTTCGTGGATCACCTATTATGTGAAACCAAACTTAACATAAGGTTCACGGTTCACCTAAACCGTGAAACCAAATTTAACATAAGGTTCGCGGTTTCACCTAAACCGCGAACGACTGCGACGTCACAGTTGTATAATTTCCTTCACGGTCCATGGAACTGCAAAGCACATTTCTTTTGAGCTCTTGTCTTTATTATTTTTTGACAATGTATTTGTCTTTAATATTCACAATAAAATTCCTAAACTAACAATTAAAAACATTTGGTTCGATATTGTTGGAAAATAAACCACTGACAACAATGCCAAAAACTTGATGCGCCTCAAACTAACGCTCAAAGACTCACTAAGGAATAAGTTTAGCATGTTGTTATCAAGTAATAATTTAGAGAAGTCCAAGTATTGAATCCACATGATTTATACCGCAACTACTAGACTACCTGATCTTGATTGTTATCTAGGCCATGATAAGTTGATTTGAGTTTATTTTTATACTAATCTACTCCTAGGTTGATCCAGAACACTTATAAATTCTTAGGAAGAAAATGGTAATGGTAGGATAAAATAAGTATTCAACCAATATTCAGATATAATTATGAATTGGATCAAAATTGCATAAACATCATGTGATCAAACTGACTTATCCTTATGATAGTACTTAGCATGCAATTCCTTTGTTATAGGCCGTAACTATAGGGTTCAAAAATTCGGGTACGTTACAGTGGTGTTCAATACCTGCAATCTTCGGTATAAATGGCTGGATTAAACTCACAATATGAACCAACACATGATTTTTGGACCTTTGAAACACTTTATCACAATATGTAAACATAATAATTGACAACTCAATAAACAGGGAAATGAAATTAAATTGAACTTATTATTAAAGATGGCAGAAAAGGTCACAATCTTACAACCAATTCAAAATTCACAAAGAGATCTCATTACTTGATAAGAATTAAAGGAGAATGGTCGCCTTTTGAAATCCTAGTGACTCGAGCGGTCATCTTTCTGAACTTGGATGTGATGAGAACTTGTGAATTTGTGGAATGATGATGGATGGAGCTTTTACAGATGACAATGGCATGATATGGGAAACTCAGATGAATCTCAAAGTGGAAGGAAATTTACAATCGTAATTCTAGATGCCTTAAAATGAATATCTAATGTTTTTAAATAGGCAAAGAAAACAAATCCTAACTATTAAATTCAAATAAAATAAAGCAGCTAAAACATCCCAGGAGATCACAAGTTTGAATTGAGGGAAGAATCAATCAAATTTTACTGATTCAAAAGGACAACTCGCTAAAAAAAAATAATAAAAAAAAGGACAACTCGCTGAGCTGGTCTGTTGAGGCGAAGGAAGCTGGCTTTGGTGGCCAGCTCGTCGAGCTGGCTCCCAACCAGAGCTAGTTTTCGGTTTCTTATTCGGTATGCAGTTGACTGAAAAATCCCTAAAAAATATTCACTGAATTCTCCAAGGCAATCACATTAGAATCAACTCCAATATCAATTTAATTAATTTATCAAAAGTTTTTTTAAATACCAAGCCAAATTTACCGTTTGGTAAATTAATTATGTGGAAATTAGATTAAAATAAACTTAAACTAATTTTTGCTTTCTTTTATTTAAAATGATATAAATTGAGTATAAACATGAACAAGTGCGGTAAAAATAAATCAAAAACTAAAAATTGATAAAAGAAAGAGTAACACTTATTAAAATGACAAAAAATGAGTCGAAACGATACGAAATAATCTCAAAAACGGTACGGAAAGATAGGGGTAAAAAACTCCTATCAAAGTTACTCACACTTACAGTTTTACTTGTTTCCAAGTAAACTAAAACCAAACTCGTAACTGAACTAGCCGAACTAGAAAACCTTATGATTTAACCAAATGAGACATGTTAGTTTAAACGAGGTCAAGGGGAAAACCGAATAAACAGCTTACCAAAAGTTATTCGCTCAAGCACACAATTTTTTGTGGCTAAGTATTTTACTCTCAACTTTTGTGCTTACTTAAAGTTACAGTGAGTTTGCTCGTTCATCCGAGTACCTCGACTTTGCTAATAACTTAATTGATATCAAAAACCGTTTCGAAGTCGGGTTGTAATGAGAAGAAATGCAAAACGGAAGAAGACAAGATGATTTAGTGACGGAATTAGGCGATTTATGACAGAATTTTCCTTCACAGTTTGATGATTTTCTAGTAGTGGTAATAATGAATACCATCGTTAAAAAACTCTTGCACCAATCAAAGGCACAAGTCCCAAGAATCCACCTGCTTCACATGCTAAGAAAAAGAAAACACCACATGCGTATTTTAGCCAAAGCATAATGACACGTAACAACCAAGTGCATCCCATTCTAGGATGATCGAACCCTAAGGAGCTCGGTTACTGCCAAGAAGATGGGGGGAGTCATATGATACCGTAGGAAATAAACTATGACACGTGGAGCATTGTGACCCTTCGCATCCACTGAGGGCTTCGGATCCAACGAAACTTCTAGGAATTGTTTCCCATTGAGGAAAACCCCTTGTGACCTAGAGGGGACCGTCCAAAGGCGTTTCCTTTATAGAAGAAGGGTTCCTAATAGAAAAACGAATCTTAGAAGAACAGGGATTCGTCAAAGGACTATAAGTAGTTAGGTATGTCAAAACCCTTGAGGTACGTTAATATCACTATTTCACAAGTATTTCATTAGAGTGGGTTCGTTGGACTACGGCTTCTCTCTGATTGCGCGTTCTTTCTTGCACGTGGCTTGAAGGAAACGAATGGTGTTTGTGAAATAATGTTATTAGTAATAGAAATCTCTTACGTTTAAATGAATAGTTAAAATTGAATTATTATTTTTTTTTACGAATGCAAAGGCTAAATAATATCTTCTACTAAGAATACAGTAATTGAAATATTTTAGTGATGCATAAAAATGGTAGAAGGGAATGTCAATGTTAACTGTGTTTGCTTTTAGGCAATGGAATGAAAGTAAGTATTATATTTTGTGCAGTGAAAAAGGTGATAGTAATGAGAACAGTAACATGCCTAAAATCTGACCAACCAACACCAAGGGCTAAGATTTATCCTGTAAAAAATAGTTGACAGATATGACAGTACGTAGTGTTGATATTATTGTAATAAAGTGCTCTCTGCTACACATATCCTCTCTGTATTCCATAATTTCCATTCTACAATCAACGGCTCTGATCAGTGATGATGACCACACATATAAGTCTTTGTTATAACAACAAGAACAACAGTTTGGCTACCTTTGGTTTCGCAACTTCGATAAATATATATATATAAGCTTGTCAATTTCATTAGTTATTTCATTTTTCCATTAAATTAGTATCAACTAGCACAACAAAGTTTTTAAGGCATAACACCCATTTGGTCCCTAAACTATGGCTTCAAAGGCAATTAGAACCATAACCTATCAAAATCATCAATTAAGTTCCCGAACTAGCTAAAAATCATCAATTGAGTTCTCATTCTAAACAAAAATCTTCAATTTATGCCTCAACGAAAATCATTCCGTTGAACAATTTCATACATTCTTTCTCAAATTCATTTTGAATCAACACAAATATTATTACAGTCTATATCAAATAGTCATAGTTTCCGATTTTAGAATAGGATAGAGGCTCAATTGATGATTTTTGCTTAGTTCAAGGACCTAATTGATGATTTTAATAGTTTAAGGTTCTAATTGATTTTGAAGCTTTAGTTTAGGAACTCAAATGAGTGTAATGCCAAATTTTTAACACTCGGGTGTATTATTATTATTATTATTATTATTATTATTATTATTATTGAATTGAAGTACTATTACATATTTTTAATTAGGCTTTACAAAAGTTAAATGATAATTGTGTATCTGAATTCATTACTGAGGGTCCAAATATTTTGCCGAGTCTTCCGGAGTCAACCTGTAAAACGATACGAAAGGCCCGATAAGGGCAGGAGTCCGACGTATCCGCTCAGATGACTAAGTCAGTAGGTGTTTTGGAAGGTTGAAGAATAAGGACTAGTTGTGAGATAGTAGTGTTAACGTAATGTTGAATGTGACCATACCGGTTTAGTTATAAGGTTGGGCCGAACAACTCTTCTTCTAGGAGTCCTTTTGGTATTAGGACTCCTTCTCCTGTTAGGAGTCTGACTTTAGGGAAAGTCATTCATAATATGGAGTGCATAACTTAACCGTATGAGGGTTTCCCTTAAAAGGAAAACATTCCATGGAAGCCTCATAACTGATCCGAATGTCCAAATTCTAACACGTGGCAGTTGATTTGAGGGCTCCTATAGTGCCACGTGACTAATTCGTCTTACACGGTATCATATGTACCCCCGCCATCTTTTCTAAACTCTTACAAAGTTCAGTACATGTAGGAGAAGTGTAGCAGTTACTTTTGCCTTCAGTTGTTCCATTCCTTTGGTGTCATGCTTTTCGATCTTATACCATCAGCGTCATGCTTTCTTTATTGACACATGTCGTTTGAGTTTCCTCGAACATTGCTCTCTATTCGGCACACGTTGTGCAAGTGGCCTGTTTTGACTCGCTTTGTTTCTTAGGCTTATTAAGGATTCTAAAACGACGGCTAGTCTAACCGTTTGTAGGCATTTATTATGCCTATTTCTGTCATTTTCCCCTTTCGTCTTCCTTCCTTCCCCTGTAAAAGACCGTTCAAGATTATTTTTTTTGTTTCTTTTTACATATTTTGCTTCCCAAATTTCTCTTATTTTTATCTTTGCCTTCAAGCTTTTACCTGTTCACATTTCTTCAATTAGTGCCATTTCCTTATTGTGCTTTTCTTTTTCTATGTTTTATTTTACCTTGTAATGGGTCATAAAAGGTCACAAGTTGGTGAAGCTTCTTATGCTGAAAATATAAAGAAAAACACCATATATTTGGACATGCCCAACCCGAGCTTATTAGGATTGTAAGCCCAATGTAGACCTGATCTTTCAACCCTAACACCTCTTAGCTCTAATAGAAGCTGTGAAATCAACGATAATTGTAGAATCTAGTTACTATCGATCATTCTCAAAATCATCACAACAAATGTAAATTCTTATAATAAAAAATTTCTCTCCCGTGAAAATAGATACGAATTGATCGAACCTTGTAAATTCTTATGTTTTCTATTTTATATTATTGTTGGATTAATTTACATAAATTTATCTTCATCTCTTAACAAAATCAATTATTATCATTAGAATGCTGCCTTTATTTAAATCATTAAATATTTATCTTATAATATTTCAATGGTTGGTGTTCATATATGACCAAGTTTGCTATTAGTTGGTTCCATAAACTAACTTTAAAACAATTGACCTTATTTTCAAATTCCCCGCTACAAGTTATTCTAATTCTTTTATATATATCTTGCTTGCATATTTTTGAAAAAAAAAAAACTATTGAACAATAAAATCCAGATTTCTAAAGATCATTTTATAAGTCCAACCTAAAACAAAAAGGTCTAGCAACATCATGGACAACTCTATTCACAGAATTATTAATATAACTAACATAAATATCACTAAAAAAACGTGCCAATCTCCTACAATCATCTAACACCAAACCATAACGAGATCGAAAAAAAGTTAAGCACAATCTGTCACCACAAACTTCAGCATGTGCCTCAACAACACACTTGTTTTTCTTGTCCTTTGACCAACTAATTGTTTCTTGGATCCTTAAAGCTTCTTCGGTACGAGGCAAATAATTTCCTTTTTCACATGTTTCTTGAATACAAACTGAGCGCCCAACCCGCAAGTTTTAAGCAGGGATACTCATCATGATGATGATGAAAGGAAAACTAGTAAAATAGAATACTTAAAGTAACACATTAATTTAAAAGAAAAAAACTTAACACATTCATTCTATCAAATCAAACACTAATGTTCAATTATTTAGGATACATTACAGCAATTTAGCTGCTTATCATTAATTAACTTGCTTAAGAGAAACTATATGATTGAGGATTACCTATATTGGTGTTCTGGTTTCATAAAGAAAAGCATTCCTAATGAAATCTAATTCTCTTATAACATCTTTCATACTCAATCTTCCCCTAGGTGACTCTTCTGAACAGGCAAGTCCAATTCTCAGTATAGACACTGAATGCTTCTCCAAAATTGAAAGATTCAAATTGTCTCCGGCAAGGAGCCTTTGGTCTACAATCTCCATAACTCTATGTGGAAATGCATCCTTAACAAACTCACGCAGATTTAATCCGTTTTCCAACATTTCATCGGTTGGTCTTTTCCCTGTGAACATCTCCAGCACTAGGATTCCATAGCTGTATGTATCCCCTTCTTTGGATGCTGCACTTCCCATTCCGTACTCTGCAGTTTACAAAATTAATCAGCATTTTGAAGTTATGCAATTTTCATCAATTAACAGTTGAATCATATATACCTGGAGCAGCATAACCAATGGTTCCGTTGATTCCAGTTGTGCTGAATTGAGTTTGAGTCATAGCAGTGGAAGTGGAAACAAGTTTTGCTAATCCGAAATCGCATACATGAGCAACCATATTGTCATCCAGAAGAACATTGCTGGGCTTTAAATCGCGATGAATGATTGGTCTTTCACAAAGATCGTGAAGATAATACATGGCAGATGCAACATCAAATGCAACATTTATTCTATCAATAAAGCTCAGATTTCTTGATTGATTTTGGCTCCGAACATCAGGATGAAACCATGTCTCCAAGCTCCCATTTCCCATATATTCAAAGACAAAAGCTTTAAAGTCCTTACCTTTGTAATCTGTGGTAGAACAATATGTTAACATCTTAACAAGATTCCGGTGCTTGATATTCTGCAACACTTTACATTCAGCTATAAAGCTCTTCAGAGCTCCCTTCTGCTCAAGCTTAAGGACTTTAACAGCAACTGGTCTTTGTTGATGATCCAGAAATCCCTTGTACACAGACCCAAAGTTTCCAGATCCAATCAGATTAGCAGAAGAGAACTTGTCGGTTGCTCGAAATAGGTCTCTGTAAGATACCTTGGGAGCAAGTCTGTTTATCATTAAAAAGGATGTTGAAGACAGCTTGTGTTTTGAATTCAACTTATAATACAGAACAACAAAGGCTAACATCATCAAGACACCTAAAGCAACACAAGGAATCGTGATTGCTAGCTTGAACTCGAGAGACTTCCTTTTCTTCCTTTCCTTCTCAGGGCATTTTGGCAAATTGAGCTCTGGGATACCACCACAAAGCTTAGTATTCCCAAGTAGAGAAAATGCACTTGCATTTCTGAAGATTCCTCCAGTTGGTATCTCACCCTCAAGATCATTGAAAGAAAGATTCAGATAGACTAAATACTGAAAGCTCTGGAGAGCTTCAGGAATGGGTCCGGACAAGTTATTTTGGGAAAGATCTAAATAGTGAAGGCTTTTTAGTGAAGTGAATGAAGAAGGAATGGCTCCTTGAAAGGAATTATCTTGCAAGTAAAGATATTCCAGACTCAAGCAATTTCCAATTGTTCCAGGAATTTCGCCTGACAGGTTGTTTCCAGAGATGAACAATTCTGTCAAACTAGAAAGCTTTCCGATTTCTGAAGGAAGGTTTCCCGTTAACGAGTTGTATGATAAATCAAGTGCTTGTGATAGAGAAAAAAGACTTAAAATCTCAACAGGTATAGTTCCGGTGAGGTTGTTGTAAGCAATGGACAAGGTATTCAAAATTTTCAGGTTTCCGATGCCTGAAGGAATGCTTCCTTCAAACCTGTTCCTTGAAAGGTGCAGTGTTGATAGACGAGTCAAGTTCCCTAAGGACGACGGAATCTGACCTGAAAATCTATTACCAAAGAAATCTAGAACTTGCAATTTCTGAAGCTTGCCAATATAATGTGGAATAAGACCTGTGATAAGATTGTAGTGCATTACAAGCCCAACTAAATTGATGAGATTTTCGAAGCCTGGCGGAATAGTTCCTGTTATCCTATTTCGACCAAAATAAAACTGATTCAGCTCACTTAGATTACCTACAGAATTCGGTAAAATACCACCGAAATTGTTGTTGCCAAAATCCAAGATTTTCAGCTTGGTGCAGTTTACTACAGAAGTAAGAAAATCCAAGTCAGTACTTGAATTACTTCCCAGACTATTTCCATGTAACCGTATCCTCCAAAGGTTTTTCAGATTCCCTATATTGAATGGAACTTGTCCTGAAAATTTATTCCATCCAAGATCAATTATTTCCATTTGAGAAGCATTGAATAACGAAATTGGTATTGACCCCCAAAAATCATTTTCAGCAATGCCAAAGAACCTGAGATTTGTCAGAGTCAAGCCTATACTTTCTGGAAGACTCCCGTTGAGATAGTTCCTTGTAACTACAAATTTTATTAATGAAGAAATATTAAAAATCGACGGAGGGATAATACCGGATAGTTGATTTACTCCGACATGAAAGGTCTTCAAGGTCGTCAATCTGCCTACATCATCAGGAATATTTCCAACCAAACCGTTGAATGTTGCTTGAAAGGCAATTAACGACGAAAGATTGCCTAATGAAGCTGGGATTTCTCCTGTCAGATTGTTCCTGCTAAGTGAAAGCTGTTCAAGCTTTAGTAAAGAACCAACTTCTGCTGGAATTTTCCCTGTCAGGTTATTCCCTTCCAATCCAATCACCTTCAGCTGGGAACAACGTGTCAAGTTGACAGGAATTTCGCCTGTTAACGAGTTATTAACGACGATGAAATTCTGCAGGCGGAATAAGCTGCCAATTTGATGTGGAATTTGGCCATGTAAAGTGTTGTTTTGAAGGTTGATAAACCTGAGGAAGCTGAGGTTGGCAATGTATGGAGAAATTGATCCGACTAAATTGTGGCCTTGTAATTCCAAAGATGTGACTCTCTGATGCTTGGAACTGCACCGGATTCCGAACCAATTGCAGAAATGAAGAGAGTGGTTCCATGAGTTGAAGATTTTATGTGGGTCACTTGTTATTCCTTGCTTGAACTTGAGCAATGCAATTCTGTCAGTTTCATTTCCTGAGGCATCAGCTTGCAGCCACAGTATGTTGAGGAAGTTGAGAAGAAAGAAAAATGTGAATAGATATGATTTCATTTTTATGATATGAACCAAGGTGATGGAAAAAAGGGACTAACAACGGTAACAACAATAATGCGGAACCTTCGTTATTAATCCTTTCCCGACTTGAAAAACCAAACACAACGAAGCAACAAAAGTAGTATAATGGCAGCCACACAAACACAATGAACAAGCACGATTTTTACGTGGAAAACCCCGTCAATGCGAGGAGTAAAAATCACGGGGACCGTAGTCCGCTTAAACCTTCCACTATATCAAATAATAATAGGCAATACACAGGTTCATCCCTAGATAACACTAGAGGCATACACAATCAACATACAATCTTGGAATTTTCCGTCAAGAAGTATAGAATCAATCACAACACAAAAGAAAGGAAGAACCTCAAAGAAGTCACAAATCTGTCTACAATCTGCCACTGGTACGAACTGGTCTTCCAAGCCTCCGAATGACGACCGCTCTGGTGAAAACAAGCCAACAGGTGTTAGGAAGCTCCTGTCCAAAATTCACAACGATCCAACGGTTCAATCTCCGGCTATGGGCAATTTCGTGTGGCTGGAAAGAATGAAAGAATGGATTTTCACTTTCTCCTTTCTTTGTGGTGGCTGAAATTAGGTTACAAAAACTATCTTAAACTTACCCTTATATACTCCTAGGGTTAAAGCATGGACCTAACTCTAATTGGGATCCTCATGGGTCAGAAAAGCCCAACAAAAGGGGATAAGGATTTGTTCAAAATGATAATGGTACACACACATTCATTTTAGTTAAATAAAAACAAACAAACAAATTTCAACATGTGTCCATACGTATAGCTTCACATATAATAAGCACAGAAGAAAACAGTAACAAATCAAACTTTACAAGATTTACAACGAGTTAAAAAACTATTATAATAAGCAAAACAAATAATAAAACATATACAAATTTTGCATTTTGGTTCACTTTGTCAGAATTTAGCTGATAACAATTCTGAAATGAAAATTCGGAAGAGTTAAATGATATTTTAAGCAATTTTAGTTCTTGAACTTTGTAGATTCGAGGTTATTTAAGTGGTGTTTTTTTATGAGAGAAAAAGTTAAGTTTAGACAGACAAAACTCCAAAAATGATGATTTTGAAAAATTAAAAATATGGTTGCATAGTAAATATGATACTAAAAAACTTTAATTCTTGAAAATTTTCTTTTTGAGGTCGTTATCGGCCAAATTTGACGAAGTAAAAAAAATACAAAATTTTGCAAACCACAAGATTACGTTTATAAAGAAAAATACCACAGATACCATCTACAAATCCGTATAACCATAGAGCATCTACTTGTAATTAGGCTTTCTATATATACACGTATTGATTTCAGTTTTTTTTTTTTTTTTGTAATTCAATTAAATTTGAGTTCAACAATATATTTCATTTCTTTCTAACCTTTATTATTTTCTATAAAATATTATTTATACTCTATGATTAATTAAAGGGTAATTAATTTATTCGTCCCTATATTTTAACAAAACACACTGTTTAGTCCCTATATTTTCAAAAACACATGGTAAGGTCCCTAACCTTTTTCTTAGTGAACTGTTTAGTTATTCTATCTGTTTGTTAGATTTTTTACCGTTTATGACTTCGAAAATGACTAAATTACCCTTTACTATTTACCTTCAAACTTCAGAAGAGGAAATCCAATTTAGAAGAAGAAGCTATTTGTATGGAGAATAAAAAAAGAACAGACTCAATACTTACGAATTTGAACGATTAAGAAGAAAATCAAGAAGAAGAACATTCAAAGTTGATTTCAGATGCATTAGAGTTTAAAGGAAAGGCAAAATAAAGGAAAAGAAGAACGGAAATCCAAATTGACTAACAGAATTTTCATGAGAGTCTAACGGCAGGGACTAAACAGTTCACCGAGAAAAACGTTAGGGACTAAACAGTTCACCGAGAAAAATGTTAGGGACTTTACCGTGTGTTTTTGAAAATATAGGGACTAAACAGTGTGTTTTGTCAAAATATAGGGACTAATAAATTAATTACCCTTAATTAAACTACTTCCTTTAAATTGTCATTATACCTACAACAAGTAGTATAAGAGCTTAGCCGATCAAGCGGCTAAACCAAATTTTCCATTTTCTCCACATAATTAACTAAATCTAGCAAAAATATTACTCTCTCAATTCCTTTATATAGGTCATTCTAGCAAATTAGTTTTTCCCCCAAATATAAGTCATTCTAGGATTCCAAGAACTTTTAGTTTAGTTTTTTGGTCCAAATACTAAATTTTTTGTATTGTTATATGTGTTTTTTTAATATTTCAATGCTTATTTTCCAATAGTTATATGAGAGAGAATTTTTTTAGTTAACCAAGATATTTCTTAATTTGTGTAAAATACTATTTATAAATTTTTTTGTGTAAAATACTCTAGAATGACTTATATAAGAGAATGGATGGAGTATTTCTTTCCATGACAGTCACCAACTCAACACTTATTGTCCCAGTTCTCAACGGTGAAAATTATGATTTTTGGAGCCTTAAATTAAGAACGTTACTGCATGCTTCAAATTGTGGGATGTTGCAAAACAAGGAATTCCACAAATTTCTCCATTAGTAAAAGCTCGAGCTTGTGCTCGTCCCAACCAGGGTCGATCTTGAGATTTTGGAGGCCTATGGGCGAAGTAGAAATTGAAGGCCCTAATAAATAATTACAAATAAGAAATAAAGTGAAAAAATCAATTAAGTAAAAGAAAAATTACTTAAAAATGACACTTTTTATTACACAAATTACCCATTAAGGTTGACTTGAGTAGTGAAGGACCTCAAGTCGCTTAAGTTAGATCTCAAGTTCGAGTCCTAATGTACGTAGAAAGCTTTAATTAAGAGAGGTTCACCTAAAAGGTGTCTGGTGACCCTCTAACCGAGAAATCGGACAAACTATTAAAAACAAGAAGTCTAAGAAAAACATCAAATTTCATATAAAAAACGTAGTTAGGAGGATACGAAAAGCAATTAAAATATTTGGATATAATTTATTGCTTTGACACATTCAATAATTTCAAATGCTCACATCAAGAAGTTTGAAAAAGTCATTTACAACAATTTCATTTCTGAAAAAACATTATCTGCATCAACATGCGAAAAACTATTATAAGAAAATATAGTGATAAAATTGTGTGTTGTGATTGTTTAGGCCTAACAAATATAATAATTGTTGGTGTACCTTTTGAGGTTTTTATAGATTTTTAGGCCTAACGAATATAATTATTGTTCGTCCCCCTTTGCTTTTCGCAGTTGTCGCCAAAGATCGGCTGTCTTCAGCTCATGTGTTGATTTCGCATCATCCATGTCCTTTTCTGTGACTGCTAGATTCTGGGTGAACCTTCGGGATGTTATGGGTCCAACCCATATTTAAGGTCCATTTATTATTAATTTTGGCTTCTTCTTGAGAAGCTTAGGCTAATGTGTATTTAAGTGAATGAATTGTCATTATTGAGACAAGTGAAGGAAGAAGAAAAGACTCACAAAAGAATAAATTCGTTTTTGGCCTTTCTCTCATTAGGCCAGTTCACGTTTTTATCGATTCCCGGAGATTGAACCGTCGGATCGTCACGATTTTTGGACAGGAGCTTCTTGACATATTGTTCCTTGTTCTCACCATTGTGATTGGCGTTCGGAGGTCGGGAAGGTCTGTTCGGTATTGGGGCAGATTGTAGATAAGTTTCTTCTCTTTGTGGTATTTGTTTCTTCTTGTGATCTCTTATTGTTTATGATTGTTGTTGGTGGGTTATAAACCTTTGTAAGACTTTGCTGGGTTTGTTTTGCCCTCAATTTTATCATAATAAGAGAAGAAGGGTGGACTCCTCAAAAGTCCTGTGGTTTTTACTTTTCACGCCGAAGAGGGTTTCCACGTATAAATCCCGTGTTGTTGATTGTGGTTTAGATTTCTATTCTTGAGGTTATATTTGCTTTTTTTTATTTGGACTTGGGTTGTACTTTGGTTGATTGTTTGTGAGATTGATCCTTGTGGTGTTGTTATTGATATTCCACGTGTTATTGGTAACCCGTGTTTTGGGTCCTTCAATTGGTATCAGAGCAAGGTTAATTTGAAGTTAGCTATGGAGTCTAATAGTAGTAATAGTTCCATGGTTAAATTGACATCAACCAATTATTCTATATGGAGACCTATGATGGAAGATTTGCTTTATTGCAAAGACTTGTATGACCCAATTGATACAGAAATCAAATAGGATGGTAGTGTGTCTAAACCGGTTAAACCTGAAAAGATGGAAGATAGAGAATGGGAAAAATTGAAAAGAAAGACATTGGGGACTATTAGATAATGGGTTGACATTAGCATTTTCAACCATGTTTCTCAAGAGTCCGACCCATATGATTTGTGGAATAAATTAGAAGGTCTTTATGAAAGAAAGACTGCTCATAACAAGGCTTCTTTGATTAAGAGGCTTGTTAATTTGAAGTTGAAAAGTGGGAAGTCAGTTTCTGAGCATCTTAGTGATTTTCAAGATATAATCAACAAACTTACCACTATGAAGATTATTCTTGATGATGAGTTACAGGCTTTATTTCTGTTGAGTTCATTGCCAGATAGTTGGGAAACTCTTGTTGTGACTATTAGTAACTCTGCTCTGGATGGTGTACTTTCTTTGGATGTGATCAAATAGAGTATGTTTAATAAAGAGATAAGAAGAAAGGAGATGGGAGTTGATAATTCACAAGCTCTTGTTGTTGAGAACAGAGGTACAGACAAGAGTAGAGGTCCAAAGAGGTGTGGTAACTCAAGAGGTAGGTCTAAGTCCAGAGATGGGAAAGAGCCTTTGGTATGTCATCACTGCAACAAACCAGGTCACATAAAGAAATATTGCTACCGTTGGAAAAGAGAACAAGGCAAGAAGCAAGATTCTCAAAAGGAGGGAGATGAAAAAATACTACAGCTGTCACTTCTAAAAGTGATGATGGTGTTACTTTGATTTGTGCAACTAGTGAGTGTCATCATGTTGATGGGTCAGACACATAGTGGCTTGTTGATACATAAGCTTCCTATCATTGTGTTCCTAGAAAGGATTACTTCTTGAACTACAAAGCAGGAGATTTGGTAGTGTCAAGATGGGAAATCAGAGTTCGTCAAGCATTGTTGGCATAGGTGATATTCGGGTGAAGACAAGTGTTGGATGCATGCTTATATTAAAGAATGGGCGCCATATTCCCGATTTATGCCTTAACTTGTTGTCTGCAAATGTTCTTGATCTAAAAGGATTCAGACATACCTTTGGAGATGGAAAATGGAGATTTCCAAGGGTTCATTGACAGTTGCTCGAGGCGAGTTGTGTTGCTCTTTGTATAAAACATACTTGAATGTATGTTTTGGTGAGCTAAATGCAGTTGAAGAAAAGAACTCTCCAAATATGTGGCATAGAAGATTGGGACACATGACAAATAAAGGGTTAAAGCTTTTGGCAAGTAAATCTCTTATTCATGTTGATAAATCTGTTTCTTTTGACCCTTGTGATTATTGTTTAGCAGGAAAGCAACATAGGGCTTCTTTTTCTAAGAAGTCTACAAAGAAGGAAGGAAGATTGGAGTTGGTACACTCTGATGTCTGTGGTCCTTTAAAGGTGGAGTCTCTTGGTGGCAGTAAATACTTTGTCACTTTTATTGATGATGCTACTCGGAAAACTTGGGTTTACATATTGAAGACAAAAAGTGAAGTATTTGAAACTTTCAAGAAGTTTCATGTCATGGTAGAAAGGGAGACATAAAGAAAGTTGAAGTGTCTTCGATCTGACAATGGTGGTGAGTACACTTCTTAAGAATTTCAGAATTATTGCTCACACCATGGAATTAGACATGTAAAAACTGTGCCCGACACCCCTCAACATAATGGTGTAGCAGAGAGAATGAACAGAACAATTGTGGAGAAAGTGAGATGTATGCTTAGAATGTCTAATCTTCCAAGGACATTTTGGGCTGAAGCTGTTAATACTTCAGTGTACTTGATCAATCGTTCACCATCAATTCCTCTTGGCCTTGAGATACCCGAGAGAGCATGGAAGGGCAGAGATCCTACTTATTCACATTTGAGAGTCTTTGGATGCAAGGCATACATGCATGTACCAAAAGAACAGAGATCAAAGCTTGATTCTAAGACTAATCCTTGTGTATTTATTGGCTATGGTGATGAGGAGTATGATTTTAGACTCTATGATCCAGAGAAGAAGAAAGTGGTGAGAAGCAGATATGTAGTATTTTTTGACCACGAGATGGGCTCAGAACTTCTGAGTATAAGGTACACTTCTACTCCAGATTTATCTTTTGATACTACTGACGTGTCTTCTGTTTCTATCCCTATATCTGTTGAGCAGCCAACAAATGAGAATGACGAACCACTACTTGATGGTGCTAATGAGGTACAACCAAATGAAGATGGTGATGCACCAGAATTTGGTAATGATGGTGGTGGTGTACCAGAATTTGATGATGTTCCATATGATGATCAGAATGATGTAGAGGATGTTCATGAGTAGGGGGAGCAGCCAGCTCCTTTGGTGGAAGAAGCATCGATTCGAAGGTCAACTAGAGAAAGAAAACCTTCTACAAAATATCCAAGCTCGGAGTTTATTTTTGTCACTGATGAGGGGGAGCCAGAGAACTTTGAAGAAGTATTGTCCAGTAAAGACAAAAATCTTTGGCTTGATGCTATAAAGGAAGAGATGGATTCCTTGAAAAAGAATGAAACATATGTGCTTGTGAAGCCTCCTAAAGGCAAGAAGGTCTTGAAAAATAGATGGGTTTTCAAGAACAAGAAAGATGGTGACAAGATAGTGAAGCGCAAAGCCAGATTGGTGGTAAAGGGTTGCAATCAGAAGAAGGGCATTGATTATGATGAGATCTTCTCTCTTGTTGTCAAGATGACATCTATAAGAACTGTTTTTGGTTTAGCTACAAGTCTTGATTTGGAGTTGGAGCAGCTTGATGTGAAAACTGCTTTCTTACATGGTGATTTTCATGAGGAGATATATATGGAGCAACCTGAAGGGTTTGAAGAGAAGAGAAAAGAAAAGCTTGTTTATAAGTTGAAGAAGAGTCTTTCTGGGCTCAAACAGGCACCAAGGCAATGGTATCGGAAGTTTGATTCTTTTATGACAAAGAATGGTTATAATAAAACTTTAGCAGATCCTTGTATTTATTTTAGAAATTTTCATGGAGGTAACTTCATTATCCATCTTTTATATGTGGATGATATATTGATAGTTGGACAAGATGCAGAGATGATTTCCAACTTGAAGAAGGATTTGTCCAAGTCATTTGACATGAAAGACTTGGGTCTAGCTAAGAAGATCTTAGGAATGGAGATAGTTCGTGATAGGAAAGCTGAAAAGTTATGGTTATCTCAAGAAAAGTATATTGAACATGTGCTTGAAAGGTTCAAAATGAAGAATGCCAAGCCTGTTAATACACCTTTAGCAGCTTATTTCAAGTTGAGCAATAGAGTTTGTCCTAAGTCAGATGAAGAAAAGGCAAGTATGTCTTCTATTCCTTATTCATCTGCTGTTGGTTCTTTGATGTATGCTATGGTTCGTACTAGACCAGATATTGCACATACTGTTGGTTTGGTGAGTAGATACTTATCCAATCCGGGTAAGGTTCATGAGGAAGCTGTTAAGTAGATTTTTAGATATTTGCGTGGTACTTCCAGATTGAGTTTGTGTTATGGAGGTGGCAAACCGATTCTTGAGGGATATACAGATGCAGACATGGCTGGTGATCTTGATAATAGAAAGTCTACCTCAGGTTATGTGTTTACATTTTCAAGGGGAGCCATTTCATGGCAATCCAAGCTACAAAAGTGTGTAGCATTGTCTACTACTGAGGCAGAGTATATAGCAGCTATGGAAGCATGCAAAGAGATGATTTGGTTGAAGAGGTTTCTTCAAGAGTTGGGTTTGAAGCAATGTGAGTATGTGACATTCTGTGACAGTCAGAGTGCTTTGGACTTGAGCAAGAATGTCATGTATCATGCTCGTACCAAGCACATTGATATTAGATATCATTGGTTGTGGAATGTGATTGAAGAGAAAGAAAGTCCACACAGATAAAAATGCATCAGACATGTTAACCAAGGTGGTTCCCGGAAGCAAGCTTGAGCTTTGTAGCAAGCTCTCCGGGATGAGATTCAAACATTGAAGAATTTGAGTTTCTTCCTCTCCGTGATGGGCTGGAGGGGAAGATTGTTATGGGTCCAGCCCATATTTAAGGTCCATTTATTATTAATTTTGGCTTCTTTGAGAAGCTTAGGCTAATGTGTATTTAAGTGAATGAATTGTCATTATTGAGACAAGTGAAGGAAGAAGAAAAGACTCACAAAAGAAGAAATTCATTTTTAGCCTTTCTCTCATTAGGCAAGTTCACGTTTTTGTCGATCCCCGGAGATTGAACCGTTGGATCATCACGATTTTTGGACAGGAGCGTCTTGGCATATTGTTCCTTGTTCTCACCATTGTAATTATCGTTCTGAGGTCGGGAAGGTCTGTTCGGGATTGAGGCAGATTGTAGATAAGTTTCTTCTCTTTGTGGTATTTGTTTCTTCTTGTGATCTCTTATTGTTTATGATTGTTGTTGGTGGGTTATAAACCTTTGTAAGACTTTGTTGGATTTGTTTTTCCCTCAATTTTATCATAATAAGAAAAGAAGGGTGGACTCCTCAAAAGTCTCGTGGCTTTTACTTTTCACACCGAAGAGGTTTTCCACGTATAAATCGCGTGTTGTTGATTGTGGTTTAGATTTCCATTCGTGAGGTTATATTTGCTATTTTTGATTTGGACTTGGGTTGTGCTTTGGTTGATTGTTTGTGAGATTGATCCTTGTGGTGTTGTTATTGATATTCCGCGTGTTATTGGTAACCCGTGTTTTGGGTCCTTCACGGGATACTTCCTGCTGATTGAATTTTTGGTCGTTGAAGGTTGTCGAATCCACCAAAAATAAATATAACTTCACAGCCATTAGGCTTGCACAAGGGTAAGCAAAGGTCGTACCCAAAGGACTAATACTGACCTAATTTGTAAATATAACCAAGCAAATGAATAAAAAGTAAAAAGGAGGAATTGGAATAGATGATTGCTAAATTAACAAAAGTAATGAAGTTGAGTTGAAATTGAATAAAATGATTAATTAGAATTTCAGCTAAGGAATTCTCAAGCAAGGAATTTAGTTAGTCTTGATCATTGACATAAATGATGTTTCTTCTAAATTGCATATCAGACCAGTTTGGTATATTCTTCCTAAATAATGAATTAACTAAGTAAGACTGTAGTTAACTCCTAATTAACGAATAACCTTACCTCAGAGGCTAAGATTCAACCCGTTAACAGCGTTATGAATTAGAAGAACCTAATCTAAGCCAACCGATTCTCAGCGATATCGATTCAGAAACTTAATTACTCATTCACTTGATGTGATAAAGTCGAAAATAGATGTATTAATGTCACATGGAGAGTTCTTAGTTGTCAATCTGATTATCCCCAGATACAATCTAGAGTTCAATTTTATAGCATCAATTACTACTTACTCGGATTTAACTAAATAATGACTCTTTGATTATCTAGTTTAATCAGACAGCCGTATGCCAGTTTAATCAAATGAACAATCAGCCATTATCATTCAAAATCAAACTAACAATTGAGATAAAATCCCTAAACACAGTGAATAAACAAATGATATGAATAAAGAGAAAATACTAGAAGATAAACGATCTCACAATACTTGAAGATTCCTGCCTTTGAATTATCCCTTAACCGAAATAAAGGGTTTAGCTATGAATAGCCATTAAGAACAAAATAAGTGTTTGTCATTTTCAGTATGAAGAACAATCTCTGGAAAATGTACGTAAAAGTCTATGAAAGAAGAGAGAGAATAATTCAATCTAAAACCTAATATTTTGTAGAGAAGATATATCCCTAAAAATTAGCTAACAAAAGAATATTTTTCATAATCCGAAATCTTTTCTAATCTTCTCATATCCCTTATTTTCTACCTTCTTGTTTGAGTAGGAAAGAGTCTTGATCAATTAAAACATCAGCAGTTCGGAGGTCTTAGTCTTGGGCAAGACTAACTCCACTTTCGTTTCAGTTCCCTTGATTCAGTTCGTCTTGGACAAGACCAACTCCAATTTCGTTTCAAGTCCAAAGTTTCTTCAAGTTAAGTCCAATTCTGCTCCTTTTAATCATTTGAGTCCTGTGCAGACAAATCATACCAAAACAAGCAATAATACCCAAAATAACACTAAATTAATTAAATAACCTAGCACTAAAGTGGACGTTTGAACGTTGAATTGGACACTTATCAGTCATTGTTTTGATGGATCTCCAAGTGAACGCGACTAGATTGAGCCATCACTAAACATTCTGATATACGGTGGATAATCGAACTCCACACTCACCGCACCAATGATAACTTGTTACCTGATCTTGGTTACGTCTCCAAATCGTGATGCTGATTCGACATTGTATTGAGCCTACAAAACAGTATGCAGGTCAGACGATACCGGAGTCCGGCAAACCCGCTCTGATGCGTAAATCAAGCTTAGGATCGAATGGAAGGGTATGGACTAGTTTAGAGATAATAGTTAATGTACCAAACCTTGCGTCTATACCTATATATTTATAGTGTTCGATTAGGTTTAAAGTTGTCACCTTCTTGGGAATCGTTATGGAGTTAGCATTCCTAATCCCTTAACAAGTCCGAATCCTAGCAGGAATTCTTTGTCTCGTAGGATTCTAGAAGATCCTTTGAAGCTTTGAGGTTAGAACCTCGTCAGCCGTGATGGGTTGCCGCTCATTTGGCTTGGGCCATGGTGGTTATCTATGGTTTGTTGAAAAGGGCTAGGGCTGTCTCGGACGTTGTTTGGAGCCTTATTACGCTTGGACTTAGGCCGCAATGAGAATGGTGATGATGTCATACATGTGACATCAGTTAGCCTGATATCAACCCTAATATTGGAACAATGGTCAAATTGATCAACAATTAGAAAAGTTCAAGAAATCAAAGAATGTTTGGCATTAGTATGGACACTTTGACTAAAGTTAAGAAACAACCGGGTATTCTTATTTTGTTAATTTCAATAGTTTATGTTAATAGTCTGCTAAATAAAAGTTTAATTCTTATTCTATTTATCTTAGCTTTATGGTGGGAAAGTTTTGGAGAAGAATGTAAAGAGCTACAAAAGCTTGTAATAAGAGTTTTAAGTCTAACATGTAGTGCAACGTGATGTGAGAGGAATTGGAGTACATTTGAACATATTCATTCTAAAAAGAGGAATCATTTGGAGCAACAACAATTGAGTGATTTAGTAAATGTGAAATATAATATTCAACTTGACTTAAGGCATTCTAAGAGGCAAGAAAAAGGTGAGACATATGATCCTATTTGTCTAAGTGATATATATAGAGTCGGATGATCATGGATCACCGAAATTGAACAACCTTATCTTCTGTAAGACAATTCATGGATAAATATGAATAAATGTTTTGAGGATAATGAAGGAGTTGAAACAAGCAACAAAAGAAAACAAAAGAAAACAGAGAATGACAATTTGATCTATATAGGTTGAAACAAGAAGGCTTATATCAGTCGTCCCTGAACTTGTCTCATTTCGTCACTTAGCCCCTCTACTTAGTGATCAACCTATTAGCCCACTCAACTCAATAAATGTAACACTTCGTGTCACCTTATGCAGACCTAGTAATTTTCGTGTTCGTGTCGTGTTCGTGTCGTGTCAGGTTTCGGGTTCGTGCCAAAACCTGAAACACGAACACGACACGAAAATTTTTCGTGTCACAAAATCAGAACACGAACACGACCTGATCTTGACACGGTAAACATGACACGACATGAATTTTTTACACAACCAATTAAATTGACACGACCTGACCTGCTAACACGACCTAACATGCTCAACACAACCCGACATGTCATTCCAAATAAAGAAGAAAAAAAGCAGAGTAATAACTTTTCTATGTATTTACAAAATAATTAAATATATTATATTTGTATATACTCTTACATTTCCAAACCCTAAAATCACAAGGGTATATTTGTAATTAAATTGTGTGTCAGTTTCGTGTTTTCGGATTGACACGAACACGACATGAAAATTAACGTGTCATTTCGTGTCGTGTCAACTTTCATATCGTGTCATAAAACCCTAAACACTAACACTAAAAAAGCGTATCGTGTTCGTGTCATCTCATCGGGTCGTGTGTCGCTTTGCCGGGTCTAACCTTATGTTCCTACATAGCATTGATTAGCCCCTCAACTTGGGAAGTGTATTCAATGCCATGTAGGCATAAAATGGCCAAACATATGATACTTTTTGAGTTGATGGGCTAATAAGTTGACCACTAAATAGACGGGACTAAGTGACAAAATAAGACCAGACCACAAGGGCGACCGAGATATTAAGCTAAGAAAGAAAGAAAGAAAAGGGTTGGCTGAAGGGAAGGGAGGGTCTCATGAAAGAAGCAGAGAAAGAAGCACAAAAGGAAGAGAGATTAGAATTTGTAGAGTCTCCTAGTTGCAAAGTAATAGAAAGAGTCTTTTAGTTTTTTTCATTATCTTTTTAATTAGGTTTTAATTAGGCCAACATATGATTTTACTCCATTTAAATTAAAAGCATGTTTTTTTAATGGAATACATAAATTACCAGAGGATTCGGCATTCAGGTACGGTTTTGAGTCATGCTATAGACTATGATACATGGACTCGCCAAAAATGGCAAAGTGCCAGTGTCGACACGAAACGGATCCGGGTACGAAATCCGTGTCGGATTTGTGAGGGAACACTCGGATACGACAAGCTCCATCTCCGGCGAAAACTGAGGAAGAAGATGAAGGTCTGCCGCCGCGCTGTCAAGTGTATCTTCTTCTTCGTTGAGATCGTTTCAACGAAGAAGAAGGTGCCCAGCCCATCCATTTAAAAAAAAAATTGGGCCCAGACTCGTTTAATGAGTCTGGGCCCAGTTTTTAATTAGTTCAGCCTGTTACTACATGTTGGCTGTTTTAAGTAAATAATGTTGCAAGGAATTAAGTTGTTTTATCTGTTGATTGAACTTTTAATTTTTAATTAATATAGTTGATGAATGTTTTAAATTTTGGGGTTTTTTTGAAATTTATATATATATAAATATAAAAAAAAAATTTATTCCCGTATATACTCGGATCCGCACCCGTGTCGCACACTTGTATCCGAGTCCATGTAACATAGGCTATAGATACGACTCGAAATCATACAAAATCTATTCGAATTATTATATGATTCTAACAACAGTACTGATATCCTATGTTGCACGGAAACTGAAACGGAAACGGATACGGGAAACGTAATTTCTGAAAAACATAAGAAACGGAAACGTGCAAATATTAAAAATATAATAATACATTAAAAAAACAAGATTGAAGAACAAGAGGAAGAAAATCCAAGTTCGATCGAGAATCAAGAGACAAAGATTATAGGAGAAAAAAAATATGGGTAAGTTCTTTAAATTGAAGGATACATGGAAGGTATTATCTCTGAAATAGGAAGTTTCAATTTTTCTAATCTTAGATTGAATAGAAATTGCAAAATAGTAGGTCTGAATTTCCAGAATTTTAATCGAAATAGGTAGGGAAAACTGTTTAAAAATTGAGAGACGCGTTTCATATTTTGGGTAATTACAGAAACGTGCCCGGAAACGTTTCGTATCAGTTTCCGAGAGTTTCCGTTTCCCACATCTGCCGGAAACGGGGAAACGCATGTCATGAAGAGTTTCCATGCTTCATAGCTGATATCAGAACAATGACTCATATTGGACGGAATTTGACCTTCTAATGTGTTGTTGTGGAGAAGGGATTGCTGGAGACGAGACAATCTGCCCACCTCTTGTTGAATTCCGTCATGAAAACTGTTATATCTCAGGTTGATAGATTCTAAGAAAGCTCAGATTGCCAATATATGCCGATATTGTACCAAGTAAATTGTGGCCCTCTAACACCAATTGATGTGACACTCCGAGCCGGTTGCAGAAGGGGAGAGAGTTATTCCAGGAGTTGAAGATTTTATTCCGATTACTTACTATTCCTTGTTATATGAGAGTTCAATGTTTAGTCATGCTAAGCTAAACATTGAACTAATATAATTTAACTTGTAGCGTCCCATTAAAGTTTCTTGTGCCAATGCCAGTCATTTCCAATCTGCAAATCAATTAACTCTTATTGAAATCATTAAATATTTATCTTATAATATTTCAATCGTTTACCAATCCCACACTCTTTGAGGGAATTCTACACGCGGTGTGAATTTCCAAAAACAACAGATACCTATGAAGCACAGACACGGATGCGGACACGGGTGCGGATACGGGTGCGGATACGGCAAACGGTATTTTTAAAAAATATGAGACATGGATGCGGTGGGGACACGACAAATTTTATATAATTAATTTATATATATTAGATATAAAAATATCAGTTTGATTTTATATAATTAATTTATATATATTAGCTATAAAAATACCAGTTTTTGAAGCAAAGAAGAAGCCATGACTAAACAAAGTACGAAATTCTAAGGGAGATACTGAACAAGAGATAGAAGAATCAAAATCCCAAAAAAAGAAATCGGTATCCCTAAAAAAAAATTGAAACAGAAGAAATCAGAAGCAAAAGAAACAAGAGGAGAAGAAATCAGAATCAAAAGAAACAGGAAGAGAAGTCGAATTAAAAAAAACAGGGAGGAGAAGGAAATCGGAATCAAAAGAAACAGGAAGAGAAGAAATCGCAATTGCAGATTATGAATTCAGCAAATCGCAATTGCAGGAGAAGACCTAAATGCGCGATGTTAGGATGTACAGGTAAGTAAAAATAGGATTTTTTGGTAATTGGTCCATATATTTTTAAAGATTTAAAAAAAAACTCTAAAACTTTTCCTATTTTTATAATTTGCCGTGTCCCCCGTGTCCCATCCGTGTCCGATGCTCCGGCCGTGTCCCCGCCGAGTCCCCTAGTCCGGCGAGTCCGACTCGGCCATGGCGACCTCGGGGAAGTGTCCGTGCTTCATAGACAGATACATTTTGGATATAGAACCACAAGCCATGTGGACTTTTAAAATGACTTACAAGATCAATTTTGCTCCTCGCTCTAGTTTCTTTCTAATTACAACTCATTGTTAGAAAAAATGGATTTGTTGTTGAAGAAAATGGCTGTGGGGTATATTTGTCTTTCGGGACTTTGCTCTTAAGAGCACTTTTTCTATCCCACTTGGGTATATATAGAGTTGGGCTTTATAAGTCTCTAAATTCCCAACTGGACTGGGTCTGAATTTTATTTTTATTATTTTTCTCATGTTCTATTGCTTTCAAGACAGTTCGTTTCCTGAAGGGAAAATTACATAGAAATTCGTATTTCAAAAACTATTTACAACCATATCAAGTCATAATTTTGGATTATGTCAAACTAGTTAGTACTTTTAATATATTTTAAGGATTAGAATTTATAAATTAGAAATCTACAATATATTTTTTAGGGTTTATAATTTATGAATTGGAGTCTATAATTTTTAAATTATGGTGTAAAATCATAATATATAAAGAATAATGACATATTAAGAATTAGGTTTAGTGATAGGATTTAGTTGTAATTTTGTACTTAGTTATGATATTCCTGTATTTGACCCATCAATTTTGCGATTTGTTTTCCTGTTACCCTAATTCTTTTCTAACACTCATGTCACCCCTTATTTACAACCAATGTCACCTCTTTACCACTACCCATTTTACCCTTTAAGCTCTATGTATTTAGTTATATGCATTTGCACTTTTTTGTAATTTCATCTTAGAGATGATATAAATTCATCTCTTTCTTTGTAATCAATTAACTTTTTATCAATCAAATTATATTTTCTTTGTGAGAGCTTGTGTTAGGTTCACTCCTTCTACAATGGGGATTTCACAATTCTTACGAGTTTAGCTCGTAAATATTTGGATTAATTCCTTCTAGTTTAGCTAGAGAAGAAACCTCTTTGTTGCTTTACCATTAAAATCAACTCCTCCGTTAACAATCTCTATCAGTTTTCGTGTATGACTGAGCTTCCATTATGTATTATATTATGCTATTAGTTCTTTCAACAAACTAACTTTAAAACAATTGACCTTATTTTCAAATGGCCTGATACAAGTTATTTTAACGTTTTTATATTAAATTGCACTTGTTATTTCCTTCATAATTCTGCAGAAATCAACTATAAGTTGTGCTCTATCAAATTCAACTATAAGTTGTTCTCTATCAAATCAAACAATAATATTCAATTATTTATGATACACACTACAACAATTTAACTGCTTATTATTTAGGATTACCTATCTTGTTGTTCTGGTTTCATAAAGGAAAGCATTCCTAATCAAATCTAATTCTCTTATAACATCTTTCATACTCAATCTTCCTCTAGGTGACTCTTTTGAACATGCAAGTCCAATTCTCAGTATAGACACTGAATGCTTCTCCAAAATTGAGAGATTCAGATCATCTCCGGCAGCAAGGAGACTTTGGTCTACAATCTCCATAACTCTACGTGGAAATGCATTCTTAACAAACTCACGCAGATTTAATCCGTCTTCCAACATTTTATCGGTTGGTCTTTTCCCTGTGAACATCTCCAGCAGCAGTATTCCATAGCTGTATGTATCCCCTTCTTTGGATGCTGCACTTCCCATTCCATACTCTGCGGTTTACAAAATTAATCAGCATTTTGAAGTTATGTAATTTTCATCAATTAAAAGTTGAATCATACCTGGAGCAGCATAACCAATTGTTCCGTTGATTCCATTTGAGCTGAATTGAGTTTTAGTCATAGCAGTGGAAGTGGAAACAAGCTTTGCTAAACCGAAATCACATATATGAGCAACCATATTGTCATCCAAAAGAACATTGCTAGGCTTTAAATCACGATGAATGATTGGTCTTTCACAAAGATCATGAAGATAATACATGGCAGATGCAACATCAAATGCAACATTTATTCTATCAATAAAGGTCAGATTTCTTGATTGATTTTCGCTCCCAACTTCTGGATGAAACCATGTCTCCAAGCTCCCATTTCCCATGTATTCAAAGACTAAAGCTTTAAAGTCATTACCTTTGTAATCTGTGGTAGAACAATAGGTTAACATCTTAACAAGATTCCGGTGCTTGATATTCTGCAACACTTTACATTCAGCTATAAAGCTCTTCAGAGCTCCCTTCTGCTCAAGCTTAAGGACTTTGACAGCAACTGGTCTTTGTTGATGATCCAGAAATCCCTTGTACACTGAGCCAAAGTTTCCAGATCCAATCAGATTAGCAGAAGAGAACTTATCCGTTGCTCGAAATAGGTCTCTGTAAGATACCTTGGGAGCAAGTCTGTTTATCATTAGAAAGGATGTTGAAGACAGCTTGTGTTTTGAATTCAACTTATAATACAGAAAAACAAAGGCTAACATAATCAAGACACCTAAAGCAACACAAGGAATAGCGATTGCTAGCTTGAACGCGAGAGACTTCCTTTTCTTCCTTCCCTTCTCAGGGCATTTTGGCAAATTGAGCTCTGGGATACCACCACAAAGCTTAGTATTCCCAAGTAGAGAAAATGCACTTGCATTTTTGAAGATTCCCCCAGTTGGTATCTCACCCTCAAGATCATTGAAAGAAAGATTCAGATAGACTAAATACTGAAAGCTCTGGAGAGCTTCAGGAATGGGTCCAGACAAGTTATTTTGGGAAAGATCTAAATAGTGAAGGCTTTTTAGTGAAGTGAATGAAGAAGGAATGGCTCCTTGAAAGGAATTATCTTCCAAGTAAAGATATTCCAGGCTCAAGCAATTTCCAATTGTTTTAGGAATTTCGCCTGACAGGTTGTTTCCAGAGATGAACAATGCTGTCAAACTAGAAAGCTTTCCGATTTCTGAAGGAAGGTTTCCGGTTAACGAGTTGTATGATAAATCAAGTGCTTGTGATAGAGAAAAAAGACTTAAAATCTCAACAGGTATAGTTCCGGTGAGGTTGTTGTAAGAAATGGACAAGGTATTCAAATTTTTCAGGTTTCCAATGCCTGAAGGAATGCTTCCTTCAAACCTGTTCCTTGATAGGTGCAGTATTGATAGACGAGTCAAGTTCGCTAAGGACGATGGAATCTGACCTGAAAATCTATTACCAAAGAGATCTAGAACTTGCAATTTCTGAAACTTGCCAATATAATGTGGAATAACACCTGTGATAAGATTGTAGTTCATTACAAGCCCAACTAAATTGATGAGATTTTCCAAGCCTGGCGGAATAGTTCCTCTTATTCTATTTCGACCAAAATAAAACAGATTCAGTTCACTTGACAGATTACCTACAGAATTCGGCAAAACACCGCCGAAATTGTTTCTGCCAAAATCCAAGATTTTCAGCTTGGTGCAGTTTACTACAGAAGTAAGAAAATCCAAGTCAGTACTGGAATTACTTCCCAGACTATTTCCATGTAATCGTATCCTCCAAAGGTTTTTCAGATTTCCTATATTGAATGGAACTTGTCCTGAAAAGTTATTCCATCCAAGATCAATTAGTTCCATTTGAGAAGCATTGAATAACGAAATTGGTATTGACCCCGAAAAATCATTTTCACCAATGCCAAAGAACCTGAGATTTGGCAGAGTCAAGCCTATACTTTCTGGAAGACTCCCGTTCAGATAGTTGCTTGTAACTAGAAAATTTCTTAATGAAGAAATATTAAAAATCCACGGAGGGATAATACCGGATAGTTGATTTGCTCCGACAAGAAAGGTCTTCAAGCTCGTCAATCTGCCCACATGATCAGGAATATTTCCAACCAAACCGTTGAATGTTGCTTGAAAGGCAATTAGCGACGAAAGATTGCCTAATGAAGCTGGGATTTCTCCTGTCAGATTGTTCCTGCTAAGTGAAAGCTGTTCAAGCTTTAGTAAAGAACCAACTTCTGCTGGAATTTTCCCTGTCAGGTTATTCCCTTGCAATCCAATCACCTTCAGCTGGGAACAACGCGTCAAGTTGACAGGAATTTCGCCTGTTAACGAGTTATTAACGACAATGAAATTCTGCAGGCGGAATAACCTGCCAATTTGTTGTGGAATTTGGCCATGTAAAGTGTTGTTTTGAAGATTGATAAACCTGAGGAAGCTGAGGTTGGCAATGTATGGCGAAATTGATCCGACTAAATTGTGGCCTTGTAATTCCAAAGATGTGACTCTCTGATGCTTTGAACTGCACCGGATTCCGAACCAATTACAGAAATGAAGAGAGTTGTTCCATGAGTTGAAGATTTTATGTGGATCACTGGTTATTCCTTGCTTGAACTTGAGCAATGCAATTCTGTCAGTTTCATTTCCTGAGGCATCAGCTTGCAGCCATAGTATGTTCAGGAAATTGAGAAGGAAGAAAAATGTGAATAGATATGACTTCATCTTTATGATATGAACTAAGGGGAGATAAGGATTGAAGTATATATGAACTAATTGATCTACTCTATAGCTATTAATTAATATAATTAACCTTTTTTTCTCTAAAAAATTATCATGCAATATTATATTTCTCTTCAAATCATCAAATTAATTAGTTTTTAAGATCAAAACAGTTTGACTTTCAATTTTCATACATTGTGCTTTTCATCTTCTATATATAATCATATTTTAAATTTCTAATGAAGAGGGTATCAATTAACTGAATGTGTGAAAACCGGAAGTTAGGAGAAGTCGGGTCAAAGGGACAACACGCTGAGCGGAAGAGATAACAAACCGTGTGGAAGATAGAGCCCACACGGCATGTGGCTCTTAATAGGAACTTATGTGGCTATTACAGAGGCAAAACATTCTGTTTCCAGGTATTATTCCCACACGATGACCACCTTCTCTCCCGCTGTCTCCTAATTACAACTGTATCACTACTTATTTACAATTTTTGCCGTATACAAGTTTGTTATCCTTTTTATCCTTATTCTATTTTAAAAAGGATATAAATTCATCTCTTTATCGTAATAAGCAATTTTTATCCATCAAATACAAATTTTTGTTTAAGAGTTTTAGGATTCATCCCTTTTATCAAAGGGGGATTTCTAATTTCTACAAGTTTTAGCGTTAAGGGTTTCACAGCCTCTTCAAGTTTAACTTAAGAGGCTCTTAGTTACGATTAAAACTATTACCGCAAACTCAATCCGCATCATCTAATTGTTGAAACAGTGAGAAACACATTTATAATTTTATTTGATTGCAAGTTGCAGATATTTTATTGAAACCTTAATCCGAAGTCCAAGTTGAGCCTTAGAATTAGATAGTTTATAATGGAGTCCGTACCCTCTCCTTGTCAACTAAGAAACCATTGATCTGACCAACTAACTGAACTTACCCAGCAAGTCTAAATAAAAAGAAAAATCATATATAGAATATCAAATGTAACGCAGTCAAAGTCTGATAGCAATATCTAGAATAATACAGTTATATATATATAAAAAGCAAAATAATCAAAGATGATAATTATACCAATAATTAATAACATAATCATATGAATTAATATATTTATTCCCGTATTCACATTTGTTTTCTCAACCCATCTGAGATTAAGTAAGATATTCAATGTGAAAGTGAAAAGAAAAATATATATTTTGGTAGTTGGACTATACCATCAAAGGATTCTTTAATAAACAAAGTTAAAAAAAAGTTTATATATGTATTGACTTAATATATAACACAAAATCAAAGGCAGAATAGTGAATGAATAATTGCGTTGATTAGGTAATGATAATCTGGTCACCTACTAACTCTTGTTTATCAGATATCCAAGTTATCCAATCTGAAACAGGATATGAGATTTATTTGAAGCTTGTACAATATTTGCAATATGATTTGAGGATCAGCTAATTGTTTGTTGGTACATATTATGGCAATAATATCCATTGTTAGAGCTTACACTCGCATAAATATATATATATATATATATATATGCTACAATAATCAGATGAGAATAATTTAATTTTTGAAATTTAGATTATAAATTTGATTCGGATTCATCAAGTACCCTCCAGGTGGATCGTTATCTGATTCGCCTTCCGACTCAGGATCAGCTGTGTAAAAGTGGTTTTGTTGAGGCTACTCACTGTTATCTTTGCTTGCATTCCACAGAGGATTTGGAACATCTTTTTGTCCATTCCCCTTTGCTACCGAAATCTGGCGCGCTGTTTCGTCTCTTTCTGGCAAGCAAGTTTTTTGTTCGGGCTCCTTTAAGCCGCTCGAGCAAGTAATCCCCGCCTCCTTGGTGAGCACGTAATTCCTGTCTCCTTGGGGAGCAAGTAACCAGGAGAGTATGCCGAAGACAATATGAGACCGAAGTCATACCAGACTGAAGCCGAATAGATACCTCCAGGAAGACCGAAGCAAAGATACTCAAGAATAGCCGAAGCTAGGTCAACTACATTACAACTTACCTACTTGAACCTGTTCTTGCCGAAGAGATGTCCTTGTCAGTTTGTAGTGCTATGTCTGTTTATTTTGGTACTCAGCTGATGTCTCTCTAGACTGCTGCAATTATCAGTTCTGTCTGGTTGATTTGGAGGACTAGAAACTGAGCCAACTTTGACAATGTTAGTCCTAATATCCACCTTATGCTTCGGGATTTATGGAAGCTAATCAGGGAAGCGTATCTTTGTAATAATGGTACTATGAGGAACGCAGCTTCTGAGAGAATAGTTCTGCGTCATTTGGCTGTGCCCCCATGCCTTTCTAAAGCTCCTATTTTACTTAGTGTCCGTTGGCAGCGCCCGCCTACAGGATGGCTTAAAATTAATACTGATGGGGCTGCTATCGTTTGGCCTGGGCCTTCTGGAGCGAGAGGCATTTTCAGGAATACACGGGGTTGGCTTGGGCGAAGGGTTGGCATAATATCTGGCTGGAGTGTGATTCTACTTTAGCGGTTCAACTTTTCAAGAAGAAATCAGTTGATGTGCAGTGGGTTATTAGGGATGATTGGCTCTGCTGTCTTAAGTTCATTGGTTCTATGCGCTTTGTTATTTGAAGAGAAAGATAAAAAATGAAGAGTATATCTTCTGTAATTGTATTGAGAATAGAGAGGAATTCAAGAATTGTACAGAGAAAGGATAACAACCCGATAAACTTGCATCTAACTATTAAGCTATATATATCTAATTAAGAAGATACAAAGATTAGAAACTAATTCTGTTGTAACTAATTCAGTTATTTGAACTAACTATCTATTAGCTGTTATACAGCTGTTATTCTCTACATTCCCCCCTCAAACTTGGCAAAGTTGTTGTGATAACTCCAAGTTTGGGAAGAAACCTGTCAATCTGTGTACCATTCAAAACTTTAGTGAACAAATCTGCTAGTTGCTTCTCTGAAATCACATGAGGTGTTTGTATGAAGCGTGCTTCTATGTATTCTCGGACAAAATGAACATCAATGTCAAAATGCTTTGTTTTCTCATGATCAATTGGGTTGGCTGCAATAGCGATAGCTGAGGTGTTGTCACAGTAGAGTGGAATAGGTTTGTCAACTGAAACTTGTAATGTGTTCAGAAGGAAAGTGATCCATTTTATCTCACAAGCTGTAGTAGCTAGACTTCTGTATTCTGCTTCAGCAGAAGATCTACTCACTGTAGATTGTTTTTTACTCTTCCAGGAAATCATAGACTTGCCTAAGAATATGCAGTAACCAGTAACTGATCTTCTAGTTAGTTTGCAAACACCCCAATCTGAATCACAATAGGTCTGGAGTTGGAGATTAGACTGAACAGGATAGTATAGATCCCTATCTGTTGTACCTTTTAAGAACCTGAGAATATGTAAGGCAGCATCCATATGATGTTGTTGAGGGTCAGTCATGTACTGACTCAATTGTTGAGTGGGGAAGCATATATCCGGACGGGTGAAACCTAGATATAAAAGTCTGCCAATGAGTCGCCTGTATGTATCAAGTGAACTGAGTTTAGAAGTCTCCATTTTGGGTTGAAAACCAGATGGAAAAGGAGAATTAACTATGCTGGCTGTTGTCATTTTAGTGTCAATCAACATATCTCTTATATACTTCAGCTGAGACAAAAACATGCCTGTTGTGGATCTTGCAACTTCAACACCTAGGAAGTACTTCACATATCCTAGATTTTTGATAGTAAATTGTTGATGCAAGTAGTCTTTCAATGCTATAATATGTGATTCTGATGTCCCTGTGATTAGGAGATCATCTACATAAAGAACCAAAGCTGTGAAAACCCCATGCTCTTGTTTTGTGTAAAGGCAATGATCATGAGAACTCTTAGCAAACCCAAAAAGAACCAGTTTGGCAGACATCTCTTTATTCCACTGTCTTCTAGCTTGTTTCAGCCCATATAAACTCTTGACTAACTTGCACACTTGGTTGTTGGTTGCTTTTGAATACCCCTCGGATGGAGACATGTATAGATCTTCGTCAATAAAACCACGAAGGTAGGCATTGTTGATGTCTATCTGATGTACTGGCCAATTATGCGCTGCTGCAACTGCCAAGAAAGTTCTAACCGTAACTAACTTGGCTACAGGAGAATAAGACTCATTGTAGTCTAAGCCAAAGGTTTGGTTGTAGCCTTTAGCTACCAGCCTGGCTTTGAATCGATCAACTGATCCATCAGGCTTTCTCTTGATCTTGTATACCCATTTAGACTTTATACTCTTCTTTCCCGGTGGTAATGTGGTAAGTATCCAGGTACCGTTGTCCTCAAGAGCTTTGAGTTCATTTGACATGGCTTCTTGCCACCTGGGATCAAGTGAAGCCTGTCTGTAAGAATTAGGCTCTTGTTCTGCTTATATATTAAGGAGAAATGCTTGATGATCTGCAGAAAACTGAGGCACAAAAGAGAGATTAGTAAGATCACTAGTTGACAGGTGTGCATTTTCTTGCACATTCTGAACTGTTGCCACAAAATCACTCATCCATCCTGGTGGTTTGATTATCCTTCCAGTCCTGTTTTGTCCAAGTGAAGTAGGGGCTTCAGTTGATGTCGAACAGCTAGGAACGGGTATAGAGGCTGGAGGTTGTGTTTCTATGTATGCATCTGAAGTAGGCAATGAGTTAACTGAGTCCAGAAAACCAGCATTTTTGAAAGGAAAGTGCTGTTCGTGAAACTTAACATCTCTGGTTATCACAAATTGATTAAGATCAGGTCTATAAACCAGGTAACCCTTCTGCCCTGGTGCATAGCCCATAAAAACTGCTTGGAAAGCTCTAGCTTCAAACTTGTCTTTGTGAGGTTGTGTATTGGTAATGCAGCATAAGCAACCAAAAACCTTGAGATGAGAATAATCAGGTGGTCTTTTGTGGAGTCTTTCAAAGGGTGTCTGCCAATGTAAGCTTTCTACTGGCAAGAGATTGATAATGTGAGTAGCTGCTTTAACTGCTTCTCCCCAATAAGTGTTTGGACATCCTGATTGAAAAAGCAAAGCTCTTGCAACCTCTAATAAGTGTTTGTGCTTCCTCTCTATAACTCCATTCTGCTGTGGAGTGTAGGGACAAGCTTTTTGATGCAATATGCCAAACTTAGAAAGTAGTTGTTGATAGGCATGACTGGTGAATTCTGTACCATTGTCGCTCCTAATAGCTTTAACAGTAGTAGAAAATTGGTTTTGCACTAACAAGATGAACTTGTGCATAGTATCACATACATCTGACTTTGATGGCAATAAGACTGTCCATAGTGCTCTTGAATAATCATCAACTATAGTCAGTATGAATCTTGCATTTTCTGTAGAATTCATGTGATAAGGACCCCAAATATCTGTGTGTAACAATTCTAGGACAGCAGTAGTAGTAGAGTTGCTAGTAGGAAAACTAAGCCTGTGTTGCTTAGCTAAAGGAAATATGGCACAAGGAACTAAAGACTTAGCAGTAGAAAGCATAGGAACATGCTGTAATTTTTTCCAAGAAACATGGCCTAACCTGCAGTGCCATAGTACACTGTCATCTGAAGATGTATCAATTGTGATAGAAGTCATTGCTTTTGGTATTTCTGAATTTTCTGCTTGCAATAGTCTAGGATGAAAAGATTTCTTTGTGAGTCTGTACAGCCCTCCATCCATATGACCAATTGCCAATGTTGCTTCAGTCCTCAGGTCCTGTAGTTTACAATATGTAGGGTAAAAAGTAATACCAATAGCCTCTTCTTGTAATAACTGCCCTACTGATAGAAGATTGAATTTAAAGGTTGGCACACAAAGTACATTTCTCAATTGAAAATTATCTGTAAACTTTACAGTTCCTTTTTGCAAGATTTCTTTCACACTACCATCTGGCAAACAAACTTTCTGTGCCTTTGGTAAAACATCCATTAACACAAAATTAGATAGTTGAGCACACATATGTGAACTAGCACCTGAATCTATGATCCAATCATCAATATCATTACATTTCAGAGTTGTATAGTCTGAGATGTTACCTGCAAAGCCTGTGAAACATGCCATATTGCTTGCAGTTTTGCTTGAAAGGAACTTCTGGAACTCTTTTTGCATCCAATTAGCAAAGAATTGAGATTGATCCTGCTGATTGAAGTCAGATTCTCCTTCTACAGCTTGGTCTTCTTGAGCTACATGAGCATGGGTGTAATTGCTGTAAC
This sequence comes from Euphorbia lathyris, assembly GCF_963576675.1. Classification (NCBI taxonomy): domain Eukaryota; kingdom Viridiplantae; phylum Streptophyta; class Magnoliopsida; order Malpighiales; family Euphorbiaceae; genus Euphorbia; species Euphorbia lathyris. The sequence continues at coordinate 68,640,211 of NC_088912.1, read as the reverse complement.
TGCCCTTTTTGACACCCCTTTTTTTTGTTTTAAACCAGTCAGGATATCCTTTAATCTTGAAACACTCTTCTTTCAAGTGTCCTGGTTTTCTGCAATGTGTGCAGAAGAGATCTTCTTTTGACTTCTCTGAATCTCCTCTTTCCCCTTTATGACTGACTGCATTTGCTATCTCGAGTTTATCAACAGCGGAATGAAGAGATCCTGCAACATTTTGGTGTTGTTTTTCCATCTTCTGCAGCATTGAGTATGCTTTATTCACAGAATGAAGGGGGTCAGTCATCAAGATTTGATTTCTTGTTTGCTCATAATGATCATTCAAGCCCATAAGAAATTGCATTAACTGATCTGCTTCAATCATATCAGTCATTTTTCTGGCAGTTGTTCCGCAATCACACAATGGCATTGGATTCAATGCTGTAAGATCTTCCCACAACTTCCTCATCTTTGTGTAATATACACATATAGTTGATTCTCCATGTGTTAGCCCGGCAAGATCTTTCTTGACTTGATATATTAGTGGTCCATTTGACTCACCAAGTCTCTGCTCCAATTCGAGCCAGAGTCCTCTAGTTGTTTTTAGATACAGCAAAGACTCTCCTAGTTCCTTAGAAATGGAAGCATGAAGCCAAGATAAAACCATATTGTCACATCTTTGCCGTTTTTGAAACAAAGGTGAATTGGGCAAAGGTTGCAGATCATCTCTGGTAACAAAATCAAGCTTCCCTTTGGCTGCTAATCCAATCTTAATTGCTCGCAACCAGGAGAGATAGTTTGTTGTTGTTAAAGGGATACTTACCAAAGAAACTCCAGGTGAATCTGAGTTGCGGAGATCAAAAGAAGCCTCTAGTTCTTCCATTCTAGATGTATTTTCTTCTTGATTCTGTTTCAGTTGATTTTTATTGTTACTTCTATTCTTCTCAAGCACAAGTTCTTCTTCTTCACTCTCAGATTCAAGTATCTGAAACTTATTATTTCTTTTCCTCGTATTCACCATTGATCTTCATGCGGAAGCTCTGATACCATGAAGAGAAAGATAAAAAATGAAGAGTATATCTTCTGTAATTGTATTGAGAATAGAGAGGAATTCAAGAATTGTACAGAGAAAGGATAACAACCCGATAAACTTGCATCTAACTATTAAGCTATATATATCTAATTAAGAAGATACAAAGATTAGAAACTAATTATGTTGTAACTAATTCAGTTATTTGAACTAACTATCTATTAGCTGTTATACAGCTGTTATTCTCTACATTATTTCACACATCTACAGAGAAAGGAACTGGGTTGCTGATGTTCTCTCGAAGTTTGGTCTTTCTTCCTCCAAGTTTCACTGGTTGTCTATTTACCTTTCCTTTTGTGATAGATTCAATTTTTAGGACTTCAGAAATTTAGAGCAATACCACATTCACTAGAGTGCCAACCTAGTTGGGATACTCTGGTTCCTTTGAAGTTTCTAGCATCCCACTTTTTACTAAAAAGAATAAAAAAAAGGTTCTTGTATATTAATATACAGGGAACAGCTTGTTACACATTAGCATAACACGTTGCAGAACTTTTCCCATTATTATTAAAAACTGATTTCAATTATATTTACAAGCTACAACGTTTAAACTTTAATTTATATGGAAATTATATAAATAGGGTGGAGCTCAAATGATGAATATATGAGCATGATTACATATGTACTGTACTCATTATTAAGAAATTCAAAATGAACCTTTCTTATCCAGAAAAGCATTCTTGATCAATTGCAATTCTCCAACAACATCTCCCATTCTCATTATTCGTTTCTTAGAAGATTCTTCCGAGCAGATAACTCCGATTTCTAGTACTGAAAGTAAAACCATTTCTGATATTTCCCTCACTTTCTTACCATCTTCTCCTTTTCTGGTTGCTTTTGTTTCTGCAATTTCCTCTGTGAACAAATTTGGATCCACAATCTGCATAAGGTTCTGGCTGAGCCCTCCTTTCACAAACTCATGCAAATTCAAACCTTGTTTGAACATTTCATCTGTTGGTCTTCTTCCTGAAAACATTTCCAACAAAAGAATTCCGTAGCTATATACATCCCCTACTTTAGATACTCCACTTCCCATTCCGTACTCTGCAATGTATATCATCAATCAAGATATGAATTACAAACAATATTAAACAGCTGAAGATAAAAAATACCTGGAGCAGCATAGCCAATTGTTCCCTTGATTGCTCCATCTGTGCTGAATTGACTTTGAGACATGGCATTTGAAGTTGAAACAAGCTTCGCTAGACCGAAATCGCATACATGAGCAACCAAGTCATCATCTAGAAGGACATTGCTCGGCTTCAAATCGCAATGAATGATCGGACTTTTGCACAGATCATGAAGATAATGCAGGGCAGATGCAACATCAATTGCGACATTTAATCTTTCTAGAAGGTTTAGATTTCTTGATTGCTCTTCGTCGACAATATTATCAGGATGTAGCCATGCGTCCAAGCTCCCATTTTCCATGTATTCGAATACTAGAGCTTTGAATTCATTACTTCTGTAATCTACACTTGAGCAATATGTCAACATCTTCACAAGATTTCGGTGTCTGACATTCCTTAACACTTTGCATTCAGCTAAAAAGCTCTTAGAAGCATCTTTTGTTTCAAGCTTAAGGACTTTAATGGCTACTGGTCTTTGGACTTGATCTAGAAACCCTTTATATACAGAACCAAAGCTTCCGGACCCAATTAAATTACTGGAGGAAAACCCGTTTGTTGCTTGATGGAGATCCCTGTAAGGCACTTTTACAACTTCCCAGTTCATCATTAACGGCAAGGAAGATGCCCACTTAATTTTTTCTTTCATTGGGAAAGCAGAAGATGGTTTTTCATATGAGGATTTTCTCTTAAAATACACAAAAATAAAGACTAACATCAACAGGACAGCCAGAGAAACAAAAGGAATTATTAATGCTAGTTTATATGCTAAAGACTTCCCTTTCTTCGGCAGGGTGTCAGAGCATTTCGGTAAATTGAGCTGTGGAATACCCCCACAAAGCTTAGAGTTAGCAGTTACTGAAAATGCACTTGCATTGCTGAAGACTCCTTGTGTTGGTAGTGCGCCTTCGAGGTCATTGAAAGAAAGATTCAGATAAACTAGGAATTGAAAACTCTGCAGACTTTCCACAATTTTCCCTGTCAAGTTATTTCCTGAAAGATCTAGACGTCTAAGGCCTTTAAGCGAATCCAATGACAAAGGAATGGTTCCTTGAAAGGAATTATGTTGCATGTATAGGTATTCCAGGCTCAAGCAAGCTCCAATCGACGAAGGAATCCAACCTGAAAGATTGTTTCTTGAGATATCTAACTTTGTCAAGCTAGTAAGCTTGCCTATTTCCGGAGGAAGACTACCGGAGAATGAGTTTCCGGATAAATCTAGCTCTCTTGATAATGAAGAAATGAGCAGAAGCTCACGTGGCACAGCTCCGTTGAGATTGTTATCTGAAATGGAAAAGATGTTCAAATTTCTCAAGTTTCCAATGGTTACAGGAATTGTTCCTTGAAGATTGTTTTCTGATAAGTAGAGTTCGGACAGTCCTGTGAGGTTATACAAAGAGGATGGAATCTGACCTGACAACCGGTTTCCAGTGATATCAAGTACTTGCAATTTCTGAAATTTTCCAAAATAAGAGGGAATAGAACCTGTGAAAAGGTTATAGTGCATAACCAAACCGGTTAAGTTAATGAAATTTTCCAAGCCTGGAGGAATAGTGCCTCTGATATAGTTAAACCCAAAATAAAATAGATTGAGCTGACTCGACAAATTTGCAACAGAATTCGGAAAATCACCGCCAAGGTTGTTCCTTCCGAAATCCAAGATTTTCAACTTGGTACAATTTGTCATGGAGGTAATAAAATCCAAATCATTAGTTGAGTTACTCCCCAAATCATTTCCATGAAGTCTTATTCTCCACAGGTTTTTCATATTTCCCAAATTGGTTGGGACTTGGCCAACAAAGTTATTCCAACCAAGATCAATGATTTCGAGTTGAGAGGAATTGGATAATGTTTTTGGAATTGATCCAACAAAATCATTTTGACCAAACCCAAAAAATTTAAGATTTGGGAGGGTGAGACCCATGCTGTCAGGAATACTTCCATTGAGGTTGTTCTGTGTGACTTCCAGGTTTACCAGAGAAGAAATATTAAAAAGCAATGGAGGAATTACACCTGAAAGTTGATTTACTCCCACAGCAAAAGTTATCAAATTAGTTAATCTGCTAAACTCATCAGGAATACTCCCCACCAAGTTGTTTCGCGACACGTGGAACACATTTAGCGACGAAAGATTACCGAGTGAAGCTGGGATTTCCCCTGTCAGGTTGTTTACAAAAAGCTGAAGGCCTTTCAGGTTTGGTAAAGAGCCAAGTTCATTTGGGATTTTTCCTGACAGTTTGTTCCACTGTAAACTAATCAACCTGAGATCAGAACAACGACTCAAATTAGAAGGAATTTGACCTTCTAATGTGTTGTTGTTGAGAAGGAATTGTTGGAGACGAAACAATCTGCCGACATCTTGTGGAATTCCGTCGCGAAAACTGTTATTTCTGAGGTTGATGATTCTGAGAAAGCTCAGATTTCCAATATATGGAGATATTGTACCAAGTAAATTGTGTCCTTCTAACACCAAGGATATGACTCTCCCGTGGCGGCTGCTGCAGGTGACTCCGAGCCAGTTGCAGAAGGGGATAGAGTTATTCCAGGAGGCGAAGATTTTATTCGGATCACTTACTATTCCTTGTTTGAATTTGAGCAAAGCAATTTGATCAGTTTCATTTCCTAAAGCATGAGCTTGAAGGAATGGTAAGCAAATAAAGCAAAGAAGAAAGACAAGATGAAAAGACTTCATTTTGGTACGGATTTGGTATAGTTGACTTGACGCTAATGAGAGATATATGTGTTCATGTAACGATCATAGACAGCTTTTTTTTTGTAGCGAATAAATTAATAATTAGTTGTTCTTTTTTGTTTGAAACTAAATATACAATCAAATTAATTGAAATCAGCATTTTCTAAGAGATAACAAAATTTAATGGGTCTATTCACTATTAATAATATAGTTTTTGAGAGGGACTGTTAATATTTAATTCTTGTTGTCACTGAAAATAATAAATAAATTTATGTTTTGAATATTGGCCCTGTTTGGTAAAGAGCGTTTTGGGATAAAAAGAGCGGTTTTGACCAATTTTAGAGGTTTGACCACTGAAAACGCTGATTAGAGTGTTTGGTGGAGAGAGGTTTGGGAGAGAGTTTTGGGATGAAAACGCTAATTTAGAAAAAGCTCTTAAAAGGAGCTTTTTCAATTAGCGTTTTGGAATATTAAAATTAATGGACTTCTTTAACCCTAATAGATAGACTCCCTCTTCTCCTACGTCAAAATTAATGCATTTATTCGTCTTTTTGCACAAACCGCTATTATCAATCAGCTAATTTTTACCAAACAGATCTACACAAACAGCTAGTCAAATCAGCTAATGTAATCAGCTAACAGCTTATGTAGTTCCTTATTTGCATTTCAAACTTTTCTTCCACCCAAAGGATTTGAAAGTTTCTTCCTCCGTAGATTATATTTGAAAATGCATAAACTAATGACGTTTCTTTTTCTTTTTCTTTTGAATTAGTGAAGTGAAATTTATATAATTAATTTTTAATAGTTCAATTTAAAATGAAGCTTTTTTTATATTTAGGAATAGAAATTGAAAAATGTGAGCTTAAAACTCAAGATGCTCCCGGCATTTTAGAGGTGACAACTTTACCTACTCAATTTTTTTTACAAATATAAATTTAATACATACAAAATTTTATTTATTTATGGACTAGATCAAGAATAGCTAAATAAAATGAAATATTTGACACAATTTGTTAAGTGAGAACTGTACTGGTTGTGCTATTGTTGTTAAGTGAAATATGGTGATTGTAAAAAAAAAAATAGTACTCGCTATTGTTATCTTTCTATTTTATTTTAACAGAATGCTGCATTCATGCGTTCTACATATAATTATTATTAAAATTAGATACGAAATAATAAGTGAATTGCTCAATACCGCTCCCAAATTACCTCTCACTGTCCCATTTGGACTTTTTTGCCCTTCTCATAATTTTTTATAAAAAAACTAAAAATTCTTTCTCTAAAATCACAAACTCGAACAATAATAATTGAAATTATGAAAATAATTGATATGTGACAATACGAATCCCAAAAATGGATGATTATGAGTCTGAAACAATAAAATTTATATTTTTTTCTCAAAAAAATCATGAACATAATGCATATTTTTTGTGACGATTAGCATTTTTCGTCACAAAAAATTAGAGAATTTTATATTTTCCGTCACTAAATAGTCTACGATTGTGTCTAGAACCAATTTTGGTCTAGATGGGTGCCACATCCGCCCAGCCAATGGGCTAGGCGGATCCAGCACCCATCCCACCACTGGGCTGGGCAGATCCTGAATCCGCCGAGCCAATGGCTTGGGCGGATATACCACCCGCCCAAGCCATTTGCTGGACGGATTCTGGATCTGCCCAGCCCAGTGGTGGGACGGGTATTGGATCCGCTCAGACCATTGGCTGGGCGGATCTGGCACCCACCTAGACCAAAAATGGTGTTTTTTTCCTAAAGGACAAAATTGTCAAAATGGAGGCGGTAAGAGGTAATTTGAGGGCGGTAAGTAGCAACATCCAATAATAATTACTTGTAGAGAAAAAAAAATTAAGAATTGAGATGTCAATAATTATTATGCGTACTTCTTTTGTTTTTTTATAGGGAAAATTACAAAAATGGGTGTAATGGGAGTCCCATTTACATTTTCAGACCCATTTTCAGACTCATTATCAACCAACTTACATATATAGACTATGCCTTGAATACTTTCCCGAAATGCCGTTCATATATATATAAGAACTTATGCATTTCACCCCCTAACATTCACGAAAACTCGAACGACGAACACCAAAAATTCGAACGACGAACATCTTCAACACCACCAATCTTTACGTTTCTTCTTCCAGCGACTTCCAACTGATTCCAATGGCAAGAACCGGCAAGAAGGTATGTTATTTTATGGATTTTGATTAGGTTTTAATGCTTCTATTCATATACTACGGTGATTTTACTTCTCCTGCGATTTAGAAGTAGGGTTTGCAAATTTATTGTGTTTTTTTGTTGGTTCATAGCTTCGTTTTGTTAGAATGATACTTACAAATAGTTAAAATCAGTTGTGGCGACCAAACTTTGCAGAATCGACCAATTCGCGAATATGAGTTTACTTCGCGAACATCGCAATATGCGAAGTAAACACATATCCACGAAGCAGCCGAGGCATATGCTATTGTTCCGTATATGCGAATTCGCGAATTTCATATTCGCGAAGTTACTATTTACTTGACTAATTTGCTCTACTTTATGATTTGGAAGGGTGATCATTCTAAGACTAATTCCAAAAAGAGGAAGAGGACATCAAAGACACTTAAGAAGAGTATCAAAGACACCTTTAGGTACCCCTACGCCTATGATACGAGAGCTACTATCACAGTTCGTTCTGATGCTGAGGTGATGAAGAAAGTGGCAGAAAAATTATCCACAGTGCAGTTGGCCATGTTCAGGAAAACATGTTTCGGGTATTTGGTGGACTTCGAAGTGTATTCGTTGTCCTCTCCTCTATGCCATGGGGTTCTTACAATGGAGATCAATCCAAAAGAGGGTAAATCCGGAGAAATGTGGTTCAACATCAATGGTGTTGAAGTGAAATTCGGTCAGCGTGAATTCGCACTCATAAGCGGATTGATACTAGGTGATCCGTTACCAATTTTTAAACGGGTGAGCAATTATAAAAGGGTAAATAGATTGAGGAATCTCTACTTCGGAGGTAGAGAGAGCATAAATCACAAAAATATATTCGATACCTTCTTAGAGACTAATTGAGCGGAAACAATAACGATGATGCCGTGGCAATGGCTATGTTGTTCGTTATACATAGGTTCCTACTCACAAGTGATCCATTGAAAAAGGTTGATGAAAATATCATCAACCTAATTGATTTCCCCATTGTATTTAACTCGTTTCCATGGGGTGTGCCTGCTTGGGATGAGCTGTACAAGACGATGGAACGTGGGATCCCAGGAAGGAAGAAGGCATTTGACGCGTACAACACGGAAGAAGGAAAGAAGAAGGCCGTCCCATATCAGCTTCATGGATTAGCACAAGCATTCCATGTATGTTTCCTATATTCATGTTATTTACTTCATGTTAGATTTCAACTGTAATGATTTTTATTTAATACTTTGTAGGCTTGGATACTGGAGATATTGCGTGCACCCCCTAAATACTATTTGAGGAGACCAAAGACCGTGTACCCTCGTATATGTCGGTGGATAAGTGCAAAGAATATAACTTTTACAGAAGCTGAAGAAATATTTAAGGTAAGTACATATGTCTTGTGTACATAATTAATGTGTGCTTTGGATGTAAGTAACATGTGCTTATGGAGTTGGGTTTGATTGTTCATGTGTTCAGTCAGCTGATGTGCATCTTGAAGGATTATTTGAATAACACATCAAGGTCAAGGTCTACGGCTTTCCCATCTAAAGTGCGATTGGTATGTGCCAGCCACTCCTTTGTTGAAACACCTTTCCACAAGATTTTGATTTGACAAAATCATCCATGATTAAGAGACAATTAAATTTATGTGCTTTATTTTAATTGTACTAATCCGTTTGTTCAATGTTGAGTATAAATATAAATAAAGATAAATATAAAAAGAAAGACAGGAAGAGGTCAGCATAGAAGCCCAAAGCATCAAGCTGAGTGGAATCAAACTTAGCATCAAAAGACAAAGATATACACGCCCACAACAACTGTCTCACGAAGCTGAGCTGACTAAACATATACTCAGCTTGGAAATTGCCGATGACAATATTTTACGAAGTAGAAGCTGAGTGATTCTTCAGGACAGCATGAAGAAGACGTTTGCTAAAAGACAATGATTACCGCCCCTCTGTACCAATAATTGAATCCTTGGAAATACGCAGAAGACACTTTCCGAGATGTATGGGTCAATGGATTATTGGTAAAGGACAACTGACACAAAAAGACAAGCCAAACACAAGAAGACAAACCTGACGTCTGAAGGAATGCAGAGAAAGGGAATGGCCAGAATAGTCTGAAGCTGACCAGAACCTGTCCCCTAAAAGAGCCGTTTTAACCTTAACGGCTACATCATTTCAAAATGATCCGATTCCAGATTTTCCCCTATATAAGGACAATCAAAATCCTTGGATCATGGCCGGACTACAAAGAGAAAAATACAAGAGAGAAAAGATACAAAAGCACTTAGTTACAAAAATAGATCTTATACCCATCTTTCATTCTTTGTGTAAATGCTAGAGTGATTACTTGTAATCTTCTAAAGTGTTCTTTATTTGAAAAGGAACAAGTGTTTATCAATTGTAAAATTGAGAGTGTTGTGCTGAGTGTTTGGTTGTAAACATTCAGTGGTAGAGAAATCTAGGTGCTGGGTTGTAGCACTTAGTAGGAGTTGAGTAGACGAATAGAGGAAGGTACTCTTGCATATTCAACTGCCTTGTAATTGGTTTGTGCTCTACCTTTAAAGAGCTCAATATTGGATTCTAAAAACCCGGAGGACTCTGGGGACTGGACGTATGCGGAGAGGCCGAACCAGGATAAGTGATACTGAGTAATCTCTAAACTCTCTCTCAATTTATATATGTGCATGTGTTGTATGTGAAATTTACTCAGCATATAAAATTGTTTAAAGTTAACTCTGAGTAATTTCAAGTGCTGAGTTAGAAGCTGACCTCCAAGAGTGTCAATATCTAACTTATAAATAAAACAGCTTTAGTCAATATCCGTCCAAAGCTGTCTTATAGCATATCTGGCCAAGCTGACCAAAAGCTGAGCTGACCAACTTGCAAAATAACTAAGTCAGCATACAATTAAAAGAGAAAAAGTTATATTAGTTCCTAACCCCCCCTTGGAACTAATCACACGGGACCAACATCCTTTCCCCGCTTGCCTGTGATGTGGTAACATTTGATCTCTAGAACATGTGTGGCTGTCCATTGTATCCATTCTTCGGAGCCTAAACAAACTTGAATTGGATATCGCAATTCCTCTAGCACGCCATTTACATACATCTGAATGTCTACATCTAACCTCAAACATGGACTTGTTAAACTTGTACACTTTCCATTCGAACCTGTTATTCAATGCGTATTTACCTAGTGCATCCTGCAATTCTCGTTTGTTGGAGAACATGTCGTGTACCTTTAAACCGATGACCTCTTTCGATGAACTATCTTCAATAGTAAACTTAGGTGCATCATGGATCTCAAGTAGCCATCGAAATGGATCACTCCTCTTGCTTATTGTTTCTACATTCTCTGCCAATACCCTGCTTTGGGGAACAGCTTCGCAATGCGATTGTCTCGGAGGGGTAGGTTGTCCATCATTTACCGTATACTCTGTGTCATCATGACCCCAAATGTCATCATCGTACATCTGGTCCTCCGGACAATAAACCGGATTCGAGCTAATATCATCTAAACCAGGAGTGTGGGATGCTATTAAGCCCAAAATATACCTAAAATATCATTAATATTTACATCAGTTTTGCTATGAATTCGTGCTGTTTATACTTGTTTAGAATACTTTTACGTTCGAATATGTTTCTTTCATGCAAGGTACCTAAATATTTTGGTAAAATTCAAATAGGAACTAAAAGAGGTCAAAAACAAAGGAAAAACCCTAAGTTAGGAGCCAAAAAATGAAGAAATCAGCACACCGATACGAGGAAGACAAGAACGAAGTCAGAAACGGAGAAAAATTCCAAATTCTCGGTTGAGAATCCAAATTCTCGGTAGAGAATTTGTGGGCCGCGACCGAGAATCCCAAATTCTCGATCGCGACACGCGTCGCCAGTCATCTTCTTCCTTTGTTCCGAAGACCAAAAATCACTTCCCCATTCTCGGTCGAGAATTACCATTCTCGGTAAGATCAGAAATTCTGCCAAGCACAATAAACACATGTTTAAAATCCAAGAAACGCGTTCGTTCGGGTGGATAGAAACGTCTCTTCACAGCGGACATGACTCTCCACAATGGCCACGACACTTCAATCACGACTCTTCAACATCTATAAATAAAGTATTGATTTGAGAGTTGAAATATTAAGAGAGAGTTAGAAGAGAAGATTAGTGCAGAGTTTATGCAGAAACTCTGACTCAGAAATGAGTCAGAGATTAGATTTCATTTTTGTACAAAGCATTATGGTGTACACACATTGTTTATTCAATAATTACAAACACAGTAGCGTTTAGATTTGTTCATATTAGTTTACATTTTGGTAGTAGATAGACCAGTCTCTATTCCGAAGATTCAGCGAGAAGATTGATTAGAGAATCCGCCCCTGAGTCTGACAAACTCTAACGAAACCCAAGGAAAGGATTGACAACCCGTTCACTTGCACGCCGTCGAATGTTTTCATGCTTCTTGTTCTCTGTAAACTTGTATCAATTTATATTTCATCTAATAAAGTCCGTTCTATTCGATAGATTTTCATGCAGCACTTTGGTAAAGGATCCGAAGTGGATTGCCGGTGTTTTCATTAAAACGTAGTTTAATTCAAAATCTTTACAAGGAAACTTTGTTGAACACTTAGACAAATTATTATCTCGGTAGAGTTTTAATTTGGTTAAGGTAGCGATCTAACCCGACTGTAGGAGGATTGACTACAGTTCAAAGCCTAAAAATTAGAGGTTCCGTCATTTATTTCATCGTTATAATTTATACAAAGTTTAAAGTTGTTTTCTTTGCTTAATGCAAACGAATACATTTGTTTACTTTTCTAAAGAACTAAACAATCCTATTTGTTGGTCCTGTGTGATTAGTTCCAAGGGGGGGTTAGGAACTAATGTAACTTTTTCAGTTTAATTAATGTGCTGACTTAGTTATTTGGTGAGTTTGTCAACTTAGCTTTTGGTCAGCTTGGCCAGATGTGTTACAAGACAGCTTAGGCCGGATATTGACTAAGGCTGCTTTACTTTGTGAGTTAGATATTGACACTCTTGGAGGTCAGCTTCTAACTCAACACTTGAAATTACTCAGAGTCAACTTTAAACAATTTTATATGCTGAGTAAACTTACAACACATGCAAATATATATATTGAGAGAGGGTTAGAGATTACTCAGTATCACTTATCCTGGTTCGGCCTCTCTGCCTACGTCCAGTCCCCAGAGTCCTCCGGGCTTTTAGAATCCAATACTGAGCTCTTTAAAGGTAGAGCACAAACTGATTACAAGGCAGTTGAATATGCAAGAGTACCTTCCTCTATCCGTCTACTCAACTCCTACTAAGTGCTACAGCCCAGCACCTAGATTTCTCTACCACTGAATGTTTACAACCAAACACTCAGCACAACACTCTCAATATTACAATTGATAAACACTTGTTCCTTTTCAAATAAAGAACACTTTAGAAGATTACAAGTAATCACTCTAGCATTTACACGAAGCATGGAAGATGGGTGTAAGATCTCTTTTTGTATCTAAGTGCTTTTGTATCTTTTCTCTCTTGTACTTTTGTTTTTTTCAATCGGCAATGATCCAGGGATTTTGATTGTCCTTATATAGGAGAAAATCTGGGATCGGATCATTTTGAAATGATGTAGCCGTTAATGTTAAAACGGCTCTTTTAGGAGACAGCCTCTGGTCAGCTTCAGAATTCTCAGGCCAATCATTTTCCTCTGATTTCTTCAGATGCCAGGTTTGTCTTTATCTTGCAGACTTGTCTTTTTGTGCCAGTTGTCCTTTACCAATAATCCATTGACCCATACATCTAGGAATGTGTCTTTTACGTAATTCAAAGGTTTCAATTATTGGCGCAGAGGGTCGGCAATCTTTGTCGTCTTGCGAGCAACTCTTTCATGTTGTCCTGAGGATTCACTCAGCTTTGTTCATTGTCTTTGGCAACTTCTATGCTGAGTTATGTTTTAGTTAGCTCTTCTTCGTAAGATAGTTGTTAAGACGGCTTCTCATGCTGAGTTCTATCTCACTTAGCTCTGTTTGATTTTAAGCCTCAATCTTTTGATGCTGGGTTCGTTTCCACTCAGTTTGATCATGAGACTTCTATACTGAGTATTATTCCGCTTAGCTTGTTCTGTCATCTCATGCTGACTTTGTCCTGTTTTACTTTTATTTTATATTTATATTTATACTCAACATTGAACAAACGGATTAGTACAATTAAAATAAAGCACTTAAATTTAATTGTCTCTTAATCATGGATGATTTTGTCAAATCAAAATCTTGTGGAAAGGTATTTCAACAAACTCCCCCATTTTGATGTTGGCAAAATGCATAATTATGGAACTCAGTTTTGAAATTCCTCATGATTGAATTATTTTTCATACTTCTGAAATTGCTCCCCCGTAAGGGTTGCATCTATTAACTTAACTCTAAATCATCCAAGAAAAGATACTTGTACTGACTAGGTTCAATCTTAGACCTTCTGAGATCTACTAGGTCAGTTTTTCAGAAATGATCATTTTTAGAAACATTTTATTACTTCAGTTTACTTATGTGTGAAGATGTATACTGAGTATGTTTCATTATGATTTGTTTGTTCAATTTGGACAGATCAGTATATCTACTAAGCATGGTATTTAAGACAGGTTGGATAAAGTGATGCTTGCCATAAATTTACCATAAATGTACTTGATATGAGACACAAATATTTAAGCACAAATTTTAAACTAGGCTACTTCTTCTTCTTCAGACTGGCTTCAGCATACTTGCCTTTCCCTTTGTCTTTACTTCCTGATGCACCACCGGCGTGTTGAGTTCCATCTTGGCTTTTCTCCCCCGTTTTTCCATCATCGGAGGGAGGAGGAATGAACGTATCATTTCTAGCATCTCTAGACAGAGCGTTTGAATAACGCTTCAACCTTCTTGTACTCTCACTTAAGCCATCAACAACTGGAACACAGTCATCCTGAACATTTTGAGGAACTCGTAAGGAGCTGCTCATCATGCTGATGAGGCATTCATGATATTTGCTAATCCAAGAGATGGACGCAGTGAGCTGAGCAAAGGATTGATGGTACATCTTGAGCAGAGCTGGGTCGTAGAATTTTCGTTGAGCATTTGTATAGCGTACTGAGCGAAGTATGGTTTGTGAGAAGCTCAGAAGGGTTTCATGAGTGATGGGGTCAACATCCATCTGTGCTTTGTTTACGTTGAGTAGACTTACCGCTTCACTCAGTTGGTCAATTGTACACTGAGAAGAAGAAGAAACTAACTCACGTGTACAAGTAAGATCAGCAGTCAGCTTGGCAAAGCATTCTTGTAACTCAGCAGATGTGGCAGATTCAGGATTTCCCGTAGACCGTAGATGGGTCAGCTCTGCAGTCAGCTTAGCAAAGTGTTGGGCTAACTCAGCTGAAGTGACATATCCTGGATTGACCACAGAGAGAGTGTTGATTTTTCCTTCAAGTGAATCCATGTGATTGACCATGAGAAGTAGCAGCTCGGTCAGCTTCGTAATTTGGTCTTGCTTGGGTTGCTGTGTTTGAACTGATGTCATAACACTTATAAGGTCCTTGAGCCCCTTGATTTCATTAAGAAGTTGAGCGATTGATGAGATGTTAGATGACTCAGGATGAGTAGACCTAGTAGCATCAGAAGTGTTGAACTCATGGAGAAGGGATTAAGCAGTTTCGACAATGCGACGGCCAGATTGAGTTGCACTAAGATAGGCAAATTGACCAGTTGGATTTGTCTCAGAAGCAGGTATGGAAGTTGAGCTGGATGGTGGTGGAGTTGGCTGCTTATCAGCTTGAGTTGAGTGATCAACAGTTGTTCCTTGAGGTAATTCAGTACCAGGAGCTAAGTGTTGAGCAGGTAGATTTATGGTTTGGTCTCCTTTTTGAGTAGCTGTGACTTCGAGTTCTTGCTCGGCAGATTTTGGATCCTCTGGAGTCTTGGCTTGTTCCTCAATATGAGTAACAGAGGCTTGATTTTTGGCCGGTTCTTTAGGAGGGGACTCAATGGTGTGGGAGAAGTATTCAAACTGAATATCAGACATATCGGTGATTGGGTCCAGAGGCGGAGAATCTATGAGTAGATCAATAACTGGTCCCTTGAAGGCCTTCTTCTTGAGCCTTTTGAATGACTTAGCTTTGGGAGGAGACGGGTCAGCTTGAATGTCATCTGGACTTTCATGTTGTGTGAGCCTATCCTCTTGCTGATCATCTCCTTCTTGTTCAACTTCTTTTGCTTGATGTTGCTCAACATCATCTGACTCAGTATGAACTTCTTCCTCAACATCAGGCTGATTGGCATTCTGTCGCTGTTCTTCCTCTTCTTCTGTTTGCTCAACTGGAGTTTTCTCCAAGTCAATTCCAAGACTTTGAGCGTAGTGTGTCTTGGGTGGCACAACCCAATCAATGGGATCAGCTTCAACAATATTCAAACCAGAACTTCGACGCTTCTTCTTTAGAGGTTGTTCTGGGGTGTCATCACTTTCTTCTTCGGGCTCAGCTTGCCCTTTTCTTTTCTCTGCTGACCTAGGTGTAACCTGAGGTTGGTCAGTATCAACGTTCTTGCCCTTAGCCATGGCCCGCTTCTTCTTTAGGACGGCAGAGATGTCCTTGGTGCATGTTTCAAGTGCTTTCCTCTTCTTCTTTGCCTTTGGTGACTCAGCGGGGACTTCCTTTCCTTTCTTAGGTTCAACTTCTGGCTCAGCATCATCTGCTTCTTGCTCAGCTTCGATTTCTTGTTCAGCATCGTTTTCTTCCTCATCTTCCTCAACATCTTCAACTCCCTTTAAAGGTTGGTTGAATAAACACCCAAATAGTAGAGCCGCGGTTATTTCTGTTCCCAAACTCTTAGTCTCAGTGATTGTCTCGATCTTGTGATCTTCAAGGATTTTGGTGATTAGAGAACCTAGTCTAAGTTTCTTACCTCCACGTTGAAGTGCACCAACAAGAAACACAGGCATATTGAGTGGGCTATAGGTCAGCATGTGCCATATAAAGCACTGCTCGAAGTTGGAGGCCGACGAGGCTGAGTTGAGTTTAGGGAAGATGAAGTTGGTCAATATGTAGTGTGCCATCTTCTGGTTTTGACCCATACAGGTACTGGGTATCTCTCCTTTGTGGTTTTTGGGTTTGCAGAATCCCTTGACATGATCAAGCTTTTCCTTTGTTGTTCTAAACTCAGTCCCTTCTTCTGGTAGATTTAGTAGGGTTGCCAAGTAGGATGGTGTGATTGTTATCTTGTGGCCCTTGACATGGGTCACCAGGTAGTCTGCATCGTCTTCATCCACAAACAGACTGGAGTAAAATTCCCTAACCAGGCGAGGATAGGTAGTTCCAGGGAGAGAGAAAAGGCATGTCCAACCGTTTTTCTCGATCCATTCACAGAATGGTTTCTCGGCGATGATGAAGCTGGGAGAAAACCACCGGCATTTTAGGACTTCGAGATTGTTGACTTTCTTGTGAACCTTTACCATGATTCTAGCCTTGGGTTTTTGTTGTTTCGAGGAGCTTGCTGGGTCAGCTTGAGGGTTTTTGTTAAGAACAGGGGATTTGAGATTTTCATCGGTGTGATGTTTGCCGGAATCACCACCGGAGACATTTTGAGGGTTCGACATTTTCTTTCTCAGAGATTTTTAGGAATTTTGATTTTTTGAGAGAGAGGGGTTCGAATGCCAAAAGATTCAAGCGTGAAGAGGATTAAGTGGGAAATCTTCCACTATTTAAAGAGATTGAAATTGATCCTATTCGTTGAACTAGTCGTTTCACCCAGGGGCGTTGAATCGACAGAGATTCTGTCATTTATGACACATTCGGCGCATGGGTTTTCCCATTATTGCTTGAGTTATCCTAGGAGTTATTTATTACACGTGTTAGCGTTTAATGGTGCAAGTGGGTTTTAACTCAGCTTTGCTAGAATTCGAAACATTTGTGATACTGAGTACCTAGTTCTATGTAGATGAAGTTCTTCTCTTAGTAACTTAGCATGGGATAATCACTTCAACATGTGTATCTACTTAGCATAGGATGATTACTCAGCATGTGTATCTACTCAGGATAATCACTTAACATGTATACTAACTTAGTACGTAGTAGTTACTAATTTTGAATTAACTCAGCATGGCAATCACTCAACGTTCAAATTTTCACATAGAATTTACAGAAGAGGATTAGACATACCGATAGCTTCCCTTAGTATGTTGAATTGTTCACGAGCCAATGGCTTGGTGAAGATATCTGCAAGCTGTTCATCTGTTGGCACATAGGTCAGCTTGATCTCACCTTTTAGTACGTGATCTCTGATGAAGTGATGCCTTATGCTGACATGCTTCATCCTGCTGTGTTGGATTGGATTCTTGGACAGATCAATGGCACTTTTGCTGTCACATTTGATCTCTATTGTTTCGGTTTTTTCTCCATAATCCTCAAGCTGCTGCTTAATCCATAAAACTTATGCAACACAGCTTCCAGCAGCTACGTACTCAGCTTCAGTTGTAGACAAGGCTACTGATGACTGCTTCTTGCTGAACCAAGATACTAGACAGCTTCCAAGGAAATGGCATCCTCCTGAAGTACTTTTACGTTCTAGCTTATCTCATCCATAGTCAGCATCAGTATATCCAATGAGTGTGAAGTCATTTGAGGTTGGATACCATAAACCTGCATCAACTGAGCTTTGCAAATATCTAAAAATTCTTTTTACAGCAACTAGGTGAGATTCCCTGGGGTCCGCTTGATATCTTGCACAATAACATACTGAGTACTGTATATCAGGTCTACTAGCCGTGAGATAAAGTAAGGAGCCTATCATACCTCGATAAAGTTTACTATCTATTGACTTACTCTTCTCATCTTTGCATAGGACAGTATCAGTACCCATTGGGGTTGATATGGGTTTGCAGTCTTCCATATCGAATTTCTTTAACATTTCTTTGGTGTACTTGGACTGACTTATGAAGATGCCATTCTTACCTTGCCTAATTTGAAGTCCAAGGAAGAAGTTGAGTTCACCCATCATGGACATCTCGAACTCAGTTTGCATCTGTTTGCTAAATTCTTTACACAAAGATTCGTCAGTAGCACCAAATATTATATCATCTACATATATTTGTGCAAGTAGGGTATGTTTACCCTTTTTCTTAATAAACAAGGTTGTGTCAGCTTTTCCCCTGACATAGTTCCTGGTCAGTAGGAAGTTGGTCAACCTCTCATACCAAGCTCTTGGAGCTTGCTTTAGGCCGTACAAGGCCTTTTTGAGTTTATAAACGTGGTTTGGAAATTTTGGATCTTCAAATCCAGGAGGTTGATTTACATATACCTCTTCGTTTATGAAACCATTAAGAAATGCACTTTTAACATCCATTTGGTATAACTTAAAGTTCATGAAACTAGCATAAGCACACAATATACGTATTGCTTCCAACCTAGCAACTGGTGCAAAAGTTTCTCCATAGTCAATACCCTCTTGCTGACTATAGCCTTGGGCTACAAGTCGAGCCTTGTTCCTTATTACGTTTCCGTGCTCATCTAGTTTATTCCTAAAGACCCACTTGGTTCCTATAGGCTTTTGATTTCTAGGTTTAGGTACTAAATCCCATACCTCATTCCTGGTGAATTGATCAAGTTCTTCTTGCATAGCATTGATCCAATATTCATCATGCTCAGCATCAGCAAAGTTCTTTGGCTCGTGCATTGAGACGAATGCTACGTTTCTGAGGAACTTCCTAAGCTGATCTCTAGTCATCAACTTGTTGTCAGCAGCATCAAGAATAGACTTTTCTGAGTGTCCTCTTGGGATTTTTATTTCCTTAGGTAGTGTTGAGTCGTTTGGAACAGGTGTTTCTACAATCTCTACAGGAATAGACTGGTCAGCAAATGTAATTTCAACTTCTTGCTTACCTTTGGTCAGCCCTTGTATTGATGATTCAGAGGCTCCGTTTTGATCAGCGGAAGCTGAGCTTGGTTCATCTTCAGTGAGCTGAGTTGACTTTCCTGCAGGGTCAGCTTCATCGAACTCAACATGGACAGACTCTTCTACAACCTGAGTTCATTTATTATAGACTCTATATGATTAACTGTTTGTTGAGTACCCTAAGAAGATTGCTTCGTCAGCTTTAGCATCAAATTTTGCAAGATTGTCCTTAGTATTGAGTATAAAGCATTTACACCCAAAGGCACAAAAGTACCCAATGTTGGGCTTTCGTCCTTTCCAAAGTTCATATGGGGTTTTCTTAAGTATAGGTCTAACTAGAGCCCTATTAAGTATGTGGCATGCTGTGTGGACAGCTTCACCCCAGAAGTACTTTGGGAGCCTGTTTTCACTCAGCATGGTTCTAGCAATTTCGACAATAGTTCTATTCTTCCTTTCAACAACCCCATTCTGTTGAGGTGTTCTAGGAGCAGAGAAATTGTGGTCAATACCACTGGTTTCACAAAATTCGTCAAACTGTTGGTTTTTGAATTCTCCACCATTGTCACTTCTAATATGAGCTACTTTTAGGTCTTTATCAATTTCAAGCTTTTTAATCAATATGGTGAACATCTCAAATGTTTCATCCTTGCTACTTAGCAAGATGATCCAAGTGTACCGAGAGAAATCGTCTACAATGACTAAGGAAAATTTCTTACCTCCCGCTGGATAGGTCTGAAAAGATCCAAGTGTAGTAATTCCAGTGGTCTCTTGGTTGAGACAATATTTTTACTATGAAATGACTTTTTAGTTTGTTTGCCTTGCTGACAAGCTTTACATAGTTGATCTTTTTCAAATTTTAATTTGGGTAATCCCTCAACTAATTGCTTTCTAGCTAATTTGGCAAGAAGGTCCATGCTGACATGCCCAAGTTTTCTATGCCATAGCCAGGAGTTATCCTCTTTAGACACCAAGCATATGTTTTTGGAAAACTGTTTTTCTAAATTTAGCATGTACACATTTTCTACACGAGGGGCAGTTAAAATTAATTCATTTGTATTTCCCTCGAGTATTTGACACTTGGTATTGTCAAATACAACCTTTCTACCACTTTTGCAAAGCTGAGCTACACTCAGTAGATTGTATTTGAGACCTTTGACTAAGGAGACAGACTCAATAGTTGGGTTACCTCCGATAGTACCTGAGCCGACTATCTTACCCTTCTTATTGTCTCCGAAGCTTACACTTCCTCCTCGTTTAAGCTCTAGTGTGATGAATTGTGTTTCATCACCTGTCATGTGTCTTGAGCATGCGCTGTCTATGTACCAAAGTTTTGACTTCTCCACGCATGTCAAGCTGACCTGCATTTTAAATTATTCATCTTTAGGTACCCAATTCTTTTTGGGTCCTTTCTTGTTAGTATAAACAAGTGCAAAGTCATATTTCAGTTTGTGACGACATACTTTTATAGTGTGGCCATTTTTACCACAGAAGTCACAATAACTTACTCTTTGAGGGTGATGCTGAGTGTGGTCAGCATTGTTATGTTGAGCATGCCAACATACCTTAGTGGTATGTCCTTTTCTTCCGCAGAAGTCACATTGGACAATCTGCTTGTTGAACCAACACACATCTTTTGTGTGTCCCCTTTTCCCGCAATAGTCACACTGGGTGAACTGTTTATGCTGACTAGTACTTGAGTACTCAGCATGGGATTTATGTTTATTTGAGCCTTTTACTTGACTCTGTAGGGTTGTAACGTCCTTTCTAAGTTTCTTTGACTCAGATTGAACCTCCATGACAAACTTATGCATTATTTGAATGTTGCTATGTAAGTCTGCATTGTCTTGGAGGAGATATCTGAGGTCACTCAACTTGACCTCTTCAATCTCGTCACACCGCCTGCTGAGTGATTTGATTTTCTTGTTACACTTTTTAGTTAGTGTATATAAATCACTCAAGGCATTTACCATTGCATTTCTAAGCAAAATTAGGGATGTTACCTCATTGTTGTGTTCCTCCTGGTCAGTTTCATCAGAGAGGTCAACTTGCTCAGATTGAGAGTGATCAGCATCATCGGCCATGAAGCATATGTTTGCCGTTTCATTTGCATCAGCTTCGGATGATGTTGACTCGTCACTGTCACTCCATGTTGCTACCATTGCCTTCTTGTTTCCCTTCTTATCCCTTTTTAGGTTTGGGCAGCTTGACTTGATGTGCCCAGTTTGGTGGCACTCAAAACATGTGACAGACTTGGAGCTGTCCTTCTTATATCTATCACTGGACTCAGCTTTGTACCTATCACCTCTCTTGTATGGCCGTTTGCTGTTTCTGTCATTTCTTCTGAACAGCTTCTTCATCTTTCTAGTAAACATAGCCATTTCCTCATCATCAGTTGACTCAGCTTCTGTGGAGTCGGCTTTCATCACTAGTGATTTTTGTTTCTTATCTTCGGACTTTTCTTTAGCTTCAAAGTTTTTCATAGAGATTTCATGGGTCAGCAAGGATCCGATCAGCTCATCATATTTGTAGGTAGTCAAGTCCTGAGCTTCTTCTACAGCTGTTTTCTTTGCTTGCCAGCTCTTAGGTAGACTTTTCAGGATGTTCTTCACCTGTTCCTCTTCAGTGAAGTTCTTTCCAAGTCTTTTGAGCTCATTTATGATGTTGGTGAATCTTGAGTTCATTTCTGAGATGTCTTCGTTCTCATTCATCTCGAACAGCTCATAGAGTCTCATATGCTGATTGACTTTGGACTCCTTAACCTTACTTGTGCCTTCATAAGTCACTTCCAACTTCTTCCAAATCTCCTGTGCTGACTCACATCCTGAAATCTTATTGTATTCTGCAGCATCTAAAGCACAGTGAAGCATATTTATAGCCGAAGCATTATTTTGTAATTTTCTGAGGTCATCCTCTGTCCACTCAGCTTCGCTTTTAACAATTTTCTCATTGTTAACACTTTTATATGGCACATGTGGACCTTGAACAATTGCAAGCCATGCACTCATGTTTGTGGCTTGAATAAAGTTTTTCATCCCATTCTTCCAGAATGTATAATTAGATCCAAAGAATAGGGGAGGTCTAGTGATTGATAATCCCTCAGGGAGTATCTATGTTGTTTGGTTCCCTGGAAGGAAACGAGTGCTGTTCTCGACCATTTATGGGGATCCGCTCAAGATAGTTATATCTTTGAGTAGTGAGCTTAGGCTCTGATACCACTTGTTGGTCCCGTGTGATTAGTTCCAAGGGGGGGTTAGGAACTAATGTAACTTTTTCAGTTTAATTAATGTGCTGACTTAGTTATTTGGTGAGTTTGTCAACTCAGCTTTTGGTCAGCTTGGCCAGATGTGTTACAAGACAGCTTAGGCCGGATATTGACTAAGGCTGCTTTACTTTGTGAGTTAGATATTGACACTCTTGGAGGTCAGCTTCTAACTCAACACTTGAAATTACTCAGAGTCAACTTTAAACAATTTTATATGCTGAGTAAACTTACAACACATGCAAATATATATATTGAGAGAGGGTTATAGATTACTCAGTATCACTTATCCTGGTTCGGCCTCTCTGCCTACGTCCAGTCCCTAGAGTCCTCCGGGCTTTTAGAATCCAATACTGTGCTCTTTAAAGGTAGAGCACAAACCAATTACAAGGCAGTTGAATATGCAAGAGTACCTTCCTCTATCCGTCTACTCAACTCCTACTAAGTGCTACAACCCAGCACCTAGATTTCTCTACCACTGAATGTTTACAACCAAACACTCAGCACAACACTCTCAATGTTACAATTGATAAACACTTGTTCCTTTTCAAATAAAGAACACTTTAGAAGATTACAAGTAATCACTCTAGCATTTACACGAAGAACGGAAGATGGGTGTAAGATCTCTTTTTGTATCTAAGTGCTTTTGTATCTTTTCTCTCTTGTACTTTTGTTTTTTTCAATCGGCAATGATCCAGGGATTTTGATTGTCCTTATATAGGAGAAAATCTGGGATCGGATCATTTTGAAATGATGTAGCCGTTAATGTTAAAACGGCTCTTTTAAGAGACATCCTCTGGTCAGCTTCAGAATTCTCAGGCCAATCCTTTTCCTCTGATTGCTTCAGATGCCAGGTTTGTCTTTATCTTGCAAACTTGTCTTTTTGTGCCAGTTGTCCTTTACCAATAATCCATTGACCCATACATCTCGGAATGTGTCTTTTACGTAATTCAAAGGTTTCAATTATTGGCGCAGAGGGTCGGCAATCTTTGTCGTCTTGCGAGCAACTCTTTCATGCTGTCCTGAGGATTCACTCAGCTTTGTTGATTGTCTTTGGCAACTTCTATGCTGAGTTATGTTTTAGTTAGCTCTTCTTCGTAAGACAGTTGTTAAGACAGCTTCTCATGCTGAGTTCTATCTCACTTAGCTCTGTTTGATTTTAAGCCTCAATCTTTTGATGCTGGGTTCGTTTCCACTCAGTTTGATCATGAGACTTCTATACTGAGTATTATTCCGCTTAGCTTGTTCTGTCATCTCATGCTGACTTTGTCCTGTTTTACTTTTATTTTATATTTATATTTATACTCAACATTGAACAAACGGATTAGTACAATTAAAATAAAGCACTTAAATTTAATTGTCTCTTAATCATGGATGATTTTGTCAAATCAAAATCTTGTGGAAAGGTATTTCAACAAACTCCCCCATTTTGATGTTGGCAAAATGCATAATTATGGAACTCAGTTTTGAAATTCCTCATGATTGAATTATTTTTCATACTTCTGAAATTGCTCCCCCGTAAGGGTTGCATCTATTAACTTAACTCTAAATCATCCAAGAAAAGATACTTGTACTGACTAGGTTCAATCTTAGACCTTCTGAGATCTACTAGGTCAGTTTTTCAGAAATGATCATTTTTAGAAACATTTTATTACTTCAGTTTACTTATGTGTGAAGATGTATACTGAGTATGTTTCATTATGATTTGTTTGTTCAATTTGGACAGATCAGTATATCTACTAAGCATGGTATTTAAGACAGGTTGGATAAAGTGATGCTTGCCATAAATTTACCATAAATGTACTTGATATGAGACACAAATATTTAAGCACAAATTTTAAACTAGGCTACTTCTTCTTCTTCAGACTGGCTTCAGCATACTTGCCTTTCCCTTTGTCTTTACTTCCTGATGCACCACCGGCGTGTTGAGTTCCATCTTGGCTTTTCTCCCCCGTTTTTCCATCATCGGAGGGAGGAGGAATGAACGTATCATTTCTAGCAGCTCTAGACAGAGCATTTGAATAACGCTTCAACCTTCTTGTACTCTCACTTAAGCCATCAATAACTGGAACACAGTCATCCTGAACATTTCGAGGAACTCGTAAGGAGCTGCTCATCATGCTGATGAGGCAGTCATGAGATTTGCTGATCCAAGAGATGGACGCAGTGAGCTGAGCAAAGGATTGATGGTACATCTTAAGCAGAGCTGAGTCGTAGAATTGTCGTTGAGCATTTGTATAGCGTACTGAGCGAAGTATGGTTTGTGAGAAGCTCAGAAGGGTTTCATGAGTGATGGGGTCAACATCCATATGTGCTTTGTTTACGTTGAGTAGACTTACCGCTTCACTCAGTTGGTCAATTGTACACTGAGAAGAAGAAGAAACTAACTCACGTGTACAAGTAAGATCAGCAGTCAGCTTGGCAAAGCATTCTTGTAACTCAGCAGATGTGGCAGATTCAGGATTTCCCGTAGACCGTAGATGGGTCAGCTCTGCAGTCAGCTTAGCAAAGTGTTGGGCTAACTCAGCTGAAGTGACATATCCTGGATTGACCACAGAGAGAGTGTTGATTTTTCCTTCAAGTGAATCTATGTGATTGACCATGAGAAGTAGCAGCTCGGTCAGCTTCGCAATTTGGTCTTGCTTGGGTTGCTGTGTTTGAACTGATGTCATAACACTTATAAGGTCCTTGAGCCCCTTGATTTCATTAAGAAGTTGAGCGATGGATGAGATGTTAGATGACTCAGGATGAGCAGACCCAGCAGCATCAGAAGTGTTGAACTCCTGGAGAAGGGATTGAGCAGTTTCGACCATGAGACAGCCAGATTGAGTTGCACTAAGATAGGGAAATTGACCAGTTGGATTTGTCTCAGAAGCAGGTATGGAAGTTGAGCTGGATGGTGGTGGAGTTGGCTGCTTATCAGCTTGAGTTGAGTGATCAACAGTTGTTCCTTGAGGTAATTCAGTACCAGGAGCTGAGTGTTGAGCAGGTGGATTTATGGTTTGGTCTCCTTTTTGAGTAGCTGTGACTTCGAGTTCTTGCTCGGCAAATTTTGGATCCTCTGGAGTCTTTGCTTGTTCCTCAATATGAGTAACAGAGGCTTGATTGTTGGCCGGTTCTTTAGGAGGGGACTCAATGGTGTGGGAGAAGTATTCAAACTGAATATCAGACATATCGGTGATTGGGTCCAGAGGCAGAAAATCTATGAGTAGATCAATAACTGGTCCCTTGAAGGCCTTCTTCTTGAGCCTTTTGAATGACTTAGCTTTGGGAGGAGACGGGTCAGCTTGAATGTCATCTGGACTTTCATGTTGTGTGAGCCTATCCTTTTGCTGATCATCTCCTTCTTGTTCAACATCTTTTGCTTGATGTTGCTCAACATCATCTGACTCAGTATGAACTTCTTCCTCAACATCAGGCTGATTGGCATTATGTCGATGTTCTTCCTCTTCTTCTGTTTGCTCAACTGGAGTTTTCTCCAAATCAATTCCAAGACTTTGAGCGTAGTGTGTCTTGGGTGGCACAACCCAATCAATGGGATCAGCTTCAACAATATTCAAACCAGAACTTCGACGCTTCTTCTTTAGAGGTTGTTCTGGGGTGTCATCACTTTCTTCTTCGGGCTCAGCTTGCCCTTTTCTTTTCTCTGCTGACCTAGGTGTAACCTGAGGTTGGTCAGTATCAACGTTCTTGCCCTTAGCCATGGCCCGCTTCTTCTTTGGGACGGCAGAGATGTCCTTGGTGCACGTTTCAAGTGCTTTCCTCTTCTTCTTTGCCTTTGGTGACTCAGCAGGGACTTCCTTTCCTTTCTTAGGTTCAACTTCTGGCTCAGCATCATCTGCTTCTTGCTCAGCTTCGATTTCTTGTTCAGCATCGTTTTCTTCCTCATCTTCCTCAACATCTTCAACTCCCTTTAAAGGTTGGTTGAATAAACACCCAAATAGCAGAGCCGCGGTTATTTCTGTTCCCAAACTCTTAGTCTCTGTGATTGTCTCGATCTTGTGATCTTCAAGGATTTTGGTGATTAGAGAACCTAGTCTAAGTTTCTTACCTCCACGTTGAAGTGCACCAACCAGAAACACAGGCATATTGAGTGGGCTATAGGTCAGCATGTGCCATATAAAGCACTGCTCGAAGTTGGAGGCCGACGAGGCTGAGTTGAGTTTAGGGAAGATGAAGTTGGTCAGTATGTAGTGTCCCATCTTCTGGTTTTGACCCATACAGGTACTGGGTATCTCTCCTTTGTGGTTTTGGGTTTGCAGAATCCTTTGACATTATCAAGCTTTTCCTTTGTTGTTCTAAACTCAGTCCCTTCTTCTGGTAGATTTAGTAGGGTTGCCAAGTAGGATGGTGTGATTGTTATCTTGTGGCCCTTGACATGGGTCACCAGGTAGTCTGCATCGTCTTCATCCACAAACAGACTAGAGTAAAATTCCCTAACCAGGCGAGGATAGGTAGTTCCGGGGAGAGAGAAAAGGCATGTCCAACCGTTTTTCTCGATCCATTCACAGAATGGTTTCTCGGCGGTGATGAAGCTGGGAGAAAACCACCGGCATTTTAGGACTTCGAGATTGTTGACTTTCTTGTGAACCTTTACCATGATTCTAGCCTTGGGTTTCTGTTGTTTCGAGGAGCTTGCTGGGTCAGCTTGAGGGTTTTTGTTTAGAACAGGGGATTTGAGATTTTCATCGGTGTGATGTTTGCCGGAATCACCACCGGAGACATTTTGAGGGTTCGACATTTTCTTTCTCAGAGATTTTTAGGAATTTTGATTTTTAGAGAGAGAGGGGTTCGAATGCCAAAAGATTCAAGCGTGAAGACGATTAAGTGGGAAATCTTCCACTATTTAAAGAGATTGAAATTGATCTTATTCGTTGAACTAGCCGTTTCACCTAGGGACGTTCAATCGACAGAGATTCTGTCATTTATGACACATTCGGCGCATGGGTTTTCCCATTATTGCTTGAGTTATCCTAGGAGCTATTTATTACATGTGTTAGCGTTTAATGGTGTAAGTGGGTTTTAACTCAGCTTTGCTAGAATTCGAAACATTTGTGATACTGAGTACCTAGTTCTATGTAGATGAAGTTCTTCTCTTAGTAACTTAGCATGGGATAATCACTTCAACATGTGTATCTACTTAGCATAGGATGATTACTCAGCATGTGTATCTACTCAGGATAATCACTTAACATGTATACTAACTCAGTACGTAGTAGTTACTAATTTTGAATTAACTCAGCATGGCAATCACTCAACGTTCAAATTTTCACATAGAATTTACAGAAGAGGATTAGACATACCGATAGCTTCCCTTAGTATGTTGAATTGTTCACGAGCCAATGGCTTGGTGAAGATATATGCAAGCTGTTCATCTGTTGGCACATAGGTCAGCTTGATCTCACCTTTTAGTACGTGATCTCTGATGAAGTGATGCCTTATGCTGACATGCTTCATCCTGCTGTGTTGGATTGGATTCTTGGACAGATCAATGGCACTTTTGTTGTCACATTTGATCTCTATTGTTTCCGTTTTTTCTCCATAATCCTCAAGCTGCTACTTAATCCATAAAACTTATGCAACACAGCTTCCAGCAGCTACGTACTTAGCTTCAGTTGTAGACAAGGCTACTGATGACTGCTTCTTGCTGAACCAAGATACTAGACAGCTTCCAAGGAAATGGCATCCTCCTGAAGTAATTTTACGTTCTAGCTTATCTCATCCATAGTCAGCATCAGTATATCCAATGAGTGTGAAGTCATTTGAGGTTGGATACCATAAACCTGCATCAACTGAGCTTTGCAAATATCTAAAAATTCTTTTTACAGCAACTAGGTGAGATTCCCTAGGGTCAGCTTGATATCTTGCACAATAACATACTGAGTACTGTATATCAGGTCTACTAGCCGTGAGATAAAGTAAGGAGCCTATCATACCTCGATAAAGTTTACTATCTATTGACTTACTCTTCTCATCTTTGCATAGGACAGTATCAGTACCCATTGGGGTTGATATGGGTTTGCAGTCTTCCATATCGAATTTCTTTAACATTTCTTTGGTGTACTTGGACTGACTTATGAAGATGCCATTCTTACCTTGCCTAATTTGAAGTCCAAGGAAGAAGTTGAGTTCACCCATCATGGACATCTCGAACTCAGTTTGCATCTGTTTGCTAAATTCTTTACACAAAGATTCGTCAGTAGCACCAAATATTATATCATCTACATATATTTGTGCAAGTAGGGTATGTTTACCCTTTTTCTTAATAAACAAGGTTGTGTCAGCTTTTCCCCTGACATAGTTCCTGGTCAGCAGGAGGTCAACCTCTCATACCAAGCTCTTGGAGCTTGCTTTAGGCCGTACAAGGCCTTTTTGAGTTTATAAACGTGGTTTGGAAATTTTGGATCTTCAAATCCAGGAGGTTGATTTACATATACCTCTTCGTTTATGAAACCATTAAGAAATGCACTTTTAACATCCATTTGGTATAACTTAAAGTTCATGAAACTAGCATAAGCACACAATATACGTATTGCTTCCAACCTAGCAACTGGTGCAAAAGTTTCTCCATAGTCAATACCCTCTTGCTGACTATAGCCTTGGGCTACAAGTCGAGCCTTGTTCCTTATTACGTTTCCGTGCTCATCTAGTTTATTCCTAAAGACCCACTTGGTTCCTATAGGCTTTTGATTTCTAGGTTTAGGTACTAAATCCCATACCTCATTCCTGGTGAATTGATCAAGTTCTTCTTGCATAGCATTGATCCAATATTCATCGTGCTCAGCATCAGCAAAGTTCTTTGGCTCATACATTGAGACGAATGCTACGTTGCTGAGGAACTTCCTAGGCTGATCTCTAGTCATCAACTTGTTGTCAGCAGCATCAAGAGTAGACTTTTCTGAGTGTCCTCTTGGGATTTTTATTTCCTTAGGCAGTGTTGAGTTGTTTGGAATAGCGTGTTTCTACAATCTCTACAGGAATAGACTGGTCAGCAAATGTCATTTCAACTTCTTGCTTACCTTTGGTCAGCCCTTCTATTGAGTACCCTAAGAAGATTGCTTCGTCAGCTTTAGCATCAAATTTTGCAAGATTGTCCTTAGTATTGAGTATAAAGCATTTACACCCAAAGGCACGAAAGTACCCAATGTTGGGCTTTCGTCCTTTCCAAAGTTCATATGGGGTTATCTTAAGTATAGGTCTAACTAGAGCTCTATTAAGTATGTGGCATGCTGTGTGGACAGCTTCACCCCAGAAGTACTTTGGGAACCCGTTTTCACTCAGCATGGTTCTAGCAATTTCGACAATAGTTCTATTCTTCCTTTCAACAACCCCATTCTGTTGAGGTGTTCTAGGAGCATAGAAATTGTGGTCAATACCACTGGTTTCACAGAATTCGTCAAACTGTTGGTTTTTGAATTCTCCACCATTGTCAATTCTAATATGAGCTACTTTTAGGTCTTTGTCAATTTCAAGCTTTTTAATCAATGTGGTGAACATCTCAAATGTTTCATCCTTGCTACTTAGCAAGATGATCCAAGTGTACCGAGAGAAATTGTCTACAATGACTAAGGAAAATTTCTTACCTCCCAAGCTGAGTGGCTGGATAGGTCCGAAAAGATCCAAGTGTAGTAATTCCAGTGGTCTCTTGGTTGAGACAATATTTTTACTATGAAATGACTTTTTAGTTTGTTTGCCTTGCTGACAAGCTTTACATAGTTGATCTTTTTCAAATTTTAATTTGGGTAATCCCTCAACTAATTGCTTTCTAGCTAATTTGGCAAGAAGGTCCATGCTGACATGCCCAAGTCTTCTATGCCATAGCCAGGAGTTATCCTCTTTAGACACCAAGCATATGTTTTTGGAAAACTGTTTTTCTAAATTTAGCATGTACACATTTTCTACACGAGGGGCAGTTAAAATTAATTCATTTGTATTTCCCTCGAGTATTTGACACTTGGTATTGTCAAATACATCCTTTCTACCACTTTTGCAAAGCTGAGCTACACTCAGTAGATTGTATTTGAGACCTTTAACTAAGGAGACAGACTCAATAGTTGGGTTACCTCCGATAGTACCTGAGCCGACTATCTTACCCTTCTTATTGTCTCCGAAGCTTACACTTCCTCCTCGTTTAAGCTCTAGTGTGATGAATTGTGTTTCATCACCTGTCATGTGTCTTGAGCATGCGCTGTCTATGTACCAAAGTTTTGACTTATCCACGCATGTCAAGCTGACCTGCATTTTAAACTATTCATCTTTAGGTACCCAATTCTTTTTGGGTCCTTTCTTGTTAGTATAAACAGGTGCAAAGTCATATTTCAGTTTGTGACGACATACTTTTATAGTGTGGCCATTTTTACCACAGAAGTCACAATAACTTACTCTTTGAGGGTGATGCTGAGTGTGGTCAGCATTGTTATGTTGAGCATGCCAACATACCTTAGTGGTATGTCCTTTTCTTCCGCAGAAGTCACATTGGACAATCTGCTTGTTGAACCAACACACATCTTTTGTGTGTCCCCTTTTCCCGCAACAGTCACACTGGGTGAACTATTTATGCTGACTAGTACTTGAGTACTCAGCATGGGATTTATGTTTATTTGAGCCTTTTACTTGACTTTGTAGGGTTGTAACGTCCTTTCTAAGTTTCTTTGACTCAGATTGAACCTCCGTGACAAACTTATGCATTATTTGAATGTTGCTATGTAAGTCTGCATTGTCTTGGAGGAGATATCTGAGGTCACTCAACTTGACCTCTTCAATCTCGTCACACCGCCTGCTGAGTGATTTGATTTTCTTGTTACACTTTTTAGTTAGTGTATATAAATCACTCAAGGCATTTACCATTTCGTTTCTAAGCAAAAGTAGGGATGTTACCTCATTATTGCGTTCCTCCTAGTTAGTTTCATCAGAGAGGTCAGCTTGCTCAGATTGAGAGTGATCAGCATCATCGGCCATGAAGCATATGTTTGCCGTTTCATTTGCATCAGCTTCGGATGATGTTGACTCGTCACTGTCACTCCATGTTGCTACCATTGCCTTCTTGTTTCCCTTCTTATCCCTTTTTAGGTTTGGGCAGCTTGACTTGATGTGCCCAGTTTGGTGGCACTCAAAACATGTGACAGACTTGGAGCTGTCCTTCTTATATCTGTCACTGGACTCAGCTTTGTACATATCACCTCTCTTGTATGGTCGTTTGCTGTTTCTGTCATTTCTTCTGAACAACTTCTTCATCTTTCTAGTAAACATAGCCATTTCCTCATCATCAGTTGACTCAGCTTATGTGGAGTCGGCTTTCATCACTAGTGATTTTTGTTTCTTATCTTCGGACTTTTCTTTAGCTTCAAAGTTTTTCATAGAGATTTCATGGGTTAGCAAGGATCCGATCAGCTCATCATATTTGTAGGTAGTCAAGTCCTGAGCTTCTTCTACAGCTGTTTTCTTTGCTTGCCAGCTCTTAGGTAGACTTCTCAGGATTTTCTTCACCTGTTCCTCTTCAGTGAAGTTCTTTCCAAGTCTTTTGAGCTCATTTATGATGTTGGTGAATCTTGAGTTCATTTCTGAGATGTCTTCGTTCTCATTCATCTCGAACAGCTCATAGAGTCTCATATGCTGATTGACTTTGGACTCCTTAACCTTACTTGTGCCTTCATAAGTCACTTCCAACTTCTTCCAAATCTCCTGTGCTGACTCACATCCTGAAATCTTATTGTATTCTGCAGCATCTAAAGCACAGTGAAGCATATTTATAGTCGAAGCATTATTTTGTAATTTTCTGAGGTCATCCTCTGTCCACTCAGCTTCGCTTTTAACAATTTTCTCATTGTTAACACTTTTATATGGCACATGTGGACCTTGAACAATTGCAAGCCATGCACTCATGTTTGTGGCTTGAATAAAGTTTTTCATCCTATTCTTCCAGAATGTATAATTAGATCCAAAGAATAGGGGAGGTCTAGTGATTGATAATCCCTCAGGGAGTATCTGTGTTGTTTGGTTCCCTGGAAGGAAACGAGTGTTGTTCTCAACCATTTATGGGGATCCGCTCAAGATAGTTATATCTTTGAGTAGTGAGCTTAGGCTCTGATACCACTTGTTGGTCCCGTGTGATTAGTTCTAAGGGGGGGTTAGGAACTAATGTAACTTTTTCAGTTTAATTAATGTGCTGACTTAGTTATTTGGTGAGTTTGTCAACTCAGCTTTTGGTCAGCTTGGCCAGATGTGTTACAAGACAGCTTAGGCCGGATATTGACTAAGGCTGCTTTACTTTGTGAGTTAGATATTGACACTCTTGGAGGTCAGCTTCTAACTCAACACTTGAAACTACTCAGAGTCAACTTTAAACAATTTTATATGCTGAGTAAACTTACAACACATGCAAATATATATATTGAGAGAGGGTTAGAGATTACTCAGTATCACTTATCCTGGTTCGGCCTCTCTGCCTACATCCAGTCCCCAGAGTCCTCCGGGCTTTTAGAATCCAATACTGAGCTCTTTAAAGGTAGAGAACAAACCGATTACAAGGCAGTTGAATATGCAAGAGTACCTTCCTCTATCCGTCTACTCAACTCCTACTAAGTGCTACAACCCAGCACCTAGATTTCTCTACCACTGAATGTTTACAACCAAACACTCAGCACAGCACTCTCAATGTTACAATTGATAAACACTTGTTCCTTTTCAAATAAAGAACACTTTAGAAGATTACAAGTAATCACTCTAGCATTTACACGAAGAATGGAAGATGGGTGTAAGATCTCTTTTTGTATCTAAGTGCTTTTGTATCTTTTCTCTCTTGTACTTTTGTTTTTTTCAATCGGCAATGATCCAGGGATTTTGATTGTCCTTATATAGGAGAAAATCTGGGATCGGATCATTTTGAAATGATGTAGCCGTTAATGTTAAAACGGCTCTTTTAGGAGACAGCCTCTGGTCAGCTTCAAAATTCTCAGGCCAATCCTTTTCCTCTGATTTCTTCAGATGCCAGGTTTGTCTTTATCTTGCAGACTTGTCTTTTTGTGCCAGTTGTCCTTTACCAATAATCCATTGATCCATACATCTAGGAATGTGTCTTTTACGTAATTCAAAGGTTTCAATTATTGGCGCAGAGGGTCGGCAATCTTTGTCGTCTTGCGAGCAACTCTTTCATGCTGTCCTGAGGATTCACTCAGCTTTGTTCACTGTCTTTGGCAACTTCTATGCTGAGTTATGTTTTAGTTAGCTCTTCTTCGTAAGACAGTTGTTAAGACGGCTTCTCATGCTGAGTTCTATCTCACTTAGCTCTGTTTGATTTTAAGCCTCAATCTTTTGATGTTGGGTTCGTTTCCACTCAGCTTGATCATGAGACTTCTATACTGAGTATTATTCCGCTTAGCTTGTTCTGTCATCTCATGCTGACTTTGTCCTGTTTTACTTTTATTTTATATTTATATTTATACTCAACAGTGAACAAACGGATTAGTACAATTAAAATAAAGCACTTAAATTTAATTGTCTCTTAATCATGGATGATTTTGTCAAATCAAAATCTTGTGGAAAGGTGTTTCAACACTGTTTTGTAAATTCATTCCTAAATCAGAAGTATTTTCTAACATCTTTATACTTTAATCTAATTTTCATTCTAGCAATTTCAAAACCAAATCCGATTTAACGATTTTCCATATTATAAATCTTAAAAGTATATTTAACCAATTCAAAATAAGTTTTTGTTAAAAAAGTTCCCTGTGGGATCGATATCTTTTATTACTACAAGCGTATACCATGCACTTGCGGAAATCGCTCAACAAGTTTTTGGCGCCGTTGCCGGGGAACGCCAAAATTTTTAACAAAAATTTATGTTTTCGTGTTTTATTTCGAACCTTGGTTTATAATATATGTATTTATTTATTTTTATAGTTTTTTATTTTGAGGATGGTCACTAGGACTAAATCCTCGTTGTTATTTAACGTTTGCAATTAGATGTTTGCAGATAAAAAAATTCAAGTTTTTTCAAAGATAGACTGGAGATTTGATTATCAATGAAATTCACAGAAGGAGTCTACAGAAAAGAAATTCGGCTAGCAAATACATCAGAATGGAATGGAAATTTTTCAAATTGCATATCGGGTTCTGCAACTGCAGTATCAGGAACAAGACAGATAATTTTTTCCAGAAAAAAAAATCTTCCCAGAAACCTTTACCTCTTTTCTATACACTTAGTCCTTCACTAAAACATCATATCTCTTTGTTAAGAAATTTATTCAATTCCTACACTAAACCCAAATAATTTCCATTTTTATCATTTCCTTACAAACACCTACATTTATCTCTCTAAGAAATAGCTAATCAAAGAAAGATATATCAGAAGTAGGATGAAATTACCTTATCCGCCAGGAAGGAGTTTTATACTTTTAATATAGTTTTGAAAGTTTCGGTTAATGTGAGTAGTTTTTGTTCGAGGCTAGAACTAGAAGTTCGGGCATTTAACCGAAATCATTAGATCCTTAAATTAAGAAAACGCTAAAAAAGAAAGCGCTTAAAAAAATGTAAAAAAAAAAGAGAAAAAAAAAATTTACAATAATAATTTCAAGTTGGGGGTACAGTTCTACTTTCTTTTATTCCTGCTTGAAATTATTCACATGTAAGTTAAATGGACAGAACCATTATTTAAAAATTGGTCTAAATAATTGATTATGTCCATGATTTTGATTCTCCTTGAGAATTCTTAAGGATTATCACATTTTTTTTTTTAGTTTTTAGTTTTTCATATTTTAAATTCTTACATTTCATTTTAGTTTAGTTTATACATTAGTCTTTAGTTTAGAAGTAATAATTCGATTAAAAATAAAAAATTTCATTAAAAGATATTCAAGATATGTTATGTATCTTAAATATTTGTAATTGATAAGGAAAGTGTAACCCCCTCATTTGGATCACATGATATCTCACACAATATCAGTCATAGACATGTTTTCAATTCTCAATCATATAAACTTCAATCTCATATAAATTTTACATATTATACATAAGAGAAAGCATTTATAATTTACAATACACGTTTAAGTCATTATCCTACACAGAGGATTTACAAAACAAAAGTACATTCACAAGACTCCAAAATGCCTAGATGAGAATGGACTGACACTGTTGGTGCGACCTTAAGCAAGAAGAACTCCACCTAACCTGTAAAATCTGTTGGCAAGGGGTGAGCTGCCTACTCAATAAACATATTACACATATATGTATATACAAGGAATGTAAAGAGCACAAACCAAAATAGGTCATCAGTACCAAGTTAGAATTTATTCATTTAGAATAGTAATACTGATTTTAGAAAGGCCTTGCTATACTTAGACAATATATATAAAATGGTCCTTGGGCCCAATCTGTATTCCGGCTCACTAAATTCGGAATACAATCATCTGTGCTACGGAGGAGTTACACTC
Source organism: Euphorbia lathyris (assembly GCF_963576675.1). Classification (NCBI taxonomy): domain Eukaryota; kingdom Viridiplantae; phylum Streptophyta; class Magnoliopsida; order Malpighiales; family Euphorbiaceae; genus Euphorbia; species Euphorbia lathyris. Next base: position 68,604,528 of record NC_088912.1, on the reverse strand, counting down.
ACTCACGTACTCATATATCTCAACACATGTGCTTCCGGCTCACAATATTCGGATAGCACTCTCAACTTGGACCATTTCACATATCCATCTAAGCAAGCTCATATTCATTTATAATCCAACCATTATTCAGTTCCAGTATGTGCACAAGGCTTAACATGCCGTATTTACGCATAACACTGCAACATACTCAATCATAACACTTTCTTATCAATCATGACGTATCATAAATGCTCAAACATTATCCACATCATTCACATCAGATTCAACCACATCTCACACTCAACAAGTCACAAGGCACAATACATTCATACACATATATAAGCAATATGCTTACCGTCGCACTTGGTTCGATCTATTCAACACGATCGGGTGTGCGTTCAATTGCACCTTGCCCTCCTAATGTCACATAACATTGATACAATTAGACTTAACATAAACTTAATGAAAATAGAAACTAAGGAATGATATATGATTTACAAGACACTAATGCCACAAAGTTCATGCAATCTAATCCTTTTGTCTTAGATCATCACATGACCTACTTGCACACATTCTGCCATAACTTTCTCTATATTAATCCAAATGCCCTGATTCTTGAACCTACTGAAACTAGACATATATGGGTATCACATATCCAAAATTCACTTTAATATCACTTCTACACAATATATGGCATGCAAAATGATTCGGTCCTGTTTCCAGCCAAGAAACAGACTATTCAGATTTGCATCTACCATAATTCACTCAACCTAGCTCACAATAAACACAATGGATTGCCAAATCCTTTTACAGACATATACTTCAAGTATTTAGGAACACTTTTGTATAAAGAAACTTTCTCCAATTCGGACTTTAAGATCCTCAAAATGCTACATCAACATGGCTGCCTCACATGACATTCAATTTCGAGGCAGTCATGTTCCATCTAGGTTTTCTTCATCTATATATGGAATTAAAGTCCCATATTTTACAGAGGGTTTCATAACACATATATAAACACATGTTATTCTTTATGTATCTTCAAATTCGAAGAATATCAATATGAAAAACATGCTCCAAAATGACTGAAAGCAGTACCCTAGATTTCTGTTTAGGGCACTTGATACATATCTTTCATTTGGATAACCTATAACCACTTTAAACAACACCAAAACTCAACAAACTCCATCACAACTCATCCACAACAAATCCTATGATCATACCTAGGTATTTCAGAATCTCAAACTCATAGAAAACAAGCTAAAACAACATACTAACCTTCAACTCGTGTCTATCACCTAGTATGCTTCCTAACTTGACTTGTTTGACTCGAAAATGGAAGAAATTGGAAGAGTTTTCTTTGGAGAGGTTTAGGGTATGAACAAGGAAGGTTTTGCTGAAGCTTTGGTCGAAATTGTGGCTGGAATAGATAAAAAATGAGTTGTGCACATCATTTGGCAAATGAAGAGGTGTATTTTGTCTTAATATTGGGGTGACACCTCGTGCTTGCTCACAAACCTCAAATTTAGCCCTCCTAAAGTGTAACTTAATCAATTTAGGACATATGAATTCATTCATTCATTCATTTAAGTCCTAACTCAATTAACCAATCGTTACATCTTAACGATACACTAATCGTCTACTAATCGCACGGTAATCGCATTATGCATATGAAACTTCTAATGACAATGCGATAAATCTAAAATGTATGTATTCAATCATGAAAACATATATGAATGTGGGAAGATGTATATGTTAGGGTTTTAGGGATGTTACAGAAAGTGTCTTTAGAGTTAAAAAAAATCTCAATTGAATTAAAAGTTACACAAAATTTAAGTTTCTGTTTGTATAGAGAATATTAAAATCTCTACAGTGCCTTTTGTTTGACGTCTTGAAAATTCTGAACTTACTGAGAATTTTAAATTCTCAACTGAGAATTTCACTTTCAAAGCCTTGAAAATTTCAGAACTTACTGAGAATATGAATTCTCAGTTGAGAATTCAGGATTTCAAAATTTCAAGGGAAAGGAAGAGAAAAAAAAAATTCTGAACTTACCGAGGATTGAAATTCTCGGCCGAGAATCGAAATTCTCAGTAACTTCAACAAAAGATAAAAAAAATTCAGAGAGATTTTCTCTCTAAAAATGACTTTTTGCGACCGAGAATCGCCATTCACGATCGCGACACGGGCGTATATCAGACCTGTATCTCTTCTTTCTTCTTCAGTTCATGCACCATTGTTGACAGTTTTGAAAAATTAAGATCCTTCATGTTCAAATGGTGTGAATTTGCACCTTTTCGCCACCAACAGACACATTAATTCCTCCTAACATCATTATAAATAATTCGAGAAGATCAGATTTCCATACTTTTCATCTCTTTCAGATAAAATCTGATATTCTTCTCCATATTATTCAAACTTTTCCAAAGAGTTACAGACACATTTTTTTTTCTTTCTTTATTCACCAAACATGATAAAGGAATGTATAGCTTCTGAGTTTGGAGAACCATTTCTTATTTCTATTCATGATGAAGGAATATATATATGTTAGGAGACATATTTCAAGGAAAACACCATTCATTCCTCAAAAAAAAATCTTAATGGAGGGATTAGTATGAATTCCTGAGGGATTTGTCCAGAGAATTTTCCGAGTTGGCCCACGATTTCTTTCTGCGGAAGAAAGACAGATCTTCGTGCAAGCAAAGATTGATCGTTATTCGGGCTATGCGTATCCCAATTCAAAGGGATGAGAATTTAGTTTAATTTGTTTTGTTCTGTTTGATTTTACATTGAGTATATAGTTTGACATAGGGTTGTTTTCCTTTTTACATATGTATGTTCTTTGTGATTTTGTATATATGTGTTCTAATTTTAATAACACTATCAAGTTTGATTCTTTGATTCTTTTTGCTTAAATATATGTTATTCATACAGGTTATACACATACATCTGAATCTAAGTTTGAATACAACAGTATAACTTTTAACATGAATCTGTAATTATTTTTCATGAATCTGTCTTCATTTTAGAAATGTTTCTGAACATCTGATTTTTCCTATATATTACATACTAATACGGTATAATCGTTAATAACTATTAAACAAGTTCATGAACATTCATTTTATATGATAATTCTAAGTTTTGTTCTGTACTTATATTTTTCAATTTTGATAGCATATCAACTTTGATTCTTTGGTTATTTTTTTATTCGCATGTGTTAACTATGCAAATTATTTGACTGAATCTATATATATGTTCCTATGGAATAGTATCACCTTCACCATGAATTCGTCTATAATAATAAAATGAATATGTCAATAATTTAATTAATCTGTATCAGTTTCAATGTTTCAGATTTAATATGAATAAGTGATTAATAATTTGATTTGTTTAATTTTCATTTGTTTGTTTTTGTATATAGGTTTGTTTTTAATCTTTCTTGTACATATGTTAATATTCATTTATGTAAATATGTGTTATGCAATAAAACTTTGTTTCATTTTCATACTTTAATCTTATGTTCTGGTTTATATCTGTTAAAATTTAGAAACTATTAGCAAATGCATCTGTTCATTTATATCTTCAATGCTAATAAGTTATGATCATTATTAACTAGTGAATATAATAATAAATTTTCATTTTCATGCAACCATTGAGTTTAATTTTAATTATGAAATTATGAACTTATATCATGTTGATTATTACATATATCCGTATGAACTTATTAAAACAAAACATACAATTTTTCATATGAATTTGTATCAATTAGAATGAGGTTAATGTTTAAGGTTAAATGTTTCATTATTTGAATGCTTATTTAATTTGAATAAGGATCATGTTTTAAGCATGAATAAATACTTACATGAATTTACATTCATTATCTTTTAGAAGATTAATTTACCTTATGTGAATTAATGAACATTGATTTTCCATTAACTCTGTTTAAAACATTTATTTGTTTCATTACTCCAATTTATTAAGGATAAACCTTTAGTTTACCTTGAATTTAATGTTTTAATTTGTGTTTTTAAGTTTCAGGTATACATTTACTTAATTATAGGAAATATTTACCCAGAAAATTGTACAAACGGAGTTTTTACGCACATTTTATCGCTGCCAGGTGCAGATTCTCGGCCGAGAATTGATAATTCTCGGTAACTTCAGCGAAAAACTTGTAATTTTCAGTGAGATTTTCTCTCTGAAAATGACGAGTCGCGATCGAGAATCTGGATTCTCGGTCGCGACACGCGACCTGTAGGCAAGGGTTTTGCTCGAATTTGACCAAATTTTAATTTTTTTTTTCTATTCTTACCCCCCTCATTTCATACCTATATTAGCCTATCACTTATACAAACATTACCCAAACTCTATTTCAAACATATTTTTCTTTTTCAAAAATGAATTCTACACCATATCATTTTTACTTTTTACCATATTTTTACCTATCCCACATACTTCAATCCCTTACACAAACTCTATAACCTAACCCTTTATTTTCTCTATCTTTTCCACAAATTTTCCATTTTATTTCTCTCTTATAGTTCAAAATTACTCACAAGGTTTCCTCTACCTCTAATAAATTGTTTGCCTGTTGAATATGTGGCCACATTCGACTTTATTTCATATGAGGGAGGAAGCGGTATATGTTGGGCCAAATTCGTGTTTCACGGTATTCTCTTTTGGATTTTGCTGAGAGGATTACATTTAGGGATTTAGGTTACTTTTATGAAGATGGGGATGACGTGATGCGTATTTGGTTTGGATATCATACAAAATGATTTATTGTTAAGCCATCAATTTTCCGATCGATTCGGTTTGGACATAATTTGCCTAGTTTGGATGAAATTAATCTCAAAGTACACTTTTTAGCAAGCTCATTAAGGATAATAGTAATTTCTATTTCAATAAAAAAAAATTTCTATTTTCTTTTAGGGGCATGTTAAAAAGGGAAAGGATTAGAAGTCTGGTTTTGTTTGTTTTGGATTACATCTTCAAGGATTTCGTGGTAGATTAAATTGGATAACCTTTTGACAATTGAGTCCATATTTCCGTTTCAACCAATAAGCACGTTACTATGTGAACTTTGATTACGGGTATTGTTTTGGATGCTACAAGTATTATGGAGTAGTTTTCAATCACTTACTCCTAATTATTTTCCGATGTTGGATTATGCCACAACTTTTACACATTCATTTAGTGGTTAGCCAATGTTGGTTAGTTTTGCAAGTTCGATGTTGATAGTTCCAGTTCACATGGTAATGGTATTAAAGATGATGGTAATGAGCAGACACATTTTTGTGGGGATGACGATATGCAGAAGGTGCGGAGGCGGAGCATGTTGATGCCTACACACAAGCACAAGGGCATGTTGGTGAAGAGCACAATGTTGATCAAGTTCATTTGCAACGAATTTTGAACCAAATGCATGCACACAACCGTCAAATGAATTTGCGATTCGATGATATTATTGCGAACAATCAAGAGATGAGTTCGGGAATTTACGCGGTGGATGCCAATATCCCTAATTAAGGAGCGAGCACACGTCGACCCGACGCCAGTTATTATCATTTTTCCGTCGTCAAAACATAGTGACCACACCGTCTCCACCGGGTTCACCTTCACATGAATAGGTTTTATCTTATCTTTTCTCAACTCATTTATTTTGATTAAGTTTGGTACAATTTTAATTTCTATTTATGTTGGATAAAATCCATTTCATATTTATCTATTTTCTTTTTGTATGATTTATTTCGTACAATTTTTCGTGTTTTATCATTTTTGCACCAATGAGGACATGGTCCAAATTAAGTGTGGGAGGAGATATTGCATATATCATTTTATTTTTAGTACGAATAAATGCAACGAATAAGAATAATTTATAAATGCAACACTTGTTTTATGCAAATGCAACATATATTGCAACACATTTTAAAACACAATTTATTTTAATTTTTCCATAACATTTTCATATGTTTACATTTTAGGTTTTCATTATCGTTAGAAATGATATTTCTATACGGGCAATATTTTTCAAATTTTTCATAAATCTCCGATACGATTTTAAGTAAAAACGTCTCGAGTAAATGTATTTAAGTTAATAAATTTTTTATTTCAATCTCTATTTTATATCATGAAATTCATGATTCAATAAATCTTATTTTAATTTTTCAATTAGGTTTATAGGCATTAAATTGAACTAACAATTTTTAGCTCGGTTTGATTTTCGTCTTACATTAACACCAATTGAAGTTTTTAAGGAAACTTTAGTCATAATACATGTTGAATTTTAAGTCAATATAGGATGAATGTGCTATCTTTCTTTTTCCCAATTTACAATTTAAATTTTATAATTCATATTAATTAATCAATTAGTTGAATTCTTAACTTTTGACCACGATTGAGACCAACCTTATCACAATCGAGGTATGAAAGGGAAGAAAATTAAGTACCGTTTACTTTTGGCCACGGTTGAGACCACCCTTATCACAATCGAGGTATGGAAGGAACGTTTAAACAAAAATTAAACGTGTTTAAGTTTAAAGTAACGATTGCGTCCACCCATGGCATGGTCGGTACCTCTTAAGCGAACACTAAGCAATAAAATACGTATAAAGTTACGATCGAGACCACCCTTATCTCGGGCGTAACTAAGCAAATAAGATTAACCCAAGTACTTATTTAAATTTAATATATTTCATATATTAGTTTAGGTTTGGGAAAGGAAAATTTGTGCTTTGAAATGCCTTGAGACGAAAGACTCAATAACATGCGTGCTTATATCGTCCCGAATGCTTCAATTCAAAATTAAAAATACAAGACGAATGATATATCGCTTTTATATAAAGTTAGTTTGATATTTTGCGTATAAATTTGCCATGCGAAGTTAGTCTTTTCGGCTTAACTAATTTAAAAAGTAAATACAGAGATATATGTTTTATTTTTATAAAAAGATTGCTTAAAGAATAAATTCAGTGAAATTTTGCTCGGGACTAGCAAAAGATTAAGTGTGGAGATTTGTTAAGCCCAAAATATACCTAAAATATCATTAATATTTACATCAGTTTTGCTATGAATTCGTGCTGTTTATACTTGTTTAGAATACTTTTACGTTTGAATATGTTTCTTTCATGCAAGGTACCTAAATATTTGGTAAAATCCAAATAGGAACTAAAAGAGGTCAAAAACAAAGGAAAAACCCTAAGTTAGGAGCCAAAAAATGAAGAAATCAGCACACCGATACGAGGAAGACAAGAACGAAGTCAGAAACGGAGAAAAATTCCAAATTCTCGGTTGAGAATCCAAATTCTCGGTAGAGAATTTGTGGGCCGCGACCGAGAATCCCAAATTCTCGGTCGCGACACGCATCGCCAGTCATCTTCTTCCTTTGTTCCGAAGACCAAAAATCACTTCCCCATTCTCGGCCGAGAATTACCATTCTCGGTAAGATCAGAAATTCTGCCAAGCACAATAAACACATGTTTAAAATCCAAGAAACGTGTTCGTTCGGGTGGATAGAAATGTCTCTTCACAGCGGACAGGGCTCTCCACAATGGCCACGACACTTCAATCACGACTCTTCAACATCTATAAATAAAGTATTGATTTGAGAGTTGAAATATTATGAGAGAGTTAGAAGAGAAGATTAGTGCAGAGTTTATACAGAAACTCTGACTCAGAAATGAGTCAGAGATTAGATTTCATTTTTGTACAAAGCATTATGGTGTACACACATTGTTTATTCAATAATTACAAACACAGTAGCGTTTAGATTTGTTCATATTAGTTTACATTTTGGTAGTAGATAGACCAGTCTCTATTCCGAAGATTCAGCGAGAAGATTGAGTAGAGAATCCGCCCCTGAGTCTGACAAACTCTAACGAAACCCAAGGAAAGGATTGACAACCCGTTCACTTGCACGCCGTCGAATGTTTTCATGCTTCTTGTTCTCTGTAAACTTGTATCAATTTATATTTCATCTAATAAAGTCCGTTCTATTCGATAGATTTTCATGCAGCACTTTGGTAAAGGATCCGAAGTGGATTGTCGGTGTTTGCATTAAAACGTAGTTTAATTCAAAATCTTTACAAGGAAACTTTGTTGAACACTTAGACAAATTATTATCTCATTACAGTTTTAATTTGGTTAAGGTAGCGATCTAACCCGACCGTAGGAGGATTGACTATAGTTCAAAGCCTAAAAATTAGAGGTTCCGTCATTTATTTCATCGTTATAATTTATACAAAGTTTAAAGTTGTTTTCTTTGCTTAATGCAAACGAATACATTTGTTTACTTTTCTAAAGAACTAAACAATCCTGTTTTGTAAATTCATTCCTAAATCAGAAGTATTTTCTAACATCTTTATACTTTAATCTAATTTTCATTCTAGCAATTTCAAAACCAAATCCGATTTAACGATTTTCCATATTATAAATCTTAAAAGTATATTTAACCAATTTAAAATAAGTTTTTGTTAAAAAACGTTCCCTGTGGGATCGATATCTTTTATTACTACAAGCGTATACCGTGCACTTGCGGAAATCGCTCAACAGATGCAATATTGCACTCAGTGATTAGTTCTTTTCCTGGCCTATGAGGTGGGCGTGCAACAGTTGTGTTGTCTACTTCAGGAGTTGTTTCAAATACAACTTTGGCATTGGCATCACAACTTGAATGAATAACATTCTTTACCTTCATGACTCGTGGTTGGATTGTTCGTGACTCAAAATTAGCATATAGTGGGTAACATCGTCAGTTTTCATCCAACAATAATCTAAAAAACACTCAACATCACTTGAATCAACAATCGGAACTATTGACCCAAGTAGTTGCTTTCGACCGTAAGTTAACTACATAGTCATACGCAGATCAAATGACATTGGATCAACATTCGCAGTAGTGTATACTATCTCTTGCAGCCTTTCCAAGCTCATTCCCGGAGACATCTTCAGCAATTTCTTCTCACCCCCTCGTATGTCATGTTCTTACCAACTGTTTTCCACCGACCATTCCACATGATCATACACAATACAAACTGGGCTGACATGTTTCTATCAATAATAAACAAAAAAAAGAATGAGATAACATACACTTCGCATAATTCGCATAATTTGCAGTTATTCGAATATGCGAATTCGCATATATCGCAAATACATTCGCAGACTTCGCATACTTCGCAAATACGTAAAATATGCGAAGTGCGCGAATCCAATAATGGAACACCATATCTTCGCATACTTCGCGTATATTCCATATGCGAATTCCGCGAAGTATGCGAATCACAAACGCACACACAGCCTTCAATCGACTTCACATATTAAGATTTCGCGAATCGAAATTATAATCTGTGAAGCACGCGATCTTCCGCGAATCAAGTTCAGATTTACAAATTTCTAACCTCAAAAACAACATCAACAAGTTAAAAGCGATTTAAACATATGAAACTAACATCATACTTACATGACAAGGTTTGGGCTTGGATTGATGTGTTCCAATGAAGGATCTTAAGGAAAAATAAGAGAGAGATAGAGAGCTGTGAGACTAATTTTCGAAATAAGAGAGAGGGGGTGAAATTCTGTTTAAGTAACTTATATATATGAAGGATATTGTGGGTATTTCGAAATAAATCAGTCTATATATGTAAGTTGGTTGATAATGGGTCTGAAAATGTAAATGGACCTCCCATTACACCCATTTTTGTAATTTATCCTTTTTTTATATTCATTTAAAGTTTTTAATCAAAAATCCGTAAAACATTAATTAGATTATTCAAATAAGTAATTTGCATTTAATACTTTTCTATTAAAACTCTTTGTGCAATCTTTTTATTTTATATTAGTTATTATAATTTATTTAAAATTATTTGCATTAGTATTAAACATCTCTCTTACTATAAATAGGATAAAAAAAAAAGTTTTTGAACAAAAATATATCCGTAATATAAAGCGTCATATAAAAATAAAGAAGTTGATAATCCTAAAACAGCATATAAAAAACCCGAAAGAAGTGGTTGGAATAAATTTTGAATTGGAAACTCCCTAAATAAGAAGTCTTAAGCTGGCCCCTCGGTTGGCATCTAGGCGGCTCTGATTAAAAATATGTGTTGATTGATGAAATATATTAAAATTAACATCCATTTTTTAAGTAAAATTTAAGTTGCTGTTTGAGTATATCAATTATTGCTAACTTGTATAGAAAATGATCTTAACTCAAATGGGTTTTCTACCACAACATTGTTGGACAATAAATTGAATTTTGGAGAATAAACAAAGTAGAATTAAAGAGACACAAATAGACTGTTTTTTTATTAGTAATTTTTTGCATTGTAGATTGAGTTACAAATGGAGATATTTATAGTCAAGTTGACTCTTCATGAACCACTACGACTTTTTACTAAGATACACGACTCTTCACTATGACTCTTCATCAAACAACACAACTCTTCAATATAAATTTGCCCAAGTTAATTTAATCTGTCAACATTGCCTACTTTAAATTAAACTTGTTTCTTATTCACAGTCTTTGTACATTTTTCTCTAACAATTGTCTATTAAGTGGCTTTGTTTGTGAAAATATCTGTCATTTGATCTTCTAACTTGAAATATCAATGTAAACATTGCCTTCATTCACAAGTTCCCTCAGGAAATGGTACCAAATGCATATAGGTTTTCTCCTTCCATGAAGAACTGGATCCTTTGTGACCGAAATACTAAAAATATTATCACAAACTAAAGTGGTTGACTTGTTCTGCTTCTGCTTAAGACTTTCCAAAATTCCATGTAACTAAATCAATTGACATCCTCCATAAGATGCATCAATATATTCAGCTTATGTAGTAGAAAGCGCCACAACTGGTTGTTTTTTTGAGCTCCATGAAATTGCACCACTACCAAGATGAAATGCACATCCAGAAGTGCTTTTACTATCATCAATGCTTCCAACTAAGTCACTATTTGTATAAACAATGAGATTAATCGGTGGATTAGCTTTGTAAAAGATTCCATGATCAACAGTTGCTTTAACATACCTCACAATTCTTTTGGTAACCTCCCATTGATTGGAATAAGGTTTCTCCATGAATCTACTCAGCAAGCTAACAACACACACGATGTTAGGCCTTATGGAAGTTAGGTACATCAAGTTTCCAACAATACTCATGGACATGGTAGAATTAACAAGCCTTCCTCCACCTTCCTTAGATAGCTTCAATCCTGCGATGCATGGAGTAGAGACTGGATTAACATTCTCCATCTTGAACTTTTTTAGAACTTCTTTTGCATAGCTCCCTTGTGAAATAAATATTCCTTTCTTTGATTGATGAACTTCAATGTCTAGAAAATGATGAAGTTCTCCCAAATCTTCCATCTTAAATTCTGCCATCATCAAGTGCTTAAATTCATTCAAGATTTGGCTTCCTAAAGCCTAAAGAAATAGATAAAAAGGGGGACTTCCGACACGGGCTATGCCACCCAAACCAACTGAGGGAAGTCGCATATGTGCCATCGCAAGAACCTACAATGTCATTATTACATTGGTTTACCCTTTTTTCTTTGGTAGTTCAATAGACGACATATCTTTAAGTAAGCAAACTAACTAATAGGAGGAAAGATCACAATTGGTCTAGGAGCCGAAAGATAAAAACCGACTTAGTTGTAGAGGGAAAACTGAAAAGGGGAAACCGAAAACATAGAGATTGACAACCATGAATCTTCCTTGAGAATCATCTTTGATGTAGAGAGTATGCTCATACAAAAAAAAATCTAAAATCCATATTTCTCAAAGTAAGAATTGATGCGGCTATATCAAGCTCTCGACGATGCTTCAATCTATACAAAGCTTTCTTCAACTTGTAAACTTTATTTTCTTCTCCTTTCTTGACAAAACTAGGTGGTTGATCAACATAGACTTCTTCTTTAAGAACACCATTCAAGAATGCAGATTTTACATCCATTTCGAACAACTTCCAATTATTTTGAACAACAAAAGAAATAAGTAACCCAACTGTCCTAAGTCTTGAAACGAGAGAAAATATCTCTGTAAATTCTTCTTCTTCCTTTTACTTATACCTTTTTCAAATCAACCTTGCCTTGCGCTTGTTGATAGAGCCACTTGGATTCATCTTTGTCTTATACACCCATTTTACTCTAATAGAGTTTTTTGTGTGGTGGCAAATTGATAAGTTCCCACTTGATAGAGCCATTTGGATTCATCGTTATCTTATACACCCATTTTACTCTAATAGAGTTTTTTGTGTGGTGGCAAATTGATAAGTTCCACATATCATTCTTTTCAAACGAAAAATTGGATCTTCTCCTGTAAAGAAAGTAAAAAATGCAGCATCATTTTGCTCAACTTCATTAGTTTCATCACATATCTCCTGGAGACTTCTCATTTACTTTATCAGCTATATGAAGATGAGCTTAAAGAACTTGGGGAAGCAGGAGGACTTCCTATTTGAGTATTATTTTTAGCATTGTCAAACGTTATCTTTTCTTCTTCTTCAAGTTCAAACAGAAAAATTGGCAAATTTTCTTTCTCAACTTCCTTCTCCTCAAATAAGGAATTTTCATCAAATCGAATGTCTCGGCTTATCACAATCATTTTTGTCATGGGATTATACAACTTGTACACCTTTCTTCTTTTACTATAGCCGATTAAAATACATTTCTTTGACTTGTCATCTAACTTGCTTCTCATTGCATCAGGAATATGGGAGTAATCAACACTCCCAAGTACTTTTAGATGATGAACACTAGGCTTTGTATCATACCATGCTTCGTGTGCTGTGAAATTCTCTAGACTCCTTGTTGGTGACTTATTTATAAGATAAACTGCACAAGGAACATCTTCAGTCCAAAAACTCATTGACAATCTCTTCCTTTTAAAAAGACATCTAGCCATCTCCATAGTCGTTTTATTATGTATTTCACCAACACCATTTTGTTGTGGTGTATGTCGGACTTTCATTTCATGTCGAATACCACTATCTCTACAATCAGTTCTCAATGTGTTGATTTTTAGTCCAGTAAATTTTTCAACTTCTGCCTTGAAATGTTCTGATTCTTGTTTGACAAGATGCACCCAAGCGTTTTATGAGTAATCATCGATGGAAGAGATAAAATAACGGTTACCTTCTAAAGATGAAACAGACATTGGACCAATGATCTGAGTAAATAAGATGTGATGGTCTTTTTGCTTTCCATGAAGATTGGAAGGAAAAGGAATTTTGTGTTTCTTTCCAAGTTGACAGACTTCACAAACATCACCAAGATGATCGATTTTAGGCAAACCTATTACCAACATTTTTCTTGAAAGCATCTCCAAATTTCCATAGTTCAAATTCCATATCTATCATGCCATAATTTTGAAGCTCCTTTATCAACACCAACAAAACAAAACATATTTTTATTTTAGAGAGTTAGTGAGAAGAGATTATTTGAAGCAACTCCAACTCTAGTAATAATCTGATTTTTCTTTGACGAACAACAAGTCATGTCACGAAAGTGAGTGCCAAACCCCTTCTTGAAAAGATGACTGACACTAAGAAAATTATTTTTTAGACCATGAAGAAAATAGACTTCTGACATTCATTTAGTTCTTCCTTGATTTTTTTTGAACTTCAACTCTCCAACACCAATAACTATATATGTTTTTCCATCTCCTACCTTTATTTCTCCGTAATCAGATTCAAATAACTTTGAAAACAAATTGTTACCTATCATATGTTTACTAGCACTACTATCTATGTACCAAACATCTTCACAATCTCCACAGTGAGATACGAGCAATAAAGTGTCTTGATTTTGATCTTAATTTTTTTGCACCACATTAGCTTCATGTTTTTCTTCTTCCTTGTGCTAGCATTCATACACCAAATGACCAGGTTTGTGGCAATTATAGCATTCAAAATAGCCACGACCCCTTCTTCTTTGATTTCTATATCCACGTCCTCTTTGTGAACCTTTGGAATTATGACTTTGATTTGCTTCATTCCATCCATTCTCTTTGCTTGTATGATAGCCTCTTCTATGAGTATTTGAGCCTCTTCCTCTGAAATTTTCTCCTCTTCCACAACCATGATTTCTACCTCTTTGGTTTTTAAAATCTTCCTTCTTCTCATTTAGAGACAACTTTGACTAGAGTGCTTGATCCAAAGTTGCTTCCTTCTTCTTGTTGTTTAATATTTCTTAATGGCTTGCAACGATTGTGTGAGTTCATCAATGGTCATGGACTTCAAATCCTTAGATTTTTCAAAGGTTACCACAATGTAGTCAAATCTAGAATCCAAATATCAGAGGATTTTTTCACTGACATGAATATCATCCATAATTTCACCATTTCCTTTTGATTGGTTCACTATAAACAATACTTGCGAACAATAATCACAAACATATTCTGGCTCCATTTTATGAAAACTTTCAAACTCCTTTTGAAGACTTTGAAACCGAACTTTTTTACCTTTTCATCTCCTTTGAATGAATTTTCCTTTCGCAGTCGTATTCCACTTGATGAGGCCATCTCTTTCATTTATGTACTGCCCAATAGGGGTACCAAATGACCGGATATCCCTACTAGAGGCGAAAAAGTAGGAGCCCATCTCTCTGAATCAAGGCATAATGCTTCATATGCTTTACAAGTGATGATTTTGACTAAACTTCTTATATCAATAAAATCCCTTCGTACCGTGTACTCTTCTAATATGATCTCAATGACTAAGGCATCGTTGTGTGCCTGACGAGAAAAACTACCAAACGAAAATTCAAATCTGGATTCGGTTATCCGCTCCTAGCCTTTGTACACTCATTTTATTTTAACTGAACGATCCTCCTTCAGGCCACCTGTAATTACATTAATCACTCCCCCTAGGGGCATCCTTTATGTGGTGTTTATCTTTAGGCTCCCTAGATTTGATTGCATTTTTAAAAAAATTATCCAGTTTACCAGCTTCAGACATTTTATGGAGCGTAGTTGCTAACTGTCTGCAGTCTTCAGTATCATGACCTTCACTTTTATAAAACTCACAATACAGACCATTATGCCTTCGATTTGACGCCTTCAACTTCGGTGGATCCTAGATGTGTTTGCTATTTGACTCCACCCAATATAAGGTTTCTTTTCTATGAGCGTTTAGGGGAGCATAGTTTCGATCTGTTTTCTCTTTGGATCTCATATGCTCGTCCCTACTCATGTCACCTTTAGCTTCTTTTGATTGATGGACTGCTCTTTCAGTAATGGATTTAACCTATCGCTGTCCCATCTGACGAAGTCACGGGCTCTCCTTATAAGATTCAGAAATGTCTTTGGTCTCCAAGTTGTTATCTCTTTTGAAAAATCTTTGCTTTGGCAATTGCTTGTCATAGCCTCCACTACTTCGTCTACATTCAAATGTTTAATCTGGATGGCTGTTTGCTAAACTATTTCCACCCATTCCTTTAATGATTCACCTGGTTCCTGCACGAGATAATTTAAATCCTACATTGTTTTGTTTTCAGGAATGGAAGTGATAAAGTGATCAGCGAATTCCTTTGACATGTGTTTGAACGACATGATGAAGCCTTGTAAAAATTGATCATACCAATATGCTACCGAATCTCTTAGAGTTGTGGAAAATAACTGACACATGAGGGCGTCGGTAGCCTTCATAGTCTGGAGGGCTCTATGAAAAATTTTAACGTGGAGAGTGGGGCCAGTCATATAGTAGTTTCTGGCAGCCTTGACTCTAATCCTTCATCCTTCATGGCATAAAGAAGCTTCTTTCTGATAAGATTGTACACATCTTCCTTTAAGGAAGTTGCCTCTTCAACCTTTGGCCTCGGCTTCGGTTGTTGATTTCTTTGATCCGAAGATCTAGATGTATCTGGTCTTTTGCATTTCACTTCATAGCGATGAATCAAGGATTTAATGGAATCATGACGAACGCCTCGATGACGCTTCGGGGATCTAGAGCCTTTAGGCTTCAGAACTTGTTTATGAGGCGTATGTGAACGATAATATCTTCGGTATGATGGACTAATATGCTTTTCTTTTGATCTTCCACGAATGACTTCAGGTAGAGACTCTTTCAAGATTCCTCTTTTCTTCAAACAAGTTCGGACGTCAAGATGTCCCGTAGAGCAAGTTGTGGAACCATGTCTATCCCCATACATGTTCGCCTATCTTCCCTCTTTAAGCTCTTCTCTCGTCACCTCCATTTACATTGCATGTTCTGCCCTCAGAATATTCATAGAGTCCTGAATGGAGCCTATATTGTATATCAGCTGCTTTGTGAGACCATCCATGAACCGATGTTGTTCGTGATCCAAAGATCTCAAACAAGCATCAATTCTCTGATCTAAAGTCGACGAGATATGCAATGGCTCCATTAGATTATTGCTAGCGTCTACTAGGCCACGATTAGGTGCAGTTGAAGTGCTTAGGATATCTGTAGTTTGCTGAAGAACTGGTTGAACCACAAAGCTATGGAGATGAGCCATTAGCACGAAATTCATCCACGTTCACCGCACCACTTGATGTCTTCAAATATGAATAACACTCATGATCAGTCTTAAGAAGACCTAAACATATAACAAACAGTTCGGGAGGGAGTGGAGTGGAGTCCGCGTTCCTCTCCGATGCTTAAGTCAATAGTGTACTTTGAGGAAAGTGATAACTTGAAAGTAGTGTGTAATTGAGAGAATGAATATGTATCTTGTGACGTTTGTCTTGGGGCTATTTATAGAGATTTATCTACATATTTAAGGTTGAGTATCTTTCCACGTGTAAACCATTGATTGGCTCCGACTCCCTTTTCACCATTCCGTAATATACAACGTGTTTTTAGGAATAAGAATGTATCTTTAAAGTTTGGAATGTCCATTGATCTACGTGTCCGGTTGGTTAAGCTTTATGCTAAAACTTCCGGTTGCTACGCTTGTTAAATCTTATTAGCTTGATTTGGTGTAGGCTCATTCGGTGAAGACCCTTTATTTATTCCGTACTATGAAGGCAAAAGAAACCATTGAGAGTTGTTGGTTAAAATAAACACCTTCTCACTTCTTTACAGATCACGCACAAAACAATTTATAAAGAATGTTTTAAAATATAATTACCGATCGAAGCTTCCTTTTCCATTTTTACTGTAAGAATGAATAGCTATTTAACTACAGATACCTAATTGAATATTAACAAGTAAAAAATGATACTTACCAAGAAATTTTGTTCCCACATTTTTTTATTAATATCTGCGATCATGTCGTGATCATCATTCAAATTAATTATATTAAACTCATATATATATAATGTTGGGCTTACTGGGTCTAAAAGTGATCAATTGTTTGACCTTCCTTTCTTATTCTTTGTGCTATATATATATATATATATATATATATATATATTTATTGCACGATTTAATTTAATTTCTTTAAAGCTTAATGCATTATATGGCAGGCCGGTCTGATATTTTATGAACTCTGAACAAAATAAGAGATAATAAGAGATAATGGATTTTTTTGAAAAAAAAAAAAATAATGGGTTCTTAATAAAAAAATTTGTAATTATAAGTGTAAAATAGAAATTTGGACTCATTTTATACCTAAAATATCATATTATTTGTTCCTCTTTTAGATTTGAATGGGTATATTTTTTTTAATATAAGCTTCATTAATGGACCGTAAACCCCGGCAATAGTTCAACATAGCAGAGAAAATAAAAATCGGTACAACATCAAAGGAAATTCGACAAGCACAATCAGAAGCCGACCTAGCAAATGCATGGGCCAGACTATTTACTTGTCTCCTAATATAACTGACCGAGAAGCCGTTATTATTTGATAACAAAGATCTACAGTTGGCGATAATATCTCCGAACTCATAATTATCAATAGCATCAGAATGAATTGCATCACGAACAATCTTAGAGTCAGTTTTAAAAGTGATTCGTGGCAAATCCTTCTCGACGGCCCACCGGATTGCTTGATTAATTGCAAGAGCCTCACATTCTCGTATTTCCATTAGTCCTTCACAAGTTGCAGTTCGGACAGCCACAAATAAACCATTAGAGTCCCTCATAACAGCACTAAAGCCAGATCTACCAACCTTACCATCCGTCGGTCTATGCCACACCGAGGAGCAACTGATATCAGTAGCAGCAGACGGGGTTGACTGAAACCGTCTCTTTTAAACCAACTTCCATTCAGCAAAAATTTGTCGTCCTGAGATTGCTAATGCAGATGCCTGCACCGTCTTTTGCTGCCATAGCAGGAAATTCCTTGCACTCCACCATCCCCATAATGCCATCATGAAACACTCTCTCAAATCAGTAGTAACCAACCTGCATACATGAAAGAAAAAAACAGAAAAGTTGTTTGCTCGACTAGCCGCAGAGTTAATTATTGGAGCAAGATTTGTCAATTGCCACAGCTCTTGAACTTTGGGGCAAAGAATGAATAAATGCCATAACTACACTTATAACAAAAAAAAAATTACTATATATATTAAAATTAAAAAATTTGGGCCCTTTTGGCTTTGGGTCTGGGTGGCCGCAATCTCAGCCTATGCCCAGGGATGGCCTGCATACGGCTACTGAATTTTGTTAGAAAAACTCATTCACCTGTTAATTTTAAAGATGTCTCGTTAATCTCTTGAATTATCTCTCTAAGTGTAAGTAGCAGAATAATGGACAAGTTCAAATACGTGTCACTTTAAACAAGTTCAAGACGCTAATAGATCATTACAACCACTTCAAGAGGCCATATATGTCAATTTAAAGAAGTTTAGGGGATCAATAGATCATTGTAAGAAAGCTCAAAGGGCTAAAAAGACACCTTTAAAATTCAAGGGGCCAACCTTAGACATTATATTCCGTAAAAAAAAGGGAAAATTACAAAACTGGGTCAAATGGGAGGCCCATTTACATATTTAACCCATTTACTAATCTTACTACATATCTAGACTGATTTTGTGTGACTTTCCCATAATACCCCTAACCTTCCCACTTCCACCACTCGCGAATCGTCGCTCCCCATATCTCCTTGGTTATGCGAAAAGTTGCTCCTGCATTAATGATTTCAAGACTTTTGATCTTCCTTTCTTCCTTTAAATTGCACGAAATCTGCACCATTTAGTCAAAATCACAATGAATTTCTCTTTTTCATCTCTTCATCTCTTGATTCTGCAACTTCCCAACCCTAGAAAACGAAGCCATGGTTTTTCATCTTTCTGTTCGTTGCTTGGTTTCTTTCTTCTTGTTACCATCAAAGAAATGGTTTTTCTACGTTATTTCCTTCGTTCCTCCCATGTTATCATATTGTTATTGTCGCTTTTCGGGGTGAAAGGGACGAAAAATGTAAGTATCTGGTTTTTCTGCGTTTTTTCATGAATTCACTTCGCAATCGATGGTTTCACGAAGCTTTGCGAAAAGAACGATCCTGGAAAGTGACGATCTACTTCGTTAATCGTTGATTTCGCGAAGATATGCGAAGAGAAAGCGTCTGAAACGTATGGATCTACCTCGCGAATCTATTAGTTCGCGAAGTCTGCGAATAGATCCTCACGTTTCAGACCTTGTAGACTTCGCGAAAGCATTGATATGCGACGTAGATAGTCACGTTTCTGACCTCGCAGACTTCGCGAAAGCATCGATATGCGAAGTAAAACCCTGCACATTTACATTCGCATGCTTTGCTAATCTTCATTTCGCGAAACCAAAATCGTCTTTTTCCCTGCCTAACACGATTAATTTTTTCTGTAGATGGTTGAATACGTAATATCTCTTTCTGGAAGGCGGCGTACTGGGCTGCAGGGGAGATGATTTTCCTTCCTGTATGGGGATGAACTTCCCCAAGACTGACACATTCACTCCTAAAGTGGTTGGTTAGGAGAGGTTTTGTCAATCTTGGGGAGCACCATGGGACACGTCCATCCCATGGTGCAAATCTTCAAAGTGGACCTAACTAATCTGGTACCAATCTTGAAACGGATGAGTAATCTTGGTGTGCACCGTGGGACACGTCCATCCCAAAAAGTCTGGAAGTCCAGACCTTTTGGGATGGATGTGTCTCACGGTGCCCACCAAGATTACTCATCCGTTTCAAGATTGGTACCAAATTAGTTAGGTTCACTTTGAAATGATTCGTTAGGAGAGTTCATTGTGGCAATCATGTTGTAAATTTTGATAATGTTATGATTTGAATGTTGTTATTGTAGCAATCTTGTTGTAAATTTTGATAATGTTATGATTTGAATGTTGTTATTGTGACAATCTTCTTGTAAATTTTGATAATGTTATGATTTTAATGTTAGAATCCGTTGTTGTTTGCCATTTTTTGTTATATACCACTTCGCGAATTAGCTTCAAGTCATATCCAGCATTCGCATATGCGAACTAAATTCATCAAGCAAAACAAACTTCAGCTTCGCAGGCTTCGCATATGCGAACTAAATTCATTAAGTAAATCCAAACATCAGCTTCGCAGGCTTCGCATATGGTCGAATATGCGAAGTCAGACGGGATAGAGCGAGCCGCGCGTAAATATTGAGGGTATTATGGGAAAGTCACACAAAATCAGTCTAGATATGTAGTAAGATTAGTAAATGGGTTAAATATGTAAATGGACCTCCTATTTGACCTAGTTTTGTAATTTTCCCTAAAAAAAATGGGCAGTAATAAATTATTTGCCCCTCCATCTATAGTGAATTTAACATTACCATAAAATTTAAATTTCCAATCCTGCCCTATTCAGGGAATATGAATTTAGAAATAGTAAATAATAATAATAAAAGTAAGCATAGTATCCATTAAGCCAGATAGCAAGTACCAATGCAATAATGATTGATAAATTGAATTCAAACATAACAAAAATGAGATAATATTCCATTTTATACTGAGCTTCTGCTTGTGCTTGACAAGACAAGATGATTAGCTTATGGAAAATGTGTTAGTGAAACTGTAGAAAATGGGAGACAAAAGTGAGTGGAAGCTAAAAGAGTATCTGTCAGTACTCTGTATTATCTATGCATTTCAGACACCATGGACCCTTACTTGTTCAAAGTATCAAGACTTGCTTCCATTGTGGATACAACTTGGATTGGATTCAACAACAACATATGTTGAAAGATAACAAATTTGAAGATACAAACAAGGATTTCATTGATGTTATGCTCTCAGTAGTTTTTATGCTATTACATCCTCCAGCTCCATTAGGAGCACCAAGAGAAGTAGCAGAAGCTTGTCATATTTTAGGATATTTTATTCGCACACGGCACAGTCTATTTCCGAATTTCTGGAACTTGCATAGAGACCCTAACATTTGGCCAAACCCTAATCAATTCCTACCTGAAAGATTTCTTACCGACAATCAATCGCACTTAGATGTTACAGGCTGGAATTTTGAATACTTGCCATTTAGTGCAGGGAGAAGATCTCGCTCTGGAACTAATTTGGCAATGCAGGTTCTGAATTTAAGTCTTGCTGCTACGCTGCTTCAGAGATTCCGAACAATAAGCCAGTGGATATGACTGAAGCTGATGTGATATCAAAAGCACAAGAGCATGGAACAAAGGAGCTTGGAGTTAAGGAGCCTAGTAGAAGCATGAGGGATCCATTGGAGCTGTCAATTGGACCTATGACGAAGAATCGTGCAAAGAAAGACCAACAAATGCTTAATGGACTCATCTTGAGCTTCTTTAAACAAGGAATGAATTCTAGCGAAGTCATTAAAGATGGTGTGTTTTGTGTTGTATCCAAGCCCAAGCCCATAATAGTGATATGTAAAAAGGTTGATCATATTTTAAGAGAAGCTTTGGACTTGCATGTGTTTGGCATGTGCAAAACCCATTGGGACTCATTAAAATTAATACTATAACCTTATAGGTTTGATTAGGCTTATTTCTAGCTAATTAAAAGGCCCAAATAATGTTAATTAGTGGGCTGAAATTGGGCTCTAAAGGACAAAAACGAATTTAATGTTTTTCCTTGTCTAATTAGGATTTCTTTTACCTTGGTGCACTAGGATTCAACTTCCTTTTTAGTTTAGGTTTAGGTTTATTTTGTAGCCTATATAAAGGCTTGTATTCTTCATTATTTTTATCAATCAGAAATCAATATTTTTATGAACAAAAGTTCTTCTTTTCCTTTGGTAATTATTTTCAATCCGGGATTGAATTCTTTATTGTGAGTTTGAGAGACCGGGTCATCATTCTTGCAATATTATCTTGATCGTGAACAAGTATTTTGGTAAGGTACTTGTGAATCGCCAAACACTCAGGTTCCAATTTAATTATTCGAAGGTGTAAGGTCAGATCTCCTTTCATTGTCTTTAATTCTTTGGGATTGGTTTGTTATCACCAATTTATGTTTGTTATTTGATTCTATTAATTCCTTAAGATAGATCGGGAAAACTTGTTGATTTGGTTATTATCTCTTTTTCATAACCAATATCACATCAATTGGTATTAGAGCTTTGGCTCTTAAGGAATTTGTTGTTTTTGTTTTGTTTGTCGAAATTAAAAAAAAAAAAAATTACCCCAATCTAGAGTCTTTAATTATTGATCGAGTTCCTCATATCTTTGCATCTAGTTATTTAGGTTCTTAGTTGTAGCGAACTGATTATTTTTGGATTCTATTCTTACTAGCCAAACCCATTTATGTGTGTGAATTTCTTCAATTTTTTTTTGCATGCTAAATCATTAGTGCAAGTTTAATTTGTTAATCAATTCCAATCTAGTTTAAAAAAAAAGGAAAAAAAAAAAAAGAAAAAAAAAAGTAAAAAAAAAGGAAAAAAAAAAGAGAAAAAAAAGGAAAAAAAAAAATCGGCTCATTGTTTGTACTAAAGTTACAAGTTTTCTAGAATTTGCATGCTAAACACACATTCTTAAAATTTCTTTCAAACATTTGTCTCTTCTTCGAAAATCGTCTTTTATTCTATTCTTAGTGTGCTAAACTTTGGTTATCGTTACAATATTAGTCTTCTTTACTTCTAGTTTCTGCTCTACTTTATTTTGTCATTCTTTTGCTTCATTGGCATTTATATTACCCGAGATAATCCTTGTGATCTATCAAGATAATATAAAAGAGTGATTGAACCGGTTGTGAGGTACTTCTTTTACTTTCTTTTTCTTCTTTTCTTGCTTTAGACTAGATTTCACTTTTCTTTCATTCTTTATATATTTTGTCATGTCTAACGAACCTAAAAAGGACAACGTTAACGATGTTGATTCTAAAGAATGGCAACAAGCTATTGTAGGTGAGATGAAGAGGTTAGGGGCTATTGTGGCTGATTTGGTTTCAAACCAAAAGAAATCAAGCCAAAAGAAAGGAGGACGCGGGAGATTGAATTTTGATGATGAACTATCCGAGTCTGAAGAGGAGGAGCAGTTTGGATACCGAAAAAGGGGTAACGATCGAAAAGATAGTAATCTTAATGCTATCAAACTTAAAATGCCTACTTTTCGAGGAGCTAGTGACCCAGAGGCGTATCTTGATTGGGTACGAAAGGTTGAAACAATCTTTGACATACATGAGTATTCCGAGGAGAAGAAGGTGAAACTTGTAGTATCCGAACTAACTGAATATGCGGCTGTTTGGTGGGACCAATTAAAGCGCACAAGAAAAAGAGATGGTGATGAACCCATAAGAACATGGGGTGAATTGAAGAAGGTCATGAAAAAGAGATTTGTGCCGGCTCACTATTATAAGGAGTTGTTGAAAGAACTCCAATCCATGTCTCAAGGTAACCAATCTGTTGAAGATTATCACAAACAATTGGAGATGGCACTAATCCGAGCTGATATACAAGAAGATGAGGAAGCTACCATGGTTAGATTTCTCATGGGAATGAAGAGGGAGATTCGCAACCCTCTTGAGCTACAAACTTATTTCCACATGGACGAGATGCTCCATAAAGCGATAAAAATTGAGAGACAACTTCAAGAGGTTGAGAAAGGGAGATCAAAGTTCAAAGGCACTACTTCCACTCCATGGAAGTCAGATCCAAGAGGTAATTTCAAAACTAAATCTGAATTTAGCTCTAAAAGTGACCAAACGCCTCAGGTTGATTCAAAAGCATTTGGGAAATTGCAAATTGGTGGAACTACTCCAAAATACAAAACTACTGAAAAACCCACAAGAACTCGTGAAATTGTGTGTTTTAAGTGCCAAGGGAGAGGGCACTATGCAAGAGAGTGTTCGAATCAAAAGGCGATGGTTATGAAGCATGGTGAGTTAATATCCGAAAGTGAGTCCGAACATGAATCAGATGATATGCCCACCTTAGAAGATTGTAGTGATATAGAAGAGGTGGATAGTAAAGGAGGACATGGAGTTAACTTAGTCACTCGTAGAACATTGAAGATGGGAGTGAGTGGTGACATTGAGCAACGAGAGCACATCTTTCATGCTCATTGCAACATACTTGGAAAAACATGCTTACTAATTATTGATGGAGGAAGTTGTTGCAACGTGGTAAGCAATGTGTTAGCAAGCCGATTAGGGATATCAACAATTCCACATCCCAATCCTTATCGGTTACAATGGTTGAATGATAGTAACGAACTCAAAGTTACTAAACAGGTGCTTCTGAACTTTTCTATTGGTTCTTTTTCTGATGAGGTATTATGTGATGTAGTACCTATGCAAGCATGTCATGTGTTATTGGGGAGGCCTTGGCAATTCGATCGATCAGCACTACATCATGGTCGAACAAATAAATTTACTATTGCTAAGGATGGGAAGAAGTATATTTTGCCACCTTTATCACCTGCTGAAGTGTTTCAAGATCAGCTCTACATGCAAAGAATGTTACAAGAACAATCTGTGAGAAGGGAAAAGGTTAAGGCGAGAGAAAATAAGAGTGATAAAATCAGTGAGGGTGTGAAGAGAGAAGAGGTGAGTGAAAAGGCATTAGTGAGGTCGAGAAATGAGGGTGAGAGGAGAGAAAAAGAGAGGAGCATTAACAAAAGCCAAAATCTATCTTTATATGCTAAATTGAGGGATGTAAAGCAAGCTGATTTTGAAAACAAAAATTTATTATTATTTTATTGTAAGAGTTTTTGTTTATCTTCTGTAAGTCAGTCTAACCTTCCTTCTAGTATTTCCCCTCTTTTGCAGGAATTCAAGGATTTATTCCCCGAAGAGATGCCTAATAAGTTACCCCCGATTCGAGGAATTGAGCATCAAATTGACTTTGTTCCCGGAGCACAAATTCCAAATCGACCAGCCTATAGAAGTAACCCTGAGGAGACAAAAGAACTACAAAGGCAAGTCGAGGAACTAATGGCAAAAGGGTTGATTCGTGAATCTATGAGTCCGTGTGCTGTACCAGTCATCCTAGTACCAAAGAAAGATGGAACTTGGCGGATGTGCATCGATTGTAGAGCCGTCAATAAAATCACGGTAAAGTATCGTCATCCTATCCCTAGGTTAGATGATATGTTGGATGAATTAAATGGGGCTGTTATTTTCACTAAAATAGATCTTAAGAGTGGGTACCATCAGATTCGCATGTCATTAGGAGATGAATGGAAAACGGCTTTTAAGACTAAGCATGGTTTATATGAGTGGTTAGTTATGCCTTTCGGTTTAACAAATGCACCTAGTACTTTCATGAGATTAATGAATCATGTTTTGAGAGAGTTTATAGGTAAATTTGTTGTTGTTTATTTTGATGACATTCTTATCTATTCTAAATCTGAGGCAGAACACATAGAACATGTTAAGGTTGTATTAGATGTTTTGAGAGAACAGAAATTATACGCTAACCTTTCTAAGTGCTCATTTTGCATGGAGAAAGTTGTGTTTTTGGGTTTTATTGTTTCAGCACAAGGAGTTTCTGTTGATATTGAAAAGGTGAAAGCCATTCAAGAGTGGCCAACGCCAAATTCAGTTACCGAGGTGAGGAGCTTTCATGGCTTGGCGAGTTTCTATAGGAGGTTTGTGAAGAACTTCAGTACCATTGCCGCACCACTAACCGAGGTAATAAAAAAGAATGTTGGCTTTAAGTGGGGCAAAGCACAAGAGGATGCTTTTGAGATGCTTAAGGCAAGACTAACTTCTGCCCCCGTTTTAGCACTTCCAAACTTTGATAAATCGTTTGAAATTGAGTGTGATGCGTCGGGAGTAGGGATTGGTGCTGTTTTAATGCAAGAGGGTCGACCTATAGCCTTCTTTAGTGAAAAACTTAGTGGTGCAACCTTAAACTATCCCACTTATGATAAAGAACTCTATGCATTAGTTAGGGCTTTGCAAATGTGGCAACATTATTTATGGCCTAAAGAGTTTGTGATCCACACCGATCATGAATCCTTGAAACATCTTAAGGGTCAACAAAAATTGAACCGAAGACATGCCAAGTGGGTGGAATTTATAGAGACGTTTCCTTATGTGATTAAGTATAAGCAAGGGAAGGAAAACGTAGTTGCTGATGCATTAAGTAGGAGAGTTAGCTTATTGAATGTGATGCATGCTAAGTGTTTAGGATTTGAGTATATCAAAGAATTATATGTTGATGATCTAGACTTTGCATCTATTTATAAAGCTTGTGAACTTACTGCTTTTGGAAAATTTTATAGACATGAGGGCTACTTATTTAGAGATAATCGATTATGCATGCCTAAATGTTCACATAGAGAATTTCTTGTGAGGGAAGCCCACGGTGGAGGCTTGATGGGGCATTTTGGGGTTGCTAAGACTTTGGACATGATTTCTGAACATTTCTTTTGGCCTCATATGAAACGTGATGTGGAAAGAATATGTGCTAGTTGTATTAATTGTAAGAAAGCTAAGTCTAGAGTTATGCCTCATGGTTTATACACTCCATTACCTGTGCCGAATGAACCTTGGACTGCTATATCCATGGATTTTGTGATGGCTTTACCTAGGTCTAAGAGAGGTAATGATTCCATATTTGTGGTTGTAGATCGCTTTTCTAAGATGGCACATTTCATACCATGCCATAAAACTGATGATGCTATTAATATTGCTAACTTGTTCTTTAGAGAGGTTGTTCGTCTGCATGGGATGCCAAAGAGTATAGTTAGTGATAGAGATCCTAAGTTTTTAAGCTATTTTTGGAAGACTTTGTGGAATAAATTGGGGACTAAACTGTTGTTTTCTACTTCTTGTCACCCTCAAACTGATGGTCAAACCGAAGTAGTAAATAGAACTTTAGGACAACTTCTTAGGGCAGTTATTCAAAAGAATCTTAAGTCATGGGAAGAATGCCTACCATTTATTGAGTTCGCTTATAATAGGGCTATACATTCATCTACTAACTTCTCACCATTTGAAATTGTTTATGGTTTTAATCCTTTGACACCATTAGACTTGATCCCTTTGCCTGTTGATGAAAGGAAAAGTTTAGATGGAAAGAAAAAGGCAGAAATGGTGCTTAAGTTACATGAACAAGTGAAACAACAACTGGAGAAGAAGAATGAGCATTATGCAAAGCAAGCTAACAAGGGTCGACAATGTGTTCTATTTGAACCCGGTGATTGGGTGTGGTTGCATATGCGCAAGGAAAGGTTCCCCGCTCAGAGAAAATCAAAGCTACATCCTAGAGGCGATGGTCCATTTCAAGTAGTCGCACGAATTGGGGATAATGCCTACAAGCTCGACTTGCCAGGTGAGTATAGTGTGCATGCAACTTTTAATGTGGCTGATTTATCTTTGTTTGATGTAGGAGATGAAGATTTGAGGACAAATCCTTTTCAAGAGAGAGGGAATGATGTGATATCAAAAGCACAAGAGCATGGAACAAAGGAGCTTGGAGTTAAGGAGCCTAGTAGAAGCATGAGGGATCCATTGGAGCTGTCAATTGGACCTATGACGAAGAATCGTGCAAAGAAAGACCAACAAATGCTTAATGGACTCATCTTGAGCTTCTTTAAACAAGGAATGAATTCTAGCGAAGTCATTAAAGATGGTGTGTTTTTGTGTTGTATCCAAGCTCAAGCCCATAATAGTGATATGTAAAAAGGTTGATCATATTTTAAGAGAAGCTTTGGACTTGCATGTGTTTGGCATGTGCAAAACCCATTGGGACTCATTAAAATTAATACTATAACCTTATAGGTTTGATTGGGCTTATTTCTAGCTAATTAAAAGGCCCAAATAATGTTAATTAGCGGGCTGAAATTGGGCTCTAAATGACAAAAACGAATTTAATGTTTTTCCTTGTCTAATTAGGATTTCTTTTACCTTGGTGCACTAGGATTCAACTTCCTTTTTAGTTTAGGTTTAGGTTTATTTTGTAGCCTATATAAAGGCTTGTATTCTTCATTATTTTTATCAATCAGAAATCAATATTTTTATGAACAAAAGTTCTTCTTTTCCTTTGGTAATTATTTTCAATCCGGGATTGAATTCTTTATTGTGAGTTTGAGAGACCGGGTCATCATTCTTGCAATATTATCTTGATCGTGAACAAGTATTTTGGTAAGGTACTTGTGAATCGCCAAACACTCAGGTTCCAATTTAATTATTCGAATGTGTAAGGTCAGATCTCCTTTCATTGTCTTTAATTCTTTGGGATTGGTTTGTTATCACCAATTTATGTTTGTTATTTGATTCTATTAATTCCTTAAGATAGATCGGGAAAACTTGTTGATTTGGTTATTATCTCTTTTTCATAACCAATATCACATCAGAAGCACAAGCTATTGTCCTGCAAAACGAATATCCTCTGGAAGTTGTTCTTACCCCCACGCCTTGATGTTCAACTTTATGACCAACACTGCAACTGAAGGTGGTGCCCAATCTGTATCTGTATCTGTAGCGTTAATTCTGTATGTGTTGAAAAGCATTCCCACTTGGTTTTGTCACTCTATCTATAGCTAAAATAACTCTGATATGCTTCATTTTGTTTACTGTTCTCTCGGCTTAACAGTATAAGTTGCCAATTCAGCCTTTTATTCATCAAACAAAATCTCTAAACAAGAGAAAATTTAGATTTTTACAGTGATTATTAGAATGTACCAGGTTTTTTAAGCATACAGATTTCAGATTTGGATTTAAATACAGATTACGATGATACGTTCAGCGCTTCCACCATCTTCCATCATTTCTATTGTGTTAGAAGTGCACACTTCACACAATGAACTTTGTCATATTTAGAAAGAAAAAAAATTGCATAAAAACTACAGGACCTTTCCGATGAATTCAATCTCTGCCTTCTCCCTCTCTTCAACGAACTGAAGCACAGATTGATTGTCGATTGTACAAGCCAGTTACCCCATTTGTGAACTGCTTGTTTCTTCTCCGCTTCGTAACCACAATAAATCCTTCACCATCACTATTTTTCTTTGTATTTACATCTTCTGTTTTCAACTGTTCCTGTTCATTGGACTCGGTAACAGGATTTGTCTTTCCTTCATTTCCGTATAGAATTTTTATAATAGCACTGTCATTTGCCACTGCATCTGAAGAACTTCCAGAGGTCTCAATCTTCTTCTTAGTGTTTGCAGGCTCGCTTCCGTTATCCACGTTGTGATGAACTGAGTTCACAATGAAGCTAAGAAGTATCTGCCTAGCAAGTTCTGCCTTCTCAGACTCAGACTTGGTTTTTCTTGAACTACGACCTTTGACTTCACTTCCAGAGTCCATTTTCAGATTCTCCTCTTCTGCCCTGCTGGTCTCTTTCAGAACACTTGAATCTCCATGTCCAAGATTTGTTTGCCAAGATTTTTTAGGAACAAACTCCGGTGCATGAGGATTCATGCTTCTGGAAGGCAATGTCATGGGAGCTTGGTATTTCAGCAAACCTTGCTTCATGCGGTGCGATCTAGTAGCTCTATAGTACAACGGGGATCTAGGTCCACAAGGAACTCTGGCAGCAGGTGGAGGAGCCACTGGCTCTGCTAGCATACCTTGACTAGCTCTTACATCATAAATGCTTGTCATAGCAACTGTATTTAGTGGGTAAACAACGGAGATTGGACCAGGTTTGAATGGTTCAGCTGCTGCTGAAAGCTTACTTCCATTTGTTTCACTGGATTTCTCCTGATTAGAGCTTGAACTCTCATCAAATTCAGAGCCAGAATTTTCTGAGTGAGTTCCACTATCCTGATTTCCATCTGTTTCACCTTCATCCTGCACATCATCACCTTCATCTGTTTGGATCTCAGGTTTTCTCTCATTTGATTCTACAACCATCTCCCCGCATATTTGAGTTTCAGCAATTTTTTCATTTGATTCTTCTACCATCTCCACACCTATTTGGGTTTCATGTTTTTCCTCATTCGATTCTTCCACCATTTCCCCACATATTCGGGTTTCCTGATTTTTCTCCCTTGATTCTCCCACCATCTCCAGCACTGGTTTCAAAACTGTACCTGGTGGTGCAGCAGCTACCTCTTTGTATGATACAGATTTAGAAGCCATAGCAGTGAGGCTCCCTGGAGAAGATAATGTTTTAGGCACACTAGCTTTCGCCTGCAGTTTATTTGAATCCTCAACAATATTTACACCTCGTGCTTTTGATTGCTTTAGCGGTATTGATTCCACTGCAACAGCCCTGTGAATTCCTTTCTGTGATGATGGAACAATCTCCCGCCTATGATTGCTTTCTCGGGAATTTGAGTATTCTGAACGATTTATGTTTAGCTTTGCAAGAGCTGGTCGCCGTCTATGACCAGATTTCCTACCACCAGCATATCCCAACCTGCCTTTTGGGTTGGCTTCTTGCCAGCCTTCATCGGATGCTGCTTCTTCAACTTCATTTGCAGCCATCACCCTGTATGTAGCCTTATCCTTTTCTTCCGATTCAGATTGTACCATGTTCACCTTTACTTCTTCAGCATTAACACCAGCCAAAGATAATTCATTTTCCAACCTATCATGGACTGCGACATCTATTATTTCGTCTTGATGAGCTTTGTCACTAAACTGCTGTATCTGTAAAATTTTAGAAAAAGATACTTTATTTTCTTCAAGTAGTAATATATTAGATTAAGATTTGGAGAGTAGAAAATACACTAGAATGGGAAGTGCTACAATGAAACTATTGAAGAATGAAAACTTAAAACCGGGGCTAGCCAAAAAGCAAAATCAAAGGTTTCCACTTTTAGAGAAAAGTCTAATTAGCATGACTTTTCGCCAGCACCAAGGAATGTCAAGCTGATGTTTCCCTTTTTATTTCAAGGGCTAAGGACAAAGCAGGGTTACCCAGATACATCTCTGTTGACATCAAACTGAATTGTGCAAGAATTCAATCAACCGCTAGTCAATGCCTACGATAAACTTTTTAATCCTATTACGACTAGTGGTTAACTTACAAGATCAATATGGATGCAATCAACAGATTCCATTATCAAATTCAAAATCACATTATTAAAGAAAAAGCTGTCGGGCTAATTTCTGTGATTGACAGTTCCAATAAGCAAGCGACATATATTACCTTCGCGCGCCGATGTTTCTTCTGTGTATCACTTCCTCTAGAATCTTGATCAGGACTAATGTAATCCAAGAGATCCGATACACTGCAACAAATTCACAAGGTTTGGTTCCCCAAGCTACAGTTGGATTTCTAAAAAAACAAGTAAAGTGGAGAATACCATCAATACCTAAGATGACCTTTGCTTGCAATGGATGCATCTGGCTTTGGAGTGCCATTACGCGTTGCTTCTTGCTGCTCTAGAGCTTTGGATTCAAAGTATTCAAGCCATGCAGCAGCATCCTGCATCATAAGTGTTACACCTCAATCAGTAAGCTTAGCTTTCTCCAACAATAGATAACAGAAGAACTCAAGCAGCCAATACTGCCTCGCAGCAAGACAGAAAAGCTATAATAACTATGAAATTTTAACAAGCCTTCGCAGACTTGAGGCTAGGATAACAACACAGGCCTGGATCAAAAGGTGATGCAATCAAATGAACTTTTCAGTTTTCTTAACACGTGGAAATCAATGCTGTATTCTGACTCACGAGTCAACAAAGATAATGACCATGTAATTTTTGGTTACCTGTGTACGAAGATCCTCTGGTCCAAGTTTTGCTTGAAGTATCTTAAGAGTAGTTTGCTCATGCTGAACACTGAGGGAATATGCTTCCATCAATGATAGAGCTATGGCTATGGCATGGTAGCTCGCTGCTGTCTGTTGAAGAAAAAGATAATAAGTATGCAAAATTCTCAGCCTATTTTCCTTCTCATTATAAGTTGATATTAGCATACAAATATATTTTCTCCAAAGATGCAGGAAGAGAGATAAACCTGTATGTGATCCACTCCTAATAATCTTTGGTTGCACTTCAGAGCTTCATGCAGAAATCTTAGAGCAACATGAACATTGCCCATGCCTTCTTCCATCATAGCCACATTGATATATGTTGCTGCTGTATTAGGATGAGATAGTCCACAAGTAAAATGGAGGAGGAACAATGCACGATTTACATATCTGCCAATGACAAATAGGATTAATCATAGTTACCAAATAAATTGCAAAATCAAACAGCAAATATTTAACTGGGACTGATTTAAAAATATAAAAATAAATGAACAGAAGTAAAAGCGAAGATTTAATTAAACATTGACTTTTACAAGACATTCAGTTCAAAATGAAAAGTAATCAATTACAACCTAAATTGAGAAGAGAGATTGAACAATAACTTTCTTTTGAATAACTGTTTTTCTGGCATCATTTAGTGATGGCTAGGCCATTAAGCAATAAAACAAGGAAACAAATATGCCCTGTTAGTAACCTTTTCTACTTACTTCAGTGCCAACTCAATGTGTTGAAGACGATAATAAAACACAGAAAGATCACCATAGCTTTTCATTGTATCAGGATGGTCAAGCCCAAGTTCCCTCTCATTAATGTCCAACGCCTTTTGTTGATATATAGTAGCCTAACAAGGAAAATAAATAAATAAATAAATAAATAAATACAGAAGTAAAACTAAATCCACAGGAAGTTATAGTGGATGCAGATGCCAGATGACCAAGAAGGTAGAATCCACCTGTAATTGCAATTAAAGCATCATGATAATTTCACATATTGAAAACATTTAGCATTTTTTCTGAATTACTTCATAACTTCAACAAAATATCTATCCATAGAGATCTAACGTAGCCCCAGAACCTTTTGCTATCTACTTTTGATTCTTCAATAGCCATTAAAACCTTGAAGTTCTTTTCTTTGAGATGCTAACAACTCTGAAATCAATGCTTTCCTTTGGCTTAACAGATTCCTTTTATTAATCTATTGCTCAAGGGAAATGATATTGACAAGAATCAAATTCCTGAAACAAAGCTGATCGTAGCAGATAGGTATTTGTTACCTGATTAAAATCTCCAGTGTGGTAAAGAACAACAGCTAGAAGACTGTAAGCACTTGCAGTGGTTCGGTGATAAGGACCACATACAGCTATCATCTTTGCTAGTGCCTTCAATACAAGCAGACCATAGTATGAGTCTAAATGTGTCTAATTAAAGAAAGTAAACAATGTAGTGTTTCTGCATCCATTCAATAAATTATCACCTTCGTTCCATAATTAACAGCATCTTCTAGTTTTCCTTTATCAAGAGCTATCTTTGATGACTCTAATAAAGTTCGTCCATCTGCTGATGAGCATCCTACATGCTGTGAAGAATAGCAAAAACATTTAAACAATCTTGTATTTGCTAATACCATATTGACAGAGATTTTCAGATTGCCAGAAGAAAACTCCAACCTTACACACTGGAACAATGCTGATAACATCAAAATTTCTGAAAGGGTATGGGCATTCCATATCATAATCTCTTGGAAACAATTCCAACCCAACCTAGTAAAAAGAATTAACAGTCATTAGTAAAAACAATATTTCAGATATATTTGCAGCCAATGTTAGAAAAAGATTACCTTATGACAAAGTCCCCGAAGAATTGTATACTTTCTTAAGTGCAGAAACTCATCATTTAATTCCCAACCAAATCTTCTGAGAATAAATGCTTGTAACCAACGCAATTTGAGATCATAATCATCCTTCATATTTTGGTCGCTATCCCCCATGCCGTAGGATCCAAGTAAAAAATTTAAAGATGAAGCTATGGCTGCAGATAGATCTGCTACATTGTCCACGGATGCAATAACTGCTTTAACTATGTGCTTGAAAGCTCTTGTAACCATTTCATGAATGCAAAGTGATCTTATATGGGGAAGCTTATCTGCCAATTCAACCTGTTTACAGCAAGATAAGATCAATATAATTTGCTTATTACAACTACAACATAAAACATCTAAAAATGTTCAATGACATAGACATAAATCTTCTCCAAAAGCATCTTATGGTTACAATGAGATGCATTTAAGGACTGCAACGTACTTCCCAAATAAATATCTGATATGTGCACAAAATGAGAGAATGATGCACAGAATTGGAGAGGGAGAACACTTACCACCCTGCCCAAAGAGCGCATCTGTAGTCCCCTTAGATGCATGAAGTCAGTCAGTGTGCGTCCATCAACAGGGGAAAGTTCTAGTGAGCCAAAATCTGTCACCTAATGAAGAATGAGATCTAGATCATAAGCTATAACAAAACCATTTATAAATACAAATCACTGTATAAACAAAATAATACCAGCTTTGGCAAAGCAATTTCGTCGTAGTATCTGTATGCCATTTGCATAAGCTCTTCCACTGACTGAATGTTGATGGAAAACAGTTTATCCAAAAAGATCAGGAAATGTAGGTCCGGCTAGAAATACTAGAATAACAGAAATAAGAAAGAATGTATGACGAAAAGAATATTCTCAAAAACCTTTAGATGAAGGCCAGTTCCAGTTTCTTTCAAACGCGAGAAGGCTTCTTGAGAAATGAATTCCTTCAGTTCATTCTCATTGTTAGACTCCACAATGCTATGTTGTCCTTCATCAGTTTTCATGCTTAGTCTGCATGGGTCAATGCTACTTTCTTCGTTCTCAAGGGTGTCAATAACACCAGGTTTTTTGTCCCTCTTCTTCAAAAACTTGAATTCCTTTCCAAGACCTTTCACAGCCTGTTCAGTCGCAGTAAGCTTCTCAGAGGTTTTAGAATCTGCATCAGTTGGAGTTTCCTGCTTTTGCAGATGTTGCAACCAACAAGAACCCAGCTCCCATCTAATAGACCTTTCAGGAGAAATTGCTGTCTTCTCCAACTTGGTTAAACTCTCTTTGATTACTTGTCGCACAAGACATCTAGATGCTTCCAAATCATCAAAGGTACCATGAGGTGACTGACCTTCAGGTGATT
Organism: Euphorbia lathyris; assembly: GCF_963576675.1. Classification (NCBI taxonomy): domain Eukaryota; kingdom Viridiplantae; phylum Streptophyta; class Magnoliopsida; order Malpighiales; family Euphorbiaceae; genus Euphorbia; species Euphorbia lathyris. The sequence goes on along the minus strand of NC_088912.1, from coordinate 68,569,378 downwards.
GAGCAACAGACAATTTATGAAGGAAGACCCTTAAGCTGCAAAAGACATTGCACCCTCTAAGTTCACAGTGAAATATTTAAGTCAACAGGAGAACATTGACTGGATAAACATATCTTGTACTCCAAAGAAACGTTTTTGGAAGATTGTGAAGCATCCTATCTTTTACTGGAACAACCATAAGCTTAACATCATGACTTTATTTTAATCAACTGTTTCATGTTCTAGCTCCATATTAGCTCTCACTTCAACTGGTAATGTTGGTCAAATTAGGAAGGGGGGGAAAAACACAAACACACACCTTAAAGCCCATATTACAAAATACCAGATTCTGATAAAAAAAGGATCCAAGACACTGGAATATATATATATATATATATATATATATATATATATATGAGCTCCTTATTTGATAAGGATCCAAGACACGGGAAATTAAAAATCCCATACCCGCAAATTATATGACAACAGCCACTGCAACATTGCCTGGGGAATACATGAATACATACAACTCATGGGTATAGGGCGGTCGAGAGGGGGCTTTAGCACCCACTAGATGCTGAAAACTCCATTGAACCTACGTATGGAGCTAAAAAAAAAAAATTAAGGTAAAGTAAAGGCACCTAAAAACTTTCAATTAAGCACCCGTAGACATTGGAGCACCCCCAGTCAGTGAGTCCTAGATCCATCACTGCATGGATCTGACATGGATAGCAAATAAATTTCCAGCATCTTATTATTTATCCATATATTCTTGTTGTAGTTGGTACCCAATCCATTGCATCCTTATACTAGCTGAACCAAGGGCATCCTTATTACTTCCGGTCTACATAGTTTCCTATACATTTCCTATTTATGAAACTAATGGTCAGTTTATCATTCCGATTGAGAGAAAATTAGCTTATAGTTCAGACCTGTTAATATTAAGAGCATTAGACCCTCCATCCGGTTGATCGTTTATTTCAATATCTTCAGCCTTTCTCTTCTTCACTTCACCAACAACTCTTACTGTTGCAGTGTACCCACAATGCCTCACAATGACAATGCCAAGTGTAGATGTATCCTGTGAAAAATTTCAACATGATTCAGCAGTTTCGTCTATAAAAGTTTATAAATGATAAATCTAATTAGAAATATGAACTTAGAGTTCTACTATTATGAAAGAGGTAGAAATTTCACCCAGTTGAGACGACCTACCATGTGCATCAAAGACTGATACACATGTGAACAAGAACTGGGTGCTTATCAGGCTAATGGAAAAAACAAAAATATGCTTACATGAACAACTACACTCTCATCTGCAGTTATCCCTTTAAGTATATTCCTTCGAGCAGCTTCCTTAGTAGAGGCACCAGATAACTGATTGCCATCAACTTTTTCCCTTAACTTTAAGCTTGCATCTGCAGCATCACGTTTTACAACAATGGACAAATCACCTACACGATCTTCAAAGACGACTGAGCTACAACTTGGAACATCTCTTGCAAATAATTTGGAATCAGTGAGGTGGCGTATTGCTCCAACAGCTTTAAAAATTGCAACATCAACAAACTGGCTGTGAAGCAAAAAGGCCTTTCTGTCTCGTGTCAACCTCTCTTCCTCAGTCTTGCATGGTAGGCTAGCCAATATTGCAAAATCAGTGGCCCATAATCGAAGATCATACTCACCATTTCTTCCTTGCCCTCCACCATTCCCACCCCAACTCTCATCTTCTGCAGGTAGAGCTGGAGATTCAGCAACAGTTGGAGGAACAAGCCATGTATTTGCACGAAATCCATAGGGAAGATTACCAAACTGGAAGAAAATTAAGTGAGCCCTCAAAAAAAAAAAAAAAAAATCATTGAATATAATCACATCTGTCTATCAACATCATGCATTTAAAAGTCTTACCTTATTATGTTCTACAAAAGCTTTCATAAGGGAATCATATGCCTGCAGTATCAAAATACCAAATCATAAGTAGTAGAAAAGATAAAACTAAATCCTTCCAAGTAGATATTTAAATGAGCAATTTAAAGTACCCACATTGGCAAAAGCTCGGCTGAGATTTTGCAAAAGATCCACCAAGGAATGGCTCTGCGAAAAATGCTTTCCCACAGTATAGAACCCTTTCGCTGAAGCAACCACTTGAATAAGTTTCCCATTTGAGATTTTAATCTGCATGTATTTAGTCAAGCTGCAGGTCAGCAAACTCAGTTGGCTAAAGGAAGATAAATCTAAAACGGCTTTAAATAATTATTTTAGTAAAAAAAAAAAAAAAAAAAGCCTATACTGCTTATAGTGTCTTCTATTAACAATGTAATGTGAAGGTGAACTACAAGAGACGGAAAGCGAGGACTAAAATCAAGATGTTTCCATTAGATAAATCAAAATTACATACATAATCATTAAAAAAAAAAAAAAGTTAAATCGAAGTAATGTACCTGAATTTCAAAATAATCGCCTTCGCGCCTCTGCTCGCTACCTTTACTATTACACCTTCTCAAATCTGGAAAAGGAAAATCATAAATTACCGAGCTGTGTTTGATTGGAAAATAAAAGAATACAATAAAATACAAATTCTAAAAAGAATTCTTAACATTCAGCAGTCTCTTTCCTATCATCGATATGTCATTCATTTTCTTTCTTGTTCCTCCGTTTTGCATACTCCAAATTGTAAACTAAAGAAAAGAAAAGGGAAAAGGGGGAAAAGGAAGCCCACGATTACCTAGGATGGGAGGAGAGATGTGAGAGAAGGAGAAGAATTCATAAAAATCGGAGAGCTTCGGAGCAGGGTGTATCGACGCCATGTCCATATTCTCTGATAGGGCCGGTGAAAGTGCAGCACCTGTCGGTGTAGTGGTTGGTGATGGCGACAATGCAGTATGAGATCCAATGCCATCGGACTGCGGAGGTATCCTATGTTGCGGCCTGGCATTGTTGCTAGCTTTCTTAGATTTGGATTCCGTCGGCGACGATGGTCGCTTGCCCTTTGCAAACCTGGTGGCACAAGCCACGATGTCCAAAAGCCGCCGGACGTGAGATACGGCTTGCGCTTCCTCAGTATAGTCCTCTGTACAACGTCAGTGGCATAAATGTAAATCAATCTCAATTATTGTTTATTTTCAAAGAAAATTGTAAATATGCACATATTCTTTCTTTTCATCACTAAAAAAAGTCCGTTATATTAGACTTACAAATTTCATTAAAAAAAATAATTATTTTGTCTAATAAATGTTTTCTTTTTGGTCAAAAAAATATAACGTTTCTAATAATAGGAATATTTTTTTAGGAATATTTTTAAAGCGCTAATAAACGAATTAAACCCATTAAAATATGATATAGTAGCATTTTATCAATTTTAATTAAAAACTACAATCATTAGAATAACCAGCGGAAAACATTTTTTCCCATTATAAAATGCAATTAAAAAATACAATCATTAGAATAATAGTAAAGAAAGAAATTTTATAAATGAAAAACGTTCATAGATTTTGGCGGAATTTTGTCCCCACTCTTGGCGTGGGGCCTGCGTCACGTCACGTGCAATGCATAAATCCCTAGAATCGGAGGCGGCGGTCAAGCACCGGCTGCTTGACTCCGCACATGATACTATGCCGTTTTGCATATTACCCAAGCGGACTTGCCAATGAAAATTTAAACTATTATATTATATATTAGGACATTTACAGCCAAAGCCAATTACAGAAAGAATCTAATATATTTTGGAACGGAGATCCTTTTACGGCCATATTCTAAATAAATTGATTTTATTTCCAAGAATTATGTTAAAAGGAAAATTTCCTTTCCTAGAGGAGTCATTTTAAATTACAACGATAAAAGCGAGAGTAATTAAAAAATGATGGCCTAACTGTAATAGAGTGGCATATTAAACAGAAAGTATTAATTAATGAATTAAATAAATAAAAATGAGATTCACATGGGTTAGTTTGTTGAGCCTGAATTTCTGGTAGTGTCTTCACCTACCTTCAACCATTGTTAGCAAACAAGGCTTTAAGTTCACAATTTCTACTTTGTCATTCAACCTCTGCCCCTTAACCTGAAATATAGTTAACAACAAATCAATTGAATCAAATATGTCAAAAATTAATCAATAAAAACTTAACAAAAAATGCATATCGACATACTTCATGAGATAAAGAATAGTTGGTGAGATGACATGTTTCCACATTCACAGCCAATAGCTTCTTCACATCAAGAATCCTATCAGTGGATATACCCTTCAAAATCAAAAAACTCAAAAACAGTCAGCCAACTAAGTTTGATTATGAAAATGAATCTGAAATCTGGTATACCTTGAGAAGAAGTTGAGTGTCATATGGAGTGACGACTGTGACGTCAACAAGACTGGGCACAACAACTGCATCAAAATCAAAATCAAAATCAAAATTGAATTAGAATTGGAAATATCTATCTATCTATCTATCTATGAGGAAATAGGAAATACCTTTGTCCTCTTTCTTTTTCTTCTCAGACTTGGCTTTATTAGACTTGGTTCTCCCAGACCTTGGGGCCATTTTTGTGCACTGAGAGAAATGAAAAAGAAGAGAAATAGGAAATATAAGAAGGTAGGTCGAGTCGAGATTATATGGATGAGGAGGAGGAGGAGGAGAAAAAAAGAGTGAAATGGTTGTGAGAAGAGAAGAGGAAGAGGAGATAGGATAAGAAAAGGGGGTTTTGGTTGGGTTTTGAAGATATGTAAGCAATCCTAGCCTCTAACCTTGATTGCCCCCACCCTCACCCTCACCCTTTCCCCCTCTCTAAACAACAAGAGAAGCCCATGCACCATTTTAGGACGATTACAAAACTAGTGGGCCCAACCTCTGTGACCGTTGATTGACTGACACCTGTATCTTTCTGTTGCGCCTCATGTTTTTGTTTTTTCATTTGTTTCTCTTCTTTGGTAACGCCTACCAAGTTTCTTTAGGCTCATTAATATCACAGTTCACAATTATCCGGGTCCGTGTCCGTGTTTGTATCGTGTCAAAACGAGTCAATTTTAATTCAATCCAAAACCTTTCTTGTCGTAATCATATTAATCTAATCGGTTTAGTATTAATTTCGTCTCGTGTTTTCGAGTCATATATAATTTCACTATGTACGTAGATTAATATGACTTTTAAAAATATAAGAGAATACGGTACTATTTTTAAATATTTTATACCATAGTTTTTATCAAAATGTTATATGAATCATAAGAAAGTCTGGTAATATCATATTGGGGTCATATAATATGTTTATAACAATATAGTAATTTCGATTCGCGTTTGCAAGTATGAGTTGTAATTTTATTATTTTTATTAATAAAAATGACATGTAAAATCATGAGATGATATAAAAATAATTTTAAATATTCATTTTATTTCATGTCATTTTAAAAATAAAGATGTTTCATAAGTCCATCCATGAAACATCTTTGTTGAGGATCTAGATATCCTAAACAATCTTCGATTTGTTGATCCAAAGCAGGCGTAACAAACAGAGGTGGACTTGGATTGCTAGAATCTGTCAAGCCACGTGGAGGTACAACTGAAGAACTTGGAATATCTTCATTCCTTCGACTGATCGGAACTGGTGAGTGAACAATAGGTTGGATAACCTGTGGAGCTACGTGTTGAAAAACAGGTTCCACCGCCGGGATGAATAATAGACTAGTAAACATAGGCCATTCTGAAACGAACTTCTATCCACACTCACCGCACCAAATGATATCGAAATATCCTTGAATGCTCCTTAGTTGAAACTTATAATCACCTGCAAGATAGAAAACTGTCAGACATGGGCCGGTAACCGGTAAACCCTCTCTGATGCCTAAATTAGTATAGGGAATACGTAATTTAGGAGAATGTAGTAGTATTCTAGTATTTAGAATTGTGTATCTGCCTTCTTGAACTTGACGGTATTTATAGATATTTATGTTTGTACTTAGATACACGTGTTATCATTAGATTGGTTCGGAAACTAGAATGACTTTGACGTGTATTTTGAGATCCAATGTCTTTTCTCCTTATTGCTTCCGGAAAAACCCTTTGTATCCTGAATGGGCTGACCAATAGCACGAGATAATGGGCTTGGACTTACTTTCGTAAGCCCGCTCTAGATTTTGTACCATATCATTACCAAGCACCTAATATCTTTTACACTATAGTCACATTCAAAAGCAAAACTAATTAAAGAGATTCTTAAATAGGCAATTACCAATTCGATATAACTGGTACATCTTTGTGGAAACTTTTGGATTTAATATTTAACATTTTTAATTCTCATAACTATAACAAAATGGATTTAGGGAAATCTTTGTTTCTTTCCTCTTACAAATAAAAAAAGGTTATAATTTTTAATACCGAATAGAAGCAGGGGCGGAGCCAGGACTGAAACTCCGGGGGTTCTATTGTACGTAGAAAAAAAATTTCGTACGACGATTCAAGAATTTGATTCCTATTGCAAATGTATTTATATACAAAAGTTGTTTTGAATTTTTTTTCGATATATTCATTGTTCACTAATAATTGATTGAACTAAAATTTAAAAAGTACTAAACATCAACAATCCAATTCAATCAAAATCCCTGAATATCACTAATTCAACTCAATTCGCCAATTTAATTTAATCAAAATCTCTAAACTAAAATCTCTAAATATCACCAATTAAATACAATTCAATCCAATTTAATTCACCAATTCAATTTAATCAAGATCTTTAAAACCTTATCACATTTTCAATTTAATGAAAACCCCTAAAATTTAACATATTCTCAATTCAATTTAATCAAAACACCTAAATATCATAATTTAAATTAAAGTAAATAGAAATATCTAAATTATACCCTAAATTAGAAATAATTCAACCCTAAATTAGAAATCCCTAAATTAGATTCTCTAAATTAAACCATAAATTTGAATCTTTGTATCCGTAATTTCCGTTGATCTTTGTTCTATTTTGCTGCTAAATCAAAGAAAAAGAGAAAAGAAAGGAAATGGGGGAGAAGAAGATAAAAGAAAGAAAGGCAAAAGGGGAGCAAAAGGGGAGATTCGCGTGGGTTGAAGAAGGAAAAGGGATAAAATTCGCGTGGTGCTGTTGCTGTTTTGTTTTAATTTTTCTTTGATTTACTTAAGTCCAAAACGACGTCGTTTTGGACTTAAGTAAATCAAAAAAAAAATTAAAACAGATTGAAGAAGAGGGGAAGAGGAGCCGCAGCCCCTCTTCTTCAACGTCTGCTCCGGCCATGGCAGTCAACCTCCATACCAGGTGTGGAAAACACCCTTGGTGGCGGTTTCCGGCGGGCCGGAGGGTCGGGAGACCCTCCCCTACCCCACCTGGCTCCGCCCTTGAATAGAAGGGGAAAAAAGTCGTCATGTAGGAAAGACAAAATTTAGATGTATAGGTTTGATTTTTAGGTGACATGAAAATTTCCTTTAGAAAGCAAAGGTTGTGGGAAAATGTCACTTTGCAGTTAGACCTAGCGGCCTATAACACCAACATCAAAACTGATTTCGTGGAATTGTACATAGAGACCGTTTGTTTGACATATTTCCAGTTTGTTGTTCATCTATGTTGTTATGGATAGGTAACAAATATTAATTGATTTTTCTATTAAAATCAGTTATTTTGAATTTTTATCAAACATTTTTATCTCGTTTTTAGAATTAAAAGGCAAAAACTAGTTTCGAAAAACATAAACGAATGAGAACTAAAGTTATGTTCCTTGTCACTTAATTTCAGTATCAGTAATTTCAGTTTAGTTCAGTAATTTATCATTATTTGTTATAATTATATTTATTTATGATCATTATTATTTTTTTTTAATCATGATCATGATCATTATTATTATTATTATTGTTATTATTATTATTATAAGTTTATTTATTTTAATTATGGTTATTTTTAAAGTCTAATATTATCATTTCAACCACTAGTATTCAGTTCAGTTCAATTAATTTTAATAATAAAAAAAAGGCCTTACACACTTAGAGAATTAGCTAATTTAACTTGCTTTTGTGTATATGCAATCTTTACCAAATTCATGTTATCCATGTGAATACTATTGTGTGCATATATAACCTTTAATGATTCTATTATAAATTGGAATTATTGAGACCAAACACAAGAACATGTTTTTTTTTTTTTTTAGAAAAGTAACAGAAAAAATATATATGGGAAAAGTTCATATTTTTACTTAAAAAATTAATGTTTTTTACAAAATTTATAACGTGCGACATATTTATACTAATTCTATTAACTTTTAACTTTGATTAAAGTAAGATTAAGAGTTAGAATTAGAGTTATAAGATTAAAGTAAAATAAGTACCCATGTGTTATAAATTAAATAAAAAATAGGTTTAATGTATCATCAGTTTCCGTTTTGATTGATCCTTTAAACTTATATGGTATCTTTTTAGCTCCCTAAACTTGCTTAAAACAACCCATTGGCCAACTCAATTTATTTAAAGTAACCTATTGATCCCCTGAACTTACTAACGGTGTTCCATTTGCTCCTGAACTTGTTTATAGTCATATAAATATCAATTTATTTAAATAAGTGAAAAAAATCAAAACTTAAAAAATAAACGTCTAACTCGTGATTCCAAATCTTTAAAACAAATTAACTTTCTGTTCTGTGTATGTTTATGATGCTTTTATAAATTTAGGGATTTAATCATAAATAACACCTTAAACAAATTTAGGAGTTAAAAAAACATCGGCCATGTTTGGGAATTAGTTGTTAGCTGTTAGCTGATTACATTAGCTGTTAATTAGCTGTTAGTTGTTAGCTGATTGCATTAACTGATTTAACTAGCTGATTTGATTAGCTGTTTGTGTAGACCTGTTTGGTAAAAATTAGCTGATTGATAATAGTGGTTTGTGCAAAAAGACAAATAAAGGCATTAATTTTGGCGCAGGAGAAGAGGGAGTCTATCTATTATAGGGATGGCAACGGGTAGTGTACCCGCGGGTACCCGACACTACCCGACTCTAATAGGACTACCTGTACCCTGTATAAAAGGGTATGGGATGGGTATGGGATCAAAATCATTACCCGTTAGGGTAATGGGACGGGTATGGGAATACCCCCTAGAGTACCCGGTACCCGTTACCCGTCATAAAAAAAAATATATTAATAAATATCATTGTTTTTTAGATGTAAGACATGAAATTTAAACTCCAACCATTTATTTTTCAACAATTGAGTGATACCACTAAACTACTTTATTCTTATTAATTAAGGTTCAATTTATTCAATTTTTAGATTGATGATTTATTAAATTTATAGTTTGTTAAATTTGTAATATTTTTTTTTTATTTATTGATTCTTAATGGGTAAGGGTACCCGTGGGTACCCGCGAATTAAATGGGAAGGGTATGGGATGCAAAAAAGTATACCCATTAGGGTAATGGGACGGGTACGGGTAATTAAAAAATAAAAGGGTAAGGGTTTGGGAATGACATTACCCGCGGGTACCCTACCCGTTGTCATCCCTAATCTATTAGGACTAAAGAAGTCCATTAATTTTAATATTGCAAAACCCTAATTGAAAAAGCTCCTTTTAAGAGCTTTTTCTAAATTAGCGTTTTCATCCCAAAACTCTCTCTCAAACCTCTCTCCACCAAACACTTCAATCAGCGGTTTCAGTGGTCAAACCTCTAAAGTTGGTCAAAACCGCTATTTTTATCCCAAAAAGCTCTTTACCAAACAGGGTCATCGTGTAAGTTCAGAAGGTTAATCAAATTTTTTAGACAAATTCATAGACAACTAATGTACTGTTAAGTGTAAAAAATAAATATGTACAAAAATAAAAAAGTTTACAACATCAGATTTTCTTGGCCATTTCTCATATCATAATTTATTTAGATGAATTCCTACAACATGAAAAGCTTGCTTGAAAACTTTGCTACTCATGTGTTCCTTGCAGCTACAAAACAACAACCACTTTCAAATAGAATATAAAAATAAATTTGCATCTGATATTTTAAACCAATATTTTTTTTAATTGAGTTTTTCTCAAATTATACATCGATACTTTAAAAGTGAAATTTGTCATCCAAATTCTTCTAACTATTTTACTTTTTTATATTTTCATAAATAATGTTTTGAGAAGGTTTTAAATATCTATGAGAGACTCATGATAAAAATAAAAAAAATTCATAAAGACTCAATGGCCCTGTTTGGAAATTAGTTGTTAGCTGATTACATTAGCTGTTAGCTGTTAGCTGATTACATTAGCTGATTTGATTAGCTGTTTGTGTAGACATGTTTGGTAAAAATGAGCTGATTGATAATAGCGGTTTGTGCAAAAAGACGAATCAGGGCATTAATTTTGCCGCAGGAGAAGAGGGAGTCTATCTATTAGGGTTAAAGAAGTCCATTAATTTTAATATTGCAAAACGCTAATTGAAAAAACTCCTTTTTCTAAATTAGCGTTTTCATCCCAAAACTCTCTCCACCAAACACTCCAATCAGCGGTTTCGATGGTCAAACCTCTAAAGTTGGTCAAACCGCTCTTTTTATCCCAAAACGCTCTTTACCAAACAAGGCCAATGTGTTTTAATTAATTGATAATGATACCGTGAAAAGAAATGTTTCCAAGTAAACTGAAAAGCACAAATTTGTATATAAATAGTAGCAGTCCAACCAATTAATAAAATTGCAGTCAATTACAATATACTATAAATCTGGGTGGCGTGACCCAAGAGCAGAGTGTTGAATTGAATTTAGGGTGGGTTCGTCTTATTGCTTGGCTTTACTTTCTTTTTAATAAATAAGAGTCCTACATTTTCGTGCTGTATGGGTTTATTTTCGTGCTGTATGTTGTATCTTTTATATCAATGAAATGAGATATGGCATTTTTATCAAAAATAAATAAATAAATAAATAAGAGTCCTACATTTATTTCATTAAACAAAATATATACCAAGAATTTGATTTCAAGTACAACAAGAAACGGAGAAGGTAAAAAACCTTACAAAATCCACAATGGGATAAAAGCAGTGGCGGAGCCAGACCAAAATGTTGAGAGGGGCTCCATCAGGAATGCGGCCGTCCAGGACCCAAGGCCAAAAGGAGTCCAAATTTTTATTTGTATATGTATTTTTGGTTATAAATGTAGTTATAATATCCAATAATCCTAAAGAGGAACCAAATAATATGATATTTTAGGTCTAAAATTGGTCCAAATTTCTATTTTAAATTTTTAAGTATAATTTTTTTTATTAGAAGCATTTATCTCTTATTTCGTTTAGGGCTTATAAAATATTAGAACTGACCCTGATTAATTGTTATTAGCAACAAAGTAACTGGTAAAAGGCCCATCAAGTAATTTGTGAGAAAGTCATCGTCCATCTTATTGTACAAATCAATCTTGATAAATTTCGTTGCAAAAATGGATCTTCAACTATAGTTATTACACAAGTAATAAAATGAAAATTAACTTAATAAGTCAACACACTATAAAAAAAAAGACCTTAAACTATTAAAATCATCAATCAAGTCTTTCAACTAACCAAAAATCATCAATTTAGTCCCTATTATAAACAAAAATCATCAATTAAGACCTCATCAAAAATCATTCGGTTGAACAGTTTTAGACTCTTTTCCCCTAATCCATTTTGAACCAACACAAAGATTATTAAAGTTTATATTAAATAGTTGTAGTTTCTGATTTTAAGATACAATAGAGACGCAATTAATGATTTTTGCTAAGTTTAGGGGGCCTAATTGATGATTTTAATAGTTTAGGATCTTAATTAACTTTAAAACTTTAGTGTAGGGACCTAAATGAATGTAATGCCCATTAAATAAAGTTAAAATAAATTTAACCAATTTAAAATTTAATAAGTGAATGCAATATTATGCTTTATTAATTAACTGAAATAGTAGTAGGCCCACACATAAGTTGTTTTATGGCTCGTAATATTATTAATATATTTTTCCTATTCCAATGAGAGATGAAATATCATTATTTCACATTGGAAAAGACGAAAAATTAAAAGCAAATTAAGAGGTCTTCTTCTTCCTCTTTTTAGTTGTCTTTTCATATTTCTCAGCGAAAAAAACCAGAAACCCCTAATCACTTTTTCAAATGCATCTGAGTCTTCTCCTTCTATTCACTATCACAGCCTCACTTTTCCTCTATCTTATGCAATATCCCATGGCTAGAGAGGGGCTCCAGCCATGGCGGAGCTAGAGAGAAAAACCCCTCTACGGGGTTTTCCAGCGGAGCCGGAGGGTCGGCCGACCCTCCCCGCCCCCTCTGGCTCCGCCCCTGGATAAAAGCAACTATAAAGAGCAATAGAATCCATAAAAAGCATAAAACATATGGAAAAACAATAACACATATACTTTATTGAAATCCTAATCCACTCTACAATTGAATTTTCATCATTTAGGTCATTCCGGACATTCGGATCTAAGTCATTTTTTTGTTGCAACCACACAGACACTACTAGAAAATACTCATTTACTGACGGAAGACATTCCGTCAGAAATCTTTGACGGAATTTCCGTCAATGATGTAACCGTCAAACGGATTGACGAAATTGGTTGACGGAATTTATTTATCTGTCAAAATGTTGAGCGGGAGATTTCCCGCCTTTCATGCTTGACGTTTTGGTTGACGGAATTTATTCCCTCAAACGTAGATTGACGCTTTTTTTGACCAATTTTATTATTTCCGTTGAAAATGTTATTTTAAAAAAATAAAATAAACTAAATTTATATATATTAATATTAAATAATGAAATATATAAATAGAATTTTTAGAAGATATTTTCAGGACTCTCTCACTCACCAAACGCGGGATGAGTCTTTTCACTCTCTCCCTCATGTTGCGATTTCCCCTTCTTCTCCTTTTTCTCTTCTTCTACAAACCCTAAATCACTAAATCGAACACACAAAACCTCTCTCCTTACAATAACCAGATGTACTTGCAGTTTGTTTCTCCAAAAGCCACAACTATTGAAGACGATCAGATTTAGGTCTTTACGGTTGAGTTCCAGATTGCGTTTACCATTTCTTTTTCTCTAGGTTTCTCTTCAGTTGAGGTAAGTTGCCTTGCTATTGTATTTATGAGATTTAATTTCGATTGGGTCTTTTGGATTTAGGGTTAATGTTTAGTGTATTAATCTTTTGGATTTATGCTTCCATTATTGTTGTTCTGTTGGAGACTAGAAGGTTTAGGCTTTAAAAATGGTAAAAAAAAGTTATCAGACAGAGCGAGGCGAAGAAAAATAGGAAGAAAATTAGATGAGTCTGTAAATCTGCTTACTAACTTCTCGAACCCAAACATCCATAGCCCACTAACCTCTGAAACCCAAACATCTTCTAGTTCTATTTATGTTGTTGATTAGAGTTTGTTTTGATTTTTCAGGACATAAAATCTCTTAGGTCAAAAGCTTCCTGGAATTGCTACTTCAACCATTAAAAGCCTAACTAAAACTGAAAATGTAAGTGCTTTTCTTGCTGTGTATATTTGCATTTTTTCCTGAAGCTAATTGTTTATAAATTTGTGTTTTAAAGCTCTGAACAGTTGAAGAGAAGAGTGTTTGGGTTGTCTTCTTGGCTGGAGGGAAGGGCAAAAGAGAGGTAACCTAATCTTTTACCTTTTTTGTTCTTGTTTGTCTTAATTTCTTCTTGTCTTACATGCATGTCATATAATCCATGTAAATTGCCATTCTTGGGCACATCTAGAGAAAAATGTTGAATAATCAATTTGAATAACTAGCTATCCACAATCAAAGTCATGTCCATCTTGATAAAATAAATTTAATCTACAATGGGTTTCCTGTATTTTCTTAATGCAAATAAGTGAATATTTGAGAGACAGATCTTCACATTTTCATTTAAATTAGCATAAGAAAGATATAACTGTTAGTTTGACCAGCAGGCCTCATATCATGTCTTCATCAAATATCTACTATAACAGTTTCACACTTTGTTTCATATTTAGATGCAAAGTGTATGAATATATAAAAATGGAAGTTAGAAGAAATCGTATTAAAAGGAGAACAAAAAGGTCTACTTGATTTCGGACAGCAAAACTCTGCCTACTGTTGTAAATTTAACTGAGCATATCAAAACTCTAGCACAAGAATATCACTCCATAAAATTGCATGAGCAAATAAAACTAAAACTGTAGTTGCTATGGAGACAGACGCTAAAGAGGAATAAGGAATTATACAACAAGTTGAAATAAATTTAATTCTATTTACCAGTGCCGACTTCCCTAATCTTCAACTGAATGAATCTCACCCATCATGATCCGGTTAATCACAACATTGAATCCCAAAACCGATGGACTCACCTTCTTCCCCTTTTTCCCTTTCTTCTTTCCTCCACCCTTGGTTGAACCATCTGCCATGTCCTGGTCAAAGTCCCTCACACCTGCATTGTCGAAATTCATGTCTCCGGCACCTACCTCAGCTGTCGTTCGATCATTCCGACTCTGAAAGGCTATCTCAACCACATCTGCTGGTAACATTTCTTTGTAGTTTAAGAATTTGTCGATAAATTCATGGTGGGGATCAAATGATCCAATGTTCTGTATCAGTAGCATTTCAGCCTCTGATTTGGATTGCTTTATGTAGAACTCCAAGAAACAGATGCAAAGTGTATGAAATTAATTGACAAATGACAATTTAATTTTCATATAGTATATGAAATTTCCATCTCCTTTAAATTAATTAAAGACAAAGTGAAACATCAAAACAGAGAACCCATATTCAAGTATCTCTCTATCCTTCTTCATATGGAAGAGCTTGGGAAATCTTAGAAGATGCTTCAAAACCAACGTGCCTAATTAATATATCTGCTAAAACATATGTTTAAGCATAAAAAATCTGATTTAATAAAATATAAATATGATTAAGCTTAAGCTTTCTTAATTTTAGTAATATAAACATGATTTTCTTTAATGTATGTTGCTTCCTTTGTTTTTTGTCTTCACTCTCTCCTGAATGCTAATGCTTATGAGCTCTTGCACCTTCTGCTTCTTCTCCCAGGGTTCATCAGAAGCCACATTTAGTTTACCAAAATTGCAAAATATGGTTCCGCTGAAGCAATAGGAGTTTATAGATAATCTATAAATCTTATAGGAAGCCTACAAATCCCAGAACATTCAAAAGCCCGCCTCTAATGTGCAGAAACACACTTTTTGTTATAGTCAATATTCGATCCAAACATAATATGGTGTCTGCTGGTCAAATCTAATTATATATCCTTCTTCTACTACTGGAAATGAAATTCTGAAAAACTGGTCAAATCTGCAAGGTGCATGAACCAATAGCCTAGCCTAGAGGTGTTAAAAAAACCGAACATGGCCGAAATAACCATCGAATAGAATAATTTCGGTTTTTGGATTCTGTTTTTCGATCTATTAGATTCAGTTTCTCTTTTATTTTTGTAATATTTCATTAATTTCGGCTGGTTTGGTTTTTAAAGACCGAATTAACCGAACTGATTGAAATCAATCTTAATAAAAAATTAGATATATAATTATAAGTAAATATTAATAAGATGATTAATTTAAATTATAAGGGAGGATGATAAGCTAGTTTCAAGTAGAAATTAGATTTGCAATTATAACTTATGTTAGTTCTAAGAACAAACTCACTTTTTCTAATTAGATTTATAAATAAACTCTTCGACTCTATAACTTAAGAGAATTTCTGTTAGTATTTAGTTTAATTCTTTTAAGATGTTTGTTTAAATTCATGTGACGTGTGACCTACTCCTATTATATGCATAAAGTTTCAAATATATATAAGACTATTTTAAGTTTCAGAAGACTAGCTTACTTGATATAAAATGTGTCAAACCATTATAATTTATAAACATAACAACTATTAACAACTAGTTATTAGATTTTTCTATAAAAATGTTTAAATTTTCAATGGCAACTTAGAGACTTGATCTCACAAAATAGCTGATTGCTGGCCATTTTATTGTCTAATTTATCTTGCTAGGTCTAAAAACTGAATAACTTAAACTGAATGTATCTTTATTTAGAAAAACACATTTTCAATAGAGGACTTATTAATACAAGGAAGTCTTGGATGAAGTTCATCCGACTTTTCCCGTTGGGAAGTGTAATGTAAATTTAATGCTTGTGTTACACTAGGGTATAAAAATGTTGAAAAAACTTCGTCCGACTTTATCCTAGTTAATTTAACATTATCCGGAAAATAATGTTCAACCGGGTCATTTGCAAAGAACAAAAGCCGAGTAAGTATGAAGCATTCGAACGTAATAATTTCATCCATTAAGAAAAACATGTTAATAAACATTGGAGTTAAATTTTACTAAATTAAAATTTAAGAAATACATACCGAAAGTTCAAAGGAAGCAAACGAGACAACCGTCTTGAATCTTCACAAATAAATGTATGAGAGGAAGCCACCAAATAAAGCAAGCAAAAAGGAAGTGGCTGATTTTTGTTAAACTGAAATTCATATATCCATAGAAATACATAACCAGACATATGTTCATTTCATTAAAAAAGGCATATGCTCATTTCATTTCCACTTTGTTTCTTATCATATTCTCTCTTCCATTTTGTCTTCTTGTTATTGTTATTATTATAAATTATAATAAACAGACGAAATTACACTTTGTGTAATGATAATTTATAGTTTAATAATGACCACTTGTAGCATGCATATTAGCCAACTAGACAATAAAATGACCATTAAAAATAGTCCAGCAACCAAAACTCAACTAAAAATTAAGTTTCTAACTTTTGTTTTTCATTATGACTTTGTGAATAAAATAAGGGAACAATCAGGCTATATTCAACTTTAAGTTTGTTTCAAGTGCTTTGTTTTTATTTCACATTGAACTTTCTGCAGTTGTACTAGAAAGTCACATTCCCCTACGGTTGTGCAAATGAATTTGACCGATAGATCATGGATGTATCGACGGTTAAAAGGTGGTACATTGAACTTAGATTTTGTTCATGGAATTGAACACTTCATAAGTCGTGCCATTATGCACCCCATCTTAATGAATGGACCGGACGAGATAAGGTGCCCTTGTAAGAAGTGTAGAAATCGAGCTTTTAGGAAGTTGAATGATGTCAAGTTGCATTTGTGTATGAAAGGATTTATGTCTAACTACTACGTATGGGAAAGGCATGGGGAATCAGATATTTGTGGTAGCTCCACGCACGTTGAGGATGAAGCTCAATTCACTGAACATTACCATAGTGAAACAATGAGCCCGATAAGACAAATGGTTTATGATGCTGCTGGACCCGAGTTTCCTAATCCAATGGTGGAAGAGGAACCAAATGCTGAGGCGAAGAAATTCTTTGCCATGTTAAATGCTTGTGATGAAGAATTATGGCCTGGTTGTGAGAAGCATTCTGTTTTGTCTGCAATTGCTCGATTGTTGAACATAAAGTCAGAGAATCATCTATCGGAGATGTGTTTTGACACCTTCGTTGATTTTCTAAAGGAGGCTTTACCAACAGATAACAAAATGCCTGATAATTTTTATGAGACTAAAAAATTGATTCAAGGTCTTGGATTACCTGTGGAGAAAATAGATTGTTGTGTTCAAGGATGTATGTTATTTTGGGAGGAGGATAGTGAATTGACTTCTTGTAAAATGTGTGGTCAATCAAGATATAAAAAGAAGCGTGGTTCGGGGAAATAGAAGCTTATCCCAGTTAAGAGAATGTATTACCTTCCTCTAAGTCCAAGGTTGAAAAGATTGTATGCTTCGAAGGCCACTGCTTCTCATATGAGATGGCATGATAAACATCAGTGTGAAAATGGAGAAATGTGTCACCCTTCTGATGCTGAAGCTTGGAGGCATTTTAATGACACACATCCATCATTTGCAGAAGAACCACGTAACGTCAGGTTAGGAATGTGTACAGATGGATTCCAACCTTTTGGTCAAACAGGGAAGCAGTACTCTTCTTGGCCAATTATTCTCACACCATACAATTTGCCACCGTGGATGTGTATGAAAGAGCCTTACATGTTTCTTACTGCCCTTGTACCTGGCCCAACCAGTCCTAAGCAAAGAATAGATGTGTTCCTACAACCCGTAGTCAAAGAATTAAAACAACTTTAGGATGTCGGTGTTGAAGCGTATGATGTTTCATTGAAGCAAAACTTCCAACTAAGAGCATCCTTGATGTGGACTATCAATGACTTCCCCGCATATGCAATGTTGTCAGGTTGGAGTACACATGGAAAGACAGCATGTCCATATTGTATGGAACACAGTCAAGCATTTCAATTGAAGAATGGGGGTAAGCCATCATAGTTTGACACTCATAGGAAATTCCTACCTCATGATCATCCATATAGAAAAAACAAGAACAAGTTTTTGAAAAATCGGGTTGAGATGGGACTTCCCCCACCCATGAAGAGTGGAAGTGAAGTTTTGAATGACCTAACTACATTAGGATTTATGAAAGTTACTAAATTAGATTCTGATTTGGTATGAACGAGTAGGTGCTCGTGTTGGATGGAAAAAGCGCAGCATATTGTGGGATTTACCGTACTGGGAAACAAACCTTATTCGTCACAACCTTGATGTGATGCATATTGAGAAGAATGTTTTTGAAAATGTCTTTAACACGGTATTGAACATCATTGGCAAGACAAAAGACAATGCTAAGGCTCGAGAGGATATTAGTTCCTTATGTAAAAGGCCAGAATTGAGAAAAGATCCATGTAGTAGCAAATACCCCAAAG
The DNA here is from genome assembly GCF_963576675.1 of Euphorbia lathyris. Taxonomy (NCBI): domain Eukaryota; kingdom Viridiplantae; phylum Streptophyta; class Magnoliopsida; order Malpighiales; family Euphorbiaceae; genus Euphorbia; species Euphorbia lathyris. The sequence continues at coordinate 68,550,679 of NC_088912.1, read as the reverse complement.
CATGTTATACGTTGGATCGAAATCAAAAACAAGTATTGTGTGAATGGGTCAAATCACTAAAATTTCCAGATGGCTATGTTTCAAATTTGGCTAGATGTGTTGATGATAGAAAATATAGATTATTTGGGATGAAGAGTCATGACTGTCATGTTTTTATGCAACGTTTACTTCCAATTGCATTTCGACAACTACTTCCAAATAAGGTGTGGGAATACATTACAGAATTGAGTCTCTTCTTTAAGAGCATAACGACATCTGTCATAACTGTTGAGGATATGGAACGACTTGAAAAGGAAATTGTAGTTATTCTATGCAAATTGGAGACTATATTCCCACCGGGCTTTTTTGATTCTATGGAGCATCTTCCTATTCACTTGCCATATGAGGCGAAAGTTGTCGGTCCTGTTCAATATAGATGGATGTATCCTTTCGAGAGGTAACTTTCTTGTACCACTTTGTGTGTGTGTGTTCTTGTGTCTTATACAAATCCTAAAACTATGTTCTTTTATTGTGTGCAACAAGATATCTTCGGCATTTGAAGATGAATGTAAAGAATAAAGCAAGAGTCGAAGGCTCCATTTGTAACGCTTATTTAGTTGAAGAAGCGTCAATCTTTTGCTCGCATTACTTTGAGCCACATGTTTATACTCGTGGTCGAAAATTACCTCGAAATGATGATGGAGGAGATGTAGATTCAGTTGAAGGGAATCTTTCCATATTTACTCATTCAGGACGGATATACGGGCGTCGAACAATTAGATGGTTGACTGATCAGGAATTGAAAGCAGCTCATACATATGTTCTATTGAATTGCGATGAAGTCCAACCATTTCTCAAGTAAGTGAATTATAATACATCTTCAGTTAAAATGTTTTCTTATTAATACGATAATCGTGAACGAATTAGCAACTTAAGTTGTGATCAACTTTAGGGAATACATGAGTTACTTGTAAGAGATTTCTCCTGGCCTACGTGAGGTCGAACTTCATTTAGAAGTTGAAAAACATTTTCCAACATGGTTTCTCCAACACGTAAGTGATGCATGGATTTTTTAGTACGAGTCATATATTTTTAGTACGTAAGTGAATATCATGGATTGATATTATGCTATGTTTGTAGGTGAGGACTGATGGGTTTCAAAATCAATTTTTACATGATTTAGCACATGGACCATTTAAACGGGTGAAGTGTTATCCTGTGTACTTTATAAATGGATATAAATTTCACACTCAATCGCATGGTGGAACTAAGGCAACATCAAATAGTGGAGTGTGCATCACAAGGCCTGATTTTGATTATTATGGGGTGATAGATGAAATAATCGAGATTGAATATCGTGGATTACCGATCAAGAAGACTGTACTATTCAAGTGTGACTGGTTTGATCCGACTGAAAGTGTTGGGACAAGGGTTCACAAGCAATACCAATTGGTTGACATTAATCAACGACGAAAATTCAACAAGTTTGAACCATTCGTTTTAGCAATGCAAGCAACCCAAGTATATTACATGTCATATCCTAGTTTGAAGCGAGATATGGTTGATTGGTTGGCTGTGTGTAAAGTTAAGGCAAAAGGTGTTTTCAAAGTTGAAGCATTACAAGAAGAAGAATTCCAAGTTGATTTTGTAAACAACAATCAAACAATAGATGAGCTTGTTGATCTTTCTGATCCAAATCATGAACCCAGATGATGATGAAGCATTTGATGTAGATGAACCTGAATTTGAAACAGGTGACGAAGAAGATACCGAGGAAGAGGATAATATGATTGGTTTAGAAGATAGTGACTGACTATAAGTTACTTGTAAACTTGTAGTTTTCATTTGACATGTTATGATTAGAATTTGTAGACATACTTTAAAAACCTATTCATTTGGCTTGGATGCTTTGATTGAAATTTTTAGTTATAATTGTGAGTGTATTTTGTTAAGCATAATTATGTATGTATATTATGAATTGTTATTATTTATGTTCCTAATATGCTTGTTTGCATCAGGTTTACTATGTCAGGGAATAAACGACCAGCTCCACCACAGACTTCTCGTGGTAGGAAGTGGTTACAACTTCCTAAATGGATGATTACAGGTGCAAGTCAGCCACAAAGCCCCACTCCAACAATTAATGGAGTAGTAGATGCCACCTTGAATGAAGGTTCGAGTGCTTCAGATTCTCCACCTATGTCTCAAACTTCAGATCATGCAGATGATCCTCCTACATCGCAAACTACAACGCATGGAGCATTTGCACCCGCATCAGCCCGAACAGTTCCACCTACAGTACCTCCACTAGTGCTTGCATCACCTCCATCATCACGGGCAGCGCCTACTCCACCATGGGCATCACCTCCGCCAATGGGGGCAGCACCTACTCCATCATGGGCATCACCTTCGCCAATGCGGGCAACACCTACTTCATTATTTCCATCACATTTGCCATCATGTGAAGCACCTCCGGTAGTTCTTGTACCACCTCAATCAGCTCCATCAGGGCCTACTGCAAGTTCACCTTCATCAACTTCTACAACAGATTCTCCAACAAATTGTGATGATGATGAACCTTTAACTGTATGGGTTGAGGGTAAAACGTAAGTAAATCTCTAACTGATCTGAGTGGAAACTGAATCACATTTATAATCACCTAATTGTCTTCTTTAATTTCAAAACAGTATATGTCCGCAAAGTTGTGTAACGAGAAAATTGAATAACATTTTCAAGTTGCAAACTGATCTGACGGGATACACATGCAAAAGTGTATCAAAAGAAACAAAGAACTTTTATTGGAGAGAATTTAAGGTAACATTTCATAATATACTTTCTTATGGCTTTGTTAGTTTAAGGTTTTATTTTATATTGATTGTATATATAATTGTGCATTTGCAGAAAAGATGCATGTGGGATGAAGCTATAGAGCAATTAGTGAAGAGAGCTTACCCAAGCATAATGGGGAAGGCGTATAGGCAATTTGTATATGGAGTGAAACATAGGCGTAAGGAATTTCTGTTTATATTAATTAATTAATTACTAATATTAGAACTCAACATCTTTTTAACTTTAACATTTTAATTCTATTTTTTTATGAAGCATGCCAACAATTCATGTTTACGGATGTTTATAACTCGTGGGTTACATATTGGGAGTCACCTGAAGGAAAGAAGAAATCAGAGCTTGGTAAACTTTGTCGACGTGGTGGAACTGAAGATGGAGAAATGTCATGTCATACTGGTGGATCCTTATCTATGCTCGAGCATCGTGACCGACTAGTAAGTAGTTAATTAATAAAATGGATATCTATGTTGTTCCTTCATTTGGTTGAATATGTAGAGCCTAGAAGTTGTAAATTCAATTATGATGCTCTCAATAAAGTTATGGACTAGGCAGAGGAAAAATCTTATAATGAAACGTGTCATGCTCTGCCAAAAATTTGCTGCAAATGTAGATATAACTTGTGGCATGAGTAAATTCCCTAAATTGGTTTTTCCTTCTTCCCTTAAAATTGCAGATTCTTCTTTTTGGGCTTCTTCCACAAAATTTCACTTTTCTTTTATGAACCTGTGACCTGTTGAAATCTAAGGGTCCACTTTTTAATTTCTAATCAATCAATAATAGGACTAGATAGTTAATTCTCATTTTTATTTATCTTAATTGTTTGTCTGCTAATTTTATTATATATTTAGAGCATTATATGGTTGGGAATCAGATTTAATAAACACCCAGTCGGTACTTACTGAATGGACAAGAACTGGATTTTTTTGGCTTATTTGAGATTCCATTTTGCTTCTACAATTTAGTGGATTTGGAGAGCTTAAAATAGCTAAAATATATACATAGATAGATTATAACTAATTTTCCTGTTAGTATTATAACTTATTTTTCATGTCTAATGGAACCACTTCTATTCTTGTATAATTTAATCATCAATCATCACACCCTACTATACCATAATAAAACTTCATTTATTAATTTTGATAATTGTTTCAATGACTGATATTTGACAATTGTGTTTGGCAGACGCGTGAATTAGGTCGGCCTGTAGATCCCTATACTTTATTTGTCTATACTCACACGCGGAACCATGATGGCGTCACATTTGTTGATGATAGGTCTCGTGCAATAAACGTAAGTGATATTATAATTATTCAATATACATATGGTTATACTACATATAATTTGGATGTTGAATAATTATTGGTGTAAATAATATTTGTAGGAGAGGGTTATCGCCGCACGAGATAGGATGCAGGAAGTGGATACTCAAGTTGACGAGTATAGAGTTTATTTTGATGCGGTTGGAGGATTCAATAATAGATCTAGAGTCTACGGGCTGCGAGATGGATGTGGTTTTTACACCTCTCAGTCTAGGTCTACAGCTGGTGTATCATCTTCATCTGGTCCATCCATACTTCAAATTCCATAGATGACTGACCAAATCCAGCAAATGCAGCGTGACATCCAAACTCTTATGGTTGGACGTCAATCAGATCAGTCACGTATGGATGGCATTGATTCTAGTCTTGAAAAAGTGTTAGGAGCACTTGCAGAGATGAGAGCTGAGATGGATCAGTTGCGTGTATACATTGTATCAGTCACTGAATCACATCGTCAAGCGCCATTTCAATAGGGCAAGGTATGTTATTTATCCATATGATAGTAACTTTGTTTTAACAGTAACTATATCATCAAGATGCATAGAATAATGTTAAGTTTGTTAGCTATAGATAAGTTAACCAATATCAGATTATATACTCAATTGTTATGAGTTGTAGCTAGTTATCATTCCATCAGGGTTCTAAACAAACATAAATAAGATATATTAATTAGCTAATTATCATTGAGATCCTTGGTGCATCTTTTTTTTAACTGATTTGATATTGAAATTGTTTTGGAAATTATAATTGTGTTATCTTATAACTTAATAATCCTTTTTATATAATCTAATTTTATATATGAAAATGTGTTATATTTTTTTTTACCAGGTATATTTTCTACAGTTATGAAGGGGTGCCATCAATATCAACGTATTTTGGTAGTTGAAGCGTGGCGCATTTTTGGACATTTCTTTTGGGTTAAAGATTTTTTAGATTTCTAGGGACACCAAATTATATCAACTTATTTTGGTACTTGATGCTTGGTGTCTTTTTGTATATGATCTAAAGAATCAAGTTACTTTAATTAGGTTATTTTTGTAAGTATGGATATATTTCGGATTGATAATTATTAATCTATAAGTTTAGTAATTATAATTATGTTTTTATGGATATATTGATTGCATTTTTTTAGTAATTATATTTATGAAATTGGATTAAATTATAAATTGTAATTATAAAATAAATAGGGCTACTACGGAATTAGTGTCACAATTCTGTCGTAATATATTTCCTGAAATAAAACATTACCAACGAAATGTGGTTGTCGGCATTCTGTCGTAAACGAAGAATTTTAAAAATTTATTTGAACAATTACTGACGGATTCATCCGTCAATATTATACTTTCTGACGGATAACTATTCTGACGGAAGAGAGTTTCGTCAAAGCTTCCGTCAGAAACATTGACGGATCAGAACGTCAGATACAACGTCAGAATCTATTGACGGAATAACCGTCAAACAACCGTCAACACATTCCGTCAACAAACCGTCAAGAGAAATCATTGACGTGAGATTTGTCCACGGATTTATTCCCGTCAGCACTCCGTCAGTAATCCAATTTACTGACGGAATTTAGGCGTTTACTGACGGAATTTTCCGTCAGTAAACTGGTATTTTCTAGTAGTGAGATATATTAATCCACGTATAAAATAAATCGTTTCCGCTCTTACTAAATCCGAAAAAGGTATAAATAGCAGAATAATAGAGAGTAGATACAATTCAAACGGATAAAGAGATCTAACGAAATATATAAACACAGACTAAAAAAATACAATAAAAAAACAATACAGTAAACCTAACCCGATGTGAGGAGGAAGAATGAACTTTTCTTCCTCCTTAAAGTAGATCCACAAAAGAGAAGACTTGAAGATCCACAAAAGAGAAGACTTGAAGACTCACACAAAGTAAGAAAAAGACGAGAAGAAAGGAATGAAGCAATTTTTTATTTTAAAATTAAAATAAATATTGTCAGATCATCAGGATAAGCATTCTCGCTATAATTCTGTTGATGACTTTTTGGTAAATTCGTAGTGGCTTGACTTATGTACTCTACCTTTGGTTGTTCAAGACAGTATTCGATCTATTCACCGGGGTAGAGATGATATTGATTTCTGCGCTTAGTAGCCCTCTACGAAGGGTATTTTCACTACCAAAGAGTACTATTCGGTATCAGTCCTAGTTCCTCCTCGGTGGACTGGTATAAATTTGTTTGGAATGCTCACACTCCCCTTCTCGTTCATTCACTTTCTGGAGAGTTTTGCATGGCCGGGTTCTAACTCATGACCTCCTGCAACGTCTAGGATACTCCATTGCATCTCGTTGTGTTCTATGTGGTAGGGATGCTGAGTCCATTAACCACTTATTCATTAGATGTTCTTTTGCAGATTCTCTTTGGAGGGCCCTTGAGATTTATTTTGACTGCTCTTTGTTGGTCCCTTATAACGTTACAAGTATAGTTCCAAGGGGGGGTTAGGAACTATTTAAAAAATTTAAGCTAGGGCAGACTTCTTTTTCGTGAGAAAAAGGTTTGGACAGCGGCGCTGAGTGAATAGCAAGATATTGGCTTAGTCAACTAGTGACTAGGTCAGTTTCCTTACTTGAGTCAGGAGATAGCACTTGGAGTCTATTCCTGAGCTCAGATATTCAGTGCGCACAACTCAGCTTGACCTCTTTACTTGGTCAGTTTTTTGTTTAAGCAAGCAATAAATATATAAAGGAGTTTAAGGTTAGAAATATGTTACTCAGCAGATTTATCCAGGTTCGGCCTCCAAGCCTACGTCCTGTCCCCGGAACACGTTCCGAGATTTCAAATTCTCTACTAAGCTCTTTAACGGTAGAGCATCAAACCTTTTACAATCTTAGCAACTGAGTATAACAAGAGTACCTTCCTCTATACCTCTACTCAATCCTAATCTCTCGCTGAGTACTATAACCGAGTACTCAGCCTCTCCTTTCTAATCTCTAGAAATGATAAGTGTTTGTCCTAAACAATGATTGCTAAGACACCTTAGATGATTGAATAATCACTCTATACTTTTACACAAAGGATATGAAATTTAGTGTAAGATTGCTTTGCTTTTTGCTTGCAGAACTTGCGTAGAAATTTGGTCAGCGTAATGGCTTGATCAAGTTCTGTGTAGAATGAAGCAACTGATGGCACTATTTATAGAGACGTCTGAGGAATCGGTCATTTCGAATTTCGAAATAACCATTGGAGGGAAACGGCTTCCTGTCGTTGTCATCCTGACTTGCTCAGAGCTCTCGGCCAATCAGATTAGAGTATCTTCTGTCCTCGGTCAGCTTTTGGTCAGCTCGACAGAGTGTCTCTCCATTTATGGTAATGTCAACTAGACAGCATACTGTGTCGTCTGAACTTTACCCAAAGTGGAAATACTTTGTCTGGAAGTTGTTCTTAGCCAGCTGCTGTCTTGTACTGTTTGTCGAATCAACTCAGCAGCTTCATCCCGAAGTTGTTCCCTGAAGGTCTTCTAGATCCTTCTTCCGCTGAGTTGCGTTTTGTCCATAACGACAACGTTTTGACATACGCGGGCCGAGTTGCCTTAATCTGTTTGACTTGGGCTTTGACTTGCGTATTGGGCTTGGGCCTTTTAAACTATGTATCTTATAAACAATTTAACTCAACATTGAACAAACACATTAGTAGAATAAATCAAAGCATTTAAACTTAGTGTGTTTAGAATATGTTTTTAATTATACTTAAACAATTTTGTCAAATCAAAATTATATGGAAAGGTGTTTCAACAAACTCCCCCATTTTGATGTTGGCAAAACTATTCAGCGAAGAACTCAGTATTGAGCTCCCCCATGATAGTTGACCTAATATAACTTAGCAAACTCCCCCGTAAGGGTTGAGCTACTGACTTAGTTTTACTCTAAACATTTGAAGGTTTAATCGAGTAAGTCTAAGGTCAGTTTTCAGATATAGGTCAGCTCATGGAACATATTCTATTTTACTCAGTGTTTAAGTGGAAGTTATAGCATTCAGAGGGCGCTGAGTAATTTTTTGTTCAATGAGTTTTATAAGACAATGTTATATAAACATACAAGTCAATGTCAAACATGTTATCAGCATTGGGTGCAATCAACAAGTTTTATAAGCATTAAACATAGTTGATGTAATTGAAGATACATAATAACTTAATACTCATCATCATAGATAATAACTCATAACTCAGTTTTTGGATAAAAAGATGCAAGTATTGATATTACTAAAAGTAGTCAGCGTATACAATGAAAGATAAAGAAAAACAAACATAGAGACTACACATAGCATATACTGAGCTAGCCTACTTCTATTTCTTTTTCTTTTGCTTAGACTGACTAAGCTCATGCTGTGTTCTAGCTACTTCTTTCTCCCCCGTTTTGTCAGCATCGGGAGGAGGAATCCTAAAGGCGTCGGTTAAGACGGCTGTGGTCAGTTCCGTAGACAGCGCCTTAAGTGTGTCGGCGCTTTCATTGACACCGTCAAAAATAGCAACTCCATCATCTGATACCTCAGCGGGTATATTAATTTCAACAGCGCTGATCATGCTTACTATGAAGGCTTGAGATTTGCCTATCCAGGTAAGTGCATCGGTCAGACCAACAACGACTTGATGGAATGTCTTGAGTAAGGATGTGTCATAGTATTGACGCTGACTATTGTTGTGACGTATGTGGTTGAAGGTTTGTCTGGTGATAGACAGCATTTCATTTTGCTTCATAGCGTCAGTATCCATCTCTTGCTTGTTCAAATTCAGCAATCGAACGACCTCACCAATTTGCTCGACTGAGCACTGTGAATATGAGACTATTTGCTCGTTGGTTTTGATTTGCTCGGTATGAAGCTGAGCAAAGAGCATTTTAACTTCATCAGAAGTAGCATAGCGTGTATTCGTAGCTGACAAAGTCTGAACTTGTTCTTGAAGAGCGTTGAGATGTTGAACAGTTGTCAGCTGGATCTCAGCCAGCTTTGCGATGGAATCCTGCTTAGCTTGCTGTGCTTGAAAGGTAATGATGATACTCAGCAAATCCTTGAATCCCTTAACTTCGTTGAGAAGCTGAGTTACATGGGAGAGCTGAGTTGTCTCAACAGTAGAAGACCCAGCAGCAGGAAGAGTAGTTTGTTGAAGGTCTTTGATCAATGTCTGTACTAAGTCGATGATTCGTTTACCAGACTCAGTGGCATTCATGTAGCTTAGGGAGCCTTCATTAGGTTGCCTTGTTTCCTCAGTATGACCGGTGGGAAGAGGAGTCAAAAAAATGACATGGTCAGTGACTGGAAGTGTGTTTCCAATCTGCACTTGAGTGTCAGGTAGAACTGATTGATCGGCAGAGGTGTTGATTGGAGAAGAGGTAATTCTAATGCTATCTGTGCTGACTGGTGCAGAAATGTTGTGAGTCAGGACAATGCTTGGATTGACAGCATTTACAGCAATAGACTCAACTTGACTTGTTGAGTTGGCAGAAGCATTCAAGTCGGCGTGTTCCTTTGGTGAAGAAACAGAGGCTTGCTTTTCAAGGGAAGCCGATGGAGTAGTAGATGGTTGTTTTCTGAAAAATTTCAGCTTCAGTTTAGAAGGGTCTTGGGTCGGCTTCTGAATGACAAAGTCAGGGACAGTTGGTGGTTGAACAAGAATGTCAATTACTGACTTCTGACTTGCCTTAACTAGTCTTCTTCTGCGAGGAGGAGGAGTGTCAGCTTGAATAGACTCTCCTGAGTGAGAGGGAGAAGTTTCCTCTTGATCAGCATTAAGCTGGTCAGCTTGTTCTTGTCCTTGATCAACATTGTGTTGGTCAGGTTCTTGTTCATCTCCAGCAGCCAACCCAGTATTGGTTGGCTCAGCATCAACCTCACTAGTTGTTTCCTCAGTGTCCTCAGTGTCCTCAGCGTCGTCCTGACCGCTTGCTTCTTCTTGTTCTTCATCTTCTTCACTATCGCCATCTAACTCTTCCTCAACTTGTGCAATGAACTGATCGTCCAGATGCACTTCATCTTCTTGATGCTCAGCTACAGTTCCTAGACACTGTGTGTAGTGTGAATCACCAGGCACAACGATGTCAGTAGGGATAGCATCAATAGGAGTCAGTGTAGAAGACTTCTGCTTCTTTTGAGGTTGCTCATCAGCATTTGTTCTTTCCTCAACTTCAGGCTCTTCTTGCCTGCTCCTTTTCTCAGCTAACTTAGGTCTTTCCTGACCTGGTTCAGCAGCTGATTTTGACTTCTTGGTCTGAGGCTCATCCTTCTTAGAAGAGGTCACAACAGCTTTCCTCTTGCGGGCAGCTGGAGCCTTTGTCCTTTGGCTTTGCTTTGGAGCTGTTTCCTCAGCTTGTTGTTCAGCAGCAGCTTTTCCTTTCTTTAGTGGCTGATTGAACTTCAAAGCCCTCAGCGAAGCCGCAGTAATCTCAGATCCTCTAGCCTTTGTTTCCTGAGATAGGTCGATTTGATGATCAATGAGGATCCTGGTGATGAGAGATCCCAGCTTGAGCGTTCCAGTGCTCCTTAGGAACCCAGCAATCAAGAATACTGGCATATTGATCGGCTTGTATGTCAGCATATGTCATATGAAGCATTGCTCAAAATTCGTTGCTGAGGTGGTGCAGTTGATCTTGGGATAAATAAAGTAGGTCAGCAAATAGTGAGCCATCTTTTGGTGCTGACCCATTGAGGTACTTGAGATTTCTCCAGAATGACCAGGGGGCTTGCAAAAGTTGACTTCGTAGTTAGTGTTATCCTGATCTCCAGTTCTTCTCAGTTTTGCTCCCTCATTTTTCAACTTCAGCAAATTTGCCAAATTGGTGGGATTGATGAAAATCGTTTTCCCCCTTACTACTGTTGCCAGATAGTCCTGGTTATCATCAGCGACTCGGAGGTTATTGTAGAACTCCCTTACTAGGTCAGGATAGGTGTGATCCCTAATGGAGAACAGCTCGGTCCAACCATTTTGCGATATCCATTCGCAGAAGGGTTGCTCGGATGTCACAAAGGTCTCAGAAACCCATCGTGAGAAGTCTACTCTCCATTCGCTAATATCTTCAAATACCTTGGAATAGGTTCTTGCCTTGGTTTGCTTTCCTTTGGATGCGGCAGCTTGGTCAGCTTTGCCTTTGCTCGGCGTAGTGACCTTGGTAATTTTAGGCACAGTAGTTTGCCTGGAGGGTTCATCGGAGCTGGTCTTAGGGTGACCGGCACCAGAGATGTTGACGGAAACTCTAGTCATTGTTTCAGAAAAGAATTGGAAGCTTTAAGGGTTTTTAGAGAGAGAATGCTTTGCCAAAGAATTCGGTAAGTGTAAAGAAAATAAAAAATGGGGATTTACCCATTATTTATATCGGTGAAGTGTGGATCTTATCGAATCCATGTGTCAGTTTTGCCTTGGGATTGTCAACCGACAAAGATCCTGGCTTTTATGACACATTCGGCGTATACATCATCCTAGGTGGCTATTCGCGTGCTTTTGCATTTAATGCAACGGATCTAACACTCAGCGTTTAGAATACTAAGTGTTTTATATTCTGAGTGATCAGTAGTATTTGAAAGGATGATTTCTCAGTTTGAGATTACTACTCGGTGTGCATATTGACTCAGTATTGATATATTTTTTTTTGTTAAGTACTCAGCATAACAATCACTCAGCATGCATAAATCATTCAGCATCGTAATTCACTTAGCATAGATTTTCATTTTAGAACAGGAATTTACTGAAGAGGATTAAACATACCAATGGCTTCTCTCAGTATGCTGAACTGTTCACGAGCCAGTGGCTTTGTGAAGATATCCGCAAGCTGCTCATCCGTTGGGACGTAGGTCAGCTTTATCTCACCCTTGAGTACATGGTCTCTAATGAAGTGATGCATTATGCTGACATGCTTCATTCTGCTGCGTTGAATTGGGTTCTTTGATAGATCAATTGCACTTTTGTTGTCGCATTTGACCTCAATTGTCTTTGTTTGAACACCATAGTCTTCAAGCTGTTGCTTAATCAATAGGACTTGAGCAACACAGTGACCAGCAGCAATGTACTCAGCTTCAGTGGTAGACAAGGCTACTGACGCCTGCTTCTTGCTGAACCAGGATACAAGACAACTTCCTAAGAAATGACATCCTCCAGAGGTGCTTTTCCGTTCTAGCTTGTCTCGATCATAGTCCGCATCAGTGTATCCAATGAGTGTAAAGCCTTGAGTGTTGGGATACCATAAACCTGCGTTCACTGAGCTTTGCAAATATCTAAGGATTCTTTTTACAGCCATGTAATGAGATTCCTTAGGGTTAGATTGATATCTAGCACAGTAGCATACTGAGAACTGAATGTCCGGTCTACTGGCTGTTAAGTAAAGTAGAGAGCCTATCATACCTCGATACAATTTGCTGTCTACTGACTTACCATTCTCGTCAGCGCAGAGGACAGTGTCAGTGCCCATAGGAGTGGATATTGGCTTGCAATTTTCAAGATCATATTTCTTCAATATCTCCTTGGCATATTTAGCTTGACTGATGAAGATGCCATTCTTTCCTTGTTTGATTTGAAGTCCAAGGAAGAAGTTGAGTTCTCCCATCATAGACATTTCAAACTCAGTCTGCATTTGCTTGCTAAATTCCTTGCACATTGACTCATTAGTAGCACCGAAAATAATATCATCAACATATATTTGAGTTAGCAGGGTATCTTTACCCTTTCTCTTAATGAATAAGGTTGTATCAGCTTTGCCTCTGACATAATTTCTAGTCAGTAGGAAACTGGTCAGCCTCTCATACCAAGCACGTGGTGCTTGCTTGAGGCCGTACAGAGCCTTTTTGAGTTTATAAACGTGGTTTGGGAATTTTGGATCCTCAAACCCTGGAGGTTGATTAACGTAAACTTCCTCGTTTATAACTCCATTAAGAAATGCACTCTTAACATCCATTTGGAATAATTTAAAGTTCATGTAAGATGCATATGCACATAAGATCCTAATAGCTTCTAGCCTTGCCACTGGGGTAAAGGTCTCACCGTAGTCAATACCTTCTTGCTGATTGTAGCCCTGAGCTACAAACCTTGCTTTGTTCCTGACTACATTTCCTTGCTCATCCAGTTTGTTGCGGAAGACCCATCTTGTTCCAATGGTCTTCTGACTCCTTGGATGTGGCACTAGCTCCCATACATCGTTTCTTCTGAATTGGTCGAGTTCCTCTTGCATTGCGCTCATCCAGAATTCATCTTCCTCAGCATTAGCGAAGTTCTTAGGTTCCTGAACTGAGACGAAGGCTACATTGCTGAGGTACCTCTTGAGTTGATTCCTCATCATCAGGGTATTCCCAGTAGAATCAAGGATTACACTCTCTGAGTGCCCTCTTGGAATCCTTATCTCTTTAGGTAGATTGATGTCTTGTGCTGTCTGTGTTTCAACAATCTCTGCAGAAGTAGACTGGTCAGTGAAAACAATCTTAGGTTCACTCTTACTCTTGGTCAGCCTTTTAGTGAATGACTCAGCAGCTGGTTCTTGGTCAGCGGTTGCTGAGTGTGGATCATCCTCGGTCAGTGGCTGGTATCTACCTGCAGGGTTAGTTTCGTCGAACTCAACATGTACTGACTCTTCTAAAGTTTGAGTTCGTTTATTGAAAACTCTGTATGCTTTGCTGTTTGTTGAGTAGCCTAAAAAGATAGCCTCATCAGCTTTTGAGTCAAACTTTGCTAAGCTATCTTTGGTATTCAAAATAAAACATTTACAGCCAAAGGCACGAAAGTATCCAATGTTGGGCTTTCGTCCTTTCCAAAGTTCATAGGGGGTTTTCTTTAATATAGGTCTAACTAGAGCCCTATTAAGAATATAGCACGCTGTGTTAACAGCCTCTCCCCAAAAATACTTTGGAAGCCTATGCTCATCCAGCATTGTCCTGGCTATTTCAACCAGAGTTCTGTTCTTCCTTTCAACAACCCCATTTTGTTGAGGTGTTCTAGGAGCAGAGAAATTATGGTCAATGCCGCTAGCTTCACAGAATTCAACAAACTTTTGGTTTTTGAATTCTCCACCATTTATCACTTCGGATGTGAGTCAATTTTAGGTCTTTATCATTTTCAATTTTTCTAACCAAATTTGAAAATGTCTCAAAGGTCTCATCCTTGCTACTCAGCAAGATGACCCAAGTGTACCGAGAGAAGTCATCTACAATGACCAAGGAAAATCTTCTTCCACCCAGACTCAGCGGCTGGACTGGACCGAAGAGATCCAAGTGTAGTAATTCTAACGGACGCTTAGCTGAGACAATGTTTTTGCTATGGAAAGATTGTTTGGTTTGTTTTCCAGCTTGGCAAGCGTGGCATAATTGATCTTTTTCAAATTTAAGTTCAGGCAGTCCCTCAACCAATTGCTTTCTTGCTAATTTGGCCAGGAGGTCTATGCTTACATGACCAAGTCTCCTGTGCCATAGCCAGGAATTTTCTTCCTTTGATACTAAGCATACAGTTTTTGAAAACTTTTTCTCTAAGTCTAGCATAAAGACATTATCTATGCGAGGAGCAGTTAAAATTAACTCATTTGATTTACCCTCGTATATTTTACATCCAGTAGCATCAAATATAACTTTTCTCCCATTGTCACATAGCTGAGCTACGCTGAGTAAGTTATATTTGAGTCCGCTGACTAGGGAGACAGATTCAATAGTAGGATTACCTCGAATGGTTCCCGACCCTACTATCTTACCCTTTTTGTTGTCTCCAAAACATACGCTTCCTCCTCGTTTACGCTCAAACGTGATGAATTGAGTTTCATCACCAGTCATATGCCTCGAGCATGCGCTGTCACTATACCACATCTTTGACTTCTCAGCACACCTCAGGGTTACCTGCATTGTAACTAGTTGCTTTTAGGTACCCAATTCTTTTTGGGTCCTGGCTTGTTAGGTTTAACAGGTAAAGCATCATATTTTATTTTATGACGGCATACTTGGACAGTATGGCCATTCTTTCCACAGAAGTCATAGCTGACCTTCTGTTTAGGTTGTCTCACTGACTGGTCAGCACCCCAGTGCTGAGCATGCCAGCACACCTTTGTGGTGTGACCTTTCTTCCCACAGAAGTCACACTGGACATTCCGCTGGGGATTCCATCTCTGCTGAGTACCTTGGTACTGAGTTCTCAGAGGAATGTTTCTTTTATTTGGAACCTTAATTGGTTCTAGATAGTTGTGACGTCCTTTCTCAGTTTCTTTGAAACTGATTGGACTTCAGAGACAGACTCATGTATGATCTTCATGTTATCATGCAAAGTTGAGTTGTCCTGAAGAAGGTATCTGAGGTCACTCAGCTTGACCTCTTCAACCTCGTCACAGCGCCTGCTGAGTGCTCTAATTTTCTTATTACACTTTTTGACAAGTGTATAGAGATCACTCAGGGCATTACCCATTTCGTTTCTGAGCTGGGAAAGTGGTATTACCTTATTTGATTGCTCCTCATCGTCAGATGCAACAGAGGGGTCAGCATGCTCAGAGACGCATGGCTCAGCAAGTTCGTCAGCCATGAAGCATATCTTTGCTGACTCAGTGGCCTCAGCTTCTGTTGATGAAGACTCATCACTGTCGCTCCATGTAGCCACCATTGCCTTTTTGTCGTTCTTCTTATCTTTCCTCAGCGTGGGGCAGTTTGACTTTATATGGCCAGTTTGATGACATTCAAAGCATGTAATGGGCTTTGAGTTGTCTTTCTTGTATTTGCTGTCGCTGGAATCAGCTTTATACTTATCAAACTTTCTGTAAGGCTTCTTAGAATATTTGTCATTTTTCCTGAACAGCCTTTTCATCTTCCTTGTGAACATAGCCATCTCTTCATCATCTGTCGAGCTCCCATTAGTGGAGTCAACTTTCATGACAAGAGATTTCTGCTTCTTGTCTTCAGACTTTTCCTTCACCTCGAAGTTTTTCATTGATATCTCATGGGTCAGCAACGAGCCGATGAGTTCGTCATATTTGCCAGTCTTTAGGAAGATTCCTGAGTATCTTTTTGACTTCTTCTTCCTCAGTGAAGATCTTCCCAAGTCTCTTGAGCTCATTTATGATGTTGGTAAACCTTGCATTCATGTCAGAAATACCCTCATCATTGTTCATTTCGAACAGCTCGCACAGTCTCATCTGCTGGTTCACCTTGGACTCCTTTACTTTATTGGTTCCCTCGTAGGTGACCTCCAGCTTCTTCCAGATCTCTTGCGCCGACTCACAACCTGAGATTTTATTATATTCTGCAGCATCGAGCGCACAGTGAAGCATATTTATAGCCGAAGCATGATTTTGTAGCTTCTTGAGATCATCCTCTGTCCATTTGGCCTCAGCTTTAACAACTGTTTGGCCAGCCACAACTTGGACAGATACAAATGGGCCTTGGACTATGGATAGCCAGGCACTCATATTTGTAGCCTGAATGAAATTTTTCATCCTATTCTTCCAGAAGGTATAGTTAGACCCGAAGAATAGGGGAGGCCGAGTAATGGACAACCCCTCAGGTAAGATCTGAGTTGTTTGGTTTCCTAGGAGAAACCGAGTGCTGTTTTCGCCCATAGTGGGGATCAGCTCAAGGTGGTTAAACCTTTTACAGTGAGCTTTTAAGCTCTGATACCACTTGTTGGTCCCTTATAACGTTACAAGTATAGTTCCAAGGGGGGGGGTTAGGAACTATTTAAAAAATTTAAGCTAGGCCAGACTTCTTTTTCGTGAGAAAAAGGTTTGGACAGCGGCGCTGAGTGAATAGCAAGATACTGGCTTAGTCAACTAGTGACTAGGTCAGTTTCCTTACTTGAGTCAGGAGATAGCACTTGGAGTCTATTCCTGAGCTCAGATATTCAGTGCGCACAACTCAGCTTGACCTTTTTACTTGGTCAATTTTTTGTTTAAGCAAGCAATAAATATATAAAGGAGTTTAAGGTTAGAAATATGTTACTCAGTAGATTTATCCAGGTTCGGCCTCCAAGCCTACGTCCTGTCCCCGGAACACGTTCCGAGATTTCGAATTCTCTACTGAGCTCTTTAACGGTAGAGCATCAAACCTTTTACAATCTTAGCAACTGAGTATAACAAGAGTACCTTCCTCTATACCTCTACTCAATCCTAATCTCTCGCTGAGTACTATAACCGAGTACTCAGCCTCTCCTTTCTAATCTCTAGAAATGATAAGTGTTTGTCCTAAACAATGATTGCTAAGACACCTTAGATGATTGAATAATCACTCTAGACTTTTACACAAAGGATATGAAATTTAGTGTAAGATTGCTTTGCTTTTTGCTTGCAGAACTTGCGTAGAAATTTGGTCAGCGTAATGGCTTGATCAAGTTCTGTGTAGAATGAAGCAATTGATGGCACTATTTATAGAGACGTCTGAGGCATCGGTCATTTCGAATTTCGAAATAACCGTTGGAGGGAAACGGCTTCCTGTCGTTGTCATCCTGACTTGCTCAGAGCTCTCGGCCAATCAGATTAGAGTATCTTCTGTCCTCGGTCAGCTTTTGGTCAGCTCAGCAGAGTGTCTCTCCATTTATGGTAATGTCAACTAGACAGCATACTGTGTCGTCTGAACTTTACCCAAAGTGGAAATACTTTGTCTGGAAGTTGTTCTTAGCCAGCTGCTGTCTTGCACTGTTTGTCGAATCAACTCAGCAGCTTCGTCCCGAAGTTGTTCCCTGAAGGTCTTCTAGATCCTTCTTCCGCTGAGTTGCGTTTTGTCCATAACGACAACGTTTTGACATACGCGGGCCGAGTTGCCTTAATCTGTTTGACTTGGGCTTTGACTTTCGTATTGGGCTTGGGCCTTTTAAACTATGTATCTTATAAACAATTTAACTCAACATTGAACAAACACATTAGTAGAATAAATCAAAGCATTTAAACTTAGTGTGTTTAGAATATGTTTTTAATTATACTTAAACAATTTTGTCAAATCAAAATTATGTGGAAAGGTGTTTCAACACTCTTTGCCTCGTCATTCCCAATTCATCCACTTTTTCAGCACTCTTCGTAGCATTCTTTTTGGCTCACAGGTGTCGATGATCTGGCGTGTTGCCGCTGTCACTTGCATCTGGTTAATCTGGCATTGCAGGAATGAAGCAATCTTTAAGGAAGTTTCTCCTTCTATTCAGCACTCGAAGATCATCCTCTTTCGATTGATTCGATAGTCCTTTGCCACTTCTAAAGGTTTTTGCTCTTTGCGGAGAGATGCTGTTATCTTATCCCGTCTTCTAGCTTCTCCTAGGCCGCCTCCTGCTCCCAACATTATTCCGGTCCATTGGCTTAAACCTCATCTGGGCTGGGTTGAAGTCAATGTGGACGGCTCTGCTTTTGGCACGCCTGGCGAGGCAGGAGAGGGAGGTATTTTTCGCAACTATTGAGGCTTTCCCAAAGGTTGTTTTGCTTTTTCTACCCCTTCTTCTTTTGCTTATATGGCTGAATTGAGAATCGTTATTTTCGCAATTGAATTTGCTTGGGAGAAAAATTGGCATCGGCTTTGGGTTGAGTCAGACTCAATGTACATAGTTAATCTGCTTAGACATCGTTCTATGGAGTATTCGACAAGAGTAGTTGCATTGTTTCAGCATTTGCTCTAGAATGAACATTCTCTTTTCACACATCTTTAGGGAAGGAAATAGAGTTGTTATCCATCGACAAATTTACACTTATCCTTCACATAAAAAAAAATGTGTGTTTTTATGTAAACCTGTTAATCATTAAATGGTTGTTTTAAACATTTTTAGATTGGTTTATTTGTTCACTTAAAATATACTATACATACATTTTGAACTAAATTCAGTATCTCTAACTTGAATGATTCAGGACAAAATGTGTGCTTTTATATCAATTCTCCAACTACTCTCAAGTTTCAACTCATTATTTATTTTTGCAACTTTTCTTACTAAGAAAGGCCTCTAAATTTTTTGTTTTCACGCTTAATAAAACCAGTAATTATTAGATGTAATTCAGGTGCATTATTTTAAAATTTTTAATAAATTGCTGGTCTTTAATAATAAAAATATATTTACCCACAAATTTATGTGGGAATTTCCGTCATGCTCATGTATATAATGCATGCTAATAATTTTTTGTCGTGGTGATTCTGGCAATAATTAATATTTTTGTTTTTTTAGAAATGGCAGAATATTCATATATAGCTGCTGTTGAGCTTTGAATCTCAAAAAATAGAATTTATAGGTGAAATAGAATATTCATATTCTGGATCAATTGGTTTCAAATTAATTATTTATGTAATCAGAAAAATTGCAAGTTGAATTATTAATAATTATTCTAATGGGTACAAAAATTATATTATTTATGATGGTTATGGCTGTGGCTGTGGCTGTGGCTGAACTAATACATAGCATATACCAAAGTTAGATGGATACATATAAAAATGTTAATTTAATTTTTGGACACCAAATATTCTTAACGGCCGGTTATCATTTATTGGAGATTCTATATATGATTATTTTTTTTGATAAACTATATATGATTATTTTGATAGAGTTGGAGATTCTATGATTAATCAACTGATGAACATAAGATCCAACAAAACTATATTGTATTATACTACTACTATATAAATAAACAAAAAGTACGATGAGATTATTTTCTATAAATATAATAGCATAACAAAAATAGTATCAAAATAAGAAGGTTGACTTGACTTGAGTAGTGAGACACTTCAATTTTATTTTATAGATCAACATTCCTCTCCCTTTGTCTTTACCCCTATAACTTCTTTTTACATGCGTAAGTTTAATCCAATCAGCGATTAACTCCTTAAATCTTATTAACTATGGGTTCAAAACCGAACCGAATCGAAAAAATTGAATATCGAAATTATTAAAATAATTCATACCAATACCGAACCAAAAAACATATAAAACCAAAATATAACCAAACTAAAATATTCAGTTCGGTTCGGTTTCAAACCAAACAAACCGATTTTAATTAAAAAATAAAAACAATAAACAAAAATCACTATATTTCATCATTAAATTTACCTCAACAATAAAAAAAATTGAAATACTTTCAAAATATATTTATATTAGCTTATGATTTCAACAACAATAAAAAAAAGTTAAACTTGTAAATTCAAATATATATATATATATATATATATATATATATATATATATATATAAATATAGAATATGTGTAATTCAGTGCGGTTCGTTTTTTACATTTTTTTGTCAAACTGAACCGAATCGAATACCAAAATGTACCACAAATAAAACCGACGCTGAACCAAAGTGTAAAAAAACCAAACCGAACAACCGAATTCAATCAGTTCAGTTCGGCATGCGGTTTAAATCGCACCGATACACACCCCTTCTATCAATGCTAGTTTTTATTTGAATTAAAACCCTAGTTAATTTATTAGCTTCTCTCTCTGGTTAAACTATCGACGTCTTTCTCATTGATGTTTATTGTCTTTTCTACTGATCAAGCAACAACATATATTATTTTATTCTGATCATTGTCGTTTCTCTTTCGATCAAATTTTCTTTTCCGATCATTGTGGTTTCTCTGTCGATCAAGTTTTCTTTTTCCGATCATCGTCGTTTCTCTTTCAAACATACTTTCGTATTTCAAAACTTGATAAATAAAAGCATTGAGTTCATTCCGTCCAAACTGACCAACCATGTAAAAAAAAGTTGCGGTCTCAATTTTTGATCAAATAGGCAAAGGGTATTTTTGTGATTTCTACCCTCTCTTTCTCTCCTCCTCCTCAAACTCTATTCGCTCTCTCTTCACAAAACTAAAAAAAAAAAGAGCTTAAAAAGCATGAAGCAAAGACTCCCTCTCCCTCTACCTCTTCATATTTTCTCTTCTGCATTAAGATGAAAATCGTTAAAACTTGAGAAGAAAATAGAAAATAGAAATTCATAAAACTAAAATAGGAAAATATGGGGAAGATTGCCATGGTTTGGAGGTTGATTGGAGAATTTGGAGTGAGGTTTATGGGTTTGAAGAGCTTTGAATGACATTGTTGGCAGTGTCAGTTATTGAAATTTAAGCATTGCACCAACCTCTCGTTCGCTTATAAATACATTTCTCGCCTTGCGATCTGTTACTGCTATTGATTCTGGTTCTCGTTCACGATTACGTGCTTCTGCTTCATAATTCTCGATTTTCTCTTGCTAAAATTATACAACAACAAACCTACGATAGAGAGAGAGGAGAAGACGAGAAACAAAAAAGAGGAAACCCAAACGTTTTCTAAATTGTTACACATAATGAATAGCAGTAAAAGAAAGCTCAACGATGAGGGTGATGGCAGAGGTTAAAGCATTTTCCTGTTTCTCTGTTTCTAAGCAGAAGTGAATTTGTGTTGCACATGATGCTACTGTTGACCATGGAGACGAAGACGAAGACGATGGTAAAGAAAATATAGTGAAACTGATAATGAATCTCATACCTAAAGGTAAAGCAGCTTACTAATTTGCAAAGAGAAGGGGAAGAAGAGGGGTAGAAATCGCAGAGTTGAGTTATGGAAGATTGAAATGAGAGAAATGAGAGATTGAAGTGAGAGAAAAGAGCAATATTTTAAAGGGACAATTACAAAACTAGCACCTTTTACGGGGCTAGTTTTCTTTTCTAACTCATTTTGAGAAACCCACCAAAACTAACACATTTCATTAACAAAATTCTAACATTGCTCTCCTCTCTAACCCTTTATAACGTTGCCTTTCCCCCCATTTTCCTCCTTTTTCTCGCGCCCTCGCTCTCGCTCTCGTTCTCTCTCTAAAGAACAAATCAATTTAGAGACAACGAACAACAATCAATCCAACACACAGTTTGTGCTTCAAGATTTTATACACAATCATGTAAGTTTTTCATTTATTTACAATATTTAAAGCTTCGTCATATTCATGGTTAAGATGTAGCATTTTGTTTCGCTAAAACCCAATGTATATTGTTGCTGTTGCATTTTCATGTTTTTCCTGTTCGTGCGAATCCCTAAAAATAGTGACATTGTTGTAGGAAGATGCATTTCGTTTGGAACTTCACTCAGCGATTTTTTACCGAAAAGGTCGATAACCGTCGATATCTTATTAATATCGACAGACATATCGGCGTCGATAGATGAAGAATATCGACGTATATCGACCTCGGTTAAATGAGATTTTCCATTATAAATTATAATATTCAAACAAAAAACACATAAAACATAGATGAGAATAATATTTTTATATTAAAATAAAGAAAAAAAATACACAAAACGGGGAAAAAAACGGAAAAAAATAAAAAAAAAACATAATAGACAAACACAAAACACATAAAGAAAAGAGAAACAAACACAAAACAACAAAAGTACATAAACATTAAAGACAAAAAAGACATAAACTAAACATTCAGGTGCTCAGGACCCAAAAGGACGTCAGCGTAGTCCATCTTGGACTTCTCCAACTGCCTTTTAAGGTGCCTAATTGTCCTCCTGAGCCGCCTGTTTTTTTCCCTAACTAACTCCAGATGGTCAGTCATGGCCTCAGCAGCGAAAGACATGGTATGCGCCATGCCCCTCATGAATCGGACTATTTCGTCTGTGTCACCTTCACGGAAGGAGTCGCCGAATGTAGCTATTAATGCTTCGAACTCAGGCAGAGGAGGTGGTGGTGGTGGCGCTTCCATTTTTGGATAAACTAGAGTGTTTGAGAGTTTACTAGAATGAATATACTATGAACAGACAAAGCGTCTATTTATAGGAGAAAGAACTGTATTGTTCATGAGGAATCTCAACAGACAAGCCTCATATTTAATGCTTAGAGTGATATTCGAAGAAGAGTGAAAGTCAAAGTGATCATTACATGCATTTAATGCTCATTAACAGATCATTCTAGAAAAACGTCTTTTGATCTTCCGTCGATATCAGTCGATATATGATCACTATCGACCGCTATCACGAGAATGCATCGTAGATATATGTCAAATATCGACGGAGTAGCCAGTCTTATGTGTCGATATGTGCCGATAGGTGTCGATATATATGTTGTATCGACATATATCGACATATCTTTTAGTTTGAAATGTGTATACCATGATATGCTTCGTTAGCTTTCTTCGTTAAGTTACAAATAATATATAATTTACAAGTTGTTTTTATGATAATGCAGAAATATGTCCACCCCGAATACTTGTCTGTG
Source organism: Euphorbia lathyris (assembly GCF_963576675.1). Taxonomy (NCBI): domain Eukaryota; kingdom Viridiplantae; phylum Streptophyta; class Magnoliopsida; order Malpighiales; family Euphorbiaceae; genus Euphorbia; species Euphorbia lathyris. Next base: position 68,527,416 of record NC_088912.1, on the reverse strand, counting down.
TATGCTTTCGTGGGATGGAGAATGGAAAAAAGAGGGGCCCATGGACACAATGATATACGTTGGTGGTCAATCGAAGGTGCTCCATTTTTCAAAAGTATTGGCAAGTTGCAAAAGCCTGGCGGACCTCTGATTTTCAGGAAAGATTCGCCAGACTTCGTAATATATGTCCGAGGGCAGCAGACTACCTAGAGGAAGCTCAGAGAGAGAAATGGACATGTGCGTACTTTTACGCACGTCGGTATAACATTATGACGACAAACATATCAGAATCATTCAACGCGAGAATGGGAGATGGTAGACGTCTACCGATCACATTGTTGGTTGAGTATATAAGGACAATCCTCCAAACATGGTTTCATGAGAGACGCACAAAAGCAGGTTTGATATTAGGACCTTATTCCTAGTATAAGGTACTAAGAGTTCCTATATGCTAATATATGAAAAATGTTTTTGCAGGAGAACGGGAGACATATTTCTCCGCATTTTATAACAAGAAGATGCATAAACATGTCAATAAGTTAGTTCGGTGTTCATATAAGCCCATTGATGCTCACAATTTTGAAATCGGCGATCGAGGTAAGGGTGGAATAGTGAATTTGCGCGCGGGAACATGCACGTGTAGGAAATGGCAATTGTCACAGTTTCCATGCAGGCATGTATGTAAGATTGCATCAATGCATCAATTAGAGAATGCATATGCGTGGGTGCATCCTTACTACAAAAATGAGACTGTAAGATTGTCATACATTGAGCCCATACATCCACTAGGCCACCAGTCTGAATGGAAAGTTTGTGAGACTCCCAAGAGGGTGCTTCCTCCTAAAAAGGCTGCACCTAGAGTGGGACGTCCGAGAAATCAAAACCGAATACCATCAAGGGGCAAGGAGGTAACTCCAACAAGATGCACCAGGTGCGAGAATACTGGTCATAATCGAGCGAATTGTACTAGTATGTTACGAGTTCCATCGCGGCTTTCACCTACAATATCGAGTGAAGCAAGCTGCTCTAAAAACTCAGTTGGAAAATAATGTACTCTAGTATATTTTGTATTGATAATTTGTGATTGAAATTTTGTGTATATTTTGCCATGATAATTTGTGATTGAGAGTTTATGTCTTTTGAATCAGGAGTTTACGCAACAATATGTCCTATATACACGCCGATATGGTCTCATATCGACTATATACACGTCGATATGGTCCCATATCGACTATATGTTACGCCGATAATGGTTACATATCGACTATATACACGCCGATATGGTCCCATACAACAATATGTCCTATATACACATCGATATGGTTACATATCGACTATATACACGCCGATATGGTCCATATCGACTATATGTTACGCCGATAATGGTTACATATCGACTATATGTTACGCCGATAATGGTTACATACAACAATATGTCTTATATACACGCCGATATGGTCCCATATCGACTCTATACATCGCCTATACCAGTTTACATTTACTAACAAACGTTTATCAACAATAACAATTTACATTAATAATTTACCAACAAACGTTTACATCTTACAAACGTTTACAATCCAAGCAAAGTAGGCCTCGTAACTAGATCATTCTGGTTGAACAATCCAAGCAAAGTAGGCCTCGTTGGATGAAGAGTTCCAAGCACACCCACAATCGATTACCGTTATCAGGCCTCCCACTTTTATTCCAATAATCGGTCTCTTCCATACACACATCATACCTGAAATACGTGTGCAAAACCATATAGGTTGTATGAGACACGGTTAGTCCTAAAACGATCCCTATGAGCACACAACTGATCAATTCGGTCTTTTCCACCAATTATCCCATTAACAAGAGACCTGTAGGTCACATCCCAGGCCAAAACACCCCACGGGAACTCGTTAAACAATGTTGGAAATTCAGCAAGTTCCAAAACCCAAGGAAGAGCTTGTTTGTTGGCAGTGTTATCCAACACACAGCCAATGACAAAGTACAACATGGAAAATGAAACTGCATCCTGATCAGATTCATTCTTCCAAACAGTTTGCAGCATAATTGTGTCCACGTCTTTAAAGGTTGGTGTAGGGATGCCTGGAAAAAACTTATTCCTAAATCTATATGGCTTATTTATCGCACTAAACCTTTCGGTAAATGCTTCCATGTCTCCAAACCGTAACCCACTTAGGAGTCCAAACTCCCAATCCCCAAATCTTAACTCAACACCTCTAACTTTGAAGCAAAGCTCCCTGGGTTGGAGGTCTTCACGTATGATCTCCCTTGTTAAAAGGGTATGACAAAGGACTCCTGCAAATATTGTATTGGTCATATCCAAATACTGCCCGAAGCAACTCTTCCTAAATAGATCTACTTGGTTTGGTGTTAACACCTCCTTTATATGTTTTGCTGCGTCTAGGTTACACCTAACCGTGATGACGCTTTCCGTTCCAAATGCTTTTTTGTATTTATATTCAGATTTCTTCTTTGCTTTCTTCTTCGACTGAGACCCATACTCATCTCTCTTCCTCTTGTCTACACGATCATGCTGAAATTTATTATAGACATATCATCAGGGACCATACAATTAAGCTAATTATAACGTTGAGCTAGAATGAGCTAATGTATGCTAAAATAAGAGAGTTATCGACAATTAGATCGTCGATATGAATGTTCTATCGACGTTAGATCGTCGATATGAATGTTCTATCGACATTTGATCGTTGATATGAATGTTCTATCGGCAATATATCGTCAATATGGATGTTCTATCGGCAATATATCGTCAATATGGATGTTCTATCGGCCATTAGGCTGTCTATATCTATGTATTCTCTACAATTAGGTTGCCGATAGAACATACATATCGACACACTTCAACCAAACCGAATGACTTCCTAACACCAGACGAACCCAGATAAACCCTAACACCAGAAGAAGTAAACGAAACGAAACGAAACGAAATATTCCTTCTCAAACACAGCAAATATACATACAATACAAGAGAGAATCACAAATGTAAAGTCAAGTTATTTACCCTCTTTTTCGTCCTTCCTTCTGAATTCGATTCGTTGTCTGAGCTTCGTGTTCTCGCCATGTCCACTCGAAGTAACAGAGATTCACCGGATGAAATGTACAGAACCGGGCAATGAATCGCCGTAAAGTTAGAGAGAGGAATAGCGGGGTGTTAGGTTAGAGAGATGGAAGTTCGAATGTTAAAGAGCGGGGAGCGGAGTGTTAAAGACAAGGGCAAGGTTGGAATTTAGTTAATGAAATGTGTTAGTTTTGGTGAGTTTTTCAAAAGGAGCTAGAAAAGAAAACTAACCCATTAAAAGGTGCTAGTTTTGTAATTGTTCCTATTTTAAAAACTCTGCCGAAAATCAAACCAGATGCATAGTGGAATTAGGGATTAATGGGTTGGTTCGAATTAGAGTCAATGGTCAAATTAAACTAAATAATGACAAAACTACCATTTTTTATACTTTGGAATGATAAAACTTTTTTTTTCTATTTTTTCTTACATGTAATTTAAGAAATATATAGTATTTGATTTAATAAAAAAAAATCCATAGAAATTTAATTTAGCGATGTAAATTTTGTTTTATCAAAAAATAAATAAAAATACCTTAAAAATTATAAAATTAGAAATAGAATTATATAAAATTATAAATATGAACTTTTTATTTTTATCAACTTCATGAATAAAATAAAAAGAAATATGATTTTGAAATAATTATCAAGATTTTTAATAATATATAATTGTTAAAGATATTATATTAAATAATAAATAAAGTAAGAACAAAAATTTAAGAAATATAAAAATTATATACTAGTATGTATAAATATAAAAATGTTACATTAAAGCTATTTTGAGGTTTCGTCCTGCCTTTGAGTATCTTAATTTCTCCCATATTTTTAGGGAGCAAAACCGCGTGGCGGATCGCTTAGCAGCTGCTGGGCATGTGAGAATGTTAGGTGTTTCTACCCTATCTGTTCCTCCTTCTTTTCTTTTGCCTTCTCTCCTAGAGGATAGGATTGGAGTCAGCCTTCCTAGACTGATCCCGGTGTAGGTTTTTTGTTGGTTTTATTTTTTTCCTTTCCTTTCTTACCAAAAAATAAATAAATATAAAAATATTAGTGTATATATACTATATAAATTTAATATAAATATATTGATTAAATTTGAAAAATAAAAGATAAATTTTACTTATAAAACTAAGGGTATTTTTGTACTTTAATGTAGAAAAATAAAAGGAGGAACTAAACAATTAATTAATATCAGAAATAAAATTAAGAGTTATTTTTATCTTATATTTATTTATTTTACAAATTAACCTTTTAATATCTAATTATCAGAAATAAACTCTAAAACCAAAATAAAATATCAATTTCACCATCTCTTTTCATTTCCTCTTCGTTCTTCTCCTTCTCCAATCCATTTTTTTCAAATCAAATGGTTACACTCATTTTCAATCATAAACTATGTGGTTTAAAATTTGCAAACAAGTATCATGTGGTACATTCCATTGCCACCCCTAGTTATATGTGTTGACGAAACTTTATTAAAAGGTAAATATCCCGGTACATTGTATATTGTGGTTTGTAAAGATTGTAATAATAAAATGTATCCCTATGCTTTTGGGATCGTCCAAACAAAAGTAATGAAACATGGATCTAACTTATAACCAAGCTAAGAGAATGTATTTGTGATGTTGATATTTTTGCCATAATATCACATAGACACATGCTGTAAATTTGGTGTTTGCAAATACGATATATGGATGTTGTTGTTAACATCTGAAAATAAATGTGAATATTAAATACTAGTCTATTAAAAAAGATAACAAAGTAGGAGTTATCTTTTCTTTAGACTCAATGGCTTTTCGTCTTTTGGCGATAGCTCTCCTCATGGTCTTGTAAGTCTCATACCAAGCCACATCTCCCCACGGGAATACATCAAACAATGTTGGATAACCAGCAAGCACTAGCCAATTAGTATTCACCAATCAACTTTTCTCGGTAGTGATCAAACAACGATGTATGAAAAACAACATTGCATACTAACGGCTTCACCGTCATCCTTATTGCTTCAATCTGTATCTCCGAACACTTCAAATAGGTGATGGTGAGTTGTAAGATCTACCCCTAATTATTTCCCTTCTATTTAGCTTTTTGATCCTCCTCGTCATCTCCTCAAAACCACAAAACCGCAAGCTATAGATAAGCTTGAACTCCCAATTACTAAACCTCATTTAAACTCATCCAATAGAGAACCACATCTCTTTATAGAGAGATCCAACATTGTCACGTCCGGGTCTAAACTTCTAGAATTTAGACCTTGAGAGTAATATATATTATAATGATTAGATGTGTGATTTTTATTTGGTGCTATAGGAAAAGTTTGGAGTTAATTTGATGGTTTTATATGTAAATTAAAAGTTAGGATAATTTTTAAAAGATTATATAAAGATAGAGGATCAAACTGGATTTTTTCCAGATTTGGATATATATTCAAACGGATTCAGTGATGATCATCATCATCTTTATTTTCTTCTTTCTTTTTCTTTCTTTTCCTGCCTCTTCATCTTTCTTTACCGTTTCTGAACCGTTTCTCCACCGTTTCTTTGATTTACAGAGATTCGACCGTTCGAATCACTCAAAATTGGAACCATAGCATCTTTATGCATAGATCTAAGTCCTAATCGAAAAGTTTTTGAGTTTCGGTAGTGTTTGGAGGAAAATGTCTTAAACAGGATTTAGAGGAGAATTGAACGATTGTGTTTTCTTCAATTAATAGCCAAGGTAAGTAACTATATTTTGAGTTTTATGTATATAGATATATATATATAATCAAAGAAGTTTCAGAAATTGATATTTGATGGTTATGCTGGAATTTTATAAAATTTGGGTTTTTCATGATTTTGCTTTTTATTGTGAAATTACGGTTCAAATGAAGCTATTGATTATGCTTCTATGTGAATTTCAGATTTTACTTGATTATGTTGATTTAAGGCTTAATTTGGTTGATTTTTTTGATTAAAGATTGGTTAGCGAGGAAGGGTAAGCGGCGGACATCCCAGCTATGCTGGCACCCCCACCACAGACCCAAAAAAGCCCCGAACCAAATTTATTAAAAGAGTAAATAAATGTCATAATACAAAAAGAAAAAAGAATAAAATGAAGCTAAAGAATTAGGAAAAGCGATAAACGCAACGTCCTACACGATCATGAAAAAAGACCGATCCACAAAAATCTGGGACAACATCCCACCAAGTCGAAGCTGTTGCCGTCCGTCCATAATTTGCAAGCGAATCCGCAACATGATTTCCTTCACGAAAAATATGAGACACCACAAAAGCCACAGAATCGGTCTGATTTAAACAATTGAACCATTTTTGTCTAAGCAACCAAGGGACCGAACAAGATTTAGATTTGAACATTTGCACAACATACATTGAGTCGCTTTCAAGCCAAATTTTCCGCTAACCTTTGCTGATAGCCATGTCAATGGCGTAAATAGCAGCAGATAGTTCAGCAAGATAAGCAAAGGAACTTTCAATCGGAAAGGCAAACGCACCAAGGCACATGCCAGTATGCGAGCGATAAATACCTCCGCAACCCGCAGGACCAGGAGCACCCATGACAGACGCATCAGTATTGATCTTAATCCAATCCCTCGGAGGTGGTTGCCAAAAAATCGGAGTAATGTGCGGAGCCTTAGCAAGACGCTTTTCAATCCCGAGCTCACCTAAGATTTGAAGTTCAACTAGCGAATTCCAAACGGAGCCCCGTCCAGTATGAGCAGATTCACGAACAGCTCCCCAAATCCGTCTCAGCGTGATGGAAGTATCAACCCTCTCATCCTCAAAAATGGACCTATTACGAGCAAGCCATAGAGCCCAAATTGTATTAACAATTGCAGCCGCCCATAAATCAGCGATTTGAGTACTGAAACGTTGAATAACAGCATGATCAACTAGATTCTTAAGAGTCGAGTCTGTGTTAATTCGTCTTCCAAACAATGAGCTAACACCATGCCAAATAAATTTGGAAAACCGACAGGAGACAAAAAGGTGGTCCAACGTTTCAGAATCTAACAAGCACAAACTGCAACGAGAAACAACTTGACAGCCACGCAACTGAAGCTGATCATGTGTTGGCAAATACCCAAGATAAGCCCGCCATCCAATAAGCGAGTGTGCAGGAGGAACACTCTGACACCTTAAAAAACGACTCCAAGGCTGTTGAGTAGGAGGAAATCTAAGCCAATCGTACAAGAGCTTAACAGTTAAAACCCCACTCGTAGCAGGCTTCCAAACACAAATATCAACATCATCCCTACCCCGCCTAATATTCCGCAATCTATTCTCCACATCCGCAAGTAACACGGGCAGATTGTGCCAATTATTACCATCCAAATAATCCTCCACCAAATCAAAATAACGACGCTGTTGACTAGTAGATAGGCCAACCTGTGCAGCCAGTGAAGGACACATCCAGGCCCCATTCCAAAAATTAAGTTCAAAGTGCTGACCAATCCACCAAAAACAGTGATGCTCAACTTCAGAATAAATGGATTTTATCGAGCCCCAAATAGAAGAATTCATGATATAATGTCGTGACTGTCCCGCTTTATTGAGAAAACGAGTTCTAAGTAAGTTAAAGCAGAGAGACTTTTCTGGTTGATTTACATATATACATATATGTTTTTGGTTTCAATATATATCTATATTGAACAAAATGAATTTGATGATTTCTTACGAATTGTTTTTGGATTGAGAAATCTGTTGCGGTTATTGTTGTTATTATTTTGGATTGAATTCCAAATATGATTTGTATGATACAAAAGGGCGAATTGAAGCCAAATGATTTAATGATTATAAAATAGTTTGGAATTTGATTATGAAATGAAATTTGAGCACGTTATGATTTTATGATTTTATATCCATCGAGAGTTATTCGGATCGGTGGTTTTTTATTTGAAGACCATGTTCAGTGAGGGACATGGCCTATGTACACAGTCTGAAGACCTATTGGGTATGGCAGCGAAGTGTTGGGTAAGACCATATGGGATAGGCAGTGTTAGGGGACGTCTCGACTATATATGTGGTTATGGATTGATACTTAAGGGGAGAAACTCGATGATGGATACAATGTTTTAAGTTCATTTGGATTATGTTTTCGGTTATGATTGATTTTGATATAAGGTTTTACAAAACGAGTTGGTTTGATAAAACACTTATTTGATTACAATATTTTATAAGGTTTTGAACTCAAGAATAAATACAAGATTATATATTTTTATGGTTTTGGTTTACTACTTTGACTATATTATGAACTTACGTTTTGAGTATATTTTATAAGGTTTGGATTAAATCCCTTTATAAATGTATATATGTAGCTATGTTAAGTAAAGTTGGTTTTTATAGTTGATAGTTTCTTACTGAGATTTTTGTCTCACGTTTTTAAATGTTTTAATGTTTTTAGGTGAGAAAGTACATGATATAGAGAAGGTTACCGACCGTTTAGGTGAGTTTTGGAAGTTGGCTACTTATTGTTAGAATTATGGTTAGAACTTTGGTATTTCAATTGTAATATAATGGAGTTGGTAAATATATGTTGAGGTCATCGAATGACTAATATTATGATTTTTATATAAATTGGAGACTCCTAAGTTGATTATGGTCTTTCTATTTCACGCCTAATGCCGATTGAGGTCGTCTAGGGTCGGGTGTGACAAACATGCTCAATCTCCCTAGTTAACAACATATGGCAATGGCACCGGAGAAGGCGACATTATCGAAATCCATGAGATATCTGAAACATCTACTTTTGAAAGCCTTTATCGGTGAGAGCGTCAATTTACTTTGCAGTTCAATCATGACAACAATATCACCTTTTAATGTTATTGTACCTTTTGAACCCAAGTTTCATAGATACTTGAATTTTACGCCACTAATTCGCTTTTACTTTTGCCACTTGACTTTGTAAAAATGAAAACACTTTGCATTTTAGACCATATATTTGCATTTCATACAATAATATTTACATTTCAAACAAAATAGAGCAATTTCGCATTTAACTAATTGCGAAGCAAAACTATTCGCATACATACAATTAGAAACCAATACCTCAATTGCGATTCGCAACATGTTCGTAAGATAAATTTTGTGAAGCCCTTTTGCTGAAATAAGCCTTTGTATTTGTCTATTTACGAAGCCATTTTTGCTAAAAAAAGACTTTTCATTTACCTATTTGCGAAGTTCTAGATAAGAGTTTATGGATTATCAGTTCAGTTAAGTTAATTTAAATTCAGTTAATTTAATTTAATTTAATTTCAGTAAAAAAGAATAGGACCTAAAACTAACGAAACATAACTCACTCAATCAATGTTAAATTACTACAAATCAAAACCTTAAACATAAACTTATAACATAGATGAAATACACAATGAAAAAAACAAAATAGATGGAGTTATTTAGTTTTATCCGTTTGTTATATCTTCTTTCCAGTTTTAGTCATTATCTCCGTTCGTTTTTTGATTCGCCATTGCCAAACATTGCCTTGCGATTAGTGTTTTTTTTTTCAAACCTCAAACAAGATTGATAACACGAGAGGTTTGTGCGAATAATAGTGTTTTTTGGGTAACCCGAAATTGGAAGAGAGTAATTTGGTGATGGGCTTTCCATTGGGCTAGTTTTGGAAAAAAACCTTTAATAAATTGTAAAAGGCGACAACTTCATATGCAATGTTGACGCAGACATTGATAGCCAAAACAATTTCTGTTCATATGGTTTTCTTCTACGAGATCACCAAGGGCGATGTTTTGCGGCTTGTATGGGCTATCTTGCATATACAGTTAATGCTCCCTTGGTAGAGGCTATGGCGAACCGCGAAGCGTTATCATGAGTCAAGGATTTCAATCTAGGACACGTCGAATTTCAATCTGATTGTTTGATGGTGGTTCGAGATATTCAACATCAAAACATTCGATTATCATATTTGTCTGATGTTATTTGTGAGTGTTGTGGTTTATTACGAGATTTGAACACTTGTTCAATCTCTTTTGTGAAACGATCAGCGAATTTAGCAGCCCATAATCTTGCTAAGGCTGTTACTTCTAGTTCTGTTCGTGGTGAGTGAGCTTATCCACCATAGTTTATACTTCATGTTCTATCTTCTTAATAAGGGTTAAGGTGCAAAAATACCCCTAACGTTTTGGGTCAGGAGCAATTTTACCCCTAACGTCTAAAATTGTGCAATTTTACCCCTAACGTTTGTAGCCAAGAGCAATTTTACCCCTAACGTTGATAATTTGGGTCAATTTTAGACATTATCATAAAACACAAATATTTTTGTTCCTTATTTTACACAAATTTCATATCAATTCGTTCTAAAAAAAAGATTTCATGTTTTTGTAATTTAATAGTAGAATTGAAGATTAATATTTATAAATTCGGTGAATTTTTTGATTTTTTTTGTCTAATTCGTACAAAAGACAGTATTTTATTATTTTTTTTCACATCCCAACATATATTTGTGATTTGTTAGTGTTAAAATGACGTACGCGTGAAGTGTAGATGGTAAGATTCATGACCGAGCAGACAGTTTGATGAATTATTTCTGAAATTGACCCAAATTATCAACGTTAGGGGTAAAATTGCCATTGGCTACAAACGTTAGGGGTAAAATTGCACAATTTTAGACGTTAGGGGTAAAATTACTCATGACCCAAACGTTAAGGATATTTTGTGCACCTTAACCCTCTTAATAATAAGTTATGTTTTATTAAAAAAAAAATAATAATAATAATTTTCACGCTGGCGACATAAATGATTTCCGTTTCAGAAGTATGTAACAGTCACTATTCTCCCTTCAATCCCGTCACGCGCTACTATCTTCTTTTATAAAACCTCGCGCCAAGTGTGCAATTTATTCCTCACAGTCACAGTGACAGCAAGGAACTGAAAAGCGACAGACAATGCCGGAGCTACCGGAGGTGGAGGCGGCGAGACGGGCCATTCAGGATAACTGTTTAGGCAGGAAAATTAAGAAGGCCATCGTAGCCACTGACCCCAAAGTTATCGAAGGGGCCTCTCCCTCAGATTTCGAGGCCGCTCTTGTTGGAAAAACCCTAATCTCTGCTCTTCGCAAGGGCAAGAACCTCTGGCTCCAGCTTGATTCCCCTCCTTTCCCTTCCTTTCAGTTCGGTATGCTTCAAACTCCTTTTTTTTTTTTTCTTTTTGCATCTGAGTAACGGACGAAAAATGTAAGGTCTAATGGTTAGTTTACTCAAAGGAAGGGGCGATAGAATACGAATCAAATGTCTTTAGTTGTTTTATGTGTTCGTAAACTGTCGAAAAGAGCATTTTTCTCTGTTCTTGAGAAACCATTCTCAACTTCTTATTTTTCCCACTTCATGCATAGTACATACGAAGTTCAAATTTTTATCCCTTTTCTTCGAACGAATATTTGAGCGGCTTAAAAATTTGTCGTACTTGAGGAAAGTCAATTTGTTAGCCAGTTGCTTACACAATATATTTATTTCCAGGGATGGCTGGTGCTATATATATTAAGGGAGTTGCTGTTACCAAATATAAGAGGTATGCCTAACGCTGAAAGGTCCTCACTGTATCCTTGCATGCATAGTATGCCGAGTTCCATTCATAATAGTTAAATTTAATGGCATATATTAGTCCTGCTATGGGGTTAATATTTTATGGAAGGCTTCAGATCTCGGGAAATTGCAGGGCTTAGTCGATATTAATCATATTATTCATTGTGTTCGGCTTCAATTATTTAGCTTCTACTAATAGGAAGTATTATCAGAAGATTATTTCTAATTCATCCAAGAATTATAGGAATTCTTGCAAAAGAGGGGAAGGGAAAGAAAAAAGACCATACCATTATGCTCCTTTCTTTTAAGTTTTTCACCGCTAGTTATACCTCTTAATTATTTTCCATGAGGAAAAGTGAAATGTGGAATATATAATTGCATGAGCCTAATTCGTTTTGCCGCAATGCTCATACTGAATCTACCTGATTGTTAGAATGTAAGATCATTGTACCAGTAAACTGTTAATGATTTCATGCACTTTTGTTACACGAGACTGAATCTCTGCCTGATTGTTTAAATGTAAGATCATTGTAGCAATAAACTGTTAATGATCTAATGCATTCTTGTTACACGAGACAGATTTCCATCATCAAAAAGATTTACACTCATTGAATGATCATCAGTTGTTGATTATCAGAATATTGTTTACAGGTCTGCGGTGAATGACACTGATGAATGGCCATCCAAATATTCCAAGTTATTTATTGAAGTAAGAATTGGTGCATTTCATGAATTGGAGTATTCTATTTCTGTATCCATGCTTTTTATTGGGTGCATAGCCTGATTCTTTCATCAGGTCCATTTTAGATTTACTTTGTCAAATTATTTATATAGCTCAATTTTTATGCGTACTGAGTTTGTTCACTGATGATTCAAGAAGTACACAGGATCATTTAGGAGCTTCTCAAATTTCTTTTTTTTTTTTCTTTCAGTGTTTGGAAATTTTTTATATCTTGAGCAAATGCTAAGGAAGTTATCAAATTGCAAGTGAGATGTTGTGATCCATTAGATGCCTGGAAGTTATAAAAAGAAAACACTACGCCCTAGAATGAGAGAGCAATATCATAGATACAGATATGTTACTCTTAGATTGCTGTAGATATTACTTTGCTTAATTTTAGTTTTGTAGACTTGCCCTTATGAAACTTCTAAGCAGTGACAAATTATGTATCAACTTAAGAAATTGTCACCTTTCTTCCTGTTAATGGACATGTTGTATGTACCTGCAGCTAGATGATGGCCTGGAGTTCTCTTTCACCGACAAGAGGCGATTTGCTAAAGTTCGTTTGCTCAATGATGTAATTACCATTTCGTAGTCTACTTGAAGCTTCTATTTTGCTCCAACTTTATTCAAGTCTTGCTAAGTTCCATCACTTTCTTCTTCTTTGTTTGTTTTTCCTATGCAGCCTGCTTCTGTGCCTCCAATATCTGAACTAGGCCCAGATGCATTGCTGGAGCCAATGAAAGTTGATGAGTTTTATGAGCTGTTATCCAAGAAGAAAGTTGCAATTAAGACCCTGTTACTTGATCAGGTTGGCACCATTGAGCAGCCTATCTGATTTATTAGCTTTAAGATAGTGAAAAGAACAAGATAGAATTAAGCAGATGCTAAAAAGAATTGAACTATCTGATCAAAAGCTTATATTGCAAGTTTATGATCTTTGTTCATCATTAAATTATTGTGACAAGTAGGAGATATAATTCATATGTTGTCAATGGAAGTTTCATATTTGAGCATGTACGAATGTGATGCTCTACAAGAATAAGAAGAGAAACATCATCCAGGTCAAGGAGCTGTGTCTAAAGGTAGACACCAAAAAGTAGTCAATGAGAATCGGGGCAGCCAGCATCAATAAATTAGCAATCGTGTTTTTTTGAGCTAATAAAACTATATTGTTTTGTTGTGTCTTTGTAATATGCTGGACAATCTTAGAGGAGTGGGGGTCATATGTGTATTTATGCTTCCATTGTTCAAAATTTTAGCTATTAAATCCAATGTTTCTCTTTCCAGAGTTTTATCTCCGGTATTGGCAACTGGGTTGCAGATGAAGTACTATACCAAGTAAGTGCACGTCCACCCTCAGTACTTCCATTACATGATAAGTTTTCTGTTTGATTAACTCTGTATCTCTCAACTTCAGCACTTGCTGTTCGCCATTGATACTGTGGCATTTATGTGCATCTATGCATGCCTTCATGACCATTTTGCTTGCATAATGGATGGATGGTTGACTGTACGAAAATGTAAAACAAACTCACACAGTTGTTGATGGTTGTGAAAGATCATAAATGGGTTACTAGCTAAAATATTGGAGGAAGAGAAATATTAAGTTCTATGAGGTAGTAGAGAATAAAGCTACGAAAGAGATTACTGCCTGAGGTTTAAGTTTTTTGCATGGATGGTTCTTTGAGATGTATCTTTTTTGGGGGCATTGATCATAAATGATTTCTTATGTTGTTGGTCTTGTCTGAGTTGAATAGGAATTGATTATGAATTTATTGCTTCCCCAGGCCCAGATTCATCCACTGCAAATTGCTTCCAGCCTGTCCAAAGAAAGTTGTTCAACGTTACATAAGTCCATCATGGAGGTAGAAGATAATCTTATTTTTCTATCATAATTCTTAGTGGCAGTCAGCAAAATCTTTTGTTTGTGGAACATTCAAATTTCATGGAAAAATAGAAGAAAATATCTGTAGGTTATTCAATTTGCGGTTCAAGTAGATGCTGCAAGCAACCGCTTTCCTCTTGAGTGGTTGTTTCATTTTCGATGGGGCAAGAAGCCTGGAAAAGTTAATGGTAAGATACTTTTGATATGACAGATCATTTTGACAAACAATCTTTTTTCAGGTCATTGAAAAAGCAGTAGAGGTTGGAGCGGATAGTAGTCAGTTCCCAAATAATTGGATTTTTCATTCTCGAGAAAAGAAGCCTGGGAAGGCTTTTGTTGATGGTTTGGCTCCTGACCTACCTGATATACATTGTATTGCTTGTCATCAGTCAATTGCTTCACTTTCTATTCTTTCTGGCCTCTCTCCCTTCCCTTGCATTTATTGCTTTACCTTTTCAAAAAGGTGGCAAAGATGTGATCGTTAGACTTGGAATTGTGGTGGTGTTCACTTTTTCTATTTCTTATTGTATCCCTGATGAACTTTTTTTATTTATGGCAGGAAAGAAAATTGATTTTATCAGTGCCGGTGGTAGGGTAAGTCATTCGAAGTACGCTTTTATATTTTTTAAAAAAATTTCTGGGCAGGTACTTGCAAACAAAAAGATGATTTATTTTTTCTGGTCTTTTATTTTGGTTTCAGACAACAGCTTATGTGCCAGAGTTACAAAAACTGAGTGGAGAGCAAGTTGCAAAAGCACTGGATAAACCAAAAAGACAGACATCAAAGAAGAAAAAGGATGAAGACAACAATGATAATGATGGAAACATGGTTGGAGATGATGTTAATGAAGCAGCAAAAGAGGAAGATGAAACTGTGAAAAAGCCCAAGTCAAGGAGAGAGTTGAAGCCCAGAGGTCGTGGTAAACAGCCTCCAGCAAAACAAAAACCTGTGCTAAGTGACAACAATGAAGAAGAAGATGATAGTGATGCTATTCCTGCTGATAATGATGGAGAAGATCATCGAAAGAGAAAACAACAGAATGGTAAACAAGGTGAGGCAAAGAAGGCCACCAATCAAAACAGTAAGAAACCAAAGAAAGCAGCAAAGTAAATTGCGTTTCTGCGCATCGGAAGTAGCTGTATAAACTGTAGTCTGCATTTTTGAAGGATGGAGAAGTGGAAACATCAAATTTTTGGGAGTATTGATTAACAATGTTTTTGTGTCGTATATGGTAATGGCTTCTCTAACTGTAGTCTACCATATGATCTTTTGGACAACTGATGTTTCCTGAAACATGTCTCTATATGATCTAAATCCACATCCCCAATCTGAGTTGATTTCTATGACTATGAGGGTAAGTATCACAGTTGCTTAACAAGGTTTGAAAAA
Organism: Euphorbia lathyris; assembly: GCF_963576675.1. Taxonomy (NCBI): domain Eukaryota; kingdom Viridiplantae; phylum Streptophyta; class Magnoliopsida; order Malpighiales; family Euphorbiaceae; genus Euphorbia; species Euphorbia lathyris. Next base: position 68,511,824 of record NC_088912.1, on the reverse strand, counting down.
CTGGGTTTCTGCAATTCAAACTAGCTCAAAAGAGTGTCATCGAGTAGAATAAATAAACTGAAACTTAATATTATATTATAAGCTTTTATGCAGGGGGCAAAGGGTTATGATTGACGGTTGCATCCAGCAAATGAAGATTGTGCATCTCTTTTTTTTCCATCCCGGTATTTTTTTTCCCATCCTGGAAATGACAATCAAAGAAAGAAGTATGATTACAAAATTAAATGGCTCCTATATATAGGCCCTTGTTCCTATACATACATACTATAAGGAAAAAAGAGGGGGAAAAAGAAATTTATAATGCAGGTATTTTCTCGTTGTCAATCTTCTCTGTGGTCATTTTCATATTTAGCCTCTCCTTGTGTATAATCTGCAGGATATTCAGAAAGAAATATAAGATAAAAATTGGATAAACATACTAAGATAATGCAAAATCTTGATCACCCAAGTCAAGATGGAATTGCAATTGAAAGTACCTGTCATGATCTCATTATGTGCTGATTTAAAAGAATACTCTTAGAGCAGTCACAACTTTTTCTGGCCTGTTAGAATCAGGGAAAAACTTGATGTAAGCAGTGTATGGGGCTAAGAAGAAAAAAAAGAAGTGGAAAAATGTCACAGAGTGGCATGCCTACCAGTCCTCCTGTGGCATATGGCCGGCACCTTCTATCAAATTCAACTTTACATTATCAGGATTTCCTTTCTGAAATTCCTCAGCCAAGGATTGAGGTAGATATTTGTCTGCTATTCCCCAAGCAACAAGTGTTGGTATATCCCATCTGAAGAATAAAATAATCCACAAAGAGGCATATGTAAATTCAGCCGAAATTGTTTGAAACTAAGGGCAAACCAAATTCAATACCTTCCAGATGCAAACCCATCAGCTATTTGGCTCAAAGTATCTCTGAAGTTAATCTTTCTTGCAGCTTCAAGGATAGCTGACATAACAAAAAACAGATGAAGAAATTACTTTCTTCCGACATCAATTACTTTAAATTACACATGAACAAGTTCTGCTGTGCATGTTCTGAAATGCTTTTTACACATCAGCTTCCTTAGAGGATCAAATCCATTTGATAAAGTAAACATTAGCAGACACTTCATTACAGCTTGCTACTCGACAAAAATTGAGTACAAACCAAATCCTGGCCCGCTGCTGGACAAATATGGCAATCGATATACATCGGCCTTTTCCGTCTTCAAGACATAACTGCCCAAGTAATTCTCAAGTTGTAAGACAAAATGAAAAATGAAATATCAAGGGAAAAGCATAAAAGCTCAATATGCTTAAGAACAGAACACTTGAATAATATCCCTCCAAAATGAATAAATCAGATACTATAATCAGTCTGTAGCTACTAAACAAGAACAGTGTTATCACTCAAGTATAATAGCTGGTTTGCAAATAATTAGTACAGCTTCATAGATATTCTCAGAGTTGGAAAAGCAAAATTTATCTTCTCCAGAAAGCCATGCTCAAGTTTAGTTGCTCAGTAAAATGGCACGTTATAGAACAAAAACGAACAAGTGAAGCCGATCACAATTTCATGAAATATATGCTACTCCTACAAGACTGAAGAGTGCAATTAATAGATTTTAAGTCATCATTCTTCTTCTTTCAATATATGAAGATGATGAAGTAAACATCAGTAATTCTAGGATGCACTGGGGTAGTGATGGCATGAAAAGTTGCATTCGTCGTTGAGTGAAATTTGTAAGAAAACTCTGTTAGCAATTGATAGAAATTACAATCTAGAACTTCTTTATTTTCTTAAGAGTTGGTTAAGTTAGTAATGAAAACATTATCCAGAAACCTTAGAATATAGCAAGAGATGGAGTTACAAATTGGATACATACGGGCTACCTGCTTCAATAAAGCGCTCTGCCATAATAGCATTTTGCGAGGTAAATTCACCAAACAGAGGAATCCTGGATAAGCAATAAAAGAAAAAACGGGTGAACCCCTCTGCTAAACATACAGATAGTTCATAATCCTCATTATATGCATAGCATAAACAGAATAAGCACAGAACCTTAGCTGTTGAAATAAACCAGGAACAGGAGATGAAACTGTCACTGGACTATTTAAAATTGCAATCTTTGCAATCTTGCTCTTGTTTTTTAGTGCCCATGTCAATCCATACGAACCTACAAGAAATCCCTTTTAGGGAGAACATGAGAAGCACATATCAGGTGATTTGCTTTGCTTAACAATTGAGTCCTCACTTAAGGAATGTCATGTACATTGTATTCAAACCTGAACGACAAGATAGAACGGAGATTCAACACCCAGCACATCAAGCAATCTGTCCAATTCCTCATGGTACTCCTTTTCTGTTCAGCATGGTATTGGAATGTGAGACACGGGATGCACGAATTATGTTACCGTACAAATAATAGCTTCAATTCTTAGCAATGGATTGGAAACCTGTATAATCAAAACCGTATCCTGGTTGTGGCTTGTCACTGAACCCGAACCCTATCCAGTCAGGTGCAAAGCAGTGAAACCCAGCATCTGATAACTATGCAAGAAAAAGGAAAACATATCTAAACAAAGAATAATTGCTTTCTAGATGACAAGTAAAGAAGCTAAATTCACTAGTAAAATATTGAAACGATTCTCACTTGGGAAGTCTATTCAATACTAGTAGACGTCCTAGTCAATAACATAATCTGACAGTTGTCTTGAAACATCTGTTAGGTTGTATTGTAATCATTGAAATTTACAGAAAAAGAGTAGGAGGCAAAGGCAAAATAACCTGAGACATGACAACTCGGTAGCTAAAAGATTGAGTAGGAGCACCGTGTAGGAAGACAATTGTTCCACGACGGCTATTAGATGATCCTGAAAATCAAGGCAATACTTGATTAAAAAAGAATTAATTTGAAAAGAAACAAGGATCAAATTAAGCAGTTGGGAGAATATTTACCAGTTTCTCTCACAAACCAAACGAACTCCCCAGACCTTATGTATGAACCATATTCTTTTCCCTTATCTTCTATCCTCTACAACCACAAATAATTCATACCATCTACAAAAGCAATTAGTTTGAGAAAAAGAAAAAGAAAAACTCACATAAAGCATTTGGCCGACATTCCCGCTTTCGGCAGGGCTCTCAGGGAGCTGTATGGCGTCGCGACTGGATGGATTATCAGTAACAAAACCAAAAGGATTGAACGCTGCTGCATCATCGTCTTTGTTTTTGCTTTCTTCACTTTTTGTGGCACTTGCTATTATTGTTGATATTCTTTTCTTGGTGTGAATTGTGGTCTTTATTTTGGTGATAGGAACTGATAAAGGTGGAAGAGCAGAGAATAGAAGAGTCAAAGCCATATGGCCTTGGCTACTCCGATCACTATGTGACTCTAATCAAGAGAGTTTTGATTTTAACTGGACAAGCCTTCTGAAAGTGGCCTTCCATGTGGTTCTACTTTCAGAAAAGATGTGTGAACAATTGTCCTGCGTGGTATCACGCGCCTTACTATTGGCTCAAAATGATTCTCTGAGAAATCATAGAGATTATGAGATCCAGACATCTCATTCCACCGCAGCCTAAATTATTGGGTGCTAATTTCTGACACTAAGATACGGAATAGATAATCCCAATACGGTTACATCATGTGCATATGTTTTAAGCAAATTCCATATTAAGTTATAGATAACATAATGTGATTTTGGCACATGAAATTGCCACCCCTTGAAATATTCGTTCCTCTAGACAGTCTCGCAAGGTATTTTTTTCACAGAAGTGAAATTAATGGATTATTTTATGAAAAAAAAATACGAGATTTACATGCAAAGATATCCAAACTTTATTTATAGTGGCCATTTAAAACCAACAAATAGGATAACAACCATATATTGCAGATGACCTTAACAACGGCCATCTAGAAAACGAAAAAGAAAAGTACGATACCAAACATTTAACCACCATAGCAAGTTCAAGAAGGTTTAAAACTTATTGATAGAGTTAACTGCCTCTTAGCAGACACACAAACTAGTATCATAAAACATATAACCACACAACTTAGAAACCACCGCGAAGGCGGAGGACAAGGTGCAAAGTAGACTCCTTCTGGATATTGTAATCAGCAAGGGTCCTCCCATCCTCGAGCTGCTTGCCAGCAAAAATCAACCTCTGCTGATCTGGTGGAATACCCTCTTTGTCCTGAATCTTGGCCTTCACATTGTCAATGGTGTCAGAGCTCTCAACCTCAAGGGTGATGGTCTTCCCTGTCAGAGTCTTCACAAATATCTGCATACCACCCCGAAGACGAAGCACCAAATGGAGGGTGGATTCCTTCTGGATGTTGTAGTCAGCAAGGGTTCGGCCATCTTCAAGCTGCTTACCAGCAAAGATCAACCTCTGCTGATCTGGTGGGATCCCCTCTTTGTCCTGGATCTTGGCTTTCACATTGTCAATGGTGTCAGAACTCTCAACCTCAAGGGTGATGGTCTTTCCAGTGAGGGTTTTCACAAAAATTTGCATGCCACCACGTAGGCGGAGCACCAAATGAAGGGTCGACTCCTTCTGGATGTTGTAGTCAGCAAGGGTTCGCCCATCCTCCAGCTGTTTACCAGCAAAGATAAGCCTCTGTTGATCTGGTGGGATACCCTCCTTGTCCTGGATCTTGGCTTTTACGTTGTCAATGGTGTCTGAGCTCTCAACCTCGAGGGTGATTGTCTTACCAGTGAGGGTTTTTACGAAGATTTGCATGCCACCACGAAGGCGAAGCACCAAGTGGAGAGTTGACTCCTTCTGGATGTTGTAGTCAGCAAGGGTGCGCCCGTCCTCAAGCTGTTTACCGGCAAAGATCAGCCTCTGTTGATCTGGTGGGATCCCTTCCTTGTCTTGGATCTTAGCCTTAACATTGTCAATGGTGTCTGAGCTTTCAACCTCAAGGGTGATAGTCTTGCCAGTGAGGGTTTTAACGAAGATTTGCATGCCACCACGAAGGCGAAGCACCAAGTGGAGAGTTGACTCCTTCTGGATGTTGTAGTCAGCAAGGGTGCGCCCGTCCTCAAGCTGTTTACCGGCAAAGATCAGCCTCTGCTGATCTGGTGGGATCCCTTCCTTGTCTTGGATCTTTGCCTTAACATTGTCAATGGTGTCTGAGCTTTCAACCTCAAGGGTGATAGTCTTGCCAGTCAGGGTTTTAACAAAGATCTGCATCTGTTTAACAAAAGAAAAACAGTTTGATTTCCGAATAACATTAAGCCTCTAACCTTCTAACATACAACAAAGCCCATTCAAAGTTCAAAACAATACTGGGTATATTTTCACACAAGAACATTAATTATAAAAAGATTGTACCTTTAATGCTAGCATCTAGCATTCAATAATATTTAGTGCCAAAACAACTGGAAAATATAATGAATTGCCAAGAACATTTGCAGGAAAAAAAAAACAATATTCATCACTGGAATTATATAAAATTCAGTTTCTCTTCGTGGTCTAATATAAAGAGACCATCGTTCTGAAATTCCATTCCATGTTTCCCTAACCTAGAATACCAATTTTTGCAAATACAGAACACATAGTTGAACCGAGATTACCAGAAAAGAAAAGATTTTTTTTATCATCAATCAAAGTTTAATAATTATATCAAAACTTCGAGATACAACCAAAATCTTTCATGAAGAGACAGGAAATTTGCTCCATACGTCATAAATCGCTCCAATTAATGAATAAAGTAATTACGTGCACGCAAATCAAGATAACAACATATATATCTTATATTCAATAAATACGAACGGGTTAAGCTTTTCCTTCAAAGAAATCTATCTAATAACACAGAATTCAACACCTAGTCAGAATCGTCCTACCCGACGATCTCTAATAATCAAATCTGAATTAAACCAAAATCAATATTAAAATCCAAGTTGAGCCCATCAGATACAAATAATTAGCATATCGCAATCAACAATAATCTAGAAAAGAAACAATCAATACCGAAATACAAAACGCTTACCTTGAGAGAGACTAAGACAAGAGGAAGGTTAAACTATGTCCGGATCTGATCTACCGATTTGCTAATCGCAGGGTTTGAAGAAAGATGGAAGAATGGATCAAATTATATAGGGGTATTGATGGAACAAAATGACGAAATTGTCCAACAAATTATTGGAGGAGAAGTCGGCATCGGGGTTATTTTATTTTTAGGTTTGTCCGGGGCCACACGCCTGGATTAGTTTTCCTTCCAAGTTGGTTCCTATCGACTGGACCAGATAAATCGAAAAAAAACCAATTCCAATTAGATTATAGAAGTTTGAATAAAATATTTTTCTCAATAAAATAAAATAATAATAATGGGTTAAACATCTAAGAAGTGTTAATTGGGAAATAATTCCCAAAAAAAAATGGTTAAGAATTATTTCTTCAAAAGCGACTGTCATTATGATACATTAAAAATAGTTAAAAATAGTTTCATTACGATACATTTTAATTAAAAATAGTTTCATTATGATACATTAAACACCATAATTAATAAATAAATATTATTCATTTACCTCATTACGGCGGCAAAAGCGTTGTAATGAAATAAATGGTTCACTAGTAGAAAAATGCTCATTTGCATCGCTGCATTTGCATCGGCCGTTTTTAACACGCGATGCAAATAACACATTTGCATCGGCCTTTTAATAGGGACCGATGCAATTGTATTCAGGTACAACATTTGCATCGGCCCCTTAAAAAGGGCCGACGCAAATACATTTGTTATTTGCATCAGCCACTTCTTAAGGGCCGATGTAAAAGCCCGTTTATCCTTTTGCATCGGCCTCTTAAAAGAGGCCGATGCAAATACATAAGTTATTTGCATCGGCCCTTTCTTAGGGGCCGATGCAAAAAATTATCCATGTATTTGCATCGGATGATACACCTATCATTTGCATCAGTTTATTAGGAGCCGATGCAAATGTAAAGTTACTTTTTCCACTTTAAAGAATTTGGGGTACTGATCAGTCGTCTTCTTCTGCTCCAAGCAAGAATCGCTGACCCATTTACGATCATCCATTGAAGCACCTTCCTTCAATCTCTTGAAGCAGCTTTCCTTCAACCTTTCATCTCTCACATTTAAACAAGCAGAGAGGAAAACAGGTCACTTTACTGAAGAAAAACCATTCCTATCATGGAAACTATCAGGTTTGCTACATTTTCTTAATCTCTTTCCCTGAGTCTAACTTAAGTCCCTTTCCTTCACTTCGTTTGTGCTTCTGGAAATTTGTATTTCGTTTTTTCTTCAAAATCAGAAGCTCGCCTTAATGCTGCAGAAAACCTAGCCCGGCCTGAACGACGCTTTCTCAAAACTGGTCGTACTGTAATAGAGAAGGCGTGTTCCTCATCCTCGAAGCCGGATTTCCACCATTCTCCAGTCGCTTTCTCATTCTCCGGTGGCGTGTTCCTCACCATTCTCGATTTCCACCTTGCTCCTTATGATATTTTTGGTAAATTTCCCTTTCATATATAGGTATTGTTTATCCACTTGTCTTCTACTTTTAAATTATGTTGCATAGGTATTTTGATTTGAATAATTTCACAAGTTTGGGTTGAAATACCCGTACATTTTGATATGAGTCTGGTTTTAATTTGTTTTAATTTGGGTATTTTTGAAGTTCATATAGTTTGTTTTGATTTGGGTCTTGTTTTGATTTGGGTATTTTGGAAGAGATGTCATGAATTTGTGATTTGGGTCTTGTTTTGTAAACTTCCTGTTTGAATTTATCTTCTTTAAATACGCAATATGTGATTGTGGAGCTGGGTTTGTTTAAGAGTTCTATACATGTGTTAGTTGGTATGTTGGTTTTGTTATGATATGAGATTGTTATGTAGATCAGGCATGTGCTCCAAATTGAAGAGAATTTAGCGTTTGAAACAAGGTTTTCTAGGAGAAAATGGGATAGAAAAGTGAGATACCTTGATTCTTTGCTTAATTAAGTATTTCTGTTTGATTAGACTTGATTGGAACTAGAGGTGACTCTCAATTCGAGTTATCGTGTTACGTTATCTAATAATATGAAACAAATATAAGAAAAATGATAATTGTGTCAACTGTCTTCGAAAATCTTATTATCGTATCAGAAATTATGCCCTCAATTGGATCTTGATTTGAGTTGCTACTAATTGATACCTAGTCTACATGATTTCTGTTGTTTCCTAATTTGATGATACAATCTTGTTGTTGCATCCTAAGTGATGAAATCTATAAAAAGGTAATACTGATATTCATTTATCATATTTTAGATAATTATCTAGACAAGTCCTTGGCTTCCTGCAAACTAGGGGCCGGTTCTTCGTCATGATTCATTGACTAAGGGCCTCAATTCATATTGGTGGTCAGACTTCAATATTACTAGTATTGATAATTCTCATTGGCTTGTTATTGCCCTTATTTGTAACGTCTGTTATATAATAGTCCTAGGTGCATATCTATTCTAGTCTATATAGTGTTCCTAAATTAACTTTCGGTTTGTAAGCTAGGCATAACTTTGACCTTAATAATAGTTTTGTTATGCTTAATTCTTTCATGTTACTATAGAAGATGTAGGGGGTGTCTGAAACATGGGTTATACTGCTAATAATTGGTCTTTGAATTGCTGCTAAGACTTCTCACTCAGCAATTTATTAAGCTGAGGATTCCAAGTTATTGCACCTTGTGTCCTTGTCATATAGTTATAAAACCGGTTCCAGTTCTGGTTATGAGTTTTATCATTTTATGACTTTTTGGTTATTTTCCTGATCACTGAGTTGGCCTCATATGTCTCTAGTTTGTTGCTTCACTAATAATAAGAATGGTTTGTGTGGAAATGCAGGAGGAACTAAATATGCCAATTGCTTTATCTGTAATGGACATGGACATTTGAGCAAGGACTGTCCAAAAAATACTCGTGGGATATACCCAAAGGTATTGTATTTATGAACTTTAAGTTTATCATTACCTTTTCAATTTGATGCTATATAATTTTTTAAAACTCTGATATTTTTCAAGATAAATGACAAGGAATCTCATTCATGTCGGCTATCATTGTTCATGAACGATCCAATGGAGAGAGTTATTGTTGCAGATGGTATGTGTTACCCACAGATGAGGATTATTCACCAAAAGTCCATCCCTCCCGAAAATGTGAGAGTGAGTGTTGATCGTGTTGTAGAGCAATATAAAGATGTTCCCGTTCCCGTTCCAACTGAGTGGATTAAGAAACTTCATCAAGCTCATGGTACTTTTATACAATGGCCAAAAGAAATGGTTGATCTTTCAACTAACGAGGTAACTTGTCAATACTATTCTTATAGTGTGTAGTTATATCATATACAATGTTTGTTAATATATATTTCTACTTAAATTGTTATTAGGAAACAACACCAAAAGATAAGTGTGCTATAAGGAATAAAGTTGTAGATAGTGCTAAAAATAAAAATGTTGAAAGTGGGCATGACACAAAGGGATCATCTACAAAACCGAAAAAAGCCTTTGTTTATGATAATGAGTTTCAACATTTGAGTCAGAAGTGTAAGAGTATGCACTCTTCGTTGTCTGTTTTTGTTGAACGTCAAATCATTTCAATGCCGTTTGATAAGAATATTTTTCTATATGACACTGACAATATTCCTATCACGAGGGAGGATGTCATGGAACTTCTCAAAGGAGCTTGTCTCAATGTTCCAATATTGCAAATTTTTATAATGTAAGATATATAACACTTGAATTTGTCTAAAGTTTTAATTTAATATTTTCTTGAAATCTAACTATTACTACACTATATGTAGGGCTCTCTGTGATGAAAATGCCGACAATTTAAGTTTTCAAAATTCCTTCGGATTCATGTGCCCGAATAGGATTTCAGCATGTATGCAAACAAATAAGATTAATGATAGTTTGTCATACATGACAAAAGCGATGCAAGAACACAGCTCCAAACGATTCATCTTCTGCCCGTACCATGAAGGGTATAAATATTTTATTTCTGTTTTATTTGAGCTGTTTCAGTTGATTATAATATTAATTTGATCGTACATCTAGGAATCATTGGCTTCTTCTAGTCCTTTGCAATAGCACAAGTGAGGTCTATGTATTTGATTCTAAGCAGCCATCTCCGACAAAGAAGCGGTCTCTAATGATTAGGTTGACACTCTCCAATGCTTTCCGAATCTACAAATCATTAGGAGCCGGAAGTACATTGACATGGAATGATGCAGATGTATGTATACTTTTCCTTATAAGTGATATTTAGCATCTGCGTGTATCATCTGATATTTAATTATTTATTTTTACAATTGAAATACATGTAGTGCGCTCAACAAAAAGCGTCAACTGAGTGCGGATACTATGTCATGCGTTACATTTTGGAAATAGTTAATTCTTCCCGTAGTAGCGAGAAACTAACTAAGGTATTTGTTGATGTTGTCATTTATAATTTATCAAAATACTTTTAATTGTATATGCTAAACCATCGTGAGTATTTACGCTTCACTTTTTGCTTTTGTTAAGGTTCTTAAAAGAAGCACACCTTATTCCGTGGATGAGATAAATGTCGTTAGAGATATTTGGGCGACGTATTTTATAACCAATGCGCCAATTTAAGATTCAGTGAGGTTAGAGACTTTATTTTCATAATTCAGCGAGATATTATTTAGGAATGGCTTTTGCTTATATATTATTGTTATTGTTTCATGATTTTTGATTGACAGATCGAATGGACTGTATTTGATTGATGAACACCAAGTCAAAATGTTACGAGCCAAACTTGACTCTAATGATTTCTCATCCAAATAGAGGTCAGTTGGCAATTTTTGACACGATAACACGATTTACAAAAACAGCTACTCACATGACACAGTTATAATTTTTCTTGTTTTATATCATATAATATAAGAACATGATTTTGACATGATATAGCATCTTGTATTTTCTTTAGGACCCAAATTCAATGAACTTGGGATGATTTTCAATATTTTTTCTATTGCACGTTAATTTTTCAATTTTCACGTGTTAAGGGCTCGTATGAAGCAATGTTAACTTCCCTGAAAAATATTTACTTGTCATTCATTGGATTTTGTCCAAAATAAATAGTAGATGGACCTGTATTTTTTTGCCTAGTGCTGACTAAGAGCATCAACTTTTGTAGAAAACTAATTGCAAGTCAGTTGCAAATGCTTATGTGGTGTTTTTTTGGGGTATAATTTATTATGTTTTATTTAGGAATGACTTTCCTTATATTAATTGTTCTTGTTTCATGATTTTTGATTGACAGGTCGTAGGATTTTACTGCAATTTCAAGGGTTGATTGTGCATTTTGTGTTTTTGTTCACGTTAAAGCTAGAATGAAGTCATTCTCCTTTTTTGTAAATATAACAAATTTGAAACTAAACAGATTTTGCTGCACTAGAATGAAGTGCTTTTTGTACCAAAAACTTGGAACTAAATAGTAACCTTTTCGTTTTTATGAATTAATTTGTTAGAGGGTACAAGAAATGATGCAATATATTGATTTGCTATATTTTTTCTTCAAATTGAACAAATGAATACAGGATAATGAAATGCAGGATTCTGGAAAAATAAATAAATTAATTTGTGCAAATAAATTAATTATTTGCATCGGCCTCGAATATGGGCGATGCAAATGATAAAATGGCCGATGCAAATGATACATCATTTGCATCGGCCCCTGAAAGGACCGATGCAAATAAGGAATCATTTGCATCGGCCGTATTAAGGGGCCGATGCAAATGATTGTGTCATTTATCGTGGTTGACATATCATTTGCATCGACCCCTTAGAAAAGGCCGATGCATATGAGGGGGCCATTTGCATCGGCCTCTTTAAGGGGCCGACGCAAATGACCACCTCATTTGCATCGGCCAGCGGCCGATGCAATTGCATTTGCGTCGATGGCTTTTGCATCGCGCTGCGGCCGATGCAAAACGGCCGATGCAAATGGCCCTTTTTCTACTAGTGGTTGTAGGAATCCTCAGTAATTTCCATAAAGTCATTATCAACTCTTATAAAAAAAAAGGGAAAGTTATGCAGAAATTCATCTTTTAAAAACTATTTATAATTATGTGAAGTTATAATTTTGAATTATGTAAAATTAGTACTGTTAATATATTTTAAGGATTATAATTTATAAATTAGAAGTCTAAAATATATTTTCTAGGGTTATGATTTATGAATTGGACTCTAGCGTTTTTAAATTATGGCGTAAAATCATAATATATAGAGAATAATGACATATTAAGAATTAAGTTTGGTGATACGAGTCAGTTATAATTTTGTACTTAATTATGATATTCATGTATGACCCAAAACAAAATACTTTTTATTAAAAAAAAAACCTCAATGGTTTCCATAAACTCATTACCAACTCTTATAAATAGTTAATATTTAATATTTATATAAATAATTATTATGTTAAATAATATTTATGTATTCTAAAAAATAATTTTTATGTAAATAATTTTTATTATAGATATTAATTAAAAAATTATTTTAAGAGTTTGAGATTAGTTTCTATTTTCATTTTTTAATGAATTATTAATAAATTATTAGGGATAACACTAATTTGGTCATTAAACATGTTATATATCTCAAGGGAAGTCTTTCAAGAAGAATTTCTATAATCCATCTTCAAGATAGTGAGAAGATTAATCACTGTTTTTTCAATATTCATGATCATTAAAAGCACGTGATCTCACATTCGAAACATTTATCTCTTAATGAACACTCAAGATTCAACTATATTAAAATATTTTCTAAAAAGAGATGTCATCGTAAAAAGGGGGAGATTGTTGATGATTACACTATTCACCAGTAAAGAAATTATCTTGAGAAGACTAACAAAGGAAGATAAGATAAATAAATGTTCAAATGAATGTAAGATAATATTTGTTGTATTATTCTAAGTATGAAAATAAAAAGCTTAATATATACTACTTAGAATATATAAAATATTATTTCAAGAATACTCGTATGTGAAATAATAAAAATGAAACAGTTCGACGATCTTCAGTCACAAAGACAATTTGTAGAAACAAAGGAAATAAAGTTAGTACACTTTTGTCACTATTTACTATAATGAAGCATCAACAACGTAGCTATAATGACGAGAATGCAAGCATAAGTGATATAAAGTCTTAAAGAGAACGACCTCATCCACAACTCATTTTAGATTCTTTAGATCGATAATTTCGTTTTTCTAGATTCCGTGCTTCAACAATATTACATATTATTATTATTATTATTATTTTACTCATAGTAAATGGTCCTAAATCCCTAATATTTTTTTAATAAAACTAAATTCCTAATAATTAATCTTGTTTTATTTAATATTCATCCGACTTTAAAATAATAACTAATATTCCAATCAATTAAGATCAACTTCAATTGTAAAGATTTCAAGTCAATTAAGTTAAAAATTTAGAGTAATAATTTATAAATTAGACTTTAATCCATCTAAAAGCTCAACAACTTTGAATCCATTAATGAAAACTAAGACCATCTCTAACGGAAATAATCTCTTTATTAGTTTTTAAAAAGAGTTATTACCAACCCATTAAAAAAAATGTTGTCTAACTTAGTTTGTAACTAAAATTTGGTAACAACCATTCTCTCTCTAGATTATTTAGAATTAGTCCTTACAACTTTTTTTAACCTTTTTTAATCCCTTAAAAAATTATTTTAATGTTTCAAAAATCTATTTTAATTCTAATTTTTTATACTATTTTTTGTTTTTAGCCCCTCAATCGTTTTTTTTCTTTTCAATTTTTTTCATACTATTTTATTGGATAAATAATTTTATAGAATTAATAATAAGTATTGAATAAATTATTGTGTCGGATAAAAATTATTAATTGTATGTTAATTGAATGAATATATAATGTTTTATGACGAGTGAACCCTACTAAAATTAGAAGTATTCTAGTGGTGTGTTATTTAGAAGTGTTACTTTTACTTTGGTAACAAAGTATATTACTTACCATCTATGCTCTAATAACAATTTGAACCGATTAATCAGAACTATTATTCCAAAAAGATAGTTTGATTAAATTTAGATTTGTAATATTTTTTAGTTTCTAATATTTTACTGGCTATGAGCCTTGTGAGTTGGGTGAAAATCCCTTTTAAGACGACAGGCCCAACTCAATTGCTTGCTTGCTTGCCTGCCTTGCCCCATGTCTTCACCATGACCAAACAACCAAACACCCTGCTCCCACTGCCAACTGGAAACCCAACCGTAGGCATTCAAAATCAGCTTACTCGACTAATATGACGCCACCTCCATTCCGCGGCTCTAACCGAAGCCGGCGGTGAATTACATGGCGGCGGTCCCGGCGAACAAAAGCAGCTACTTCAAACAGCTCTAAGACACGATGGCGATGATTGAGGTCAGTCTTCTTCTGTCTTCGATTTTTGTTTTCTTTTTCAGATTGCTTTTGTATTCAGTAATTTTGTTACTAGATTTCATTTTAGGCAAGGGATTACTCGTTTTTCTTTTCCTTCAATATTCATTTTCTATTGAATTTGTTTGCGGATGGTACACCAAAGTAATTTTTCACTACAGTTGCAATTGGCTTTTGGTAGCCAATTGAGTTAGTTCGATCTATGTGTTTTTTGCTTGAGATGGTGTTATTGTTATTTTGAAAGTATTTGGGTTTGGTTTAGTGAGGGATTGAAATGATAACTGACAAATAACTTGTTTATGAGGATGAAGTTCGTAACTTTTCTTGGAAAAGTTGCCTAATTGTTCGAGAAAGTGGGACGATGGAGTAATATAGAATTCAGTAAGAAATTGATGCGGTGTAGTAATCTTAATTCTGAAAGTAGAAATGATCTTTCAGTTTCTTATAAACAAATTAGCAAAGTAATGTGATGAGATTTGCTGAATTTGGGAGTATGAATGCCTGTGCTGTGCCCCAAGAGATACTAGTATAGATGAAGAGGCTTTACAGTTTATTAATGAAAATGCTGTTAAAGGAAGGTAATAAAGTGAAGCTTTTTAGGTTTTGATGTAAAATCAACAACAACAACAAAGCCTTAGTCCCGAAATGATTCGGGGTCGGCTAACATGAACCATCATATAAAACCGTGAAAATCAAGTCGTGTCAGCGACACAGATTCGCTCCCTCCACTCCGTCCTATCCACTACCATATTTTCCTCAATTCCCAATAAACTCATATCACTCTCGATCACCCTCCTCCAAGTTTGCTTAGGTCTTCCCCTACCCCTCACCACTACATCCCTTTGCCACTCTTCGGTTCTCCTAACCGGCGCATCAAGCCCTCTACGTCTCACATGGCCAAACCACCTTAGTCGGTTTTCTCTCATTTTATTCTCAATAGATGTGACCCCTACTTTTGTCCTAATTATTTCATTACGCACCCGGTCCTTTCTCGTGTGACCACACATCCATCTCAACATACGCATCTCCGCCACCGACATCTTATGGATGTGGCAGTGTTTCACTGCCCAACACTCCGTACCATATAACAATGCTGGTCTAATTGCCGTCCGGTAGAATTTTCCCTTCAATCTATTAGGCATCCCGGGATCACAAAGGAAACCCGTAGCACTCTTCCACTTCGACCAACCAGCTTTAATCCTATGAGCAACATCTCCATCTACTTCTCCATCCGTTTGGATAATAGATCCTAAATACCGGAAGCAATCCGAGGCCTGAACAACTCTCCCATCTAGGATGATTGTCCCTGCCTCCCTACTCCTACGGCCGCTAAACTTACACTCCAAATATTCTGTCTTACTTCGACTCAACTTAAAGCCTCTAGATTCTAGAGTTTGCCTCCATAGTTCCAACTTCATCTCCACTCCTTCTTTCGTCTCCTCAACCAACACAATATCATCTGCAAACAGCATGCACCATGGTATACCATCTTGAAGTGAACTTGTTAGTTCATCCATAACGATGGCAAAAAGAAATGGGCTTAGTGCGGAACCTTGATGCACTCCGATCGTAATAGGAAACTCTTCAGTCTTCCCAACACTAGTACGTACACTCGTGCATACTCCCTCATACATGTCCTTTATGATGTCAATATATTTCCGCGAAATGCCTTTCCTTATCAAGGCCCACCAAAGTACTTCCCTTGGTACCTTATCATATGCTTTCTCCAAGTCAATGAAAACCATATGCAAGTCTTTCTTCTTATTTCGATAGTGCTCCATTAATTGTCTCATTAGATGGATGGCTTCCATAGTTGATCTTCCCGGCATAAAGCCAAACTGGTTTTCCGAGATCTTCACCGTCCTCCTTAGCCTTTGTTCAATCACTCGCTCCCAAAGTTTCATAGTGTGACTCATTAATTTGATTCCCCGATAGTTGGCACAATCTTGGACATCGCCTTTGTTCTTATACAAAGGGATTAAGGTACTTTTCCTCCATTCTGATGGCATCTTATTGTTTCTCCAAATTTTGTTGAAGAACGTCGTCAACCATTCGATTCCTCTTTCTCCCAAACATCTCCAAATCTCAATAGGGATGCCATCAGGTCCTACTGCTTTCTTCAACTTCATCTTACTTAATGCCATTTTGACTTCACCCTTTTGAATTCTCCGCAGGCATTCATGATTTATCATATCGTGATGGATACTTATATCTCCAACATCTTGTTGGCGATCTCCATTAAATAAGTCATCAAAATAGGACCTCCATCGTTCCTTGATATCCTTATCTCCAACTAGGACTTTCTGGTCCACATCCTTCACACATTTAACTTTTCCGAGATCTCGCGTCTTCCTATCTCTCATCCGAGCAATTCTATATATGTCTCTTTCCCCTTCTTTCGTATCCAATCTTGTATACAGATCCCGATTCACCTTTGCTCTAGCATCTCGTATGACCTTCTTTACTTCCCTTTTAGCCTCTTTGTATTTTTCGTAGTTCTCGTCACTCCTACATTTCCCCAATAGTTTATAGGATTCTCTCTTACTCTTTACTGCTTGTCGTACTTCTTCTGTCCACCAAGATGTGTCCTTACCCGGTGGCATGCTACCTTTAGATTCCCCTAGAACTTCCTTCGCTACTTCCCTTATACTATGCTCCATCTTATTCCATATCGAATCTATATCTGAATCCATATTGCAAGTCCAAATATCTTTTTTGGTCATCTCATCCACAAATTTTTGTTGATTCTCCCCTTGCAATTTCCACCACTTAATCTTAGTCTCTATTTGAGGTGTTTGTTTTCTTATACATTTCCTACTTCGAAAATCTAGCACCACTACTCTATGTTGGGTTGTCGTACTCTCACCAGGGATCACCTTACAATCAATATAACTCTTTCTCCAAGCACTCCTTACTAAGAAGAAGTCAATTTGGCTCGCATTACCGCCACTCCGATAAGTCACTAAGTGGGATGTTCTCTTCATAAACCATGTGTTCATGATACTCAAGTCATAGGCTGATGCGAATTCCAAAATATCATTTCCTGCTTCATTCTTATCTCCAAAACCATACCCTCCATGAACACTCTCAAACCCATCTCGCCTAGAACCCACGTGTCCATTGAGATCACCCCCTAGTACCATTTTTTCATCCCTAGGAACCTGTTGCACCACTTCCTCTAAGTCATCCCAAAAAGCTTGTCTTATAGACACATCTAATCCTATTTGTGGCGCATATGCACTAATGACATTCACAACCTCATCCCCTATCACTAGCTTAACACTCATAATTCTATCGCTCTTCCTAGACACCGCTACTACCTCATCAATATACTCCCTATCAATAAGAATACCTACTCCATTTCTACCCTTATCCTTTCCTGAGTACCAAAGCTTATAACCCCAAGGAGCTATCTCTCTAGCCTTAGCTCCAACCCACTTGGTTTCTTGTAGGCATAATATATTTATTCTCCTCCTCTTCATAACATCTACAATTTCAGCTAATCTTCCTGTCAAAGAACCTATGTTCCATGTCCCAAAGCGTAGCCTACTACCCTTACCCCTACCCCTACCATTACCGTGGACTAGCTTATTTACCCGCAACCCTTGCATATTTGACACCACCCCCGGGTCCTGGGGTGGCGCGCCGCTTCGGGGCGACGACCTAGCAACCCTTGCACATTTATCACTACACCCGGGTCTAGGAAGTGCAGCGCGTCGCTGAGTAGGGAACGCCCCAACGGTATTTATATTATGGTTCATGTCATAAGATGTGACTAAGTTTTACGCTGGCCGCCACAAACCTACCGCAACCCTCCTCCTTTGTCCGGGCTTGGGACCGGCTGTAAAGGCCACCAAGTGACCCTCACAGGCGGAGTTAGGTTTTGATGTAAAATAACTACTGAAAAAAAAAACAATAAATCCAAGGGAGACTTCAGACATGTAACTTGCAGGATAATGGACTGACTATGTGCAAATTACTTGCCTGTTGTTGCATACTCTTGCCGACTCAGTCCATCTTATATTTTATTTTGCATTTCAGTTGGAAGAAGGTTCTCAGAACAGTGAACCAATGCTTGAGGAGGAAGGTGATGATCTTGATTTTGATAGCAATAGTCTGGAAATTGAGGGGAATGACCTTGATATTGATGGGAATGGTCTTGAGATTGACGGAAATGACATTGAGATTGAGGACAATGACCTTGATATTGAAGATAACAACCTTGAAATTGTCAGCCATGACCTCGAAACTGAAAGCAATGATGTAGATAATAATTGTAACCACTTGTTTGATATTGAAGATCACGCTCATGAAAACAATGAAGATGATACAGTGCTCGTGGATGTTCAAAATGGCAGATCTCAAGGAAACAACTATCCCCCACCTGTAGTGGGAATGGAGTTTGAATCATATGATGATGCTTATAATTATTATAACTGCTATGCTAGGGAATTGGGATTTGCCATTAGGGTGAAATCTTCATGGACAAAACGTAACAGCAAGGAGAAACGTGGTGCAGTGCTCTGTTGCAACTGTGAGGGTTTTAAGACAATGAAAGAAGCAAATAGTCGTAGGAAAGAAACAAGAACTGGTTGTTTAGCAATGATACGGTTGAGATTAGTAGAATCTAATAGGTGGAGAGTAGATGAAGTTAAGCTTGAACATAACCACTCATTTGATCCTGAAAGAGCACAAAATTCTAAGTCACACAAGAAGATGGATATTGGCTCTCAAAGAAAGGTAGAACCAGCTGTCGATGTTGAGGTACGCACAATCAAATTATATAGGACAGCTGCTGTAGATCCACTTGGTTATGGGAGCTCCAATTCTAATGACGGGGAAAGCAGCCATCATATTGACCGGTCCAAGCATTTGAAGCTCAAGAAAGGAGATTCACAGATCATCTATAATTATTTTTGTCAGGTTCAGCAGACAAGTCCAAACTTTTTCTACTTGATGGATCTTACTGATGAGGGGTTCTTGAAAAATGTTTTCTGGATCAATGCTAGGTCAAGGGCTGCATACACCTATTTTGGTGATGTCGTTTTATTTGACACCACGTGCTTGTCAAACAAATATGATATTCCACTCTTTTCATTTGTTGGAATTAATCACCATGGGCAGTCTATTCTGCTTGGTTGTGGTTTGCTTGCAGATGAGACATTTGAAACATATATCTGGCTGTTTAGGGCATGGCTTACGTGCATGTTAGGCCGTCCTCCACAAACCATACTTACCAACCATTGCAAAGTCATGCAAAGTGCAATTGCCGAGGTTTTTCCTAGGGCCCACCATCGTCTTTCTCTGTCACACGTCGTGCAGAAGATTCTAGAGAATTTTGGAGGATCGCAGGAATATGAAGCATTTCAGATTGTTCTTAATACAACTGTGTATGACTCTCTGAAGGTGGATGAATTCGAAATGGCTTGGGAGAGCATGTCCCAGCAGTTTGGAATTGCAGATCACGAATGGCTTCGAAATTTCTACGAAGATAGAGAGCGATGGGCTCCAGTTTACTCCAAGGATACATTTTTTTCTGGAATGTCCACTTTTCAAAGAGGCGAGTCCATGATCCCATTTTTTGACAGTTATGTGCACCAGCAAACATCTCTAAGGGAGTTTTTTGACATGTATGAATTAGTTTTACAAAAGAAACATGAGAAGGAAGCTCTTGATGATTTCGAGTCAAGAGCTTCAAGCCCCATGTTGAGAACAAGTAGCTATTTTGAAATACAGCTCTCTAAGTTGTATACCAATGAAGTATTCAGGAAATTCCAAGAAGAGGTGGTGATGATGTCGTCTTGTTTTAACATTACGCAAGTTCATGCTAATGGTTTAGTAGTTACATATTTGGTCAAAGAACGCGAGGCGGATGAGGAAAATGCGAATGATGTTAGGAAATTGGAGGTATTGTATGATAAATCAGGACCAGAAGTGAGGTGCAATTGTGGTTGCTTCAACTTCAAAGGTTACCTATGCAGACATGCATTGTGTATTCTGCAGTACAATGGGGTGGAAGAAGTCCCATACCAATATATATTGGGACGGTGGAGGAAGGATTTTAAGCGTCTATACGTACCGGATCTGGGTTCGAACAGTGTTGATATTGGAAACCCAGTTCAGTGGTTTGATCATTTGTATAAACGAGCAATGCAAGTAGTTGAGGAAGGGATGATTTCTCAGGATCATTATATGGTTGCTTGGCAAGCATTTCAAGAATCTTTGAACAAGGTCAGACTTGTTGCAGATAAACATGTATAAATAAAGTGATTATTGAATTAATTTTACGATTCTTTGTGATATTATCATTACGAAATGAATTTATGTTATGCTTGCAATGAATTCTTTGGTCTTTTAGGGCTTCATAATTTGTATTGTTATAATTACAACTTCAATTTTCCACCAGAAAATTCCGTTAGTTTCAGTTTTAGTTTACTCCAAATTCTCCTAACTAGAATGTTGTCATTAATAATAATAATAAAAAGATTGTCAACTTTCTTTCTGTTCCATCGATAGTAAATTTACAAGATGTGATTATACTATAATTTCCATATATATCGAACATTATAAATATATTAAGATACACTTGATTCAAACATGTTTTAGTCGAGAAAGGTGTAGATGATATAAATACTACATCAATGTAAAGTACTACAAACAGACGGACAATTAAAGAAAACGCTCACTTCAAATATTTCTTTTTGAAATTTGAGATTATTTATTTATTTATTTATTTTTTAACCCAAAATAATCATTTCATATAAGAACGGGATTTGCATCCTCAATAATAGCGTTTGACAGCTAATTCGGCACAACAGAAGATAAAAAATCGCTAGCATTGGAATAGGACTGCCTAGCTACCAAATGTGCAACCCTATTCACTAAACGACTAACAAAAGATACTGAAAAAGTAGGATTAGAACTTAGGATAACTCGACAATTATGAATAAGCGTTCCAAACTCCGAGATATCCTTTTTGTTGGAGTGAATTGCATCAATAACAAGCTTAGCATCCGATTCAAATTCAACGTTCGTGTAGTGCATAGAAGCAAGCCATATCATACTCGTTCGTAGTGCTAATGCCTCGACCACCTTAGGTTCTCTAATGCTTGTAACAAAACTGCTGCTACAGAATAGGAATGTACATGTATTATTTCTGACCACCGCACCCAACCCGCAGCTTCCTGCTTCCCTAAAGATGACGCCGTCGACATTACACTTCACTGACCCCCTTGCTGGTGGCTTCCATATTTGTTTATCCCGGGGTTGTGCGATGTTGCTGTTCGAACGTCCCTGATTGGTACCAGGCAGCCCTGTTGCGGTCGGCTCAGAGTTTCCGTCGTTCGTTGATCTTTGCTGCGGGTGTGCTGCTGGTGTCGGCTCAGAATTTCCGCCGTTCGTTGATCGTTGCTGCGGGCATACTGCTGTTGCAGGTTGTTAGGAAAGGTCGTCGGCCTGCCTTGTTTGATGGTGGCTAGACGACGGGGCAGACCCGTCCCCTCGTGTTGTTGCTAATGTCGCTCCGGCTTCCTGAAACTGCCGCTGATAGTGAATAGACCGTGCCGTCGAGTCTGCTTTTGGCCTAGTCTTCGAGCCTTGTTGGTAAGCCTTCCAGTCCCGAAATTCATCAATTCCGTGGCGCCAACTAGTGTCCGTCGGCCACCAAGTCATATGCCATAGAACTCTGTTCCGATGGTCCCAGATTGTCTTTAGAGCACAACAAAGCCGGTCAATGATCTCCTGATTCAGACCGCATAGTGCCTGCATTAACCATTCTTCAAAAATCATCCCATTAATTTGTGGTATTGGAAGTCCAGCTATTTGCTAAAGATCACCTGCAAAGCAACATTCAACAAATAAATGGTTATCCGTTTCATCCTGATCCACACACACGGGACATTCAATTGTGATTGGAACTCGTCGTTGGGCTAATCTAGCCCGAGTGGGTAGGCTACCCGAGCAGATTCGCCATATGAATAGCTTCAGTTTGGGGGGCATATTTCTGTTCCAGATCCTCCTCCAACCCTCATTCACCAATCTTCCCTCCACCTCCATCCCGGCAATATAACCCGAATGCACATTATAAAAACCATCTTTTGACCAGTTCCAAATTCTTCTATCTGGACTGACAGTGAAGGGTAAAATGATGTCACAAATGGCACTCACTTCAGTTTCACTAAAACATCCATTCAATTTATTTACATCCCAACCCCTACCATTTTCAAGCAACAAGTCAGCAACTCTCAAATCTTGCATCACAGGGACCATAAAAGAATTTAAACAAAAACCGTTCAGTTTAGGTACCCATGCATCCTTCCAAACTCTAATTGGACTACCATCTCCCACTTTCCACAATACCCCTTTCCTAAGTATACTCAGGCCACTCTAAATACTTCTCCAAACCATACTAGGATTATTGCCTAATTCAGAGAAAAGTAATTCTTCCCTTGGGAAATATTTTGCTTTGAACATTTTACTTACTAAAGTATGTGAGTTATTCACTAATTTCCATCCCTGCTTTCCTAATAAGGCTAAGTTAAACAAATGTAGGTCCTTAAAACCCATACCCCCTAGGTCCTTTGATTGACATAACCTAGCCCAATCAAACCAGTGAATACTCTTTTTGCCATCAGGTTTCATACCCCACCAAAAAGAGTTCATCATTTTTTGCAATTCATCACAGATAGATAAAGGTATTAGGAACGTACTCATACAGAAGGTAGGTAAAGCCTGAGCCACTAACTTTAACAACACCTCTTTGCCTGCCTGTGAGAGGAATCTGAAACTCCATACTCCGAACTTTTTCCGCAGCCTCTCAATCAGAAAGTTAAAAATCCTTCTCTTGGAGCGCCCAATTAGTGAAGGCAACCCCAAATAGCGACCCGTGTCCAAAGGAGCATTAACCCTCAAAATTGCTTTAAGCTCAAATTGCAAATCAGCTTTGACATTCGCACTAAAGAAAATTCCGGACTTGCTCAGGTTCACAGCCTGTCCCAAAGCCAACTCGTACTCGGTTAGTATACTCAAAATCTTACTAGCTTCACTAGTAGTTGCTCCAAAGAACAGGAAACCATCATCAACGAAGAATAGGTGTGTAACCGATGGTGCCCTTCGACAGATTCTGCATCCTGAAATTAAGCCCCTCACTCTCAGCCTTCTTTATCAATTTGGATAGGACTTTAGCACACAAGATGAACAGGTAGGGAGACAACGGATCACCCTGTCTGAGGCCCTTACCAGGGATAATTTGTTGAGAATATTCTCCATTCACTGCCACCTTATACCTAACCGTTGTAATACATAGCATCATCCATCTGATCCAGGTCTCATGAAAACCCATGCGAATCATAACCAATTTCAGAAAGTTCCAATCCACCCTATCATAGGCCTTGCTAATGTCAATCTTCAAGGCAGCCTGCCCAGAGTTCCCCCTGTTCTGCCTTTTCATGTAGTGAATACTTTCAAAGGCAACCTGCACATTATCAATTATTGACCTTCCAGAGACAAAAGCAGATTGAGTTTCTCCAATTATTTGTGGCAAAACACCTTTCAACCGGTTAGCCAAGGCCTTTGCAATGATTTTGTAGAGCACATTATAAAGGGAGATCGGACGAAAGTCCTTTAGCAATCTAGGGTTGTCTAGCTTGGGGATAAGCACAATTGTAGTATCATTGAAACCCGATGGAAGCTCCCCATCTCTAAGCCATTTTGCGCAGGCCGCTCCCAGTTCCTGTCCCATTGTAGCCCAGAATGATTGGAAAAAAGCTGGGTTCAAACCATCAGGGCCCGGAGATTTGTTTGGACTCATAGAAAACAGGGTATTCTTAAACTCCTCAATCTCAAAGGGAGCCGTGAGCATGTCATTTGTCGATGTGTCAATCACTGCCTCAATCACATTCACTGTCTCAGACCCAGCTGTCCCAGTTCCGGTGAAAACGGATTGAAAATACTGCTTTGCATAAACCAACATATCATTCTGATTATCGACAATTACTCCCTCTTCATCACAAAGGGAAGTAATAAGATGAGATTATTTATTTATGAAAATGCATATTATCTCTAAATAACAAAATACATCATAAAAAGTAAGGAATAAATCTCTATAAAAGTACCGGCTACACCTGATACACGATCCACATAGATAAGAAAAAAACTACAAATAGTAAAACAAACCATTAAATGTCTGTTTGTTTCCATTTTAATCGCTCACAGTTAGATCTAGACTAATTAAAATATTATGGTGTAGAGATTAAAATAATCTTTAAGGGTTAGGTCTAATAAGCCTATATTTGGTGATTGATTAATTCATTTGGTCATTTAGGATTCATATAAACATTAATGAGGTTTTAATGTTGCTTAATGATTTAACTCAATTTCAAATAAGTTTAAGCTAATTTCATCCACTTTCACTCAAATTGACAAAAAATAAAACTAAGTGAAATTGCACCAAAACTTGTTTGAACTTGATAAACATTAGTTTTAATGATGCTTAATTGTTTGAATAATTTGCAAATACGATTTCATTTACTTTTACTCAATTTTATAAGAGGTAAAATTTGATGAAATTCATGTTAAATTTATTGTAACATTTTGAAACTAATATGAAACTTGATAAAACATGATTTTAATGTTGCTTAATTGTTTGAATCATTTTCAAATGAGTTTCTCCTGATTTCATCCACTTCCACCCAATTTCGTAAATGGTGAATTTTGGTGAAATTCATTTAAAATTGCATCACAACTTTTTGAAACAAATTTTAAACTCGATAAAACATCAATTTTAATGTTGTTTAATTGTTTTTTAAATGAATTTCAACCGATCTTTTTAATTTTCACTTAATTTTAGAAGATGTGCAATTCATATGAAATTGTTAGTAATCTTAAAACTTAAGCACTTAATATAATATTTAATATTAAGATTTAAGAAACATTTTAATGAATTATTTCTTAAATTTAAGAAAGTTGTCAATACTAAAGTAAAATTGCTGTAAATTGCACAATTTTAAATCGTTATCATTGCGAGAGGGAACTGCTCTCTCTGGAAAAAAACTGCCGCTCCTCCTTTCTTTCTTCTTTTGTGGATCTACATTAAGGAGGAAGAAGGAAGTTCATTCTTCCTCCTCTCAACGGGTTAGGTTTATTGTAAATTTTTTATTGTATTTTTTTTTCGGCCAGTGTTTATATATTTTATTGGATCTCTCTATCCGTTTGAATTGTATCTGCTCTTCATTATTCTACTGTTTATACATTTTTCGGATTTAGCAAGAGTGGAAACGATTTATTTTATATGTGGATCAATACATCTATGTGGATGCAACAAACGAAATGACTCAAATCCGAATGTTAGGAAGAGACTAAATGATGAAGATTCGATTGCAGTTGCTTTTCTGTGGATTTGGATTTCAATGAAGTATATGTTTTTTTTTTGTTGGTTTTATATTTTTTATGGCATTTTATGCTCCTTGTAGTCATTTTCGTCTCATTATGGATTTTATAAGGTTTTTTACCTTTCTCGTTTCTTGTTGTATTTGTTGTTTTCGTATCTAATGAAGATATATGCATTTTCATCAAAAAAAAAAAAAAAAAAAAAAAAAAAAAAAAAAAAAAAAAAACCGTTATCATTGCTTATGACAATCTTGAATTATTTTTACACCTTTAACAGTAAAAATAAAAACTAAAAATTAATTAATTCCCTTCCTAGAAACAGAAACAGAAAGTTCTTCTGAAAACTAAAAATTAGAAACTAAACTAAACCTAACTCATTCCCTTCCTCTTACTCAGTTCTTCCGAGTTCCGCCTCAAGTCCCATCCTTTTGCTTCTCTCGCCTCGTCTCCGGCTCTCTTGCCGCTGCCCCTTTTATGCCCTAAACTTAAAGTTTCATTCTTTTCATCCGGTTTCCATCTTCGCGCCACTGACTTTCACCGGTTTCCATCGACTTACGAGGTAAATCGAATTTTCTTTGCAATTCTGTTTTGTTGCATTGAGTTTGAACCTGTTTGAGTTTGAGATGGAGTTTGAGTTTTTCTTTGGAATTCGATTTTTTCCAATCGATTTACCAGATGAAGTGAGTATATAAACATGGAGGAGGACTGAAGGAGAGATTGTTTGAGTTTGACTGATTTACAATTCTGTGTTTGAGTTTGAGATTTGCAATTCTATTTTTCTCAAATCATATACAACCACAGAAGAAATGACAAGAGATAAAACACTTGATATAGAACAAAATTTGAAAAGAATAAGATGACTACAGGTGCTAAGACTCCCATGTATAATTGAAGTATGTATCATCACTCATCAGTAAACTTATTAGCCTATCTTTCCAAGCTACCACTTATATTATGTGCTAGGCCCCTTTAAGGCAATGAGACCTCCAATCACCCGAGGCCTTCACAAAGCCAGGCACTGCTTAAAAAAGAAAGGGTAAAACATGAATAAAAGTTTTATGAAATAAATATAGAATGATACAAGTTATGATGATCATTTTTAGTCTGGCAATCCAAAAAGCCAAAGCAAAAGAAATAAAGAGAACAAAAGCTAAAAAGTATCTACTCAATCTAAGAAATAAGACTTCAACTTGTTGCTTTGATCTTCTCCCATGACTGTTTCCAATCAATCTTCCATTTTACTTATAAAGCTTGTAGTGTTTTTCTCTTGCGTATGCTTTCTGTTGCTTGTAAACCTGCACTAGTCTCTTTATTGCGTTTTTTGCTAGTATTTTATTTTCTTGTAAAGCTGCAGACATCTACCAATTTTTCCTTCAGAATATGTTGTCTCTCCTTCTTAATTAAATAAGGAATAGCTATTTATCTACCCAATTAATATAATGCAATCTGACTTTTCATATTTGTCCATTTTCCACAAACATGTTTAATTTGTTTAAAACGAGAATTTGTTTTTATAACCAAATTAATATTTATGACACTATTTCCTTCAACTATATATTCTCTTTTCAAATCCTTCCAATTATAATATTTCCTACCTCCCATTGAAAGTTTCCAGGAAAAATCAGAAATTACAAAAGCATTCCTTCCTTATGCACTTGCCTAGGCAGTGCCTTGGTGAAGGTGCCGGTGCTGCATGTGGCCTATTTTGGCAGCCTAGGCAAGCATATCTGGCGCTTTTAACATCACTGCTTAGGAGTATTTGAAAATAAAAGATAATTCAAAATGGCACTCCAATACCCCTCCAAAGACCAGTGAAATGATTGGAAATCCATGCATTACAATTTATGAGTAAAAGATAAAGCATTACCTGTCTCCAAAACTTCTTGGCTCCCCATTCTGATGGCCTCGAAGGTCTAATCTTGAGAACTTGGCAAATATGTTAAGAATTGGAGACCTTATACTAAACCAAAACTGTGTAGTTTGATTGGAAACTGCTCCCTTCCCTCTTTTTTTGCCCTTGCTCTTTCCCTTATTTCCTTCTTTGTTCTCTGCCAATAATCCATTGCCTCTCCTCAGCCCATGACATAATTTTCGACCACATTCTGGGCGAATATTCCAGTCACGTGCCACCCATATGGAACTTTAGTATCTCATCACTATTGGAGTTTTCCTATCAGATGGTATTTATCCCTAACAAAATTTGTAATACTCATGGCTTCTTAGGTTCCAATTCCTTTAGGCAAACATTGTATATTTGCACTAGTAGAAAAATAACTAATTCAGATTGTTTTTATTATAGTGTTTTGTGAATTCTTATGATTTACTAGAAAAAATGGTGGAACGAACTTACTGAGATTGGTGAGTTTCTGTTTATTTGTTTGCCCCTAGTGAATTCTTAGTGTGAAACTTGCTTACAGAACTGCTTGCGAATTGACTGATGATGCGCATTTCTTTTTTTGGCTCAATTTGATCAATTTTGAAGCTCTCCACATAAGGAGGGGCTTCACTTTTGGTTCTTAATGAGTCTTCTGCCCACTGATGATCTTTGCGATACCTGCCAAGCTGCTTGCTTCACCTGGCTCCTCTTCATTGCTTAACTTTTTTGAACCTTCTTCAATGTGGCCCTTATCAACCACTTTTAGTATGGTATATATTACAGATCTCTAAAATGACGTGATTAAGGTTTGATCAAAAGCAGTTGGCTTAAATCCCAGTTCTATACAAAAGGAGTACCATCCCTGCCTCTCTTAGTCTTTTGTGGATACCTCTGTCTATGCTGTTAAACCATATGCCAGATTATCTTTTCTGTAATGAGAGCCATAGAAATGGAGCTTGCGATTTTGATTTCACCAATTTGATCCCAGAAATAAGTGACCCTTTTTGTTTTCTAACGATATTAAGCCAATTTTTTGAGGCAGTAACCAGTATTCTGTCTTTTGTACACTTTGTGTGTCTTGAAGTTTGCTGGGATTTGCTGTCAGCAACCTCCCAAATGTTTGCAATATGTTATGGATTATAGATCATCAACTATTGATTTTATCGCTGATCAGTTAATATTCCTGTCATTGTTCAAATTTTAAGGTCAGATCTGAAGATGTTTCTGAACTAACTTATATTTCCTTCCAGCCCCTTTTCAGGTTCCTGCTCTCCAAATGGAGTTGAAATGAGCTAATTGATTTTATCTGACGTATAAATACTTCAATTATACATGGGAGTCTTACCACCTGTAGTCATCTTATTCTTTTCAAATTCCGTTCTATATGAAGTGTTTTATCTCTTGATTTTGTTGTCATTTCTTCTGTGGTTGTATGATATATTTCTGATGTAGAGGCATTGATTTTGTTAGGCAGATGGCTGAAGCCTCCTATAGCAGTGAGCAAGTGCCTGGGGATGAATTTATTGAGAATCAGAAAGAGGAAGATGATAAGATCATAGAGTTGCATAGTGAAAATGGTATATCTGAAGAAAAGAAAGACTTTGTTCCACCTGCTGTTGGAATGGAATTTGAGTCGTATGATGATGCTTACAATTATTATAATTGCTATGCTAAGGAAGTGGGTTTTCGTGTTAGAGTTAAGAATTCATGGTTCAAGAGGAATAGTAGAGAAAAGTATGGGGCAGTACTTTGTTGCAGTAGCCAGGGTTTCAAAAGAATTAAAGATGTGAATCGTTTAAGAAAGGAAACAAGAACTGGTTGTCCTGCTATGATAAGGATGAGGCTTGTCGACTCCAAGAGGTGGAGGGTGCTGGAGGTTACACTGGAACACAACCATCTGTTAGGTGCTAAGGTATACAAATCAATTAAGAAGATTGGAACTGGAAACAAAAGGAAGTTGCAGTCAAGTTCAGATGCGGAAGTGCGAACCATTAAGTTGTACCGAGCACTTGTAATAGATGCAGGAGGCAATGGGAACTCAACTTCAAATACAAGAGAACTTAGGAGTTTTTCTGAAATTCCAAATCAACTGAACCTTAAAAAAGGCGATGCACAGGCTCTTTATAACTACTTTTGTCGCATGCAGTTGACTAATCCAAGCTTCTTTTACTTGATGGATCTTAATGATGAAGGGCATTTGAGAAATGTGTTCTGGATTGATGCTAGGTCGAGGGCTGCATGTGGTTACTTCGGTGATGTCATTTATATTGACAACGTGTATTTGTCAGGCAAATATGAAATACCCCTAGTGGCATTTGTTGGAATAAATCACCACGGCCAGTCTGTTTTACTAGGTTGTGGGCTGCTTGCAGGGGAGACAACTGAGGCTTATATTTGGTTGCTCAAAGCATGGTTTTCTTGTCTATCAGGGTGCTCTCCACAAACAATTATCACGGACAGATGTAAAGCATTGCAGAGTGCAATTGCTGAGACGTTTCCAAGATCTCATCATCGTTTTGGTTTGTCCCACATAATGAGAAGAGTTCCAGAAAAATTGGGAGGGTTACGCAACTATGATGCAATCAGAAAGGCTTTGATGAAAGCAGTTTATGAAACTTTAAAAGTGATTGAATTTGAAGCAGCATGGGGATTTATGGTCCAGCGATTTGGTGTTATTGATCATGAATGGCTCCGATCACTGTATGAAGATAGAGTAAGATGGGCTCCAGTCTATATGAAAGACACATTTTTTGCTGGAATGTCAACTGCCCGGCTTGCGGAGACATTAAATCCATTTTTTGACAGATATGTGCATAAACAAACTCCTTTAAAAGAATTTCTGGATAAGTATGAATTAGCTCTGCAGAAAAAGCACAAGGAAGAAACCCTGTCAGATATCGAGTCTAGAAGCTCTGCCCCCATGCTAAAAACCAGATGTTCATTTGAGTTGCAGCTGTCAAAAGTATATACAAGGGAAATATTTAAGAAGTTCCAATTAGAGGTTGAAGAAATGTATTCCTGTTTTAGCACAACGCAAATTCATGTGGATGGTCCGATCATAATATTTTTGGTGAAGGAGCGTGTTACAGGTGAAGGGAATAGGCGAGAAATAAGAGATTTTGAGGTTCTGTATAATAGAAGTGCGGGTGAGGTTCGATGCATATGCAGCTGCTACAACTTCTATGGTTATTTATGCCGGCATGCTCTGTGTGTGCTAAACTTCAATGGAGTGGAAGAGATACCTTGTAAGTACATTCTATCAAGGTGGAAGAAGGATTTCAAGAGGTTATATATTCCATCAGAGAATGGGTCTAATAGAGTTGATGGTGCTGAGAATGTTCAATGGTTTAATCAGTTGTATAGAAGTGCATTGCAAGTTGTAGAGGAGGGTGTGATTTCTCTAGACCATTACAATGCTGCATTGCAAGCATTTGAAGAGTCTCTCAATAGGGTTCATGAAGTAGAAGATAAGCGATAATAGGTTACAATGTAAAGTTGCACCACTTATTGTAAATATCCTTTTTAAAGCTCACAATAACTTAAGGAATTTAAGACTAAACCAAAAAAAAATTGCTTCATTATTTCTCAACTCTTTCTTTTGACTTAATCCATTCATCATATAAGGAGTAACAAAGAACGATAAAAGATACCTATCTGGTGTACGTTTTCACAATGCAAAAATCCTAGTTAAAAACTGCTCCATTTAGTGGCTCAAGATTATCAATCCAAAGGTTCAATTTTTTTCCTAGTTAAAAACTGCTCCATTTAGTGGCTCAAGATTATCAATCCAAAGGTTCAATTTTTTTAAATTCAAATATGATGGTTTAATTGCACCAATTGTCAAGTAATTAAAATTTTATTTTTATTTTAATAAAGTACAGAAAAAATCAGCCGAACATTAATATGACAGTCACGTTTTTTTACATATGACATGACATACAGATACGAATAAAAGAAATAAAAATTATATTTTTATTTATTTAATTCAACTGTTTGAAATTATTATCACAAAAAATATATATTTATTTGTTCAGATGTCACATGACATATACATAGTTGGCACACAGTTGTTATCATGTTATATATACTAGAGATCTTCCCAATAATTACCACGTTATATTTTAGTGACTTTTTATTTTTATTTTAGTGACTTTTTTTTTATGTATGAATTGATTAAAATGATTTTATTATAATAAAAAGCAAATTTTAATAATTTTAATTTTTATTGAAACAAAATGAAATTCAGTCTACATTTTTGAAAAAGATTTCAAATTTAGTTACAAACAAATATGATGATATTGTTAAGACCTAATACACAAATAACCCCCTGAACTTGTCCAAATGTTGCAACTGCCCGCCTCAACTTTCAATTGTAACAACTTACCCCTTAAACTTGTCCAATTGTAAAACATAACCCCAAATTGGGAATTTTTTTATCCCGTATTTGAAGCAACCGTAAAAAAGTTTCTCCGGATTCGTATCACGCCAAAGATCTGATTATCATACTCCACGAGCGTTGCAGATTTTGTATTTTACGTGTTTCTTTAATTGCAGTCCATGTCAGCAATTTGGGGTTGTGTTTTACAATTGGACAAGTTTAAGGGGTAAGTTGTTACAATTGGACAAGTTTGAGGGATAAGTTGTTACAATTGAAAGTTGGAGGGGGCAGTTGCAACATTTAGACAAGTTCAGGGGGTTATTTGTGTATTAGGCCTATTGTTAAATGAGGAGTAAGAAAATAGAAGAGAAATATTGTGGCTATAAATGTAATATTAGTAAAAGTAATGGGCTTCATTACAAAATAAAGAAAATACTCGCCCAAGTCTCACTCTGGCTTTTGTTCTTGGCCTCCTCTTGATTCAATTGAAGCAGCACTCGACTTTTTGACAGACAGATTTTCTGGCGACTCACTCGTTTGGTAGAAATCAAGTAAGTTATAATCCCTTACTAATTTCTTTCTTTCTTTAGATTGATTTCTTCTCCTACTTTCTATTATTTTTAACTCCTATATTATGCTTAATCATATTCTACGATCTTCAATTATGATTTTTGGAACTAATTGTGGCTTAATTTAGAAGGTCTGTTTTCTACATGCCTTTCGTTGTTTTTCTCTTTTGTTTCCATTGCTGGATGGCATTTAAGAAGATCAAACTTCCAATTTTATTTAGCATTGTCGAATTCTAGCCTTTAATTTTATGCCCAATTCAGATCGCTGTGTCTGGCTATAATGTTTTGCTAGTTTACTGATGGAGTTCCGTTGATTGAAGCTTGGCGCTTTCGCATTGATGGAAACTTCCCCCCTTCAAAAATCTGGGGGCAATAAACAGTTCATTTTTCCCCCCAATCTAGTAACGTGCCTTTCGATACTAAGAACAGTTTGTTCACCCATAAGCTACTCTGAAATAATTCCAAGTGATAAAAGTTTGACTTCTACTTACTGTAGCCTAGTGTTTATGTCCTCTAAGCTACCTCACTTTTCAGGTTCAATTTAGATGCTGGTCCAGAATACTGGTCGTTGGATACAATCCTTTCTGTTGTGACGTAGGGTATACCTTGTATTTGACACATTGAGATTATAAACAATTAGTGGTTTACTTCCTTCCACAAAGGTTGTTTTGAAATGTAAGGAGGCCAGAGGGGATTACAGGATAAAAAAGAGATCTGATGTTGAAGATATATTCAGCATGTAACCTTCTTGATTGTTTCTTTATCCTGCTTTTAGTAGATGAAGTAGCTACAGTCTTTTCATTATCACTCCTTCCATTATTGCACGTTTCTTGTAGATGGATGACGTGTCTCTCAACACAGAGCCACTTGGCGATGATGATGCTGATGAATTTGAGATCGATGGAGATTGTGCCATTACTGAATATGTTGGTCAAGCTGGTGTAATCCAGGGAGAGAATCCTCTGCCTCCTGTTCTTGGAATGGAGTTCGACTCGTATGAGGATGTTTATTACTTTTACAATTGTTATGCCAAAGAACAGGGGTTTGGTGTTCGAGTAAGCAACACCTGGTATAGAAAGAGTAAAGAAAGATACAGAGGAAAGCTTAGCTGTAGCAGTGCAGGTTTCAAAAAGAAAAGTGAAGCTAATAGGCCAAGACCTGAAACTAGAACTGGTTGTCCTGCAATGATAAAGTTCCGGTTGATGGAAAACAAAAGGTGGAGACTTATTGAAGTTGAGGTTGAGCACAACCACTTAATTAGTCCTGAAAGTGGAAAATTTTATAAATCACATAAGCTTATAGGTGCTGGAACCAAGAGGACATTGCAATTAGAAAGTCCTGATGAGGTGCAGAAAATTAGGATGTATCGCACAGTGATTGTAGATGCTGAAGGGAATGGAGGTATAGATGATGATGAAGGACGAGTTACGAATCTTCTTCATCCCAATCAGTTGAATCTTAAGGAAGGAGATGCCCAAGCAGTTCAGAATTTCTTCAGTCGCTTGCAGTTGATTGATCCCAACTTCTTTTATGTGGTGGATCTTAATGAGAAAGGATTTATGAGGAATTTGTTCTGGATTGAGGCAAGGTCTAGGGTTGCATATAGCTATTTTGGTGATGCGGTTGCAATCGACACTGCATTCTTGAAAGACAAATTTCAAGTTCCATTGGTGTCATTTATAGGAGTAAATCACCATGGACAACGCATACTATTAGGCTGTGGTTTACTTGCATCTGAATCAACTGAATCGTATGTATGGTTGTTAAGAGCGTGGCTCACATGTATGTTGGGGCGTCCTCCGCCAGCTGTTATCACTGACCCGTGCAGCAATTTGCAAACTGCTGTTGCTGATGTTTTTCCAAGAGCTTCACATTTTGTTCATTTGTCGCAAATAATACGAAGAGTTCCAGACGATGTAGAAGGCTTGTTTGGATTTGAAGCAATAAAAGTAGCATTGAGCAGATTAATGTACTGCTTTTTAAAGCCTGAGGAATTTGAAGCAGCGTGGGAGGAAATGGTCCAACATCATGGAATCAGGGATGAGAAATGGATTCAGACTTTATATGAAGATAGAAAACGATGGGTTCCAGCTTATGTTAAGGACACATTTTTGGCAGGGTTGTTTCCGGTCCAGCAAAATGACATTGTACCTTCAATTTTTGAAGGATATCTCAACAAATATACTCCTCTGAGAGAATTTTTGGATAAGTACGAACTCGCTTTACAGACAAATCATCAGCTAGAAGCAGTGTCCGACATGGATTCAAAAAATTCAAGTTTACTGCTGAAGTCCACATGTTATTTTGAGCTGCAGCTCTCAAAATTGTACACAAATGAGATAATGAGGAAGTTTGAGAAGGAGGTGGAGGGCATGTATGCTTGTCTTAGCATAAGACAGGTAAGTGTTGACGGGCCATCGATTACATACCTAGTTAAAGAACAAGTTGAAGTCGAAGGCAACCGGCAGGAGATCATGGAGTTTGAGGTTACATACAATGCAAGTGAAATGGATGTTATTTGTGCCTGTGGTCTGTTCAACTTTAGAGGATATTTATGTAGGCATGCATTAAGTGTGCTTAATGAAAACGGGTTGGAGGAGATTCCACCTCAATACGTCCTTGCACGATGGAGAAAGGATATAACTCGATCATATGCTGTTGATCACAGTAAAGGTGGTATCGATACAAATAACCCAGTTCATAGGTATGATCATCTGTATAAATGCATCGTGCGGGTTGTAGAGGAAGGGAAGAAATCAGAAAATCGATACAAGGTTACTCAGGAAGGGTTGGATGAGATATTGAGCAAGCTTCATCTCTTAGAAAACTAGCCATGTAATGTTATAAGTTGTAGAAGCTTGAGTTTGTGAATATTATTATTAAAGCCAATGCTGCTTCATGACTTGATTAGAAATATGAGCAGAATGATAAAATCTTTTCTCTAATTGCTTCTCCCTAAGATAACAGAATCTGTCCTAGTAACCGGGCTGTTTCAAAAGCATTTTGGTAAGAAAAATATTCTGGATAATTCTAGCATTAATAGAGATATTGAAATGATTATGAGTTTTAAACATTTTAGTTTTTAAAGTTTGGCTTTCCTAATTAGGCTCTGTTCTACTGAAAATAAGTAAACTGAACTGAATGCTACTAAAACTGAAATAATAATATAATCATTTAAAAATAGCAATAATTAAAAGCTTATAAAAATAATAATGGTTCTAATAATAATAATGATAATAATCAAAAAATAATTATAATAAATAATTATAATAAGTAATGATAAATTATTGAATTGAATACTACTGAAATTACTGATTCTGAAATTAAGTGACAAAGAACAAAGAACAGGACAATCAGTCATTCTTTTTTTTTTTACAGTCCATGAACATGTCATCCATATTGAGTAACTAAACTTAATTGAATTTTTTCATATTCAAAGTCAAATAGGTAATACTTTTTTGAGGGTGAATTTGCATCCTATGTTGTAATTAAGGAATGAATAAGTGCCGTTATGTTTCTATTTTTCGGGACTGTTTTTTATATTTTAATCACAGACGTCTTTGATAAAATTTTAAAACAACTATCTTTACCATAAAAAAAATCAACTAAGAACTACCTATCAACAACAATTAATTACTATTTTTATTAAAATAAAACAAATTATTGTCAACTAAACCGGAAATGGTTTTTATATGTGGAGTAATTTGGTAAAAGTTATTTTAAAATTATATAATTCTATTTAAATTTAAAAATTTCATCCTTAAGTGTTTGTTAGAAGGGATAAGGACGCGGGGATAGGGATAAAAAAACTGAGACGAGTTATCCCATGTTTATTTTAGAGATAGGTTAGGCAGATAAGAGCGGGATATGAATCTTATCCCTCAAATCCTATACCCAAGAGGGGATGGTATAAGGAGGTGGGATAAACTCCTACGATTTGAATAGGATGGAAAAATCCATATTATCCCTCAAATTAATATTATGTAGTTTAAATAAGGTTAAAATAGTAAAATGTATTATTTTATCTCTATCTCTATCTCATATGCCAAACATTGAATAATAAATCTCGGGTATTCCTCTTACCCAATCCTTGGGAAAGTATCTTGGGATTCCCCTTCATAGTGACAGAGTCTCCAAAACCTCCTTTAAGGAGACTCTGGATAAATCTAATGGGTTGTGTGCTAGTTGGAAGGCCAATTCTCTTTTCTTGGCTGACCGTCTAACTTTAATTCAGTCTGTCAACTGCGCGACCCCTAATCATATCATGCAAGCCTGTAAGTTGCCTGAGCCGGTTCTCAATGAGCTTGATAAAATCAACCGACGTTTCCTTTGGGGTGAGTCTGGAGAGGGTAGGAAGATCTACCTAGTCTCTTGGAAGGAGGTCTGCCAGCCTAAAAGCAGGGGAGGTCTTGACATTAGATAAGCTAAAGACAACAATAAGGTCTTGTTGATGAAGCTCCTCTAGAGGATGTGGCAGAACCCTTCTTCCCTTTGGGTTCGGTTGCTTTGTGGCAAGTATAGAAAGGACAAAATCTTTGGGGGGCCCAAAGAGAGAATTGGCAATTGTTCTTTCCTTTGGAAAGGGCTCAGTGCTGTGTTTGCTGAGTTCTGTACGGGGGTTGGCCTGGAGGTGGATAATGGTAGGTCCATAAGCTTCTGGTATGACACCTGGATCGGAGATAAACCGCTTATAGAGGTTTGTTGCTCTCCCCCGCCTAGCAATATCCGCAACTGGAGGATTGCTGATGTGGTAGACTCTGATGGGGACTGGATTTGGCCTATGTTTGAGACCTTCTTGAGCCTTGACTCTCTCCTCAGAATCAGGGGAGTTAAGATTAGTAACCTGGAGGAGGACAAGGATAGGCATTGCTGGGCCCTGACAAGCAATGATGCTTACTCTTGCAAGTCTGCCTTTGAAGCCTTTACTCTTGACAGATCCGACCCTCTTTCGGACATTTGGAAATCCATTTGGGCTCTGAAAATCCCTTACCGAATGAGGAGCTTCTTGTGGCTTGGGGTCAAGGACAGGTTGCTGACTAATTCGGATAGGCATAGACGTCATTTGACGGCTTCAGGTGCTTGCAGTAGATGCAGAGGCCAAGTTGAATCTTTATGCCACGCCCTTAGGGACTGTCCTAAGAGTAAGGAGGTTTGGCAGAAAGTTCTTCCGCACCACACCCTCCCTGCCTTCTTTGCCTCTCCTGAGAAGGACTGGTTCTCCAATGGGGTTAAAGGTAGGTTACTAGCTAGCATGGAACAGGGAGACATTTTATTTGCTATTATTTGCCATCACCTTTGGAAGTGGAGGAACAAGGAGATCTTTGGTGAGAAGACTGTTTTTATTCAGAACTTACCCGAGTTCTTCTCTAAAAAGCTCATTACCCTTACGGGAAGCTTCAAAGGGGAACCCCTTGCCAATTCTTCCCAGAATAAAGAGGTTCACCTTGTTGGTTGGTGTAGGCCGAAGGATGGGTTGGTGAAGTTGAACACGAATGGCTCCTGCCTCAACAATGATAAGATTTCGGCTGGAGGCGTGCTCAGGGACGCGGGCGGTGCCTGGTTGTCTGGATTCACCCATAACCTGGGTTTGGGCTCATCATTTTCAGCGGAGCTTTGGGGTATTCTTTCTGGAGTCAAGCTTGCCAGGAATCTGGGTATTAAAAGACTTGTTGTGGAGTCTGATAATAAGGAGGATATTAGTATGATCTCTAATAATCATGCTATTTGTCTTAGTAGCCAGAACCTTATAAAAGCAATAAGAAGGCTTGGCTCCTCCTTTGAGTCCTTAGAGTTCAGCCACAGCTACAGAGAACAAAATCGAATTGCGGATCGTTTGGCGGCGGCTGGGCACGAGGGGATGTTAGGTGTTACCACCCTTTCCGATCCTCCTATCTATCTTTCTTCTCTCCTGTTAGAGGACAGAGTTGGGGTTAGCTTTCCTAGGCTGATCCCATGTTAGATTTTGTTTCGTTGTTTGTTTGTTTTTTCTTTCCTGTTTCTACAAAAAAAAAAGAATAATAAATCTCGACTATCATATTTTTATCCTTATCCCAACTATTTATCCTTATCTCTATCCCAATTTTTATCCTTATCACAATCCAATACCAAAAGCTCCGTAAATTGCCTCCATAACCACGGTTGTAAATGTGGTGGGAGTAGACCTGTCCATGGGCCGGGCTGGGCCAGTCGGGTTTTTAAGTAAAAATGCTCAGCCCAAGTCCAGCCCACAATTAATTTAGGCGGGCTCGGGCTTAAAAATCAAATCCCGAGCCCAACCCATATAAGCCTACCTAAATATATATATATATAATTGTTAATTATAAAAAAATAAATATTATACCAAGCCCGTGTTATTTTTATTAATCCCAAGCCCGCCCAAAAAATAGACGGGCTTTGGCGGGCCTGGGCCGGGCTGGGCCGATGAACAATTTTTATTGTCCAAGCCCGGTCCAAGGGACACGGGCCTGAGCGGGCCGGGCGGGTACCCGGGTCCGTGGACAGGTCTAGGTGGGAGTGGAGATGGGAACTGCTTTCCTCCATCTTTGTCCGCGCTAGATGAGGAATCTCCATTCCCTTTCTCCGTCTATGAGTTATTCATATCCCGTAGATTCGGATCACCAATAATTTATCAAATATATAAATAAATAAAAATTATCTAAATATAAAAATGCATATGAATATGTTATTTTAAGGACATTCATGGAGATAGAGTGGAGTGGAGATGAGAATTGAGATCTATGTGGGGCGGGATACAGGTTCCCATCCCCATCCCTGTCTCTCGGGAATTTTTCCCCTCATTCCCACTCACGGAAATAATAAATAGGGATTCTCATTCTTTATTAGAACGAATTCATCCAATGGTGGAAAAAACAAAGTAAAGCTTACTTTGTAAAAAAACAAAGTAAGCATAGCCTAACCCTTTGTAGTAAATTAAGTACTGTATTAAATTCACAATAGAGAAAAGGAAAAAGAGAAAAAGAAAAAGAAGAAAGTATTTTTTTTTGAGTAAATTCCAAAAAAACCCCATGTGGTTTCACCTATTTCCGAAAAAACCCCTATGGTTTGTTATTACAAAAAAAGGACTGTGTTATATGTCGTTACCCGAAAACGAAAAATGGCTTAACACCGTTAAAAAGCTGACGTGGTATAGGGGTAAAATTGGAAAAACGATTTTTTTTTCTCTCTCTCCTCCTTCTTTTTCTCCTTCTTCTTCTTCTTCTTCCTTCTTCTTCTTTTTTTTTTTTTTCTTTTTAAGTTTCGATTCCAGAGAAGAAGAAGAAGAAGAAGAAGAGAGATAGAGAAAAAAAATAAAAAAAAATCGTTATTCCAATTTTACCATGTGTCACGTCAGTTTTTTAACGGTGATTTTATGTTTTTCGGGGTAACGGCGTATAACACAGTCTTTTTTTTT
Source organism: Euphorbia lathyris (assembly GCF_963576675.1). NCBI lineage: Eukaryota > Viridiplantae > Streptophyta > Magnoliopsida > Malpighiales > Euphorbiaceae > Euphorbia > Euphorbia lathyris. Next base: position 68,471,809 of record NC_088912.1, on the reverse strand, counting down.
TGTAATAACAAAACACAGGGGTTTTTTCGAAAATAGGTGAAACCACATGTATTTTTTTGAAATTTACCTTTTTTTTTTTTTTTTTGCGTGTATTTTAGTTTCAGGCCCAAAATGAAAAAGGAGGAAAAAGTTTGTAAATGAAAGCCGAATGACAGATATAGCCTTTTGACTTGTTTTATTTGCAATGCTTGTCCTTTAATAATATCTCCCCTCTCCCATTTCCCTCCATTTCGAGCACTCAAGACTAGAGCTGTTTGGCGCCATCTTCAAAAGATTTTTTTTTCCAGGTAAGCTTCAAATCATTCAGCTCTATGCTTCTTAGACAATTTTTTTTATAAAGGAATCCGGAATCCAACTTTATGTGATCGAATCTAACATATATTGCTGGTTAATGCTACGGCGATTCCAATTTCTATATGTATATTCATTTAACTTCATATATTCTTTGAAATTTGTCCATAAATCCATAGAGAATAATATTACCCGACTTGAATGGTAAATCTTTTAGGCTTCATTGCGGTAGGAGTTGATTCAAAATGAAGCTGGACGAGATAGAAGGTTTTTTTTTTTTTTTTTTTTTTTTTTTTTTTTTTTAAGGTTTAGAATCCAGGACAAGCAGTTGTTTTTTTCAAATTTCAAATTGCAGATGGCTAAAAATTATTGACATCCACATCATGATCAGTTCATCGTGACTAAATTTACTCCTTTTAGTCTACAATTTACAGAACTAGTATGTGTGTGACTGGTGATAGATTATTGTTAGTAAATAATTCGGCTCAATGCATCTGGACTAGTGCCTTTTTTAATTAGATTCTAGAAGTCAAAGAGTGAGGTTCTGAAAATTGTGTCTTTCCTTTTTGGTTCAACCTTTATTAATCTACTGCTTTTTTATGGACTTGTACAAGAGTTTTTAGTCTCTGATTTAAGTTAAAAAGTTCTGCAATAATAACAGATTTGGTTTGGTGGGTTTGAATATATTTCATTAGCTCATTTCAGAATGGTCGTGTGCTGACGATAGTGGAATCGAGGTAGAAAGGCTTGCAGTAATTTAGGGACTGCAGCTCAATATGATTCCACATCATTGAAATATGTCTGTTTCCGCTACTTTGTTGCATTTGAAAGTAGTAACGTAGCCAATTATCTGCTTTCGTCCTCTTGCTGCAGCTATTTCTGTCTCAGTGTGCACAAGGGATTTACCTTTTGTTTGTTTAAGAGAAGTGATAACAAACTCAGAAGAGAGAGATGAAGTTCAAGGCATTTCTTACTGAGAATGGTGTTAGTCTCTTGGAAAGGAGGTTCCTACCTGCTTTAGACAAGATGGGGAAAGTGTGCCACCTTTATCTTACCAGGGACCATGCTATTTTCCTTCACAACCTTCTGAATGGAGATGGAGTTCAATCCATTGCTCAGTTTCAAAAAGAGGCTCTATTTGATGATTATCGCATTTCCAGTCAGAATGACGACTGCATTGCCTTTTCGATAGACATTTCTCTTCTCCACCGTGCTGTCCGAAGCAGTGTCAGTATTTGCAGTGAATTTGGTGGTGGTGGACCTACTGCAAACCGCCTCCAGATTAAATTGGTGAAGAAGCTACCTCCAAACTGCACTCAACCAATGGCTTTTCTTACCTTCGAGACCAAAGGGTATAAATCTGCAGTTATTCAAGATGTACCCATATCAAAACCTCTGTCTAGAGCTCAAGTTCAGGAGCTTCAAGCTGCTCTAGAAACGGCCCAAGATCTGCCTCAGACTCTAGTCCAAGTTCCTGACTTGAATCAGTTGCAGAACTATGTGGACAGGATGAAGCATGTTGGTGATTTGTTGAATGTCTCTATAAGCAAGTGTGGGGATCTTCACGTGCAAGTTTCAACTACATTGATCACACTTGGTGCTGAATTCCGTAAATTATTGGTTATTGGCGAAAAATCCCAAGCTCCACTTGAGGATCAAAATCTAAGTGCTCAGACCAGGGCACAGAGGGCAGTTCTAAGGGGAGATGCTCAGAATGTGCAAGTAAGTGTAAGGCACTTTTCCAAGAGTCTTCAATTTCATCTGACCAAACCGGACTGTGCTTTCTATGGGATTGTTCCTCAGGGTGCTTGCTTGACAGTGATATTCCAGTTCTTTATTCCTGGAACCCGTCAAATGGATAAATCCATCAGTCTACATTGCAGACTTCCCGTGATCGACCCAGGATCCAACTGAAGGTTGGTGAACCAGTTATGGATATCTTGCTTTGCAGTATGATATTCCAGTTTTAGATTTTTTTTTGTGATTGATTGGTTTGAGGCTTTAGATTATATTAGAACTACATAGCGGTTTCTTACTTTCTAATTACAAAACAAAGCTAACATTTATTTGGGGCCAATGGAAAACTAGATCGTCTACAATATAATTATATAATGTTCATATCGTCGTTGAGAAAAGAAATTAATTTAACAAGCAATTTCTTTAATGGTCCATGCATAAAATAATGGCATAGGCAAATTACATGATTTTCCCCCCCACAAGTTTGCATAAAGTGCTTGTTTGCTAAACTGAGTCTTGCCTAATCAATTTGTGGCATGACGCTTCTGTATGTTTAAGGTGCTATGTGGTTCTGCAATTTAGAAATATCATTTGCGGGACTTGATGACAATAAATTTTTTGTTAGCGGATGATACAATGCTAACTAACATTTGCAGTTACCATAGGGTTTCCCACATAACAAAACCAAGAAAATAGTCTATAGCTGCTATAACTCTGGATGATGTTCTGATACAGATAATTTAGGATAAAATACAGCCTCCTCGACCATGGATCACTTGTCACTTGCAAAATCTCACTAGAGTGCAAAAAGTTGAAAATTTTATTGACCCATCCTGCTGCCTAGTTTTCATTATCAGATTCTCTAAAGAATGACTAGATTAATCCGTTTACAATCTGCTTTACTTAAACATCACCAGTAGTCTTTACATGAGCATGAACCATCCCTGAAATGATGGAAACGAGTTCGGTCCCTTACAATCACTTCTCTATCATACACCTTCGATACCAACTTAGCCATACGGTGACAATCTACACACATTCTGAGGTTCTTAACAACTCTGATCGTGGCTCTAGGTCCTGAACTGATGAGCCCAAATGCAATAGCCAACTTCTCACTATGCTGGTAAACTGCACTCTCTTTATCTTCTTCGGCAATATCAAGAAACACCTCAGACGTATCAGGCTTATACCCTGAAACTTTCAAGTCATTTGTCATTTCATCCAGCTTCAAATATATGTCTTTAGTTTGAGGATGAGATTGGTCCCCAGCAACAAATTCATGGACTACGCCGTTCATTTCTATCAAACTGCAACCAGGTATCTTCTTGATTCCTCTTTCCAACATTGCGTTTCTTAACTGTCGCAGTTTATCCCATTTATTGCAAGCAGCGTAAATATTGCATAGAATAACATATACTGCTCCGTTAGCTGGCTCTATCTCAAGCATTTGTTTAGCTGCCATTTCAGCCATTTCTGCATTTTTATGAATTCTACATGCACCAAGAAGAGCTCCCCAGACTATTGAATTTGGTCTTGTAGGCATATTCTTTATCACTTCATAAGCTTCCGTTAGATGCCCAGATCGGCCAAGAAGATCAACCATGCATCCATAATGAGTCACATTCGGCTCTATCCCGTGTTGGGTGGTCATGGTAGAAAAAAACTTTCTTCCTTCATCTACCATGCCAGTGTGAGTACAAGCACAAAGAACACCTATGTAAGTTATTTCATCTGGAGTTACTGAAGCTTTCAGCATCTTATCAAACATGTCCAGAGCTTCTTCACCATATCCATTAATGGCAAGACCACCAATCATGGCAGTCCATGCAAATTTGTCCTGCTGAGGCATATCATTAAATATACTTCGAGCTTTTTCAACGTTGCCACATTTGAAGTACATGTCTATCAAGGCATTCTTCACAAAGGCATCATTCTTGACCTTGTTTTTGTCAATGTAAGTCTTTACCCATTCTCCTAGCTCTAGTGCCCCAAGTTGCGCACAAGCTGTGAGTATGCTGACCATTGTGAACTCATCTGGTTTCACATTCGACGTTTGCATCTCGCGGAAGAGAATCAGGGCCTCTTTGAAGCAATTAGCTTTGAGGTATCCATCTATCATGGCAGTCCATGAGACATAGTCTCTTTCAGGCATCTCATCAAAATACTTTCTAGCTATATCAAGTTGTCCAATATTCACAAACCCAGAAACAATAGCAGTCCAAGAAATTACATCCTTGTTCTTTATATTCTCGAAAATCCCAAGTGCAGAACTCATTTGACCACAGGCAGCATACATATCAATTAAAGCATTCTCCACTATCAAGTTAGACTCAGTGACATGATCACAAACATACCTGTGAACTTGCTGGCCGCATTCTAAATCCTTCAACTTAGAACAAGCTGATAATACGGATACAAGAGTAACTGAAGAAGGTAAAACTCGTTTCTTCACCATCTCGTAAAAGAGCTTCTTAGTCTCATCATATTGCTTCAATCTGTTGTAACCAGAAATGATGGTGTTCCAAGTGACCACGTCTGTCTTACAACTCATATCAAATATCCCTCGAGCCATATCTATTAAACCAGACAAAGCATACATGTTTATGAGTGCATTTTGGACATATAAATTGGAAGCTAATCCATATTTGATCGCATGACAATGCAACTCCTTGCCGCATTCTAATGCAATATCTCGCTTGAAACCCTTCATCAAGAATGGGTAGGTGTAGCAATCAGGCAAAAAATCTCTGTTCAGCATCTCTAGATACATGGAAACACCTAGTTTAGAACAATTAATCCGGGAATAGCCTTTGAACATAGTATTCCAATGGAACATTGTTGGTTGAGTAATTGCATCAAACAGGTGGCGTGCATATTCCATATCACCAAATTCCTGGGTGCAGCAGGAGGCAAGGATCTTGCTTTGCAAAAGAGGATTGCAAAGGGTGCCGGTTTTGATTGTTAGAGAGTGTATTTGCTTGAGTTGGTCCATGGATTTGCAGTTGTGGAAGAGGGACAAAGGTGGGTTTTCTAGGATGGGTGGAGATAAGTGAGGGGCAGAAATAGATGCCATGGATATCATTTTCTTATGAGGTGAAGAATGGAAATTTATCAAGTGAATGTGGGTTTTGTGGAGAAATGAAATTGGCATAAAACGATAATTTGGTGAGGAATGTTAATTGCCATGGACGGTTTAGCGCTATCAGTTGCTACACAAAAAAAGGCAATGCCAGGTCTGAGGTTGGTTGGCTTTCCAACTTACTCAAAATTTACAGTCGTAATAGATTTTGTTATTGTTTTAGTCAAACTAAACAATATTGTAAATAGGTTTTGAAAAACAAAATTGGTACGAATTAGAAGAAAAAGTAAGAAAATGAATAATGCCATTAGAAAAAAGAAGATCGATTAGAAAAAGAAGATCAATTATATCTACGGGTAAGTTCAAATAAAATTCATAGATTTACGTTGTTTACGTTTTGACTATGTGCTATTTGTGGTATTTTTGGAGCAAAAGTAACACGTGGTTGACACCATTAGTAATTTTGGGTTGACTTTGCAAAATTATAATGTTAACGATTTCAAAATGAAATTTTTATGAATTTAAAATTTTCATGAATTTGTGGTGAAGCTCTTTACCCAGTGGTTGAGAGCTTACCTATGCCTTGGGAGGTCATGGGTTCGAATCACATCCGTCTCTGGTGGGGATTTTTCTTTCTTTTTTAATGTAAGCGCATCGTGCGTAAATTTTTATAAAAATTTTTTTTCATGAATTTAATGATAGTTTAAGCAACTAATTTTTTAGGTTTGAAGTCCTTTATGTGTTGTTTGGTAAGGAGAAAAAAAGTTAATGTTAAGAGGGAAAGCTATATGATTTTGGAAAATAAAAATTGTAGTTCCATAATAAATATGATACTAAACAATTTTAAATTTTGATTTTATTTTTCATTTTGAGATCGTTATCGGCCAAATTTAGCAAAGTCAAACCAAAATTGCTAATGGTGCTAACCATAAAGTTATTTTTTCTCTAAAAAATACCACAGTATGAGATCGTCAAAACGTGAAACAATAGTTGTTTTTTTTTTTAATTTATCCCTTATATTTATAACATAATTATGATTTATTTATTTTTTATTTTTCGTGTCATGGTGGCAAAATCTTAGATGAAGGAATTATACAAGTATAAATAACTTTTTATAGGACAGATTAGTGTTGAGTTGTTGCAACTGAAAAACGGAACCATAATCTTATATCACCGGTCACATAACTTTTATGGAAGAATTGCGATGATTCCACAAACCAAGTGTATGCTTGAGAGAGAGATCGGGATGACTAGAGTTAGAACGAGAGTGGTTATGACTATCCCCCAGTTAAGTTAAGGAAAAAATACAAAAATAAACCATGTGGTTTAAGACCATTTTCAAACATAAACTATGTGGTTTAAAAGTTGACAAACAGGTACATTGTGGTTGATTCCGTTAACAAACACATTCCAAACTGACTAACAGTGGGAAACTGTAAAAAATAAAAATCCCTATTATTATTATTATTAAAAACCCCTATTATTATCTAATTACTACAATCAAAACTCAAAATAAGAAATGAAAATCAAATATATCATCTTCTCTATATCTCTCCAATCTTTTCTTTTTCTTCTTCTTTCTCTCTCTTCTCTCTCTCCTCTTTCTTAATTTCTCTCTCATCACCACCACCACCACTCCCCACAAATGTCGTCAGAATCCTCCTAAATGCCAAAAAATTCATCATCTTCATCTACGAGCACGACTTCTTTGGTCAGAATCAATGGTCCCACTGTCCCACTACTGGGTAGTGTTTGGTTAGATGTTGAAATTGGAGACTCCGGACCTAAGTGGTGAAACAATGTGGAGTTCCTTGTGGTAGACACCACCCTTCATATAATGCCATCATTGGGCAACCACTTCTATCTAGTGTTGGGGTTTAGTGTCCTATAGACAATTGTTGTAGGATATAAATCAGTTGTAAATAAATCATTATCATTTGTGTTATAACATATAGTATGTTTAACTATATAAAGACATTAATCTTTTATCAGAACTAATTAAGTTAAATAAAAGAAATCACAAGTTTATTTAAATGATCATAGAGTGTTCATACAAGCATGAAGCGAGACTAAACTTTATAATAATAAACTTAAAACAACCCAAAGGCAAGTAATATGTTTATGGGATTAACATAGTGTTATTAAGACTTGCATGTAATAGTGTCTTATGTTGTGAATATAGAGTTGACCTCACAAGCTTTAGATATGGAGATATCTAGACAATTAAATGGATCCGGTGAAGGAGTTCATTAGGATTGAGGACCCGACTTGAGATAACAGGATGCATGAATTTATCTAATGTCACCTGTTTCATCACAAATGGTATTAGTACGTATAAGTAATCCTCAAACTCAAATAAACATTAATTAGTGATTATGGATTATGGAGTGTGGTGCTTTGACTCTGTCCGAACACGATCCACTACAGAGGGCACGGACGGATCTACAGTGGGGCAATGGGGGCACTTGCCCCCACTGAGATCTAGAAATATATAAAACTATATATACATTATTTCTCATTTTTGGAGTTTGCCCCAGACTCCATTGTTAACAGCAAAAAGCAATTTAAGCTTTTTTGAAATTTTATCGCGATTAGATCTGTTTTTTTTCCTCCTACGATGTGGTTCCATTATTTCATAACTCCAGGAGCTTAATGGTGGGATCCAATTAAACTGCTCTTCTTGGGTTGCATCCAATTAAACTGTCTTGTTATATAAAGGATGAATAGTGCAGCGTTTTGAAATAATGAATCTATTAGAAGTTTTAATAATAGAAAATTTTGTTTTATTTTATTATTTGCTAAATAATTTCCAATAAAAATTTCTACGGAATTTATGTTCTAACTGAACCAATATTTTTATCGCAAGGATAAAAATTGTGATGTGATAGAAAAATTACTAATAATTTTAAAGTTTTCCTAAAAACAAAATTAATCCATATTAAAATTATGATTCGAAAATACGACACGAAATTGACATTAATCTAATTAGATTAACGAGAGGTTGACATGAAAGTTTTTATGATGGGGTTAAGGTTTAATCATTTTGATATTAATCCAAAATTGACACGATATGAACACAACACAAACCCAATAATTTCAACCTCTAATATTTGTTGTTATTGATTTTTTGTATATATCTTTTTTATTGTGATAAGATTCAAATTTAACCATAATGTTTCTTGTGAAATGCATATTTAGCCATAACATATGAAATTGTGTAAATTTAACTCTAACGTTATCAAGTAAGATTAATTTTATCCCGCGTTACCGAAAATATCTTAGACATTTTGACCAAAAAAAAATTGTGATTAACTTATCTGTATTAGTTTTTAGCATTTTAATAGAATTTTTGTAATTTTGTTAGTAAAACATTAAATATCTTAGACATAATTGATATTTGAAAGGTCTGAAGTAACAGTTAAATACTAGTCAAACAAGTTTTTTCTAATTTCGTTAGTAAGCATATTGTTTGAAAAGTGAGGGTTAAATTTGCATCATTCATACGCTAAGGTTAAATACGTACTTCTCTTACAACGTTAGAGTTAAATTTGCATCATTTCATACATTAAGGTTAAATTTGCATTTCCCTTAAAACGTTAGGGTTAAATTTGATCTTTATCCTTTTTTTTATTTTACATTGGACATATAGTTTGCCCCCACTGTCTACAAATCCTGGATTCGTCCCTGACAGAGGGGACTCTGGGGTGTGTGAGGGCAGGCGTTGGACACCACATAAAGTAATTACATGATAGTTAATGTTAAATTGAGCATTCATCACTCTTGAGAGATAAGAGATATATTTATGGCTTTTTGTGGAAGAATTAATTGAAACCCTTGCAAGCTGATAGGGTTAAGAGAAGAAATAGAGATTTCACTTAACCTATATATTCAGAGTTAATTCTAACTGGACAAGTAAAACAGACGTCTCATTATATGTAATTGGACATATTTCATAGTTACAAATTCGTCTAAGGATATGACTGATGGATGATCGAATTATACTGGAGCTGGCAAAAAGGGGGAGAAAAACTCAGAGAAAACTCACACAAAAGCAAACCTCCTAACCAAACCTAAGAGCCCTACAATTAGAGTCAATATCAAGAAATAGGCTTAGGTCATTAGGTCTGTCTACTTATATAAGTTGTTAAGCTTTATTTATCATAACTCTGTTGTACTATCTTTTTTTAATACAATGGATGTTAAATGTTAAAAAAATTTATGTTTCGGACTCCAAACTTTTACCACCTACTAAACGTTCAACTTAATGATCCTAACTCTGAACTACTTGAACAACTTGCGTGTTTAAATACTATCGGTTCTGAAATATTTAACGTGGTCATGCTTTGACAAAACTTAGAATTTTCGGAAAATATTTAAACATTAACTTACATCAAGCTCTGTTCCTATCTTCTGATATTCATTATGCTTCCGATGTAATGTTTGTCTCTGATACTCATTTAAGCTCTGAATAATTTTTTTACTGTTGGACGTTTTAACCTCTCTGGGTGTTTCTATCTTAGCAAGAATTCAATAGCTCAACTCTTATGGGGGAGTATCCAGAAGCAAGACTAAGTTCACCAATTTTGGGGAAGTAAGTAAAATCTATTTCGTCTCTGAATATTTTTGTCATCTTCAAAAAAAAGGGAGATTGTAGAAATATAATTTCTAAGAGTTTTTTTTATTATGAACAAAATAATTAAATAAGGAAATTAGATCCCCAAAAATATTTAATGTAAGAATTAAATTGAGTTTCATTTATGCTAATAAGTTAGTTTAAATGACAATTTCTACATAAGCATTAAATTGAACTAAAGGCATTAAAGCCTTAGAAGAACAAAGGTCCAAAGCCTTACTTCTTGTGTGGATACAGAAGCCCACAACACAGAAGCACATAAGCAAGAACAAACAAGGAACGAGTTGATATGTAGTCACACCGTGTTGTTCCTAAAATGGAAAAAGGACAAACTACAGAATCCTTATCCCCCAACGACTCTCTTTTGTTACTAGAAATAGAAAGAGTGCATACTGCAAGTCTGCCATACCAGAAGACAGAAAAACGCGCGGCTCAAAAGATAGAAGCTTATGCATTATCAATGGTAACCTTTAGACTGTTGGCACGGAAGTCAGAAGCTGATGATGACAGAAATAAATTAATAAGGAAATTAGATCCCAAAAAAATATTCAAATCAAAGAATTAAATTAAGTTTGATTGAAGCTAACATGTTTGTTTAGTGATTATATACTTAAGCTTTAAATCAAACAAAATGCAAAAGGCCTTATAAAAGGCAAAGGCCCGAAGGCTGATTTATAGAACCAACAAGAGACGAAGATAGCTGGCGTTTACTATGTTGTTGAAACACCTTTCCACATGATTTTGATTTGATAAAATTATTTAACAAGAATTAAATCTCCATGATAAAAATATTCTAACACATTAAATTTAAATGCTTTGATTTATTTGTACTAATGTGTGTGTTCAATGTTGAGTTATTTAATTTATAAAGACATTAAGTTGTAAAGCCCAAAGGCCAACAAGAGAAAGTCAAGTCCAAGTCAACGGATGAAAGCCACATGACCCAAGCAGATCAAAACGCAGCTCAAGCTGAACAAAACGCAAGCCCAGCAAGGAGAAGGATCGAGAAGCCTTCGACCAAAAGCTTCAAGATGAAGCTGCTGAGTTGTGCGACAAGGAAGTCAGGTCAGCGGATGACCTGAACAAACTTGGAGACAAAGTATTTCTACTTTGGGTAAAGTTCAGAAGACGCAGGAAGCTGTCTGGAAGACTTTGCCAAAAATGTGGAAACATTCTGTCCAGCCTGATGAAAAGCTGATGAGCACTGCCGAAGACAGAAGATACAAGAATTTGATTGGCCGAGGATGCTGAGCACGTACTGAGTGAAAGCGACAGGAAGCCGTTTCCCTCCAACGGTTATTTCAAAATTCGAAATTACCGATGCATCAAGTGTCACTATAAATAGGCCACTCAAACGCTTCATTCGATGCAGATCTTCAATCAAGTCGAAACGCTGACCAAATTGATATTCGAAGTTCTGTTAAGAAAAGCAAAGCAAATCTTACACCAACTCCAAGTCTGTGTAAAAGTCTAGAGTGATCTTATTCATCTAAGGTGTTCTTAGCAATTGTTGTTTAGAACAAAAACACTTATCATTTCTAGAAGTATTGAAAGGAGAAGCTGAGTACTCAGTCATAGTACTCAGCGGTAGAAATAGGATTGAGTAGAGGAATAGAGGAAGGTACTCTTGTATACTCAGTTGCTATTGTAAAAGGTTTGTCTGAACCAGGATACGTCTGCTGAGTAATATCTTTCTAACCCTTATCTCCTTAACATATTGCTTGCTATAATACTGCCTAGTTAAAGTACTAAAACGAACATAAGCTGAGTTGAGTGAACTGTGAAGCTGAGTTCATGAATAGACTCAAGTGCTATCTCCTGACTCAAGGACAGATTCAGACTTAGTCATCTGTTGACTAAGCTTGTATCTAAAACTTACTCAGTATCATTGTGCTAAAAGACTTTGAAAAAGTCTAAGTTCAAATTAACAGTCAGCTTAACGTAAAAAATTTTAAATAGTTCCTAACCCCCCCTTGGAACTAATATTGTCACGTTACACGGGACCAACAAGTGGTATCAGAGCTTAACAGCTCATTGAACAAGATATAACTATCTTGAGCTGATCCCCACAATGGCTGAGAACAGCACTCGTTTCCTCCCAGGAAATCAGACAACTCAGATTCTTCATGAGGGACTGTCCATTACTAGGCCTCCTTTGTTCTTCGGGTCTAATTACACCTTTTGGAAGAACAGAATGACCGACTTCATTCAGGCAACAAATATGAGTGCATGGCTTTCTATAGTCCAAGGCCCATTTGTGCCTGTTGAAACTGTTGACGGACAAACGTCTGTCAAAGCTGAGGCTAAGTGGTCAGAGGATGACCTCAAGAAACTACAAAATCATGTCGCTGCTATAAACATGCTTCACTGTGTGTTAGATGCTACAGAGTATAATAAAATCTCAGGTTGCGAGTCAGCACAGGAGATTTGGAAGAAGCTGGAGGTCACCTATGAAGGAACTAGCAAGGTCAAGGAATCCAAGGTGAACCAACACATGAGGCTGTATGAGCTGTTCGAAATGAATGATGGTGAAGGAATTTCTGACATGAACTCAAGGTTCACCAACATTATCAACGAACTCAAGAGGCTCGGCAAGAACTTCACTGAGGAAGAGCAAGTGAAGAAAATACTGAGGAGTCTTCCCCAAAGCTGGCAAGCAAAGAAGACAGCCGTTGAGGAAGACCAAGACTTGACCACCTACAAGTACGATGAGCTTATTAGATCTCTGCTGACCCATGGGATCTCAATAAAGAACTTTGAGGTGAAGGAAAAGGCTGAGGACAAGAAGCAAAAGTCTCTTGCCATGAAAGCTGACTCAACTGATGGTGACTCATCAGACGATGAAGAAATGGACATGTTCACTAGAAAGATGAAGAAGCTGTTTCGTAAGAATGATAAATACAGTAGGAAGCCGACATCACATGCTTTGAATGTCATCAAACTGGCCATATCAAGTCAAGCTGTCCTACCCTGAAGAAGGACAAAAAGAGCAGTAGAAAGGCAATGGTGGCCACCTGGAGCGATAACGATGAATCAACTTCATCAGGAGATGAGGCCATTGAGTCAGCAAACATTTGCTTCATGGCTGACGAGTTCGCTGACCCCTGCCCATCTGAGCAAGCTGATCCCTCATGTACGCCTGACAATGAGGAACAATCAATTGAGGTGATGACTCTACCCATGCTCAGAAATGAAATGATTAATGCCCTGAGTGATCTCTACACACTTGTTAAAAAATGTAACAAGAAAGTGCGAGCACTCAGCAGGCGATGTGATGAGATTGAGGAGGTCAAACTCAGTGACCTTCGTCATCTTCTCCAGGAAAATACCAGACAAGATGAAAATCTAAAAATCATGCATAGGTATGTCATTGAGGTCCAATCAGATTCTAAGAAACTGAGGAAGGACATCACATCTATTCAGAACTAGCTCAAGGTTCCGAATAAGAAAATTTCCATCAGTAGGCTGAGTACTCAGGTACTAGTCAGCGGAAATGGACTCCCCAGCGAAACGTCCAATGTGACTTTTGTGGGAAAAAGGACACACCATAAAGGTGTGTTGGCATGCTCAGCACAATGGTGCTGACCCGCCAATAATGCATCCCCAAAGGAAGGTCCATTGTGACTTCTGTGGGAAGATTGGCCACACTACCAAAGTGTGCCGTCATAAAATTAAGTATGATGTATCACATGCTGAGCCTAACAAATGAGGACCCAAAAAGACTTGGGTACCTAAAGATAACTAGTTATATTACAGGTAGGCTTGAGGTATGCTGAGAAGTCAAAGTTGTGGTACATTGACAGCGCATGCTCGAGGCATATGACGGGTGATGAAACTCAGTTCATCACACTTGAGCTTAAACGAGGAGGAAGTGTAAGTTTTGGAGACAACAAAAAGGGTAAGATAGTACAGTTAAACCTCGATAAATGAATATTCGATAAAGTAATAACCTCGATTATATAATAAATTCTTCCGGTCCCGACTTGGGCCAATGGACTAAAGTAATAACCTCGCTAAATGCATTAAGTAATAAAAAATATTTAAATCCTTAAGGGCCCAATGAAAATATAAAGTAATAATTATTAAATTAAATACAATATATATATATATATATATATATATATATATATATATATATATATATATATATATATATATATATATATATATATACCGAAACCTTTTAATCAATCAACTAGAAGTTATTTTTTCTGAAAAAATGCATCTATAATTGATTTTTTTTCTTTCCACCTAAACCAAAATGAACACCATTCTTAACTTTTTGTAGTGCAAACACAACTTCTGGTATATTTGCTCATGTTGTAATAAGTAGTTGTTTAATGTGACCATTGCTTGAAATGCCTCTTTTGACAATACATTTGTGACAACACAACTATCATGTGGCCCTGTATCATTTCCATCATCATTGTTCATTATTGACTGGATAATTTTTTCGTCTGTAAGCGATTCCATAACTGCATCATTCTCGCTAGGATAGTTCAAAAGATGTTCGACATCCATCACATTTCTATAGCATAAATTAGAAATGACATCACTTAATCCTTGCATATCTTCATCTAATTGACTAACTTCTGGTTCATGAACATTAGCATATTCTGAACGAATCTTGCAATTATTTGATTGATTTGTAATTATGCTAATGTGATCATTACAAATCAATCAAATAATATATTTCCTAAACAAGATAATTACATATCTAATGAATAATTTATTAATTTATCGATAAATGAATAATTTATTCATTTATCGATAAATAAATAATCTCGCTTAATGAATATTTTTTTCCGGTCCCAAGGATATGCATTTATAGAGGTTTTACTGTAGGTTCAGGAACCGTTGGTGGTAATCCTACTATTGAGTGAGTCTCCCTAGTCAGAGGACTTGAATATAACCTATTAAGCGTAGTTCAGCTGTGTGACAGCGGTAGAAAGGTTATATTCGATGCCACTGGATGTAAAATACTCGAGGGGAAAACAAATGAGTTGATTTTAACTGCCCCTCATGTTGACAATGTCTTCATGCTAAATCTTGAAAAGAAGTTTTCAAAAACTATATGCTTAGTTTCAAAGGAAGAAAATTTCTGGCTATGGCACAGGAGACTTGGTCATGTAAGCATGGACCTCCTGACCAAATTAGCAAGAAAAGAATTAGTTGAGGGATTGCCCGAACTTAAGTTCGAAAAGGATCAATTGTGCAATGCTTGTCAGCAAGGAAAACAAACCAAGAAATCTTTTCAAAGTAAAAATATGGTCTCAACCAAGCACCCACTAGAGTTGCTACACTTGGATCTCTTCGGACCAGTCCAGCCGCTGAGCTTGGGTGGTAGGAGATTTTCCTTGGTCATTGTAGATGACTTTTCAAGGTACACTTGGGTCATCCTGCTGAGTAGTAAGGATGAAACTTTTGAGACGTTTTCAACATTGGTTAGAAAACTTGAAATTGATAAAGACCTAAAATTAGCTCACATCCGAAGTGATAATGGTGGAGAATTCAAAAACTAATAGTTTGTTGAATTCTGTGAAGCCAGCGACATTGACCATAAATTCTCTGCTCCTAGAACTCCTCAACAGAATGGGGTAGTTGAGAGGAAGAACAGAACCTTGGTTGAAATAGCCAGGACAATGCTGAGTGAGAATAGGCTTCCAAAGTACTTTTGGGGAGAAGCTGTCAACACAGCTTGCTACATACTCAATAGGGCTATAGTTAGACCCATATTGAAGACGACTCCATATGAACTTTGGAAAGGATGAAAACCCAACATTGGATACTTTCATGCCTTCGGTTGTAAATGTTTTATCTTCACTAAAGACAACCTTGCCAAGTTTGATTCAAAAGCTGATGAAGCTATCTTTTTAGGCTACTCAACAAACAGCAAAGCATATAGAGTTTTCAATAAACGAACTCAGGTCTTAGAAGAGTCAATTAGCTCACATCCGAAGTGATAATGGTGGAGAATTCAAAAACTAACAGTTTGTTGAATTCTGTGAAGCCAGCGACATTGACCATAACTTCTCTGCTCCTAGAACTCCTCAACAGAATGGGGTAGTTGAGAAGAAGAACAGAACCTTGGTTGAAATAGCCAGGATAATGCTGAGTGAGAATAGGCTTCCAAAGTACTTTTGGGGAGAAGCTGTCAACACAGCTTGCTACATACTCAATAGGGCTATAGTCAGACCCATATTGAAGAAGACTCCCTATGAACTTTGGAAAGGACGAAAACCCAACATTGGATACTTTTGTGCCTTCGGTTGTAAATGTTTTATCTTAAACACTAAAGACAACCTTGCAAAGTTTGATTCAAAAGCTTATGAAGCTATCTTTTTAGGCTACTCAACAAACAGCAAAGCATATAGAGTTTTCAATAAACGAACTCAGGTCTTAGAAAAGTCAGTACATATTGAGTTCGATAAAACTAACCCTGCAGGGAAGGTCAATCAACCAACTGAGGATGATCCATACTTAGCATCTGCTGACCAAAGTGCAGCCGCTGAGTTACCACTTCAAGGGCTGACTAAAGGTAAAAGCGAAACTCAAATTGTTTTCACTGACCAATCTATACCTACAGAGATTGTTGAAAGACAACCAGCTCAAGACATTACACTACCAAAAGAAATCAGAATCCCAAGAGGACACTCTGAAAGCGCCATTCTCGATGCTGCTGAGAATACCTTGATGATAAGAAATCAACTCATGAGATGCTTGAGCAATGTAGCATTCGTCTCAGTTCTGGAACCAAAGAACTTTTCAGCAGCTGAGAATGACGAGTTCTGGATGGGTGCAATGCAAGAGGAACTTGATCAGTTCAAGAGGAATGAAGTTTGGGACTTAGTGCCAAATCCAAGAAGCCAGAAGACCATAGGAACAAGATGGATGTTCCGGAACAAGCTAGATGAACAAGGGAATGTAGTCAGAAACAAAGCAAGACTTGTAGCTCAGGGCTACAGTCAGCAGGAAGGTATCGACTACGGTGAGACCTTTGCCCCAGTGGTAAGGCTTGAAGCAATCAGAATATTATGTGCATATGCCAGTTTTATGAATTTCAAATTGTTTCAAATGGATGTCAATAGTGCATTTCTTAATGGAGTTATAAATGAGGAGGTCTATGTTAATCAGCCTCCAGGGTTTGAGGATCCTAAGTTCCCAAACCATGTTTATAAGCTAAAAAAGGCTCTGTATGGTCTCAAGCAAGCACCGCATGCTTGGTATGAGAGGCTGACCAGTTTCCTGCTGACTAGAAATTATGTCAGAGGAAAAGCCGATACAACCTTATTTATTAAAAGAAAGGGTAAGGATACCCTGCTGGTACAAATATATGTTGATGACATTATTTTTGGTGCTACTAATGAGTCAATGTGCAAAGAATTTAGTAAGCAGATGCAGACTGAGTTTGAAATGTCAATAATGGGAGAACTCAACTTCTTCCTTGGACTTCAAATCAAACAAGGTAAAAATGGCATCTTCATTGGTCAGACTAAGTATGCAAAGGAGATATTGAAGAAATATGAAATGAATAATTGTAAGTCAATATCAACTCTAATGGGCACTGACACTGTCCTCTGTGCTGACGAAAATGGTAAGTCAGTGGATAGAAAATTATATCTAGGTATGATTGGCTCTCTACTTTATCTAACAGCCAGCAGGCCAGACATTCAGTTCTCTGTATGCTACTGTGCAAGATATCAATCTAACCCTAAGGAGTCTCATTACATAGCTGTAAAAAGAATCCTTAGATATTTGCAAGGCTCAGTGAATGCAGGTTTATGGTATCCCAACGCTCATGATTTTACACTTCTCGGATACACTGGCGCTGACTACGGACGAGACAAGCTTGAGCGGAAAAGCACTTCAGGAGGATGTCATTTCCTTGGTAGCTGTCTTGTGTCTTGGTTCAGTAAGAAGTAGTCATCAGTCCTTGTCAACCACTGAAGTTGAGTACATAGCTGCTGGAAGCTGTGTTGCCCAAGTACTTTGGATCAAGCAGCAGCTGGAGGATTATGGTGTTCAAACTAAAGTAATTGAAGTCAAATGTGACAACAAAAGCGCCATTGACCTATCAAAGAACCCAATCCAGCACAGCAGGATGAAGCATGTCAACATCAGACATCACTTCATTAGAGATCATGTACTCAAAGGTGAGATAAAGCTGACGTACGTCCCAACGGATGAGCATCTTGCTGATATCTTCATGAAATCGCTGGCTCGTGAGCAGTTTTGCACACTAAGAGAAGCCATTAGTATGTTTAATCCTCTTCAATAAAATTCCAAGTACTATTCATGCTGAGTGATTATTACATGCTGAGTTGCTATGCATGCTGAGTGCTTTTACTATGCAAATTTATGAATTTGACTTATATACTCAGCACTTGAACTGCTGAGTACCTACGTTGCTGAGTAAAGCAACTTGCACAATTTGGGTTTGCACGCGTATTTAAGTAGACTCTAGGATGATGTAAGCGTCATCATTAGTAAAACCATGCGCCGTTTCTCGCAATTAATGTTAGTAATAACTGATCATCGATGGTTCAAATTCCCATTGTTTCCCTGACCTATCAAATCAACACTTACCGACTATAAATAGTGAAATATTTCTCACTATTCACCTTCTACGCTTGATTTTCGCACTCTATCTCTCTCTCTCTCTCAAATCCCAAAACCCTCTGCATTTCTTAAGAACTCTCAAGAACACCATGTCTGGTGATTCTCAAAATCTCTCTGATGATCAATACGAGGACAACCGATCAGATATGAACCTAGCTTCTCCACCTGAAAGACAGTATGAGACCACTTCAGATGAAGAAACTCCACATACTCATGGTTAGCACAACCAACCCATGGATGAATTCAGCATCCTTAGTGTGGACCCTAAGACTGAACACTCAACTGCTTCAAAGAAGAAAAAGAAACAGAAGAAGAACACGGAACATAAGGAAAGAACCTTCTCTTCTGCATTCACAGACGTTGAGGACCTTGATGTCATCCCCTCACGTTGGTTCTCCAAGAGCTTCATTGAAGCTGAGAAACCCTACTGCGAATGGATTTCTCAGAATGGATGGACGAAACTCTTCTCCCTCAACGGCCTGACCTACCCAAGGCTAGTAACTGAGTTCTACTCTAACTTGCTGATTGAAAAAGACGATGTTGACTTCATGGTAACCTACGTTAATGACAAACAAATCATCATCAACCCCTCATACATGGCCGTATTGTTAGACTTAAAGGAGGACGACACTAAGTTGAGGAAAACAAATGACTATAAACGAGTCAAGTACGATGCAGAGTTCTGTAAGCCAGAAGGGCATGTAGTTGAAGTCTCATGCACCTCACTCAGTCAGCAGCAAAGACAGGCTCACTATATTCTGACCAACTACCTTTTCCCAAAGGTCAACGCCACATCTTTCGCGTCCAACTTCGAGCAGTGCTTCATCTGGCACATGCTGAATTACAAGCCCCTGAATATGCCCGTATTTTTTATCGGGGCAATTCAACGAAGCATTGTGGTCCTTCGAATGGGCTCACTCATCACCGAGATCCTCAAGGATCATAAGATCAGCTTTAAGGGTGAAGTGAGTACAGTGGGCACGGAAATCACTGTTGAGATCCTTACTGGATTAGCACACAACCTTCCTTTCAAATCCAAATCAAAGAAAGGAAACAGTGATAGAAGAGGAAGAACAGGCTGAGCTGCCCAGTAAAGGGAAAAAGAGAAAAGTAGACTCATCAGCTGAACCAAAAGCTAAACCGGCTGTTCAAACTGCCAAGTGAATTAAAGTGGTGCTGACCAAACCGTCTCCAGCTGAGTCAGCTAAGAAGAAAGCTGAACCTGCTCCTGTCAAAGAGGTTGAGGATGAACCAGAGGAGACTGAGCAACCCCTAAAGAGGAAGAAATCTACTGGAATGAAACCCTTGGATGCTCTACCCTTGGACTTCACCATTCCAGAAGAATCATTCTTTCTGCGAGCTCAGGACGTCCGTACTGAGGAAGCGGTTGCTAAAAAGTTAGTTAGCCCTGAGAAGAAGGCAACGTCTGGTAAACCCAACAACTCAGTTGCAGAGGTGCAAGCTGATGAAAACGAAGCTGAGTCTACTGAGAAAGAGCACGAGCACACTGAGGCCACCCATCTCGATGTGTCTCTTGAGCTAACAGACAACATCAATGCTGCCCTTTCTCCAAAACAATCCAAGGAAAGGCGGTTCAAGAGGACATCACGCAAACCCCAAGTGTTTGATGTGCTGGATGACTCTCCACTGCGTGACCCTATTGTTGACCTGACTGCATTGGAATTCAATTTCTTCTCAAAACCAATTGAACCAACTCCACCAGTCAAGGAAAAACAAGCCTCTGTTTCTGGCCAACAGGAACATGCCAAAGCCAAAGCCATTAAGGGCCCCATCTCTGCCAACACCGCTGCTCAAGCCTCTACTGAGCAAGTGATTGAAGAACTTGCTGTTCAACTGAATGAACATGCACCTGAAGAAACTCCTACTCAGGACGATCTCGAGCTGACTCCTCCATAAGTCAGTACTCAGCTCCAGAATGACACTGAGCAGGTAGATACTGCTGATGCGCAAACCACTCCTACTCAAACTGAGCAGCTAGTCAACAAGTCAGCTCCCACTGATAGACCAACTTCCAAGGTTGCCACTCCCATTGCTTAACCATCACTTAATCAAGAGGACACCTCCACTTCTGGTCAGCAACCAAATATCCAAACACCTACTGCTAACCAAAATTCAGCTCCTCAGTCTTCTGCAGCTGATCCCTTGAGCTTCCTTACTATTTCCCATTCTGGGAAAAGAATTCTTCAAGCTGCTCAAGAACTGATTGCCGACATCCAACGCACTCACGCCTCTGATGCTGAGTATCATTCTGCTGAGCCTACTGAACTGAGCACCATCACGCAACGTTTGACCGAACTCAAAGGACTTAAGGAGCTCATGTGTGTCCTAACAAATATGGTTGCTCAGCAGCCAAAACAGGAGTTTACCACGAGGATGGCTAACCTTCACTTGCACATGGTGCAACACATGGATAATATCGAAGGAAAGCTCAACTCTCTATCTGCCGCAAACTCAACAGTAACTCAGTCAGCTGCTGTGACTCAGCTCTTCACACAGCTGAATGCCGAGCTGACTGCTACCAGAAACTTACTTTCCTCTTCCTCATAGTGCACAATAGAACAAATAGCTAAAGCTATTCGCATGATCAGCTTAACTCGAGAAGAGATGCAAACTGAACAGGCGAAGTCAAGTGAAATTTTTCAACTCGCCAAGAGCACCTATGAGCATGTCAAACATCAAAATGTTCAGCGCCATACCTATGATGCTTCTCTGCTCAAGATGTACCATCAGTCCTACGCCAGAATGATAGAATCCATTACTTGGATGGGCAAGTCACTTGAGTTTATACTCAGTGTCATAAGCTCACACATGCAAATTCCTGCATCTAACATGGCTGGTGGTCTAAATGTTTTTGAAGGGTTACAACAAAGTACGAGTCAACTCCAGCATTACTCCACTTTGCTGACTCATGCTGTTGAACGAGGGAAATTTTATGCTGCTGCCCCTCAGCCCGATGATGGTGGCAAAACGGGGGAGAAAGGTAAACAAACGGCAGAAGGAACTCAACAGAAGAAACATCCCGAATCAACTTCTGCTGTCCCTCCCAAAACACAGACTCAGACTCAGCGACATGACACATCGAAGCCTAGCCAACAAACCAAACCCAAATCGAACCAAGTTCAAGTCAACATTAGAAAATAGATCTTTTCTTTTAACTTGTGTACATCTTGATGTTTGCTGCTGTTATGTTTCTTGTTGTGCTGAGTTAATATATTAATCATATCTTCTTACAAACAACTGTGTTATTTATTTATCGCTTTGTGCTTATCTGCTGTGTTGATCTAATGCATGACCTTTCTCACATGTCTTCTTACTTAAAACTCATTGAAAAATGTAATCTGAAACTTGGGAACATAAATATTAAACAAGTACTAGGCTACTGAGTAAAACTACTCAGCCCAACTAATTTACTCAGCTTACTTCCACTCTGATAATTGAACTTAATCTCCCGCTTAACTAAGTATCAAAACTGAGTAAAGACAAAATGTTCCAAGTGCTGACCTTGCTCAGAAGCCGACCTTAGACTTACTTGATTAAACCTTAAAATGTTTAAAGTAAAACTAAGTCAGTGGTTCAACCTTTTTGGGGGAGAATCTTAAGAAGTTAAGAAAATGTCAACTATCATGGGGGAGCTCAACACTGAGTTCCGTATTGAATATTTTTGCCAACATCAAAATGGGGGAGTTTGTTGAAACACATTTCCACATGATTTTGATTTGACAAAATTATTTAACAAGAATTAAATCTCCATGATAAAATATTCTAACACATTAAATTCAAATGCTTTGATTTATTTGTACTAATGTGTGTGTTCAATGTTGAGTTATTTAATTTATAAAGACATTAAGTTGTAAGGCCCAAAGGCCAATAAGAGAAAGTCAAGCCCAAGTCAACGGATGAAAGCCACACGGCCCAAGCAGATCAAAACGCAGCTCAAGCTGAACAAAACGCAAGCCCATCAAGGAGAAGGATCGAGAAGCCTTCGACCAAAAGCTTCAAAATGAAGCTGTTGAGTTGTGCGACAAGGAAGTCAGGTCAGCGGCTGACCTGAACAAACTTGGAGATAAAGTATTTCTACTTTGGGTAAAGTTCAGAAGACGCAGGAAGCTTTCTGGAAGACTTTGCCAAAAATGTGGAAACATTCTGTCCAGCCTGATGAAAAGCTGATGAGCACTACCGAAGACAGAAGATACAAGAATTTGATTGGCCGAGGATGCTGAGCACGTACTGAGTGAAAGCGACAGGAAGCCGTTTCCCTCCAACGGTTATTTCAAAATTCGAAATTACCGGTGCATCAAGTGTCACTATAAATAGGCCACTCAAACGCTTCATTCGATGCAGATCTTCAATCAAGTCGAAACGCTGACCAAATTGATATTCGAAGTTCTGTTAAGAAAAGCAAAGCAAATCTTACACCAACTCCAAGTCTGTGTAAAAGTCTAGAGTGATCTTATTCATCTAAGGTGTTCTTAGCAATTATTGTTTAGAACAAAAACACTTATCATTTCTAGAAGTATTGAAAGGAGAAGTTGAGTACTCAGTCATAGTACTCAGCGGTAGAAATAGGATTGAGTAGAGGAATAGAGGAAGGTACTCTTGTATACTCAGTTGCTATTGTAAAAGGTTTGTGCTCTACCTTTAAAGAGCTCAGTAGAGGATTCTAAAAAGCTCGGAAGGAATTTCAGGGACTGGACGTATGCGGAGAGGCCGAACCAGGATACGTCTGCTGAGTAATATCTTTCTAACCCTTATCTGCTTAACATATCACTTGCTATAATACTGCCTAGTTAAAGTACTAAAACGAACATAAGCTGAGTTGAGTGAACTGTGAAGCTGAGTTCAGGAATAGACTCAAGTGCTATCTCCTGACTCAAGGATAGATTCAGACTTAGTCATCTGTTGACTAAGCTTGTATCTAAAACTTACTCAGTATTATTGTGCTAAAAGACTTTGAAAAAGTCTAAGTTCAAATTAACAGTCAGCCTAACGTAAAAAATGTTAAATAGTTCCTAACCCCCCCCCCCCTTGGAACTAATATTGTCACGCTACACGAGACCAACATATGTCACATCACGTCTATTCCCCAAACTGGCAACAAGTACAAGCTACAGAAGGCTTGTCCCATCAACGTCTCTCTGCGCATTCCTAAGATAGAAAGTTGGCAGAGTGCACGTCTGCTTTATCAGAAGCGCGACTCAAGACATAAGATCCCATCCTTTTGTAATGGAAAAAATGTGGACTAAAGGACATAGAAGCCAGAAGCTGATGTTGACATAAGTCGCTTCCCTCCAAACGGCTAGTTTGAAATTCAAACGGGACTTCTGTCCAGCCTCTACTATAAATACCAAGTGACATGCTCATTGTGAAGGTGACGAAATTATAAACTACAAGAGAGATCAAAACTTCCAAGTGTTTTTAGAGCAATACTTCGTAATACACAATCATTTCTATATTTGTGTTCGTCCAAAAAGATATTTAGATCTTCATTGTGTTCTACATTAGAACTCACCTTCTATTCATAGTATTTAGAAGCTCTGTTGTTTGCTTTGGTTATAGGCAAATAACTGAGAGATAGATAACTGAGTGAAATTGTAAAGGAAGGTACTTTACAGAGGCTCTGTCTATTGTATAAAGGTTTGTGCTCTACTCATGAAAGAGTTCTTTAGTGGATTAAAGCTCAAAAGAAGGTATTCTGAGGATTGGACGTAGGCTAGAGGGTGAACTAGTATAAATCTTCTAAGTAACGATTTCCTAACTCTACCTTTTACTGCTTCTGATTATATTTGCTCTAACAGATTTATCTTCTATATATAAGCTCTGATTGATTAATACGCAAATCTGAATCACTGCGTAGTTAGAAGCTTTGTCCAAATAACAAACCGTTGAGCGCATTCTTATGAATCACAGTCAAGCTCAGTAGACTGTATTGGTTGCTAATTCTGCCTCTGTGCTAAGCAAATAGAAAAACGCCAAGTGAGTAAAATTAAAAAGGTTAAAATTAACCAATAGTTCCATTCACCTTCCATTTGGAACTAATCCTACTTCACAAGGGACCAACAAAACCATGTTGACTGATTAACTCAGTAAACAGAACTTGCCTTTGATTTCGAAGTTAGCTTGTGTGCTTGCCATTCTAACGCCAAGTGAGAAATCTTCTTAAAAGGTTAAAAGTAACCAATTGTTCCATTCACCCCTTTGGAACAAATCTAACCTCACAATGGACCAACAAGAATAACTCGTGAAAAAATATAATACAAATTGAAGTAAATTATGCAATCTGAAAAATCTAACTAAAAAGAAGCTGCAATTGGATAAAAGCAATATGCTAAGGATCTTCAACATTTGTGTTTATGAATACAAACATGTGCAATCAATTAATTCATAGTAATGTAAGTGTTTCAGTGAATTTTATTTTAGCTTAGCATGAAAGTCGTACCCATATATTATTTCATTCAATGAACAACCATGAATCTAATATTGCAACAATTTCATTACAAATGAAAAAAAAAATGTTACTTTATTAATTGTAGAGGAAGATAATACAACTCGTGACAGTCAAAACACTAACAAAAGTGATAACTTGTCGGATTTGATTGGATGATCCTCGTCGTAGTTACCTGAAAAACAAAACCGGAGACAGGATCTCCGGGAAAACTCTCCGACGATCAAGTCAGTTTTATGTGGAATTCTAGTAGATTGATAATCGTATTGAGGAAAAAATGTGAACTTACCCCTCTTTTGGCTTTCTTATCTCTTTTATAAGCCTTTCTAGGTAACCGCTGAGGGCGGTTACTCTTTCTGTGCCACGTCCTCTACGTGGCCACAAACGTGGTCTCGTTTGTTTGAGTGGGTGGTTTAGTGCCTTGTTAGGATTTCGGGGCGGTTAGCCTCCTCCTTTATTAGGAGCCCATTTAATCTTGAACCGTGGGCTTAAGTTTAGGTTGGGCCCGTGTTTATGATTCGGCCCGGTTGGCTTCGCGGATCATCACATGCCTCCCCCCTAGTTTGACAAGAGCCCTTTAGGGTC
Organism: Euphorbia lathyris; assembly: GCF_963576675.1. NCBI lineage: Eukaryota > Viridiplantae > Streptophyta > Magnoliopsida > Malpighiales > Euphorbiaceae > Euphorbia > Euphorbia lathyris. The sequence continues at coordinate 68,446,402 of NC_088912.1, read as the reverse complement.
TTTTCATATGTTTTAGGCAACTCTTCATCTTTGTCTGGGTATTCAAAATTCGAAAGTGGTCTTTTCGTTTTCTGCCATTTCCTCTCCGGCATCAACCCTTTTGCGTTCGTTTTTCTCTGCATTCTTTCTCACATGTAAGTTTCCCTTTCTGTAACTTGTAACTCGTTCAACTATTTTCTTTATGTTCGTTCCTCTTACCGATATGTCGAACCCTGAGCTTGATTTCACCCCCTTCGACGAAAATTACAATCGCGAGGTGTCTCATGAGGTTGATGAGATGATTGATGAAGTTTCAACTAGCTCTCCCAGGTCTGATTCTCATCCCGTCGAGTTTCTCCATCTGGCGAATACGACTGATGAGGGCCTAGGTTTCGACCCTAGGAAGTTGATTCCACCACCTATCCCAACTCTCCGCTTATTACCGAAGAAGGATAGGTCGGGAAGCTTAGTTTGCCGCGAGACGATTGACGACTTGCGGGAGCAGTATCCCTGGCTTCAAGGCCTGGAAACAAGCATTCCCGGGGAAAATAGAGGTCCCGGCGACTTCCCAAAGGGGTATTTTACCATTTTTGTCGCCCAAATTATCTGCGGTTTCACGTATCCGCTGGCGGATGAGATTGCTTCTATCCTTGGTGGTTATGGAATCGCACCTGGACAACTGCACCCCAATGGATGGGCCGACTTGACCCTGGATAAATTTTTGGCAGATTGTCTAGAGGTCCCCTTCTCGCTCAAGATCTTCTCCAAGCTTCACCACTTCAAAAGTTCGGGGGAGTATTTTACCTTCATCCGACAGAGCGGTTACTACGGCTTTGACGAGAAGTCGAACAAAATCCGCGAGTGGGATAAGTCTTATTTCTTCATCAAGTTTAATGAAGAGAATCCAAATTTTCTTCGCCGCTGGGGTCGACCTAATGTAAAGAGTTTGAACTTTGGTTATCCGAGTAAGGAAGAATCCGCCATTATAAAATTCTTGAAGAACACTCCCCCTTTCATATGGACGTATGATCAGGCATTCCATATGTTAAGGAGCCGAGTGGCGATTGCCTATCGCGAGGGAGATCATGTTGTCTATATCCCTTATCGCGTTTTCGTACAAGGTATTGTTAGTTTATTTCCCTTTTGATGAATTATTTTAACCCTTTGCAGGGGTGACCCTTTATCCCAACTCGCTGCAGATCGAGAGGCGAAAGCTTTGGCGAGGAGGAAGAGACGGCTGGCGGAAGCGACCTCTTTCGCAGGGGTGAATCCATCTGTGGGGGCGTCTCCTTCTGTCGAGGCGACTTATACTGCCCTTGTTTCCGTGCCACCGGACCCCGTTTCTGAGGACCTTACATTAAATCGGAAACGAAAAAACAATGCGGATGTAGAGTCTTCCCGCCCTAAGAAGAAAAACACTTCAATGATCTTGCCTGTTGGAGGTACGCCCGTATCCTCCCCATCAAAGGAAAAGTACTGCACTCCCATCCACGAGGTATTATAGTTTTGCCTTCTTTATTTTCCCGTTTCTCGGTTTTTTTACTTTTCGCCTCATCGTATTCTCCTGACCCTTTTCCTTACGCATTCGCAGCCGATCCCCGATATGAGAGGATGGTGGACTAGAACCTTTGGTAAGGCTGTGAGCTTTTCTTGTAAGGACATTGTTTCTTCTATAGGCAATGTCCTTGGACGACTCCCATCTGCCTCTCGCATCCGCGAAAAGGTGCCGCTTCCAACTGCCATGGAGGGAATTGAGAAGCGTGCCATAGAGGTATACTGTTTTTCACTCATGTTCTATCTTTCAAATATACGCCTCTTTTTGCTCTTTCATTCATGTATCGCCTAATGTGCAGATTATCAATTTCGCTGAGGGTGCCCTCTGTAGGGACGCTGAAAGGGCGAGAGAGCTGGAACACCTTGGTACCGAATTGGCGACTCAGAAGTCGCTTCTCGATGACGCTCAAAACCAAGTGAAGACTCTCGAGGGTGCCTATCAAAAGGCCGTCGGCGAGAGGGAGGAAGCTCTTAAATTACTTCAGGCAAAATCCAATGAGCTTCAGAAAGTAATTGATGACCTGAATTCGTCCAAGGAAGCCTTGGAGATGCAAAAGAAGAAGACGGAGGAGACCATATCTGAAGATAGCTCCCGTATCTACTGGTATGGAGAGCGAATCCATGCAGCTTATGAACATGGGAATCTAGAGCTAGTACTCAACCGCCCCAAAGTTTCCATCCCTGAAAAGGATTTAGCTGAAAAATGGGACAAGTTGGAGGGGGAGGATGCTGACATGGATGAGGTACTTCTCCTTGACTGGCAGAGTCCCAATGACTCTCCAACCAGCTGCGAGATCCCAAATCAAAACGTAGAAGAAGGGGCACCACAAGATGTTTCTCACGTTGAACAAGAGGTACCTCGCTCTGATGCGGTTACTGATCTGATTGTTGGGGATTCGCTTGAAGCAGATCACCCCACTAGAGAAGATGAAGGAGCCGCTGAAGGCGAAGGGCACCCCAGTGGAGAAGATGAAGGAGCCGCTGAAGGCGAAGGGGGCAATAGAGGCGAAGGAGAAGGAACTGTAGTATAATTTTATTTATATCTGAACTGTTGTATGTAACAAACTGCCAGTATATATATCAATCGAGCGACTTTGCTTTCTTCACCTGCCGCTTTTCATATATGTGCAATTGCTGTTTTATTCTTCGTTGCCTTAATGCCGGTTATTTTCGTATACGACCCTTGCCTTTTGCCGACTTCATACTTGTAATTTTTCGTAGTTAGTTTTGTTTTTATTAGGGTGGCCAGACCCTTTTTGCAATTTTTGAGTACTCGTTTATTCGCTTAATTTTATGCCTTATAATTTTTCTTTCAAATAATCATAAGATTAACCATAAGGTTTTGCGAATGATGCGTAATCATGCATCCGCCTTTCTTTTGTAGGCAACACATTTATGTGTTTAAGATTAACCATAGGGTTTTGCGAATGATGCATAATGCATCCGCCTTTCTGTTGTAGACAACACATTTATGTGTTTAAGTTTATCAGTTTCAAAAGGACCTGCATTCAATTGTAACATATTGAATAATTGTAACCGTTGTAATGTCTTTATTTTGCTTTTGAAGAAAAACGACTTTTCATTACATGGATACATAAACTGTGTGGGATCCAAGCCTCATTAAAACCTTTTATCAGAAAACCCAGTGGGAAAAAACTCATAAAAGGAAAAAGAGTACTCGTCATTTCCCTGAACTACTTGGCCTGTTTATATAGGCGTAGATTCTCTAGATTCCAGGTGCGCGGGAGCTTTTTGCTGCTCATTTCTTCTATTTCAAAAGTTGATGGTCCCAACTTCTTGGATACCCTGTAAGGTCCGATCCAGTTGACGCCTAATTTGCCTTTGCCTTCTCTGGACTGTATTTTATCTGCTTTTTTCAAGACCAAGTCGCTCTCATTGATTATCACCTTTCGCACCCTTCTGTCATGATACTTCTTGATTCTATTGCGATATACTGCCATTCGCATGTAAGCTTTTTCTCTTCGTTCTTCAACAGAATCCAATGCATCTCTAATGTTGATAGGATTTTGGGTGTCGCAGTAATAAATTACCCGATCCGTAGGCGAATGGATTTCAACAGGTAGGACTGCTTCGGCTCCATAAACCAGCGAGAAGGGTGTTTCGCCTGTTGCTGCCTTTATAGAAGTTCTGTATGCCCATAACATATGAGGTATCTCATCCGCCCAACCTGTTTTCTTATCACCTAGTCGCTTCTTGATTCCCTGAATCATGGCCCTGTTGGTAACCTCTGTCATACCATTCGATTGGGGATGATTTACGGAGGAAAAATGATTCTTGATCCCCATGCTTTCGCAATATGCTTTGAATTTGACACAGTTGAACTGGGTACCGTTGTCGGTTATAAGCGTTTGTGGGATTCCAAACCGCATGATAATGTTCTCTCGTAAGAACTCGATCATTCGCTCAGGTGTTTGAGCGGTTACTGCCTCTGCTTCTACCCATTTGCTGAAGTGGTCAACTGCGACTACCAAGTACTTCCTTGTTGTTTCTGGGAATGGCCCCACTATATCAATCCCCCATGTTGCGAATGGCCACGCCGTCATTATAGTTACTTGTTCGGCTCCTGGGACATGCTTTTCATTAGCATGGATTTGACAGCTGTGACATTCCGCTACCATTTTCTGGGAATCTTCCACTACCTTCGGCCAATAATATCCCATCAACTTGACTTTTCTTGCCAACGCCGCGGATGCTTCATGCGCACCACAAATTCCTTCATGGAGTTCTCTCAGCACGTAATCTCCTTCATTGCGGCTAATACATTTTAACCATGGACATGTATATGACTTCCTGTATAAAGTCCCATCCCGAATTGAGTATCTCGCTGACTGCCCGATTAGCTTTCTGGCTAAACTTTTATCAACCGGCAAATCTCCATGTTCCAGATATTGGCGGATGGGCATCCGCCAATCTTCATCATCTTCTAGCTCTTCGATGACCATAATCTGATCGGCTTCGAATGCTGGTGACGACCTTATTTCCAAATTACATGCTTTTTGACTCCATGGGTCTCTACTCGCCGCTGCTTTTGCCAACTCATCAGCCTTTGTGTTCTGGCCTCTTGGAACATGCACCATCTCCCAGACGATTCCTTTATGTGTTAACTCCTGCGTCAATCTACCGACAACCTGATGGTATTTGACCAGATCTTCCTGTTTCACCAGATAATTTTTTGTGATCTGATTTATCATGAGTTTAGAGTCGCTGTAGATTACCACTCTTTCTGGCATAAGTTCATTAAGCAACTTCAATCCGCATATCATTGCTTCATATTCTGCGGCATTGTTGGTAGTTTTGAATGTTAACTTTACCGCATAGTACAGGCGAATAACATCCGGACCCTTGATGATGACTCCCAGTCCAGCTCCATCTGTGGATAATGCCCCATCTGTGAACATACTCCATTATTCTTTTTGTGCTTTTGGACATTTGTCTTCATCCCACGTGAACTCATTCACGAAATCGGCAAGTACTTGACTTTTTAGAGCTGGTCTTCCTTCGTAACGAATATCGAACTCTCCCAAGCGAATTGACCATTCCATCAATCGCCCAGATGCGTCAGGTTTCTGCAGTACCTTTCGCATTGGAATTCCAGTTCTCACAATGATAGTATGCGCCTGGAAGTATGGCTTCAACCTAGCCGCCGTGGTTATCACCGCGAGGGCCATTTTATCTAACCTCGAATATCGAAGTTCTGCATCCTTTAAGACTTTACTCACGTAGTACACCGGATATTGTTGCCCTTCTTCTTCCCGCACCATTACAGTGCATATCACCGTGCTGGTGACAGATACATAAAGAAATAAATCTTCTCCATCCTCTGGCCTGCTCATTAAGGGCGGATAACATAGTAATCGCTTTATCCCCTCGAATGCTTCTTGACAATCTGGTGTCCATTCAAAGGACTTAGATTTTTTGATGGCATTGTAGAAAGGTAGACATCTCCTAGCTGAGCATGATATGAATCGCCATAATGCCACCAACCGCCCATTGAGTTTCTGTACTTCTCTTATGCTCCTTGGCGTCTTCATCTCCATCACTGCTTTAACCTTCTCAGGATTCGCCTCAACTCCTTTGCCACTAACAATGAAACCCAGGAACTTCCCTGCTCTCGCTCCAAACGTGCATTTCTCCGGGTTCAATTTGAGGCCATATTTGATCAGCACCTCCAGGATTTCTTTAATATCCTGCGGATGGTCTTGCATCTTCTTGCTTTTAATGATCATGTCGTCTACATAGATCGAGAAGTTCTCGCTTGATTTGTCTGAAAATATCTTGTTCATCATCCGTTGATATGTTGCTCCTGCATTTTTCAGTCCAAAGGGCATCACCTTGAAGCAATAAGTTGCCTGATGAGTTATGAATGACGTCTTGATCTCGTCCGCCTTCTCCATTGGTATCTGGTGGTAACTGGATTTCACATCGGTGAATGATAAAGCTTCAAATCCCGCAGTCCCATCTACCAATATGTCAATGTTAGGTAGCGGATACATATCCTTCGGACAAGCTTTATTCAGATCTTTGAAGTCTACGCGCATCCTGTACGTTCCATTCGGCTTTTTAACTAGCACCACATTGGCTAGCCATTCCGGATAAGCGACCTCTCGAATTGCATCTGATTTTAGCAAATCCGTCACTGCTTTTTCAATCGCCTTCTGCCGCTCTGGAGCATGTCCTCTCTTTTTCTGTCGCACTGGGGTTGCACTTTTGTCTACATTCAAACGATGTGTTGCTATTTCTGGACTTATCCCTTTCAGCACTTCATCTGGAGCGGCGAATGCCGACTCGCATTGGATCAACACCTCGGTAATGGCTTTCTTCGTTTCCTCTGGAAGTCCTGCCGCTATCCTTACTTTCTTGTCATTTGAAATGGCGAATAGTTCTGTTTCTCCTAACGCTTCAGCCGGCAACTTCTCATCAACTTTATCTTCTTCATCTGGCTTTGTTTCAAGTGACAATGTATAAGCTTGTTGAGATATAAGTTGATCACCCTCAACAATGACTCGCCCTTGGTGTGTTGGCAAATGCAATGTCAAATGCTTCATTGAAATGAGCGACTCCGTTTTCGACAGGAACGGACGCCCCAGAATTATATTATAGGCCAATGGGAGATCAACAATTGCGAATTCTAGATCACCTCTCCATTTTAGATTATTATCGCCCATTTCTGTCTCCAACACCACCTGTCCACTTGTTTGAGATGATTGACCTCCAAAACCAGTTACATCCATGAACGTATGTTCTACTCGCTCGTCGTTAATTCCCAACTGGTTGAATGCAGTTCGAGTAATAACATTGCAAGAACTGCCTGTATCAATAAGGACCCGCTTGACGTCCCATCCTTCAATGGCCACCGTAATCACCAACGCATCCGCATGCGGCTCCGTGATTCGCGCAAATGAATAATTGAGGGCATCCCCCCTACTCGTGTTGCTTTTTCGCTGTTCACGGCGAGCCCTTTTTGTTGGAGGCTCATAGATCCCGCCTGCTATTACGTTAATCACTCCTTTTTTCTGCTTCTTTTCTGGTCTTGCTTCTATCTCACGTGGGAGTGTTGCTTTTTCATCAATCGTTTCTTTTCTAACGAATTGACTCAGTTTTCCTCTCTCAATCAGCTTTTCAATCTCCCTCTTCAATTCGTAGCAATCATTCGTGTCATGGCCGTTCAATCTGTGGAACCTGCAGTATTTGTTAGGATATTGCCCCAAACTGGTTCGACCTTTCGCCTCAGGAAACTGCACATCCTTCTTCAGGGGTTTTTTTCAATCTAAAGTAACACCTCATGACGAGTCGTGTTCAATGGTGTTTGATATCCCCCCCTTGAAAGGAGCGATCGCCTTTCCGAACAAAATTACCCTTAGATTGGGTTTGATTTTGATGGCGCCGATTGTCCGAAGTGGATCTAGCCGCATCTCTCTCTCGCCGGGTTTGAGCTTTATGTTTCCTGTTAACATCATCCACCTCCATGAATTCCTTTGCTATCTTCATGAGTTCGGCCACTGTGCGTGGCTTGTTGCGGATGATTTCCTCCCGCATGCTCCAATCTGTGGTTCCATCCGCCATTATGTTGCGAATGCTCACGATATCTGGGTTCTGCAACCGCACCAGAATATCGTTGAATGCTACAACAAATTCCCTTAGGGAATTATAATTTCTCTGTTTGATCTCTTTCAGCTGCCTATCCGTCACATCTGCCGCTTTACAGCCCACGAATTTTGCACAGAAATCACGACTGTACTGAGTCCAGTTGTGAATGGATTCGGTGGGTAGAGATCGGAACCAATCGGATGCTGCTCCACCCAAAGTGGTCGAGAACAATCGACAAATTATGCTTTCGCTTGCTCCTGCAACATCCATTAACTCTCTATAGTTCCTGACATGCGCCTCAGGGTCAGAATTTGGATCCCCATAGTATTTAGGTATCGCCGGTGCTTTTATTCTGTGATCTGGAATAAATTCCCGCAACGATGGGGCAAAAGGCGAATCACTCTGCACCACCGCTCTCGCCCTAGGGGTGTACCCCATTCGCTCCATCATGCTTCGCAGTTGATCTTCCAATTCAGTATTGGGTTCCCGCCGAACTTTTTCCATCCGCTGCTGGTGAATTCTGGGGGATATCCACCTGCCATACTGTGTCGACACTTATTCTCGCTGTGGGTCTAACCGATGTCCAGTTATAGGATCAAAATTCCAAGTGTGCTCCCGCCCAGACACATTCGCTCCAGATGTCATCAACTCTGAATGTCTGTGGACAAAGGGCTCCGTTTGTTGTAGCGGAAAAATTCCTTGCATTCCTGACATCGGTTGGGATGTTTGCCAGGTCGGATGGACCGTCATATTAGGATCTTGGTGCGAGTAGTTGCCTGGATGGCTATGTGGTGTCATGCGACTACTCGGACCCACCCGATTCGTCTCTTGAGATGACTGCGGAAGCGTAGATACGGCAGGAATAGTCGATGGTTGTGTCGAAGTGACAACGGGTTCTTGTGGGGCAGCCGCTACAGCGGTATTGTGATCTGCGATTGCAGTTAATAAACTAATCATTCGATCTCCAGCCGCTTGGCTCATATTCGTAGCCAAGACCTGTCCTGCCATTTGCACAAACTCATTATTCGACATCTCCATCTCAGTTTGCACTTGGACCTCCAATAATGGACTCAACTGTCCTGAAGGATTTGTCGAGCTGGGTATCACAGGCTGTGTACTCGCAGGCTGCGAACTCACAGTCCGTGGACCTCTTGAGTTCATACTAGTTGATCTGGTTGTAACTCCGGTTGTTCGTGATGGCTCTGACATGTTCTTGGTGTACCTTTAACCAGATGTTGGTAAAAAAGGTCCACGCTCACCGCACCAATGATAACTTGCCGGATTTGATTGGATGATCCTCGTCGTAGTTACCTGCAAAACAAAACCGGAGACAGGATCTCCGGGAAAACTCTCCGACGATCAAGTCAGTTTTATGTGGAATTCTAGTAGATTGATAATCGTATTGAGGAAAAAATGTGAACTTACCCCTCTTTTGGCTTTCTTATCTCTTTTATAAGCCTTTCTAGGTAACCGCCGAGGGCGGTTACTCTTTCTGTGCCACGTCCTTTACGTGGCCACAAACGTGGTCTCGTTTGTTTGAGTGGGTGGTTTAGTGCCTTGTTAGGATTTCGGGGCGGTTAGCCTCCTCCTTTATTAGGAGCCCATTTAATCTTGAACCGTGGGCTTAAGTTTAGGTTGGGCCCGTGTTTATGATTCGGCCCGGTTGGCTTCGCGGATCATCAAAAAGATTATAAAATTAGAGAAACAATCCCTATTTTTGGAGTCCGAGGACCAAATCAACAGCTTCGTTTACAAGTCGCCTCTAACCCCAACAAGGCTTGCACATTCTTCCAATGAGTAAGAGATTTCATGATGAGTTTTCTTAAAAACAACATAAAATTTCGCTTCCTTCCTTTTGTTCTTCTCCATATTCTTGTTCTTCATTCTATTTTTCTTAAAAAAAAAAAAAAAGTGGTATTAAGTGATTATCAAAAGTGGCCTAAAGTGATATAATTTTTAGGAAAAAAAAATAAAAATAAACTTTGTAGTTTAGTCAATTTGTAAAAACAATTCCTGTAGTTTAAAAGTTTACAAACATAGGTTTTGTACATTGTGAAATTTGCAGTGAAAGGATATGTGAGTCAATTTTTCAATCAAACAATATTTGTGGTTTAGTTAATTTCCAAAATCAGACCTTGTATTTGAGTAATTTGCAAAATCAATGTTTTTAATTGCTCCAAATCGCTCCTTTTTGGGTAAATAGTCACGACAATAACTTTTGACAGAATGACTGAGTTTGTACACAGCACAAAACACATGACCCCTGTTTGCAAACTTTTTAACCATGTGGACTGTCTTTGTAAATCGGTCAAACAACAAAGTTTATTTTTACACTTTTCCCTATTTTTTATGGCATAATAATCATTTGTTCCTTTAAACTATAACTTCAAAATCAATTACAACCTTAAATTATCAAAATCATCAATTAGGTTTCTAAACTAAGCAAAAATCATCAATTGAGTCATCATTTTATCTTAAAATCAGAAACCGTGACTAGTTGACATGAATTGTAGAGATTTTTGTGTTGGCTAAAATGAGGTTGGAAAAGAAAATCTAAAATTGTTCAACCAAATGATTTTCGATAAGACTTAATTAATGATTTTTGATTTAATTGATGATTTTTACTTAACTCAGAGACTTGATCAATAATTTTGATAGTTTTAGTTTAAGGATTGTTATGCGAATTTTTAAATACATGGATAAACTATCAAGTGTCTTTAAATAAAAACAATTCCCAGATATTTCTTTTTGTCAACCCGTATTCTTATTGCATCAATAAAAAAAAAGTTTTGCTATTTATCGCCCTAAATTACTTATCGCCGCTTTCATTCGGATAATTTTGCCATTTGCATAAAAAATGGGAAAAATATAAAAATAAATCTGGTGGTTACACATGTTTTCGAACAACACTCATGTGGTTTAAAAGTTTGCAAAAAGATATCTTGAGGTTCATTCCGTTAGCAAACACATATCAAATTGACTAACAGTGTTAAAAGTCAAAAGGAAAAGAGTTAATTTGGTCTTTATATTTATATTATTTTATAAATTAACCCCCTTATTATCTAATTATCACAAACAAACCCTAAATTAAAAAATAAAAATCAATTATACCATCTATCTCTTTAATTTCTTTTTTTTTTCTTCTTTCTCTCTTAATTTTTCTCTCTCTAAGATGAATTGATATTGTGGCAAAGGTACCGTATCAATTTCAAAATGCTATCTATTAGTGAAATGAGTAGAAAAATTAGTGAAACCATTAGAAGCTTTGTTATAAAGATGCAATGGTTTCGAATAAGTGATTCAACCATATCGATTCCTATTTTGAGTCGGATTACAGGTGAGTTCAATTTGTCCAGTACTGGATATACTTGCATCTCTTTCGTTGGAAATTTCAGATCAGTTGATGTAAAACTGTTGAAGTTGAAATTCAAAGATGAGACAGAGGTTTTGAGGAATATTAGAAGAAAATGAATTAGAAAGCGATGAAAATTCGATTTGATAAATGCCATGGACAGTATCAGTTCAGGACTGAGGATAGAGGAAGTGAGAAATGTTTACATGGCTTGTTTTTGTTTAAAAGTTTGTAAATAGAGATCCATTAAGCAGCCGACATGAAATAGAATGGGCTTTGTGAATTAAGGTATTATATTAGTTTTAACATGTTAATGATAACGTGGGTTGAAAGCTTATCCTCTTCAGGCGGCAACCATTTCCATGTTTGGAGTTTAGCTCATCGGAGAGTTAGCAGGAGTCGGCTTATATAGTTCCAATCTACCCATATTTTTATGATTTTAGATAGCAACTATGCAATTTCTTTCTTCTCAGACCTCAAACTGTCTCTGTTGCCAAGTAATAGATAGCATTCTGATATTCTACTTTTGCCACCGTATCAATTGATTTTAGAAAGAGAAAAATTAAGAGAGAAGAAAGAGAAAGAAGAAAAAAAAAAAGAAATTAAAGAGAGGAGAAAGATGGTATAATTGATTTTTATTTTTTTATTTTTAGATTTGTTTGTGATAATTAGATAATAAGATGGTTAATTTATAAAATAATATAAATATAAGGACCAAATGAGTGTTGTTTGAAAACAGGTCCACAAAGTTTATTTTTGTACTTTTCCCTAAAAAAATTCAAAACTAAAAAAAAAATGAGAGAAAATTTCAAAATTTGATCTCAACGGATGTGGCATCCGCCCCCATCATGGGTCGGGCGTATACCGCATCCGTTTAAGCCAAATTTTGAAATGTGCAAAATCGTAAAAAATTTAGTGACGAAAAATACTAAATCGTTCAATTTTCTTGTGACGAAAAATGCAAAATCGTCATGAAAAATATGTATTATTTTCACGAGTTCTTTGATAAAAAAAGAGTAAATTTTAATGTTTCCGACTCATTATCATCCATTTTTGGGGTTCGGGCTATCACACATCAATTATTTTCATAATTTCAATTATTGTTGTTCGGATTTATGATTTTGGAGAGAGAATTTTCAGTTTTTGATCAAAATTATGAGAAAGACAAAAAAAGTCCAAATGGGGGCGATGATAAGTAATTTAGGAAGCGGTATTTAGCAGTTCACTAAAAAAAACTATAAGTTTAATAGAAAATAATAGGATCCATTTTATATTTAAACTATTACTTATATTTTATATATTTCAAGAATTAGATCTAATTGTATATATATCTTAAAATTTGAAATTCAATTCGAAAAGTGTTACTCCCTCCATTCCAAAATATAAATCATTCTAGGTTGTTTCACACAAATTAAGAAATACAATTAATATAGAGTGAAATTAATGAATTTACATTGATTAACTAAAACAAAATTCTCTCTCATATAATGGTTGGTGAATAAGTTTTGTAATTTTGAAAATCACATGGACCAAGACAAAAAAATTTAATACTTGGACTGAAAAACTATACTAAAAGTTATTAAAAGGAATGGAGGGAGTACTTTATAATCTCAATCATTAATTAAATTATTGGTTATAATTGTTGAAATTTAGAACCATTTGAAAGAATACAAATCTATTAGAATCTTCTGAAGTTGGATTTCAATGTTAGAAGTTATGTTGTAATCTTAAGTATTAAATAATAAAAACTTAACTATTGATTAGGATTTACTTGCTAATTAAATTTTAATAATGAATAAGCATTAATTATATAATTAATAGTTGAGATATATAATCTGAATTTAGAGAACTTATGACTTGAGTTGATTTGGTGAGGCTTCTGAGTCTCTATAAAACCCCATCATACATTTTTACTTTGGTAAACAAATTCATACCCTATTCTACAACTTCAATTAGAAAGAAAAATATGGAAAAGGCAATGCAATTAATAATATCAGTTTTCACTATAAGTTGCCTCATTTCTGTTGCATATTTTGCAAACGGGACTGCCACTTTCTACACTAGATATGTTCGTAAGTATACTTATATTACATTTTTATTTTTTCATATTGAAATTGATTATGTTATTTTGTTAATTTGATATCTGATATAATGAAAATGAATAAATGCAGCGTCAGCATGTTATGGAAATCAAAATGAAGGAGTGATGCATTTTGGAAGAACAAGGCAGCCTGCGGTCAAAGATATAGAGTGACGTGTACTGGCCCCACAAACAATGGAATTTTACATCCTTGTACCGGTAAATCTGTTGTGGTTAAAATTGTTGATTACTGCCCACCTGGTTGCCAAGGGACTATTGATCTTTCTCAACAAGCTTTCATGACTATTGCAAATCCTGTTGCTGGCAAAGTCCAAATTCAATACCAACAGTATGCACTTTTAACTAATAATACCATAAAGCTATGTAGATGATCGGATAGACTTACTTACTAGGATCTTGTATTTTTTCATGAGAGACTTATAATCTGCCATTTTTTACTAGATCACCAGCGAATCAAAGTGAAGTTAAACAAAAATGAGGTGAAATAAACTATTTTGGGGTTCTTGGATTTTTTCATTAAAAGATTTGGGCGAGGATTTTAGATTTGGGAATTCATGATTTTACCCTTGGTCACAAACTTATAGTAGTTGAATCTCCATAGAAGTATATAAGGAAGAAGAAGCAGGCCATAAAAGATAAAAGGGATGAGGGTATAACTGTCATTTGATTAATTGAAATGAGTGAAGCCTTATGAGCATAGAAATTAAATAGGTAAAAGAGGATTTGTTAAAATGGGTAAAATTGAACCAATATATCAATCATAAGACTTTAATTGTACCATTTTAGACCTTAAGGGTATTATTACTCTTCAATGTCTATCTTAAGGATACTTTTGAACCTCTTCTCTTCATTCAATCTCACGTTAGAAATGTATAGTTAAAGTTATAGGTCAAACTTAATCAGCTCAGAGGAAGAAAATCTTCTAAAATATAATCCAATAAGATAGAATGGTCTCCGTGATCAAAATTAACAGATGAATTTAAATGCTAAAAAAAAAAATGTTATACACATTAGTAACTCCAAATTTTACTGGGTGAATGATTGTACAATGCTTGAGTAATAGAATCGATAACCTAAAATTATACAAATAAAAATAATTTAGGATTCAATCAAGTTAAACGTCATTTATATCATGATTAAATAGAATGAAGAAAAATTAAATACGTTGATACGGTTTCCAAATAAAAATGGTGGAGATGTTTATTTTGTTCTCCATCAATAAAAGATCTAGCACAATGAATAATATCTCTATGTCAGGCACATGTATTTATTGCGTAGAACAAAATCTAGTGAATTCTTTCAATAACTTTCTAGCCCATGTTCCTGGTATATTTGCAATTATTTTCACCAGTTAAATCATATTCATAGCATTTCCCATATTTTGACCATTTCCTTATAGGAGTTGTGCTAATGTGTTTTTTTAATTCATAATAGATTCATCATTAATCTGGCAACAAACACAAATTCAAATGTGCACATTTTTTCAAACACGTTTCCAACATAGATCGACCTTTTCATTTCATAGTCATCTAGATATATAGCTACAAGCACTTATACTTCTAAATTCTACATGTCAAAAAACAAACCAACACTCTATAGTAAGAACCTCCAATATGTATCATCCTGTCCAGCTAAATTTATTTCTAAATTCTTGCCATTTCCTATGGAAATTCTATTGTTCTCATTCATAAAAAAAGACAATTAAAACATGTACTATTGTTCCATTAGAACCGTTGTTCATCGACTTCCGTAACTGGACATTTTTTATAATAACACATAGTCCACGTTCTCCATTTGACTTTGATATTCCACCCAGTTTTCTTTAGCACAAGTGTGTGAATTGTACTGACTTCCTTCGTACAAAATTTAACTTTTCTCTGATTAGTATAACTAGTTACTGTAAAAGAAGTACCCTCACATTTATTATCTGTACCAAACAAATAACAATATAAACCATATGTGGCATCTTTGAATACACTATGCTACTGTAGATTCTGTTTGTGGATATTCCGAGGATTGACATGGACCTTCTGATATCTGAGATAAGATAAAGAAAAACTGAGAGAGATGATGTTGATATAAGGAATCTCACTCTCATGATAAAGTAAGATGAATCCATCGGGAGGCTCTCAATGTATGTTTTTCTAGAATGTGAGTATGTACATGAGGTTTGAGAGTCTAAGATATATTTATAAGGCGTTTTTTTTTTTGTGATCGCCTCACATGATAGTTGTATATATATAGAGGATAAGGCGTGTTCTCCTTTGAGGCGGACTACCTAGATTCTAAACGAGTCTTATAGGATGTGTCCAAATAGGACTCGAAGTCATTCTCATTGGTCCACATGTCAGAGGATAAGAGGTGTCCTATTTGAGGAGATCATACAGTTTCCATCATTTCGGCTAAGCATGAGATAAAAAGGATTGGGACACGTATACCTATAATAATGAGATTGTTATTAGGTGTCCCTCCTTTGGTCTTTTAGGCGCTCTTTAAAGCTTATTTTTTATTATTTGATGTTAAGATCAACTCATTTACCTAGGAATCGGTGTAGTTTTGGGCTTTGTTCTACTCCTTTGGTCTTTTAATAGAAAAAGAAGCCACCGCTTTAAAGAGAAGTAGTTTTATGGGTTAGTTAGTTATATGAATATCATAATTAACTACAAAACTATAACAAAATCAGTTTATCAAACTTAATTCTGAATATATCATTATTTTCCATATATAACAAATAAAATATGTTTTTACACCTTAATTTAAAATTCTAAACTCCAATTCATAAATAATTCATAAATTTTAAACCATAGACAATATATTTTGGACCTTAATTTATAAACACCAATTCTTAAAATACATTAAAAGCAATGATTTTATTAGTTTGATGTAATTGAAAATTAGAACATGACATAATTATAGATAGTTTTTCAAATGTGAATTTATATGTAAATTTCCTAGTTTTATTGCCCTGCTATGTAAGAACCATTTAGGCGCAACATTGGGCTTTCAACAAGTGAAGCTTAGGCGTCACAGTTTAGGGGGAAGTTAGGAGAACAGATTTTGTGTTTTTTAATTCAACACCTTCAACTGTGTCTTTGAGTTTATTGTTGAATTTTAATTTTCATTCTTGTTATTGTATTTAATGCAATTGGATTTCTGCACGTTATTGAATTTTTTAAGCCTTATTTTGCAATTGTTCAGCTATATGTTGGTATAGAGATTTCATTTGTAATGATTTACCTTGAACACATATATTAGACCTTCATCTACATCAATAAATATCCATTTTTATCAAATCTTATATCAATTTTGCACATTTATTTTCTTTTATTGACTCTTCCTTTATTTATTCGTAATAGCGTAGAAAAGATTAATTATCTAACAAAGTTTATAATGGTGCTAGAGATCTAATAGAGGTTTTTTAACCCTTGTATCCCCCGTCAATCGTTTCGATTAGATTTTAAATTTTGATACGCAAAATCCATAAACTTAATCCATATTAATTGAAAATTAATTTCTTTGACAGGTCTACACCCGAACTATAACAAGGTTGAAATTTAATACGATATCATCCAACCAAACAATGCGTTTAGAAATATAAGTATTATTGTATAAACCTAAAATATGATTTGTAATGGTTAATATGTTTGAATTTTATATTATATTGTGTTCACCAGCATAGAAGAAAAGTGGGTCCATCATTTTTATGCAAGTAAGAAAAGAACAGATTATGGGATCCATTGAAATGCTACAAACAAAACTACCTTTTATGTTATATTTAAACTACTACTTATATTTATATTGTCAAATCTTGAAACAAGGATCCAACTTTTAATGATATTACAATATTATGGAATTTGATGGCTTCCAGATACTCGATATATTCAATAGTTGTATATATTGTAGAAGGAATTTGGAGGACTAATATTTTCCATCGACTTGATGTTGATTGCTCATCTAATGTTTCAGTTCAGAGTCCCTATAAAAACCCCTAACCACATATTATTCTACAGCTTCATTTAGAGAGAAAAGACAAGACAATGCAAATAATAATATTACTAGTAGCCACCATAAGTTGCCTTATGGTCTCTGTTGCATATGCCGCACAAGGCACTGCCACTTTCTACACTGCACCTTATGTTCGTAAGTTACTATATTATGTTGAGCCATGTAAATGTTTATAATATTAGTAAGGTGGATTGACATGAAAAATGAATGAAAAAATGCAGCATCGGCATGTTATGGAAATCAAAATGATAGCAGCAGCAAGTGATGCATTTTGGAATAACAAGGCAGCGTGTGGTAAAAAATATAGGGTGACTTGTACTGACTCTGGAGCATGTACTGGTAAAAGTGTAGTGGTTAAAATAGTAGATTACTGCCCTCCTGGTTGCCAAGGGACTATTGATCTTTCTCAACAAGTTTTTATTAAGATTGAATGAGGTAAAGCTCAAGCTTTTAATTTCTCATTGAAAAACTATATGAAAACTAATTACATATTTAATCTATTGCTAGGTGTGCTCAACAAGTAAAAAGGACTACAAGGACAATAACAAGTGTTCTAATCCTAACCGTTGATCAAGAAGCTTTGAGATGGATGGCTGTGATTGATTCGGGATTGGCTTGTATGTGGTGTGGTGCATCATGTCAAGGTGGACTGCTTCTAGAATAGCCTATTGAGCAAAAGGTCAGAAATACCCTTTGATCAAGGGTTTACGTAAAAGACTTGAAAGTCTTCTTTTATTAATTATACTTTGCCAGAACTCATTAAGCTTCCCTTTTTCTTTTCCTTCGGACTCTTCAACTACTTCTTCTCTTGCATGTTCATCGTCTTCTTCAGTTTCTGTAATTTAGGGTTTGTATTTTCCAAGAGCAAGAACTACTGCATGTTCTTGCTCCGTATTAGCCTCCCTCAAACTGAGCTTGCGTAAGGATTTTGCAAGCCAAGTTTGCCAATGAGAAAGCGTAAATGAGGAGAGTGTTGCGGTTTGGTGAAGAGATCGGCGAGTTGGAGAGCCGAAGAAATAGGCATCAGACGGATGAGGCCGGACTGGACGCTTTCGTGGATCACATGACAGTCAATGGCGATGTGTTTGGTCTGTTCATGGAAGACGGGGTTCTGAGCAATATGCATGACGGAGGTGTTATCACAGAAGAGGAGAGAAGAAACCATCAGAGTGAGGTGCAAATCGCGAAGGAGGTTGGTGATCCAGTGGAGTTCAAAGGAGGTGGAGACCATAGCCCGGTATTCAGCCTCCGAGGAAGAGCGGGAGACGGTACTCTGTTTCTTGGAACGCCAAGACACAATGGCGGAGCTAAGGAAAACGATGTAGCCGGTAATGGATTTGCGGGTGACGGGACAAGTAGCCCAGTCGGAGTCAGAGAAGGCCTGGAGGGTGAGATCGTTGCATGCAGGAAAGAAGAGACCAAAGCCGATGGTTCCCTTAAGGTAATGCAAAACCATGTGTATTTTATGTAAATCATCTATAGTGGGTTGGGTGAGGGATTGGGAGAGGTGATTGACGATGTAGGAGATATCAGGCCGTGTATGGGTAAGGTAAAGTAGTTTGCCGATTAACTGTCTGTAAAGGGTGATATCGGGGATAACGGTGGAGTTCAGGGAGGGTTTTTGGTTAGGTAAGGCCGGTGAGGATGCAGGTTTACAGTCTAGAAAGTGTGTATCTTGGAGGAGTTCTAAAACATACTTTCTTTGTGACATATGCAGGCCCTGTTTGGTTCTGGAAAACTCAAAACCCAAGAAGAAGTGCAAGGCACCAAGATCTTTGATGCTGAAGGAGGTGTCGAGATGCTGTTTAGCACGGGAGATGGTCAGAAAATCATCTCCGGTGAGGATAACATCATCGACGTAGATGAGCAGGACGGTTGTGTGAGAATCCCGAACCAGGACAAAAAGAGAAGGGTCTGCTGTGGACGGAATGAATCCCATTTGTTGAACCGTGCTGGTGAGCTTGGCATTCCATTGACGGCCGGCCTGTCGGAGTCCATTACGTAGCTTGCAAACAAGTGGAGGAGTGGCCTTGGGGATCCCCGGAGGTAGAGACATATAGACATCCTCATGAAGTTCACCGTGCAGGTAAGCATTATTGATGTCAAGTTGGTGAATATGCCAATTCTTTGCAAGCCAATGATAAAATGATTCTGATGGTGGTGAACTTTGCAACAGGTGCAAAGGTGGCGGTGAAGTCGTCGCGTTCTTGCTGTGCATATCCCTTCGCCACAAGGCGAGCTTTGAAGCGAGCAATACTGGCGTCGGCCTTATGTTTGAGTTTGTAGACCCATCAACACCCAATGGGGCATTTTCCTGCAGGTAACGGGACTAAATCCCATGTATGGTTTGCTTCAAGAGCTAATAGCTCTATATTCATGGCTTGTGTCTAGTTGGCATTTAACTGGGCTTCTCTGTATGATGCAGGTTCTTTGTGACAGGCTACATTAATGAGGAAGGCTTGTTTTGTTGGGGAGAAGTTGGAATAGGAAAGATGTTTAGAAAGGGCGTGAGGCGAGTTGGTGAGGCAAGGCAAGTTGGTTCCTGCGGCTAAGGCTATATGATAGTCTTGGAGGTAAGAGGGAATTCTTTTTGTTTTGAGGGGTCTACCCGTTGCTTGTGCTGCTGGTTGAATTTCATTATCACTATCATTGCCCGTTTGTGTTGCGTCCACATCTTGCATGTCAGTTTGTATGTATGGCATGTGAATTTGTGTTGCATCTGTGTTTGGTTGAAAATCATCGTCGTCGTCAATGAGTGATGTATGCAAAGTGTCTAGGTTGTCTTCGCTGCAGAATGATGTCTTTGTCGTGGTATCATTGTCTGAGAAAGGAAAATGCTGCTCAAAAAAAGTAACATTCCTGGAAAAGAAAACCACATTAGTAGTTAAGTTTAGGAGTTTGAATCCCTTGATGCTATGTGAATAACCTAAGAAAACACACTTCAAAACCTTGTTTGTAAAGTTTGTTTTGTTTCTGTCAAGGGTGGTGGCATAAGCTAGACACCCGAATACTTTGAGGTTATCTAGGCTGCTTGTCTCCCCATATAAGCGTTCATAAGGTGTTTGGTTTTGAACTGGTGTTGAAGGGAGCCTGTTGATTAAATACACGGCATGACTGACTGCTTCAGGCCAGTAGAGTCTAGGAAGCGAGCTTTGAAACATGATAGCATGAGTGGTGTTCATGATGTCTAAGTGCTTGCGCTCGACTCTACCGTTCTGCTGTGGTGTCTCCGGGAAGGAGGTCTGGTGTATAATGCCATTTGTTGCATAGAATTGTTTCATGAGAAACTCAGGGCCATTATCTGAGCATATAATTTTGATTTGCTTGTTGAATTGTCTGTGGACATAGCTGCAGAAATTTTGTAATGTAGTGCTTGTGTCGACTTTAGTGTTCATTAGGAAATCCAAGTGTACCTGCTATGATCATCGAGTATAGTTAGGAAATAGTGCTTATTGGAATAGGATTCCCGGACTGGTCCCCATATGTCAATGTGAATGAGATCAAAAATGCCTTTAGCCATGCTGTTACTTAATGGAAATGATCCCCTTTTCTGTTTAGCTCTTTGACAAATGTCACAAGGTGCATTTTTTATTGAATGAAAATCATTACAGGATAGATGTAGGCCCTTTAAACGCTCATAAGAGGGGTGGCCAAAACGTAAATGCCATACATTGGCTTTAACTAAAAAAACAGAATGCTCATCAACTATACTAGGGATAGGATGTTCTAAATAATAGAGGCCCTCATGCTCCTTAGCCCAGCCAATCCTCTTCCATTTTCTGATATCCTGTATCACACATGTGGACCCAGTTATAAGCATACACATCCAACTAGTGGCTAGCAATTTACTAGTGGATATCAAGTTGTAGTCGAAATTCGCGATGCACAATGCGTGATGTAAAACAAGTTCTGAACTTAAAACTACAGTGCCCACATATTCAGCCTTAACTCTGTCGCCATTAGGTAGATTCACCCAACAATTGTCTATCTTGGAGTATGTCATATAATATCTAACATTGCATACTATGTGGTCTGTGGCGCCAATGTCTATTATCCAGTAAGGTCGGGTAAGCTTACTAGGAGAGGTGTTTAGAGTCATACCAGAATGGTCTGCTTTAGCAAAAGTGTTGACACTGCTGCTGGCTGCTGTAGGTTTGCCTGAGCAATTCTATGGTAACAACACAACCAATGTCTGATATTATTCCTTGGTCAAGGAAAATGGTTCAAGGTTGGTTTGTCTGTTATCTTCCTCACCCGAATCACCACGCTCTCTGTTTTGGTTGCTTGTTGAGTTTGCTTTGGGCTGTGTAGTTCTGAAATTGCCACCTTTGTTTCGGTTGCCATAACTTGGGGGATAACCATGTTTTTTGAAACAGATATCTTCGGTGTGTATTTCCGCAAAAAGTGCACAGGTATGAATTTTTGTTGTTTTTTTTGCGATTTCCATACCTTGTATTGTTGCGATTGTTGTTTTGGCTGCCTTGTGTTAGTGAATCCTGGGAATGGATTACTCTCACTCCCTTCTTCATTTTTGACAGGCGCAAGGCCTATCTGTCGTTCGTGCTGAATGGACAAAGCATAGACTTTGTTGAGTGAAGGTAGTGGCTCCATGAGGAGAATTTGAGAACAGACGGCGGAGTAAGACTCGTTCAATCCTTGCAGGAAAGTGATCACCTGATCCGTATCTTGTTGATCACGCAAGATTTTGAACGCACCGCAGCTGCAAGCAGTACGACAGGTACATTTGGGCATGGGCCTCAAGTTGAGCAGCTCATCGTAGAGTATTTTCAGATTTGTATAATAGTCAGTAACGTTGCCATTTCCTTGTTTCAGGCTGTGGATTTCGCACCGGAGTTCCAAGATCCGTAGTGAATTCGCTTGAGCGAAGCGTTCCTTTAAGTCAGCCCAGATTTGATCCGCTTTATCCAACCACATGATGCTTCGAGCTATTGAGGGAGAGATGGCATGGTGTATCCAAGATATAACCATGTTGTTGTATCTCTCCCACTGGTTGTACATGGCGTCGTCTAAAGCAGGGGCCTTGATGGTTCCGTCAACGAAAGCAAACTTGTTCTTTGACATGAGAGCCACTTTGACGGCTCGTGACCATTGGTGGTAATTAAGGCCAGTGAGAGCTTGCGAGACAAGAGACAGGGACGGAGTCTCATTAGGGGGCAAGTGATAAGGGCTACTAGAATTGATGATGGGGGTAGCCATTGATGCTTACTTAAAGCAGAAATTCAGAGTTGCTTTGATACCATATTAAGATTGAATGAGGTAAAGCTCAAGCTTTTAATTTCTTATTGAAAAACTATATGAAAACTAATTACATATTTAATCTATTGTTAGGTGTGCTCAACAAGTAAAAAGGACTACAAGGACAATACCAAGTGTTCTAATCCTAACCGTTGATCAAGAAGCTTTGAGATGGATGGATGTGATTGATTCGGGATTGGCTTGTATGTGGTGTGGTGCATCCTGTCAAGGTGGACTGCTTCTAGAATAGCCTATTGAGCAAAAGGTCAGAAATACCCTTTGATCAAGGGTTTACGTAAAAGACTTGAAAGTCTTCTTTTATTAATTGTACTTTGCCAGAACTCATTAAGCTTCCCTTTTTCTTTTCCTTCGGACTCTTCAACTACTTCTTCTCTTGCATGTTCATCGTCTTCTTCAGTTTCTGTAATTTAGGATTTGTATTTTCTAGGAGCAAGAACTACTGCATGTTCTTGCTCCGTATTAGTCAAAATAATTGCAAATCTTGATGTTGGCAAAGTCAATGTTCATTATAACCAGTATGTTTAATTCTATTCTGCTTTAAATTTTGTTCCTTTTGTCTCTCTGATTTTCTACCTCTTATTTGCAGGGTATAACTCAATTCCTTTTCATATCATCATGTAACTTTCAATACAAATAAATGCTAGAGACTAATTGCTTTTATATGCTTATGCAACTATACATAATCCATCAATGTAACAGACAACACTCTTTGGCCCCTCATTTATTGTAATTCTTCCGATACCAATATTATACATTTTATAATTTTATACTACTTATCGTGTTAAATGTAAATCAAGTATGTCACATCGGATTAAATATATAAAACTAGATTTATAGTTGAATCATGGATCACTTAGTTCAATCAAATGACTCGAGTCGATCGGATCGGATGGCATAATAACTAAAATATAGCTATATATATAAGAAATAAAATTAACCGAAATACCCTTCTGCCATGTCACTCATTTAACCGATTCCATCCATGATCCATTGCCTTAAATTTGGTAACGGTGCAAACCCTAGGATTTGGTTTGTAACGAAAGAAACACGGTACCAATTCGTGAAACCACATGACATGTATTTGAAATAAACCTTTGTTTTGATTTGAATGGTGATTTCGTGATATGATCAAATAAAAAGAGACTTCCTTGTTGACTGTTGTGTACGTGGTGTGATATACTGAAAGACTTATTTTTTTTTATTAAGATAAATAAATTAATTAACATGTTGTGGTGTAAAATAAAGGCTTGATAAGTTGCTCCTTCAACTTTTCTAAAAAGTTTGATTGACTCTAAACTTACATAGTATCTTAGTAATCCTCTAAACTTACTTAAAGTGTCATGATTAAGTCCTCAAATCTATAAAAACGTCATAAAAGTGTAAAAAGTATAAAGTTAATTTATTTTAAAGATTGATGAACAATGGTTGAGTCCCGAGCAGCCCCCAAAATAGTTAAAATCAGTTCTTATAATGTAGAATGTGATATTATGACATAAAACTAAGTTTGCATAGTTGGTTGTGGTGATAATTAAAAGAATCTCTACATCCAATTGGTCCTATGTTTGAATAAAATTGCACCATTTTAGACGTTAGGGGTAAAATTGTTCTTAGCTGTAAACATTAGAGTATTTTTACACCTTATCCTTACTTTATATTGAATCTCAGTTGTTGTTTTTTTGTTACAACTGAAAACAAGAACGAAAAACACCGAAAGAAAAGCTAAACGAAAGGAAATGACGCTACATTACGTAGCAACCAGACGAGGGAGAGCGACTCCCTGGAAATCATCTCTGAGAAGCTGAGCAATCTCAGGAGGAGCAGCAACCAACACAGTGACTCCAACATTCTGATCTGCTGCTTTGTTAGCTAGGAAATCCGCACATCTATTCCTTTCACGATACACATGAGCCACTTTATATTGATCAAGCTTAGTAAGAAGCTGTTGAACCGACCATATAAGATCACAGGCCGGATGGTGAGGAGGGCAACTATTCTTGATGAAGGAAATAGCTTCCGCACAATCTGACTCTATTTCTAGCTTCCTGGCCCCGGCAGCAATCGCCACCTGCAGCCCAATAATCAAACCCTAAAGCTCTGCCTCAAAGGAATTCCCAGAACCAATATTGTGAAGGAAGCCTCGAACCCAATTGTCATCCGAATCTCTTATCAAGCCACCAGCCGAGACAACATTTGCCTCCCCACGTCGAGACCCGTCCGTATTGAGCTTCCAAAAGCTCGCCGGGGGCCTCCTCCAGTGGAGCCATCTCTTCGTTTTTTGAAGAGGATGCTTATTCCCTTGCAGGAGCTGCCAGCAGCTGTTGTTTTCTGAGATCTTTCTAGAGATGACTTCACCCTTATTCGACGGGCAGTGGAAGTCTTCCTGAAAAATCTCCGCATTCCTCCAGTCCCAATTTGTGGATGCCGTGATTAAGAACACCCTCGATCAGTGTTCAAAGCCGAAGGACGTATCTGGGAGATTAAAACACTCTTCAAACCAATTATCGTTGTTGATGTGCATAAACTCCACCCAGAAACGCCGAGGGATAATTTCTTTCCAACTTACCTGACTGTTGACGCAATCTCTAAACGCATGGCGGACAGATTCCACATCTGCCCCGCATCTGGGACAGCTAGTCACCTCCAACAAATGCCTCCTATTCCTTTCTTGGTTAGTAAGCAATCTTTCGTGCAAACCAAGCCAACCAAAGGTTTTATACTTCTTTAGTGTCTTCAGCTTCCAATAGCGGGTAAAGGCCTTATTACTATGCGTCGGGGTATCCTCCTGTGTAAGGAGTTCATAAGTGGACTTGCAGGTAAAAACTCCATTCGCAGCTGTCCTCCATCTTAGCATGTCTCGAATACCAAAGTACTGCACAACTAGTATAGCATAGAACCTTAAAAGAATAGGCTCCTCAAAATAGTGATTCGGTAAATCCCAGCGCTAACCATGTTGGTCATCAAGCATATCGGCCACCCTGAACCCTTGAATTGCATTATCTACAGGATGGATAGCTTCTTCCCTAAGCTTTAGGTCGTCCATCCATCTATCATCCTAGAAAGAAGCACTCCGACCGTCACCAATACTCCAAGAGAGGCCTGCACTAAAGTCATAAAAAATAGAGTGGATACTCTTCCATAGATGGGACCGATTCCTCGCTATCCATTGATCTCCTCCAAAAAAAAAACATCCTTCTTGTATTTAGATGCAAGGACTTAAACCCAATAGGCATTCAGTTTTTTCCAAATTTTCCATATCAATTTCATCAAGAAAATTTTATTAGTATCCGAGGCCTTGCGGGTACCAGCTCCTCCGTCCTTCTTAGGTCTGCAAACCTTGTCCCACGGTAGGAGATGAATGCGTTGATTACCAATAGAGTTTCCCCAGATGAAGCTGCAGTTCAGCTTGTCTAATTTCTCGAGCATGCTGGCCAGTAAACGGTTTGTTTGCATCACATGGTTAGGGGCTGCTGCCGTCACTGAATTTACCAGCGTGATAGGGTTTGGGCTTTCCACGCACTAAGCCGAGATTGCACCTTATTAATTGTATCAGCAAAGGTGGTTGTATTCAACCTCTCATGCAATAGCGGCACCCCAAGATATTTCCCCAGGCATTTAGTGAGGGGAATCTGACAAGATCGGCTAAGCTCACGAGCATACGCATCCGAGATATTTTTAGAAACATAGAGTTTAGATTTGTTGAGATTTAATTTCTGGCCTGAGTAGGAACAAAACGTCTCCATGACCACCATAAAATTGGACATATGCTCAATATATGCCTCCAAGAACACCAGAAGATCATCCGCAAAGAAAAGGTGACTAATCGGTGGACCATTAGTGTTCAGTTTTATAGGCCAAATCTTCTGCTAGATGACTGCATCCCTAATTAAGTGATCAAGCCTCTCCATACACAGAACGAACAAATATGGAGACATTGGATCACCTTGACGGATCCCTCGTGAAGGAAAGAAGCTATCTGACGACTCACTATTAATAAGCACTTGCATAGAACTTGACGTGAGGCAGTTCCTGATAATCTGTCTCCAGCAATTTGGAACTCCTGCAATGGAGAGGGTTTCAGCAATAAAATCCCACTTCAATCTGTCATAGGATTTCTCCATATCAATCTTGATAGCAATAAACCCATTCAGGCCTTTTTTTCATCCTCATCGAGTGGACCACTTCCTGTGCTATGATAATATTGTCAATCATCTGTCTTCCAGGAACAAAGCTAGATTGATTCGGAGAGATAATATTAGGGAAGAGAAGCTGGAACCGGTTCGCAATTACCTTAGTAAGAACTTTGTAAATTACATTACAAAGACTAATAGGCCTATACTGCATAAAGGAAGTAGGATTGGAGACCTTCGGAATTAAAGTGATCAGAGTCTGATTAACCGCAGCTATTGACTTAGTTCCAGAGAAGATACTCAAGATGTAACTAATAAGCGTAGAGTTGACAATATCCCAGTGATGCTGAAAAAAGAAAGCGGGGAGCCCATCAATACCAGGAGCTTTGCTCGGAGCCATATCAAACAGGGCTAGACGGATATCATCTGCATTCACGGGTCTAAATATAGCATTCAACCTGCTATCTTCGAAAATCGGGAAAGAGGAGGTAGTGATCAAGCTACCTTGCGCTAGTAACGTCCTCCTTGTAAAGAGCAGGGAAAAATTCCAAAGCTTGCTGCCTAATAGCCTTAATATCATATACCCAGTGACCCAAGTGATCCTGCACAGCTTCAATTTTATTTTTCTTCCGGCGTGTGATAGCAGAAAGATGGTAGAATCGTGTATTCCTGTCCCCGTGCGCGATCCACCGATTCCTTGACTTTTGGAACCACGGTAATTCCTCTTGTCGAAGGACAGTCGTAAGTTCATTAAGCAAGGATCTTTCAAGCTTAACAAAACTATCCTCTCTCTGATTAAACAACACTCTCTGCACCCCCGCAAGCTGTTTCATTAGGTTCCTTTTGCGGGCAAAGATATTACCAAACACTTTCTTATTCCAGTCTAAATCTTTAGTTCTGAAGCTAATAATAGCTTGAACAGGATGGTTTGAACTACCCACGCTTCCCGAATCACTGATTTGAAATCCTCATGCTCCTCCCAAGCTAATAAATATTGAAACGGTCGACACTCGCGCTCCCCAACCAGCCCCTTTAATTTGAACAGGATAGGAGCGTGATCAGAGTGACGAAACGGCAGGTTAATAACAGTAGCTTCAGGAAAGGACGTCCGGCTGAGGATGTTTCCATACACCTTGTCTAACCGGACCGAGAGAAATTGCCTTCTCCAAGTAAATCGAGCCCCCGAACAACCCAAATCAGAAACTCTGCATTCTCTCATTCGGTTGTTATGATTAAATGCTCTCATTCTATACATATCACTTCCTCCTCTCTGATCCTCAAGATTCCCTATATCATTGAAGTCCCCTAGGATAAACTAAGGTATCGCTATTGAATGACTGAGACTAACCAACTAATTCCATAAAATTTCCCTATCCGATGCACAAGGGGACGCATAGACAACCGTCATCATACAAGTAACAACTCCATTCTGAACAACTTCACAGTGAATAAATTGAAAGTGAACCTGTAACACTAAGATGTCAACAAGGCCATCTCTCCAAAAAAGCCAAGTTCCTCCAGCCCGACCTTGAGCCTCCGAGCGAGTGAATTTCCACCCTCTGTACTTATTACAAATCTTGTCGGCGGCTAAACCACTGCATTTAGTTTCCAACAAACCAAACAAAACGGGTTTATGAATTCTTAAGAGGTCCTTCAGGTGTAGGCGAGTACTCCTGTTCGCTGCACCTCGAACATTCCACACTAAAAAGTCCATAAAAGATTAACTAAGTAGAAAAAAGACAAACCTGAGCATCAGGAAGACTTGGTCTGTCAGCCAACCTAGGGATGATTTCCACCATTCCCATGTAGCTTAAGCTTCCTATCCAAAGCTTTTGCTTTTCAGAATAAGACCCATTCCTCGGGCTACCCCCAACTATTGTTTCATTCTCCTTACTATGCTTCCCTGGTTTGCCAGGAGTGTCTGTAGATGATTGAGATGAGCTTTTAGCCTCGGAACCTCCTCCGGCGGCGGTATTCTCAGAGGCCGGAGGGACAGAACAAGAGTGCACTGTATCTTCACACTCGTCAATCACCGGTTCAGCTTTAGCTGTTTCAACCATCGAACCTAGTCCCATGTTTAGTGGAAGTGGTATTAGTGTCATTTCTGGTCTCCCCGGAATCAGTCGTGCCTTTGTCAGACTCTTTGCTGCCTTCTGAGGTATCAACTTCTACAGAATCAACTATCCCCACCCCTACATTAAGAGTTTCTGAGGGAATACCCCCAAATTTTGGCAGCATTTTCTCCGCATTTGTTATAGTGCGCTCGATTGCCTTCTTGTCAGCAGGCTTTGGGTCGACCGTAGGATTCGATTTAGAACGATTACGCCTTGGTTTGTGAGCCAACATCCAAGGACCATAGTCATTCACCACCGTATCCTTAACTCTATCCTCATCATTGGAGCTCGTCATTGTCTCATTCTGATTTCCTTTGTTCTTCATCGATTCAGGACAATTCTCGGAGTAATGCCTATATATACCACAGTCAAAGCAAATGGTATGCAGTCCTCCGTACTCAATACAATGAACACGCATCCAGAGCTTATTAAGATCAACCACTACGCTGACTCTTGCGAACTTACCTCTCTCAGCATCAATAGACTTCTTATCAATGAATTTTACTTCCCCAACCATCTCCGCCGCCAGTTTAGTGAGAAATAGATAGTTATGATACTCAATGGGGGGGGCCAGGGAACCTGATCCATGTCAAAATATGATAACTTTGGCGTCGAATGGATCAAAGTTTGGTTTCCAGGGCTGAATTGAGAGGACATGATCAACCACTAGATAGGGACCTCCGCGAATCGCGCACCAATAATTATTCTCACTCACAAATTTCACAATATAGTAATCATTAGCAAGATCAATTAGGGAAATACCTGCCTCCTTAACCCAAAAGGATTGAAGTTTTTGCTTCAAGAAATGGAACCCAACTTTCTTCCCAAGAACTTTAACAATGAGAGAAGTGCTCCAGGGTTTCCACATTGCTTGCTTTTCCGCAGCACTCAGGCAAACCCGCGGGCATAAGGGATAATCTTCTTCAACAATATCATCATTTGAGTCATAGCCATCGTTACCCATTGGAAATAGATTAGCCCTCTCTGTTGTTCGCTCATGAAACATCTCAGTGTCTTCTTGCCCAACAAGAGCCCCTTTGTATCCACTTTTCCTCTTTTCTGGAGTCAACACCTTCTCCAATTGATTGCTGATCTCAGGGCTACCATCCGCCCCTTTTGATTTTTTTTACCACTGGTGCCGGTCTGCTGGGCTGCCGGGAGGTATCGGCGGCGAAGAGCTGCCTGCTAGGGGTTCCGGCATGCGAGAACAGCAGGGGCGAGGAGAAGAGTCGCCGCTGCTAGGGAAGAAGAGAGAACCGCCGCCGCCGCTGCTAGGGCGAAGAAGGGAGTCGCGAAGATTCAGGGGAGAGAACCGCCGCTTCACCAGTTACTGTTCATGTAGAAGAAGAAGAGTGTCGCCCTGCTTATATTTTGCTTGAATTATTGAATCTCAGTTGTTTTGTACCTTAATGTTTCCAATTATGATCAAATTTACCTTTATATTGTCAAAAATTTGAAAATTTTGATTTTACTACTATGAATCAAAGCCTTAAGTCGTTATTAAGAAAAAAAAAAATCTCCATGCAATAGAGCCCTGGACTTTAAGCTCTGGCTCCGCCAGAGGTTAAAACGGACTCTATCACTATTTGAGTCCCAAAAATTGTTCCATATTGAAGACAAAATTTTACTATCTTTTGCGTTTCTTCCCAAAAATGTTAGAGAGAATGATATCATTCACCATATCTTTTAGCATATTTAATCATTTTGGTACCCTGTTCGCCATAGCTTCATTACTCCCTGTTCAAAAACTTTTTGATTATGCTTGAATTCAATCATAACTGACGAGGAACCATATGTTTTTTTTGTTGAAAAGTCATATTTCGAGCGAATTGAGTATTTACCTTTGTGATATGATCTAGTTTGAAGCTGTGCTATTTAATGCTGAAAGCCTTATTGGAGATCCATCAAGCTGAAAGTACACAGTCTCATAGTTGCTAAAGGAGAGAAGTAGTAACTACAGAAAAATGTTATTGTGGGCTTTATTTAACGGCTTCAGGCGAACTAATGCATTTTAGTAACATATATCCATACATATATTATGACCAAGCAAAATAAATACTCATCATTAAACACACATTTTTGTTTTTTGTTAGCTAACTTAATGTGAAGCAAGAATACATAACCTAGAAATGCATGCAGCACACTTGTCCCATATGTGAACACTTGTCTTGTCTCGACATCCCAAATTGCCAGATTTAGCAGCTGAATATGAGAGCTTCAGAGTGCCATGAGCCTATGAAAAGCACTAAGTAAAAAATTCAGGGGTGTTTCAGCATATCAGAATTCTATGAGGCAAAGCAGTCAGCCAATGAATACATTAATCTCACAAGTAATCTCTAAATCCACAATTAATATCAATTCCTTCAGTAACAAAACAAAATCATTGTCCATGATTGGAAAAGCCTATAGATAAAGCTGAATCTAGGTTGGAATTAAAAAAATCAAATCTTGTATGACTAATATTCCATTTTCACAAGTGCATTAGACATACTATCCAAGGATGAGGTTGATGATCCATATTGGAGCCAATCCTTTGCACAAACAAGGGCTTCCAGTGTCACAGGCTGCAATGAACTCTGATAGCTGTCTATCTTTTTGCTTCTGATGTCGAATACAGACTCCGGAGCAACAGTTGATACTGGTATTGACAAAATATCAGCGGCCATCTTGGAGAGAGTTGGGTACTTGAGTTTGTTCAATTTCCACCAACCCAACACATCAAAATCTTGTACCCTAGGCAATAGTGACTCCTCCAAATATTGATCTAATTCAGATTTCAAATGTTGGCTATTTGCAATCTCAGATATATATACCTCAAAATCTTGAAGTCCATCTCCAATAGAAAGCAAAGGAAGATCTTGAGTCTGCATTTCATGAGACATTGCTTGATACTCCATCTCTTGCGCCTGTATTCCTTGAGAATGCATCTCCTGATTGTGAATTGCTTGATGATGATGATGATGATGTTGTTGTTGATCATGATACTGCACTTCTTGATAGTGCATGTTTTGAGATTGCAGTGCTTGGGGTTGCATCCCATGATTCTGTGCTTCTTGAAGTTGCATCTCGTGAGTATGTGCTTCTTGAAGTTGCATCTCGTGAGCTTGTACTACTTGAAGTTGCATGTCGTGAGCTTGTGCTTCTTGAAGTTGCATCTCGTGAGTATGTGATTCTTGAAGTTGCATCTCGTGAGCTTGTGCTACTTGAAGTTGCATCTCGTGAGCTTGTGCTACTTGAAGTTGCATCTCGTGAGCTTGTGCTTCTTGAAGTTGCATCTCATGAGCTTGTGCTTCTTGAAGTTGCATCTCCTGAGTCTGTACTTCTTGAGAGTGCATCATTCTATGGGTCTCTGCTCCCTGACAGTGCATCTCATGAGCCTCTGCTTGAGAGTGCAACTGATCAATCTCTTTTTCTGGAGGTTGCAATTCTTGAGCCTGCTCTTCTGAGACGTGCATTTCATGAGTCCCCTCACTCTGTGTTTCTGCAAGGTGCATCTCTTGGCTCTCTTCTGCTGGAGGGTGCATTTCTTGAGCCTGCCCTTCTTGAGGGTGCATTTCCTGACTCTGCCCTTCTGCTGGTTGCATTTCCTTAATCTTCCCTTCTGCAGGTCGCATCTCCTCAGCCTGCCGTTCTGCAGGTTGCCTCTCCTCAGCCTGCCCTTCTGAAGGCTGGGTCTCCTGAGTCTGCCCTTCTGCACGTTGCATCTCCTCAGCCTGCCTTTCTGAAGGTCGCATCTCCTCGGCCTGCCCTACTGAAGGTTCCGTCTCCTGAGTATGCCCTTCTGCAGATTGCATGTCCGCAGTTTGCCCTTCTGAAGGTTGCATCTCATCAGTCTGCACTTCTGAAGTTTGCATCTCCTCAGTCTGCACTTCTGAAATTTGAATGTCCTCAGTCTGCGGTTCTAAAGGTTGCATCTCCTCAGTCTGCGGTTCTAAAGGTTGTATCTCCTCAGTCTGTGGTTCTAAAGGTTGCATCTCCTCAGTCTGCGGTTCTAAAGGTTGCATCTCCTCAGTCTGCTCTTTGGAAGGCTGCATCTCCTCAGTCTTCACTTCTGAAGGTTGCATCTCCTCAGCTTGTCCTTCCGAAGGTTTCATCTCCTCAGCTTGTCCTTCTGAAGGTTTCATCTCCTCAGTCTTCCCTTCTGCAGGTTTCATCTCCTCAGTCTGTCCTTCTGCAAGTTTCATCTCCTGACCCACCAGTCCTTCAGGAGTCTGGACTTCAGAAGCATGCATCTCTTGAGTTGGAACTGCTTGAGCATGCACATCTTCAGACATAACCTCTTGAGCATGCATCTCGTCAGTCGATTTTTCAAGAGCATGCGGTTTTTCAGGAGCACCCACCTCTTGGGTCGGTTTTTCCTGAGAATGCATCTCCGGATTCGGTTTTTCTTGAACATGCATCTCTGAAGTCATCTTTTCCTCAGCATGCATATCAGGAGTTGGTTCATCCTGAACCAGCATTTCATGAGTCAGGTTTTTCTGATCCTGCATCTCTTCAGTCATTCCTTGAGCCTGAATTCCTTCAGTAGGAACTCTTCCTTCAGCCAGCACCTCTTCTGGTGACACTTCTTTCTTATCATTCTCCTCCATAGGTCCTTCTCCAACATGCTTCTCCTGCACCGGCACTTCTGCAGTCTGCTGCATCTCTTGCATTATTACATCTTGAATGATCATCTCCTGTGCTGGTGCTTCTTGACTGTCCATCTCTTTTGCCGGAACTTCTTCACAGTCCATCTCTTGTGTTGCTGCTACTTGACTGTCCATTTCTTGTGGTGCTGCTTCTTGACTGTCCATCTGTTTTGCTACTTCTTGTCTGTCCTCTTGCAAAGGTAATTCTTGCACAAGTACTTCCTGGGTGCACATCTCTTGTTGGTCTACTACTTTTTGATGATTCATCATCTGGGGAGATGGATCTTGCAGCAATTCTTCTTTAGGTTGCTCTAGGGGGGTTACTTCTTCAGGCTGTAGCTCTTGAATGGTTGCTCCTTGAGAATCTAGTTCTTGAGCAGCTACATCTGCATGGTGCATCACTTCAAGTGCTTGAAAGCTTGCTTCCTGAGCAGCAACTTCTTGGTGAGGTGCTTCTCGGAAAATA
The DNA here is from genome assembly GCF_963576675.1 of Euphorbia lathyris. Lineage (NCBI taxonomy): Eukaryota > Viridiplantae > Streptophyta > Magnoliopsida > Malpighiales > Euphorbiaceae > Euphorbia > Euphorbia lathyris. The sequence goes on along the minus strand of NC_088912.1, from coordinate 68,412,691 downwards.
TCTGACTGAGAGATACTTGTATTCCCTGTTTCCATGTAGCTGGTTGGCACAGAAAGATTTGGAGGAAGATAGTCGAAAAAGAGCTCATGAATCCCATCATCAACTATCTTAATCCACATGCCGGCATCCTCGCCGAAGATCCTAGAAAAACTGAACTCAACAAGCTTCATTTTAAACCTTGGATCCATGACAATAGCAATTGCCAAAACAAGGAAGCAATCCCTCCAATACTGATCAAACTTCTCCTTCAAAGGTCCGGCCAGGTTGCTGACAAATGGATCCTGACTCATGGCAGCATGTGTCAGCTCTAATTGGATCTTGGACACCTCATGGTAAAATGCATTAGCAGGCGGATACATTGGGCCAGTTAAAATGCTTGCTGCATCATAAAAAAGCTTCAAATACGTGCAGAGAATTTCTACTTGCTTCCAATCATCCATTGATGGGTTTATCTTGTAAACAGGATCAGTGGTATCCAAGCAAGAAAAAACTTCCTTCAATTCACAGGCAGCCACCAGCATTTGGTAAGTTGTATCCCACTTGGTTTGATCATCAATGATTAGCTCTCTTGTGCTAGGAACTTGAAGTCGTTGCCTTAGCTCAGCAAACTTTTCATCGTGTGTATCTGAGGTTTTCACATATTTCACACTTTCACGAATTCTCCTGACAACTTCCCCTGTTGCTCCAAGGGCATCCTGTGCAAGACGACTTAAGACACGAGCATAGCAATTTCCTTTCACTAATTGACCATTGAACATGAGCTGGTTCTTCACAGACAGAACGCCTCTAAGATTTCCAATGATGTTATCATTTGAGACAGATTGATCAAGAGTAAGGGTAAAAAGCCTGCTCTCCAAATGCCAATCAGAAATGCAAGATACAACAGCTTGATTGAAAGCATACTCTGACTCGGGAAAAGGTAACATGACAACATTAAGGATACGACGATGTAAATTCCAATCATTATCAATGAAATGTCCAGTGAGAAAAGCATAGCCAACATTAAGGTTTGAAGTCCTCAAATCCAATGAAATACTGACACGTCCAGGAACCCCACTGATAAGATTCAAAAGTCCCTGCTTTTCTCTCAGGTACAATGCCACACACTCCCCTTGCATAGTGTTGAAACTCACCATATTATACTGGGGCTGAAGAGTCCGAACAAAATCAATGAAAGCAGGATGTTCCACTATGTGGAGTGGATAGTCATGCTGAATAATCATCTTGGCTACATCCTGATTGCATCGATCCTGATCAAAGGGAATGCTGCTGAGTGCAGGAGAAGTTCGGTACCTCCTTTTAGGTGGATCAGTTTTTACACCAGAAACAAATTGGGATGCTTCATTTTTCTGACGGCTTACTGGGCAGATCCCCAAGGCAATATGTCGCTTGAGGTGACTTGTTCCTGCAAGCTTTGAACCAGTTATGTAAGCAAATGATTTCTTGCACTGCTTGCAACAGGCCCTCATACAACCAGCGCCAACTGTTTCTATAGTGAAGTGTTCCCAGACAATTGACTTCTTCCTTCTGCGTTTATTTGGCTGCTCAACAGAAATGGGTGTTTCATCATTATCTTCAGCCATTACAGGAGTAATAGCCATAATAGGTGTTGTAGGGGAGTCTATATCCATAGAAGCCATAATCCTGCAGAAAGAAGTATATTTAAGGGCATGACGAACAATAAAAATAATAATAATAATAATAATAATAATAATAAACAGCCATTAATCATTGCAATCTGGGTAGAAGAATCAAATTAGGCAAAGGGGAGCGAAGCTATGTTGCACGGAAACTCTTCTTCATTAACGTTTCAGCGTTTCGTATCCGTTTCTTTTCCGTTTTCATTACCGTTTCCTAGCTATATTATTTTAGAAATAACATTTCCGGGTTCCGTTTCAGTTTCAGTTTCAGTGCAACATAGGAGCGAAGTCCACCATTTACCAGTGAAATGTTAAAAAGAAATGCTTGGAAGTCATGTTATACAAGCTTCTCAAGGAAAAATGAAGATCCTCAAATTAATTATTAATGTTATGAATTATGACAAAGCCTTGTATTTTAAGACTGGTACAATTAGTACTTGTTGAAACAAAATCTGAATCCAAAGTATACGTTGTTCATAATATAGTGGTTATACACACACAAAAAAAAAGGTACTGGGTTTTACAAACACAATAGATTGGTTTGCAAATTGAGCAAGGGGAACATCAACGTAGCTGAATAAATGGAACTTAGGACATTCTATTCCCTTCACTAATAGAAACATGCCAAACTAACAAGTTACAGGTACAAAGAAAATAACCTCGGTTACACTTCCAGAATCCAAAAGAAATGCATAAGTAGTTCATTAAAATGATATCATTGTGAAAAAAGGTCCTGCTTTTTTGAGTTTGACATAGATGCAGTTATGCTGGTATACTTCTAAGCTAGGCTGACAAATTTCCATCATTGCACCAATTCAAAGTTTCAAACTCTAACCATGATAGGAACTACATTGTGGACAGTAATGGAGGAGCTCGTCCTTTTTTGGTAATCTTGACACTCTACAATAGAGGATAGGATCGCAGGTATAAAGTAATTCTCAGTACATATTTAGCATTATTAGTTAATGCTCTCCGAAACTTCCATTAATAAGAGTTTAAACTTACAAATGTTTTGGCTATGTACTGTTCCCAGTGTGAAGCAGCTGGATGGGTGGAAATTGCCAGTAGTTGCGTAATCTACATAAAACATGCTGACAAGTGTAACTAGAAATATCACTGCCATATGAAAAACATTAAAGTGAAAGGAGAAAAAACAAATATGCATATACATTTGTTTTAGAATAGGTAAATCAATTGAAAACAATTTAAGATGGCACTTTACTCACATCCTTTTATTGGCTTGATGTAGTCTATTATCTATATATGGAGCACGCCAAGATAATATTATCACTTCAGAAGTAATAAAATTTCTAATGTTTGTTTGACCGAGGAATCCAAAGGACTTAGGTTCAAAATGCGATACTACTATAGTTAAGTCAGCATGTGATTACTTGCTATTACTTAAGCAGTCAGTGTACTGAAAAACTAGCATTTAAACGTTGTTAGCCTGTTACAGCACGTTTCAGCTAAAAGCATCCCCAAGTTGGAAAGCTTTCCAACTGATTTAGGGTCTAAGTAGATCTGGGCCATTAAAATGAAGCCCACAGACATGTCTATATTACATGCTAAATACCACACTTGGTCAAACGGCTCCGTCCTAGGATCAACTCTAGTAAAAATGACCACTCTTGCGCTCCAGTTAGAGCAACAAGCAAATTTCACCGTGTACAATCTTCAGTATCCACGACTTAAGACATGTACAAGGTAATAAAGCTCACCGCGAGTCTACAACTACATACAGCAAATAGCTTCTTAAAAAGAACTAAGTTACTACAACTACATTCCAAATAGTGATCGTATAAATCACAACCAATAAAGACAAAAAAAAAAACGTCAGAATCAAATAGGCAATATAAATAAAATAACTAGAAACGAATGATCAATTAAATTTCAACGGTATCATCAAATTGAAGTATGCTGAAATGGAGTATACAAGCTGAATAACCAAAAAAGACAAAACCATAATATAGACCACCGAAACAGCAGATCAAAAGTGTAGCAGAAAGAGTTCCATGAATCAGAAAAACAAGAAACATATTAATAAACAATCTTACAAACAAACAAAATAGTTCCAAATCAAGAAATAGATCTAGGCTTCAAAGATAACAAAAAGAATACCTCGATTAACAGATCTGCGGTGGAATAAATCAACAAAACACCGAAAATCTCCCCGCTGCAAACAAATCTAGGGTTTTGCTGATTAATTTCCCAAAAATCGGAAACTTTTCCCCCAAAAAAAAATCGAATTTCTGCAACCAAACTGAATGTGGAAGACGAAGCTAATGGGCTTGAGCTTCAAAGTTCGAAGCTGCTGTCGAAGCTGTGAGCTTGGTAATTGGAAACCCTAACTGGACCTAAAATCTAGGGCTAGGGCTAAAGAGATTTAATCAAAGGCCTTATTTGGGGATAAGGCAGCAGCTCTGTTATTATAAACGGTGAAAGGGCAAATATGTCCAGAAGGAAAAAAAACTTAGTTTTGAAAATAAAACTAGAGGTGGGATGTGGATTTGAGGTCCATTATGGTTAATGTGTGTGTATTTATTTATATGGTCTATGAGCCATTATCTATATGGTCGTACAAAGAGCCCACCTACCTACTATTCAATCGATACCGTTAATTTTTAATTCTTGAACTAAGAAGTGTAAAATTGTACAAAATTTAATTCTAACGTTTCAAACCAGATCAATTTTAATTCTATATTACTAAAAATTTAAAAAAATTGATTTAATTATTATTTTACTATCATATTAGACGTTCCAAATAAATTTGTCGATAAATTGAAGCAAACTCATACATTTATGGTTGATTGTTTATAACTATATTAGTGATACAATAAAAAATTAGACGGTTTAATAAAAAAAATTATGATTAACTTATATGTGGCAAACTTAATTATTAGCATTTTAACATATTTTGTGTAACTGTATAATAATACATTAAATATTTTAGACATAATTGATGTTTAGAATATCTGATGTAATAGTTAAATAACAGTCAAACCAGTCATTTCAAATTTTTGGTAGTGTATGGTTAAAATTGATCTTACTTTTTTTTTTGAATAAAAAAAAATTGATCTTACTTAGAAACATTAAGATTAAATTTGGACCATTTTGAACGTTATTGCTAAACCTACACTTCATCGAAAACGTTAGAGTTAAATTTGGCTCTTATCTCATACTTCTGGATCCAAGAGGAAAAGAACACCCACATAATTTTCATTCTTGAATGTTGTTTAATAAAACTGAAAATTAATTGCTGAAAAAAAAAATATTGAATTTTAAGTGTTAAATATTTTAGGTATCGAACGTATTAGATGTTGTACTGATTGATAAATACAAAAAAAATAAATAATGAATATAAAAATATTAGTTAAATGATAGTTTAACTTAAAACCTTTTTAAAAAAATTAAGTTATTTTTTTTTTTTTTTTTTTGGTAGAAAAGGAAAAGAAAAACGAATAACAACAAACTACCCAGGAATTAGCCTAGGGAAGCTAACCCCAATCCTATCTTCTAAGAGAAGATGAGAGATGAAACTAGGGGAAACAGGAAGGGTAGTAACGCCTAACGTCCCTTCATGGCCCGCCGCCGCCAAGCGATCAGCAACACGATTCTGCTCTCTAAAAATGTGTCTGAACTCTACGAACTCAAAGGAGGAGCAAAGCCTTATAATAGCTTTGATGAGGTTGCGACTGTTAAGACCCATAGAATGATTCTCAGAAATCATTTTGATTGCTTCCAAATTATCAGACTCCACAGAGAGCCTCTTAACACCCAGCCTTTTAGCAAGATTGATTCCAGTAAGAATAGCCCAGAGCTCCGCAGAAAAGGAAGAACCCAACCCTAAATTCTGGGAGAACCCAGAAAGCCAGACGCCCCCTACATCTCTAAGCACACCTCCAGCCGCAATCTTACCGTTACTGAGGCAGGAACCATCAGTATTCAGCTTCACAACCCCCTCTCTTGGCCTGCTCCATCCCACGAGATGGACATCACAACACTGAGAGGCTCTGGCAAGGGACTCTCCTTTGAAACTATCGATAATAGAGAAAAGTTTTTTCGAGAAGAAATCAGCTAAGTTTGTCATAAAAACAGTTTTATCTCCAAAAATCTCCTCGTTTCTCCATTTCCAAACTTGGTGACAGATAATAGCAAAGAAAATGTCACCATGCTCCATGTATGGAAGCAACTTTCCTCTAACACCATCAGAGAACCAGTCGACCTCAGAATGTGCCATGAAGGAAGAGAAAATATGGTGTGGGAGAATTTTCCTCCAAACCTCTTTACTATTAGAGCAATCTCTAAGAGCATGGCACAAAGTCTCAACATGGCCTCTGCATCTACTGCAAGCTCCAGAATCAGCCAAGTGCCTTCTGTGCCTATCCGAATTAGTAAGAAGCCTGTCCTTAACGCCCAGCCACAGGAAACTCCTAATACGGAAAGGAACTTTAAGGGTCCAAATCGACTTCCACACATCCGAGGGAGGATCAGATCTAAAGAGAGAGAAAGCTTCAAAGGCCGATTTGCAAGAATAAACTCCATTGTTAGTCAGCGCCCAACAGTGCCTATCCAAGTCTTCCTCTTGATTACTCACCTTCACTCCCCGCATTCTAAGGAGAGTCTCAAGGCTAAAGAAAGTATCAAACTTTGACCAGATCCAGTCCCCTTCCGAGTCAACCATATCGGCAATCCTCCAGTTGCGTATATCACTAGGCGGGGGGGAAGAACACACCTCAATTAACGGTTTATCCCCAATCCAGTTATCAAACCAGAAACTAATGGACTTATCATTCCCCACCTCCAGGCCAACTCCCAAGCAGAACTCATCAAACACATCACTAAGTCCTTTCCAGAGGAAGGAACAATTAGCAACTCTCTCTTTCGGGCCCCCGAAGATTTTGTCTTTCCGATACTTACCACAAAGGAGGCGAACCCAAAGAGAGGAAGGGTTTTGCCACATACGCCAAAGGAGTTTCATTAATAAAACTTTATTATTGTCCTTTGCTTTCCTAATACCCAGACCCCCAGAATCTTTAGGCTGGCAAACCTCACTCCAAGGCACAAGATGGATCTTCCTGCCCTCCGCAGCTTCCCCCCACAGGAACCTACGGTTAATCTTGTCAAGATCATTAAGCACAGGATCCGGAAGCTTACAAGCCTGCATGATGTGATTGGGAGCAGCACAATTAACAGATTGAATTAACGTGAGGCGGCCAGCGAGAGACAGAGTCTTGGCTTTCCAAATGGCACACTTCGAATTAGCTTTATCCAAAGTCTCTTTGAAGGAGCCTTTAGACACACGCTCACTATGGAGGGGAACGCCCAGATACTTCCCAAGAGAATCAGTAAGAGGAATACCTGAGAGATCACTTAATCTCTTACAGACTCTCTGATTCATATTCTTAGAGCACATCATCCTAGATTTCTGGATATTAAGCTTCTGCCCAGAGGCCGAACAAAAACAATCCAGAATATCCATAATGACTCTCAACTGCTCCTCATTACCCTTAAGAAAGATAAGGACATCATCTGCAAAGAATAAGTGAGTCACCTGGGGACAGAAGCTGTTGATCGCCACAGGGTGGAAACTCCCATTATCAATCGCATCCTGAATCAGGTGAGAGAGCCTCTCCATAGCAATAACAAAAAGGAAAGGGCTCATAGGATCCCCCTGACGGATTCCTCTGCCCGGGGAAAATTCCTCCGACATATCCCCATTGACCATAACTTGAAACACAGGAGAAGAAATACATACCTTAATTAAACTTCTCCAACTGTCCGGGATTCTAGCTCTCTCAAGGCTCTCCATCAAGAAATCCCAATTAATTCGATCATAGGCCTTCTCTAAATCCAGCTTCAGAGCCACAATGCCTTTCCTCCCCTTCCTAATCTTCATCGTGTGGACCATCTCTTGGGCGATCACCACATTATCCATCATTTGTCTACCAGGCACAAAGCTACCCTGATTCTGACAAATGATCGCAGGAAGAATGCCACGGATTCTATTAGCCACAATCTTTGTAACAGTTTTGTAAAGAACATTACAAAGACTGATAGGTCTCATATGCAAAAAGGAAGAAGGCTTATCAATCTTAGGAATCAGAACCAGGAGGGTTCTATTAACCAGCTCAATATCCTTCGAACCACTGAACACCCCCAAGACAAAATTATAGATGCCTTCCTTCACTACATCCCAATGCTTATGGTAAAAGCCCGCCGGAAGACCATCAATCCCAGGAGCTTTAGAAGCCCCAATGCTGAAGATAGCTTGGTCAATCTCTTTTCGGGAAATAGGTTGAAAGGCCTCCTGACTACAATCCTCACTGATTAAAGGAAATGTAGCAATAGAGTGAGCCCTCTCCAAAAGAACAGGTTCCTCTTTGAACAGCTCTCTGTAGAAATCCAGGGCTAAGTTCCGAATAACCTCATCTTCATAAACCCAATCACCATTAGAATCCTTAATGGCCTCAATTCTATTTCTCTGCCTTCTGATCAGGGTAGAGAGATGGAAGTATTTGGTATTACGATCCCCATCTCTAATCCAGGACTTCCGAGACTTCTGGAACCAAAGGAACTCCTCCTGCCTAAGCACAGCCTCCAGCTCCTTCTGAAGGGTTCTGAGGAGGCCCTCAAGGCTATGATCAAACCTCCCCTCCAACCTGCGTTGAATGCCCTCCATCCTCTTTAATAACTTGTTCTTCCTTCTGATAATATGCCCAAACACATTCCTATTCCACCCCTGCACCTTATTCCTGAACCCTTCAGCAGCTTGCAGTACATACGAATGAGGTCTCCAACTCTCATGAACGAACTCTTTAAACTTAGGATGGGACTCCCAAGCCAACTGATACCGGAACGGTCTCTTACCCCTAGGGTGCTTACCTCTCAAAAGTCTAAACAAAATAGGACAATGATCCGAATGACGGAACGGGAGGTTCAACACAGAGCACTCGGGGAAGGAAGTTAGAGCTAAAACATTAGCGTAGACTTTGTCCAATCGAACAAAAGTATTATTACGCTTCCAAGTGAATTTATGACCAGAAGCCCCCAGATCGGAAAGCCCACATAAATCCATACTATTCTTGTGATGCAGACAGCGATTAACATAATGATTGGATCCCCCTCTCTGATCACTCATAAAGGCGATATCATTGAAGTCACCCGCCACAAACCAGGGCTCCGAAATGCTGACACTCATAGAATAGAGAACCTCCCAGAGCCGTTTTCGATTAGACAAGATAGGGTCAGCATACACAAGGGTAATAAAAAAGGAAGTATTGCCGGAAATACTCACTTTACAATGAATGAACTGCTTATCCATGCTAAGAATATCAAAATGAATCCGATCTGGCCTCCAAAAAAGCCAAATCCCCCCAGCCCGGCCAGTTGCCTCCGATCTAACACAGTGCCAGTTCTTAAACTTCTTAACCACCTCATCTGCTTTCTCACCACTAATCTTAGTTTCCAAAAGAGCAAAACAAGATGGATTAAACTGCTTAATAAGATCATTAATATGGATACGGGTAGCCTTGCTAGCCGCACCCCTAACATTCCAAAATAACAAATCCATAGAAAGGAGGACAACTGACCACACCCCTACCCTAAGCTAGGTATTTACTAGGGGCTCCTGAGAGCCTTACCGAGGTACCCCCGGGCCCCCTCTTATCTGGAAACGCCAAAGTGTTAAGGCCACTTTTTTGTTTTCCTTTAAGCTTTTTCATATTAGTTTTGTTAACTCCCATAGATTTCCCAATCCCAGGATCAATACCAGGAACAGGAATACTAACCTCATTTGAATTCTTCATCCTTCTAGCTGCAAGGGTCAGGGTCCCCCCCTGGGCTTCATCCTTAGAGACAAAAAGTGGGTTCACAGATTCAACCACCTTCTCGACTGGATCTACAGACTCTAATCCTGGAATACTCTCATCCATATGATTCTCATCTTGGTCTGACTCTTGAACTTCCTCAATCATCAGGGCCCCAAATCTGGACCCAGGCAAGGCTACTGAAGAAACCCCAGCCTCCTTTCTAGCTTTGAGGACAGGCTTCTCCTTGACATTTGGAATAACAGTAGCTTTAGGAGAAAGGGACTTAGAATTTGTGTTGATATCAGGAGGACGATTGTGAACCACTGCAGGTTGATTCCTACGTCTAGCGGGCCTCTTTGCCACCATCCAGGGACCAAAGTTCCCTTCATACCCCTGGTTCCCTCCAGTAAACCGCACACTACTCTCAACCCTCTCTATAACAACCCTCTCCCTTTTAGGGCAACCCTCCTGAGAATGACCATACATGCCACAATCATAACAGATGTTATGTAAACCTTCATACTCAATAAAGAACACTTTATCCTGAACACAGAACTTAGAAAGTAAAGGTTTAGCCAGATCAACATCTATACATACCCTAGCAAACTTACCCCTAATGGCCCCAATTGTACTCTTGTCCACATGGTGGACCTTACCAACCAAACCTCCTATTTTACTCAGAAAGTTTTCACTGTAGTACTCAATGGGAAGGCCCGGGAATCTTACCCAAGTCAAGATCCTGTTAACCGAACAGTCGTGAGGATTAAAATTAGGAACCCAAGGCCTTAAGGCCAAAACATGATTGGAAATGATATATGGGCCTCCCTTGATAACCGAATTATAATCCTCAACCCTAGTAAATTTAATGACATAGTAGTCATTTTCCAGGTCAGTAATACTGACTTTACCTTTCCTTGCCCACTGCGCTTGTATTCTTTGGGCAAAATAGTTAAAACTAATTCGCTTACCCAGGACAGTAACAATCAAAGACACCTTCCACTTCTCTCTAAGCTCACGCTTCTCTGCAGCGGAAAGTCTAATGACCGGACAGAGAGGATCCTCCTGGCCATTATCTTCCTCATCAGAATCCGAGAACATATCATCAGAATCTCCCACCATTAAAACTTCCTCTAAAACCGGCTCTTCCTCAGCCACCCCCATGACCGTGTCCTTCCAAGAGTTTTTACCAATCTCGCTCATCTGAACCCTAGGTCTGGGGGAGACCGTCTTCCCATGAGCTACTCCTACAACACCCACCCTTCCCGAATTATTAGAAACATCCAGACCCGAGGCAGCCTGCCTCCCCGTCGTAGCCCCTGCCTGCCCCTCACAGCCCGGAGAAGAGGATCCCACGCAAGGCACTGCGCCGACAGCCCCAGCCCACTGCCCGACCGAGGAGCCGGCAGCGCCTGGGCAGTGCCCGGCACTATCGGCGCATAGCCCTGCGCCAGGCACCCCCGGCCCCACTTCTCCCCTCGAGATTGGGGGAGCCTTACCCCCGGCATCAGAAAACCCAGCCGCCCGTATCTCCCATTGATCCGCACCCAGCCGCGACAACCTTGTCGAATCTGCCGCCTGTGGATCGCAAAGATCCGTCCCCAGCCGCACGGGCGGCGCCCGCGAGAACCCTGCCGACGCACCATCCATGCCCACGAGATCCCTACCGACGCCCCTGGATTCCCCTGCCTCCACCCCGCCAAGCGCCCCGCCCCGATCTACACCAGGTGCACGCTCGCCGCCAACAAAACTTGCCTCACCCTTCTCGCCCCAAACCACCAGGCCACCGCCCCCTTCCTTGCCGCAAATCCCCTCCAGATCCGACCCCCCCTCGCCGGCCACAGCCCCCCTCTCCCTAGATCTATCCCTAACACGCTTTACCAGGAACCCTAGCCGAGAGAGAGAGAGAGAGAGGAGATAGATCTAAAAGAGAGAAAAAGATCTAAAAGAGAGAAAAAGATATAAAAGAGAGAAATAGATCTGAGAGAGAGAGGATAGATCTAAAAGAGAGAAAAAAGATCTAAAAGAGAGAAATAGATCTGAGAGAGAGAAGATAGATCTCAAAATTCTCCATCTTCATAAAAATTCTTCACCATGACAACAGATCTGAGAGAGAGAAGCCAGATCTGAAAAAGAGAAGATAGATCTAAAAGAGAGAGAAAGATCTAAAAGAGAAGAGATAGATGTAAGTACTTAAAGAATTATAATTATCAAACAGACTTAAAATAAATTATTATTTAACTTATTAAATTTAGTGATTTTTGAGTTATCAAATATAGTATTAATCTTAATAAAAAAAAATCATATAAAAGCTAGAGAAATTCTCCTACAACTATCAATTGATTAGTGTGATATATACTTTTTTTTTTTATATATCTATCATGAGATAATATGCATATCTTAGGGTTATAACTCGGTAAAAATGAGATTTGCGATAGGAATAAGAATGCCCAAATTTGAACCTTCACTTTTGGTTAAGGATGGAAGAGCGTTACCGCTTGACCACGTCCATTGAATTAATATTAAATATCTGATGATTTGTATTTGTTATTGAATTATATATTATGTGATATCTTCAATATTCAACACAATCTTTGAACTGCTTCTAATGACATGAATCACAACAAACGGTCAACAAAGGGTCGGAGTCTGGCGTCCCTTCTCTGATGCTTAAGTTAGTAGAGTTTTTAGGAATAAGAAGCAACTTGAAAGCAGTTATGATAGTGAATAAAAGTGAACTATGTGAGCCAAAATAGGATTAGGATTATTTACTCGTTAGGGTAATGAGACGAAGTGAATAGTTCAAAATATAAAAAGATAAGTGTATTGATATGGCTTTACCCGGAGATACCCTACATGATACATTCATATTCAAAGCTCTTACATAATTTGATACTATGCCTTAAATTTTAATTTTTTATCCATATATTAAACTATAGATTGATTATAATTATATATATTTTTATTTATTTATTTATTTAATAAGGTACAGTTAGTTTTTTTTTGAAACTAAAGAACTTTATATTAAACTTAAATCAGAACAAAGAACATCAAGCAGAAAAGCGGAAGGACTGTCCCACTCACTATGTACAGACATAGACCCGACTGCCCTAGCTAGTGTATGAGCGGTCTGGTTCGCTGAACGTCTAATAAAAGAGATAGCTATATAATCTAAATCTTGCATAATAGAAAGACAATCATGAATAATATCAGATAAATAAGAAAATTGCACTGATGGTTGTGTGATTGTCATAACAACTGATAAACAGTCGGTTTGTATTATAACTCGTCTATGCGGAATTGATTTCAACCAAGACAAAGCTTCACGTACAGCCATAGCCTCGGCTAAAATTGGTTCAAAATGCCCCTCAATTGCACCATGCATTGCATATTCACATTGCCCCTGATGATTTTTGAGTAAGAAGCCAAATGAACAAAAATCCTTCTCCTTACTGACACCTGCATCGACATTACAATACCATTGATTCTCAAGTGGTCGTTGCCAGGACGTATTCGCTGCTGTTGGACATCTCGCTGATACTGTTCGACTGATTTGCGCATTCCGCCAACCTTCCAATTCCTGCCGAGCTTCGCTTATAATACAACTTGGGGTTGTGATCTTTCTTTCCCAAACATAAACATTGCGTGCTCTCCATAAAGACCAAAACACCATTGTTATTCTTTCAACTGTCAGTTTATTCAATCTGTTCACTTCTGTGGCCAGCCAGATCCGTATTGATCCCACTCTGTTCATACAATCATCTCCAAAGAATAGCCTCCATGTATCCAATGCAACTGGAAACTAGAGGAATACATGTTCGTCGTCTTCACCAATTGATTGACATCGATTACATATGTTATCAATTGCACAATGCCTGCGATTCAAATTAGAAACCGTAGGAAGCGTATTAGTGAAAAAACGCCATATACAGTTTTTTACTCACGGAGGTACTGTCAATGCCCAACATACATTCCAATCTACTGGCTGTGGTGTAGTAGTGAGTGAAGGATTACTGATATGATAACCACTACTAACCGTGTACATTCCATTTTTATTAAACATCCAGTACCAACCATCAGATCGGGCCATATTTCTTTGCGGAATAGACGTAATCAATTGCCTGTCGTGTTCATTAAAATGCCGAGTAAGAAGCATTTGATTCCATTGTCCCGTGTTGAGCAATAAACTGTGTACCGTTTTTGGTGGATCAGAAATGGGGATTAAACTTGTTGGAGTCGGGTGTGTTGGATCCGGTAACCATGGGTCCATCCATATATTTATCGATCTACCATTCCCAACCTTGCATCGGATTCCTTTACGGAGCAGTTCGCGGCCTGCGATGATGCTTCGCCATACATATGATGGATTATGACCATAATCTGCTGATAAAAAAGAAGCGTTAGGATAATATCTAGCATGTAACAGTCGTGCAACCAAAGAATGTGGGTATTATAATATTCGCCAACCCTGTTTGGCTAACAAGGCTAAGTTAAATGTGTGTAAATTCCTCAACCCCATTCCACCATTGCATTTAGGCCTACACAGTACTTCCCACCGCTGCCAGTGAATACGTTAGTTGTGAATATTAAACATGATTAAAATTGTCGACATTTTTTTATCTGCTTTTGATTTGTATATTTTATAATTTTATATGAAGTTTTTAAGTTTCTCTTTAATCACATCTGATGTGGTTGAATTCTGTAAATCCATGTGAAATCCTATAATTGGACAAAAACATGGTCAAATGGCGGGTGTTGTCCGGCTAACCCGCTTCAATGTCTAAGTCAATTTGAGGTAAGACTTGATGATGAACACAACAGTAAATCAAAGCTAAGCTGTAAGTGTTTAATGAATGAATGAAGTAGTGTATCTTAAATTGTTCTTACTCTAGTTATATTGTGATCGAGTTGTAGAAGATGATTATGGGTTTAGGAGCAGGATTTGCTACATGTCACATGTTGATAGGTGAGCATATACCCAAATATCGGAACCTGATATCCCTGAAGTCCACTAGGTTTGTGATTCACTAGATCGGGCGCGATTGTTGTAAGAGGTAGATCATTGGTTGGGTCTTTTGAGACTTTCTGAAGGTAGAAACCTTAGAATTATTAATTGACCTACCCATATAATAAAATTTTAATTAAATATATATCAAATGAAAAATTAAAAATATTTTAAAATGAGGGTAAACAAATTCTCCCCTTACATTGGAGCTTGAAGGCCACGAAAATTTTAGTTCAATTTTTGGCCTTCTACAACTGACATCTTCTTGCGTTCTCGGAATATGAATGAACCTAATATTAATTGCTTTTAGAGCTCTTGGAGGATAAACCACTAGATATGAAGTATGGCAAGCAAAAATACTATTGAAGGTTGTTGTTGGTCCCTTGTAAGGTAAGATTAGTTCCAAATGGGGAGGGTGAATGGAACTATTAGTAAATTTTAACCTCTTTAAAATTACTCACTGGCGTTCTAAATTTGCTTAGCATGGAGGCAAGCTTCAGAGTTAGAAGTGAGTTCAGTAGAATGACTTTCACAATCTACTAAGCTTGATTCTGATTCTGATGGATACGCTCAATTGATAATTTACTAGACAGAGCTTCTGACTTCTCAAATGTTATTATTAGGCATATGTTTAATTAGTCAGAGCTTATATATGAGATGAATATATTAGAGCAAGCAATATAATCAGAATCAGTAAAGGTAAAGTTAGGAAATCGTTACTCAATAGATTTATACTGGTTCCGCCTCTAGCCTACGTCCAGTCCTTAGAATACCTTCTTCTGAGCTTTAATCCACTAAGGCATCTTTCACGGGTAGAGCACAAACCTTTATACAATAGATAGAGCTTCTGTAAAGTACCTTTCTTTACACTCACACTCAGTTATTTATCTCTATTGTTATTTGCCTATACCTGAAGCAAACAACAGAGCTTCTAATTTTTATGAATAGAAAATGAGCTCTAGTGTAGAACACAATGAAGATTTTTGTCTCCAATGGACGAACACAAATACTGGAATGAATGTGTATTACAAGTATTGCTCTAATTTCACTTGAAAATTTTGATCTCTTTTTGCAGTGTGTAAAATCGTCAACTTCACAATGAGCATTGCATTTGGTATTTATGGTTTTCGTCAACATCAACTTCTGACTTTTGTGCCTTGCAGTCCAAAAGTTTACCGTTGCAGAAGGATGAGCTCCTTTGTCTTTAGTTGCGCTTCTTCTGACTTTTGATAAAGCAAGCTTGCACTCTGCCATCTTTCTATCTAGGGTATGTATAGAAAGACATTGAAGGGACAAGGCTTCTATAGCTTGTACTTGTTTCCAAGATAGGAAAGGTGTGACGTGACAGGTCCAACACCTGTTTATCTGTATATTTCTTTCTTCTGGGCTTCTAGTTTGTTTAGGCTTCTCAATTTGGTTCCAGAATTAAGACTTTGGGCATTTGTCTTCCTTAAGGCCTTTTTGTATTGTTCTTGATTTAATGCTTAAGTGTAGAATCATTTAACAAACTTGTTAGCATAAATCAGACTTAATTTAATTCTTGAATTTGAATATTTTGGGGATCTAATTTCCTTATTAATTTATTTTTATCAGAATAAAAAAAACTCTTGAAAATTGTGTTTCAACAGCTGCACTTCAAGATCTAAAGGTCGCCTCCAATGTTAGCATGAAAGGGAATGTACCTTTAAGGCCGAATTAAAATTTTAAAAATCCTCTTACAAAATTAGAAGGCACACCTTCCATAAAAAGGATTATCCCTAGAGGGTCAGACTTTAAGTTTAAAGACTTTACAAACAAAGAGGCCAAGAGGGCCTGCTCATACAAACTTGATGTATATCATAACAACTTCTTTTTTATGCATACAACACACAAGTTAAGGTCGTGGAATCAATTTTCTCATTTATAACTTTTAGTTTTTCATGTCGCCTCTTCGTATATCAAGACACATATAATCTATTCTTTAATTAAGATGGTCAATTCCTAAAAGAAAGAATGTTGTTTTTTGAAAGCATGGTGGCCAATCTATTGAAGGATGACCATTTTTACCCCTTCAAGAAACATGTCTTTCAAGTTTACAAAGCGTTGGTTTTTAGAATGTCCAGCAATTTTTAAGGTTATTGTAAAAACTTGAAGTTCTTGCACAACTTCTACACGGTGAGAAATTTGAAATGTATCATTCACCTTGTGTTGAAGGAAAAATAGGGGTTGTTTGGCATTACTTTTACACCCTCTCAAGTTTCCCCCTGAGTCTCTAACATACCAATGCCCTTCTAGTTGCTTTTAATATATACTATTACGCTTGTTAAAGTTTACGGCCTTCTAAATAACATGATTCTCCTTTGAAGGTGGGAATTTTTCAATTTGACGAGTACCTTAACTTTCTATCACCTCTACAAACTTTTGAGATGAAATTCTAGCATTGAGGCAAAGGCTCTCTCACGAATGGAACTACTGAAAAAAATGTCATGTAATAGGAAAAATCATGGTTTTTTTATAACTCACCAACCCATTATAATTGTGGGTGTTACAAGAAACTTTGCATTGTGTTTATGTATGTTATATTTACTTTTTATTGTAAAGGGTTTTAGCATAGCCCAATACAAACATACTATATATTATTTGGCCTTTTACTCTTTAGGTTTCATTTTTTGTTATTTCAAATTACAAAGAACTAAAACCCAAACATTAGAAGAACAAACTAAAACCTGAAGACTAGAAGCACAAACAATATATTGATGTAAAGTGCAAACTGAATCCTATAACCATTAAGCAGAAAATATGTATAATTAACCGTTAAGATATGCATCAAATTCAACAAAATGAAACAAAATCATCAAATACTTATATTAATCTTTAATATTGCAATGCATATAATATATATTTTTAAACAACAACTTAATTATAAAATGATGGTTCACATGATCAACTATGACTCAACTCTCTAAAATAATGGTTCACATGATCAACTATGGCTTTACTCTCCAAAATGACCAAATTGTTTCATTCTGGTTGAAAGAAAATTTAGTATTGGGAAAAGAATGTGTCTTTTAGTGTTGGAAAAATGAGAGAATACAGTGAATGATCGAATCTGACAAGCCACCTTAGCTCCTTCATCTTGATGTTCTAATGGAAGCTTAGGTTAATATTTGTTAGACAATCAATCAAGATTCTACACGAGAATAAAGATGATCTAAAAATTTAGAAAAAGACACAAAAAAACAGACACAATTTTTTATCTCAAAAGACAAACCAAAATAGAAAACAAATACGGTCAAATAACATGCATTCTTAATACTCACATTCGAATTATCCTCGTTAAAAATTGCATCAGCTAGAACCCTGTAATTTTCTATATAAATGTAAAAACTAACAAACAACAAAACATATATCCAGAGAACTTACGAAAAAAAACATATTGGAAAAAATGGGAACTTACATATGCAATTTTCAACAAGGATAAGTGGGTATTGATTCTTAAAACACTTCATTTTTCTTTTCGCCATGAGTCGGATCTTCTCCATAAGAATAAACATGTACTGGAAATACAGTAAACATATATATTGAGGGAAAACAATTGATATATATATATATTGGAAGTTGGAAGGCATAGTCATATAGTTATTGGAAGGTTAAGCCTTATACAAATGAGAGAAAATGGTTGAATCACAGTAAATGAATGGCTAAATGCATAACAAGGGAGAGATTAAGAGTCTGAATTGTTCAAAATATTCATTTACCATTGCCTTTTTGTGACGACCTAAAACACCAAATTGTTACAAATATACGGTTTTAGTTATGAGCCATGTTTAAGCCCTTTACAATGACTATTATTAGTAATATGTTAAACGTTTCTTATTATAAATAGTCTAGTCAACATGATATGACTATACTTTCCGCAATGAGAGAAATAGATACAATTTTTATAACAGGACAAACTAGAATGCATTACAAGTAAGGGGTTATTAATGACTTTTTTTTACTAGTCTATATAGTTTTTGAAGTATTTTCTAAAGATTTTTTTAAAATTGCTGGTCTTCACTCTAAACTTCTTTTAATGGAAAAAAAGGTTCTTCCAAGTAAGAGAAATATTGAGTCTCCATTGAAATCCCAAACTGTTGCCTTTAAACCATTCTTTTTGGTGGTATGATGACTAGATGCCCCACCTAGCATGTCAATTATGTTGTGACTCTTTTAGAGCAAAAGTGAAAATGAAGAGCATGTCATTGGTTTATAGTACCCATGAACTAGAATTACGTTGAATTTGACTTCAAATAATTATTAGAAATAAAAGGGATCAAATAATTCCTAAAAGCGTAATTATCAAAAGCTTAAACCAAGAAAAATAAAATTTTGCAAGAAGGTCAACGAAATAAATAAGAAGGCCGAAATTGAAAACACGAGAACTGATATCAAATTGCATAAAATTAAAAAAAACATGGAAATGTTTGTAAAATAAAATCGAAGTTCATAAATATGAAATTGCAAATGAAATTGAAAGGTATATTGGAAAGATTTCGCTAGGTTTTGGATTTGTTGGTTAGAACCTGAAAAATAAGGAGAAAAACAATTTTTACAATCTTTCATTTGATAACCACCTCCACATGCTCTCCCCAATTATCTTCATATGATTTCAATTTCCTTCCATTAACTTTTCCACTAATTCTTTTATATAAGTACCGAGAGGTTGCAACAACAAAAAATGACTTTCTTAGCAGAAAATGTTTGTTTGAACCAAAAAAAAGGTCATACGAACATAAAACAACCTTCTTAATTATGAGAAGATAACCAATTCTTTTATATTTGGTAACTTCCTTTCATGTTATGTTTAACCAAATCTCACTAACTTATCCACCCATTCTCTTAACCAATTAGCGAAAAAATGGCCTTCTAAGGAGAAGACTTCCATTTTGATAAATGCAATAAATAGTTATTAATAGTTATTTGATCATCAAATAGTTAGTTCCCAAAATTTCTTATATGTATTCATTTAATATTATACTATATTATTATGTAAACTCTATTGAAACATCAGTTGCACGTCTAGCTCAGTTGGTAGAGCGCAAGGCTCTTAACCTTGTGGTCGTGGGTTCGAGCCCCACGGTGGGCGCATTTTTCCCTTTTTTCTCTAAGTCGATTTTTCCCCTGCCCAACGCATTGGATTCCTTCCTTTTTCAGCCTGTTTACCTTTTTTTTTTTATATATATATTTACAGGTATAATTAAAACTAAAATTATCAGATTGTATCATTTGACAATCTGTTTTATTAAATTTTCTTCTTTTATTGAATAAAATATTTATTTCAGATTTCAAAGTTTAAAAGGTTAAATGCCAAAATTACCCCTAACATTTTGGGTTAGGAGCAATTTTAGCTCTAATGTTGGAAGCCAAAAGCAATTTTATCCCTAATGTTGATAATTTTGGTCAATTTGAGAAATAATTCATCAAACTGTTTTCTTGGTCATGAATCTTGTCATCTACACTTCATACGTGCGTTATTTTATCAGTAACAAATCACAAACATATGTTAGGATGTGAAAAAAATATACTGTATTTTGTACAAATTAGACAAAAAAATCACCGAATTTATAAATATTAATCTCAAATTCTATTGTTAAATTATAAAAAACATAAAATTCTTTTTTTAAAACGAATTGATATGCAATTGATGCAGAATAAGAAACAAAAATATCTGTGTTTTATAGTAGTCTTTGAAATTGACCCAAATTATCAACGTTAGGGGTAAAATTGTTCTTGACTTCCAACGTTAGGGGTAAAATTGCATCATTTTAGACGTTAGGAGTAAAATTGCTCATAACCCAAAATGTTAAGGATATTTTTGTACCTTAAACCAAGTTTAAATTATTTCACATTTCGAATTTTATTTATTATTTAAATAATTATTAACTGGTACTATAAATCCATTTGTTTTATTTAAATGTTTAGTTTTTTCATGTTAAAAATGATGAATTGTTGAAATTGAAAAAAAAAATGTTTTTTTTACAGTAGTAATATTTATGTTTTCAAAATTGAGTAAGTAAAGTTATATATGGAAATTAGTGATAAAATAAAAACAATAATAAAAAGTTGTCAGGAAGGAAAACAAAGGATTGAAAGCAGCTTTTCAGACAATCCGATATGGGACGACAGAAGGATAGTTACAGTCTTGCAGATTCATAATAATAAAAAAAATCATGTGAAGAGCTTTCTTATTTATTTATTTACATTACATATAGTATAAATATTAGTGAGGTGAAAGAATATAGAGGAAAATTAAAATTAGATGGGAAATGAAAAAAGGAAAAAGGAATCTTGTGTGGTACACATGCAAATGCAATGCAACAATCTGTTATACAATCAATCTTTTTCTATTGTCAGATTCATTCTGTACAATAATATCTCCTCAATATATGTACTACATCCATCCAGCAACTAGAAGTTTCATATTATTGCATTTCTACCAAATTAACATTCAACTTGCTTTTAGGGTACTTTTATGTAGTGTTTGTTACAAAAATCATATATAATCAATCAAAAATCAACAACAATTCAACATCTTCAAATTCAAACAATACAACTATTAAAAACAATAATTAGTTTAGCTTCTGAATTTATGCAATGAAACAGTTGTTCTGCACCGAGCATTAATCAATTACTTATATCCCTATGACAAAACCTTATACAAAATTATAAATTTTCCGAACCGCTTATTTCTGTTGGGAATAATAATTGTTTTAACTTTAATTTTTATTAAAAGGAAAATTCAAAAAACAGTTTCAGGGTTGGTTATTTGAAATTCGAACCCAAACAATTGCAACAATATGGAAGCGTTGCCTTTGTTTGGAAAATCGTTGCGTTCAGTTTAGGAGTTGGACATTTGGAAGTTGGAATCTGACCGTTGCAACTCTTTAGAAGCGTTGCTTTTATCTGGAAGGTAATCCCAAACGTTGTAACACTCCATAAGCGGTTGCCTTTGTCTATATAATTGGATTTTCTTTTGCGTGGGTTATGGATACGGAGCCAAATTTTCAAATTTTCCTTCCAATATTCTTTAAGTTCAATTAAAGAATAACATACTATAATTTTGATTTTGTCCATTTGTTAGATATGTATTCCTATTTCAGTAATAACTTCTATACATAGTTCAAGCTCACTCACGTTTCTATTGTATATTGAGAGACGATAGCCAACTACAACTAAATATGCAGTTGCAGATGGGCGGAGCTCCTTTTCATTGATGAATTGGTTACATATATTTAGTCTTAAAGAAATTGATAATATCATACCTCAAAATACTCCAACCAACTTTCGGTTCATCTATAAGGTTTAAAGATTATGTAATTTCATTTGATTTTTAGTGATTTCACATAAATAATTTTTTCTGATTTATTTTATTTTATTCATGTTTCGATTATCTCTTTGGACTAATGGTTTTTTTAACAATTTTAAGACATAATTAGTATTTTCCGAAGAGGTATACAAGAATACATTGACGAACAGAATATAATTTTAGACTTTTGAACGACAATTATATTCAGAAAAATTGGACAATAAATTTTTTTTATCAACGATATTTTTTTTGTTTGTTATGTTTTTGTTTGTTTAAACAGATAATAATTTTCTGATTCTAACGTGGTTTATTTGGAATTTCAAAAAAATGGTTGGTTTATTTTATTATTTGGATTTTGACATGCGTTGATATATACGTGTTAATTGAAGATGGAGTTGTACCAATGACAACGTTCGTCAGCCACAGTGAGAGATTGAAAAAATTCACTAGAGTGAATTTTAATACTTGCCAACAAAAGATTATTTTACCTAACAATGTTAAATATGGCTAAGTTCTTGAAATCTTAAAGGTTTTGAGGTAGACGATAATACTGTCTTCAATGTAATTGAGGTTTGGAAGAATTTTGACTACCTTTATCATAAAGTTAAAGTGTTGACCAAGTAAAATATGCAAGGTTATAGAAAGTCTGATGTATCTCATGAGTGATAGAAGACTTGATATTGCTTTTACTGTCAAAAATATGCATGAGTAACCCATAGGAGAACCACTAGAATCTATAGTAATAATACTTAAGTATTTACGGTACACTCGTGATTACAAATTTATACAAGAGAGCTTGTGTTAGAAGGATTCTCCAATGCAAGTTGAATATCCGATATAAAAAGATTACAAAGGCACGAGAGCATACGTGTTTTCTCTAACATGAGGAGTAGTGTCCTGGAAATTCTTAAAGCAAATAATTATAACCAGATCCACTATGAAGTCTGAGTTTTGTAGCCTTGGATAATACTAGAGAAGAAGTTGAGTGGCTATGAAACTTCTTGAAGGATATTCTTATATGCGCAAAGTCTGTGCCCACAAATCAGTGTTCTAAAAATCGACCAAGGCGGCGCCTAGGCGGGGATTTTTAGAACACCGTTCCGATTTTCACTAATCAGGCCGCATAAATCGGTTGACCGATTTTTGGCCGCCTAGGCGGTCCTAGGCGGCTCCCAGACGGCCTTTTTGAAAAAATTGGTCCTTAAATTTTATGTTAACTTTTTTAATTTAAAAAAAAAATATTAAATAACAAAAAAAAACCTTAAACTATTAAATTTATTTTTAAAAATATTAATTTTATTTTGACACATTTTGTTATAAATACTATTTTATTGATCTATTTGTTATTTTTTTTAAAGACATTAATATAAATAATATTAAAATATGTATGTTTTTCTATCCTAAATATTTTATATTATTATTTTTACATAGTATAATTCATATATTAATGGTATTTATATAATACTTTATTTAATAAAAAATAAATAAATAAATATAAAAAAATACAAATCCGATTAATCCCGATTAATCAGTAAGGGCCCTCTCCGCCAGACTAGCGCCTAGCGTCTTTTACAACCTTGGTAAAAATCAACACATGTATCGTCGATATAACACATAACTAGGGGTGTGCATCGGTGCGGTTTAAACCGCATACTGAACCGAACCGATTGAATTCGGTTTTTCGGTTCGGTTTTTTACACTTCGGTTCGACATCAGTTTTAATTTTAGGGACATTTCGATATTCGGTTCGGTTTGAGAAAAAATGTAAAAAAACGCACCGCACCGAATTATACATATTCTACATTATTTTATATATACATATACGTATATTAGATGTTACAAGGTTAGTTTTTTTAATATTGTTAAAATAATAAGTCAATATAAATATATTTTGAAATTATTTCAATTTTTTTGAGATAAATTTAATAAGTAAATTAATATAGTATTTTTTTATTTGTTGTTTTTTTATTTTTTTAGCTAATTCGGTTTAAAACCGAACCAAACCGAATATTTCAGTTCAGTTCTATTTCAGTTTTACATACTATTCAGTTCGGTATCGGTATCGGTATCAATTATTTTAGTAATTTCGGTATTCGGTTATTTCGGTTTGGTTCAGTTCGATTCGGTTTTGAACCGATGCACACCCCTACATATAACTGATCTCAATGTGAGTCATCTATATTAATTTTGTAGGATCAAAGAATAATATAGTGGATCCGTTAACCAAAATAGTTAAACCGAGATCAAGTTGAAAAGGCATCGAAGGAATATGACTGAAGCCCATTAGAATTTAAGGTTTATGTGAAGGAAAACTCAACCTTGTTGGCTGAATATCCCAAGATCTAGGTTCAAAGGGACACCCTAATTGCATAAACCTTGTGAGGTTACTACGAGAGTCACATGTAGTCCATTCATATGATGTAAACAATGATATAAAACAAGAAAGGTTAAGTTATGTTTTTGATGATTCTTTGTGGATCAGAATTATGAGCAAAGGAAATCACCTATGTGCGAATGAAGGGTTGCTTCAAAGGAGAATAATGAGGCTTAGTTCTCTAAAA
Organism: Euphorbia lathyris; assembly: GCF_963576675.1. Lineage (NCBI taxonomy): Eukaryota > Viridiplantae > Streptophyta > Magnoliopsida > Malpighiales > Euphorbiaceae > Euphorbia > Euphorbia lathyris. Next base: position 68,388,353 of record NC_088912.1, on the reverse strand, counting down.
CTTTTGCAGCACTAGAAGATGTTCATGACGTCTACTAGTTAGCTAGTAAAGTAAATATACTTTCATAAGAGAAGGTTCAAGGGTTGTTTCCTACCTGTTCTATACAAATATCGACTGTAAAAAGTTATCGACATGTAGAATCTTATTGCTTATAATTTTATTCATGTGGGAGATTGTTGAAAAAAATATGAATTTATTTTTTTATTAAAATGAAAATTCAAAAACCGATTTGGGAGTTGGTTATTTGGAAGATGGAATCCAACCGTTGCCGTGCTACAAAAGCGTTGCCTTAGTTTGGAAGTTAATCTCAAAAGTTGCAATACTCCACAAGGGTTGCCTTGCCTATATAATTGTTTTTTTTTATTTCCTTCTGTGTTGGTTATGATTACAGAGCCAATTTTTCAACTTTCTCCTTACAATATTCTTTAAGGGCCAAATCTGTATTAAAAAACTGATAATATCAGGCTTCAAAATACTTCGTCCAACTTTTGGTTCATCTAATAAGGGTTAAGAAAATTATGTAATTTCATTTGATTAAGTAATTTCAGATTAATAATATTTTTCTAATTTATTTTATTTTATTCCTGTTTCATTTATGTTTTTGAACTAATATTTTCTAATAAATTTCAATGTAAAATAATAATGATTGTAAAATAAAATTTGCAAGCAACTTGTTAGTAATTATTAACTAAATCTTGCCAAAGAATAAATAGAATATATTTTTGTTGTACTTATTGAATAGAGAAGTAGGTGGTTTTCAAAAAAAAATTCTCTTGTTTTCAGAGTTTATGATGCAATAAGTTTTTAATTTGAACCTTTTTCTTAAATTTTTGAGAATTAATTGACAGCTCTAGCTGTAGTACAGGATTTGTTAAAAGGGTTGTGTTCAAACCATATCTTCTAATTATGTCACTGTGCTAGCATACATTTTGGAACCATCAATTAAACAAGAGCCCAATAGAAGAAAACTTGAATTAAAGGGTTTTACATGATAAAATGTATGAAAATTAAAGTGCACAAACTTAACCTAATAGTTCAATTAAGTAAATACTGCTTACAGAAATTAACAAGTTTTTGATTCAAGGTTGAGATCTCTTTTCTCTTAAACAAAATCTCAGGTTGCTTCCTTTCCTTTTAACAGCGTTTTCTTGCTTGAATCTGGTATATATAATAATAAGACAAATATTTACAGAATCACAACACAAGCATTCCATATATACTATGACCATGATTAAGTTCATCAGATAATTGAGAGAAAATATATACTTCAGTCTCAGTGAGAGTACATTGTAATATGAGTGTTTTCATATACTAATGAAAAGGAGGAAATGAATGTGGCTGAAATTGAAATAAATTAAACTATTCATATATAAGAAAAGAGAAAGGAAATTCAATTAGAAAATTAATTATATACATGAGTATGGTTAAAAGAAAAGAATCAAAGCCCTGAAATTGCCATGGTCTCCCACAGCTATCTTGAACTTCTATTCAAAAAAACAGAATTAAGAAGAAAAAGGAATTGAAAGAAGTTCAAGAAAGCTGTGGAAAAGCATGACAAGACTTTCCCATAATTTAGCCCCTTTTGCAGACAGAATGTACCGTAAACCTTGAAAAATGAAGAAAGAGGAACTGTAGCTTTTAGGGAGGAATGTGAAGAAGAAGAAGAAGAGATATATAAAGAGGGTAAGGTATGTATGTAGGGTTTATTTACGTGGACAATATCAAAAGGACATGCTTGTGACTGATCTGTAGGTTAGGTAGATGTGGAACAAAACATGCCTTCTTTTTTTTTAATTTTCATTTTTAATTAATTATTCAGTGAGATATATAAAATAAAAATGGGGAAATTGCAGAAAGAGTATAAAGAAAACCCATTCCCTCACATGCAACCATGTGACCACTAATCTTCCCCATCATCACATAGCTGGATTTATTTTATATATATGCATGCGCTTGCATGGCACCCCTCCACATCTTCAAACTCTATGCCTTGCCTTCTAAGTTCAACTCACTACTGTTGAATGAATAGTTTGATATAGAGAGAATTATGGAGATAGAGAGAGATAAGTAATAACACAATTAATGGTTTGAATCACATTAGTGATTATGGCTCAGAGGCCTTGTATTTATAGTGAGCCAATAGTAGTTTGTATAGGAATACAATACACAAGTATAATCGTATTGGAACTCTACCTAGCTAGGGTTATAGACAAATTAAAACTCTAACTAGATAAGAATCTATTTACAGAGATAATAGGAACATTATCTCTAACACCCCCCTCAAGCCGATGGCGGGCACGAACAAAGAGGCGAGAGCGTAGCATCGTGAAGCGAGCCGGAGCTAGCGGCTTGGTGAGTATGTCTGCCACCTGATCATCGGTGGGAATAAATCTGACACTAAGAAAACCTCTGTGAACTTGTTCACGAACAAAATGATAATCTAGCTCAATGTGCTTCGTACGGGCATGGAACACTAGATTTGAGGTGAGATAAATTGCTCCAACATTATCACACCATAGCTGAACCGGGGTGGGTAAGGGAAATCCGAGAGAAGAGAGAAGAGATTTGAACCATAGGAGTTCTGCTGTGGCATTTGCCACTGCCTTGTATTCACTTTCTGTTGAGGATCTGGCTATTGTGGGTTGCTTGCGGGTCTGCCACGATACAATGCTGGATCCAAGGTAAACACAGAAGGCTCCCGTGGATCGTCGATCATCAGGACACCCTCCCCAATCACTATCTGAGTAACAATGGATGTGCTGTATTGGTTTGATGGACTTGACTATGCCAAAGTCTGATGTGCCCTGAATATAGCGTAAGACCCTCTTAACTCCTTTCCAGTGCTCATCAGTCGGACAGTGCAGAAACTGACATAATTTATTAACTACAAATGCAATGTCAGGAAGAGTGAATGTTAAGTATTGAAGTGCTCCCACAATGCTTCGATATTCATCTCCAGAGGTTAAGCTGGTGCCTAGCTCCTTTGAAAGTGTTGGCGTGGTGGCCATGGGCGTTAGTGTGGGCTTGGAGTCAATCATCTTCACTCTGTCTAGGATGTCAGCCACATACTTGGCCTGACACATGTGAATGCCATCCTTCTCATATCTGATCTCAATTCCGAGAAAGTATTCTGCCTTGCCAAGATTGCGAATGGGAAACTCATGTTCAATGGCTGCAATAGTGTTGGTGATGTGTGCAGGGTGGTTACCTGTTATGAGTATATCATCAACATAGCACAGAATGTAAGTCTTTTCAGTGTCGGTGCGTCTGATGAACAGAGAGTTGTCAGCCTGTGACATTTTGTACCCAAGGGAGAGGAGGAATGTTCGAAGGCGTGTGAACCATTCTCGCGGTGCTTGCTTTAATCCATAAAGACTCTTTTTGAGAAGACAGACATGATCTGGTCGGTCACTGTCCCGAAAGCCCTGCGGTTGTTCCATATATATTGTCTCTGATAAGTTTCCATGAAGAAATGCATTAGAGACATCCAGCTGATTGATGAACCAGTTGTTTGCTGCTGCAATGGAAAATACAGACCTAATGGTTGTAGCTTTGATTACTGGACTGAATGTTTCTTTGTAGTCAATCCCAACTTTTTGAGTGAATCCCCGTGCTACCAAGCGGGCTTTGTGACGATCAATGGTTCCATCAGACTTCTTCTTTGTACGAAAGAGCCACCTGGAGGTGATGACATGTTGATCATGTGGTCTCGGTACAAGTTGCCATGTGCCATTGTCCAGAAGAGCTTGAATCTCTTCAGACATTGCTATACGCCATTCAGATTGTTTGTTGGCTTTACTGAAGCATGTGGGATCCACTGTGCCATTTGGATGTGTAGCTAAAAGTCCCTCAAACCTTCCTCTTGACTGAAGAGACGACTGTCGAAGTTGCATATAATGTTGTCGTGGACCAATCAGCGGTGCATTGCGAGGTCTGGGCCTTTCAGTTGGAATAGGAGCATGTGGTGCAGTTTCAGGAGGAGGAGAATCTGTTTGTGGCATGATGTTTTCTTCATGAGGTACTGCATTCTGTATTTCTGGTGTGGTGATGTTCACAACATCAACTGGTGTGCTAGGATCATTTTGAGGAACAAGTGTTGATGCAACAGTGACCACTGGTGACAAACATTGACGTGGAGCTAAAGGAGCAGTGTTTGTGGCTTCAGAGTCAGGGGGAGTAATTGGGGTTCCAGGATGAGGTCCAGAGTGGACAGGTGTGATGGGTTGGGAGCATGGAACTAAGTTAGAAGTAGATAATATAGGATTGGGATTAGAGAAATTACCTAGATACGGGCCGAGTAAAGATGGTAGTTGACATGATGTGCCTACCCCCGAGTTGCTAGATGAAGGTGATGATTCAGTGACTGCTGATGCAGGAAATACTTCTTCATTGTGCTGCACAAATTTGCAGATGTATATGCGTCCGGTGGCATATTCAAGACATATATCCCCAGAATGATTTTCTGATGGACCAAGGTAGACACATAGCTTGGAACGAAAGTCAAATTTGTGCTGATTGTATGGACGAAGAAGAGGATAGATACCACTGCCAAAAATGTGTAAGTCCTTATAGGCAGGCTGTTTCTTGTAGAACAAGAAATAGGGTGATTTGCTGTTTAGGATTTTGGTGGGTAAGTAGTTGATTAGCCTAATGCTGTGTATCATGGCATAGTTCCAGAATTTTAGAGGTAAAGATGCATTGGCTAGCAAAGTAAGGCAGGTGTCAACGACATGTCTAATTTTTCTCTCTGCTATACCGTTTTGTGCATGAGTGTGAGGGCATGCAATTTTGTGTATAATGCCATGTCGTTTGAAAAAAGGTTGTAGTTTTTGAAACTCTCCCCCAAGATCAGAGTAAATATTCTTAACCCTTGCACTATACTGATTAGAGATCATGGCATAAAAATCACAGAAGGTTGAAAAAACATCACTCTTATTCTTTAAACAGAAAACCCATCCAAATCTAGTGAATTCATCAATGATTATTAAAAAATAACGGTGGCCAAGACAAGAAACAACTGGAGCTGGCCCCCAAACATCCAGATGTAAGTTCTCAAAAATAAATGTGCTAGAGCGACTAATAGAGGGTAAATGGCTTCTAGCAAGCTTGCCTAATGGACAAAAAGAACAATTGCTAACTGGTTTTGAAGAGGATAGATTGTTTCCTTTGAGAACTGAGCTGACTGTCTAATTCTGACAATGTCCAAGCCGTGCATGCCACCTTTCAAAAGACACCTTCTCTCCAACTAGCGCCTCCTTCAGGGTGGGTGTAAGCACATAAAGCCCATCTTTACTCGGGCCCCGTAACAGGATTTCCCCAGTTGTTTGGTCCTTCACAAGAAAATGGTTAGGCGAAAATTCAAAGAAACATGAGTTGTCACGGGTAAATTTTTGAACAGATAATAAAGATTTTGTAAGCTTGGGAACAAGTAGGGCATCATTAATTTTCAAATTATTGATATTTGAATTTCCAAAGTGAGAAATTTGCAAACCTTGACCATTTCCAAACTGAACTGTATCATATCCTGGATATGGCTGCATTTGATGAAGTTGAGTCGGATTTGCCGTCATGTGATTGGTTGCTCCTGTGTCTGGATACCACGGCTGATTAGGACCCATGAATGGATTTGGTGGTTATTGCCATGCCATGTGCGCTTGTGGTCCAGGATTGTAGTGTGCTCTTGAATTGTTCTTTGGTCTTTTGCACTTGTCAGCCCAGTGGCTTGGATCACCACAATTGTAGCACTTGCCACTTCTTCTCTTTTTTGGATTCTGCTTCTTTGATTGATTTGTTTCCATGGTGGATACATTGGCCTCCCGATGTGCTGATACACCATCGGGCTGAAGCAGAGTTGTCTTTCTGGTTGATTGAATCATGCCCTCAACTATCTTCAAGCTGTGCAAAATCTCTTGATAGTTGATGTTTGTACCACGCTGAGTTACAAGATTCTGGATAGTGGAGCGATACTCTTTTGCTAAACCCTTGTAAAGAACTGACGGTAGTAGGTGTCGAGGATAAGGATTCCCTGAGGCAGCCAGATCATCAAGGATGGACTTCACTTTTTGCATATACGCAGTGACAGACATTCCCCCTTGCTCAAGCTCATGCAGTTCGACTCCCATCTGAAACTGCTTGCTGCCTGTAATAAGCCCGTAGACATCCTCTAAGGCTAGCCAAATATCATGTGAGTATTTGAGATATGCAATCTCAGAAAACACCTCTTCGGTGATTGAATTTATGAGCAAAGTCCTAACCACATTTTCTACATCATCCCATTGAATAAACGATGGATTTATGATTAAATCCGCAGCTAATGTCACAAAACCTGATCTAGGAATAAATTTGGGTGGAGGTGGTGTTGAACTAAGAATGTGAGAAAGAAGATGATAGGTTTGAAGGGTAGATTCCATGGACATTCTCCATGCTTTGTAGTTGTTCGGGGTTAATTTGATGTTAATGTTGATATTTGTGGGTGGTTGTCTTGGTTGTTCAACATGAGTGGAGATAGGTTCTGGATGGACAGGATTGTTTGTAGTATGAGGGATGGAGGAGGAAATAAAATTGTGTCTAACATTGTTTGACGGTGCATCAACAGTATTATGAAACGAATTTGAGAAGAAAGATGGTGAGGGATCATGGGATAATTGAGTATTGTAACAAAACGGTGAAGTATGAGATTCAGAAATAACCTGATGTTTGTTACTAGCTTCAGCTGCCTGATACGCTGCTAGGGCAGCAAGAACTGATGGAGAAAATAGAGTTGGAGGTGTCGCGGATTCTTGCAATTGAATAGATGGCTGCTGAACCCGGGTTTGTTGATTTTGCGGCAGCGGGACTGCTGCCTGGTATGCCGCAAGCGCGGCTAGCACGGTTGCATCGGCTGTGGAATTAGTTGGAGTCAGGAGAGGCGTGGCTTGCGCATTGAGAACAGCGGCAGCGGGGATTGCGTTTGGCACGGCCGGCTGGTGCGACGCGTTCTGCTGCTGTGTGCCACAACGACTTGCCGCCTGGAATGCGGCAAGCGCATTGCGGACGGCCTGCGGTAGAAGATCGCCGATGGTCTGTTGTTGTTGCGCCGACTGCTGGGGCTATTGCGCTTGCGTGGTCGCACCTTGCGTGTTGACAGCGATCGCTGCGAGGGGCGCCTACGACTGCGGCAGACGGTGCGATTGGCGCTGTTGCGCCTGGTATGCGACCAGCGCATCAAGAACCGCCTGAGGTAGCGATTCTGTTGCCTTCGGCATATGCGGCTGCGACGCTTGTGGCGGAGGATTTGTTGCCGCGAGGAACGACGATTCACCGGTTACAAACGGAGAGGTGAATCGCCAACCCAAGCTCGGTGCGATTGAACCGCGCGGATATGTCGTTCATGGTTTGATCTGCGGCGGCAATGGCGGCGGCAGCGGCGGCTTTGTATTGGGAATAGGTTGGTGATTGAGGATGATCAGAGGATTCGGAGGATGCGGAAGTTGATACTACTGATACCATGTTGAATGAATAGTTTGATATAGAGAGGATTATGGAGATAGAGAGAGATAAGTAATAACACAATTAATGGTTTGAATCACATTAGTGATTATGGCTCAGAGGCCTTGTATTTATAGTGAGCCAATAGTAGTTTGTATAAGAATACAATACACAAGTATAATCGTATTGGAACTCTACCTAGATAGGGTTATAGACAAATTAAAACTCTAACTAGATAAGAATCTATTTACAGAGATAATAGGAACATTATCTCTAACAACTGCATTACCTGTCACCGATTCACAATGGGTGCTTATGGCAGTTTCGGGTGTTAAATCAGTATTTTTTAGGTAAAAAAATTAAATCCCCGTGCACAATTTTCATAGAAATTTTGGCATTTTCTAGCGACCAATGGGTGCTCAAACCCCCTACCCCTGAATCTATTATTGATGTATGTCCTAGTCTTGAGACATTATAATCATGACATTGTCCCTTAATTGTAAGGTAATGATCTGTGTTCTGGATTCACTTGTGCAAATCAACATTATAGAATATCCAAGATTAGTTATCTTCTCATGTTTGACGGGTTGAGGATCCGGACAAGTGAAACCGTGAGGTAATAAAATATCATTCCAAAACATCCCTACTCTATTATCATCGTGGGAACGATGATCAACTAAAGACTGGTATGTGGCTTGGCTGTTGATGGTGTTTCACCGGTCACGGACATTAGATGTCAGTCAAGGGAGGCTTATGAAACAGTAAGCATTGGATCGATGTGCTATGAGAACACTACATGGTTAAAGTGTCATAAGTGGTTCTCATATAATATATTGCTCAAAGATGAGTCTTTAGACCTAAAGTCACTATAAGGCCTAGATCAAACACAATATGCTTCATTTGCCTAACAAGCGGTTGACTAGGTGCTAAGTATGAGTTGGTTAGGTAAATCATGTTTAGAACCCGTGAGTGAAGTGCGGTGATTGCTACTCTCTTATAGAAGAGGAAATATCGTCGGCTACTTGATTATTGAAGCTAAGAAGTGTGACCACACCCGAATGAGGCAATTAGAGTTATTGCTCATTCGATCTTATCGGTTCACTTGGGGATCAAAATGCCTGAGCACTACATGAGGGTGACAATAGTGTGCCTCATGTTGGCCTTGATATTAAATAACAGGATCACTTTGAGGTTAATATTAGGTGCTCAATCTTTTGATTTGATATATTTATCTAATTTGGATTATCATAACAGATTGCTAGAGTCCACTTATTAATCGTGGGCCAAAAACATCTTTTAGGCATGCTACCAAGATTAGATAAATCTACATGATTGCATGCTTAGAAAGTCTTGTTGGAATGTATATATTAGTTATATACATTCAAGCGTTAATATATCAGTGATGAATCAGACTTAAGTTTAATTGGATTAAAATCGAGTTCACCCAAGTCCAACAAGTTAATATTTATAGGGGAATTATCTGATAGGAAATTATATTTCAATTGGTTAAAATATAAAACACAAAATAATATTTATAATATTGGATATTATAAATAAGAAAAGAAAATTATATTCAATTAGTTGAAATATAAATAAGATAATAATGTTTATAATATTAGATATTATAAATATAGAAATAAAATATTATTCTTACGGTTAAGTATAAAGTTCAACACTTTCTTTTCTTTTTTGAAACAAAGTTCAACACTTAAATAATATGTATATAATTATGAAATTAGATATACATTTTAATTAATTATAATGAATTATTATTTATCTATCGAGAAAAAATGATAATAACCTAATTAAATTAATTAAAAGGGTTAAGGTGCAAAAATACCCCTAACGTTCTGGGTCAGGAGCAATTTTACCCCTAACGTCTAAAATGGTGCAATTTTACCCCTAACGTTTGTAGCCAAGAGCAATTTTACCCCTAACGTTGGTAATTTGGGTCAATTTCCGACACTATTATAAAACATAGATATTTTTATTCATTATTTTGCACCAATTGCATATCAATTCATTCTAAAAAAAGGATTTCATGTTTTTTTGTAATTTAATAATAGAATTGGAGATTAATATTTATAAATTTGGTGAATTTTTTGAATTTTTTTTTGTCTAATTCGTACCAAAAACAGTATAAATTTTTTTTCTTTTTTTATTTTTTTCACATCCCAGCATATGTTTATGATTTGTTACTGATAAAATGACGCACATGTGAAGTGTAGATGATAAGATTCATCACCGAGAAGACAGTTTGATGAATTATTTCTGATATTGACCCAATTTATCAACGTTAGGGGTAAAATTGCTCTTGGCTACAAACATTAGGGGTAAAATTGCACCATTTTAGACGTTAGGAGTAAAATTGCTCCTGACCCAAAACGTTAGGGGTATTTTTGCACTTTAACCCTAATTAAAATAAAGAGATATTATCTGATTGGAACAATTCTCCTCGTATCTCTAATGTGTGTAGTCTAAATTAGGTTAACATTTGTTTTAAATCATTAAATAATTAATTAGATTGATTTTTTAATTACTTGAAATAAAATAGTAAGGAATTAAAATAGTTATAATTTCTTAACCTAAATATAAATAGAAAATAATAAGTTTTATTTTCTAAATAATCATTTATTCCACCTTAACCATACAATCAGGTTTTCTCTCGGAGAAAAAAATCAAGCCATAGCCACCATTTTTAAGCAAGAACTCTGGTGGTCGGATTCTATTGTGAATTAAAGGAGTTCTAGCACATTATCAATTTGATCAGGAGGCTTTCGCGTGTGTGCGGGTAGAGGAGATTGCCCTTAGTGACCTCTAATCTCATTTCAAAGACTCATATAGATCCGTTGTTCGGTGTAAAATGTTCTTACCATTACTCATATAGATTCGTTCTTCGGTGAAAGGTAAAACAAGAATAGTTGGACTTCAAGCACGTATAGTAAAAAAACATACACATCTTCTTATAAGTATATATACTTTAGGAGGGTCGTCGTGGCCTCACCACTGTTGCTGTCGTGGCCTCACCACTGTTGCCTTGATGGACTCCAAATCTTCCAGATCCCATATAGTCAGGCCCTTACTATAAAGTACTTCTTTAGATTATCTTCCTTCCACCCATCAAAAGAGCTCCCAACGTCACTCTGGGTACAATCTTTGTTTTCCGAGCACTGATTCAATGACGACCGATCTAAATTACTCATCCCCCCACGAACGACGGAAAGGCAGCACACTCTTACCCAAACACGTTCAATTCTCAAGTCAATCTCTTGCATCAATCACGTAATCATACGACGGCACACGTCCGATCATCGAACAATAAAAACATCGATCACATTTAATGGTTCATCGGACAACTGTGCACCTCCATAGCAAATTTGGAGGGAGGAACTACTTGATGAAAGATATGGGCCTAGCCCATCAAACGCACGGTCATGCCAACATTATGAGAGCCATGTGCCATGGCCCAACGATTCACTATATCACGACTGCATCCTATAAAAGGGACCACCAATCCCCATTGATACATTCTTTCTCTACTTTAATATTCTCTTTCTAGTGAACTAATTTGATTATCGGAGTGTTCCAATGGACCGTTCCCGACGCAGGTACATCACGTCCCCACATTTCTATTAAGTATTTAGAATATATTTCTAAAGTTTATAATTTATGAATTGGAGTCGGTAATTTTTAAATTAAAGTATAGAAATATACTTTATTTGGTACATATAACAAATATTGATTGAGAATTAATTTTGATTTAAGATTTAATTGTAATTTTGTAACCAATCCAGATACTACTGATTTAAAAAGCCCAAGCTTCAAACTTGAAGCAAAGCACGATCTGCTCTGATCCAGCCCAATAATAATTATTGTCTCTAAGAACAGATCAATTTCTGTTAGAATTAGAAATCAAGAACACAGAGACAGGTTTGGACTTTCACAGATTCTGATTTTCTGTTTGTCCCTTATAGATGATTCATTACTGTCTTACCAGAGCTAGAAGACTCAACCGGGAAGAGTAGAGATGAATATGTATACTCATGACCTCTCTCTTTTCGATTTTGCTAATTTCTCTGATCCAATCATTGATCCCATCTCCCTCTCCCGTCACCATCATACCCACCGTTCCTTTTCATCATCGGAGTCTTCAATTTATAGCAATCGTGATCAAGCAGAGGACGCTAATATTATTTTCGGGAATAAAAACAATGGTAAATCCGTGATGCCGAAGCCCAAAAGCCCACCTAGGCACCGCCACGATGGCATGTCGCCGCTGCCTTTGGGGATGGATTGGAGTCTCCCTCCTCGGAAATGGGTATGTCTTACTTTTTGACTGTCGATAGGTTTTGAATAATTATTATTGTTATTTGTAGGATGGCGGGTTTGTTAATTGATTGTTGCTGACAAGTGACAAGAGATGTAATTTACAAGGTTTAATCGAGTAATTTGAATAGTTAGAATAGAATACACCTACTGAAGTGAGTTACTATTACCTTTGGCTTTGAGCTCAAGCAGGAGTAAAGACAACTTTTAAATAATACCAGAGAATTTATGCCCAGCAAAGGCAGTGGAAAATTTTCAGTTATAGTTGTTGTGCTTTTCGAAATGCATCTGAGACTGTATTTACATCTTACTAATAAGCCCCAATCACTCCCTCTCCATTTCCGATGTGGGATTCAGTTCATTCCTGTCCCCGTCGCCATCTCTTAGGCCGCTCCTTGCTCAAGCCTTCTGTCCCGGCGCCACCCTCTCCGGACCGGGTGGTTACTGGCCCACCAGCTTCCGCCTGGTTCGTCCCCGAACCACACATCGTACGTGGAGAGTCGGCTCTGATACCAATTGTAACACCCTGGTCCAATACCATGTAGATAGTGTCCGCTCTGGCCCAATTCCTTCCAACACAGTAGATTTGGGTACAAAAGAAAAGTTCGTGTGTTATGGACTTTATGAAGTGTAAAGCAGATGAATGGGGTGTTGGAGATATAACAAAGTGCAAATAGAAGAAGTTTATGGGTGATAAGATCAACTTGAAGTTTTGATGTGGTTGCTTGCATGGAACTTCATGCTACCACTGCCTTAATGTTCTCCTTGGTTGACATCCTTGAGCTCCAGTGATCTAGTAGGATGGTCTAGGATGGCGGAAATTTAAGCACATTAAAGTTACATATAGCTTATGGATATTCACCAAATACATTTTCAGTTGCTCAATGATATATAAATACATGATTCGAGTTATAATTGGCGTATATGAAACATTGGAGCCTGGATTCATTTGTTCTTATTTAATAATTTGTTCTATATTCAATGTAGGATGGACGGGACTCTATTTGGCCACATGACCCTCACTCAGGATGGAGTTACTGTGTCACAGTTCCTTCCTGGACTTTCCTATCAACTCCAAGAGATTCAGTTCCTGTGACGGTATTTTCTATTTTCTTTTTCTCTCAATGTTTTTACTTGTTGTTCGGTACTCAAGCTGATAGATAAAGGTCCACTTCACATAAATATCGGACACACCTCCACACGCGACTGGGCTTGAAGCGTGCACAACACAGGCCCATATTACCATGTCGTGTCATGGAACCAATTGAACTAAAAGCTCAAGCTGATAGTTAAAGGTCCACTTCATATTAATATCTGACATACGAAAATAAAACAGATTATCACTTGATCTGTCACTAGAAACTAGAAGAATTCCTTCCGAGCTTTTACATATGTATCTAAATACAACAATAAAGGAGGGATTTACTCTTTTACTTTTGTATGACTACTTTGAGTTATTATGATGCTGATCATGTGATAGCATATATTTTCTTTATTTTATCTTGAATTCAGGGTTTAGTTTTGTTTTAATATTCATTATGGATACTACAGTTTTACAGAGTCCAAGTTGGTATACTATCACCTGAAGGGATCACCACAACTCGAGGGATTTTGCGAAGATATAGTGAATTCTTGAAGCTACATTCTGAAGTGAGTAAGATGTGAAGTATACTTTAATGCTAAGATTAACAGACTTCGGGAATGCTGCTTTGGGTGATTGTGCGTCCGATCTTGTTAGAATGTAATGGTTTCAAGAAATTCTAATTTTTACCATGCTTTGCAGCTTAGAAAGGCATTTCCTGATAAAATGCTACCTCCACCTCCTCCAAAGAGTTTTTTGAGAAGGAAGAACAGGATGCTATTGGAAGAGGTAGGGTAGTGTTTTCCATCACTAGCTTCATTTTATATTTTGTTATGGTATAATATTTTCCAGAATTAATAATCTAACAAGGCAGCTCAATTATTTGTTTCAGATTCTAAAAAGTGAGAATAGATTATATGAACCTTTTCTATGGGCTATTTCATAAGGAATATGAGGTTATATCCAGGCTTATGAAGAACTTTAGTTTTGTTATGGTATAATATTTTTCAGAATTAACAAGGCAGCTCAATTATTTGTTTCAGATTCTAAAAAGTGAGAATAGATTATATGAATAACCTTTTCTACGGGCTATTTCATAAGGAATATAAGGTTATATCCAGGCATATGAAGAACTTTAGCTAATTTTTCAATTATCTCTTTAGCGTTTTTGCTTTCTACTACATTAACAGACTCTGAAATTGAATTCACCCGACCCTAGAGTACCCATTTTATTTTGGGAACATCCAGTGAAGACCGAAGCACCGCTGAGAGGGGAACTAATTAGTAGCCTCTTTTAGAACCTCTAAATCCCTATAGGCTGAGAAACTCTAGTCGAACAAATAGATACACACAGAGATATGCATATACACCCTTCCATCTTCTCTTCAAGCAGTTATAGTTACATGTGAAAAACAGTAAGTATTCATTATTTTAGGTAGTTCCAGGACCTTAAGGAGCCTGAAGGGATTTATGGAGCAGGTTATCCTTTGCTATTCAGACTCTGTTGTCAACTTCATTTTTGTGGGTTATCCGCTTTTTTATCGGGTAAAAAGTCTCTATGAATTATAATTCTGTCTTAGTAGTTAATTAGAATTTATCTGATGCATTTTATGATTGAAATTGTTGTTATTTGACTATTTGTGTTGTTATTTACAATTTTATACGTTATATTGTTTTGGCGCACCTAGGCTCTAGGGCCCCCTTGCGCCTTTCACAACTATGTTATTAACGTGGTAGCCACGATTGTTTTTCGTTGGTCCAGATCGCCGGATCCGCTGTAGTGACTTTATTGACATAAATTTGTTACTTTAGTGACTTTATTGGGTTAAAAAATACTTTAGTGGCCACAAGTGCATAAACTCCCTACTTTAATGATTGTACTATGTTGCATGGAAACTCTTCTTCATTAGCATTCCCGGTTTTGTGTCCGTGTCTGTTTTCGTTTCTTTTCCATTCCCATTACCGTTTCCTAGCTAATTTTTCTTAGAAATAAAGTTTCCCGGTATCCGTTTCCATTTCATTTCCCGTTTCTGTTTCTGTGCAACATAGCTGTAGAAACCTTTTTCCCCCTTATTTTTTTATTGGGCAAAGTGTTTCAAATTTTTTTCTCCTGCACTTTTTATTATAATATAAGAGAAACAAGATCTTATTGACATAATGATTTTGCTGCAACTTAGTTTACATCGGATCGTCTCTTCAGATTTTGCCTCAGATTTTCTTTTAATTCATGATAATACTCTAAAATTTGTTAGCATCTTGCAGAGAAGATGTTCCTTGGAGGATTGGATGGAAAAGCTTTTATCAGATATTGATATATCTAGAAGTGCTTCAGTTGGAACATTTCTCGAGCTTGAAGCAGCTGCTAGATCATGTAGGCCTCTCTTGATACATTCTTTTGCTAAACTTTGATCAGCTATCTTTTGTCATATGCTTAACAGTTATTTGATTCTTGACTGTAGCTCGGGGATGCTTATATGACGATGACATTCATATATTGACATTGCTTTTATTCACAAATTGGTTGAAATATATGAAAAATTAGAAGTAGGCAATTCCCATCCTAAACATTCTCAGAATACCTGAGTTCAAATCACCTTTTCAAGAGTATGATTTTACTCAAATGATAACACTTTTTGAATTGAGAACTGCCTTGATCCTTTTCAGCTTTTGATGATGCAAATTCTACTAGTGACATAATTCCATCAGCTCTGTTTCACACCAGCTCGGATGTTTCTCTGTTTTCTGGTAGTTTGTCGAATGCATCAGATCTGGGGAATGATTCTCCTGAGGTATCAGAGTTGGAAACTCCAAGTTATATGAGGGGTTACAATGTCGATTTGGGCATGGTGACATCAACTTCTGAACAAAACACAATTAATCCAACAGAAGCAACAGTCAAATATGGCATATTTAACAGGAAATCTATTCTGGAGAACTTAGAAAAGCTTACCTTGCAGAGAAGGCATACCAGAAGACAGAAAGATGTCATACAAGAAGACCAAGCTGTAGAGAATATATATAGGGCTAAATCTTTTCCTGGGGACGGAAATGAGCCTTTACCTGGAGTTGAGTATGAGAGACTGGACGGTCATGTCCGGAGACTATCAATGGAGAGTATTGGGAGCAACTTAAGTTCTCTTAAAGCTAGTGAAATATCAAATTTGAAGTTTAGTAATTTATTTGGTGATGACTCGCTTGATCTTCAAGAAGTTGCTGATGATCCCAAATTATTTGATGCTCCTGTAACCTCTAATTTACAATTTCAAAGGGACGTACGAGTCATCCTTCCGTTAGATGAGCGTCATAAGTTGAATAGGGTTCTTAATACGGCGAGACAGAGAATAGCCACAGCAAAAACAGACATGGAGGATCTTGTTGCCAGATTAAATCAAGAGATTGCTGTGAGGCAATTCCTGACAACAAAGGTACACATGATCACACTTTTTATTTGTCTTGCCCAGAATAAGCTCTTCATTATTATTTTCAAAACTATAGTCAAAGTGAGGGTTACTAATGGTTGCATGTCTAGTATGCCAATCTTTCTTTGGTATGTTGCTATTAGGTATTTAGCTCGGACACTTAGAGGAGTCCCTTTGTAGAGTGGCATTTATAGTTAGTGTTTCTTATGTTATATTACTACTTCACTAGTCTATACCATTTTGGCATTTGATGACCTATGGATGAGCGCATTCAGCATGGACTTAATTGCAGTAACCATCATGATGCCTGAACTTATTCTGGCTATTATTGTTAAACGTCAAAAGAAAACATTTTCACCAGAAATAGAGAAGGCTAAAATAAAGAATGCTGTACAGTTTTAATAGAATGGCTATAATTGATATTGAATATTTTCTCCTGTAGGTTAAAGATATGGAAGTGGATCTTGAGACCACAAAGAATAATTGTAAGGAAAACATGTTGCAAGCTGCTTTGATTGAGAGGGAAAGATTTACTCAAATGCAGTGGGATGTGGAAGAACTTCGTAGGAAGTGTTTGGAGATGGAGACAAAATTAAAATGTGAACAGGTTTATCTTCTACAAGCTACATTTTTATTTTATACATCTATCACAATGATGTATGTTTCTGAATGACACATGAGAATGTTCCAGGATGAAAGGGCTCTTGTCGAGTCTGCAAAAAATTCTATTGTTCAGGAGAATGAAATGTTGCTGCAACAGTTGGATGTTGCCAGAGAGGACCTTGATAATTTGCAGAAGCATCATGAAGAGTTCGAATTGAAGTCAAAAGCAGATGTGAAGCTCCTTGTTAAGGAAGTCAAATCCCTTCGAAGTTCTGAGTCAGATCTTAAACAGGAACTTAGCCGCCTGTTGAAAGAAAAATTGGAAGTGGAGGTATAGTCTTTGCTTTGCTTTCGACATTTTACCGTTGCTTTCTATGATTTTGCTTCTCTTGTGGACTTCCCACTATTATTTAAAATAATTTTCGTGCTTACTTGTACCTGAAACAGACATGTTGCCAGTCACTCGTAAAAGCTTATGTATTTTTTTGTAAATCTTTTATTACAAAATCAAGATATAAAAGTAAGAAACAACTAAAGTGCCTAAAATTTGCTCACCCTGTTCAATGTAAAATTTAAAAAAGCTCTCTTGGCTTGATGTTTCACTGTTAGAGTCAAGATTAAATTTTATTATGTAAGATTTTTGAAGGATAGAAGAATGCTAAAGTTGAACTAAATATGAAATTGGTGGCTGGCTAGAAAAGCTGGGGAGTAGCAGTAAAATTGAATCACCAGGCAAAAGAAACATGATATCTATACATGTAATGGGTGAAAAGTCATTGTTGTACTGATAAAGGCCTGATAACTCCCTTTGTTGTAAGATAACAGCCATTATCACTGCAGTGAAAAGGAATAAAGCCTTTGCATACGGGCTATAATAGTAATGGGGGCTTTTTTTTCTAATGACAGAAGTATTGGAACTATTGCTAAATCTGTTTAAAAATGGCATAGGATTGGAGCTATCCTTCCTGTTTACATGAGTGGTTAACTCTGCTGCACGAAAACAGACACGGGCACCGGGAAACGTTATTTCTAAAAAAAATATAGCACGGAACGAAAATGACGCCGAAACGCTACTGTAAGATGAGTTTCCATGCAAAATAGGTGGTTAATTGTCAAAGATTTAGAAGAGAAGTTTATCTTCACGAGATTCTGGACTTACGAAAATACATTATGTTGTAAGAAGAGAGCATCTTCTTTCATTCTCCAAGTATGCGGACTGTCGTAGTGTTCCTAAAGTTTCGAAAAAGCTTTGTTTTTCGTTATTGCAGGATAGCAACTTAATACAAGTCTCTAAACATGATATCAATTTTGTCTTGTTTTTGTTCTTGGTATTAATTTTTTTTTTTAAAGAAGGCCACTAACTTCGTTACCATTGCGTTATTGTATTTCTACTTTTAGAGGACTCTTCAAAAAGAAAAGCATAGAATCCAGGCTGTAACTACTGCCAATACCAAGTTGTTACATGAATGTGAAATCCTCCGCAATAGGCTTCAAGAATGTAGTGTTAATTTCCTAGTAGAAGAGGAAGATAAATTGATTATGGACACTTCATCGCCATCCGATGCTGTAGATATCTTGACAACATCTGACAATCGAATTGGTCTCCTTCTTGCAGAGGTAAATTCTATACCTTTTTTTTCAGATAATGTTTCAAAAACAAAATTGCTCTCAGCTTGTCTCTTTTTTCCTTTGTGAAATGCAAATGTTATTGGATGCAATGGCAATGCTACATGAATGCAACGGTTTTAGAATACGCTCTCTTCACATTTTAGCCTATCACGCATGAAGATGTTGAGAAGTAATTAGTTGTATATTTTCCCCCATTCCCCCATAGCTCTTGATGTGGTAATACTAGAAGACAATTCTAATTCTGGTTAAATAGATAACTGAAGTTGCATGATGTCTTTTTAACACCCGTATTGGATGGTTTTTTAACAGGCGCAGCTCCTTGCGCAAGATGTAGAAAATTCAGTGGCAAGAAGAGATGAAAGTCGTGATAGCAGTGGCAGTGATAGAACTGATGATGAATTGAGGAAATTGCTGACAGAAGTATTTGTTGACAATGCCAGATTGAGGATGCAAGTGAATTCTGTAATTCGTTGTGCTGTAAATGCAAATGTAAAGTCAGAGAAAGAAGATGAGCAAGAGGAAACACCTTCGCGGAAAACAGTTTTGAGCAAGTTCCTGGAAAGATAAAATAAATATGTTTAGTTTTTATATCCAAACCAAAATTATACCCCATGTGCATATCCACCATTTGTAAATTCTGTAACTGGTACCTGATTTTATATTATTAATACGCTAAATGTTAAATATATCAGAATAAATTAAACAATATATTTATAGCACAGGTTCAGCAACTTATGTAGCATATCTTAATAGTCTGGCTGTTCTGTAAAGGCTTTAGAAACTCTTCTTTATTAGGCTTAATACATCGTTTGCTTCATGAACTTGTCCAAAAAGTTTGATTGACTTCCTAAATTTTCAAAATGTCTCGATAGTCTCCTGAACTTGCATAAAATATTTAGTTAGCCCTCTGAACTTGCGTAAAATGTAATCAATTGATTATTCGGTTGCAAAAAAATAAATTAAATGCGGAAAACGTGTAAGTTGAATACATTTTATTGATTACATTTTACGCAAGTTCAGGGGGCTATTGGGACACTTTAAAAGTTCAGGGGGCTAATCAAGCTTTTTGAACAAGTTCTCACGGGGCAAACGATGTACTAAGCCTCTTTATTAAATGATAATTTAAGGTCCGACTAATTTGATCAATTTATGAACATACAATAAGACTTCCTTAGATTTTCTTTGAAAATATGATCAAATTCTAATAAGTTTTATTGAAAATGGTAGAAGTGTTGATAAATAAATGAATGAAAGATAAACTTGAAAGGATTGTGTGGCTTATTTTATGATCATAGTTGGTTTTCTATGTCATAGTAATTATACAGTGTTTCAAGGGTAGTTTACACTTAATTTTACCTTTTATTAATATAAAAAACTCCTATAAAAATAAAGGATTTAAAATTGCTTAACATATCATTTTCATCCCCCTACAATGTAAATAACTTGTGCTATTACTATTGGAGTAATCAAAAGCTAAATGACTTTTATGTTAGTAAATGACAAAGTTCAGGGATCTAAAGTCAAAGTTGAATAATATTTAGATTCCATTTTGAAGTATAAGAACCATTGAAAAAAAGAGGCTAAATTGATGGTGATGGTTGTAATTTACCCATTTTTCAATGTCAAAAAATATTTAGACACAATCTTAGCAAAGATCAATGTATATTAGTAATTATTATGATTATATTATTACATATCACAATTAAAGAAAAAATCATGCAAAGTAATATAAAATTACTACTAGTATACTGCCTTTTCAAGTGGGATGCAATTCACATTATAAAATTGTTAATCTAATTAATGATATTATAATATAATTGAATGGTCACTGTACAAGCATTAAAAATCCTTCCAAAAAAATAAAAGCATTAAATTATTTAATTAATTTTCAATTCAACTTTATTGTTTTACTGTGAGAACTAAATCAAAATCAAATATTTATATTCAATGACCTGAAACCTGAAACTGCCACATTTATCTCTTTTTCCAATTAAAGTACACCTGTAGCTGGAGTATATAAAAGTTTAAATTAAAGTACATGACTGCCAAATGTTAAGATGATAACATTGCCGTGAGAGACAAAGAGCATTGACCTTCAAGAATAGCAGTTAGTAGCACTAATTGGCCTGTAAACTTCTCCCTCCTGTCCTGCCAAGCTACACTTGATAATTGAAACCCGATTCAGCCAGCCGAACATATTCTATTTGTCCCCGCCTCCGAACATCCCCATCATGTCCTTGGCAGAACCCATTTGCTTCATCAAATTCTGCAAGCCACCCATGCCACCTATCTGCTTTAACATCTGAGGAGGGAGGACTTTGCTCATGTGTTGTGCATTCATGTTTCTTGAAAGAGCACTCATTTCACCCTTCTTAGGAATCTTCAGTCCCTTCATTTTGCTCCAGATTTTAGCCAGACGCTTATACTCTTCAAACATTTCCATCACTTCTCTTACTTGGTGCCCAGAACCCCGTGCTATCCTCATAATTCGTGAGTCATTTATAAGCTTTGGATTAGAACTATCCAACTCTGCAACACATAAGCACCCACAAATTATCAACTGTCAGTTCCAACATCCAAGACATAACATACTAAACATGAATACATGAAAAAGCATTCACTTGCCTTCATTTGTCATTGAATCCATCATTGTCATGTACCGCTTAATTTTAGCCTGGCTTTCCTTTTCACGACCTTTTGGCATCAATTCATTACTAAATCCAGGAAGCATTGAAAATACCTGAACAAAAAGTATCCAAAGGAATTTTCAACTGAAACACACAAATAAGTAATGGGAAAAATAACAAAGAGTGGGCGTGAAACTCCAATTGAAGTTCCAATAAAGAGAAACAGAAATAAACAGTTATAGTTCATATAAATTTTAAGATGAATAAATTATTGATATTACTTGTAACTCTTGAGTTATAAGCTTAAACAATTAATTAACCACATCCAAGATCAGTTGTGAGTCTGTCCAACATCTGATTTTTCAGAAACAAATGCATAAAAAGTGGACTTAACACTCCTACCCTAATCCTACCAAAATTACTAGGTATTCTAGCATATTTAAAGCTAAACTTATAGATCACAATCCCATCTTAAAAAATGAATGAAAAAAAGAATCCCCAGACATCTGATCATTCTGAGTTTGGTGGATTGAGCCACTAATATTTCACTGAACACTTCATCTTTTATTTTTTGTCACATTAAGCCCGTTATGAACAAAAAAAAATCAGCTTTTTCTTATATGTTTGATTATCTATAAAGAAACGGTAAAAACCTTACTTTGAACTGTAAAACTTATCATTTCAGATAGATGAAATGAGTAACGCTCTTTTAACTGGATCAGATGTTCACAACTAACTAATTTGGCAAACCAGGCTTAATGTGACAAAAATAAATGATCAAGGGTCTAATGTGTTGAAATGAAAGATTAGGGCTCAATCTACCACAATAGGAATGATCATGGGCTCAATCTACCATATCAGAATGATCAGGGGCCTCATGATGCTTTTTGCCAAATTGAATGGAGTAAATACTACTAGGAAGTACTCATGAAATAAATTTTCAACGAAACAGCAAATTATAGTCTCAAATCTTTAAGCACGCCTAGAGAAAACTGATCCAAGCCAGGAATACAGTCCAACTCTTGAAGGCAAGCAACTGAATTTTGGTAAACAAAAAACATGATGTTCTGGAAAAGGAGACAGTAGCACGCAAAGTTTTGGAGTGTTTCTGCCCGTGCTTACTCACCAGGCATTACATAGGTTGCCTTGCCTTACAATACATTTCATAAAAATTACTGCTAATAGTTTTCATGTCTTTTTCATATACAGGAAACAACAAGAAGTGAGCATATGAAACTCTACAACTAGAGGCAGTAACCAGTAGGCATATATCATTAACTATCCAAATATATTAAAGCACTAAGGTTACTAGAAAATAACACATTCTAGGTTCAATTTAATATAAAAGCAAGACAAAAACCTGGCCAATTGGACCCATTTTGAGTATGTTCTGAAATTGCTCATACATAATCCTCAATGTAAAATTTCCTTCTGAGAGTTTCTGCAGAAGCTCAGGCTGTTGCTCCATAGGAACAACCTCATGAATTTTGTCCATAAATCCAGACCAGTCACCCATGCCTAGAAAAAAAATCATTATAATGTACTTATAGCATTATTAAACATTCTCAAGTGAATGATAATGGAGGTTTGAAAAACACCATAGAAAGAAAGAGTCAGAGAAGAAGGAAACGAGCTAATACCTAATAGGCGACTAACAAAAGGTTTAACATCAAAAACTTCAAACTCATCCATATGTTCTCCTGTTCCAATAAATATAACAGGACTCTTTGTTGCTGCAACACTGCAAGGTACGTAAAATAGAGTCGGATACTATTAAAATTGTTAAACAAGAAAAAACATGGTAAACGAGTCTTAAAATGTCACCATAATCATTAAAAAGCATCCTCATTTCAGATAAAAAAATTGTTGCAAGAAAATGCCTTTCATAATCTACGAGAAAAATAAACCTAAAGGAAAAAGCAGGACTATGACTATCAACGTCAGATAATAGATAGAAAATAAT
This sequence comes from Euphorbia lathyris, assembly GCF_963576675.1. Classification (NCBI taxonomy): domain Eukaryota; kingdom Viridiplantae; phylum Streptophyta; class Magnoliopsida; order Malpighiales; family Euphorbiaceae; genus Euphorbia; species Euphorbia lathyris. Next base: position 68,365,238 of record NC_088912.1, on the reverse strand, counting down.
TTTGCTTGAATATGGTTTTCTTTTCATTCTATAACCAATCTTATTAATTTAACTTCTTTCATATAAGATTTCATTTAATCCAATGAGAAACGCTGATGAAAAAAAAACAGAGGGTAATTGCAAGAACACTTACGCACTAAGAGCACCACCACCCTTTGCATGACCATCCATCTTGGTAATAATCACAGCTCCAACTGCAACACTTTGCTTAAATGCTTGAGCTTGATCAAATGCAGCTTGACCAATGCTGCTGTCCATGACAAATATGACAAGATCTGGTTTCTGGAACAGAAAAAAAATATTAATACAAGTAACCATAAATCCATGATGAACAATATCACTATATTAAAAAGCAGAAAATACCGTTGCTTCAGCAACTTGACGCATTTCTTCAAAAAGAGAAGCTTCCTGTTTATGTCGCCCACTAGTATCAACAATAATAAGATCACAATTTTCCTTTTTGAATCTTTCCACTCCTTCAACTGCAATCTTCACAGGATCTGATTCCATATAACTGTAAACAAAAAGCTAAAAGGATAATCAAAATAATAAAATGCAAGCATAACTATGTCCAGCGTCTAAAGCATTTTGTCTTTTAACACAACAAAAGAATAATCTAAGTAGGCACCTTCCGAAAAATGGAATCTTCGCTTTGGTGGCATTCTGCTTCAATTGATCAAAAGCACCAGCTCTGAACGTATCAGCACAGACCAGAGCAGGTTTCCAACCTTTTTTCTGATGATAATATGCATATTTTGTACATGTTGTGGTTTTACCAGAGCCTGAAAACATTGATAAATTACCATATCATCTGGCCATTCTCAATTGTTATGTCATCCAACCATGATCAAACCAAGCCTGCCAGCTTTAGCTACTAATTAACAAAAAGAAAAAAAAAAAATACCTTGTAATCCAACAAACATAACCACACTTGCTTTCCCTTTCTTTGGGGTGAAAGATGGCTTCCCGGGATCCAACATTTTGCATAGCTCATTAAAAATTGCCTAAACGGAGAACTCCTCTATCAACATCCCAAATTCACAGTGATCCAATCTAATCTTATAAAAGTAGCGAAATTGAATAATTGGGCATCAAATGAAATTGTAATTACCTGCTGAATGATCTTGCGCTTGTTGTGACCAGCAGCAAGGTCATCGAGATTGACAATCTTCTTAATATTAGTTTGCATATTGCGGACGAGCATAAATTGGACATCAGATTGGAGGAGAGCACGGGTGATCTCGTTGAGACACTCATTCAAAACTTTCTCGTCGATAATGGTGGCATTGCTCATCTGCTGGATAGCTCGGGATATGCTCCCGCCTAACTGTGCCAACACCATTTTGAAATTTTCAGAAGAATCTCACACCCTTTGGTTTCTGAATTTGGGGTTTTTCGAGGAAGATAGAAAATTTGGGGGTTTAGGGCTTGTAATGAAATTGAGACGCCGGAGAAAAGGGGAAAGAAGAAGAAAATAAGATCGGAGGATTTTTAATAATAAGTTGTGATTTAAATGAAAAAAAGAAGGTAATTTGCGTAAGATATTTATTGAGATATAATGGGCTGGGTTTGGTTCTGTGTTGGGTAGATTTAAAAAAAAAAAAAAAAAAGGAAATTATATATAAAATCAAATTTGAAATTTTTATTAGACTTTTGTTAAGTATACAGTTTTTTTTGAGTTTGAAAAAAATAAAAAACTACCACTTTTCAGGTTTGAAAATGTGGTAAGCCACAATTTTTAACAAAAACACATATGCTAAAACCATTTTTATTATTCAACTACTTGACATTTTAAGAAATTCTTTATAAATATAAGATAATTGTAGTTGGATTAATAATCTAATATGTAACTTACCCTTTCAAAAATTCATTTTACTATAATTCTAATTGTGAAAGTAATATATCATGTCATATTTCTGAAAAGAAACACGAACCAGAAAAAATAAAAATAAAAGTTTTGATTTTTTTTAAATGTAAATAATTCTGATCTTTTTCTGAATTTCGCCAATTTCTCTCCCTAACCGCGCTATTAAATAATAAATGAATAAAATTTATAACGTTACATTAAATTTTCATTATTAACTTGATTTAAAAAAATTGATTGACTCCTGAAGTTATTTAAAATTATATAATTAATAGGAGTCGGAGGATTAATATAGAGGATGATTGTGTTATGTGTACTCGGGACTTGGAGGATAATTGGCATTTATTTGTGTTATGTTCAAAAGTCATGGAAGTTTGGAGGGAGGCGGGCCTTGCTAATTTAATTGAACAATCAAGTCTTGATGCAGATAACTTTGCTGGCTTCTTTTTCTATTTTTGCAGATTAGCTGGTGCAAGGAATTCTGAGATTTTTATGATGTTGCTGTGGTCATGGTGGGAGGCGAGGAATGACTAATTTTTGAATCGAAAATCTACAACCGCTGTTGGAGTCGTTTTGAGAAGCAGGCGTTATCTAGCGGACTGGAAAACGGCTAGGGAGCGGAGTATAATTCCTTCCGCGATACCTAGGGAGGACGAATGTCAGAAACTATGGCACCGACCACCGACTGATGTTGTTTCCTGTTGCACAGATGCAAGCATATTTACTATTCTTGAAAAAACAGGAGGTAGTGCTGTACTTAGAGATTCACATGGTGCCTTTATCTCGGCCCGGACAAATCTGGTGGAAGAAATTATGAATGTTAGGGAAGCGGAAGCTTGGGCGGTCTTACACGCACTCGGATGGACCATGGAGGCAGGTTACAATAAGATTTTATTTGAATCTGATTCCTTAACCACTGTTAAAGCTATTACTTCAGGAAGTTTGGATCAGTCTGAGTTTGGTGACATTATTGGGCAATGTCGCACACTTTTATCAACTCAAAACGGTTACACTATCCGTTTTATTAGAAGACAAGCAAACGGTTTAGCTCATACTTTTGCTAGAGAGACCTCTCAATTTGTTAGTCAGTGTTACTTTGATATTATCCCTAGTGGGTTTTCTCTTTCTGTGTTAAACTTTTGTCGACTTTTGGCTCATTAATGATATTTTACTTCAAAAAAAAAATTATATAATTAATTTTTCAAATTATAATGAAAACTCATTACTATATTTGATTAGTCATATTGTTTTTTTATAATAATGGAATCAATAATATCTTTCTATTTTTCTTTGTAAATTTACATAATAGGTAGTACGATAAAAACAAACATGAATACTCATTACAACCATGGTTTTTAAAACCGAATCGGCCGGTTGAACCGATTAAACCGGGAACTAGCCAGGTTTCCGATCCGGTTATGGCATTTTAGGATCATTGCTAATAACCCCATGCAAACTGGGTGAATTTGGTGAACTGGGATCAACCCAATGAACTGGTCTTACATGGGTTCGATTAAAAAAAATTGGATTTTAACCCAAATTTATTAAATATTTAATAAACAAGAGTTAAAAAATTCCAAAAAAAAAAAAAAAAACTATGAAGCACAACTTGAGGCTCCTAGGATTCCGTCATCCACTTATCTATTTATAAGTTCACTTTGTGCTTTCTTTTCTTCAATTTTCTAGTGTGTGATTGATCATTTCTTATTCTTCCATCTTCCACTTTGTGCTTCCTTATTCCATAAACTTGAAAGTAAATAAAATAAAAGTGTTATGAATAAATTAATGGATGTCTATAAGTATAACCATTGTAACTCCTCATTCCTTAATGTAACTCTTCATTCATTAAGGTTGTAACTCTGTATTACTTAATGTTTGTAACTACATAATTTATGTTCTTATGTAACCTATATATTCATAAGCCTATAAATATAGGTTTCTTTGATGTAATACAATACAAGCAAAAGGACAAGTGAAATACAAGAATACACTTACTCTCTCCATTGTTCTTATTCTATTGCATATTATCTTCCTTGTTTCATAACACGTTATCAGCATGAAACCCTAGCCGTCTGAGCAAGATAGATTCCCGAAATAAACAAGGTTTTGCGATTCAAGATTCAGATATTCGGGTAGATAATTTTTCTTTAAAAGAAAAAAAAATCATCATTGGGCACAAACTTTCTCATTCAATTAATCTCTACTCAGATTTGTTCATCCATTTAAATCCCAAATAAGTTCTAAATCAATCTTTAATTTCTTTCATATATTATAATCTTGTTTCTAATACACGTATTTGTATTTGAGTCATATCAAATTTTACAAATGTGAATATCTAATTGTTAAAGATCCATCTGTGTTTTAGAATTTTTTGAAAGAAAGATAAGACCACTAGAAGTTGGTTTTATTATCCAAATCTCGTTATTTTTTTTTTGGTAAGAAAGGAAAGGAAAAAAAACAAAACCAACAAAAAACCTACATCGGGATCAGTCTAGGAAGGCTGACTCCAATCCTATCATCTAGGAGAGAAGGCAAAAGAAAAGAAGGAGGAACAGATAGGGTAGAAACACCTAACATTCTCCCATGCCCAGCAGCTGCTAAGCGATCCGCCACGCGGTTTTGCTCCCTAAAAATATGGAAGAAATTAAGATACTCAAAGGCAGGACGAAGCCTCAAAATAGCTTTGATGAGATTCTGGCTCTTCAGACAAACAGCCTGGCTATCTGAAATCCTGTTAATAGCCTCCAGATTATCAGATTCCACCGAGAGCTTTTTAACACCCATGCGAATGGCGAGTTTAATACCTGACAAGATACCCCAGAGCTCCGCAGAAAAGGAGGAGCCCGTCCCCAAGTTATGGGTAAACCCCGCCATCCAATTGCCACCAGCATCCCGAAGAACTCCTCCAGCAGCAATTCTGCCATTGCTAAGGCAAGAGCCATCAGTATTCAACTTAGCAAACCCTTCTCTAGGCTTACTCCAGCCAACTAGCAGGATCTCTTTATCCGGGGAGGGGCGAACAATGGAATCTCTTTCAAAGCTTTTAGTAATAACAAAGAGAAATTAAGATTGCAAGATTTTAAATCGGTACATAATATAATTCAACTCTTTTTAAGATTATATCTCAATTAAAATTATGTGGAGATGATGTTACCAATGAAATTATGTTAGAGAAAACTTTCTATACTTTTCATGCATTTAATATGCTCATGCAACATCAATATAGATAGAAAGGCTTCAAAAAGTATTTTAAATTACATCTGGTTTTACTATACTAAGTAGGGGTGGGCAAAAAACCCGGACAAACCAATAACCGAACCGAAAACCGATAATCCGAACCGAAAAAAGCGGTTAACCGAACCAGTGGTTTTCTTAATGGTTAAAAAAATAGATAGGTACCGGTTTCGGTTTCGGTTTAGGGTTAGAGTGTTCAAAAACCGCGGTTAACGGTTAACCGAACCATTTAATAAATATAAATTTTAAAAAAATATATAGGCCATTTGACGACAAAGGCAAGGCAAATATAAATATAAATACATAGATTATACTGCTTAATATAAATACATAGATTATAATACAGATTAATATAAATATATAACATAGATTATACTACTTTATGTTGTAATAAGTACTTTGACGAAATATTATTTACATTTCTTTATGTTTTAAATGTAAACTTAATGGATTGTTTTTTAGTTCGGTATTAATGTTTGAATTCTAAACTTTTATATGAATTCGTTTCGTTTGAATTTTTGAAACTATGTGTATTTTAATATTGTTTAAAAATTTAGGTTTGGGTAAAAATTTAATTGTTGATTTTTTGTTAACTAGTGAGAATTGGTTAAAAACCGTTAACCGAAATTAATGGTTAACCGGTTGATGGTTAACCGATTGATATGAACCGGTTTCGGTTTGAATGGTTAAAAAACCGTTGATAACGGTTCGGTTAATTTTTTACCTAATGGACCGGTTAACCGAACCGTGCCCACCCCTAATACTAAGCTCCTGAAGAGATTCTCATATATTAATATACTATCTTGTAACACAAATTTAGTTGAAGGCTCCGACAGAGCCAATATAGTCTTACCAAGAGAAACGAAGTTTATTATGAATAATCCATTATTTTCCCAAAGTCTCAAAGAAAGTTGTTGAGTTTTAAAGATATTCGCATAAATGGATATCATATTGAGGCTGTAACTTTATATTACAAATATAATTATGGGAAAGATATATGGACTAGAAAAAATTTTAATACTTTATAATATAGTTTGTGTTACACATTTATTAACGTAATTGGAGCAAATCTTACTGTAAACCAGAAGTTTACCGATTCACATACTTATAAGATTTGACATGATAGACTAGGTCATCCTGGTTCTATAATGATGAGAAAAAAATTATAGAAAATGCACATGGGCATCCATTGAAGAACCAGAAGATTCTTCAAAGCAATGAATAATTTTGTGTTGCTTGTTCGCAAGGAAAATAATTATAAGGCCTTCGAAGGGTAAGATTGGAATCACCAACATTTTACAATGCCTTAAAGGCGATATATATGGAACATTTAGGTATTTTATGGTTTTAATTGATGCTTCTACTCGATGGTCATATGTATGTTTATTACTGTCACGCAATTCTTCTTGATAATGCTAGTGAATTCATATTCCAAACATTTAACGGTTATTGTATGTAAATTGGGATAAGTGTTGAGCATCTTGTAGCATATATTCATACACAAAATAGTCTAGTAGAATCTTTACTAAATGTATGCAATTAATCGCTAGACCATTACTTATGCGAACTAATCTTCCTACATCTGTATGGGGATGTGAAATTTTACATGCAATATCACTTATATGTATTAGACCAACAAGCTATCATGAGTATTCCCCATTACAATTAGCTTTTGGTCATGAGCCCAATATTTCTCAATAATTAAATATCTTGAGCAATTAGCGGGAGATATGTTTATTGCATGTTTTGCATATTGTCATTTTGATGAATCCATATTCCCTAAATTAAGGAGAGAAAATAAAAATGTGGAAAAGACAATAACATGAAAATCTTCATCACTTTCTCACATGGATTCTAAAATAAAGAATTGTGAACAATAAGTTCATAAAATAATTCATCTTGAAAATTTAGCAAATCAGTTGCCTGATGCACTTGCTGATCCAAAATGAGTAACAAAAACCAGCTGGTAATGCACCAATTCATATTCCAATTCATATTGAAATTCCTGAAGAAAAACATGATGATCGTTCTTAAACACGCCTGAAGCGTGGATGACCTATTGGTTCAAAGGATAAAAATCTTAGAAAAAGAAATTCGATCGATGATAAGAATGAATCTATTAAAGATGTAGATACTAATATAAACACACTTCCTGAAGAAGTGCAAACACTTGAAGTTGTTACAAATGAAGATATTTTAATGATATAATTTTTCCAACATTAGGGGGAGAGAATGAGAAGTTGAAAAAAAATATTACATGGAATGCATTAACATTATCTCATTTAGATCCTCAAACAAAACAATGTGAACTTGAAGTTCAAAAGATAATACATTTACAAAATATTGCAAATCAAATTCTCCCTATCACAATTGGTTCTTAGTCAAGAACCAAATATTTCTCATTTGAAAGTTTTTGGATGTGCGGTATATGTTTTAATTGCTCCACCACAACGCACTAAGATGGGTCCTCAAAGGAGGATGGGAATATATGTTGGATTTGAATCCCCATCAATTATTAAGTATCTTGAGCCAGCTACTGGAAATTTATTTAAGGCTCGATTTGCTGACTGTCATTTTAATGAGTCAATTTTTCCAACATTAAGGGGGAGAAAAGAAACAGCTGGAAAAGGAAATTAGTTGGAATGAATTATCTCTGTCTCATTTTGATCCTCATACTAAAGAATGTGAAATAGAAGTTCAAAAGATAATTCATTTACAAAGAGTGACCAAGTTACATATTCCAGCTGTAAATGCTCCAAATATAATTGATGTCCCTGAATGATAACATCAGACTGCTAATGAGTCTCACAGACGCATGAAGCGTGGTAGACCAATCGGTTCCAAAGATAAGAATCCTCGAAAAATAAAAGGAGCAGAATTTGGCAACGGCTTTTCCGAGGAACCAAATAGAAATGAAGGATCTCTTGAAGAGACCATACACGTGACAAAGAGATCTCAATCAATAATGTCATGTCTAGAATAAAATGGAATCGAAATAAAATCGACGTCGATGAAATTTTTGCATGCAATGTAGCAGTTGATGTTATGGATAAAAATGAGGACCATAAACCAAAATCTATTAAAAAGTGTACACAAAGTAATAATTGGCCAAAATGGAAAGAAGCAATTGAGACAGAATTGAAATCTCTTGCAAAAAGAGAAGTATTTGGACATGTAGTCCGTACACCTAAAGGTGTAAAACCAGTGGGATATAAATAAGTCTTTGTGAGAAAAAGGATTGAAAATGGTGAAATTGTGAGATATAAAGCACGTTTAGTTGCACAAGGATTCTCACAAAGACCTGGAATTGATTATAGAGAAACATACTTCCTTGTGGTGGATGCAACTACTTTTAGGTTTCTCATAAGTCTGGCAACAAGAGAAGGGCTTGATTTACATTTAATGGATGTAGTCATAACCTACTTGTATGGGCCACTGGATAATGACATTTATATGAAAGTCCCAGAAGGATTTAAATTTCCAGAAGAAACAAAATCTAGTTCTCGAGAACATTACTGCATAAAGATAAATAAATCTCTTTATGGACTGAAATAATATGCGCGCATGTGATATAATCCTATTTGTGAATATTACTGGAACTCCTGAAGAGATTCCAAAAGTAGTAGATTATTTGAAAAAGGAATTTAAGATGAGAGATCGTGGAAAAACAAAATTTTGTCTTGACTTACAAATTGATCATAGTTGATTATGTATATAGTTCTTTGTTTGCTTGTTTACATGTTCATTGCAATTGAATTTTATGCTTGTAATGAACGTAAGTGGTTAGTTATATGTATGGTTTTATTGTTTATATGCTCACTCTTATCTGATTGCTAAACTTGTAATTGTCATGTTTGGTTGGTTGATGTGTCAAGCTTGTGGTAATAAATGACTAAGTGCTATTAGTATTTATTGTTATTAATGATTATTGAGATTGAAATGGGATTGATGGTTGGTATGTAATTATTTGGTTATTAAATTCTATTTAAGTGAATTAATTATTTATAATGGTTGTTCGATCACTTGATGAAAATAAAGATCCTTTTCGACCTCGAACAGATAAGGAAGAGATTCTTGGTCCTGAAGTACCATATCTCAGTGCAATAGGTGCACTAATGTATCTTGCTAACAATACGAGGCCAAATATTGCTTTCTCTGTCAATTTGTTATCCAGATATAGCTTTGCATCTACACGAAGGCATTGGAATGGAATTAAGCATATATTATGTTATCTTCAAGGAACTATTGATTCAGGATATTTATTCACATATGGAAGTACAACTATATCTCGGCGCTCTACGAAGCAAACTATTACAGTTACTTCCTCAAATCATGTCGAGTTAATTGTTATTCATGAAGCAAGCCGAGAATGTGTTTGGCTAAAGATCATTAACCAAAGCATATACGAGAATCATGTGGTAAATCATCAGATGAAGGATCACCGACTACAGTATATGAAGATAATGCAGCTTGCATTGCTCAACTGAAGGAAGGCTACATTAAAGGAGACAGAATAAAACATATTTCAACAAAAATTTCTTTACCCATGATCTTCAAAAGAATGGTGAAATCAGTATTCAGCAAATTCGATCAAGTGACAATCTGGCAGATTTGTTCACAAAGGCATTACCTTTTACAAAGAAGTTGGTTTACGGTATTGGAATGCACCGTCTCGGAGATCTTCAGTAATACTGCGAATAGGGGGAGTAATCACTGTACTATTTTTCCCCTTAACTAATGGCTTTGTCCCACTGGGTTTTACTTGGTAAGGTTTTTAATGAGGCAGTGCCCTATTCGCATGGATGGACATCCAAGGGGGAGTGTTATGAATAAATTAATGGATGTCCATAAGTATAACCATTGTAACTCCTCATTCCTTAATGTTGTAACTCTTCATTCATTAAGGTTGTAACTCTGTATTCCTTAATGTCTGTAACTACATAATTTATGTTCTTATGTAACCTATATATTCATAAGCCTATAAATATAGGTTTCTTTGATGTAATACAATACAAGCAAAAGGACAAGTGAAATACAAGAATACACTTACTCTCTCCATTGTTTTTATTCTATTGCATATTATCTTCCTTGTTTCATAACAAAAAGTGATTATAAATAAACTCTTCTTAGATTATTGGTGTGTTATTGATTTTTTTTTCATTTTTTTCTTTTTTCATTTAATATCATAGTTCAATTATTTTTATAAACTAAATTTGGTTTTTTGGTTTTGTTATTGAGTTTACTAATGGCATAATTACTATTATAAATATAATAAAATATTAGAGAGATGGTTTTATTTTATCATAATGCTTTGATTAAGTATATTTATTTTTTTATTTTTTTTTGGAGTATGATTAAGTATATTTATTAATTATATATATTATTTATGATGTTGTCTGGTTCAACCTCTGAGTTAACCGATTAAACTTATTGACTTCTGATCCCTTTAACAATCTGGTTAGATATCTTGTCCGGTTTTTAAAATATTAATTACGACTATAGTCTTTTTATTTTTATTATTAACAATGAAAAAGGGAGAAAATATGAAAAATACATGAAAATGAAAAGAAAATACGAAAAATAGAAAAATGTGAAAAAGTGAAAACGAGAAAAAATACGAAAAACGCTAAAAATGAAAAATAATAATGGAAAAATGGGAAAAACAAGAAAAATGAAAAAACAGTCAAATGAGAAAAATATGAAAAAACACATATAAACGAGTAAAAAGAAAAATAAAAAAATATGAAAACGTGAAAACTTGAAAAATAAAAAACAAAAAGTAGAATTGAGATAAAGATGTGTTAAAATAACTTTTAAATTTGACTAATTTCCGATTAATTAGAACGTTGATTAGTGTTTGTGTTTCTTTTGTCTTAGATACAATTAGGAAATGTTAAATAGATAATGTATAAGTGAATTATTGGATACTTTTGTACTACCTTGATTATTTTTAACTAGTGTTGTACCCGCGCGTTGCATAGGTGGATAAAAAATTTGTACATAAATTTAACATTTAAATATTTTTTTAATTTTATATCATTTACATATAATGATATTAACATTTTGTTTTATAATAATTTAAATTTACAAATGGTAAATAAATTAATAAACACACATTTATAATTGCTTGATAATGAAGGATTTGAAGCGGAAGCATGTTGGTATTTAGGAACGAATTTCAAAAAATTTCCCTAAACAAACAATCAGTGTGATCCAATCACTCTGATAAACAGTCAAACATCCGATGTCTGACATCAAATCCTTAACCAAGATCATTAAGTTCTTTAATAATCAAATTGATATTTATACTACGAGATTGGAAAAATACCTCTTGTAGATTCCAATCGGGTATTAAAGCTTCTCTAGTGGTGAAGCCTCTAGTCAGTCCACTAAGTCGATTAGATCAAGCTTTGAAGGAATTGATTGTTCTTGCTCAAAATCGAAAACTGATTCCGGATATGATTTCTCTGAACCGAAAAAACCGTACGCATATATTATTCCTTCGTGTATATATATCGTTTGATATATATATAACATGCACCAGGACACTTTGTTTCAATCCTTTGGATTGAAACAAAGCATGCACCAGGACAAGTGTCCTGGTGCATGTTATATATATATATAATAATAATGATAATAATAATAAATTAATATAATAATTAATTATATTATTATTATATTATATATAATAATAATTAATTAACAACTTAATTAATTACTATTATATGGAGTTAATTTAAGACACCTCTTAATACAAACAGTCAACACTTGACTATTGTATTCGGAAAAAGTCATCAACTTAAATTGAGCAAGAATAATTATTATAATTTTCTCGTTTCAATTGAATATCAAACAGTGTTAGAATGTTTTGTCAATCTCATTGACATATTTAATTATGTCAATTAATTAATTAAAACACTTTTAATTAATCAATTTAACTAAAGCTTGATACAAACAACTTATAAGTGTGTGACTTTCTAGGTTCATCTTTAACTGGCATCAGAGGCATAATACTAACTCTTAGTAAGTATGTCAGGAATCCAATTCCTTGTACTATAAGCGTATCCTATATAAGCTTAGCTTATATATACTTATAGTCCTCTAAAGGTCATGATCTCCAGCTAACACACTGCACCATGACGTCCCAATTAAAGAATGAAGTTACTCGAAGTAAACTTATAATTAAACTAATTATGAACCATCGATCATAATTTCCATGCACTAAAGTCCTTTCATTAAAAATCCCGATCTTGACTAGAGCCACAAAGTGTCAAGCTCTAATTGTCAAGATAAAATAAGACTCTTATCAAAGAACCATTCTTTGATACTTATCTCATCAGATGAGTCTTATTGTCCTGACCAGGAACTCATTCCATAAAAAAACTAATCAATAACTATCTTAGGATTTATCTCTATTTACTTAGAGTAATGAATCCTCTATTAGCAAACTCTTGTTACACTACTCAACTAACTATAGCGATTCACTGCCGGATTACCAGAATTAAGATCCCAGTACAAAGCAGGAACAAACTATAATTACCTGCGTAAGAACAACTAAGTTTCCTCAAGTCAAAGGACTATATGCACTATTATGACCTAGATAATAATTATGTTGACTAGGAGTAAACCTTTGTGCAATTATTATCTAACGTCACAGTTCGAACCATTCACCTCTTTGAATGTCCACATTTTTATTCTGATATCAACATATCAAACAGAATGAGATTTTCTGTTTCTGATTACTATCTCATACTAATCAAGAAAATAAACAGAGGTGATAGTCTAAGGATAGATGATTGTCCAATTCATTATCCACAGACTATGAACATTTAAGATTATTATTTCACCAAAGAAATATATCTCATTATTATTAACTCTTAATAATATTATCTCTTTGTAAGTAATCTTTGGACTAATATATATTCATTAAGTAATTAAACAATACAAATAATTACACATGAATACATATTTTATTAACTGCCATTTGGGTACAAAATTCACCCTGTATAATATACAAAAGGAATGGCCTAGGGCATACAACACTTACAGATAATAGTGTTGGGAAGTTGTTGAAGTCATAATCTATTGTCCATGTTGACATATTTGTAAGAGTCATTCGTTTCCGTTCTTGTATAATATTTTTACTATATAATCTTGCAATTTAAAAATATTTACTACACTTTGTCGGATGTCTCTTCAACCAAATTTTAGTGCTCTTCAAAATTATTCTTCTCCTACTTTCTATAATCTTTGCTAAATCCATGAATTTGAAATAAGTATGTATTTTTTGGTTTATATAGTAGTTTGGAGGTTTAAATATTGTATTAATTATTACAACGAAAAATTAAATGTATCATAAAAAAAAATCAGTTATATTGATTTTAATGCTATTTATGAAAGTTAAATGGATGAAATTTGAATGGAAATTCACATATTCTTTTTGTCGTTATATAATTTATTTTTTGGGATATTTTGTAAGATATTTTATTATATTTATTAAATATAAATTAGATTAGATTAGATATAATATTTTCAATTTTCTTTTGTTACTATTTTGACAACTCATCAAAAAGGCTTTCAAAACTCTCATCGTCGATTTCTCTCTGCTTCCACTATTATATATAGTATAGATTTGTATCACTGAATAATCAATAAAATGTAAGGTTGTAAAAGACGCTAGACGCTAGTCAGCCGGATGGGTACTCGAGGATTAATCGGGGATTAATTAGATTTGTATTTTGTATCTTGTATTTGTTAATCGACATATTGTTATAGAAATTCAATTAAAATATGTATTCTACTATCTAAATATAATAATATATATTATATAAAATTATTTAATATAGAAAAACACATATATTTGTAACATATATCTTTAACAATGTATAAACATCAACATTTCAACAACAATATAATTGGAGTAACTAAAAAATGAATTATATAAAAAAAACACAATAAAAAAAATTCCACATCGTCGCTTAGATGGCGTCTAGGGGCTAAAAATCGGTTAGGAGTCAAAAATCATTCAGAGGGATTAATCAGAAGAAATCAGGACGAATTTTTTTATTTCGAGCGTCTAGACGGTCCATGCAGCATTATTTTTTAACAGTGAATATATGTCATTGTCATGTAAGTCCTGTGAATTTTTTTCATGTTTTTCACAGTTTTACCATTTCACATTTTTCCTCTTTTTTTTTTTTTGTGTGTATTTCACATTTTTCATTTTCATATTTTTTTATTATTTTAATTATGCAAATAAAATTTTATAATTATATTTAACTAAATAAATATGAATATTGTAATGGTAATTGCATTTATCATTTTTTTTTTAATTTCACAAATAAAAATGGAATCACTATTCCATTTCATTCCATTACAATTTTGACTGCGTTACAATTTTAATTATAATAAATAGGCTGACTCTTGATTGGATGTTTAGGTGGGCTTAGAAGCTTACTTGCAACCATTCTTCCATATTACTAGGCATTGACTGCATTAGTTGTCGCTAGAGGCTGCGAGCGGAAGAAAGACTTGAGAAGTCAATTTTTTTGAGTGTTTAATTCCGTCAGGGCCGGGAGAAGACAACACAGATGGATGCTCATTGGATCCAGGAGATGGATAAATATCTTCTTCTGAGTTCTCAGGTTCTCGGCAGATGCCAAAGCATTGATAGCAGTAGTTGGGGCATTAGCTTCTCCCGTCCTATTTGAAAAGTGCATAATTGCATGGATAAACTCATACTAACCCGTCAATTTTGGATCCAATTCGGGATTTTTCTTGGGAGGTGTCGGGAAGGATGATAAGATCCCTAGTCTCTTAATGAGTTGTGGACTAAGATGTTGATAGGGAACTGCTCTTTCCTTTAGGCTGTGTAAACTCGCTTAGAGAGATAGAAGAACATAAGCTGTTTAATATTCTAACAATTAGCTCATTCCTTTAGGAGTTCATAAAGAAAAGGAAGATCCCGTGCAATCAATAGGGTGAGACGCTTTGAAAAAGGATTTGAAAAGTTGTACCAAACAGAGCTTTAAGGTTTGAGTTCCAACAATCCATGGATACCGTTTAATTTCTTCAATTTCCGCCTATTTGTTGGAGATGATGCTGTCTCTTTGTTAGGTTACTGTCGCTCTCTTTTTTAATGGAAAACTTATACTCCTTATTACAACAGTAAGTAATTAATTCATCTCAAAATATTTATCTAAAAAAATCGGTTTTGTTTTTATCATCTTTTAAATGTAACTGTCCAATTATTTCATTAGAAAAGAATGACCACTCACCACTTTTTTTATATTTTCTCGTGTTACAGTTAAAAGGGTATTTGATTGTTTTTGTTTGTCTTTTCATTTTAAAAATGAAAATTTTAGATGTTTGGTTAGTGATATTATGTTTGTTTTTACATCTAAAAAGTAGCATTTTACAAAAGGAAAAAAAAAGAAATCTCTGCTTTTTGAAAATATATCTTTTTTCAATAACAAACGGTAATAATAAACAATAGGTAAAACAAACGGACTTTAAATACCGAAAAATATTTTATTTTGTAGCATAAAGCTTTCCATTACCTAAAATTTTTCAATACATAATATTTTATTTTAGAAATAAGTCGATTTAGAGAATTATAAATGATCTCATTTAAAGGAAAAGTACAAAAATAAACTTTGTGGTTTGATGATTTGCCAAAATAATTATCGTGGATTAAAAATTTACAAACAGATCTGTATTTATAAACTTATTCATTCCTTCAAAAAAATATTATCGTTTAAAAGAAAACGATTCGAAACAATTAAAAAAATTAACTTTGCAAATGATGTGAAACTTTGCAAATTAACTAGTTTGGTCCAAAATTCACATATAGGACTAACTTTATAAATTGATCAAAGATTTTTTTTTTTTTTCTTTTTTTACTTTTCTCAAAATTTAATTACTAACAAAAAAGAAAAAGAAATAGAGACTCCAAAAGAATTAACAAATTTGAAATATAGTTGAAGAATTTTGAGAAAGAAATAAAAGAAACGGAATCCAGCAATATAAGGAAGGCAAGAAAAGAGAGAGACAATTGAAGATAATGGCAGCGGTAGCCATGGCTAAGCTCTGCAATTCCTACTCCTCTCAGTCTCACCGCCTTTCAAAACCGGCAAAAAAGAAGCTTACGAGTTCCCCTAAATTCAGCCTCACCTCTTCTTCATCCAAATCAAGCCTAAGAGTAGCTTCACCTCCTCCTATCCACGCCAGAAATTCTCCGACGGAAGATGAAACTAATTCCATAAATGGAATTCCCCAGGTTAGGTACTCTGTTTTTCAGTTTCCATATATTCGTGGTTTTCCTATGATTATTCAATTGAATCCCAAATTGAAAAACAGGAAGACTTGAAGTATTTGTGGAAGGTAGGAATTGGTTCAGTTGCAGGAGCAGCTATTATAAAGTATGGAAGCGTGCTCTTTCCTGAGATAACAACACCCAATATCCTACTCGCTCTGCTTATCATATCAACTCCTGTAATTCTTTCTATTTTTGTCTTGATCAACAAAAGCCGTTGAATTTTCCATTCATATTATTATATTATTGTTGTGGGAATTAATATAAGGACTTCAATTTGTACCACATAACATTAATCCTGCAATGCAACTATGTTAATCACACTTATGCTTGAATTTAATAATGAGATGTTTAAGGTCTTACTCCATATCAGAATGCTTGAATTTAATAATGAGATGTTTAAGGTCTTACTCCATATCCACCGGTCTGGATTAACAATTACCGATGGATGGCAGTTTTCGTCCAAATCCCGTAGACAGTAAAATGATCATAGATTCTGAAAATTCCGTATTAACACTTATAAAGATAAACGCCATTTATGGATTGATTTATTTATGGTGGAACAAATTCTACACATCAAGATGGTTAACACTATTACAGAATTCAAAGAACACAGGAAAATAAATTATGAATCAAGAAAACTAAGAGATGGATCAAACTAATACAAGTTAAGTTTTCAATCCAATTCTTGTTGTAAAGAAAAGAAGTGAGATGGGGCTTGAGCTTATTATAAAAATGAAAAGATCAAATGTACATTCTTTTCCCTGTCAGCATAATAGAAGATGATGATGCACTTCAAGAGATTACCAAAAATGAAATTTACAACAGGGAAAAAAAATGAAAGAATTCAAGTGAGGTGCTGTAGGATTTTCTTCAGCACAATGCTGAGAAACATCAATAACATAAAATGATGGCCAGGGGACCTAAAACACTAATGCCCCAATTTGAGATACAAAGATTTCTATTGGTGAATTCCACAGCATTAGCATGAAGATTCTATTGTATACTAGAGGTTGTCTTTCAGCCATTTCAGAGCGCCATTTGCAACAGACCTGTCAATTCAACAACTCTATCAGTTAATTCATGAAAGGTACAGAAGCTGAAAGGTATATTCTCAGTAAATGTCAAACATTTAGATTCAAATATGAAACAATTATTACCCTGCAAAATCTTTTAACTTCTGCCACACTTCGTTTCCATCCCCCGATTCCCTTGATTGATCACTTTCCTCAGCAACAGTTTCTACTGGAGCCTCCCTGCTTTTATCTGCAGCTGCAAAACATTAAAATTTACGAAGAGAACATATGCAAGATAGCAAGAATCAGCTAATGACATTTTAATTTACGCTCCATTTAAGAAAAACGACACATCATCTGCGAACGAGAGACAATCGCTTACTTGCAGGTTGAGTTTTGGGACGAATTCGTGTACGAGGGCTGGTGGAATTACTCAGAGAAGCAAGTTCCTCAAGTAATTCACGTTCTTTCCCACTGTAAATAAGAGCCAAAATTTTGAAGATCAGCTTGATGTATCTATTTATGGTATCAAGAAATAACACAGTAAGGTATCCAGATTTGGAACTCAGAACCAATCTATTAAACAATCAAGTATGAATACTATGTCTAAGCATCAACCACGGTCAAGTTTAAGCTTCATAATCTTAAAATATAGTGTTAAGAAAAGCTGAAAAATCACAAATTTAGTGAGGTCTGCATCCACCCTATCCTCACAAGGGATATATAATTGTTCAAACAAGTAACTAGTAAATCAATCAAATCAGTTTTCACGGAAAAATTGAAGGGGTGAGAAAGAGGGGGAGGGAAGGGCTGGGTGGATTTAAACACAACCAGTATGAAGACCAGATATAACTCGATATCTAACAACAGTAAGGAGTCTTATGATGTATCGCACAAAAGTTTACAATAACAATGTCCAAGACATTTGACAGACTACAGAAAGATTGTCATACATTAGTCAACAGTAGAAAGAATAGCTAAACAATCACCGAAAGCAGAATTCAAGAAAGAAGATGCATACCTTACACGATTAGGTATGGTAACTTTAACAGTAAATAAGTGATCGCCACGGATAGATGGTCTATTCAATTTAGGAACACCTTTCTTTGCCAGGACTAACACATCTCCAGGCTGAGTACCTGCTGGAATCTGAAGATCAGTAATTCCTTCAACCGTTTTTACCTGTTTCAAAAGTCAAGACACAAATTCAGGTCTCGTGAAGAAGTCCTTAGATTGTGCAGCTACTATTCTGGCACAGCATCTGGAAGACAATATGAACATGAAGAAGGGACCAGAGCTAGTTGCCTTATCCAAGATAAGAAGCAAGAGATACTATATATAAGTAAGGTGTTTTTGCATCAAGCTTGTGCTTCAAACCTTTAATCATTCAAGGAAACCGTAGCCTGATCTCTTTCTGTCTCCTAGTATATAAATGAATTCAATAAGTCCCTAGGCACTATAGCTCCAATTTATTTAATTACACATAGAAGTAGATTTTAGCTCCATCACATTGCATTTATCATAAATCTCATGATTCATTTAAGTAAATTATTTTCACTCCTTGTGCATCTGTCCTGCATGAAAGAGAGAACATTGACTGGCACATATTACCCTGGTAAAGTTAAAAGGCATATTTAAATTTAACATTTAGAAACAACCACATTTACAGGAAGGAACGTGTCTCACTGCAAAGGAAAGATCCACAACCAAAATGGCCTGTTTCGGTTTCTTATTATTATTTTATGTTCATTCCAAGATTTGATAATAGTGCTGATAAAATCTCAAGACTCTTAGCCATTGCAATCGTCTTTTCCATAGTCACAATGTGACAAAGGAGGGTCACAATTTGCATTAAGGAGTTCCAATTTTAATTTATCCAATGCAGGCAAATCATGGCAGAAACAATTTTAGCATTCAAAACTTAAACAATCAGCTCATGCATTACAGGAAACTTAAACCATCCATATCTGTTCTGTTATTACAATAAAAATTTAGACTACTGACCCCAAATGATCCCAAAGCTTAAAGTTTGAGGCTAACAACAAATTAACATGGCATCAGGTCCTGCTCCACTAAATTTATTGAGTTTGGTCACAGTATATTTAAAATGTATAAGAAAATCAATTGATAGCTCTGTCTTTCTGCTTCAGAATTTTCATGTTGTCTATTTCAACCTAAACATTTAACAAGTGAAGGGAAACGGACATGAAAGCATGAAATTCATTGTTGGCCTTTTTCCTGATGACTTAAAACTTTTGGAAGCAACTGCAAACTAAAAAAAAGCATTGAAGAATACTTTATCTGGTTGATGCTTCTTTCAATTAAGCAAATAAGTATCACATGTTAAAGAGACTAAAATTTGGAGTATAATCAATAAATAAAACCTTCACTACAGCCCCCAGAATTGCATCTAGATAACTGATTGAAATTGTTGAGTTGAGATTTATGCCGTCTCGTTGGATTCCAGTTATCTCCTCAACATCAAGATAGACATAAAGATCTCCAGGAGGACCACTGCAAAAACCAAAATTAATTATTTTAAATGAAATCTGCTAAAGATAGGCATGCATAAGAATTGTCCACTTCAAGATTTACTTGTTGGTCAAAGAAATCCATGTAGATTTCAAGGATTCAAACATGCAAAAAAAAAAATGCTGAAATAGAAGAAATAAAGTTGTTCAAGACAAATACACAAAATGAAGGAAATGTAAAAAGGACTTGGAAAGGTTTTGAGTGAGGGTACTCTACTTCAAAACAATCCAAGCAGAGAATTTAGAAGAGCCTATAGACCCTCAATATTACTTAATCATTTATTGCAGTGATCTTGAGCACACAAGTAGCTAATATGCCACCTCGCATATCAGGTGAAACATCACTTAACAATGATAAGCAACCATGAGCAGGCATGAATCTCCA